>NW_026607495.1:1250000-2500000 GCF_021117445.2 Syzygium oleosum
GCTCTGGTTCTTGAAAGACCCCGCAATCTGACCAGCCATGGATAGGTTTCTCATGCAGGTTCTGGTTTGCACCACCTTGGTCGTGTCCATGATCGTGCTATCCTCTGCGCAGACGTGCTCCAACTATGCCTTCGCTGGCAACAAGATGTTCAGCTCCTGCACTGATCTGCCTTACCTGAACTCGTCCCTCCACTGGACTTACGACTCGTCGACCAACACGGCCCAGATAGCCTACAGGCACACCGCGGTGGACACGTCGAAGTGGGTGGCTTGGGCCATCAACCCGAACTCCACCGGCATGGTCGGGGCTCAGGCGCTTGTGGCGTACCAGCAATCTGATGGGACCATGAAGGCCTATACGTCTCCGATCAGTGGGTACCAGACCCAGTTGCAGGAGGGGGATCTGAGCTTTAATGTGTCTGATCTCTCTGCAACTTATGCGAGCAATGAGATCATCATCTTTGCCACCATAGTCCCCCCAGATAATGGCGCGGTGAACCAGGTTTGGCAAGAAGGCCCGCTCTCCGGCGGGTCCCCCAGCGCACATGCCACTACCGGTGCTAATGTTCAGTCCAAGGCTACTCTAAATTTCGCCTCTGGTCAGACTGGGACATCTGGGGGAGGCAACAATGAGACAGGAAAGGGGAATGTTAGTGACAGTAATGTAAGTGACGATCTTTCTTTTCTGTCTTTCTTCCTTCCTTGTTTTGTTTTTCACGTTGGTTTCACGTTATTCGAGTTTGCACATGCTATTTTGGTAAGTGTCGATCATCTATCTGATCTTGAAAGAAAAAAGAACATGTTTATTGATTTTCCATGATGCTGAGATCAATCAGCTTTTGAGCTCTGGTTCTTTCCCATTAAATATTCTTTTTTGGCCACGTGTTTCAGACATGCTCCAACTATGCCTTCTCCGGCAACAAGGTGTTCAGCTCCTGCACTACCCTGCCTTACCTGAGCTCGTTCCTCCACTGGACTTATGACTCATCGACCAACAAGGTCCAGATAGCCTACAGGCACACCTCCGTGGACACATCAAAGTGGGTGGCTTGGGCCATCAACCCGACCTCCACCGGCATGGTCGGGGCTCAGGCGCTTGTGGCGTACCAGCAATCTGATGGGACCATGAAGGCCTATACGTCTCCGATCAGTGGGTACCAGACCCAGTTGCAGGAGGGTGCTCTGAGCTTTAATGTGTCTGATCTCTCTGCAACTTATGCGAGCAATGAGATCATCATCTTTGCCACCATAATCCCCCCAAGCAATGGCGTGGTGAACCAGGTTTGGCAAGATGGCCCGCTATCCGGTGGGACCCCCACCGTACATGCCACTACCGGTGCTAATGTTCAGTCCATGGGGACTCTGAACTTTGCCTCTGGTCAGGCTGGGTCTTCTGGGGGTGGCAACTCAAAGATAAGAAAGAGGAATGTAAGTGACAGTCTTTCTTTCTTTCTTTCTTCCTTGTTTTGTTTTTCATATTGGTTTCGGGTTATTTGATTTTGCACATGCTATTTTGGTAGGTGCAGCTCATCTATCTGGTTTTGAAAGAAAAAAAGAACATGTCTATTGATTTTCCATGATGCTGCGATCAATCAGCTTTTGAGCTCTGCTTCTTTCTCTTTAAATATTCTTTTTTGGCGGCGTGGGTACACATTAGACGTGCCCTGTTTTAATATTACAAAGGGAAAAGAACAGGCTTAAAGAAAGAGGAAGAAGCAGGTCCCATGTAGATAAAGTTCTTGTGTTCTTTTGTGCGAAGAATTCGTTCTTTTTGAGCAGAAACTTTACTTGGTATCCCAGAATTCTTTGAATTACGATAGACTTGAAAATCTGGCATAGAACTTTCGACTGTAGGTGCACATTTTAAATGTTCTACACAGTCAGAACTGAACTTTTGTTCCCAAGGGATGTCTTTGATCAGAAGATTGAAAGTTTTCATATGACATTCCAAATCTTTGTGAAAGGCCTAACTGAGAACTTCATAATTTGAATCACTCTTCAATAGCAGTTGAAGTGGTGTACTATTTGCAACTTTATTCCTCTTATCTTTACTCATCAAGAAGCGCTTTAGTCCTAACCATCATGAACATGGAAAATTTCAGACACATGGAGTACTCAATGCTGTGAGCTGGGGGACTTTGATGCCTATTGGTGCCATCATAGCCAGATACTTGAAGGTGTCCAAAGCTGCGGACCCAGCATGGTTTTACCTCCATGTCGCATGCCAATCCTCGGCCTACATCGTCGGCGTTGCCGGATGGGCAACCGGTCTTAAACTTGGCAGCGAGTCGCCCGGCATAACTTACACCGCTCACAGGACAATCGGCATTGTCCTGTTCTGCCTTGGCACACTTCAGGTATCGAAAGAATTGTCAATTTGCGCGGTCATGTTTCGTGCTCACGTCATAACCTATGTGTTCTCATGCGTCAGTTCACCAAAAACATTTTTAGCAGAGCAGGGGAAAAATTCTTTCGATTTTCGTGTAAAACAGATGAAAACTTGTTTTTGGTATGTAATCTTAGAAGGGTTACACTGGAAGTGGAAACAGAACAATGCCATATATGTATGGATTCATCCATAAATATAGTGACATGACATAGGCAATGGAGATCGGAAGGAAGGAAAAGAAGTCAGCTGATATAACTTTTGACTTTCAGGTGTTTGCTTTGCTCCTAAGGCCCAAGAAGGACCACAAATACAGATTCTACTGGAACATCTACCATTACTCCATGGGTTACATGGTTATCGTCCTCAGCATCGTCAACATATTCAAGGGGTTCGACATCTTGGACCCCGAGAAGAAGTGGAAGGACGCTTACATTGGAGTGATCGTGGCCTTGGGTTGCGTCGCCGTGGTTTTGGAAGCGTTCACTTGGCAAGTGGTTTTGAAGCGGAGGAGGTCGCAAGGCGGATCGAAAATGCCCCCCGGCATGAATGGATCCAATGGTTACAATCACAACGGATACGGTGCAAGGCCACACCAGGAGGCGTAAAGAGTGAATTTATCAGATCGTGGCTGTGGGTCTCTTTGCCCTTCCTTTCATCTTTACTTTCTCTTCCTTTGTATGGGGTATAGGGTTCACAATGATGCATACTATGTAAATTCTATACACGATTTCATTCAGTTACATGTTATATGTTGTTGAGAGGAGTTTAGGACATAGCAGTAATTCTTTCATAGCTTTTCTTAGGAATGTATCCTCTGGATTTTGGCTTTCCCCAGGTTTCTTGGGACTTCGTACTTTCCGGTGTTATTACTGAATATCACTCCATGCCTTCTTTCTTTGTTTCTAATTCACATCTTCATCATCGACACTTTTGCGACGCGTTAATACTTGTGAACTCGAAAGTATGAATGGTTTCAAGCTGGATTGAATACGGGAAGGGATAACGAACGACACTTAGGAGTGTGCATTATACTTGAGCTCGAGCCCGAGCTCGATTTTTCCAAGCTCCAGCTCAATCATGTAAAGTAGTGCGATACGCTCAAACTCAACTCTGCAAAAGTTCAGCTTTAGCTTGAGTTAAGCTCAAATATGAGCTCCAGACAAAACTCATATCTGAACAGCTCCAACTAAATTATTTAGTTTCCCGTTCATTCAGTAAGTCCCGGTGAAAGCTACTAAATCAGAGAGGCATATGCCAAAGAAAAAAGTTTTAACTACGTGAACAACTAAATGGGGAGTGGATCAGTGATCTCCGCAATATACCCGAACGACGTATGCTCATCTCAACAACTCATTCATCAAATCTCCGATAGACCAATTTCCCAAATGCTATATTGTAATATGCTTAAGTTAGGGAGAAAATAAGGTCAAGAGGAACGTATCCTGAATCGCGATATCATCCTTTTAGCGGCCCCATTACTTGCAAATGGAGGCAATGAATATGGGAACCATGTGAGTTTAACACATTGAGAGAAGGCTTTCAAAAATAAACAAACTCTCAAGGGCCACAAGTCAAGTGGACTAATCATGCATACAATCAATATTAAAGAAACATGATTATGTTAACCCCTTGTGAAGGAATTTACCAGCAGAGAGCTTCGAGTTGTTCAGAAGAACAAGTAAACCAAAATTTCTATATCATAGTATCAAATAATTGAATCGAGCTCCTTTTAAATTTCACTCAACAGGTTGGTCCCATCTCATTCTGTTTGCTGCAAAACCTCCACGAACGCATCCTTGATGAGAGGGTTTGAAGCTGCAACCCGCTGAGATGTGATGTCAAAATCCTTACCAGATCTGATGCAAAACAACCACCACCAGTATCTCCACGTAAGCAAAATCTCTTTCACTAAACCTATGAAGGTTTTAAGATTTTGACATTGCAGTTCATAGATTATATGTAATAGCCCACAAATCATGTGGTCATAACCTTTTGTCCATAAAGCATCCGTTGATATAGTCCATAGAGTGAGTTAACCTTCTAGGATCTAAATTTGCAGCCACAAGTAATGATTGTTCCGTGCAGTCTCTTTCTTAGAACTCAAAGTTAAACATATAGGTGAGATTATGCCAACTTACGGATCATAAACAAGACCTCCAGCTTCTTTCACTATCACAGCTCCACCTGCCACGTCCCTGGGAAGAAGAGCAAGACACATTTAACTGTATTCTCCTTAGCAGTAGAATAGTACTTATACATTACTGCTACACCATAAAACCATACCAGGGACCTCCGAAGCCGGCTTCATAGAATAAATCAAGCCGTCCACATGCAATTCCACAGAGGTTCAATGCACAGGATCCACTCATGCGAACTGACCTCACCTGACCATATATTAAGAAAGAAAGTTGACATCAGGTGGTGGAGAAAACAGAACTCACCATGAACATATGCATGGCAACATCGGATTTACTTTGAAAAGTAGACTTTTGATTCTGTCAGTAGACGCATCCAACGTTGCCTTATCACGCTTGACACCAGCCTGCAGTTCCAGTAGGCAAAAAAAGTCGATTAGTCATTTATTTTTCTGCTTCACTCTTCTAGCTAACCAAATCTGCAATTTTTGAAGTACATCTAGTGCCCATTGCTTTAGGTGACTGCTACTTCTGAAAGTTTTATTCAGTGAACAGCATAAAGGCTCTTTGCAGTCTTAAAATAAAGCTCCTTGCTAGCAATTCTGGGTGGATCAACTATTTCCAGAGGAGGTGGACAAAAATTAAAATGAGTTCACACAATGCTGTTCAATCATTAGTTAAAAGGTTTGGCAGGTAGGAATGGGATAGTAGTGATGTTCATAAGGCCTGATAAGACTATGCCTCAATAGGGACACACACACACCCACACCCACACATGCACGTCTGCACGCATGTAGTTTCTCTAAGAAATGGAATCTGCTCTGCTTTCTTTGAGAGTGACATTCTGCCCCCTTATATATGTCGAACTCTTTCAAGGACCAGCTACAGCAAGTAACTCCACGATTTCGACAGAGTTTTGTAAGATAATATTCAACACGAAATAATGTAAAATGCGTTTAGTTAGATCTGGAATTTACTATTCTAAAATAATTGAGATTAAACTAGCAAAGTAAATCATTCAACTCGGATGTGAAAGTGCAAAAGCTCCTTAATTGAAGAATGTAACATGCAGTTAGTCTAATTTTCGACTCATACAGTGGCAAAATCAAGGTTGTCAAATTTGAATCAACCGAAGATATTTGCATTTAAGGAAGAAAGTCTTTCATGAAATCCGTGTTCAGTTTTGAATTATGAATAAAAGTTATGTTACTTTCTAAGAAAATTCCTCATGTTCAATCACCGTCAAAGATTAGAAAGGTCCTTAAGGTATCTTTGCTGCGGGATGATCATCCTGTGACTCACAACAAATATGTTACTCTTTCATGCGGACAAGTAAGATTGTTTACTCCTTTGGTATTATGTCAAGGACTTGGTAACATTGGAGCTCATGGAATACGAAATCATGGTAGAGTGCCTAAGGCATAATAGGACAAATGTATTTTATGACCTATCCAGAAAGCCATCGTCCAACCATAGTAGATATTCAAAAGTCCAAGTTCACCACATCACTTTTGGCAGAGTGAAACAGGGAAGCAAGCCAAATTTGATATATATCCAACTCGGATATAATATAAATGTTGGACTGACCAATTGTCCCTTCAATCATCTTTTATTCTTTCAAATTCAAATATAGGAGTACTTATTTATCACTAGAGTGAACCTGTATTATCCTCATCAATGCCGTAAACTAGGAGGAAAGAGATCAGACTTAAATTCATATAACAGTCAGGTTAAAAGATAGTATTTCGCATCACCAAACCATCAATCCTATGCAAAATTTGCATACCTCAGTCGCAAGTAGGCACTTCACAAGATCCGATTGAGATGACACTGGCAAGTAAAAGATGATTTAACGACCTACTCAGGGATTAAGGAATTTCCAATAGAGATTTGATAGAAGTGAAATCACCTTTGATGGGGTTTCCATTCAGAAAAGCACCTTTCCCTTGAACACCAGTGAAAAGCTACAATCGGAAGCCAAAGTAGTACATCTGTTAAGCACTAAAATGCATCCAAAGAAAGAGCAGAAGTAGTTCAGCAGACACCAAAAGAGGGTCACGGGATTCCAAGCCAATGATCTTTACTGAACAGCCACAATGAATTGATGGCGTTGTATTGCATGTGACCCTTCAGGAAATATATTGCATACTATCTTCTTAAGTGTATTCGCATTATATTCAGTTATGTGGGGCATGAGAATGCTCACCTCCTCCATAATTGGATTATATACTACGCCAACTGTAGGAACTTTTCCAATCGTAAGCCCAATAGAAATGCAAACGAAGGGGAATCTACAAGTATCACATTAAGCATTACACAATTACAAGATATGTTATTCCAAGAGATGACGATGATGAATGAATCAAATGAGAAACGAGAATATCCAGGAGGTTGATCTTCACCCGTGAACAAAGTTGGTTGTTCCATCAAGAGGATCCACAATCCATGTCGGTTCATCAGTCAGCTCTGAGGTCCCACAAGCAGCAGTAGTTTCTTCGCCGATGAACTGTAAGCGACAATAACAGAATGAAGTCAAGAAACTAATCCGACTTTAAGCTGACGAGAAGCCCTTTAAATGGTATCTCCACAGATCAATATGATAGCAAAGAAAAAGAAGCGAGCATCGACCTTGTGTGTGGGATAGCGCTGCTTGAGATGGTTAAATATGAGATCTTCACACGCCTTATCAGTTTCAGTGACTAAATCCACCTGTGAATCAAACCAGATGAGTAAATTAGCCACAAAATGAAGAAGCTACACGACTTCTCTTCATTCACAACTGATGTTCATATTCTTCCCGCGATAGTTGGGAGGCTCCCATCTGACTACACAACAATATAAAAAGTATACACTGCAAAAGAAGAAATTTCTGACTAGTGTACAAGAACTAAAGTTGACAACTTCCTTTTCCTTTATAATTGTCAGCCTATAACTATGAAGACATTCTAGTCCATAGAACTCCCTGCAATTGCTGACACCGCTTTCGCAGCATACCCGTCACGTGAACACGAAATTCAACAATGCCACCGTCATGGTTACCCACAAACCATCAAGCATATCCATAATTCACTCAATAACAGGAATCGAAGCAATCGCAGGGCGAGCGAGCGAGCGAAAGAAAGAGAGAGAGAGAGAGAACCTGGCCTTTGTGCTCGACATGCTTGGTCTCGTAAAACCCTTTGCGAATAACCTACAAAACTCCCCAAAGAACCCACAAACGTCAACGTCTTGACGAAACTCGAGCAGCGCGATCAAAAACGAAAAGCACCCAACACGCGAAAAGAAACGCATTTCGGAATCGAACGGCGACCCACCTCGCCAGCTCCCCGCGCGGCCTCAACGGCAGCCGCCAAGTAGTCCGACAGCAAATCTGGGGATTCCCAAGACACATCGGAGAGACCCAACATTAGCACAACGCGACCAAGAAACGCTAATCAAAGATTCAAGAAACGAACTGGGAAGAGCGACCGAGATTGCACGGGGGCCACCATACCATTTCCGGCCATGTCTTCTGCCCCAATGGCGCAAGGAGAGGAAGGAGAGAGAGAGAGAGAGAGAGAGATAGCTGTAGAGAGAGGTTAGAGAGAGAAAAGAGGGAACGACAGTGGCGAGGAGAGTGTTTGGGAGCGAGCGCTTTTTCAATGAACGGAGGAAGAAGGAAGACAGGACAACCATGGACAGTTATGCCCCTACTTTTCCTCTGCTTCACTGTTTCTTTAGTTAATAATAATAATAAAAAATTAAACTATTTATATCGGTTTTATTAAGTTATATAGTGAATTATTATCGAATTTTACGCGTTTATATATATAAATATATAATATTTTTATAATGTTAGTGATATTAGAACTGGCTTATAATGATCGAGTTATTAAGTTATGTAGTAAATTGTGATCGAGTTTTGCTCGCTTGATTAAATCGTTCGTTCCGAACACGTAACACCATTTTTTCTGTGAAACTAATCAAAAAATCCATATCCAGTATTTGGCGATAAGAAAGATATCGCGATTTGCAGTGTCAATTTTGCACAGCAAATGCCATTTGACTAGTAAGTGGCGATGGCCTCGTCTTCGACTATTGTTTTTAATAACATTAGATGGTTAGCTGAATTTTTTCTTTTTTTTTTGCAGCCAAATATATAGAGACTCGTGTGTCATCAGTCGATTATTTTTTCCACACCGTGTTCGATTTGAAACACCTTATATTGTCGTGGATGTCTCGTTATATCCGATATTATGTACTCATTGAGCAAATCGTTAATCGATTTAGGCGCGAAAAATCTCGGGTCTTAGGCCATTAGAGCAATAATTAATAAATCGAGGCGAAAATTATTTAAAAGAAAAAAAGGGGAAAGCATGAATGTGACCGATATGTCCTTAATAATTAAAAAAAAAAATGGGAAGCAAAGTGCCGGAATAATCCGGAAAGGAACAGAGCATGCCAACATCAGTTTTTTCCAATCTGAAAAGATACGAAAATGCGTGGGAGGAATATGCCATCTGGTCGGGAGCATCATTCGGGTTCCCGGATTCGGATTCGGATTCTGACCGCCACCCTATTCGGAGCACCAGACACTGAAAAGATGGAAGCCTTTTTTTTTTGGTTCAGGAGTTTCACGCAAGAAGAGGACGATAGCGATGCTCTGTTTTTGGGAATCTGGGAAGGTTCGAGGGGACCATGATGCAGCTTCCTCTGCTGCGGACAATCTCCAGGAAACGGGGATTAGTATCATGAAGACGGGAGTGATCAGAGACGAATCCCGCCGCCGCCAGATTTGGCGATCCGAATTGAGTTTAGGGCACGCATGTGGCACGCTTGTTTCACGTGAAGTGAAGGGGAAATATTTTCTATGAGAATTAGTTTCGAAAGAAGCGGTGAGTTTTCATTTGTTTTGTTATATTATGTCTCGAATTTAAGCTGGTTATGAAATCCTATCTGGTTTGATGAAAAGAGATTCAAGAAAGGAAACTTGTATCACGGTTGAAACACAAGGGAAAAGAAGAAAACGAAAATTTAATGACATTTAGGACGATCGGTGATACTTTGGGACCAATGACCAATCCATACAATGCAGGTTGGACCGGCCCAATTCCCCGGAGAACCAGCCCAATTCCCCGGAGAACCAGATCAGGATTGGCCGGGTTGGGCCGGTCCAAGGTTGACCCTGCACCGATGCTCACCCCTAGTATATATGTACTAGCTTCATGGAATACTAGCAAACTTGGCCACTTAAAAAGCCTAGTTGGAGCTCGACAAGAAAACTCCACCCCGTCATCCAAATTTCCATTAAGATAGGTTGCAAGGACCGTAAGTCGCGGCAATCGCAAGAGCTGGGGTTCTACAGTAACGAGCTTTTGAGCCTCAAACCAGCCGGCCTCGCCACACTTTCCGATTATAACAAAGCGAGGGTAGAAAATGGAGAAAGAAAAATCGATTGCTAAGAATATCATGCGCGAAAAAAAGCACCGGGCAAATCAAATATACAGACGTGTCTTACACAAATTGCTCCGCTGATTGATTAGGTTACAAAATTTGCATTCTGGTAAAAAAATAATTTACTCGAAGGACGGGGCGGGCGAGATACTGGAACTTTTACTTTACAGAGGATGAAGAGCCTCTCATAATTCACAGCTATATAATTGCGAGGACAACGGCGATCCTTATGGACATAAGATACAAAACCGGCTTGTTCATGCACTTTCCTTCGGTTCGAGCGCTGCTATTTCTTTGACTACTTGAGCTTTATCTGCCTCAAACTGTTCATCCGCTGCAACAAAAGGAACTAAACGTGTTACTCAAGTCCACAGTCGCTACCAACATGAATTTCCGAAAGAGAAGTAACTTTATCGTACCTTTATCAAACTTAAAGTCCGCAAACAAGCGGAGAAGCTTGCTTCTGTTTGCAATGAGTATGCCGACGATGTCAGGAGGTTTATTTTGATTGGCAGCAAAGAGCTGCAGAAGTTAAAAGTGTCGAGAATAAGAAAACTGTTGCAGCAACAATGTAGATTCACATTCTTAGCAGCCCCCGGAAAAAAATACCTTGAACACATGGAATGCTTCTATCTGGATGCTCTTACTTGACTCCTGCAGAAGGGTAGCAGTTAATGCAGTAAATTCAGTTCACATGGTCATGAACGCAGAAGCATGAAACCCTTAAAATTTACAATCCAAAAAATTAAACTTTGTTCATCTTAAATCCATGATTTCATAGTCTATAAGATCAGGGTTAAAGACTAAGTGGATATCATTATGTCCGCTGAGATTCAGATTAATTTCAGAGAGTAGAAAGACAAACTATCAACTGTTATAGATAAACAATTACCCTGAGAAGATTCATGAGAATCCTCAAATTATCCCTCGAACTCACATAACGCATCATCACTGCTGAATTTGAACGATCAAGCAGCATATCTCCCAGAAGCTGTCACAAAGGAGAACAAAAGCCAGAATAAAACTAGGGTCCACCATAATCACAGAATCCGATGATGCAAGGACCTATAATGGCAACTCCATTGCAATGCATACAAAGAAAACTCTAGGAACCAGATTTTTTCGAAATCTCTACCCCTGTTTCCATTAGGTTCACATTTCAAATCAAAAGGAACTTAGTGATTCTACAGTGTCTCCAACATGCTATCTCTGGATCGAAAACATGTACTGTTCTTGGTTCTCTAGAATTTCTCAAAGAAAGGACGTTCTCCAGGGGATAAAAAAGACTGGTGGGAATTATATCCGCAGTCTACTTTGCTCTTTCAGAGTATAAGCTTGCAAAAGCCATTATGTAGATGCTTTACCTTCACAGCTTGTCGCCTGGTGATGTAATTGGTCGACTCCAACAGCTTTGAGTTATACTCTTCAAAGAACTACCCACAGAAATGAAGGTGAATCAATCACTTCAAATGTTCTAATATCAAGGACTCTAAAATTGCAAAAGTATACAATTAGGTGAGACTTGTGAAAGCAACCATAAAGAAACAACAAGCAAATATTTGTTCAGCCAAATAAAAACAAAAAGAAAGGATTGCACAAATAGATTAAATTAATCATGTAGACAAGAAATTGGACGATAAGAAGTAGAATTCAGAAGTTGATTACTCCCCCAACCAAGTCCCAATGTGGCAGTTTTAAAATTTTCAAGGACCCAGAACAATGTAAACTTTCATTGTGTGATTATTCCTGTGGGCTGTTGAGTACAACTACATCCAATAATGTGGAAAAATAGTTATCTGGTGTTCGTGTGCTCATGCACATGCCAAACTCAAAGAACATCTTGGCCATAGAAAAACTGCTTACCCAGTCATAATTCCTGTTAAGAAAGTCAGCTACAGTAGATTTATGCCTCGTCAAAAGTTCCTGCAACCAAATGTAGATAGTGTCAGGTACACACCAATGCATATGTACTAATCAAACATAAATGACCGAAAATCATTTGTTCTTTTTCCTGTTTGGTAAGTTGCAAAAACAGATTAGCATCTTCATCAACTGTGTATACTGACAATTTTGTTGACAGACTATACACGGCAAAGATAAGCCACAGCCGTAGGACTCCCATAAGTAATATTTTGGGCAGATGGTGGGGTCCAAAGGTTGTGGCGTCGAGCCTTCAATGGAGTAATCATGTAAATAGAAAGCCTATATGCAGAGCATATCACAGAACCAAGACAATGTCTAGGCTACCAAGAGTTAAAGAAAAAACCAAATTAACTTAACTTCCATCTCTCTCAGGAGAATCCCCTGCTCAGAAAACCAATCTTACCAACTGAATAACATCCAGTTAGATGTATGACTTCTACCGAAAACAATTACATGGTCACAATGTGAAGTGAGTATCTATTTTCAGAGGAAAGGCATTTCCAGTTTAATAGAAGACGACTTTTTTTCTTGATAGAAGAGGTATTGACTACTTTCAAAAGAAAAACAAATACATGAAAGGCTGCAGTCTTCAAGTTGAAAGAAAACCAAACATTTGAATCAATTGCACTATAACTTTTCGTTTAAATTACCGCAGCATGAAGGAGAATTGAAATGCCACTAAAAGAAGTAGCCCATTATTACAAGAACCAGATAACCCAGATGTTAAAAAGTTTCCTAAGAAAAGTCACATTCAAATTCCACACCATGGTCAAAGGCCATAAACAACAGAGCAATTCCTATAACCAACAAAATCTCTCCAATAACAGGCTAATGTTTGCTAATATTAGGTGAGCATGCAGGGCTAATGTGTGCAAGAAAGTGTTTGTACTTGACCTTAAAAGTTGCAGCGGCATCTGCAGCAATGTCAAAATTTGGGAGTTGAATGTAATCGAAAAACTTCTTCATGTGCTGTGATTCCAACACATACCTACACATTAAGTATATAACATCAAATTATTACCAAAACCATGCAAAGCAAACTGTACATCAAAATTTAATTCGACATCTAATAATATCTCAAACGTAATTTCCCGGGAGTTCCGTGATGCCACACATTGATGAATCATGAATGTTTTGTGGCATCCAAATTTCTTGACAAACTGGGTAAAAAGTCTTATGCTTGATACCCTGATACAGTACTTATGATTTCATTTTCATGTGAACTTCTTCAGTACAAATACTTATCCTTAGTCCTAAATTATACAGTGATATAGTAAACAGTAATGATGTTAAAAGGTCCTTGGAAAAGCAAAAATGTCAATAACACAAGTATACATACACATAGTCAATGATGCAAAAGGTTTCCTAGGATATACAGAAATATTTATATAACGTTAGATACTCATTTAAATGATAATACTAGCAATTGAATTAGCAATATCATATGCACAGAGTAAACATTATTTTTAAAATGCTCAATCTTAAAAGCACAAGTCTTGCAGTGTTACATTGACAGATATGTCAGCACAACTTTTCCCCTAGTGTTGGCTTTTAGTTTAATAAGTATATAACTATGTTGCTATCTGAATTAGAAGAAACAACACAAGAGTATAGTAGTGACAAAATTAAGAATATCAAAAGTACCTGAATCCGCTAATATGCAACAAAAAGTGGCCATTTAGCTTAAAAAGAAAATAAGCAGAGAGAGAGAGAGAGAGAGATTAGGAACACATATTGTTATTTGCAAATTTCTTGAGAGAGCTACAGTACCACATTAGAGTAATGCAACAACCTGATGCTATATTTTACTTCATGGGAAATCAGAACAAGCAAATTAAATCACAAAGAAGAAGAAGAAGAAGAAGAAGAAGAAGAATAGTCCTGGTTTATTATCTCACTTTGCAACAACCTGATGCCGTATGCACTCCCTCAGCATTGCCCCATAGTGTAAAGCCATCTCCGTGTTCTGATAACTACAAGAGACAACATAAGCCTAGTTATAAGATGCAAATGAGTACAGCATCAAATTGAGAGGATTGAAAAACAACAAAATCACGACATGCGATCATCTAAACATATTAATGCTTGCAATTTGCTCGACTGGCGGAACAAAAGATATGCCCCATCCATTGAAAAACTACAGGAAGTACCAACCAGTACGATTTAGCAAGAAAACTGAAACCAGCTTCAAAATATTTAATTTACCAAGAAACTGATAGGAGAAAGTAAGAGACCAATCCTCTATATCTAACAGATAATTTTTCTTATGGGTTTCTATACAATTTTCTTTTGGGTTTCTCCAATGGTTAAACAAGGCAGTGGAGGTGATTGATGAACAATAACCCCAGTGGGAAAAGGTGGACTCTATTAACCAGGCCAATCTTGGGTGTCTCTCCTCCAATTGTTCTTGCACTAAAGATGCTAGTAAACAAAAGAAATTGCAGCAAAAGCAAACCAGTAACTTCAAATAGAATTTCATTCTTTGAGTTGCTTAATAAACAACATCCTCTTACAATGCAATCAGCAAATCTTAAACCTTTATTAAATAGAATGACGAATAAAAATACAAGAAACAGAAAAGGAAAGACCAAGAGTAAAATATGAAACAGGGGGGAGATCAAAATCTAAGCAGGGAATTCTATAGGGTCTTGACACAAAGTCATAAGCTCTGATTCACACCATATAGTATAAACGGCCACTTACCCTTCCATCAAAATATCCATAAGATCGAGATTTGCTTCAAGGTAATCTGACGAAATCAAACGGGAATAAACTTGTTGCCTCTGTAAGTTTGCAACAACTTGAGTAGCATCTTTACGAGCCTGAAAAAAAGGTAGATACTTATCAATAGAACACACAGAAAGGCCACCCCAAGATTGTCTTAGTAATCACTTAAGAAGGTAGAAAAAAAATTCTCTCATGTAACCAGCCAATTGAAAGGGGAGACTCTCGGATAAGCTAACCTCTAAGTTCAATTTCGGAAGACAAATTATTATAAGTCTCAGAGTGTTCTCTCTGAAAAATTCCTGAGTCAACTGTGCACAAGCTTCCGCTACCGGCTCAGCTTCACTACTCCCATAGAGAATTGACTTCAACTCCCTTATATTTTTATACAAATCTGCCATCTGCATCAAGAAAAACAAAAGCGCGATCAATTTCTCTTCGACTGACTGCAAAGATCATTGCACAACTCTGGCTTATATAATCAAATGCCGGATCAAAGAACTATTTACAAACTAAAACCCACATGGTAATCAAATAACCCAGCAATGACGAGATTCTTCAGCCAATCCATGAGGAATTCCCTCAGAAGAAGAACCCTTAAATAGTCGAGCACTTAATGAAGCTGTATCAGCTCAAAGCGCCAAACTTTAGATGAAAACCGGTAGTAAACTTCTACTCCGAAGATACTGCAGCAAATTTAAAAAATTCAACTCTTTTTCCTCCATTGGAAAAAAAACCAATCACCAGCCGAACAAAACCTAATTCCAGCTTCTTCAATTCAATCATTAAATCCACGAAACAACAACACCCGAACAACGGACAACTTCATGCACAAAAAGAAAAGAAAGGACAAATCGAAATAAAAAAAAACCGAATCGGACCTTCTCGTCGCGCTTGCTCTCGCGCGCATCGCCGTTGAGATCGGCGAAGATGAGGAGATCGCGCGTCTGCCTGACCACGTCCACCGGGGTCCGCGGCTTCGACTTGAAAAGCCCCTTCATCGTCCGAGTTCCGGATTCGGGCGATCTCCCGGCGGGGAGGGGTAGGGGGTCCTCCGCCAATACCAGACGCGGCTCGCCGCCGACAACCTCGGCTCGATCGAACGGACGGACCCCGATGGGGGAAGGGGGGGCCAAACCGCGGGGACTCACCGGCCCTCGCTCCCTCCCGCGCAATCCTCCATGGAGTAACGCTCCGCCACCAACGCCGCCGCCGCCGCCGCCGCCGCCTGCTGCTGATGCCCGCCTAGGGTTTCCCGCTCCAGCGCCTGGATTTGACGAAGAACAGATCGGGCATGGCGAGGGAGGAATTCTAGAGAGAGAGAGAGAGAGAGAGCGCGCGAAGGAGAGAGAGAGAGAACGTGATCTTCTTCGTCTCCTTCTTCTTCTGATTTTTTTACATGCAGCTCGTTTGTGTTTTTTCTTTTCTTTTCCTTTTTTAATTTAATTTAATTTATTTTTCCACTCTCTGTTTTTTTATTTTATTTTTAATTTAATTTCGTGCGGAGTTTTATTATCAAAGGACGTGGCGGAAGATCCGACGGCTGTCAGGTCGTGCCGGTCACGGGCGGGGGGAAACAGCGGGCCAGGCCGCGCCCGGGGAGCGATGCGGTGGCCGCGGGTGCACGGTAGCCGATCGGCGGAGTCCAATGGGATCTCGAGTCTTTCCTTCGTGTCGTTGTTACACTTGTCGCTCTCCCTTCCCCTGCCGTCTCTTTCATCATGTTATTTATCCTAATATTAAATCCTTTTGCATTATTAGTCATTTGAATTAAAGAAGTCTCGTACCTCTCTACATCAACCATAAGATTTTTACATTAGTATATACATACCTTGATGTGATCTTTGTGCTCAAATGTTTACATACGACCTTTTTTTTTTTTTTTTTAAATCTGTGGAACAATCTATTGGACAGCGAGGATTACGTCTGATTATGGAGGAGATTATGAACATTCTTGCCTGACTTTGAATCTATTTGATCGGGTTTATCAAAGTCGTGATCTTGTGAGTTCAACGTGCGACTCTTCACGGCGATGGAGGCCACAACTTCAATGGAGGGTGGGCGAAATTTATCGATCCTGTCACGACTGACGAGCTCGATACTTTTATGAAAGTTCGAGGGGGGGGGGGGGGGGGGAGGCGAGGGAGTAGATTAGGGTTTGGGTAAGGGGATTTCTTTAGAGGTGGTCAAATGCAAACTAAATTGGACGCATGTTGCGATCTCATGACCAGTAAAGGCCATTATAGTAAAAGTTATTTTTGATGATCGTTATACCCCATATGGACAACTTAGATATTTCTCTAAGTTTCAATAATGGTCATTAAATCTTTTAGTAAATTTTACAATTAGAATAATGAAATTTGATTTTAATTACTCAATGCACCAAATTTCACATTTTTCCACAATAGGATTTCAACCGAAATTCGATGAGCTTTCTTGAAAATCACCGAGGTGGACGTTAAGTGGTAATGATATGGAAATCATAAAGTTGACCACATCTCCTCCATGTTAGCATTTAATCAATGAATCGATCAATTATGGCCAAAGGAACCAATTACAACACACTAAAGTCCTAGTACCTTGGATAATTGAAATTAAAGTTTAGTGACTCGATTGCATGCCGAAATTTAGCAATCAAGACTGGCATTGACCCTAAAATGTTCTGTGCACATTAAAAAATTATTTTTACATTTTTTTTGGAACCCATATGTAATACGCGTCAAGAAAGACTAAACTACAATATCGTAACGATATCGTCAGATGATAAAGGTGCGTCCATCACATCATATATGTTCGTGCACCATAACAATTGATTGCAAAAGCATGCACATTGCTTTTCTTGTAACCTATTAGAGTTATTTTACAAGCAAGAAATAACCATTGGAGTTGATCTTTGGACAACCCACTTTCTCCTAAAAGAGAAATAAGAAAGAAAGAAGGAAAGAACACTTTTACGGGTGAATTGTGTATTTGTTTAAGTCTCCATTTGTTTCGTGAAAATGAATTATTTGGAAAACATATTCCTAAAAACGATCCTTTTTATCGCTTACAAACAAAAAATATTTTCATCGTCCGCAAAAATATTTAGACTTATATTGTTGTCGATAATGAAAAATATTTTTATCAACTAATTTTTCAAGCGTACAATCGATTATTTTTCGAAAAATATTTCCAAATCGTTTATTTTCTAAGAAACAAGCGGAGCTTTAGTTGGTTATAGAATTTCTATTTATTAGCTTATAAGGAGTTTGAAGTTAGAACCTTAGAGTATAATTCTCTTTCGCCTAATAGTCTACACTTTTTGCGTTCCAAACTTACAATAAAGTACCTTTCAAAGATGTACACATCGAGAATTTTTATCCGTATACACATTTTATGTAGAATTGAATCATCGGATGTGTCCCGGATGTATGTCAAGTGTAGTTTGAACTTTATTTTATAACATAGAATCGAAAATTTCGAATTCAAAAGGCCATAAATCATGTACAAAGATAGTATAAATAAAAATCTTTTTTCCATTACAGAGTCTATAAACGTTCGTGCTTTAATTGAAATGGCCTTTGGAGGAACCAGGAATCAGCTACTTTTCAATTAATAGACACAACAAGTTGATTTGCTCCCATCCCTTTCTATACAAAAAAAATCTTTATAACCACATATCCAACTTTTAGTCAACTTTTGCATTTATATCCAATCGACCTTTGGGCTCACCTTCTTTCCAACAACACTCTCACATGCCTTCACCACTCATTTAATGCAGTGCCTGCCCCACAATCTAGGGTTTCATGTTTTTGAACTATCTTGAAGAACAAAAATACTAAGAACTTAAAGAAGTCTTTTCAGGAGCAAGGAGGCGGGATTCCCTGAAAACCTCTACCTTTAGGTCTAATTTCAATTTTGTTAATAACTTTTTTTTTGTCTGAAAAAATTTCAAACTGTCACTCTAATCCCAACCTGCCTAAATGTCTAAAAATCGTCACTGATTTTTTCAAGATTATCAATATTATGAGACTGCTGTTATTCTATACAAAGGCGATGGTGTTGATGAAGATGCATGTTGTGACGATATACCTCTAACTGACCCTGATAAGAATAGTTTTAAAGAAACCAGTAGGCTTAATTCCAAGAAAAAAACACAAACTTTATCTTGAGTGACAATTATGACTCATAAAAAAATCACAAACTTTCACTTAAATCTCAAATCTGGCTTGAACAATTTGAAAATTTAATGTCACGGGGCTAGATTTGGGACTCGAGTAAAAGTTGATATTTTTTTTTTAAAGAAAAAGGTCAGGCCAGAATTATCACTCAAAGTAAAGTTGGTGTTTTTTTTTTGGAATTAGCCAGAAACTAGTGGCAATTTTTGGACGTGTGGGTAGATTTGGGTTTAAAGTAAAAGTTGTGATTTTTTGAAAGACAAAAAAATTTCGAGATAAAATTGAACCTAATGTTGAGGTTTTTTAAGGGAGTTAGCCAGAGTAACGATTGTAATAAGAATTTTTGCTAACACATAGTATACCCAATGATATGGTAACTGGATGTTCAGGTAAGAGCAAAACCTATATACAAAAAGGCGATATCCAATATAATCTTGCCAAATCATTGAGACCCCCTTTGTTTCACGGAAAATAAATGATTTGGAAAACATTTTCCTAAAAACGATTTCTTGTATCGCCTGAAATAATTAGCCAATAGAAAATGTTTTTATTATCGATAACAAATTTCATTAATGATGAAAATATTTTTCACCCATTCATTTCTGTAAATGATACAAGAGATCGTTTTTTGGAAGATATTTTCCACATCATTTATTTTCCGCGAAACAAACTGTAACGCCCCCACCTCGGGATCATAAACGTGACGTCCCGTTCATTGTTATCTTTTTAACAAGCGCAAGCGAAAATGTAAACTCGGGACAAGCACATTCAGAACAACAGTGAAATTTAGACAAATAGCATCATGAGCAAATCTTATGTTTACAGTGCATGCAAACATATTTTAACAAGCCCTTCAGGCCATGGCAAACAACACATATTTCACATGCATATTCTAGAGGCTCATTTGTTCCTAGCCGACTATGAATAGAAAACTTGGCTTGGGTAATCCTATCCCCTCTACTTCATCTTCTCGCTTTTAACTCCATCCATGTCTCCTCCCCGCTTCCCGTCCGTATGGCCGATCTACACCCCACCTGTGGCATGCCCCGGAGCCGGCCCGCCTACACCGCCAAAAGGTCCATTGAACCCACGTAGGGGTCCAACCCATTCTCCGTCAGTGTAGCCATGCCATGCTACGTACGGGTGAGGCACCAAGTCCGTTAGGCCCTTATCGACCATCACATACGTTGTGATCCGATGGTAGGTTCGGCCTTCTCGGGCATTTATTACGGTGAGCACTTCGGCTCTCATTTGCATGGGGTTGCTTAACCGGGTCGAGGGAGACGCCATTCTTCGGACCTGAAAAGGAAACAACAGGGGATGAGTCGGGGAGACTCAGCAAGTAAACCTACTAATATCAAGCGAGGACGAGGGGATCACCGTTAGCACAAGTCGGTCCTTACCGCACCCGCATCGATGGTAGATCAATAGCAAAGTTCATACACGAAAACATCAAGCATGGCTATAACATGTGCACCTTGCCATTCAAGTCTCGGTTCTATCTCCAAAACAAACGTCAAACACGAAACATGATTAAATCGAGAAATGAACCAACTACAACCAACCAAACGACCGAGAAACGGTCCAAGCAAACCGTGTCACAACGTATCACAACTTCCTTTCCCGATATTAGGAAGTTTACTTACTCAACGACTAACAAAACTAGAGAACGAGTTAGAGACGGGTGAGCTCGGGTGATCTTCGGGCTTTCTCCTTGCTTGGCCGACTAATACGAGGCACACAAAGGCCAAATCGTGAGCTCTTGGGTGGAAACAAAGAGAAACACGGGCCGGTTTGGGACTTCTAGGGCGTGAGGCTTCTCGGGCCAAAACGTGAGAAAATCAAGAAACAAAAGGGAGAGGAAGATGGTGGATGGTGTTGGCGTGAGAATGGCGTGAGAATGAAGAGAGAGAGATGGCCGTGTGTGTGAAAAAGGGGGGGGGGGGGGGCTTCTCCTATTTATAAGACTCCAAACTTGCTCCTCACTCAAGACTATTAATATTAGTCATGATGATGGTGCCTCAAAGTCCAAGCTAATTAATGATATTCATGATGATGGGGGCCTCAAAGTCCAATTTCCATTAAGGCTTGTCATGATGAGAGTGACCTAGAAAAATCTAACCACAATTGGCTTCTAGATCTCTCTCTCTCTCTCTCTCTCTCTCTCTCTCTCTCTCTCTCTCTCTCTCTCGGCTAATCTCTTAAGCGGGCTCTCTCTCTCGGCTACCATTTTCCTTGGCCGACTCTCCTCTTGGTTCTAGCAATAATTGATGTCCGAGGCATTAAATGCAAGGGACAACTCAGCTTATCTTCATTAATGGCATGTCATGATGAAGAGGCCTCCAAAGTCTAAGGTCATTAATTAGGCTTCTTGAACAAGCTTCATTCTTGGCCATTCATTTCCAATCTTGGGCTTCAAGTTTTGACTTCTCTAGAATCATCCAATTCCAAGCTTGCTTCTCTCTTTTCTCTCTCTCGGTTTCCCCTTGGGCCGACCTCTAATCAAAGCATAACATGTCTCATTTGAAAGCTCAGAACGTGTACTTTAAATCACCAGAAGACATCAAGTCAAAATTCCAACGTTCTCGTATAGAAAATGCTGAATCTTTGAAATCTGATAAAACCGGACAGCTTTGCACTGTTCACGAAATCAGACTTGAAAACATAGTAAATGGACTCCGAAAATTCTCAAATTTGAATATGTCATAAACAAGACCTTAACAAACATTTTTTATGAAGAACACGAAATCTGAATCTCTCTGTAAACACCATTTTTAGTAGCTCAAAGACAGACTAAAAACAGTTCGCTGGAATAGAATTCTTGTTTCTCAAAGTAAGCTCTGTCCAGAATCCAAATCATCTCGAAAAATTCCCAAATTTAGATATGTTATAGAAAAAGAAGTTCTCAACAACTTTTGTGAAGGAAACTTTTCCAAAAGCGGCCCAGAAAAGCTTGTAGAAAATAAATAAAGTGTGAACATCACCGAAAGACCAATTCTGGACAGTTTTACATGGTCCGGAAATTGGGCTATCGTACTGCTCAAATCAAGTCCAAAAATTCTGAAATTAATGTATGTAAAACTTCATGATGTTTGGAACAACTTTCAAGAATAAAATGTTTGAAATTCGGATCACAAAAGTCTCCATAAAAATAACAAAATGAAGGGGTATAAAGGATCTGAAATAGGGTTTTCCAAAACAAGAGTAAAAAATTGGTTCCAATTGAAAAACTACCAAACTTAAACCATAACCATTTCCCAAGGACTGAAATTGAGGATGTTACACAAACGTAGCCTCGATACTAAAGTTTAATGACCAAAAAAGGATCTTTGTATATTTAGTTGTTTATTAGTCTCATTGATTGAGTGTTCAATCAAGTTTGAATTCTCAAAGATAATGAGAGCCGAGATTTCAAGAGATGGGCACGAGAAGATAAAAAGATGAACCTCCAAGTCATATCTTAGTCAAGCCCAATCATCAATGACGAAATGGAACAAAGAGTCGGATAAGATGGACAAGGAAATTGAAAGATGCATGGTGCCGCGTTATGTCAAATTAGAAGTTTTATTCAACTTCAACCAAATAAGTACAAATCAAATAAAATAGGGAAGAAAATAATCCTATAACTATATGTTGATTAGATAGTTTATTAATCCATGTCGAAACTAGTTAAGAAATTCGCGGAGAGACGTACCAAAATTTACATGATTAAACAGCTCGAAGATGTAGCTTTGATGAGAGGAGTATGGAGTGGAAACGTTGGATATAGCTTTAACAAGAAGATATATAATATATATGTGTGCGCTCGCCCTTTGAATAGCGATCTCTTTGCCGACACACCGTTTTGCCATAAGCTTATCTAATTGACACGTGAAAGAATTTGGTTACGTTATTATCCATTAATATACATGTCAATCATCCAATGGTGAGCGTGTAAAGATTTCGTTACACTGGTGATGGACCTAATAATTATTCAATAAAATACACATATTTAATCTTATCCTTCCTTGTTAAAAGATAAACCTATATTTAAACATCATAGAATTTACCATGAGTAAAATTTTTCAATTATTCATTTGTTTGCAAAATAATCATTATTTGACATTCAATATCATTATGCTGATGGAGCTCCATTCAATATCATTATGCTGACTTTGCATTGCCAGTCCACAGGAAATTGATGATGGTTCATGAACGAGGTATTCAAGCTACGCAAATCGAATTCAAAGCCCTAAATAAACCAGAAGGAAATAGATATGTGCACACTTAGGTGTACTGTTTAGTACTAGCTAGGTGTAAAGTTTTACAACTTCATCTATAGTTGCATACAGTAGCCCGAATCATCTTATCTGGGTCCATCTAGATAATATGTTTCGTAGTGAGTAATAGTGGAAATAATTGAGATCGAGTTGACCCGTCAAGGTACGAGTCGGATAGGATAAGATAGAATACAAAAACATACGGTCCATGAATTTTTTTACCATCCTTGTTGAAGATACGATTGAAGATCCTGATTATGGCAATTGTGATTACGGACTAATTGATTTAGTCAATCCTTGATTGATTTGATAAATAGTGTTGTGACCAACCTCTGATTTTGTAAACATCAAAAAGGGAGGTCTCGTCTGGTACGTGCTAAGTCTAAGTTCAGGACTTAACTCGGGCTCTTCCAAGCCTATACCATATCACAACTTAGGGTTTAGGTTTTTAACCTGCAAGCGATTTTTATCAAGGAGTAGCCACTAATCGGTTTGGGGTAGGTCGATTAGAAACTTAAGTAAGGTGACGGGAGAATCACCCTATTTCTACGAACCAAAGATTAAATAAGTTCGAGAACTTGGTTATACTAGTTGAGTGACTAATGCCCTTTTGGTACTTTTCATCCTGTTCACTTCAGAAAACATTTGTCAGGCAGTTTGGATTGATTTTAGGACCTATCTCCTAACATGCGGAGTGAGCAAATGAGTGTACAATCATTAATGATTAGCAGTCAAGATAAATATGCACCATAGGGTTTTAACCCTAACTAAGGCAACAAAATTCAAAACACAACAATTTATGCAATTATATTTAATTAAAAAAATAACATGCATAATAATAATACAATGATAGTAGAAAATAACATGCAAAATAACATCGGATAGCCCTATATGCTTATCCAATTTAAACATGATCATTTAATCGAGTAATTCGTATAATTTAGAAAAATATAAAAAATAATAATTTCTAAACTATTTCTCAATTTTAAAAGAAAATAATAAAAAATGAATTTTTAAATATATTTTTTTAGAAATAATAATAATAATAATAATAATCACGATTAAAAAATAATTTTTTGATTTTTTTAAAAAATAATAAAATATTAATATAATAATAAACCGGGTCTGGTCAAATTTGACTCGGGTCAACGGATCCGACCCTAAACGTTGACCTAGGTCGGATCCACAGATCTGAATCGGGTCAAACTTTGACGGGTTGGTTCTCGCGTGTAAAGGCAAGCGAGGACGCTGGCGGAGCCAAAATTGGCCTCTTGCTGGCTAACCCAAGCCGGCTCCAGCCTGAATGCCGCCTCTAGGGACCACCACCGAGCCTCCTCAGCCACCTAGATCGCCGTCCGACCACTCACTCGCTGGCCGGCTACCAAAATCAATTCGGCCTCACTGAGGCATTTCGTCGAACACCTGGCATGCACAACAAAAAACGGGAACTTTCGACCTGTTTCGGGGCCTCGCCATCCTCCGGCGACCTAGCCTTACCTTCGGCGACGACGTTTGGGCTGCAGGGAATGATGGTATGGGCCGCAGGGAACGATGGTATGGGCCGGGATTCGCGCGAAATGGCCGGCACGAGTCCCGGCCAACCGGTGCACAAAAATAGGGGAGAAACAGAGTATGAGGGATTCTCACCGGTTGGGTCGGCGTCTGGGGGATCGCCGGTCGGTTCTGTGGGCGACAACGAGACTGCTGGCACTCCTCGACGACCTTATGTTGAGGAAAATCCCTAATTAGTTTTGAAGAAAGACAAAACAATCCTTTACTGACCAAAATTACACGTAAGTTATTTGATGCAGGTAAGTACTGAGTCATCAGACTTAGTCGATGAAAGTACTTTGTTATCAGACTCATAATTACTCGTCAGATTTAATAAGTGTTATTTTTGGCAAGTTTATGCAGGACAATCAAATTGATATTTCAAGATATCCTAATTGGCAATAACAAGATCATTACTTAAATACAAAGAACTATACTTATGGAAATCTTGATTTGATTGTATAGGCGATCAACTCACCTGGAGATAATGGTTCTTCTTCTAACGGCTATGCATTTTCTTTTGGGAAGTTTCTCCAATGGGTTGATTTGGGGATCAATTCTCTGAAGACTGTCCAATGGATAGAATGGACATAGAGGAGTATAAAAGGAGTGCAAACGTCGTACAAGAAGAATAACCAGAATTGAGAATTCCAAAGTCTGAATAGAGCTTCGATTTTACACACTTGTGATTACTGTATTCCACGTTGTTACTTCAGAGATAAAATTACTTGAGTGAAGAGTGTATGTGATAGTGCAATCTATCATCTGAGAAGCACTACTCTTGTAATTTCTTGGTGATTCAATAGTACAACACAACCAACAGGCTACCAGCGTGGAGAGTGGATGTAGGCTTGATAAAGCCGAACCACTATAAAGATCTGTGTGCAGTATTCTCTATCCCTAAACTTTCATTTATTATTATTGATATTATACTGCATACATATCTGTCAAACGAGTTCATTAGAACATCATCATAGTCATCAGACGCAATCATCTGACGACAACTTATATACAAGTTTGTCATACATATCCATCTGATATTGATCATACGAGTTATTGACCTCGACTATATTCATTCCGCACGTTTGATCCAATTTAGTAAAATCACCTATTCATCCCCTTTAGGTGATAGCACTAGCCGTAACAATTGGTATCAGAGTCTAGTGCTCATTTTTTCTTTGAAGTGTTATTTTACTTCTGAGCTAACGATTCTTGATGGCTAGTAATGCTGAGTCAGGTCACAACAATAGACCACCATAGTTCAATGGAACTGAGTACAGTGTCTGGGAAAACAAGATGAAGACATTCATTTTGGGAATAGATAAGGATATATGGGACATCATTGAACACGAAATTATTCCAAATGGTTCAACCGAAACAAAATCCCCAAAAACTTCAAAAGGGCAAAATGAGACATCTTCTGCCAAAGGAATTAGAGAGGAAATTAGACCTCAAGCTCTACCTCTCTCGGCCAAGGAAATTTCCAAAAGGATCTATCTGGATGCAAAGATCAGAACGGCCATATGCAATGGTCTAGCAAGTGTTGAATATAAACGAATTGCAAATCTCAAAACTGTAAAAGAAATTTGGAATCATCTCAAGCTTGTTCAAGAATGAACATAGAGAGTCAAGGAGACAAAATCTCAACATTCCCCTTGGGCAGTACGAGTCCTTCACTCAAAAATCAAATGAAACAATTTCCGAGATGCAGAGCAGATTCATTGAGATAGTAAATGGGCTTCAATTTCAAAACAATCCCATCTCAGAACCTATGAAGGTGAACAAGTTGCTGAGAGCTCTTTCAAAAGAATGGAACAACATTAAAGTTTCTATTCGAGAAACTCAGGGATCAGACTACTCACGGTAGACGAACTTATTGAAACTCTTCAATCCTATGAAACTGAAAAGTTCTTAGAAACTGAAGAACCCAAAGGTAAAAAATCCATAGCTTTAAAAACTAACATTGATTCTGATGACGCAGATTTAGATGAAGATGAGGATGAAGATGAAGAGTTGGCTCTAATGGTCAAGAAACTGAGGATGATGGCAAAGAAGGTAAAGATGAATAAGTTGAAGAAGCAATTCAGGAACTCTGAGCCATCAAAAGCCAAGAAGCTAAACTTTCAGAAGAAATTAAGTGGCGAAGATGAAAAAAACAAGGACGTGATATGTTTCCACTGCAAAAAAAACGAACACATAAAGCCAAAATGTCTTCTTCTCAAAAAGATCAAAGAAAAATATGAACGATATAAGAAAGTTTTCAAAGCTGAAACATGGAGTGATTCAGATGATGATGAAAGCGAACAAGAGTATGCCAATATTTGCTTGATGGCAAATTCAAACTCAGAATCAAGTTCTGATGAAGAAGACGAGGGAAGTAATTCCAAAATACCTGAACCAGTTGCAAATTATATCGATGAGTTAGTCTCTGTTAACAAAATTGCTTTCAAAAAGATTTCTGTATTGAAGAAGGAGATTTTGTCTTTAAAAAGTGCAACTCAAAATAAGGAAATTGATGAGTCAATTGCATATAAAAATGAATGTTTAAAAAAGGAAAACAATCTTTTAAAATAGCAAGATATTTCACAAAAGGATAAGATTGATTTTTTGCTAAAAGAATTTAATCTTGTCAAGGAGAATAAAGAATTCCTTGAAAAGAAAAATGATTTATTGAAAAAAGAAATTTTTGATCTGAAAAATATTTCTAAGGAAAGTTTTGATCGTATCTCTAATGAAAAAGAATTTCTGAAAAATGAAATTTCAAATATAACCAAGAAATTCTCAATGGGTTCGAAAAATCTTCAACATATTCTATCAATTCAAGTTCCCTATTATAATAAATCAGGTTTGGGTTTTAAGAAAAATACTAAATTGAAAAATGTTTTTCCCAATGTCAAAAAAAGATTAAAGAAAAGACCCTCCAGATTTGTGTATCAAAATCACTTTCAAAAGCAGTTTGTGAAATTCAATGATCAAACTTCCCATAAGTGCTCAAATTGCGGTGATTCAAATCACTTTAAGAGTGACTGTCCTAAGGTTTGGAGACCTGTTCAGAGAGACATTCTGAGAATGATTGATCCTAGCCAAAATGGACCCAAGAAAATATGGGTACCAAAGAAAAAGTGAGTTACTTATCTTTTGCAGGTACTAAAGAAAAGAAAGAACAAGTGGTACCTAGACAGTGGTTGCTTAAGACACATAACCGGAGATTCTCTGAAATTCATCCAGTTAGAAAGAATTAAATGAGGAAGTGTATCCTTTGGAGGCAACAACAAAGGAAAAATAATTGGCAAGGGAACTGTCAGAATCGAAAATCTCATCATCAACGAAGTTTCACTAGTTGAAGGTTTGAACTTCAATTTAATTAGCATTAGTCAATTATGTGATATTGGTTACAGAATTACTTTCCAAGAAAACAAATGTTCCGAGATAAGTAAAGACAACAAACAATCATTTATGGATCGAAGACATGGGAACATTTACCTACTAGACACGAAGTCTAATGACTTGCAATGTCTCGTTTCCATAAAAGAAGAATCTGATCAGTGACACAGGAAGCTCGGACACATAAGTGTCAACTTCAAAGAAACTCGTTAAAGGACTGCCAGAACGAAAATTCAAGAGCACTGAGTTATGTTTAGCCTGCTCTAAAGGTAAGCATGTAAGAAGTTCATTTAAATCAATAAACTATGTCAACACTAACCAAGCTTTGCAGTTGCTTCATATGGATATTTTTGCACCTACTCAAACTCTAAGTCTTGGAGGTAAGAAATACTGTTTATTTATTGTAGACGATTATTCAAGATTTACTTGGGTATTCTTTTTGGCTCATAAAAGTGAAACATTTGAATATTTCTCAAAATTTGCCAAAAAGATACAAAATGAAAAGGGTTATATTATTTCGAGCATTAAATCTGGTCATGGAAGGGAATTTGAAAATCAAAATTTTTCTAATTTCTGTGATGAAAATGGTATTCAACATACTTTTTCCTCACCCTATACTCCTTAACAAAATGGAGTAGTTGAAAGAAAGAATAAAATTTTGCAAGAAATAGCTAGAACTCTTCTATTTGAAAACAAATTTCAGCGCATTTTTGGGCTGAAGCTGTTTCAACAGTCTGTTATATTCCAAATAGAATTTTTTCAAGATAAATTCTTGAAAAGACCCTTTATGAATTGTTCAAAGGTAAAATTCCTAATGTCTCATACTTTTGAATATTTGGATGTAAATGTTTTATTCTCAAAAATCCTAATGATCGTGTTGGTAAGTTTGATGAAAAGTCAGATGAAGGAATTTTTCTTAGATACTCAATGACAAGCAAAACCTACAAAGTATACAACAAAAATACTCAAACAGTGGAAGAATCATTGAATGTCAAGTTTGAAGATTCAATTCAGATTCAACAAGATGACTTTGACACTGAAAATCCAATATCTGAAGAATCTGATAAAGCATATGATGAATTGACAGTAAGTGGAAGTGATTAGAATCAAAGATTTGATGAAGCTCAGCAATCATCAAACCAACAAAAAAATGAAGAATCATCAAATTTCTTTGATGAAAACGATGAAAGATTCAGCAAAAACTGGAAGCAAAAATCCAGTCATCCCAAAGACCTCATCATTGGAAATTTAGATGAAGGAATCAAAACAAGAGTAAGGGCAAAAGAATTTATAAATACATTGGCTCTCATATCTGAAGTCGAACCAAAGAATGTTGAAGAAGCCCTGAAAGATGAAAGCTGGATTGAAGCCATGCAAGAGGAATTATTACAATTTCAGATCAATCAAGTATGGAAACTCGTTCCTAGATCCAAGAATCACTCAGTTATTAGAACAAAATGGGTATTTCGAAATAAACTGGATGATCAAGGACAAGTCGTCAGAAATAAAGTAAGACTTGTGGCCAAAGGATATTCACAAGAGGAAGGAATAAATTACGATGAAATGTATGCTCCGGTGGCCAGGTTAGAAGCAATAAGAATTTTACTGGCTTATGCTTGTTTCTGTGATTTTAAACTATTTCAGATGGACGTCAAAAGTGCATTCTTGAATGGCTACATCAAAGAGGAAGTATATATAGAACAACCTCCAGGATTTGAAGATCCTCACAAGCCTGATCAGGTATATGCTCTCAATAAAGCATTATACGGTCTCAAACAAGCACCACGTGCTTGGTACGAAAGACTGAGTAGCTTTTTGGAACAAAATGAATTTACAAAAGGTAATGTAGACACTACCCTTTTTATCAAAAGAAAAGGTAAATATATTTTAATTATTCAAATTTATGTAGATGATATTATCTTTGGCTCTACAGATGAAAAATTGAGTAAGAATTTTTTCAAAATGATGCAAAGTGAATTTGAAATGAGCATGATGGGTGAGTTAACTTTCTTCCTTGGCTTACAGGTTAAACAAACCAAAAATGATACCTTTCTTTGTCAAGAAAAGTATGCCAGGGAAATTGCGAAAAAGTTTGGTATGGTAAATTGCAAAAAGACAGAAACTCTAATGTCATATTCCATTAAACTAGACAATGATGAAAAAGGAAAACCAGTAGACAAAAAATTATATAGAAGCATGATTGGCTCACTTTTATATTTAACTATTTCAAGACCAGATATTCTGTTCAGTATCTGTTTATGTGCAAGATTTTAGTCAGAACCAAAGGAATCTCATCTTTCTGTAGTCAAATGAATTATTAAATATGTTGGCACCAATCCTACCCTTGGGTTGTGATATTAAAAGGGATCAAATTTTACTCTCATTAGATATTCGGGTGCTGGTTATACTGGTTGCAAGATAGACAAGAAGAGTACTTCCGAAACGTGTCAATTATTAGGACACATGCTTATTTTATGGTATTCAAAGAAGTAACAAACCGTAGCTCTTTCTACCGTAGAAGCAGAATACATCTCACTTGGAAGTTGCTGTGCTCAAATCCTTTGGATGAAGCAACAATTGAGAGACTTCAACGTCAAAGATTCAACTGTGGAGATCAAGTGTGACAATACCAGTACCATTAATCTGACCAAAAACCCTATTTTGCATTCAAAAGCTAAGCATATTGATATTAAACATCATTTTATTCGCGATCATGTTTTAAAAGGAGATATTAATGTTCAATTCATGGACACTAAAAGGCAATTAGCTGATATTTTTACAAAACCTCTAGAAAAGAAAAGTTTCGAGCTTATTAGAGATAAACTAAATATTATTAACCCGCTTTATTAAGCTGTACACTATATTCTCACATTGCATCTGATGATTTATCAATCACATATTTGAAGCATTTGGTTTTGGCGCGCAACTCATAAAAGGTATGTATCTCTTATATATTTTGGATGATATGATTGTTTGAAATAAGTTGTCTTGAATGATACTGTTTGAGAATTAAAATCTCAAAATTTTCGGAATATAATTTCTAAAATTTCCATTAACTGTTAATTGATAGTTTCCAAAAAGGGTTTTGTAAGAACTGATATTTTGCACTTCTCGGTTTAAATCCTTTTTCTTCTTCTCTCTCGTTTTCACTCTCTCCGAATAAACAATTTCCTCATTGAAACCCTAAAAATCCCATCTTTCTCTTCCGAAACCTAAAATTTCTTCAATGGTGCATAAATCGACCTATGAATCGAAGAAAGGAACCAAAGGCTCTAGAAGATCAAATCGTCTCGCCGGAATGTTCACCAGGGCAAAACATGATGGAGAACCAGAGAAGATTGACATCTCCGACACGGGTTCTGACAAGGAGTTGTCTGAAAGTAAGAAATCTCCGAGAATCCCTATCCATATGCGCGATCGTTTTGGTAGAGCAAGGCAACTGATAAAGACCATCAAAATACTTCGAGAAAATCGAAGTGATTAGAGCACTGTCAATGCGGTATGTAAGACACTAGATTTTCTGTTTGAACGAGAAGTTGTGGATGAATATGAAAGGGGTATGAGGATTGGAAAAACACCTGTTGCTGAAAAGGGTATTGTACTTAAAGAGACATCTAATATTAAGGAAACCCCTACGACAGAGAAGAAAGAGATTTCTAGAAAAGGAAAAGAGAAAATATGGGAATAGTCGAATGTTAGTGCAGATGAGTCTATTGGTGAGGAGGAACTCCAGATTGTAGAGAAAAGCAAGAACATTGACTCTAAAAAGAAGGATAATGATGAGAAATTATTCACTGAGTTTGTGCCTATTTCTAGTATTCCCCATGATGATAAGAAAAGCGACAATTTGTTCAGAAGCAAAACACATTAGATTGCTTACAACTCTCTCTTAGCCAGAGGAATCATGAATAACAGGGTAGTAGACTTCAATTTCTTTGAAAACTTCAATATCAAGATTCAGAAGCTGATTGAAAATCTTGATTTTCAGAGAATGTGTTCTCTCTCACACAAGGTTTACCTTGAACTCACTGCTTACTTCTATTCCAATTTATCCTTGAATTCTCCTGCTGAGATTGAATTCTCTATTTTTCAAAATGATTATAAGTTAACAGCCTTTGATCTTTCTGCCATTCTAGGAGTAAAACATACTGAATTTTCCTTTATTCCTATCACTTCTGATTCGGCATACCGATCTTTGTCTGGTAACCCATCTTTCATTAGAGGTTTCATATCTCACGTATCTCACATTCTTTTTCCTCTCAACTCCATTGTGTTGCACAAATAATCATCAACTGTCTCAGACCCAAAGGATCCTCTAAAACTGATGTATCTAGATATGAGGCAAAGCTGATTTGGGCAATTCGAAATACCTTTCCTATTTCCTTGTCCCATTTGATCCTTCTACAAATCTACAGATCTGTCAAGAAAAGCAAAGGTTAACTGCCTTATGGAGCTCTGATCACTACGATTTTTGAGTTCTTAAAAATTTCCGTTCCTACGAAACTCAAAGGCAAACCTCTTCAAATAATGACTGTAGGGGAACTTATGATGACCAAAATGGGATATAGGTTTGATGGAGAAAGTTGGAAGGATAAGAAGGGTAAGATTATTCTAGTCGAACTGATGAGTGAACAGAACAAGGGCTCTGTTAATATACTTCATGAACCTGATGAAGAGGAGTTGATCGAACCTCTAATGAGAAAGAGGAAAGTGAAAATGACTGCCTCATGATCAGACAAACCAGCCAAAAGAAGACAAATTGTGGCCAATGATTCTGATGAAATGGAGGTATCTGATAAAAAATCTGATGAGCAATCTCAAGCTAATGACATAAGCCTTGAGGAAATAAGGTTTACGTAATGGCTACTTAATCAATAAGTCAAACATAAAGCTCATGCAGATAGGCATGCTGCAACTCAACTAGAAATTCAAAGGCTGAGAGATGAGGATGGAAGCTTGATGCAATCACTAAGTGACCTCATCAAAAAAATTGTGATGGAGATTCAGCAAGAGCAAATGGCCACTGCAGAAAAAGAAACTGATGATATTCAGTTCTTCAGAGAAGGACCTTCTAGGAGACAGGGGGAGCTTGCACATGAAAATGTCATAGAAGCTGAAAGGCAGGATGAGTATGAGCAAGATAATGCTCAAAATGTCGAGGAAAATAGCTTTGAACTGGCTGACATTCAGGAAGAGCAAATTCAGAGTGCACAAGAGGCAGACCATTCAGAAGCAACATCTGCAGATTTCCCTCTTGAAGGAGATGAACATGAAAATGTTCCATCTGAAGCTCAACAGAAAGGAAAAGAGAGGCAGTAGAATCTATTGCCATTCAGACCACAAACACTCCCTTTGGATATAATATCTCATCATCTATGTCACATCATGCAGCTTTTACATATCTGAGGTGGTGGCAAGCAGCTGTTCAGAATGAAGTCAAAGAACTCAGAAATGAACTTAAAGAAGGAATCCAGGAGCTAAAGGACTTGATGGAAGCAAGAATTAATAATCTGAAGATACAGGTCAGAACTGATGTACAAATTGCAGCAATCCACACTGCAAACATTGAAGGAAAGATTAATCAGCTTTCATCATATATGAGCAACATTTGAACCAACTTCCCAGCTTCAGTCTAGTACAAGTGCCTTTCCCACCTGTACCTTTTGGACCTTCATCATCTGAACCCTCTGGACCATCAGCCCATCCAGCCAATCAGCCAAACTGATCACTTATCTTCTTATCGACTAGTCTCTGAGATATTTGTTTCAACGTTCGATAGTTGTTTTTAATGTGTTTTTGACTTGGTATGAACTTCGGATGTTGAATTGTGATTCGAAACTGGTTGTTGAACTCTTATATTGAACTCTTATTGATTATCATATTTTCTGGTACTAATCATTTTTGCTGATGTCAAAAAAGGGGAAAAGTATTATATAGATTATGAATGAAAATGCATGCTGGTATCAGAAACTGTTATGCTGGTATCATAAAATTAACACTGCTTTATGTGCTTTGAATGTCATATTTTTTGAATAGAGTATTTTATTCACATAAATATTTTTAAAGCATATGGATAGTTTTGTCATCATAAAAAAGGGGGAGAATGTTGAGGAAAATCCCTAATTAGTTTCGAAGAAAGACAAAACAATCTTTTACTAATCAAAATTAAACGTAAGTTATTTGATGCAGGTAAATACTGAGTCATCAGACTTAGTCGATGAAAAGACTTTGTTATCAGACTCATAATTACTCGTCAGATTCAATAAGTATTATTTTTGGCAAGTTTATGCAGGATAATCAAATTGATATTTCAAGATATCCTAATTGGCAATCACAAGATCGTTCCTTAAACACGAAGAACTATACTTATGGAAACCTTGATTTAACTGTATGGGTGATCAAATCACCTGGAGATAATAGTTCTTCTTCTAACGGCTATGCATTTTTTTTTGGGAAGTTTCTCCAATGGGTTGATTTGGGGATCAATCCTCTGAAGACTGTCCAACAAAGAGATTGGACATAGAGGAGTATAAAAGGAGTGCAAACGTCGTACAAGAAGAATAACCAGAATCGAGAATTCCAAAGTCTGAATAGAGCTTCGATTTTACACACTTGTGATTACTGTATTCCACGTTACTTCAGAGAGAAATTTACTTGAGTGAAGAGTGTATGTGATAGTGCAATCTATCATCTGAGAAGCACTGCTCTTATAATTTCTTGGTGATTCAATAATGAAACACAGCCAACAGGCTGCCAGCGTGGAGAGTGGATGTAGGCTTGATAAAGCCGAACCACTATAAATATCTGTATGTAGTATTCTCTATCCCTAAACTTTCATTTATTATTATTGATATTATACTGCATACATATTTGTCAAACGAGTTCGTTAGAACATCATCATAGTCATCAGACGCAATCATCTGACGACAACTTGTATACAAGTTTGTCATACGTATCCATCTGATATTGATTATACGAGTTGTTTTTTTTTTGTAAGGTTGATTATACGAGTTGTTGATCTCGACTATATTCATTTTGTACGTTTAAATCATCCAATTTGGTAAAATCACCTATTCACCCCCTCTAAGTGATAGCACTAGCCGTAACACCTTCGAATTCTCTTAGCTCACTCTCTCTCTTTCTCTCTCTTTTCTCTCTCTCTCTCTCTCTCTCTCTGTTTTGCTTCTAGATTGTGTGAACCGACCCCTTCTCTCTCTCATTCGCCGACTTTTATAGCGGCCGGCGGCCACCTGCTCTTGCCCAGAAATCATTGTCTTAATGGCGTTGCACCAGCCAACCTGCTCTGCGACTTTGGTGGCTGCGGAAAGTCCACAATCTCTAGGCGACCGATTGGGGCAGAGGCGAACAGAGGAGAGAGGAGAGAGGGCCAGCTGGGCCGGCATGGGGGAAAACGAAAAGAGCGGGCTGGGCTAGGCCCAGCTTGCGCGAGAGGAATAGAAAAAAAGATGGAGTGGGCTAGGCTCACGGGGGAAAAAGAGAGAGCCGGGCCAACCCAGCCTATTCCGATTTTTTTTATTTTTTAATTAATTAATTATTTTTAAAAAATAAAATATATTCTAATATTGCAAAAATGCACCATGTCTATATGCAATGCAATCGAAACTAAATAATTTTTTTTTGGTTTAGGAATTAAGGACATTAACCCCTAAATTTTGTGTAATTAATTTCGAGCAATAAAAAAGTAGGTGTCAATAGCTACCCCTCTTTGAAGGTGAGCTCGTAGAGGTTGGGTTAAATAGATTGCATTCAACGATAAAATGACACCCGATTTTGGCCCATACATGTACGATGGATGCTATTTTTTGCAAGACCAAGGGTCTCATTTTCATGATGCGATATAAAATGATGCATACTAAAGCAAATAAATACATACTTGAGGTTACCTACCTTACCAAGAGGGTAGAGTAATTCCAGATAGTTGATGATGTGTGTCGAGAACCCGAACCTATCTTCGGTCGTTTTGACGGGAGGAAATCGTTTGCCTAGGACTCGAACCTATTTTCGGTTGCCTTGACGGGGGGAAATCGTTTGCCTAGGACCTGAACATATCTTCGGTCGCTTTGACTAGATTTCGTTTGCTTGTCGAAGTACTTGAATTTTGTCAGATGTACCTAAAAAGGCTTGATGTGAACACTTAGGAGTCATCACCTGAGGATTTGATGATTTGCCTGGTGGGTCATCTCCAGCAGGTCTTACAAAGACTTAAACAATAAGCACATGGGGGTTCTCACCCGAGGATTTGATGATTTGCCTGGTGGGTCCTCGCCAGCAGGTCTTGGAAAGACTCAAACAATGAGCATCTAGGGGTCCTTGCCCGAGGATTTGATGGTTTGCCTGGTGGGTTCTTGCCAGCAGATCTTGGAGAGACTCAAACAATGAGTACATGAGGGTTCTCGCCCGAGGATTTAATGGTTTGCCTGGTGGGTCCTCGCCAGCGGATCTTGGAAAGACTCAAACAATGAGCACCTACGGGTCTTCGCCCGAGGATTTGATGGTTTGCTTGGTGGGTCATCGCTAGCAGGTCTTGGAAAGGCTCAAACATTGAGCGCACCTACGAATCCTTGCCCGAGGATTCGATGGTTTGCCCGGTAGGTCCTCGCCAGCAGGTCTTGAAAAGGCTCAAACAATGAGCACCTAGGGTCCTCGCCCAAGGATTTGATGATTTGTCTGGTGGGTTTTCGCCAATAGATCTTGAAGAGACTCAAACAATAAGCACCTGGGGGTTCTCGCCGGAGAATTTGATGATTTGCTTGGTAGGTCCTTGCCAGCAGGTCTTGAAGAGACTCAAATAATGAGCACCTAGAGGTTTTCGCCCGAGGATTTGATGATTTTCCTTGTGGGTCCTTGCCAGCAGGTCTTGAAAGGGACTCCGATATGCAAAAGCGTGCCGTGTCAGCTCTACTGGGGAGAATATTCGAGAGTCTTTGGGATGTCTTTGGAGACAGTTAGACGTCTAGCGCTCTTTGAGTCCTTAAGGACATTTCATCTGTCAGTGACGATTAGAGCAAATATGTATGCATTCATCAAGGATATAGACAAGCTAGGCTATTCCAGAATGCTCATTTCAAAGCTCACTGGAGCTGTAGATAACTCAGTTAAATCTTATACATGATGGTTTTGCCATGTTTGCATCACCAAATATCTACCGAGGGTAATTATCAATGAGATAATTTTCGCTCGCAAGGTGGACTTCTCAAGATGCTGAATGAGGGATCTTTAGTTAGAAAGGAATTTCCACTCGCTCTCATTAAAAAAGGTTATTTATCCCAACCATTAATGTGGGAATATTGAAAACACTCAATCTAACCATCGTCACATCTACAAGGGTCTGAGTTTTCTCGCAAGCGGTACCATCTTACCAATACGAGAAGTCTTTATCAGAATCGTAATATAGGCTTGGTCAATGGCTTAACAAAGAAAACTGTCCAAGTCAAGGCCATGAAAGAAAATATAATGCAATCATCTCCGAGTTTACAAGTCAAGAACCCTACAAAATGAGATAGAAGTAGTCTTATTCACACTTTCTCGAGTAGCATTTATAAACATTTGAAATTCTACGTTAATTCAGGTGCCCTAGTCAGAAGAGATTTTATGAGGGACATAACATAAATTTGGCTCACAGGTTGAGACACGAAAGATCATTGGGCTAAAAAATGTGTGTAAGGGTGAGAGTTGGCAATCGTCTTGGCATTGTCACCTATCTTTTTCTTCACTGTAAGGATCTTTTTTTGCAAACTCCCTGGGTAATCCCGTGCTTTGGCTTCTTAGACTTTTGTCCAACAATTGCAAATTCGCTTGGGGATACAAATTCCTTCGCCTTTTTTTTATCGCTTTTTTGTCCATGGGCATTGACCTTTGCTTTTACCAGATACATTACTTTTTTGTTGCCCTTAGTTTTCAGCATTTTTCTTTTTTGCTGTTCTTTTGGTATTGTTAGGAACTAGCCTAGACAAGTTTGAATAAGACCAATATTATTAGGCTCTTAGGGTCTTCATCTTCATCCGGCACTTTGGACCATGATGCTTGAATTGTGGTGACCTTCGCATTGCCCTAATGTGGGGGATGATTACCAATTAAGTTCGTATGAAATGAAATTGCCGGCTTAATTGGGCTAGCAAGGGATATGAGTGTATGGGATAGAAAAAGAATTGCTCTTCGTCATCCTAGGGTACTTAAATCATCGTGAGAGTTCAATTGCAATAATAACACTCAAAGATTGATGCAAGTGAGAGCCAGAAAATTTCTATTCATTTTTCTCACTTCGCAATGTCGACTTACCTCGAGTTGCCCCAATGTGGGGTGGTTCTAGACAGAGATAATTTGAAAGGAGCTTCCAAGTATATGAGCTCAAAATGATTAAGCAAAGGATCACCAGTAGTGTATGGGGTAGAGAAATGAACTGCCTCTCGTCATTTTGGCTACCGTACCTTATGCGAGAAATCCCTTTACCTTGCAAACATGGAACCTTTTCACTTGTCTCGCTAGGGATTAGTACGTGAGAATGTGTATAGACTAAGGATTGCCTTTCATTATCCTGACATATCTTGTTCAGTATATCGGAGCAGTTCGACACCATTCGTTGAATTGTCAATTGTGACATGAAATTGGAGAATTAAATAGGTAAAATTACTATGCAAAATTCCTTTTCAAAATACATGCAATGCACTTGGGGGAGGATTAAGCATCCATTTGCTTTAACATGTTTCCTCTTCTTTGTTTCTTTCTACTCTTATGAGAAGAGTTTTTAGGGAAAGAGATACTTACCTATGCTGCAATGGCGAGGCAAACCTACAACGTAATAAGAAAGACCGTGTTAATGAACGGCTCATTAAGGGATAAGAATTGGGAATGATACAACATTACCCTTTATGACTCCCTTCATTTGAGTTTAAGCTATTGACTCCTTGAGTTTTTCTCAGATGTTGACAATTCCTGTTGATAATAACATGAGCTCATATTAGGAATAAAATGATCAAGGGTAAATTGAGAACGATACCAAACTACCCCTCGTGTCTCTCTTTTGTTTTCAAAGCTAGTAGAGTCTTTTCTTATCTCATGGTTGGTCTTGAAGCTCGAATAAAATTCTCTATAATTAAGGGTGCTCCCAAATAGGCGGTCCTATCCTCGGCGCATGCTGTGTCAATGCGGTCTCGGCATGTTGAGGAGCTTCTCAGAAATCCTCTGATTTCTAACTACACAGGGCATGTACAATTGCTTCCATGAGGATCTTTGCAGCAAAGCTAATCTTGACTTTAAATGTCTTCGATTGATATGGACGTTGTAATCTTTTCTGATGATTACCGTCGAGACTTCCATGGTTGTCAGGATCAGTATCAACATTATTTTGTCATATGCAAAGTCTTTCCAAGCTGCTTGTGTTAGACCTTTATTCAAATTTGTCCTATATAAAAGGAAAGGATATGTTATTTCTATGCTGACGTGGATGAACTTTAGGAACGAAGTACATCCTTTTTGATGGACTGGGGGAATTCCATGCCCCTTAGTTTACTCTTCCAATTAAGCGCTTCCTGCATTTTAAGGGAAAAACATGTTAGCTGTTTGTACAAACTTGGGCTAGGACAAGGAACGAGATACCTCTTTTTAGTATTTCGTTATGTTTCATTCAAGAGGTCCCAACATTTGCGCTCTATCCGGCTCCTTAGCACGTCAGAGTGTAGCATGTTCCTCAGTTCGTCACTTTCTTGTACGAGATGATGCTCCGCTCATTGTGGAGTCAAGGAATGCTTAGCACTCTCTCTGACTCTTTGGGACTGATATCTCACACTAGTAATAATGAGATTTGCCCCACATTTCATCTTGAAGGTTGGATGATCTTCGTCTGGCTTGCCCCAATCGGATTAGTCGGTCCGCGATCATTACCAGGGCCTGATGTGCTCTTCAGTTTGTGTCATTTCCAAATGCCCCTTGGTAATAACAAATCAAAAGGGGATATGCTCTGAAACACGAAGTGAGCGAATTAGAAAAAAAAAAAAACATGGCTATGAGCATGTATATCTTTCTAACATGATTCTTTCTTCGGTCCTTTTGAAAAATGATAAAACGTTCGTTTTATTTTCAAAAGTTTAGAAACGAGGAAGCATGAGGAAGCCCGGGCCTCAGAACACTTTCCTTTACATGGCTAGATATCGTCAACGGGCCGGTTTTGGATACTTCCTCAAGCCCTCAAAACAAAACATTTGTAATTCTTTTGAATAATTTAAGCGAATTACATTTGTTGGAATGGAAATTGCAATACTAAAATTCCAAGCATAATTGAAAATTCAGAAAATTGGGAATCCTAGAAAACAAATGAGACTTTAGAAAGCAAAAAAAGCTTCCACATAGGAGAGGATTCAAACTATTAAATATGCCTCTATTCTAAAGGAGGAAAATTGAGTCTTCAGTTTACTCAATGACAACATCTGCGCCTCTTGCTTGATTGGGTGGTGCGTTACGGAATGAAAGCATATTTGCATCCAACAAATTCTGTGCCTTATTCTTCAAAACAACACAGTCATTGGCGGAATGTCCCATTTCACCCAAATGATAGTCGCATGCCTTGGAGTGATCGTAGTTGGGAAAACGCTCAGGATTTTCACGCTTTGGCTCTTTAGCAAGCAACTTCTTCTCAGAAGAGTAGGCGCGATCTGAGACATAGGCCAAGAGAGTGGCGTGAACTGCTTTTTGTTATTTCGCCTTTGGGGCGGCTGGTGGCTTGAGGCCGGCTTCTGCCCACTGCTTGTCTAAACTGTTAAGGGAGGATGAGCAATCTGGGTGTATGTGAAATCCATATCTGCAAGGAGCTCATTCTCCTTTTTCGTGCCGAGTCTATTGCTTGTCGAGGCGGGGTCAATAAATCACCCTTCACCAATCCCATTTCGATGCGTTCGCCCACCGGAATGAGTCGATTAAGTGACTCAATAGTGGCTCCAACCAGTCGGTATTTGTATTCATACGGAAGAGACTTAATGAACAGCTTCATTTGTTCATGGTCAAGAAGTTCTGGGGTGACTTGGACGGCTAAGTTCCTCCATCTGGTGGCATATTCTTTGAACGACTCACTCTTCTTCTTATCAGTGCGTTCGAGGTTGTCACGAGAAAATATGACGTCGTTATTGAATTGGTACTGCTAGCGGTATGCATCAGCGACATCATCCCAAGATTTGAAGGCATCTACATCTTTTGACATATATCATGTCAAAGCTGGCCCTGTCAAGCTTGCTTGAAAGGTCTGGATTATGAGGAGTTCATTATCGACATACTGGGTCATTCGCACATGACACATGTGCAAGTGGTGCCTAGGGCATGAGGTGCCATTATATTTCTCGAACTCTGGCATCTTGAACTTTTCTGGCACCTTGACCTTTTTGTACATAGATAGATCAAGCGGGATAGAATGCTGCGGGCCCTGTAACTACTTCCACATTTCCTCAACCTTCACAAGGCGTTTGTCCTGTTTTGTCATTAGCGCACTCACGAGTTTGGCCTCCTTGATTGCAAGTGAGAGTGGATCCTCTTCTAACATAGGCATCTTGCCGTTACTAGCTGTGGCTTCATCGTTGCCAGAGGATGAATGTGGTAGCACCACCTCAATTGATGCAGGCGTAGGAGTGAGTTTGTCATGAATGGACTCCACCTGCTTCGTGAGATTTTTGATTGCATTGAGGACCAGCTTCATCTTGTTTTCCACATTAGTGAGACGGATCGGCACGTCTTCCTCGGCCATTTTTGCCTGGCGAATGAGTATAATTCGTAACTACTTGTTAAAAAAATGGCAACGAATGAGTATAAGACCACATAAGGATCAGTCCATGACTTAGTCTAGTACTGTATTTTTTACTCTACTTATCACGTATTTTCCTTTTTTTTAGGCAAAAAATAAGAGAAGCAAATTTTTTTATTTATATATTTTTTTACAACAACGGCACCATAGTTGCAGTCTTCGGGGTTCGAACCCTGGTCTTTTGGACTGCCTTCACTCCTAGGTACCACCAGGCTGAGGTGCTGGTAGTGTTACCAAGGTGTGTCCTTTTTTATTTATACATCATTTTCTCCCTTTTTTTTTTTGAAAATGACAAGAAATCGCATGGGAAAACGATGATTTATAATGTGCTTATAAAAATAAGGGCATGATTTGGAAGTAAATATTATGAAAAAGTTTTAGTGATTATTTTTTCCGAAATGGCTATGGTATTGAATCCACAATTAAACTAGACTAATCATGGACCAACCGGGATATACAAAAAAATAAGTAAATTTCAAGGTGCAGGAATAGAAAACTTACTTTACAGGAAACCATGGCAATCACAGAAATATACACATGAGGAGTGAGGTTCGATTTCTATCTACACTGGTTTAGCAAAGTGAAGCTAAAAGGATGCCTGACCGTCGCAGTCTTGCATTGTTGTCATGTCTTTCTAACCTCGGCTTAGTTGAAAGGAATACCTTATAGTCATGCGAATAGCGGCTAAAGATAGACACTTTACGACATTCAGAATGAAATTTCGGGGAAAAGAAACGCAATCTTTACATCGCGGGCTCGCGTTCGAGGTCGTATCTTTCTTAACGCCATCCTCAAATGCCTTATCACGGCCCAGGTCTGGCGGCATGGTTGTATGTGCAACAGTGTAGTGCTAAATCATTAAAGCATGTATAACAATTCATAAACAATCATCACTTCAAATGTTTAGGAAATGATCCCTCACTCCTAAACTCCGAACATGCAGAACAAGGGGTTAACAAAAATTATGCCCCTTATAACTCCCAACTGCAAGAACATTTAACGCCTCAAACGTCAAGGACGTACTTGGAATCCTCGCTGCCAAACAGAAATATTTTTGAACAGGATAAAAATTTTAGGCCTAAGTCCACTTAAGAAAAACTACGGTCCCTAGTAGAGTTCGCCAGTCTGTCGAGATCGACCTCCGATTTTTTAAACATTAAAAAGGGGGGTCTCGCCTGGTATGCGCTAAGTCTAAGTTCAAGACTTAACTCGGGCTCTCCCAAGCCCATATCATATCACGACTTAAGGTTTAGGTTTTTAACCTGCAAGTAGTTTTTATCTAGGAGTCGTCACTAATCGGTTTGGGGTGGGTCGATTAGAAACCCAAGTAAGGTGACCAGAGAATCACCCTACTCTTACGAACTAAAGATTAAATGAGTTCGGGGATTTGGTTACACTAGTTGAGTGACGAGTGCCCTTTCGGTACCTTTCATCCTGTTCACTTTATAAAATATTTGTCAGGTAGTTTGGATTGATTTTAGGACCTATCTCCTAACATGTGGGGTGATCAAACGAGTGTACAATTATTAACGATTAGCAATCAAAATAAATATGCAGCCTGGGGTTCTAACCCTAACTAAGGCAACAAAATTCAAAATACAATAATTTATGCAATTATATTTAATTAAAAAAACAACATGCATAATAATAATACAATGATAGTAGAAAATAACATGCAAAATAACATCGGATAGCCCTATAGGCTTATCCAATTTAAACATGATCATTTAATTGAGTAATTCGTATAATTTAGAAAAATATAAAAAATAATAATTTCTAAACTATTTCTCAATTTTAAAAGAAAATAATAAAAAACGATTTTTTAAATATATTTTTTAATATTTTTTAGAAATAATAATAATAATAATAATCATGATTAAAAAATAATATTTTGATTTTTTAAAAATAATTTTATTAAAAATAATAAAATATTAATATAATAATAAATCCGGTCGGGTCGGGTCAAATCCGACCCGGGTCAACAGATCCGACCCAAAACATGGACCAGGGTCGGTTCCCGCGTGCAAAGGCACGTGGGGACGCCGGTGTAGCCAAAATTGGCCTCTCGCCGGCCGACCGAAGCCGGCTTCGGCCTGAATGTTGCCTCTAGGGACCACCACCGAGCCTCCTCAGCCACCTAGATCGCCGTCCGACCACTCACTCGCCGGCTGGCGACCAAAATCAATTCGGCCTCACTAAGGCATTTCGTTGAAAACCTGGCGTGCACAACCAAAAACGGGAACTTTCGACCTGTTTTGGAGCCCCACCGTCCTCTGGCGACCTATCCTTACCTTTGGCAACGACGTACGGGCTGCGGGGAACAATGGTATGGGCCGGGATTCGCGCGAAATGGCCAGCGCGAGTCCCGGCCGACCGATGCACAAAAACAGGGGAGAAACAGAGTATGGGGGATTCTCACCAGTTTGGTCGGCGTTTGGGGGATCGCCGGTCGGTTCCGTGGGCGACGGAGAGACTGCTGGTACTCCTCGACGACCTTCAAATTCTCTTAGCTCACTCTTTCTCTCTCTTTTCTCTCTTCTCTTTCTTCTCTCTCTTTCTTCTATTTCTGGATCGTGTGAACTGACCCCTTCTCTCTCTCATTTGCCGACTTTTATAGCGGCCGGCGGCCACCTGCTCCTGTCCAGAAGTTGTCGTCTTAATGGCATTGCACCGGCCAACGTGCTCCGTGACTTTGGTGGCCACGAAAAGTCCATAATCCCCAAGCGGCCGATCGGGGAAGAGGCGAATAGAGGAGAGAGGAGAGGGGGACAGCTGGGCCAGCAGGGGGAAGAAGAAAGGAGTGAGCTAGGCTAGGCCCAGCTCGCGCGAGAGGAAAAGAAAAAAGGGTGGAGCGGGTTGGGCCCGTGGGGGAAAAGGAGAGAGTGCCGGGCCAACCCGTCCCATTCCAATTTTTTCAATTTTTTAATTAATTAATTTTTAAAATTTTTTAAAATAAGAAAATATATTCTAATATTGCAAAATGTACCTATGTCTATATGCAATGTAATTGAAACTAAATAATTTTTTTTTGGTTTAGGAATTAAGGACATTAATCCCTAAATTTTGTGTAATTAATTTCGGACAAATTAAAATGTAGGTGTCAACAAATAGGGAATTGTAATCGATTGTATATTATTTCCTATTATTTTCTTTCATTCTTACACTATAAATAGATTGATGTACCTGTACACAAATTAAATGAATAGAATATAATCAGAAATTCCCCAATTCCTTAATTTTTTTCATGGTATTAGAGCAGCCTTTCCTGGCCTAGCTTCCGTGAGTCTAGAATTGCCTTTTTTTTTTTGAGTTGTTATTGCAAGTTCCTATCCTGCAAAACAAACTAGCAAACCAAGTAGGAATTCAGAATTTTTTTACCAAGCCTAAGGATAAAAACACTCGGAATTCTTCAATGGAGGAAGCCATCAACTCACCTCAAAATCAAACTCCAACTCCGTCGGATCAAATTGATTCGACCCAAGAGGATCGATCTTCTGTTTAGCACCTCGATGGTGCTCAACATTCAGCTGGAATCACTCATGCTTTAGTTCAGATTCCTGGCCCATTTCAATGGCTTCCGGTTCACTGGTACCCTGTATAGGGACAATGGGCCATCGGGGTTAGGATAAGTGTGGGCCTAACCATATCAACATGGTCCACCTGGAGAGGAAAATGTCCCTGGCCTTGGGCCAAACGGAGGAGGGCCAGTACCTACTTCGCATGAGACCAACCTGAATGACGGATTGGGTTGGATGAATTCGGGTCACAGACCCGGATCCAATCTACTTGGTCCAGGGACAAATCCCTACTTGACTATTCAACCCGGTTTCCTACACGTCGACGCCGGCTGCCCCGAGCTTGGCTATCCACTTTACACATTGGCGATCGATGGTCCCGAACTACAGCTCGCTAATCTACAGCTCATTAATTTGTAGCTCACCGGGCTGGAGAACTACAACACTTGGGCTCGAGATTTCCGGTGAGCTCTTGTCACAAAAGACAAGGACGGCTTCTGTGATAGAGCCGTCCCTTTTCCGGCTGACGAGCGCCTCTAGAGACACTGGCGAAAGTGCAACTTGTTGGTTCGCACTTGGATCAGCAATTGCCTAACTTCTGACATTGCAGCAGGACTTCCACCTAAAGAAGACTCAAAATTTTTTTGGGAGAGCATCTGTGAGATGTATGGACGACTCGATCGGGCGATACTATTCACTATCACTCAAGCCTCGTCGAAAGTGAAGCAAGGGAACCTCCGCTTGCTTCAACCAGCTCTCGGCTCTGTGGAATGAGCTCGAGGCAGCTAAGGAGTAGCTTGAGGGTCCTGAGACTATACTCCGACAATACAAAGAAATTAAAGAAAGAGAAAAAGCAACGAGGTTCTTATTGATTTTGAATGAATCGTATTCGTCTTTTCGTTCGCAAATTCTTGCAATGGAACCCGCACCATCACTCAACCGGATCTACCAGTTGGCCGCCCAAGAGAAGAGCCAACGACAAGACGCTGCCGAACATACGCGGGTGGGTGAGAGTGTTGCCCTCAGAGCTTTTCCACCTAGCGCCACTGCGATGGAGACGACGAATGGAGGCTATGGAGCTCTTGGGAGTGTTGGGACCCGAAGAGCTGCTGCGGCGTCCAGAGGAAATGAGGCGACCAGAGTAAACGAATGAAACCCTAAGGTTTTTCGGACGGACAGCTGGGATCAACACATGGGATCGGGCGGTCCTTATTCGTCCATCATATCAGTTGAATCAAACGGCCACTATCAAGCCACATCAGCTCCAGTTTATAAATGATCATATGGTTCACGAAATGCCATGTCATCTGTAATAGTTTGAATTTTCGATCCTTTTCCCGGGATTTAAGAAATGAATTTGACTAATACACTATAGTGAGATCTCACACGGAACAGCGCATTCATGGGATGCTAACCTTAGGGGTAAGGCTATTACGGGATTGAGTTCGCACGACCAAAGAACTTGACCTGGGTCCGATCTTCGACCATATGGATTGACGAGGGAATGTTTTGAGCCAATCGAGACCGGTCTATTTGATTGATCGTGTCCGAAGGGAACTAGCGACATACCCTCGTAATTATATGACAACTGAGGTCGTCCGGGGTATAGTAAACTTAAACGTGATTTGACTTAGTGTCGGTCACGGGTCGAGAGCGCGTAATCCCAATGAGCCACCCGTTAGCCAGAGATAAGCTAAAGTTGCGATTGTTCAATTTTAGTCATTTCTTGAAATTCGGGCCCGGGAATCGAGAATTTTGAAAGTGACAATTTTGAGCGGCTGATGACGTTTTTGGCTTGGCCAACCTTGGGGCCACCCATTTCTGCAAAAAAAAATGGATTTCGGTTTGGGACCGGAAAAATTACGATTTTGCCCCTCGGGACCCCGACGTTGATTCTGAGGCCGTATGAGGTTATTTTTCGAGGCCGATGTCATTTTAGGGTGGCCACGCATATTTGGAGTGGTTTCGGTCAAAAATTGGAATTTTGGCTCGGAAGTGAAAAATAATATTATTTTAATCTCCAGGACTTTGCAGTCGATTTTCGAGGGCTTAAGAAGCTATTTTTGCGATTCTGATGCCATATTATGTTGGCCACACACATTTGGGATTGGTACGGTCGAAAAATGAAATTTCGGCCCGGGGCGAAAAAATTACTGTTTTGCCCCTGGACCCGGTACTGGGTATTCCTAATTTTGGACTGGAGAATTGGGAATTATTAAATTAAAATTTCAGCTTAATTATTGGACCTTGGACGCTTTTGCCCCTCAATTATTGGATATGGACAAACAAGGACCGTTGGATCAAGGGTATTTTGGGAAGATCGCGTAGGATCGCGACACGTGGCGCCCTTGGCCCACCATATTTGACTAGCTTTGACCTTATTCTCTCTCCTCCCATCCCCATTCGGCCAGCTTCCCCGAACTCTCTCTCTCTCTCTCTATCTCTCTCTCTCTCTCTCTCTTTCACTCTTACGTTTTCTCTCTCATCACCCCCTCCCCTCCCGATTGGTCTCTCTCTCCCCTCTCCCCCGTGCGTGAGCCCCTTGGCCGACCACCAGCTCGCCGCCGCCGGTTGCCGCCCAGCCCAGCCGTCCGATGCCGCTGCTTCTCCTTTCCGGCTACCGTCCGCCTCTCTCTTCTCTCTTCGTCTTTCCCTGTTCCGATCGGCCTGGCCATCACCGATCCATCCCTAGCCGCCCTCCCCAGCCCTGTACGTCGCCGTCGCCACCCCCAGCTGGCCGTAAATCGCCCGCCAGCCACCCGCCTGCCGTGGAGCAGCCGTTCGCCCACTAGGCCGCCGGCGACGCCGCCGCCACCGCTGCTGGCCCGCTGTCCCCGCCTCTGTCCAGTCGAGTTGCCCTGTTTTTCTTAGGTAAGTGACTTCCCCAATCGAAACCTAGGACCTCGGGTATTGCTAGGCTCGTTTAGGATTCGGTTTAGGTGATTTTCGTGGCTGTTTTGGACTGAAATAGTAGCTGGTCGTTTGCGTGGTTGTGGACTAATTTGGGCAATGAATTTCGAGGTTTAGGAGGCTGAGTTAGGGCTGTGATGTTGTGGATTAATCAGGGATTAATTGTGTGATTGATTGGAATTGTTACGGCATGATTGTGTTTATTCTGATAATTGCATTATTTGTGATCGTTGGCTGGTGCGGAAATGCATTTCGGGTTGATTGTGGGTTGATTGTGTGCTGTATGTGTGTGGCCGTGAGGCGTGGTGATGTGATTGTGCATTGGATGCGCGTCCCAAGTACGTGTGATCGGGTGGTGTGTTCGTGTGACGAGAATGTGTGCATTTGTGATGTCTATGGGAGGTGTGAGATTGTGTGTGATAGCGCGTTTGAGTGGCCGTGTGGTACGTGTGGTATGAGTGGAACGAAGGTACGGATGTGTAAGATTGGTTGGGAAAAAGGTCCGCCCTGAGGCGTGTACGTTTACGCGGGACGATGCCGTCCCTGACGAGGTGACGATGACCTGCCCAACGGGGTGTCGATGCCTGACGAGGTCAGAAGACCGGTGGCCTGATGCGTTTTACGCGGGCACGGTAATTAAGGAAAGGGAGAGGTAGGATTCCGTCCTGAGGCGTGTTCGTTTACGCAGGACGATGCCGTCCCTGACGAGGTGACGATGCACGGCCCGACGGGGTGTCGATGCCTGACGAGGTCAGAAGACCGTTGGCCTGATGCGTTTTACGCGGGCGCGGTAGTGGTGAAAGAGTTGAGAATGAGCGGGAATTGGCTTGAGGTGCGAGGCTTGAGAAAGTGACGCATGGTGTGAGTTAGTGTGCGAGTGTGTTTGTATCGCGTAATGTGATGCTTAATTATGGGGTAGAAACTGCTAGGCACGGTATGAGACGTGTCCAAGTGGTTTCTGTCTTATAATCAAGGCACGCGCGCGTCTATGATGTATTACTGCGAGGTGCTGGCTGTATTATGGTCCATCGTGCAGGAATGTGCATGATGGGTTCCAGGTAGGTTCGTGTGTGATTGTTAGATTGATTGATCGTTGTGTGAGATGCGTGTTCTGTCTGGCGGTACGTGAGTGCCTACGTGGGGTTTGGGGTTGTACACTTATTGAGATTCGTCTCATGGTTGTATAACCACCACTTTCAGACCCCCAGCCGTAAACCCAAGGAGCTCGCTTCCTCTTTTTGAAGTACGAAGAGCCGTCCATGGTGCCCGGTGGATTCGTAGGCGATGCCCAAGAGATTTCCATAGGATCGAGCCAGATGAATTAGGAGCAGAATGTAGAAGGGCGACCCTTAGGTTTTTCCCTAGGGTATTTTAGGGGTTGTTCAACTTGGGTTATCCGATAGTGAAGTTAAGATAACCAAACCCCTGAACTTTTGTTAAAACGGTGGCGGAGGATGTTCGTTTGTATTTATGTCTGTAATATGATGTTTGTATATTTGGTGCTGTATGTGATGTCGTTGTTTGATTCTTATGGTGTTCTACCCCGTCGTCGTCATCTTTTTGTCCGGGGTTTTTATATTCGCTTCCGCATGTGGCTCTGATGTTTGAGTTGGGTCGGCGACGTTCCTGGGACGTCGCAACAAATTCGACCCGTAGCGGGATGTCGCGAGCTCGATGGGGTTCGGGGCGTGACATCATCAGGGCAGGTTAGTGGGCAAAACTCAAAATTTAAAAATAAATATTGTGAATATTGCAAGCGCCCACACCATACTATTGATACATGCTAGAAACTACATGGAAAACCTAATGACAAAGACAAAAAGGAGAAGGAATCTTCTACTTATCAGGTTTCCACAAGAAAAATTGATGGAGCACATCAAACGATTACTCAAGAACAATACCGGAATATTGTGCAAATTCTGAATCAGTTGAAGACCAACGACAATAATGCAAATTTCTCAGGTAATTTTATTTACAAGGAGAATTCATTCTTAGTTGATGCGTGGATAATCAATTTAGGTGCTAGTGACCACATAATATGCAATGAAAAATTCTTTTCCCACATTTAGAAAGGTCCACAATCTTCCATGTCAATACGTCACCCAAATGAAAATGTCACTTATGTTACCAAAATTGGTACTGTGCATCTTGGTCCAAATTTTAAACTCAAGAATGTCCTATATATTCCTGATTTTGAGTTTAACCTTCTTTCTGTCTCAAAAGTCTGCGAGGATAATTCTTGTCGTGCCATATTCAGTTTCGAAAATGGTTTCTTTCAGGACCGTTCGACTGACAAACTGATGGGCTTGGGTAATGTTGCTCAAGGATTGTATTTCTGGATTGATTCGCCAAGAGATTTAGATTTATTGAATAAAAGCATTTTTTGTAATGTAATTATTCGAAACAAAAATCTCCTTTTACATCAATGCTTGGGTCATAGTGCATGTTTCCCTGATCCAAAATGCCCAATATGTCCTTTGGCTAAACAATCTCGAGTATATTTTCCAATAAGTACATCTCGAGCTAACAGTCCTTTTTCCTTACTTCACATGGATATCTGGAGTTCTTATCATACCCCTTATCGTGATGCATCTTGTTTTTTCCTTACAATAGTTGATGATTATACCTGTGCCACTTAGGTATTCCTTATGCAATCCAAAAGCCAGACATTTACTCATCTGTCGAATTTCATTTCTTTGATTAGAAATCAATTAAATAAATCTGTACGAAGAATTCGTACAGATAATGGGCGTGAGTTCTTCACTTCCGATTGCAACACTTTTCTATCCTCTCATGGGGTACTTCATGAAAGTTCTTACACATATATTCCACAACAAAATGGAATTGTTGAGTGCAAGAGCACTTAAATATCAAGCCTCTATTCATAAAAGTTTTTGGGGAGATTGTGTGGTCACGGCTGCCTATTTGATTAATCGCATGCTAACTCGAGTTCTTGATAGTCGAACTCCTTTTGAAATGCTTTATGGTAAACAACCAGAAATTGGTCATCTTAAAGTATTTGATTGCTTATGCTATACAACAAATGTGGGCCCTCGAGATAAACGGATCCCCGTGCTACTAAATGTATTGTCATGGGATACCCTCCTCTTAAAAAAGGATATTGTGTTATGGAGATTTCTACGTGACATTTCTTTATATGCAGAGACGTTATATTTCATGAAGATGTATTTCCATTCCAGGAAATAATATCTTCATCACAATCGTTCACGTCATCAGACAACCGTCCATTCTTATCCGATGAGGATTTTTCCATGACCCCACAATATGTTGTCATTGTACCGGAACCATCTATCCCAATTCAAAGGGAATCTTCAAAACCAGTAGCTAAATCATCAATATTATTTGAGGATATTTCCCCCAGTCCTTCCACGGTGGCTTCATCTCCACAACATGATTTATAATCCTCACAAGTACTTGATGCCAACTGAACAACTTCGACGCTCTGGGCGGAATGTTCGTCCACCTACGTGGAGCAAAGACTACATATGTTATACAGTAAGCTCTTCAGGTACACAGTATCCTGTCTCTTCGTTTGTCTCATTTAGTTGGCTATCACCATAACATATGTATTGTATTAGCCGCATCTTAGAAGAATAGGAACCATCTTCATTTAATGAAGTAGCACGAGACCCTCGCTAGCAACATGCAATGGAGTCTGAACTCACCACCCTCTTGGAGAATCATACTTGGGATATTGTTCCATTATCTCCGCATCGGAAATCGATTGGGTGTAAATGGGTATACAAAATCAAATACAAGGCTAATGGCTCTATTGAACGCTACAAGGCTCGTTTAGTTGCTAAATGATTCACACAAAGAGAAGGTTTTGATTATTATGAAACCTTTTCTCGTGTTGCCAAAGAAGTAACCGTTTGTTCTTTCTTGACCATTGCTGCCATTCGAAATTGGCCATTACATCAAATGGATGACCACAATGTTTTCCTTCATGGAGATCTGGATGAAGAAATCTATATGGATATTCCACAGGGTTTACGCAGACAGGGGGAGTCTCGAGTATGTCGTCTACGCAAATCCCTATATGGACTTAAACAGGCATCTAGGCAATGATATGCCAAGTTCACTACTGCACTAACAAGTGCACATTTCCAGCATTCCAAGCACGATTATACTTTATTTACGTGGACTGCACGTAATTCATTAATTTATTTGTTGATATATGTTGATGATATTCTTGTCATAGAATAATGACTATCATGTTACAAAGTTCAAAGAATTTCTGCATTCCACTTTCCATATCAAGGATTTGGGACCTCCAAAATATTTTCTTGGCATGGAAATTGCTCGATCTAACAAAGGTATCGGCCTTAGCCAGAGAAAATTCGTCTGGGAAATTATTTCTGAAGCAGGATTATCAGGTTGCAAACCAGCTGTGATACTAATTGAAGAAAATGCCAAGCTGGCTACCCATGAGTATGATTTGGATTCCTCTTTATCTGTTGAGGATCCATTGCTTAAGGATCCATCGGGATATCAACGACTTGTTGAAAAATTAATATACCTTACCATGACAAGACCTGGCATATATTATGCCGTGCAAATACTTAGCCAATTCATGCATAGCCCAAAACAGTCCCATATGAATGTGGCCCTAAAGGTTGTAAAATATTTGAAGGGATGTCCATGACTTGGCATATTTTATTTCGTGATTGCAACATGAAGATGACAGCTTACTGTGATACAGATTATGTTACTTGCCCAATGACCAGGAGATCCATCACTGGTTTTTGCATCAAATTGGGAAAGTCATTAATTTCATGGAAGACAAAGAAACAGTCAACTGTATCTCTATCATCAGCTGAATCAGAATATCGAGCCATGGCAAAAACTACCTGCAAGATAGTTTGGATATGAAGGCTACTCTCGGACCTTGGAATACAAGTCAATGGACCAAGTGAACTGTTTTATGACAACGATGCTACTCAAATTAGCGGCAAATCCAATCTTTCATGAGAGAATAAAACATATAGAAGTTGATTGTCATTTCACTCGGGACAAGATTATAGAAGGCGTCCTTATAACAAAAGGAATTGAAACTGTAGAACAGCCTGCAGACATCTTCATCAAACCACTGTGTCAAAGGCAATATACATACCTACTAAGCAAGCTAGGTGTCCTTGACATATATAGGCTACTAGCTTGAGGGGGAGTGTTGAAGCTATGATTGAAGATCCTAATTATGGAAATCGTGATTACGGACTAATTGATTCGGTCAATCTTTGATTGATTTGATATATAGGGAATTGTAATCGATTGTATATTATTTTCTATTATTTTCTTTCATTCTTACACTATAAATAGATTGATGTACTTGTATACAAATAAAGTGAATAGAATACAATAAAAATTTCCCAATTCCTTAATTTCTTTCAATCCTCATAGCTGGTCACCATTGTTGACAACAACCACCATCGTGGTGGTTGTGTTTCCATGATGACCATCGCGATGGTGGTGGTTGCCTTTGCTGCAGTGGACTTTTTTTTATTTATAAAAAATCTATGAAATCACTATTGATAAGCGAAGGTTACATCTAATGATGGAGGAGATTATGGAGATTCTTGCCCGACTTCGAATCTATTTGATTGGGTTCATCCAAGTCGTGATCATGTGAGTTTGACGTGTGTCTCTTGACGGCGATGGAGCAAAAAACTTCAATGGAGGGAGGGTGAAATTTATCGACCTTTGTTGTGGCTAACGAGCTCGATACTTATGAAAGCAAGAGTAGGGAGGGAGGGAGAGAGAGAGGGATGGTGTTTGTCATCGACAACGGTGACTAGAGGTGGCTGTGGCTTGGTTGGGATTTGGGCTTGGGGGAGGGAGGGAGGGAGGAGGAGATTAGAGTTTGGGTGAGGTATTTCTTTGGAGGTGGTCAAATACAAATTAAAATGGACGTGTGGTGCGATCTCATGACTAGTAAAAGTTATTGTCGATGATGGTTATGCCACCATACGGACAACTTAGATATTTCTCCAAGTTTCAATAATGGTCATTAATCTTTTAGTAAATTTCACATTCATAGTAATGATATTTGATTTTAATTACTCAATGCACCCTATTTCCCCTTTTCCCACAACAAGATTTCATCCGAAATTTGACAAGCTTTTTGGAAAACTATTGAGGTGGAGGTTAAATGGCAATGATATGGGAATTGATCATAAAGTTGACCACGTCTCCTCCATGTTAGCATTTCATCAAGGAATTGATCAATTACGGCCAAAGGAACCAATTACAACACAATGAAATCTTAGTACATCGGATAATTGAAATTAAAGTTTTGCGACTCGATTACATGCTGAAATTCGTTAACCAAGACTAGCATTTACCCCAAAATGTTTTGGCAATATTATATTGGATATCTACTATTTGTGTATAGGTTTCGCTCTTACTTGAACATCCAATTACCAAATCATTGGATATACTAAGTTTTAGCAAAAATTCTTAGTATTTTTGTCCTTGCTCCCGCAAAACCCCCTTAAAAAGCCCCCCAACTTTAGGTTCAATATTGTTCCGAACTTTGTTTTTATCCGAAAAAACTTCAAACTTTCACTCTAATCCCAATCTGCCTAAACGTCTAAAAATAGTCACCGGTTTCTTCAAAATTCTAAATATCATGAGACTGCTATTGTTCTATACAAAGGCGAGGGTGTTGATAAATACGCAGGTTGTGATAATATTCCTTTAAATTCAGTAACAATGGGAGTCTAAATGATCTGCGAGATTATTTTGGATATTGACTATTTGTGTACAGGTTTTGCTTTTACTAATATTTTGATACTTTTTTTGAATTTTTTATTTGTTCTTTTCTTCTCTTTCCTGCTTTTCATTTTCTGTTGCTTCCCTTTCTCTTTTTTTTCTTTTTCCCTTTTTTCCTCGTCCTTCTAGTGAATTCACCAGCTTCCCTAATGGATGCACCAAGAGGCTATTGACTCCGCCCTTCTTGTAAACCCTAACTGTTTTCAAGTGCACGAAGGGATCAGTGTCGAAGATGCACACTGAGCCGTCCATCGAAGCAGGGTGGAGATCGTGCGGGAACGAGAGGTGCGGAGGGGTGTAGAAGCATAGGGCGGTGACCGTAGTAGAATGGTGGTGGAGGGAGCCGAGGGAGGAGGCCGTCGTTAGGTTATAGAGGTGGACGGTGGCATCGCCGGTGCTGGAGGCCGCGACGGGGTCGCCAGCCACGACCGACGATATTGGGGAGAGGTGGGAGAGGTAGTAGAAGAGTTTGGTTAGGGCTAGGGTATGGCCATTGGGGGAGTGCTTGAGGGGCTTGAGCTTGGAGCCCCAAATGAACTTCTCATACGAGCCCGCGATTAAATTCATGACAGCACGATTCGTGGCCCGTAGAGACTGGAAATATCGGAGAGATATGTGCAGAGACGGTGAATTTCCGATCCTCTTTGATGTTCAAGGCAATGGCGTCGATATTATGGTTTTAGGCCGTCGAATGACGGTAGTGTGATTAGGGCGTCCCTCGCCCGAGGCCGGCAACAAATTATCTTAGAGAAATCCCTAATTATTTCTATCACTTATCTTTCACCCAAAGTCATGTGAGTTTTCGTCAAACGGGGCATCACCAAACGCCAGAAGTCAAGAACTTACCTTCGGCAAATGATATTTCATCTGAAACAATGCTTTTCCCTTATTTCAAGTCTAACATAGGTCTGTCCCTTCACTATAGTTGACGTGAGCATATACCAAAGTGATATCCCTTGAATCTGCTGGTCCCTCCGTCAAAGATCAACATTCGAATATTTCAGTGCACTCCTCGAAGAAAAAGAAAAGGTCACATGCAGATTTCTCATCTCAGCTCACCTAATCTGATCCACCTTCACGAAATTCTTGCATGTTGCATTATGCAAGATCAGACCCAGAAAAGCAGAAGCAGAACAAGAAAAGGAAAGGTAAACCTAGGATCCCCCAAATTGCACCAAATGTTTCAAACAGAAATGGGCCATCGCATCAGACTTAATATTTCAATTCTAAAAATGAAAACCGGATCTTGTTTTATTGTCAAATTCCTGAAATGGTTGACATCGATTATTCTCAAACATGACCTCACGCGTTGCCCAAAACGGGCTTGAACGAAGTGAGACGCCTGACATGCTCCCACGGCTTGTCAAAAACGACGGCCTCGAAGTTCTTGGTCTCGGCCCCGTCCTTGACCTGGATGACGAGCCTGTAGTTCGTCCCTGACACGGTCTGCGTCTCGCCCCTCACCACCTTCTCCAGCACCAGCCCCGTCTTGGCCTCGTCATTGTGCGTCTTGACGGCGAACTTAGCGATCTCCCCCACGTACGGGTCGCTCAGGTCCTTTATCGGGCTCCAGCCCCCGACCAGCTCCCTGCGGGCGGCCCTGGCGGCTGAGACTTGGAGGAGGAGGAGGACGGCGGCAACGGCGAGGATGAGGAGACGCATTTTCGGAGGCTTTCGGCTTCGGTTTTTGGTTTTGGTAACCGTTTTCTCGGGTCTCCTCTTATCTTGATGTTTTCCATGGGTGGTGGGTACGTGTATTTATAGGCCTTGGAATTGAGAGAATTACGGACACTTGTCATGTGATTTGGGAAAAAATATATGTTTTAGGGTCAACTTAGAACATAAGGCAAGTTGATTATTTCATGGATTATGGAAATTAATTCTTGATATGTAACAGAAGCCACGGTGACCTTATTAAGGATGTGAGTAATACGGGAGTTTCGGATTCCACTAAATACAAGCCAAGGGACATTTCATCGTACAACATGAGTCCATAGGTCATTTCCATAAGTTGAAGAATAAAAGCTCTTTCTATTAGCTGAACTGTGGTTTCCTAATTTAAGTTGATTTTCTAATCTGATTTTTCCTAATTTAAAGTTTCTTAATGTGAAGTTATTTATAGCGTTTCCTAATTTAGTGTCTTAGTCCTTCAATAAATATGGATCGTGCTAGCATGACCACCCTGTCAGTTTTAGAAATGACGGAGCAATAGTTGCCACAAGTTTTGCAACTGAAAGACTGGAAACCAACCAAATCAATCACTCTTTATTTTCATACCTGTTTTTTTAGAATAGTTTCGTTCTCATCCGTTTCTATCATTCCATCTCCTCAAAAATAACTATGACCATTAAACCCACCTTTTTGTCTAATAGTTCCACCAATAGATATATTTTTCCTGAAAAAAATTAAAGTCTATAAACTTACAAAATTAGACTTATTGAGAAAGTACCAATACATTATCGGTGTAATTTATTCTTTACATAAGCAGTTCTCAAATCATGATACATAATTATTATTTGCGTTAGAAAATTATTCTTACGTAAGTTAAAGAATGCTTTATAAAATGAAAAAAAAAACTTTTGTAAGAGGGAAAATATACTATGTTACCTGTGAACAGTATAAGTTCTTCAATTTATTCGTGTAATGCCGACTAGTCAATTTACTTGTGAATTTTACGTTAAAATTACGAATTACACTAACATATATATATATATATATATATATATATATATATATATATATATAAAATCGATTCGTGCGTGCTAGTGTGGCTTTGAAATGGACCATGCTAGTTTAAGATGGTAAAAGAGTTACATATCATCTCAATATTGCGATGCCCCTCGACATTAGTGCCCTCATTTAACAAAGTAGGCAGCCCCACCCGACCTTCTCCCAACACGATATTTATACCTACATGACTTAAAATGTGCTATGCTAGTTGGTGTGAAATCAATGAGATACTTGACACCAAATGATTTAAATTTATTATTTTATGTGACATCAATTTACATATCCTAACTTCTCCTTATATAATGTTTAAATCGATTAAACTAGTTGATACATTTCCGTATCATCGTTTCGAAATATTAGTACATTTCATTCGTTCAAAAGTAATTCAATACACCGTGTTTATATTTATCACTATCACAAAACAAACTTCCTATATGAGTAAGACCATCAATGGGTGGAATGCGCAATACATTTGTAGGAGGAGGAAATTTTGTGAAACAAACCGGCAAAGGAGGTTATCGAATAACATGCTACAAAATGAACGGTGAATAATAGCTCGTCATTTGGTTTGATGACGAAGGACGGTTACCCAAGCATTTTCCTAAATAAAAAGTGCATTCTCAGTTATACGTATGCCAAGTTTTGAGTTGGCAGCCAGCCACAACGACAGCTTGCATGCCCTCGCTGAGGCCCCAACGACTGGCGGAGGAAAATAGGAAAAAGAAAAGGGAAAAAGGGAAGGAATGGAAAGAATAAGGGAAAAGAATTCAGAAATTTCAAATTCAGAAATTTTTTTTTGAATATCATAAAAAATTTCTGAATATCATCCATGTCAAGCCGGTTATGTCAATGCCGGTCATGTCATGTGGGATGATCAACACTGACTGGATCACCGCATGAGCAATTTGCAGCTAAAATTGACTGTAAGGGCTATATTGAAAAATCGTCTAAAGGTTGAGGACTAAATTGGTCAAATTAAAAAAATTAAATTGAATTGACCGCCGTACAATAGGTTTAGGACCTTTTAGACAATTTTCCCTTTCTTCTTCCTTAATACATTGGTGATCAAGATTTCACTCAATTGTTCATCTTCACAAAATTATCAAGACTTTGGTCACTGTTCCTCCTGACTTTGGTCACTTTTTATCAAGGTCCTATCAATCTTTTTACTTTCACTTCAGATTCCTTCAATGACTATAAAGTATCATTCATATAAACATTACCTGAAATGAGACAACATTTTCATTTGTTAAACAATAACGAGAGTTAGAAGGTTTTGTCAACTTTAAAATTGGCAAAATTACCAAAAAAATCTTCTAACTGATTGTTGTGCCAATTCAATGCTGAACCTTTTTTTTTTTTTATTAATTAAGTCATACACCTTTTGCATTTGTACAAATTTTGTCTATCCAACCTCCGCCACTGCCTTTGCCTCTGCCACCGCCACCGCCTACGGATCCCCTCCTAGGGTTTCTTAGTCCAGTGCTTGAATTTGACAAAGAACAGATCGGGCATGGAGAGAGAGAGAGAGAGAGAGAGAGAGGTAAGTGGCCGATGTGGCTGGATTGGGAAATAGTAACTTAGCGACCCATCAAGCGGCCTACATAGAACTTACCTTCGGGAAGTGATATTTCGTCTGAAACAATGCTTTGCCTTTATTTCAAGTCTAACATAGATCTGTCCCTTCCCTATAGCTCACGAGAGCAGATACCGAAATGATACCGTTAAATTTACTGGTCCCTTCGTTAAAGATTAGCATTTGAATATTTCAATGCTCTCCTCGAAGAAAAATAAAAGGTTATATGCGAATTTCTCATCTCAGCTTACCTAATCTGATCCACCTTCGCGAAATTCTTGCATGTTGCATTAAGCAAGATCAGACCTTCAAAAGCAAAAGTAGAACAAGAAAAGGGAAGGTAAACATTGGCTCCCTCAAATTCAAATAGAAATGGGCCATCCGATCAGACTAAGGTAGCGAATGATAACCATTCTGTTCCAGAATGAGTTCCTGAAACAGAAATAGATTTTTCTATTTCTAGTTCCTGGATGAGTTTTTGAGAAAAGAAACCCGTTTGATAACGAACAAAAATTTCTATTTCTGGAACAGAAACCCGTTTGATAATAGCACAAAATTTCTATTTCTTGAAACAAAAACCTGTTTGGTAAACAACACAAAATTTTATTTCCAGGAACAAAAATCCATTTTTTTAGAAATGGAATAAAAATAATTAGAAAATCCAAAAAATTCCTAAAAATCTCAAAAAAATCCAAAAAATCCAAAAAAAATTGAAAAATTCTAGAAAAATTCATCACAATTTCCAAAAAATAAAAAAATTCAGATTTAGGGAAATAGGAAATTTGTTGAATTTTTTCAAAAAAAATCAAAAAATCAAAAAATTCAAAACTTTATAGAATGTCTTAAAATACCTGTGGCCACCCACTTTTAGTGAAATTTAAATTTTTTAGGTGCCCAAAAAAATCAAAAAATCAAAAATTTCAAAACTTCACAGAATAGCTTAGAATACTGTGGCCCACTTTGAGTGAAATTTTAATTTTTGAGGTGAAAAAAAAGCAAAAAATCAAATTTCAAACTTCAGCTGTAGAATGACTTAGAATATCACGTGGCCACCACTTTAAGTGAAATTTAAATTTTTTAGGTGCCGAAAAAATAATAAAAACATAAAAAAATCAAAAATTTTAAAACTTCACAGAATGACTTAGAATGCCTCTAGCCACCCACTCTGAGTGAAATTTAATATTTTTTAGATGACCAAATGGTATTTTTGATTTTTTTAATTTTTTTTCGGCACCTAAAGAAAATTAAATTTTACTCAAAGTGGATGGTCACATGTATTCTAAACCATTCTGTGAAGTTTTGAAAATTTTTGATTTTTTGCTTTTTTTTTTTCGGCACCTAAAAAAATAAAATTTCATTCAAAGTTGGTGGCCATAGGTATTCTAAGCCATTCTGTGAAGTTTTGAAATTTTTTCTTTTTTGCTTATTTTTATTTTTTTTCGGCACCTAAAAAAAATTAAATTTCGCTCAAAGTGGGTGGCCACAGGTATTCTAAGCAATTCTGTGAAGTTTTGAAATTTTTTATTTTTTTATATTTTTCGGTACCTAAAAAAATTAAATTTCGCTCAAAGTGGATGGCCACAGGTATTCTAAGCCATTATGTGAAGTTTTAAAATTTTTGATTTTTTGCTTTTTTTATTTTTTTAGGCACCTAAAAAAATAAAATTTCGCTCAAAGTGGGTGGCCACAAGTATTTTAAGCCATTCTATGAAGTTTTGAAATTTTTGCTGTTTTGCTTATTTTTATTTTTTTTTGCATCTAAAAAAATTAAATTTCGGTCAAAGTGGGTGGTCACAGGTATTCTAAGCCATGCTGTGAAGTTTTGAAATTTTTTATTTTTTTATTTTTTTCGGCACAAAAAAATTTAAATTTCGCTCAAAGTGGATGACCACAGGTATTCTAAGCCATTCTGTGAAGTTTTGAAATTTTTTATTTTTTGCTTTTTTTAATTTTTTCGGCACCTAAAAAAAATTAAATTTCGCTCAAATTGGGTAGCCACAGGTATTTTAAAACATTCTGCGAAGTTTTTAAATTTTAGATTTTTTGATTATTTTTTATTTTTTTTTGGCATCTAAAAAAAATTAAATTTCGCTCAAAGTGGGTGGCCATAGGTATTCTAAGCCATTTTGTGAAATTTTGAAATTTTTGATTTTTTGATTTTTTTTATTTTTTTCGGCACCTAAAAAAATTTAAATTTCGTTCAAAGTGGGTAGCCACAGATTCTAAACCATTCTGTGAAGTTTTGAAATTTATGATTTTTTGCTTTTTTTTCCCACCTCAAATATCGTGACTTCCAAATGAACATGTGTTTTGAAGAAAGAGTTCCCTCAGAAATGATTCTCATTTTTTGTCTAGAAGTAGAAAATCTACTTTTTTTTTGTTCGATTTCTGGTTCTGGAATCGGTTTGGAACAAAAAGTTGTTCCGAAATAGAAAAATGGAATTGCGTTACCAAACGGGTTTTGGTCCAAAGCTATTTTCGGGAACGAAAACCAGGTTAGACGGACAACGTAATGGTTATCATGCGCTACCTAAAAATTTAAATTCCAAATATGAAAACCAGATCTTGTTTAATTCTCAAATTACTAAAAGGGTTGACAGCACGACCTCATGCGTTGCCCTGAACGGGCTCGAACGACGCGAGACTCCTGACATGCTCTCACGGCTTGTCAAAAACGACGGCCTCGAAGCTCTTGGTTTCAGCCCCATCCTTGACCTCGATGACGAGCCTGTAGTTCGTCCCCGACACAACCTACGTCTCGCCCTTCACCACCTTCTCCAGCACCAGCCCTGTCTTTGCCTCGTCGTTGTGCGTCTTAACGGCGAAGTCAGCAATCTCCCCCACGTAAGGGTCGCTCAGGTCATTTATCGGGTTCCAGGCCCCCGACCAGTGCCTCCTTGCGGGCGGCCCAGGTGGTCGAGACTTGGAGGAGGAGGAGGACGGCGGTAGCAGCGAGGATGAAAAGTCTCATTTTCGGAAGATTTCGGCTTCGGGTTTTGGTTTTTGTAACTGTTTTCTTGGGTCTCCTCTTTGAGCGTTGGTTTTGACAATTGTGGATATTTATTTATGCTTTATATTTCATGGTGGGGGCTTTGAAATCGAACGCTTATCTTGATGTTTTCTTTGGGTGGTGGGTACGTGTATTTATAAGTCTTGGAATTGAGAGAATGACGGACACTTCTTGTGTGATTTAAGAACGAAATCTCTATTTTAGGGTCAACTTAGAAAGTAAAATCTATCCGGGTTCAGAAGTAAGTATATTTAGATTCAGAAAGTAAGGTTCAGAAATAAGTATATTTAGATTCAGAAAGTAAAATCTACTCGAGTTCAGAATTAAGCATATTCAGGTTCAGAAAGTCTAAACTACTTGGGTTCATAAGTAAATATATTTTTAATTCAGAAAATGTAATCTACTCAGGTTCAAGAGTAAATATATTCAAATTTAGAAAGTAAAATTTACCCGGGTTCAAAAGTAAATATATTCAGATTCAGAAAGTAAAACCTACTCGAGTTCAGAAGTAAATATATCATATTCATAAAGTAAAATCTACTCGGGTTCAGAAGTAAATATATTCAGATCGATAAAGTAAAACCCATTCGAGTTCAGAAGTAAATATATTAGATTCAAAAAGTAAAATTTACTCGATTTCACGTGTAAATCTACTCCGGTTCATATTCATCATTTTCACTTCCCAAACATATCACACTTTAAGGAAGCCAATCACACACCTTTTGAATATGTATGAAACAAACAAAATGAATCCAACAATCACCATATCCATAATATTATACCACATTAAAATGACATATCTCAACCAACCATGCTTAAAATTGTTAAGTAAATTGAACTAACTTAATGTCTAGAGTCTTCCTTTACCTCTTAAATAAAATCTTGAACAATCGAATGCCTCAACTACCTTCTAACTCGTGAAAGATAAGATCAAAGGAGAATTTGCTTCTCAAAATGGAAAAATAGAGTGATACGGCTAGGTACGATTTGAGTCTAATGTTACCAAGATTAAAACGATGACCATGGGTAATTATTAGATGCAAGGTTGCATGTAAATCACATGTGGCCATGTCTCACCTAGTTGATGGCCAAATGGGAGAAGAATTTGATGACTAATGCTTTATGGTGATGACACTTATTAGTCTTTAGGTGTCAAGTTAGCATGAGTCTCACCTTGGAAGAGACACATGGCTTCGCACGTATCCTTATAAGGGCATATGAGTATTATGTGTCAAAATGAGTCTTGACATGCAAAGATAACACAAGTGGCTCTCATGCTATTTAAGGAAAACAAGTGGCTTACTAAAGTGGCTTAATACGAATGATGACTCAAGGATATGTGTCAAAATTAGTGGTAAAGTTTGAGTATGAAGGAGGCAAACGGCTGGCCGTCCGCGCTTGGGGAGCGATTTGATGGTCGCGGGTGCACGGTGGCCGATTCGCTGGATCCAACTGGATCTCGAGTCCTACTTTCAAAGTCGTTAACACATGTTGCTCTCTCCCCTCCCTGTCTTCTCTCTCGTCATGTTATTTATCCTAATATTAAATCCTATGCATTATTACTCCTTTGTACTAAAGAAATATTGTACCTCAACATTAACCATAAGAATTTTTGCATTAGTATATATAAACCTTGATGTGATCTTTGTGCTCGAATGTTTATATATGACTTTTTTTTATTTATAAAAAATCTATGAAATCACTATTGATAAGCGAGGGCTACATCGGGGGAAGAACAACATTGGTGCCAAAACTTATGTACGGAGGCCACTTTGGTGCCAAAAGTTTCAATCGGATCACTTAAGTGCTAAAAGTTGTGAAAAACGATCACTTAAGTGCCACTTTGCCGGAAATCCGACGTGGCCTCGGCGAGGGCCGGCCTCGCCGGATCTGGCGAGGCGAGCCCTCGCCAGGGCTCGCCCTGCCCAGGCGAGGGCCGAGGTCACCGGGCGGGGGTGAGCCCCGGCGAGGGCTCGCCTCGCCGGATCCGGCGAGGCCAGCCTCGCCAGAGGCAGCCGTGGCCTCGTCGAGGCCGGCCTCGCCCGGATACGGCGAGGCGAGTCCTCGCCGGGGCTCGCCTCCGCCTAGGTGAGGGTCGAGGTCGCCACGGGCGGGGCGAGCCCCGGCGAGGGCTCGCCTCGCCCAGATCCGGCGAGGTCGGCCCTCGGCGAGGCCACGGCGGCCTCGTCGGGCCTCGCCCGGAGGAAGGCGACGCCCGGCGAGGCCGGCCATGGCCGGTGGCCGGTGGCCGGACGCCGGCCATCGGAAATAAGAAGAAAGAAAAGAAAAAAAAAAAGAAAAGAAAGAAAAGAAAAAAGAAAAAAGAAAAGACAGAAAAAAATCAGAAAAAAATATTTAAAAAATTGAATTATACACGTGGAAATGCCATGTGTCATTAAAATTTAAATATAAAAGCCACGTATTAAATTTGATGGGAATTTCTCGCCGTTGGCACTTAAGTGATAGTTTTTTCTCCGATTTGTCACTTAAGTGATCACCGGCGTAAACTTTTGGCACTTAAGTGATCCAAATGAAACTTTTGACACCAAAGTGGCCTCCGTACACAAGTTTTGGCACCAATGCTGTTCTTCCCCTGGGCTACATCTAATGATGGAGGAGATTATGGAGATTCTTGCCCGACTTCAAATCTATTTGATTGGGTTCATCCAAGTCGTGATCATGTGAGTTCGACGTGTGCTTCTTGACGGCGTTGGAGCAAAAAACTTCAAGGGAGGGTGGGCGAAATTTATCGACCTCTGTCGTGGCTAACGAGCTCGATACTTATGAAAGCTTGAGTAGGGAGGGAGGGAGAGAGAGAGGGTGGTGTTTGTCATCGACAACGGTGACTAGAGGTGGCTGTGGCTTGGTTGGGATTTGGGCTAGGGGGAAGGAGGGAGGGAGGAGGAGATTAGAGTTTGGGTGAGGTATTTCTTTGGAGGTGGTCAAATACAAATTAAAATGGACGTGTGGTGCGATCTCATGACTAGTAAAAGTCATTGTCGATGATGGTTATGCCACCATAGGGACAACTTAGATATTTCTCCAACTTTCAATAATGGTCATTAATCTTTTAGTAAATTTCACATTCATAGTAATGATATTTGATTTTAATTACTCAATGCACCAAATTTCCGCTTTTTCCCCTACAAGATTTCATCTGAAATTTGACAAGCCTTTTGGAAAACTATTGAGATGGAGGTTAAATGGCAATGATATGGGAATTGATCATAAAGTGTAAGAGTTTTCGTGTATGTGGGCTACATTAATTGAGATTGTAATTAACCGTTTACGGGCTAGGTCTAATAAGGTTGGATATAAGGATTCTAAATCAGTCTGATATGGGCCTAGCTTGTGTGGGCTAAGTTGAGCCCGACCCGTTATGAGAGGGCCTGACCGGAAACTCCATAAATAGAGCTGGAGGTCCCTCTCCTATCCCAACTCTCTCTCAAACACTCTCAAACCTCGCATACGGTACTTGTGAGGGCTGAGGCGGTCTCATAGTGCCAGAGACTCCGGGGTTTATAGGGTAAAAGAGCTCCGGTACCTGTTCGTCGTTATTTCCGCATCCAAAGGCGATGGATTCCAAAACAGGTGCACAAATCCCGTCTATCCTTTTACCGTATCATCTATTTCTTGCTATGGCGATCCTAGGGCGCTCACCCGCGCCTCACGGACGGCTTACATGTGGTGTCAGAGCCGCCATAATCGAGGATTAGACCATACTGTTTCGTATGTGATTTTCGATTTTTCGTCTGATGAAAGTTAGAATAAATCACATAAACTGATAGATCGGCTCGAAATAAGAATTTTGAGTGGTTGCCGACCTCCGGGGACCGTCGAAAGTGGCCACACGTGCTGGCACGCGTTGGGGTGTCGGTGAGCCCCGGCGGCACACGTGTGGGTGTTCCTAGCGCGTGCAACGCACGCGCTAGGGTTTCTGCGAGCCGAGTCGATCCGGCTGACCCGACCCGACTCCGGAACCGACTCGGGTTTGACTCGTTGACTGGGTGACCCGACCCGAGTTGACCGTTGATCGGTCGAACCGGTCTGCGGTTGGACCGGTTGGCGGTTAGGCCCTTTTAGGACGGATTACACGCCAGTGCGTGCGCTTCACGCGCTACGCATTCAGGAGGCGCGTGAGGGCGCGTCCGGGCTCCGTTTAGAGCGTGTAAGGTACCGACGTGCTCGTATTAAGATTATCTACATTGTCGTATATTTATTTTACATGTTTGATACTTTTAAGGATATGAAAATACATACAGAACCCTATATATGCGTATTTTTAGGTTATATTTGCGTATTTTCCTGTATTTCTCTATGGTTTCGGAAACACATATTAAAGCTTACATGTACACGACCACATAAAGAATGTGTAGAGCATGATTCATTGATAGTATGTATAAGGTTTAACATATATCAATGATTACAACGATGTAATTAGCATAGTGTGTAATTTTAGTGACATTGCCCATGTCTTCAAGTCTAGAATTACATGTATATGATGAACGTGATACATAAAGCTTATATCCTTGGTATGAGAGAGTTTCAAGGATTCAATTGGGTAGTGACCGCCAAAGTGGCACACTTGATTGGGTTTGAGAAATATCAGTCTCGTATTGTTAAGGATGTCTCTTGTTCTAATGTGCTGTCATACTCCCAAAGGAAGTGATTATGTATTGGTTCATGGAGGGATACATGTATAGTATATGCTTGAGGAATGACTAATCCTAGTGGTTCATACACCCAAAGGTGGTAAATTCATAAAAGATTAGAATATATTCTCATGGCCGTTGTCATGTAGAGGGTATATAACTGCATGTCATGTATTATGTCCAAAGGTGATTATATGATGGTGTATGTAACTCTCAAGATAGTACTCACATAATGCTGATTATAAACATTGCTTATTTTCCCAGTCACCTACTCTCTAAACGGCAACTCCATTAGTATTGAGGTTCTTACTGGTTCAAATTTTAAGAAATGGAAAGAGGATTTTCTATTTGGTATGGAGCTGACAGGTATTCATATTGCTCTTACTGAGAATAAGCCAGCAGACGTCACTGTTGATAGTATGAATATAGAAAAGGTAGACCGTGCTACTTGGGAAAAGAGCAATCGGATTTGTTTGTTATTCATGAAGTGATCCATTCAGGACCACTTGAAGAGTGATTTGCCAGTTGACTGTACTGCTAAAGAAATGATGGATACCTTGCAAGCAAGGAATCGTGTCTCGTCTAATGCTGAGAGTGAGACTTATATGCATGTACTCAGCAATATGAGGTATGATGGTTCTGGTGGGGCTAGGGATTACATTCTTAGGATGGTAGACCTGCAGACAAAACTGAAGGCTCATAATATTGTCCTTTCTGATGCCTACATTGTGCATCAAGCCCTGAACACCCTTCCTACTGAGTTTGGAATTATAAAAATCAATTATAATTCCCAAAATGAAACTTGGTCAATCAATGACCTAATAGTTAGGGTGGTGGCAGAGGAAGAGAAACTAAAGAAAGATAAAGGAAATCTTTCTTTTTATGCCTCTAGTTCCAGCAGCAAGAGGAGTAAGAAGATAAAAAATCATACTTATAAAGGAACTCCTAAAACCACTAGTCATTCTGACCATCTGGGTCCTAAGATAGCATCCTTGAAAAATGATGGTGTTCATTGCTACTTTTGTAGAAAGAAGGGTCACATGAAGAAAGACTGTAATAGATATAAAACTTGGTTGTCCAAGCGTAAGCATTCAAGGATTCACAAACAGAAGGAAGCCAAATCAGGATAAATCAAAGCTCACGGTAGGAAACAACAAGAAAGTCGACGTCGAATTCGTGGGAGATGTCATTTTAATTCTGGATTCTGGTTTTAATATGATGTTAAGAAACACCTTTTATGTACCTTCCTTCAGACGAAACTTAGTTTACGTATCTTGTTTGGATGTGTGTGGCTACTCTTTTGAAATAAAAAACAACGTTGTTTCTATGTTCTTTAATTCAAATAAGGTTAGGTGTTGCAATATATCAAATGGTTTGTATAGAAAAGTCTGAGTCTCTTAACAAGTTCAAGATTTTTCTGACTGAAGTCGAGAAACAGTTGGGAAAAGTCATAAAGGTTGTTAGGTCTGATCGGGGTGGTGAGTATTATGGCAGACATGGCGATGCTGGACAGCTTAAAGGGCCATTTGCCAAATACTTGAAGGATTCTGGGATAGTGGCTCAGTTCACTATGCCCGGGAGTCCTAAACAGAATGGTGTGGCCGAAAGGCGGAATCGCACCCTTATGGACATGATAAAGAGTATGATTAGTAGGACAAACTTACCTAGTTTTTTATGGAGTGAAGCTTTGAAAACAGCTTTCTACATTCTAAACCGTGTTCCTACCAAGGCTGTTCCATTGACTCCTTTTGAGTTATGGATTGGACGTAAACCTAGCTTGAATCATCTTAAAGTCTGGGGGTGTCCTGCAGAAGTAAGGTTATACAATCCAACATTTAGCAAGTTGGAATCTAGAATCACTCAATGTTACTTCGTATCTTACCTAGATCATTCGAAGGGATATCGGTTTTACAGTCCCCATGGAGCACAAGAATTGTGGAATCACAGACAGCGAAGTTTCTAGAATTTGATGTGGCCGAAGAATGTAGTTGCTCTCAGATTATTGAGGATAACGATATGGTAGGTACTAGTGTGTCTTTCTCTCTATCTGTACAGATAATAATGGAGACCCCTACACCACGGACTCAACCTGTTGTGGTCCAGGATTCTGTTATTGAAACACCTCCTGATGAAGTACTTCAAGCCCCTCAGGTGCAGGATGAAGTTGTAATAGCTCAACTAAGGAGATCTATCAGGTAGAGACGATCCGCTATACCACCAGATTATATGGTCTATCTAGGAGAGCATGACTGCGATATAGGCTGCGTGGTTGATCCAGTAACTCATTCATATGCTGTTTCTTGTTCTCAATTAGATATGTGGGTGGATGCAATGAAAGATGAGATACAATCTATGAAACATAATGATGTTTGGGAGCTTATTGAATTGCCTAAAAGTTACCAGCCTGTTGGCTGCAAATGGATGTACAAAACCAAAAGGGACTTCAAAGGAAAGATTGAGAAGTTCAAAGCCAGACTGGTAGCCAAGAGTTTCACTCAGAAAGAAGGAGTAGACTATGAGGTAACTTTTTCTCCAGTCTCTTCTAAAGATTCTTTCAGAGTGATCATGGCATTAGTAGCTCATTTTGACATGGAGTTACACTAGATGGATGTTAAGACTGCCTTTCTAAATGGAGACCTTGATGAAGAAGTCTATATGGTGCAACCCGAAAGTTTTACAACTGATGAATAAGGTGAGCTTGTGTATAGATTGAAAAAGTTTATTTATGGCCTTAAGCAAGCTTCTAGATAATGGTACTTGAAGTTTCATAGTGTTGTCACTTCATTCGATTTTATTGAAACAAGTTGGATTAGTGTATATACAGCAATGTTAGTGCGACGAAATTTATTTTCTCATACTCTATGTCGACGATATCTTACTTGCGAGTAGTGATATTGGTTTACTATATGAGACAAAGCGATTGTTGTCGAAGAATTTTGACATGAAGGACCTTGATGAGGCGTCTTTTGTCCTAGGCATTGAGATCCATAGGGATCGTTCTCGCCGAGTATTGGGTTTGTCTCAGAGGGCATATATTGATCGTATTTTATAAAGATTCAGTATGCAGCACTGCAAGCCAGGAATTGCTCCTGTCGTAAAATGTGATAAACTGAGTCTGTCACAGTGTCCTCATATAGATGTTGAGAAAACCTAAATGAAAGATATACCTTATGCTAGTGCACTTGGAAGTATCATGTATGCTCAAGTTTGCACTGGACCAGACATTGCTTTTGCAATAGGACTTCTAGGCAGATATCAGTCAAATCCAGGACATGATCACTGGGTTGCTGCCAAGAAGGTTTTGAGGTAATTAAAGAGGACAAAAGACTATATGCTGCTCTACAGACATGTTCAGGACCTACAACTGGTAGGGTATTCGGATTCAGACTTTGTTGGCTATCAGGATGAAAAGAATTCGACAACGGGTTACGTCTTTAAGTTAGCAGGAGGTGCAGTATCATGAAAAAGTGAAAACAGAAATCAATGCAATCCTCTACCATGCAAGCGGAGTTTGTAGCATGCTTTTCGGCCGCTACTCAGGCAATTTGGCTTCGGAACCTCATTAGGGAGTTGACCGTTTTTGATTTTGTGGATAGGCCCATACAGTTGTATTGTGACAATAACTCTGCAGTATTGTTTGTTAATAACAACAGATGTCTCAAGGGGTCTAAGTATATGGAGGTCAAGTACTTGACTATAAAGGAAAAAGTTAGGGATGGTGATATTACAGTAGAGCATATTTTCACAGATGATATGGTAGCAGATCCACTAACTAAAGACCTTCGCCCTTGTATATATAAACAACATGTCGTTAACATGGGCTTAGGAGTATCATGGGATGATGTTATTTAGTGGGAGCTGCTTTTATCTTTGCTCTAATAAAGTTTACATCTGTGTTTTTGTTACATTTAGTAACATTTTGGATGTGTATCAACTCATTTGCATTCAATAAGGTGTTTTTGAATGCATTGTTGTCATGCCAAATACACATATAAGGTGAAAATCTTAAGGTACTGTGTAAATCTCGAGTAAAGGCTATGGGCATTTAGTTATTAGCCTTAAGGATATGTCTTATTACACATAAAGTAATGTTAACAATAAGGATAAGACATATATAGGTTCATTGGAACCATAAAGATAATCTCTAGTGACACATCAGTTTTTTTGTGACATTTAAGGAGAGAGAATGTGGACTAACAAAGGGGATAACACATAAGGTATAACTCTTTATGAGGTGTTATCCGTTTGCTGCATAACCATATCGAATCCATATCAGTAAAGTCAAAGGCACTTGTAACCATGGAAGGCTCTACGTTTGATGTTCATGCAGTTACCACCATGATTCGATGTTTGAGACTTTATGGGATCGGATTGACTATTAAGAATAATCCCTAGACCAATATAAAGGTGCACACATACCGTACGATTTCAATTAATATAGTCCAAATGGGAGAATGTAAGAGTTTTCGTGTATGTGGGCTACATTAATTGAGATTGTAATTAACCGTTTACGGGCTTAGTCTAATAAGGTTGGATATAAGAATTTTAAATCAGTCTGATATGGGTCTGGCTTGTGTGGGCCGAGTTGAGCCCGGCCCGTTGTGAGAGGGCTTGGCCGGAAACTCTATAAATAGAGCTGGAAGTCCCTCCCCTATCCCAACTCTCTCTTAAACACTCTCAAACCTCGCATACAGTACTTGTGAGGGTTGAGGCGGTCTCATAGCGGCAGGGACTCTGGGGGTTATAGGGGAGAAGAGCTCTGGCACCTGTTCGTCGTCATTTCCGCATCCAGAGGCGATGGATTCCAAAACATGTGTACAAATCCCGTCTATCCTTTTACTGTACCATCTATTTCTTGCTTTGGTGATCCTAGGGCGCTCAGCCGCGCCTCACGGACGGCTTACATAAAGTTGACCATGTCTCCTCCATGTTAGCATTTCATCAAGGAATTGATCAATTATGGCCAAAGGAACCAATTACAACACAATGAAATCTTAGTACATCGGATAATTGAAATTAAAGTTTTGTGACTCTATTGCATGCTGAAATTCGTTAATCAAGACTAGCATTCACCCCTAAATGTTTTGGCAATATTATATTGGATATCTACTATTTATGTATAGGTTTCGCTCTTACTTGAACATCCAATTACCAAATCATTGGATATACTAAGTTTTAGCAAAAATTCTTAGTATTTTTGTCCTTGCTCCGGCAAAACTCCCTTAAAAAGCCCCCCAACTTTAGGTTCAATATTGTCCCAAACTTTGTTTTTTGTCCGAAAAAATTTCAAACTTTAACTCTAATCCCAATTTGCCTAAACGTCTAAAAATCATCATCGATTTCTTCAAAATTATCAATATCATGAGACTGCTATTGTTCTATACAAAGGCGAGGGTGTTGATAAATACACATGTTGTGATAATATTCCCTTAAATTCAGTAACAATAGGAGTCTAAATGATCTGCGAGATTATTTTGGATATCGACTATTTGTGTACAGGTTTCGCTTTCACTAATAGTTTGATACTTTTTTTGAATTTTTTATTTGTTCTTTTCTTCTCTTTCCTGCTTTTCATTTTCTTTTCATTTTCTGTTGCTTCCCTTTCTCTCTTTTTTCGTTTTCCCTTTTTCCCTCGTCCTTCTAGTGAATTCACCTGCTTCCCCAACGGATGCACCAAGAGGCTATTGACTCCGCCCTTCTTGTAAACCCTAATTGTTTTCAAGTGCACAAAGGGATTAGTGTCGAAGATGCACACTGAGCCGTCCATCGAAGCAAGGAGGAGATCGTGCGGGAATGAGAGGTGCGGAGGGGTGTAGAAGCATAGGGCGGTGACCGTAGTAGAATGGTGGTGGAGGGAGCCGAGGGAGGAGGCCGTCGTTAGGTTATAGAGGTGGACAGTGGCATCGCCGGTGCTGGAGGCTGCGACGGGGTTGCCAGCCGCGACCGACGAGATTGGAGAGAGGTAGGAGAGGTAGTAGAAGAGTTTGGTTAGGGCTAGGGTATGGCCATGGGGAGAATGCTTGAGGGGCTTGAGCTTGGTGCCCCAAATGAACTTCTCATACGAGCCCGCAATTAAATTCATGACAGCACGATTCGCGGCCCGTAGAGACTGGAAATATCGGAGAGATATGTGTAGAGATGGTGAATTTCCGATCCTCTTTGATGTTGAAGGCAGTGGCGACGATATTATGGTTTTAGGCCGTCGAATGACGGCGGTGTGATTAGGGCGTCCCTCGCCCGAGGCCGGCAACAAATTATCTTAGAGAAATCCCTAATTATTTCTATCACTTATCTTTCACCCAAAGTCATTTGAGTTTCTCATCAAACGGGCATCACCAAACGCCAGAAGTCAAGAACTTACCGTCGGCAAATGATATTTCATCTGAAACAATGCTTTTCCCTTATTTCAAGTCTAACATAGGTCTGTCCCTTCCCTATTGTTCACGTGAGCAGATACCAAAGTGATATCCCTTGAATCTGGGGGGAAGAACAGCATTGGTGCCAAAACTTGTGTACGGAGGCCACTTTGGTGCCAAAACTTTCAATCGGATCACTTAAGTGCTAAAAGTTGTGAAAAACGATCACTTAAGTGCCACTTCGCCAGAAATCTGACGTGGCATTTTTTTATTAATTTCTCAAGCCGATGTGGCTCGCCGGAGGCCGATGTGGCTCGCCGGAGGGCCTGACATGGCATTTCTTTTCTTTTTTTTTTCCTTTCTTTTCCTTTTTTTTTTCTTTTCTTTCTTTTCTTTTTTTTTTTCTTTTCTTTCTTCTTATTTCCAATGGCCGGCGTCCGGCCACCGCCATGGCCGGCCTCGCGGGCCTCGCCTTCCTCCGGGCGAGGCCCGGCGAGGCCGCCGTGGCCTCAGCGAGGGCCGGCCTCGCCCGGAGGAAGGCGACGCCCGGCGAGGCCGGCCATGGCCGGTGGCCGGACGCCGGCCATCGGAAATAAGAAGAAAGAAAAGAAAAAAAAAAGAAAATCAGAAAAAAATATTTAAAAATTTGAATTATACACATGGAAATGCCACGTGTCATTAAAATTTAAATATAAAAGCCACGTATTAAATTTGATCGGAATTTCTCGCCGTTGGCACTTAAGTGATCGTTTTTTCTCCGATTTGGCACTTAAGTGATCGCCGGCGTAAACTTTTGACACTTAAGTGATCCAAATGAAAGTTTTGGCACCAAAGTGGTCTCCGTACACAAGTTTTGGCACCAATGCTGTTCTTCCCCCCTTGAATCTGCTGGTCCCTCCGTCAAAGATCAACATTCGAATATTTCAGTGCACTCCTCGAAGGAAAAGAAAAGGTTATATGCAGATTTCTCATCTCAGCTCACCTAATCTGATCCCCCTTCACGAAATTCTTGCATGTTGCATTGTGCAAGATCAAACCTAGAAAAGCAGAAGCAGAATAAGAAAAGGAAAGGTAAACCTAGGATCCCCCAAATTGCACCAAATGTTTCAAACAGAAATGGGCCATCACATCAGACTTAATATTTCAATTCTAAAAATGAAAACCGGATCTTGTTTTATTGTCAAATTCCTGAAATGGTTGACATCGATTATTCTCAAACATGATCTCACGCGTTGCCCAAAACGGGCTTGAACGAAGTGAGACGCCTGACATGCTCCCACGGCTTGTCAAAAACGGCGGCCTCGAAGTTCTTGGTCTCGGCCCCGTCCTTGACCTGGATGACGAGCCTGTAGTTCGTCCCTGACACGGTCTGCGTCTCGCCCCTCACCACCTTCTCCAGCACCAGCCCCGTCTTGGCCTCGTCATTGTGCGTCTTGACGGCGAACTTAGCGATCTCCCCCACGTACGGGTCGCTCAGGTCCTTTATCGGGCTCCAGCCCCCGACCAGCTCCCTGCGGGCGGCCCTGGCGGCTGAGACTTGGAGGAGGAGGAGGACGGCGGCAACGGCGAGGATGAGGAGACGCATTTTCGGAGGCTTTCGGCTTCGGTTTTGGTTTTGGTAACCGTTTTCTCGGGTCTCCTCTTATCTTGATGTTTTCCATGGGTGGTGGGTACGTGTATTTATAGGCCTTGGAATTGAGAGAATTACGGACACTTGTCATGTGATTTGGGAAAAAATATATGTTTTAGGGTCAACTTAGAACATAAGGCAAGTTGATTATTTCATGGATTATGGAAATTAATTCTTGATATGTAACAGAAGCCACGGTGACCTTATTAAGGATGTGAGTAATACGGGAGTTTCGGATTCCACTAAATACAAGCCAAGGGACATTTCATCGTACAACATGAGTCCATAGGTCATTTCCATAAGTTGAAGAATAAAAGCTCTTTCTATTAGCTGAACTGTGGTTTCCTAATTTAAGTTGATTTTCTAATCTGATTTTTCCTAATTTAAAGTTTCTTAATGTGAAGTTATTTATAGCGTTTCCTAATTTAGTGTCTTAGTCCTTCAATAAATATGGATCGTGCTAGCATGACCACCCTGTCAGTTTTAGAAATGACGGAGCAATAGTTGCCACAAGTTTTGCAACTGAAAGACTGGAAACCAACCAAATCAATCACTCTTTATTTTCATACCTGTTTTTTTAGAATAGTTTCGTTCTCATCCGTTTCTATCATTCCATCTCCTCAAAAATAACTATGACCATTAAACCCACCTTTTTGTCTAATAGTTCCACCAATAGATATATTTTCCGTGAAAAAAAATTAAAGTCTATTAACCTACAAAATTAGACTTATTTAGAAAGTACCAATACATTATCGGTGTAATTTATTCTCTACATAAGCGGTTCTCAAATCATGATACATAATTATTATTTGCGTTAGAAAATTATTCTTACGTAAGTTAAAGAATGCTTTATAAAATGAAAAAAAAAAACTTTTGTAAGAGGGAAAATATACTATGTTACCTGTGAACAGTATAAGTTCTTCAATTTATTCGTGTAATGCCGACTAGTCAATTTACTTGTGTGTTTTACGTTAAAATTACGACTTACATTCACACACACACACATATATATGTATAGTCAATTCGTGCGTGCTAGTGTGGCTTTGAAATGGACCATGCTAGTTTAAGATGGTAAAGGAGTTACATATCATCTCAATATTGCGACTCCCCGAGGCCGGCAACCTCCGCTGGGCCTCGTCGCATTGGTGACAAAATTAGGGTTTTATGTTTTCGAACGACGACTATGTGATATGGGCATCCCTCGCTTGAGGCCGATGACCTCCGCTGGTTATCGATGAGGCTCGACAGAGGGAAAAAGGAAAAAATAAAAAAATAAAAGAAGAGAAAAGGAAAAAAAAGGAAAAAAAGGAAAAGAAGGAAAAGAGAAGAAAAGAAAAAAAGAAAGAAAAATACATCGAAAATAGTTAAAATATTAAAAATTATTCACGTCAATGTTGGAGATGCCATGTGGATAGCTGTGGTGTCCATGTTAGTGATTTCTGAGTAAAATAGGCTGAATGGCCTTAATTAGCAAAACGTGAAGATCTTTAGGACTCTATTGATAAAATTTAAGTTTTAAAGACTAACTTGGCGAAAGTGCAATAGGTTTAGGACTTTTTGAACAATTTTCCGTAAAAAATTCTATCAAAATATCTCTAACACAATCTCTAACATAGGAAATTATGTTAGAGAAATCCCTAATAATCTCTAACATGCCCTCAAATTCAAGGTAATTAAGTCAGCTTCAGTTTGAAATCAAGTATATCAGTGTCCATCGGCTAAGACTTGGAGGATGAGGCGGCGTCCACAGTTGTTTATGGCGAAACTTCTAAATCTAGTTGGTTTGATAGCGATGAATGTAGTGGTGGTGTAACAACACGCGAAATGTCTTCCATATCTAGCTGGTTTGAGGGTGGCAAGCCTAGTGGTGGTGTAAAGACAAACGAAACAGCGAGAATTGGAGGGGGCAAGTGGCCAATGTGGCTGCTTGCGAAATAGTAAATTAGCAACACATCAAGCGTCCTACACGGCTAGCTTGGGAAAATTGTTATTGGGCAATGCTGCGCGGCAGGCATCGAAAGCCACCTCCGTGAAAAATAATAAATGCTCGACTAGGTGATGTGCAGTTGTTGCTGTTGGCATCGAAACATAGCCATCATGGAATTAACTCGCCTAAGCACTTCCTCGTATGAGAGTTTTTCGTATGGAAAGAACACTGTTGAGCGACAAATTATTAAAAAAAAATCCCTAATTATCCCTTACACTTGTCTTTCACCCAAAGTCATCTGAGTTTTCATCAAACGGGCATCACCAAACGCCAGAAGTCAAGAACTTACCTTCAACAAATAATATTTCATCTGATACAATGCTTTTCCCTTATTTCAAGTCTAACATAGGTCTGTCCCTTCCCTATAGTTCACGTGAGCAGATACCAAAGTGATATCCATTAAATTTACTGGTCCCTTCGTCAAAGATCAACATTCGAATATTTCAATGCACTCCTCGAAGAAAAAGAAAAGGTTATATGCAAATTTCTCATCTCAGCTCACTTAATCTGATCCACCTTCACGAAATTCTTGCATGTTGCATTAAGCTAGATCAGACCTTTAAAAGCAAAAGCAGAACAAGAAAAGGAAAGGTAAACTTAGGCTCCCTCAAATTGCACCAAATGTTTCAAATAGAAATGGGCCATCAGATCAGACTAACAATTTCAATTCCAAATATGAAAACCAGATCTTGTTTTATTCTCAAATTACTAAAAGGGTTGACAACACGACCTCACACGTTGCCCTGAACGGGCTCGAACGACGTGAGACTCCTGACATGCTCCCACGGCTTGTCAAAAACGACGGCCTCAAAGCTCTTGGTATCAGCCCCGTCCTTGACCTCGATGACGAGCCTGTAGTTCGTCCCCGACACGACCTGCGTCTCGCCCTTCACCACCTTCTCCAGCACCAGCCCTGTCTTGGCCTCGTCGTTGTGCGTCTTAACCGCGAAGTCAGCAATCTCCCCCACGTAAGGGTCGCTCAGGTCATTTATTGGGTTCCAGCCCCCATCCAGCGCCGCCCTGCGGGCAGCCTGGGTGGCCGAAACTTGGAGGAGGAGGAGGACGGCGGTAGCGGTGAGGATGAAAAGTCTCATTTTCGGAAGATTTGGGCTTCGGGTTTTAGTTTATGTAACTGTTTTATTGGGTCTCCTCTTGGAGCGTTGGGTTTGACAATTGTGGAGGTTTATTTATGCTTTATATTTCCTGGTGTGGGCTTTGAACTCGAACGCTTATCTTGATGTTTTCTATGGGTGGTGGGTACGTGTATTTATAGGTCATGGAATTGAGAGAATCACGAACACTTCTAATTGTGTGATTTAAGAGAGAATTCTCTATTTTAGGGATCAACTTGGAAAGTAAAATCTATCCAGGTTCAGAAGTAAGTATATTCATATTCAAAAAGTAAAATCGACTTAGGTTCAGAAGTAAGTATATTCATATTCAAAAAGTAAAATCGACTTAGGTTCAGAAGTAAGTATATTCAGATTTAGAAAGTAAAATCTACTCGGTTCAGAAGTAAGTATATTCAGATTTAGAAAGTAAAATTTACTCGAGTTCAGAATTAAGCATATTCAGATTCAGAAAATCTAATCTACTTGGGTTCATAAGTAAATATATTTTTAATTCAGAAAATGTAATCTACTCAGGTTCAAGAGTAAATATATTCAAATTTAGAAAGTAAAATTTACTCGGGTTCAAAAGTAAATATATTCAGATTCAGAAAGTAAAATCTACTCGAGTTCAGAAGTAAATATATCATATTCATAAAGTAAAATCTACTCGGGTTCAACAGTAAATATATTCAGATCGATAAAGTAAAACCCATTCGAGTTCAGAAGTAAGTATATTAGATTCAAAAAGTAAAATCTACTCGGTTTCACGTGTAAATCTACTCCGGTTCATATTCGTCATTTTCACTTCCCAAACATATCACACTTTAAGGAAGCCAATCACACACCTTTTGAATATGTATGAAACAAACAAAATGAATCCAACAATCACCATATCCATAATATTATACCACATCAAAATGACATATCTCAACCAACCATGCTTAAAATTGTTAAGTAGATTGAACTAACTTAATGTCTAGAGTCTTCATTTACCTCTTAAATAAAATCTGGAACAATCGGATGCCTCAACTACCTTCTAACTCATGAAAGATAAGATCATAGGAGAATCTGCTTCTCAAAATGGAAAAATAGAGTGATATGGCGGGGTACCATTTGAGTCTAATGTTACCAAGATTAAAACGATGACCATGAGTAATTATTAGATGTAAGGCTGCATGTAAATTACATGTGGCCATGTCTCACTTAGTTGATGACCAAGTGGGAGAATAATTAGATGACTAATGCTTTATGGTGATGACAGTTAGTCTTTAGGTTTCAAATTAGCATGAGTCTCATCTCGGAAGAGACACATGGCTTTGCATGTATACTTATAAGGGCATGTGAGTATCATGTGTCAGGATTAAAGGATATCCGCTCACGTGAACTATAGGGAAGGGACAGACCTATGTTAGACTTGAAATAAGGGAAAAGCATTGTTTCAGATGAAATATTATTTGTTGAAGGTAAGTTCTTGACTTCTGGTGTTTGGTGATGCCCGTTTGATGAAAACTCCGATGACTTTGGTGAAAGACAAGTGTAAGAGATAATTAGGGATTTTTTTTAAATAATTTGTCGCTCAACAGTATTCTTTCCATACGAAAAACTCTCATACGAGGAAGTGCTTAGTCGAGTCAATTCCATGATGGTTGTGTTTCGATGCCAAAGGCAACAACTGCACATCACCCAGTCGAGCATTTATTATTTTTCATAAAGGTGGCTTTCATCGCAGCATCGCCCAATAACAATTTCCCAAGCTAGCCATGTAGGATGCTTGATGTGTTACTAAGTTACTATTTCGCAAGCAGCCACATTGGCCACCTGCCCCTCCGATTCTCGATGTTTCGTTTGTCTTTACACCACCACTAGGCTCGCCACCCTCAAACTAGCTAGATATGGAAGACATTGCGCGTGTTGTTACACCACCACTACACTCGCCGCTATCAAACCAACTAGATTTAGAAGTTTTGCCATAAACAGCTGTGGACACCGCCTCATCCTCCAAGTCTTAGCCAATGGACACTGATATACTTGATTTCAAACTCAAGCTGACTTAATCACCTTGAATTTGAGGGCATGTTAGAGATTATTAGGGATTTCTCTAACATAATTTCCTATGTTAGAGATTATGTTAGAGATATTTTGATAGAATTTTACTGGGAAAATTGTCCAAAAAGTCCTAAACCTATTGCACATTTGTCATTTCAGTTCTAAATTCAATTTTGTCAATTGAGTCCTAAAGATTTTCATGCCAATTGAGACCATCCGGTCAATTTTGGACAGAAATCGCTGACATGGATACTGGCTGTCCACTTGGCATGTCTGGCATGACGTCAACAATTTTTAGCATTTTAGTTTTTTTCGATTTCTTTTTTTTCTTTTCTTTTTCCTTTTCTCTTATTTTCTTTTTTTTCTTTTCTTTTTCCATTTTTTCTTTCCGTCCAGCCTCGTTAATGGCCGGCGAAGGTTGCCGGCCTCCGGTGAGGGATGCCCTGATCAGACTGCTATCGTTCGGCGGCCTAAAGCCCTAATTTCATCACCATTGCCTTCGACATCAAAGAGGATCGGAAATTCACCATCTCTGCAAATTTCTCTTCGATATTTCCAGTCTCTATAGGTGGCGGATCATGCTGTCATGAGTTTAATTGTGGACTCGTACAAGAAGTTCATTTAGGCCTTCAAGCTCAAGCCCCTTAAGCACTCCCCCGATGGCCATACCCTAACCCTAACCAAACTCGTTTGCTACCCCTCCCACCTCTCCCCAATCTCATCCGTCACGGCAACGCCACCGTCCACCTCTATGACCTGACGGTGGCCTCCTCCCTCGGCTCCCTCCACCACCATTCTACTATGGTCACCAATCTCTACTTCTGCACCCCCTCCACACCTCTCGTTCCCGCGCGACTTCCTCTCTGCTTTGGCGAATGGCTCAGTGTGCATCTTCGACACTCATCCAATAACAATTAAGGTTTCCAAGAAGGGCGGAGTCAATAGCCTCTTGGTGCATCCATTTGGGGAAGCTAGTGAATTCACTAGAAGCGTAAGGGAAAAAGGGAAAAATAAAGAAAAAAAGAAAAGAAGAGAAAATCCAAAAAGAGAAAAGGAGGAAAGAGAAGAAAAGAACAAATAAAAATTTTTAAAAAATGTATTAAAAGCGAAACATATACACAAATAGTCGATAATCAACATAATATTGCCAAAACATTTTAGGGTGAATGCCAGTCTTGATTACTGAATTTTAGCATGCAACCGAGTCGTAAAACTTTTATTTCAATTATTCGATGTACTAACATTTCATTGTATTTTAATTGGTTCCTTTGGCCATAGTTTATCAATTCCTTGATGAGATGCTAATATGGAGGAGACGTGGTCGGCTCTATGATTCCCATATCATTGCCATTTAACCTCCACCTCAATAGTTTTCCAGAAAGCCCGTCAAATTTTGTTGTGAAAAAAAGGAAAATTTGGTGCATTAAGTAATTAAAATCAAATTTCATTATTGTGATTGTAAAATTTACTAACAGATTAATGACCATTATTGAAACTTGGACAAATATCTAAGTTGTCCATATGGGGGCATAACCACCATCGACAATGACTTTTACCATAACGGCCTCAACTAGTCATGAGATCGCAACACATGTCCATTTTAATTTGTATTTGACCACCTCCAAAGAAATCCCTCACCTAAACCCTAATCTCCTCCTCCCTCCCTCCCTCCCCCTAGCCCAAATCCCAACCAAGCCACAGCCACCTCTAGCCACCGTCGTCGATGACAAACACCGTCCCTCTCTCTCTCCCTCCCTCACTAGTCGAGCATTCATAAGTATCAAGCTCGTTAGACGTGACAAAGGTCAATAAATTTTGCCCTCCCTCCATTGAAGTTTTTGGCTTCATCGCCATCAAGAGGCACACGTCGAACTCACATGATCACGACTTGGATGAACCCAATCAAATATATTCTAAGTCTAGGCAAGAATTATTATAATCTCCTCCTTCATTAGATGTAAACCGCGCTTTTCAATAGTTGTTTCATAGGTTTTTTATACATAAATAAAAGTCATGTATAAACATTTGAGCACAAAGATCACATCAAGGTATTTATATACTAATGTAAAAAATCTTGTGGTTTATGTTGAGGTACAATATTTCTTTGATAGAAAGGAGTAATAATGCATATGATTTAATATTAGGATAAATAAAACGATGAAAGAGAACACAGGGGAGGTGAGAGCGACAAGTGTTAACGACTTTGAAAGGGGACTCGAGATCCGATCGGATACCGCCAATGGGCTACCGTGCACCTATGACCACCAAATCGCTCCCCGAGCACGGACGGACAGCCGTTTCCCGCGCGTGACCGGCATGACCTGGCGTTGGATCTCTCGCGGATCATGATGTAATATCGCATCATCACGTCCTTAATTAATAAACTCTGAACAAATTAATAAAAAAATAATGACACAAATTGTCTCTAAACTTTTGCTCAAAAGTGTAAATGTGATCCTCGAACTTTTAATTTGGTCAATATGATCCTTGAATTTTAGCCAAATGTGCAATGTCATCCTTGAACTTTGAAGTTATTTAATATAATCTCTAGACTTTTGGTACATGTTCAAATTAGTCCCTAAACTATACGAAGATTGTTCAATATTGTTCTTACATTAATTTAAATTCTAGGACAATATTAAACGTTTTTTATATAGTTTAGGGACTAGATTAAATATGATTCAAAAGTTCAAAAACTATGTTTAACAAATTGAAAGCTCAGAGATGACATTGCATATTGAGCTAAAGTTTAAGAACCAAATTAAACAAATTATAAGTTGATGGACCACATTGCATATCAACAAAAAAATTCAGGACCATTTATGTCATTTTACCTAAAAAAAGGGAAAAAATAATTAAATGAAAAAAATGAACTACGTGTAAATCAAAAGAAGAAGATCTCTCTCTCTCTCTCTCTCTCTCTCTCTCTTAGAATTCCTATCTCGCCATGCCCGATATGTTCTTCGTCAAATTCAGGCGTTGGAGCTCGAAACCCTAGGAGGGGATTAGCAGGCGGTGGCAGAGGCCGAAAGGACTAAATTAGTACAAATGCAAAAGATTTAGGAATTAATTAGCAAAAGAAAAATTTATGACTGAATTGGCAAATTTGCAATAAGTTGATGACTTTTTTGGTAGGTTTGCCAATTTTAAAGTTGACAAAACTAAAATGTTGTCACATTTCATGTATTGTTTATATGAATGATGCTGTATAGTCATTGACGGAATCTTAAGTGAAAGTAAAAAGTTTGATAGAAGTTGGATGGACCTTCATAAAAAGTGACCAAAGTCTGGAAGAACGCGAAGTTTGTGAAGACTTGGAGGTATTATGACAAAGTGAACAATTGAGTGAAATCTCGATCACTAATGTATTAAGGAAGAAGAAAGGGAAAGTTATCTAAAAATTCCTAAACCTGTTGTACGGTTGTGAATTGAATTGAATTTTTTTTAAAATTTGATCAATCTAATCCTCAACATTTAGACTATTTTTCAATATAGCTCTTTTAACCAATTTTAGCCGCTCACGTGGTGATTCAGTCAGTGTCGGTCATCCTACGTGACATGACCGGCATTGACATAGCCGGCTTGACATGGATGATATTTGCAATTTGTTTCCCTTTTTTCTATTTATCCTTCCTTTCCTTCCCTTTTTCCTTTTTTTTTTCCTATTTTCCTCCACCTGTCGTTGGGGCCTCGGCAAGGCCATGCAAGCTGTCGTTGTGGCTGGCAGCAAACTCAAAACTTTTATTTAGGAAAATGCTTAGGTAACCGTCCGTGGTCATCAAACCAACTAGATTTAGAAGTAAATAATCTTAAACTACGAAAATTCACATTAAGAAACGTTAAACTAGGAAAAATCAGATTAGAAAATCAACTTAAATTAGGAAACTACAGCTCAGCTCATAGAAAGCGCCTTTATTCTTCAACTTAGCGAAATGAACTATGGAGTCATGTTGTGCCCGAAATGCCCCTTTGCTTGTATTTAATGGAATCCGAAACTCCCGTATTACTCACATACTTAATCGGGACTGGATTAAATAGAAAAAAAGAAAAAACAACATGGAGGTGAGGAGGAAGAATTGTAAACATGGAAATGTCACATGGACTGGATTTTTTTAATAATATGTCAAGTCATATAAAATTTTTAATTATAAAAGCCATTTATTATTTTTTGCTGGAATTTCTCGCTGTTGGTACTTAAGTGATCGTTTTTTCTTTGATTTGTCACTCAAGTGATCCGGCAAAAATTTTTTGCACTAAAGTGAACGTTGTACACAACTTTTGACACTCCTAATGTCCTTCTCCCTGTATTGGGCCCGAAATATCCCTTTGCTTGTATTTAATGGAATCCAAAACTCTTGTATTACTCACATTCTTAATCAGGTCGTCGTGGCTTCCGTCAAATATCAAGCATTGATTTCCATAATCCATGAAATAATTACCTTGCCATATATTCTAAGTTGACCCTAAAACATATATTTTTCCCAAATCACACGACTAGTGTCCGTGATTCTCTCGATTCCAAGACCTATAAATACACGTACCCACCACCCATGAAAACATCAAGATAAGCGTTCGATTTCAAAAAGCTCACACCAGGAACATAAAGCATAAATAAACATCCACAATTGTCAAACCCAACGCTCCAAGAAGAGACCCAAGAAAACGGTTACCAAAACCAAAAACCGAAGCCAAAACCTCCGAAAATGAGACTCCTCATTCTGGCCGCTGCCGCCGTCCTCCTCCTCCTCCAAGTCTCGGCCGCCGGGGCTGCCCGTAGGGAGCTGATCAATGGCTGGAACCCGATAAAGGACGTGAGTGACCCGTACGTGGTGAATATCGCTAAGTTTGCCGTCCAGATACACAATGACAAGGCCAAGACGGGGCTGGTGCTGGAGAAGGTGGTGAGGGGCGAGACGCAGGTCGTGTCGGGGACGAACTATAGGCTCGTCATCCAGGTCAAGGATGGGGCCGAGACCAAGAGCTACGAGGCCATCGTTTTTGACAAGCCGTGGGATTATGTCAGGCGTCTCACGTCGTTCAAGCCCCTTTTGGGCAACGCATGAGGTCGTGTTTGAGAATAATTGATGTTAACCCTTTAGGAATTTGGCAATAAAACAAGATCTGGTTTTCATTTTTAGAATTGAAATATTTATTCTGATGTAATGTAGGGTTGAGCGGTTCCAGGTGCACCTGGAACTTAGAACCTATGTCACGCCCCGAACCCCAACGAGCTCGCGGCATCCCCTGCTCCGGTCGAAATGATGCGACGTCCCAGGAACGTCGCCGACCCAACCCAAACATCAGAGCCACATGCGGAAGCGAATAACAAAACCCCGGACAAATAATGACGACAACGGGGTAGAACAACAGAACAATCCAGCAACCACATATTCATACAACACCAAATATACAAACATCATATTCCAGACATAAATACAGACTAACATCCTCAGTCACCGTTTAAACAAAAGATCGAGGTCTGGTTAACTTAACTTCCCTATGGGTCAACCCGATTTACACAACCCCTAAAATCTTAAGGAAAAACCTAAGGATCGCCCTCCTCCGTCTGCTTCCGAATCTCGGCTCGAATCTCGGAACTCACTGCAGCTCCACTTTGGGTACCAACAGTAGCTCCCGGACTTCCAAAAAGAAAAGGCGCACTTCCCGGGTTTAGGGCCGGGGTTCGAAAGTGACGGTTATACAACCGTGAGACGAATCTCAATAAGTGTACAACCCCAAACCCCACGTAGGCACTCACGTACCGCCCGACGAAAACACACATAACACACAACGATCGGCCAACTAACAATCACATGCGACCCTACCTGGAATTCCTCACGCACGTCCCCGCACGTTAGTCAACCACACATCCAAGATGCCACGTAAATACATCACGGCGTGCCCGATTATAGAGCAAAACCCACTTGGGCACGTCCCATACCATGCCTAGCAGTTTTACCCCATAATCGAGCATCACACCACGCGATACAAACACACTCGCACACCAACTCACACCACGCGTCACTTTCTTAATTTCACTCGTCCCGCCAATTCTTGTTCATTCTCAACCTTTCCACCACTACCGCGCCCGCGTAAACGCATCGAGGCCAAACGGTCTTCGACCTCGTCGGGCATCGCCACCCGTCGGGCCGGGCATCGTCACCTCGTCGGGGACGGCATCGTCCCGCGTAAACGTACACGCCTCGGGACGGAATCCTACACACACTTTCCTTCTACCGCGCCCGCGTAAAACGCATCAGGCCAACGGTCTTCTGACCACGTCAGGCATCGACACCCCGTCGGGCCGGGCATCGTCACCTCGTCAGGGACGGCATCGTCCCGCGTAAACGTACACGCCTCAGGACGGATCCTTTCCAACCAATCTCACATTTCCATATCCTCGTTCCACTCAAACCACACTTACACACAACCAGCACACGCACGGCCAAACATACACGCCTCACACATTTATAGCCACACACCAAATTCACATCTCACGTACACTTCACAAACACGCATTCTCATCACACGGACACCACATGATCACCCACACTCGGCACACGAACTCAATGCACATTCACATGTCCACGCCACCACACCTCACGGCCACACACACGGCATAGCGCCACATTACATTCGGCCCAATCACAAACTAGAACAAGCCAATGACAGCAAACTACACAATTAATCCGATAAACCCAATCAAACCAATACATTTCCAATTAATCACCCATTTAATTCCCGATCGATCCTCGACATCACCGCCCTAACTCAGCATTCCTAAACCACGAATTTCGTCACCCAATCAGCCCACAACCTCCAAACATTCAGCCCCTAATTTAGTCCCGAAGACAGCCACGAAATAACCACTAACAGTCCCTAAAATCACTTAAACCGAATACTAAACGAGTCTAGAAATACCCGAGGTCCTAAATGACATTTGGGGAAAACACTTACCCAAAAAGGCGACACAGAACGGGGCTTGAACGGGCCGGGACAGCGGCAGCAGCGTCGCCGGCGATGTACGGACGGCGTGAACAGTGTTCCGTACGGACGCGATGAACAGTACCACTCCGTACGGACACTGTACGGACAGGCTGGGACGGTGGCCAAAGAGGTGCCGGTGACAGCCGCGGCGTCCGACGGTCCGGGCGTGAACAGTGATCCGTACGGACGGGGTGAACAGTACCCCGTACGGACACTGTACGGACTACGCTGGACGGCGACGTACGGCGAGGCTGGACGGCTGGGTGTCGACGGAACGACGATCGGAGCTCCGGCGAAGCTCCGGCGGTACTGTTTGCAGACCGGGAAAGAGAAAAACAGAGAAACAAGGCTGTTTTGGACAAAACTGGGGCTGTGGTGGCTGCACAGAGGTGGAAATGGTTGCTGGTGATGTTGGCTTGGTGGGGGCAGCACCGCTGGTACTGTTCCGGCGTGAACATACCGAAAATGGCGAGAAACGGACTGCGGAACAGAAACGTGAAGAAGAAGAGGAAAATTCTGGGGAAAATATGGCTGAATGGGTCTGCACGAGAGAGAGAGAGAAGACTATCTGGTCAAATGGGTCAAAGATAGCTTAGTGGAGTCCAAGTGTCACAATCTAGGCCCATTGGACAATTTTGCCCCTAATCCAAGGGCCCAAATTTGATCCAATCCAATAATTTAGGGGTAGAATGGTCATTTGCTCTTAACCATGGTTGACCAGACCTGAGTTAAGCCTAACTCACCTTGGTTAATCCCAAAATTAAATCCAATTTTCGGAATTAATCAAAAATGGCCTAGGGGCATTTTCGTAATTTTCCGATCCCGAACCGAAATTCCAATTTTTGCACATACGCGTTCCATATATGCGTGGCCAACATAATATGGCGTCGGAATCGCGAAATTCATCGCGCAAGCCCTCGAAAATCCACGTCAAAGTCTCGGGAATAAAATAATATTATTTTTCCAATTTTTGTCGAAATTCCAATTTTTGGCCAAAACCACTCTAAATGTGCGTGGCCACCCCAAAATGACCTTGGCCGCGAAAAATAACCTCAAACGGCCTTCGAATCCAGCCTCGGTGCCCACAGGGGCAAAACCGTAATTTTTCCGGCCCCGGACCGAAATCCATTTTTTTGCAGAAATGGGTGGCCCCAAGGTTGGCCAAGCCAAAAACGTCATCGGCCATCCAAAATTGTCACTTTCAAAATTCTCGATTCCCGGGCCCGAATTCCAAGAAATGACTAAAATCGAGCAATAGCAACTTTAGCTTATCTCTGGCTAACGGGTGGCTCATTGGGATTACGCGCTCTCGACCCATGACCGACACTAAGTCAAATCACGTTTAAGTTTGCTCGAACCAAGACGACCTCGATTGTCATATAATTGCGAGGGTCTGTCGCTAGTGCCCTTTGGACACGATCAATCAAGTAGATCGGTCTCGGTTGGCTCAAAACATTCCCTCGTCAATCCATATGGTCGAAGATCGAACCCAGGTCGAGTTCTTTGGTCGTGCGAACTCAATCCCGTAATAGCCTTACCCCTAAGGTTAGCATCCCGTGAATGCGCATTTCCGGGTGAGATTTCACTACAAGTGCATTGGCCAAAATATTCATTTCATAGATCCCGGGAAAAGGATCGAAAATTCAGACTGTTACAATTCTTCCCCCCTAATAAAAATTTCGTCCTCGAAATTTACAACTATACCTGCTATCCAAACAGGTGGGGGAGATGACGTCTTATTATCCTTACTTCCGTAATATTCCCACACAACTTAGACCAACGGGACCGTCCTAATCCTTAAAACCTGTTCCTTCACATTTGCCCCTAAAATCCAATATACATATTCCCAACATATCCTCTACAGTCCGTATAGTCCTTCCAAACTGGTCATCCAATAAGATCTCTTACTTAAGTCCTGTCAACAGCGCAACTATCGAGGTTCCTTCTCGACTCCTTACAATCTCAAATCTAAGGTGTCCAGCCAGACCAAACTGAATCACCCTATTGCTGCAATCCATTACAGCATTCTGTTTAACTAACCAATCCAAACCCACGATCAAACCGAAATCACACATAACTAACAAAGCCAAATCTATTCCGCTTTCTACACCACCAAACACCATTTCACAGTCTGAACATCCCAACAGCATGCACATCTTATTCATCAATGGCATAATCACACACGCTTGTACTTCTAGAAACAATTTCAATCCAGCCATATAACAAATCAAACAGACGCAAACGAGTGCAACGCCCCGAATCTATAAAACAAATGCCACCTAATTATACAAAGAACCATACCTGGGGTTACGCCTGGCGCATCCTCAACTCCTCTCGCGTCAAGGCGTACACACGTCCTTGTGCCGGCGGTCCGCTCGAATTAGCCGGGGGGGCACTAGTCGGATTCCCAATCCGAGGTGCCTGCACTGACGGGGGTGGTCGAACTTGAAGATTCGGGCAATTCCTTATGTGATGTCCCATTCCACCACACCCAAAACATGCCCCAATCACACTTGGGCAGGAACCATTCCCATGGTATCTCCCACATCGTTTACAGGCGGAATTAGACGAATATGCCGACTTTCCAATATTCCTTCTTGCCGGAGGGACAAAACGTCGATTTTCCATCATCGGCCTTTTCCCCAGCTGACGATCGTCCCCGGCTGAGATATGTGGTGATCCAGACGCGACGTTTCTTTCCATCATATCCTGCTCAATAATTTGAGCCCGCCTATACATTTCTCCATAATCCTTAATGTCATGCGATAATATCAGACTCCGAAGATCCGGCTTCAGTCCATCCCGGAATCTTCGCGCTCTATCTCTCGGGTTCTCCACCATGGTCGGTGCAAACTCAGCCAATCTCGCGAACTCGGCCTCATACTGATCCACAGTCATTTGTCCCTGGCGCAAGCGCATAAATTCCATCAACTTCTTTTCTTGCGCATTTTCCGAGAAATATTTTTCATAAAAATTCTCTACAAACACAGCCCAAGTCGGGGCCGTTCCTACAGGAAACACTCTACCTTCCACAGCATTCCACCAATCATTTGCACCCTCTTGTAATTGATAAACCGCCAATGTCACTTTCTCCTCCTCGGTGCACCCCAAAACCTTAAAAGTTTTCTCCAGTTCTTCTACCCACCTTGGCGCAACCTAGGGGTCACCACGACCATGAAATTTAGGCGGCTTCAATTTCATAAATTGCTCTACTAACTGGGGCATTTGCCTAACCCCGGTTGGTTGAACCTGCCCTTGATGGGCTTGATTCCCTCCAATACCAGCATTTTCATTCACTGCAGCTGAATGCAGCCTCAAGCTTGGGCGGTCGCATTATCTCGCTCTTGGGCTTGCCGATCCAACATATTCCCAATCCTTTCTAATACCCCGAGAACTCCTTCCATTCGCGGATCTTCCCGAGCCTAGTATCGCTCCGGGGTCCCTTGCGGCTCTAACACCCGCTCCAGGATTTCCTACTATACCAAGCATCCATACCCGGATCCTCTACGGCTCTAGCTCTAGCACGACCTCGACCTCGACCCCTTACTCCTCTTCCTGCACCCCTTCCTTGGCTGCTCATTGTATCAGCTTCCTACTACTCTCTTACCTGCTATAAGTCCACACGGGTATCAGAGGTCTAGGCCAACTATACTAGTCTAAACCCTAGGCACAACACTCGACAACCAGCACTTAACAACCAGCAACCCACCATCAAATCAATCACCTAACATCAAACCAACACCATTAAACACCCAACAGGGATCTCGTACTCACCTCAAGTCCTGCCGCACCTTCGTCTCAACCATCAATATAACTACAACAAACCACTCAGCAATCACAGGCACGTACTCACAAAACACGCACAATTAACATAAACAGGCATCTACAAAGGGCTCCCTAACTGGCTACCCTGCAGTCGTCGCTCCTTATCACTCCAGGTCTCGACCTTACTGATATCGAGCTAACCTTGCTCTGATACCAATTCAAACGGGGATGTCACGCCCCGAACCCCAACGAGCTCGCGGCATCCCCTGCTCCGGTCGAAATGATGCGACGTCCCAGGAACGTCGCCGACCCAACCCAAACATCGAGCCACATGCGGAAGCGAATAACAAAACCCGGACAAATAATGACGACAACGGGGTAGAACAACGAACAATCCAAAGCAACCACATATTCATACAACACCAAATATACAAACATCATATTCCAGACATAAATACAGACTAACATCCTCAGTCACCGTTTAAACAAAAGATCGAGGTCTGGTTAACTTAACTTCCCTATGGGTCAACCCGATTTACACAACCCCTAAAATCTTAAGGAAAAACCTAAGGATCGCCCTCCTCCTGTCTGCTTCTGAATCTCTGGCTCGAATCTCTGGAACTCACCTGCAGCTCCACTGGGTACCAACAGTAGCTCCCCGGACTTCCAAAAAGAAAAGGCGCACTTCCCGGGTTTAGGGCCGGGGGTCTGAAAGTGACGGTTATACAACCGTGAGACGAATCTCAATAAGTGTACAACCCCAAACCCCACGTAGGCACTCACGTCACGAAAACACACATAACACACAACGATCAGCCAACTAACAATCACATGCGACCCTACCTGGAATTCCTCACGCACGTCCCTGCACGTTAGTCAACCACACATCCAGTATGCCACAGAAATACATCACAGCAGCGCGCGTGCCCCGATTATAGAGCAAAACCCACTTGGGCACGTCCCATACCATGCCTAGCAGTTTTTACCCCATAATCGAGCATCACACCACGCGATACAAACACACTCGCACACCAACTCACACCACGCGTCACTTTCTTAATTTCACTCGTCCCGCCAATTCTTGTTCATTCTCAACCTTTCCACCACTACCGCGCCCGCGTAAAACGCATCAGGCCAAACGGTCTTCTGACCTCGTCAGGCATCGCCACCCCGTCGGGCCGGGCATCGTCACCTCGTCAGGGACGGCATCGTCCCGCGTAAACGTACACGCCTCGGGACGGAATCCTACACACACTTTCCTTCTACGCGCCCGCGTAAACGCATCGGCCAACGGTCTTCGACCACGTCGGGCATCGACACCCCGTCGGGCCGGGCATCGTCACCTCGTCGGGGACGGCATCGTCCCGCGTAACGTACACGCCCGGGACGGATCCTTTCCAACCAATCTCACATTTCCATATCCTCGTTCCACTCAAACCACACTTACACACAACCAGCACACGCACGGCCAAACATACACGCCTCACACATTTATAGCCACACACCAAATTCACATCTCACGTACACTTCACAAACACGCATTCTCATCACACGGACACCACATGATCACCCACACTCGGCACACGAACTCAATGCACATTCACATGTCCACGCCACCACACCTCACGGCCACACACACGGCATAGCGCCACATTACATTCGGCCCAATCACAAACTAGAACAAGCCAATGACAGCAAACTACACAATTAATCCGATAAACCCAATCAAACCAATACATTTCCAATTAATCACCCATTTAATTCCCGATCGATCCTCGACATCACCGCCCTAACTCAGCATTCCTAAACCACGAATTTCGTCACCCAATCAGCCCACAACCTCCAAACATTCAGCCCCTAATTTAGTCCCGAAGACAGCCACGAAATAACCACTAACAGTCCCTAAAATCACTTAAACCGAATACTAAACGAGTCTAGAAATACCCGAGGTCCTAAATGACATTTGGGGAAAACACTTACCCAAAAAGGCGACACAGAACGGGGCTTGAACGGGCCGGGACAGCGGCAGCAGCGTCGCCGGCGATGTACGGACGGCGTGAACAGTGTTCCGTACGGACGCGATGAACAGTACCACTCCGTACGGACACTGTACGGACAGGCTGGGACGGTGGCCAAAGAGGTGCCGGTGACAGCCGCGGCGTCCGACGGTCCGGGCGTGAACAGTGATCCGTACGGACGGGGTGAACAGTACCCCGTACGGACACTGTACGGACTACGCTGGACGGCGACGTACGGCGAGGCTGGACGGCTGGGTGTCGACGGAACGACGATCGGAGCTCCGGCGAAGCTCCGGCGGTACTGTTTGCAGACCGGGAAAGAGAAAAACAGAGAAACAAGGCTGTTTTGGACAAAAACTGGGGCTGTGGTGGCTGCACAGAGGTGGAAATGGTTGCTGGTGATGTTGGCTTGGTGGGGGCAGCACCGGCTGGTACTGTTCCGGCGTGAACAGTACCGAAAATGGCAGAAACGGGACTGCAGAACCAGAAACGTGAAGAAGAAGAGGAAAATTCTGGGGAAAATATGGCTGAATGGGTCTGCACGAGAGAGAGAGAGAAGACTATCTGGTCAAATGGGTCAAAGATAGCTTAGTGGAGTCCAAGTGTCACAATCTAGGCCCATTGGACAATTTTGCCCCTAATCCAAGGGCCCAAATTTGATCCAATCCAATAATTTAGGGGTAGAATGGTCATTTGCTCTTAACCATGGTTGACCAGACCTGAGTTAAGCCTAACTCACCTTGGTTAATCCCAAAATTAAATCCAATTTTCGGAATTAATCAAAAATGGCCTAGGGGCATTTTCGTAATTTTCCGATCCCGAACCGAAATTCCAATTTTTGCACATACGCGTTCCATATATGCGTGGCCAACATAATATGGCGTCGGAATCGCGAAATTCATCGCGCAAGCCCTCGAAAATCCACGTCAAAGTCTCGGGAATAAAATAATATTATTTTTCCAATTTTTGTCGAAATTCCAATTTTGGCCAAAACCACTCTAAATGTGCGTGGCCACCCCAAAATGACCTTGGCCGCGAAAAATAACCTCAAACGGCCTTCGAATCCAGCCTCGGTGCCCACAGGGGCAAAACTGTAATTTTCCCGGCCCCGGACCGAAATCCATTTTTTTGCAGAAATGGGTGGCCCCAAGGTTGGCCAAGCCAAAAACGTCATCGGCCATCCAAAATTGTCACTTTCAAAATTCTCGATTCCCGGGCCCGAATTCCAAGAAATGACTAAAATCGAGCAATAGCAACTTTAGCTTATCTCTGGCTAACGGGTGGCTCATTGGGATTACGCGCTCTCGACCCATGACCGACACTAAGTCAAATCACGTTTAAGTTTGCTCGAACCAAGACGACCTCGATTGTCATATAATTGCGAGGGTCTGTCGCTAGTGCCCTTTGGACACGATCAATCAAGTAGATCGGTCTCGGTTGGCTCAAAACATTCCCTCGTCAATCCATATGGTCGAAGATCGAACCCAGGTCGAGTTCTTTGGTCGTGCGAACTCAATCCCGTAATAGCCTTACCCCTAAGGTTAGCATCCCGTGAATGCGCATTTCCGGGTGAGATTTCACTACAAGTGCATTGGCCAAAATATTCATTTCATAGATCCCGGGAAAAGGATCGAAAATTCAGACTGTTACAACCTACCAATGGGAATAGGTTTCTCATTTTTTGGAACTTAGAACTTACCCTACATACTATGGAACCTAGCATGGTCCATTTCAAAGCCACACTTGCACGCACGAATCAATTATATATAATAATAATAATAATAATAATAATAACCAGAATATTAGAAAAGGTTATGACAAAAATAAATCCTTTAAAAAGTCCTTCCAAAATATTGAATGCTACAATTGTGGAAAGAAAGGACATGACATACTACCAAATATTGCAAAATAAGTAAAAAACTTAACGAATTAAATCTAGACGAGGAAACTCTTAATCATCTTAGTCAAATCATGGCTGAAACTGATATCAGTTCCTTTGATGAATCCGAAGAAAATGGACTTTAGGTTAATGATATTGAAACCACTTCCTCTTCAGAATTAGAAGAATCTCAAGATTTTTTTGAAATAAATGGCCTAACAATAGAAGAAGAAATTCTTTTACAAACAGTTGATCAAATCGTTGACTCTAAAGATAGAATTAAATATCTCAGTGATCTCCAATCTTCTATAACCTCCAAACAGCATTCCGATGCCCCTTATAATCTTTCTACCATTCTCAATAGGGGGAAGAAAATTATTTCTCGACCTATTTCCATTAACAATCTTAATCAAGAGATCAACCACTAGAAGCAAGAAATTCAGAATCTCAAGCATACCCAAATTGAGATGCAAAAGGAAATTCTAGAGATAAAATCCAATTTTATGAAAGGAAATGAAAAAATTGAAGAATCTTCAGAATCTCAATTCAATTCTAGCCCTAACCCCTCCGATCCAAACTTTTTGCTCGTTCTTTCAGAAATAACAACAAGAAAATGGTTTACAAATATCACTATAAGAATCAATAATGATTTCATTTTAATACAACAGCACTCTTTGATATAGGAGCAGATCTCAACTGTATTAGAGAAGGTCTTATACCGACCAAATATTTTGAGAAAATAACCCAATCACTTAAATCAGCATCAGGAAATAAATTACATATTAATTATAAAATTCCAAAAGCTGAAATAGTAAAAGGTAATACTTCTTATAAAACTTCGTTCCTTCTTGTTATGAACATTAAACATAAAGTCATCTTAGGGACACGGAATGAACACTATTGAGCAACAAATTATCTTAGAGAAATCCCTAATTATTTCTAACACTTATCTTTCAACCAAAGTCATATGAATTTTCATCAAACGGGCGTCACCAAACGCCAGAAGTCAAGAAGTTACCTTCGGCAAATGCTATTTTATCTGAAACAATGCTTTTCCCTTATTTCAAGTCTAACATAGGTCTGTCCCTTCCCTATAGTTCACGTGAGCATATACCAAAGTGATATCCCTTAAATCTGCTGGTCCCTCCGTCAAAGATCAACATTCGAATATTTCAAGGCACTCGTCGAAGAAAAAGAAAAGGTTATATGCAGATTTCTCATCTCAGCTCACCTAATCTGATCCCCCTTCACGAAATTCTTGCATGTTGCATAAAGCAAGATCAGACCCAGAAAAGCAAAAAAAGAACAAGAAAGGAAAGGTAAACATAAGATCCCTTAAATTGCACCAATTGTTTCAAATAGAAATGGGCCATCACATCAGACTAAATGTTTCAATTCTGAAAATGAAAACCAGTTCTTGTTTTGTTGTCAAATTACTAAAAGGGTTGACATCAATTATTCTCAAACACGACCTCACGCATTGCCCAAAACGGGCTTGAACGACCTGAGACGCCTGACGTGCTCCCAAGACTTGTCCCCGACACGACCTGCGTCAAAAACGACGGCCTCGAAGTTCTTGGTCTCGGCCCCGTCCTTGACCTGGATGACGAGCCTGTAGTTCGTCCCCGACACGACCTGCGTCTCACCCCTCACCACCTTCTCCAGCACCAGCCCCGTCTTGGCCTCGTCATTGTGCGTCTTGATGGCAAACCCAACGATCTCCCCCACGAACGGGTTGCTTAGGTCCTTTATTGGGTTCCAGCCGCCGAGCAGCGCCTCCCTGCGGGCGGCCCCAGCGGTCAAGACTTTGAGGAGGAGAAGGACGGCGGCAGCGGCGAGGATGAGGAGTCTCATTGTTGGCGGTTATCGGCTTTGGTTTTTGGCTTTGGTAACTGTTTTCTTGGGTCTCCTCTTGGAGCGTTGGGTTTGACAATTGTGGATGTTTATTTATGCTTTATTTTTCCTGGTGTGGGCTTTGAAATCGAACGCTTATCTTGATGTTTTCTATGGGTGGTGGGTACATGTATTTATAGGTGTTGGAATTGAGAGAATCACGGGCACTTATGGTGTGATTTAAGAAAGAAATCTCTGTTTTAGGGTCAACTTAGAATATATGGCAAGGTAATTAATTATTTCATGGATTATGAAATTAATGACTTGACATTTGATTGAAGCCACGATTGTAACACCCCAGAACGTCACGTGTGACACGTGTTCTTTCTAATTTTCTTTCAATTTATTAATAGCACTCGGAAGCACAACTAAATTTTACATCATCCTAAACAAAAAATCACATGATTTTAATAATATACACATGCATCTTCCTTATGATAGCATCAGTGGCTACTAACTTGTTACAACATCTAAGCAAAACATAACGAAATACATAGTCTTGGGTAGAGGGTCGGGGTAACTAGCGCCACTACTCCCACATTAACCCAAAATACATAGTCTTGGATCATGTCATACCATGACTACATGAGTCATGTCATCGTAAGATATCATGTCATCTCAACCTTGTAGAGAATCATCATAAACAGTAGAACGTTTAGCTAATTCCAGAGTTTTATTCACATCTCATACAAGGGAATTTGCTCGGTGGCAAATAAGCCTTGGCAAAGGTCTTAATCACACCATTCGCATGCAATTCATAATAATTGCCATGTTCATCACAATAATTTGTCATTTTTCATGCAAATAATGATAAACAATCAATTACAAACACTTCCATACATATACTCCTCTGCCCTTCTTATTTGGCCACACATTTATCAACATAATGAAGTACATTAGTCACTCAATCAAATAAAGAAACAACATGTGGTTGTACTCAATAAATAGATATACTCAGAAGATAAGTAAATACTTTCAGATTTAGAAATTAAATATACTCAGGTTCATAAAGTAATCATACTCAAGTTTAGAAAGTGATTATACTCAGACTCAGAAGGTAAATATACTCACGTTCAAAAGATAAATATATTCAGATTCAAAAAGTAAAATCTACCTAGGTTCAGAAGTAAGTATATTCAGATTTAGAAAGTAAAATCTACTCGGGTTTAGAAGTAAGTATATTTAGATTTAGAAAGTAAAATCTACTCGAGTTCAGAAGTAAGTATGTTCAGATTCAAAAAGTCTAATCTACTCAGATTTAGAAGTAAGTATATTCAAATTCAGAAAGTAAAATCTACTTGGTTCAGAAGTAAATATATTCGTATTCAGAAAGTAAAACCTACTCGAATTCAGAAATAAGTATATTAGATTCAAAAAGTAAAATCTACTTGGTTCAAAGGTAAGTATATTTAGATTTAGAAAGTAAAACATAATCGAGTTCATAAGTAAGTATATCAAATTCAGAAAGTAAAATCTACTCGGTTTTAGGATTAAAACGATGACCATGGTTAATTATTAGATGGAATGTTGCATGTAAATCACATGTGGCCATGTCTTACTTAGTTGATGGCCAAATGATAGAAGAATTTGATGACTAATGCCCTATGGTGATGACAGTTAGTTTTTAGGTGTCAAGTTAGCATGAGTCTCACCTTGGAATAGACACGTGGCTTTACATGTATCCTTAGAAGGGCATGTGAGTATTGTGTGTCAAGATTAAAAGAGTATTGACATGCAAAGATAACACAAGTGGCTCTCATGCTATTTAAGGAAAACAAGTGGCTTATTAAGGTGGCTTAATAAGAATGATGACTCAAGGATATGTGTCAAAATTAGTGGTAAAGTTTGAGTATGAAGGAGCCATATGGCCAAGCACTTATTCTCAAATGCCACATGATGTGTTTGTGTCCTAATCCAAGATATTTATGAATAATTATAATAAAAACAGTATTCTTCTATTTTTGGGGCCATTAATGCAAGTGATTACAATTAGTGCTAATTAATTTAAGTTTAAATAAATAATACCACCCATCAACTATTAAGACGACGTTGAATTAATTAACACCGTTATAATATTAACATATGCATAAACTTCTTTTAATTTGCAACACGTTGAACTTGACGATCACGTTTGAGAAAAAATCATCTCCACGTTTCCGTGCCTCATAAAATGAACATTTTAACTAAGATTTCTACATGTCTACCCAAATTTTAAGCTAAATAATACTTCACTTTATAACCTAAATGTTATTATTGGACATAGAAAATTCTTAATGTCACACAAATATTATTATGAAAAATCTGGATGTCGCAACGATAGCTTAATTTTTTTTTTTTGGCCTATCATACTCTAACTCTCAACTTACTCTCGGACTTTTGCTCTGCCTCTTTGCAAAGCGTGGGAGTGAAAACCCAATCTGAAACTAAACTTCCCCACCCTTGAACCCCTCCCCTCCGAGAGAAGGTGGGGAATCGAACTCTCCATCTCTCCCTTCACAAGTAGGAAGGGTGGTCACTAGGACAAACCCCAGTGGTTACGATAGCCTAATTAAGGTTGTGAATAATACAAGCAAAGGGACATTTCGAGCACAACATGACTCCATAGGTAATTTCCATAAGTTGAAAAATAAAGGCTCTTTCTATAAGCTGAAGTGTAGTTTCCTAATTTAAGTTTATTTTCTAATATAATTATTTCCTAGTTTAATGTTTCTTAATGTGAAGTTTCCTAGTTTGAGATTCTTTATAGCATTCCCTAATTTAGTGTCTTAGTCCTGCAATAAATATGTATCTCGCTGGCATGACCGCTCTGTCAGCTTTAGAAATGACGAAGCAATAGGGGCCACAAGTTTTCCAACTGAAGCACTGGAAACCAAGCAAATCAGTCACTCTTTATTTTCATATATTTTCTTAAAATATTTTTCTTCTCATCCGTTTCTGTCATTTCATCTCCTAAAAAATACCTATGACCATTAGACCCACCTTTTTGTCTAGTAGTTCCACCAGCAGATATTTTTTTCGTGAAAGGAATTCACAAAAAATTAAAGTCTATAAACTTACAAAATTAGACTTATTTAAAAGTACCAATACATTATCGGTATAACTTATTCTTTACATAAGCGGTTCTCAAATCATAATACATAATTATTATTTGCGTTAGACAATTATTCTTACGTAAGTTAAAGAATACTTTATAAAATGAAAAAAACAAGGGAAAAAATTCAGAATTTTTTTGTTTAAAAATTGCAAATATCATTCATGTCAAGCCGGCTACGTCAATGCCGGTCATGCCACGTGGGATGGCCGACACTGATTGGATTACTGGGTGAGCAATTTGCGGCTAAAATTGGCTGAAAGCTAGGGTTACATTGAAAAATCGTCTAAAAGCTGAGGACTAAATTGATAAAATTTTAAAAAAATTAATTGAATTGACCGCTGTACAATAGATTTATGCCTTTTTTGAAAATTTTTCCTTTCTTCTTCCTTAACACATTAGTGATCAAGATTTCACTCAATTGTTCATCTTGTCACAATACTTCCAAATCTTCACAAACTTCCTGTTCTTCCTGACTTTGGTCACTTTTTATCAAGGTTCATCCAGCTTCTATCAATCTTTTTAATTTCACTTTAGATTCCGTCAATGACTATAAAGCATCATTCATATAAACATTACCTGAAATGAAACAACATTTTCATTTATTAAACTATAATGAGAGTTAGAGGTCTTGTCAACTTTAAAATTGGCAAAACTACCAAAAAATTTCTCAACTTATTGCAATTATACCAATTCAGTCCGAAACCTTTTTTTTTATTAATTAAGTCTTAAACCTTTTGTATTTGTGTCAATTTAGTCCATCTAGCCTCCGCCGCTACCTTTGCCTCCGCCACCGCCTATTGATCCCCTCCTAGGGTTTCCCGCTCCAATGCCTGATTTTGACTAAGAATAGATCGGGCATGGCGAGATAGGAATTCTCAAAGAGAGAGAGAGAGAGAGAGAGAGAGAGAGAGAGAGAGAGAGAGAGAGAACACGATCTTCTTCTTACATGCAGTTTGTTTTTTTTAGTTAATTATTTTATTTTTCCCTTTTTTAGGTAAAATGACATAAATGGTCATGAACTTTTGCCTAATGTGTAATGTGGTCCTTGAACTTATAATTTATTCAATGTGGTCCTTGAACTTTAGCTCAATATCTAATGTCATCCATGAACTTTTAATTTATTTAGCATAGTTTCTAAACTTTTGATTCATATTCAATATAGTCTCAAAACTATATGAAAATATTTAGCATTGTCCTGGAACTTGAATTAATTGAAGAACAACAATGAACAATTTTCGTATAGTTTAGGGACTAATTTGAACATGTACCAAAAGTCCAGAGACTATATTAAACAACTTCAAAGTTCAAGGATGATATTGCACATTGGCCTAAAGTTTAAAGATCACATTGAGCAAATTAAAAGTTTAAGAACCACATTTACACTTTTGAGTAAAAATTTAGGGACGATTTGTGTCATTATTTTTTTATTAATTTGTTCAGAGTTTATTAATTAAGGACATGATGATGCAATATTAGATTTTGACAAGGGAGAGATCCAACGGTTGTCAGGTCGTGCCGGTCACACGCAGGAAACGGTTGGCCATCCGCGCTTGGGGAGCAATTCGGTGGCCATGGGTGCACGGTAGCCGATTGGCGGGATCCAACTGGATCTCGAGTCCTACTTTCAAAGTCATTAACACTTGTCGTCATTAACACTTGTCGCTCTCCCCTCCCTTGTCTTCTCTTTCGTCATGTTATTTATCCTAATAATAAATCCTATGCATTATTACCCCCTTTGTATTAAAGAAATATTGTACCTCAACATTAACCATAAGATTTTTTACATTAGTATATAAATACCTTGATGTGATCATTCTGCTCAAATGTTTATATATGACTTTTTTTTTCTAAAAATCTGTGAAACAATTATTGGAAAGTGTGGGTTTCGTCTGATGTTGGAAGAGATTATGGAGATTCTTGCCCGACTTCGAATCTATTTGGTTGGGTTCATCCAAATTGTGACCATGTGAGTTCAACGTGTGCCTCTTGACGGTGATGGAGCCAAAAACTTTAATGGAGGGAGGGTGAAATTCATCAACCTTGATCACTGCTAACAAGCTCAATACTTATGAAAGCTCTAGTAGGGAGAGAGAGAGAGAGATCTAGTAGGGAGGGGGCCGAGAGAGAGAGAGAGCGGGGGGGGGGGGGGGGGGATCGTGTTTGTCATCGACAACAGTGGCTAGAGGTGGCTGCGGCTTGGTTGGGATTTGGGCTAGGAGGGAGGGAGGAAGGGAGGGAGGAGGAGATTAGGGTTTGGGTGAAGGATTTCTTTGGAGGTGGTCAAACACAAATTAAAATGGACATGTGTTGCGATCTCATGACTAGTTGAGGCCGTTATAGTAAAAGTTATTGTCAACGATGGTTATGCCCCCATATGGACAACTTAGATATTTCTCTAGGTTTCAATAATGGTCATTAATCTTTTAGTAAATTTTACAATCACAATAATGAAATTTGATTTTAATTACTCAATGCACCAAATTTCTCCTTTTTTCACAACAGGATTTCAACCGAAATTTGACGAGCTTTCTGAAAAACTATTGAGGTGGAGGTTAAATGGCAATGATATGAGAATCATAAAGCTTACCACCTCTCTTCCATGTTAGCATTTCATCAAGGAATTGATCAATTATGGCCAAAGGAACCAATTACAATACAACGAAATCTTAGTAAATTAGATAATTGAAATTAAAGTTTTGCGACTCAATTGCATGCCGAAATTCAGTAATCAAGACTGACATTCACCCTAAAATGTTTTGGCAATATTATATTGGATATCAGCAATTTGTATATAGGTTTCGCTTTTAATAATATTTTAATACTTTTTTTGAATTTTTTTTCTTCTCTTTCCTGCTTTTCTTTTATTTTCTTTTCTCTTCTTTTCTTCTTTTTCTTTATTTTCCCCTTTTTCCCCCACCCTTCTAGCGAATTCACCAGCTTCCCCAATGGATGCACCAACTTCCCCAATGGATGCACCAAGAGGCTATTGACTCCGCCCTTCTTGTAAACCCTAACTGTTATCGGGTGCACGAAGGGATGAGCGTCGAAGATGTACACTGAGCCATCCGCCGAAGCAGAGAGGAGGTCGTGCGGGAATGAGAGGTGTGGAGGGGGTGTAGAAGCAGAGGGTGGTGACCGTAGAAGAATGGTGGCGGAGGGAGCCGAGGGAGGAGGCCGCCATTAGGTCATAGAGGTGTACAGTGGCGTCGCCGGCGACGGGGCAGGCTGCGGTGATGGACGAGATTGGGGAGAGGTGGGAGGGGTAGCAAAAGAGTTTGGTTAGGGTTAGGATATGGCCATGGGGGGAGTGCTTGAGGGGCTTGAGCTTGGAGCCCCAATTGAACTTCTCGTACGAGCCCGCGATTAAACTCATGACAGCATGATCCGCGACCTATAGAGACCGGAAATATTGAAGAGATATCTGCAGAGATGGTGAATTTCTGATCCTCTTTGATGTCGAAGGTGATGGCGACGAAGTTAGGGTTTTGGGCCGCCGAACGACGACAATGTGATCAGGGCATCCCTCACCCGAGGCCGGCGACCTCCGTCGACCATTGACAAGGCTCGGCGAAAAGAAAAAACAGAAAAAGAAAAGAAAAAGAAAAGAAAAGAAGAGAAAAGGAAAAAAAAAAGAAAAGAAGGAAAAGAGAAGAAAAGAAAAAAAGAAAAAAATAAATTGGAAATAATTAAAATATTAAAAAATTGTTGACGTCAATGCAAGACATGTCAAGTGGATTGACACAGTCCACATTAGTGATTTTTGGCCGAAATTGACCGGATGGCCTCATTGGTAAAACGTGAAAATCTTTAGGACTTAATTGACAAAATTGAATTTATGACTGAATTGGCAATGATGTAATAGGTTTAGGACTTTTTAGACAATTTTCCCAACAAAATTCTATAAAAATATCTCTAACATAGGAAATTATGTCAGAGAAATCCCTAATTATCTCTAACATCCCCTCAAATTCAAGGTATTCAAGATGATCAAGTCAGCTTGAGTTTGAAATCAAGTCAATCAGTGTCTATCGGCTAAGACTTGGAGGATGAGGTGGCATCCGCATATGTTTATGGCGAAACTTCTAAATCTAGTTGGTTTGAGAGCGGTGAGTGTAGTGGTCGTGTAACAACACGAGAAATGTCTTCCATATCTAGCTGGTTTGAGGGTGACGAGCCTAGCAGTGGTGTAAAGATGTGTGAAACGTAGAGAATTGGAGAGGGCAAGTGGCTGATGTGGCTGGCTTGCGAAATAGTAACTTAGCGATGCACCAACCGGCCTATACGGCTAGCTTGGGAAAATTGTTACTGGGCGATGCTATGCGGCGGGCATCGAAAGCCACCTCCGTGAAAAATATTAAATGCTCAACCGGTTGATGTGTAGTTATTGCGGTTGGCATCGAAACACAACCATCATGGAATTGACTCGACTAAGCACTTCCTCATATGAGAGTTTTTCGTATGGAAAGAACACTGTCGAGCGACAAATTATTAAAAAGAAATCCCTAATTATCTCTTACACTTATCTTTCACCCAAAGCCATCTGACTTTTCATCAGACGGGCATCACCAAACGCCAGAAGTCAAGAACTTACCTTCAACAAATGATATTTCATCTGAAACAATGCTTTTCCCTTATTTCAAGTCTAACATAGGTCTGTCCCTTCCCTATAGTTCACATGAGCATATACCAAAGTGATATCCCTTAAATCTGCTGGTCCCTCCGTCAAAGATCAACATTCGAATATTTCAATGCACTCCTCAAAGAAAAAGAAAAGGTTATATGCAGATTTCTCATCTCAGCTGACCTAATCTGATCCACCTTCACGAAATTCTTGCATGTTGCATTAAGCAAGATCAGACCCAGAAGGCAAAAGTAGAACAAGAAAAGGAAAGGTAAACATAGGATCCCTCAAATTGCACCAAATGTTTCAAATAGAAATGGGCCATCAGATCAGACTAACAATTTCAATTCCCAAAATGAAAACCAGATCTTGTTTTATTCTCAAATCACTAAAAGGGTTAACAACACGACCTCACACGTTGCCCTGAACGGGCTCGAAGGACGTGAGACTCCTAACATGCTCCCACGGCTTGTCAAAAACGACGACCTCGAAGCACTTGGTATCAGCCCCGTCCTTGACCTCGATGACGAGCCTGTAGTTCGACCCCGACACGACCTGCGTCTCCCCCTTCACCACCTTCTCCAGCACCAGCCCCATCTTGGCCTCTTCACTGTGCTTCTTAACAGCGAAGTCAGCAATCTCCCCCACATAAGGGTCGCTCAGGTCATTTATCGGGTTCCAGCCCCCGACCAGCTCCCTGCGGGCGGCCCTGGTGGCCGAGACTCGGAGGAGGAGGAGGACGGCGGCAGCAGCGAGAATGAGGAGTCTCATTTCAGAGGTTTTCGGCTTCGGTTTTTGGTTTTGGTAACCGTTTTCTTCTGCGTCTTCCTGGAGCGTTGGGTTTGACAATTGTGGATGTTTATTTATGCTTTATTTTTCCTGGTGTGGGCTTTGAAATTGATTGCCTTATTTAGGGCGCTCAGCCGCGCCTCACGGACGGCTTACATAAAGTTGACCACGTCTCCTCCATGTTAGCATTTCATCAAGGAATTGATCAATTATGGCCAAAGGAACCAATTACAACACAATGAAATCTTAGTACATCGGATAATTGAAATTAAAGTTTTGCGACTCAATTGCATGCTGAAATTCATTAATCAAGACTAGCATTTGCCCCAAAATGTTTTGGCAATATTATATTGGATATCTACTATTTGTGTATAGGTTTCGCTCTTACTTGAACATCCAATTACCAAATCATTGGATATACTAAGTTTTAGCAAAAATTCTTAGTATTTTTGTCCTTGCTTCGGCAAAACTCCCTTAAAAAGCCCCCCAACTTTAGGTTCAATATTGTCTCGAACTTTGTTTTTTATCCGAAAAAACTTCAAACTTTCACTCTAATCCCAATATGCCTAAACGTCTAAAAATCGTCACCGGTTTCTTCAAAATTATCAATATCATGAGATTGCTATTGTTCTATACAAAGGCGAGGGTGTTGATAAATACACATGTTGTGATAATATTCCTTTAAATTTAGTAACAATGGGAGTCTAAATGATCTGCGAGATTATTTTGGATATTGACTATTTGTGTACAGGTTTCGCTTTCACTAGTAGTTTGATACTTTTTTTGACTTTTTTATTTGTTCTTTTCTTCTCTTTGCTGCTTTTCATTTTCTGTTGCTTCCCTTTCTCTTTTTTTTTTCTTTTTCCCTTTTTCCCTCGTCCTTTTAGTGAATTCACCAGCTTCCCCAACGGATGCACCAAGAGGCTATTGACTCCGCCCTTCTTGTAAACCCTAACTGTTTTCAAGTGCACAAAGGGATTAGTGTCGAAGATGCACACTGAGCCGTCCATTGAAGCAAGGAGGAGATCGTGCGGGAACGAGAGGTGCGGAGGGGTGTAGAAGCATAGGGCGGTGACCATAGTAGAATGGTGGTGGAGGGAGCCGAGGGAGGAGGCCGTCGTTAGGTTATAGAGGTGGACAGTGGCATCGCCGGTGCTGGAGGCCACAACGGGGGTGCTAGCGGCGACCGATGAGATTGGAGAGAGGTAGGAGAGGTAGTAGAAGAGTTTGGTTAGGGCTAGGGTATGGCCATGGGGGAAGTGCTTGAGGGGCTTGAGCTTGGAGCCCCAAATGAACTTCTCATACGAGCCCGCGATTAAATTCATGACAGCACGATTCGCGGCCCATAGAGACTGGAAATATCGGAGAGATATGTGCAGAGATGGTGAATTACCGATCCTCTTTGATGTTGAAGGCAATGGCGACGATATTATGGTTTTAGGCTGTCGAATGACGGCGATGTGATTAGGGCGTCCCTTGCCTGAGGCCGGCAACAAATTATCTTAGAGAAATCCCTAATTATTTCTAATACTTATCTTTCACCCAAAGTCATATGAGTTTTCATCAAACGGGCATCACCAAACGCCAGAAGTCAAGAACTTACCGTCGGCAAATGATATTTCATCTGAAACAATGCTTTTCCCTTATTTCAAGTCTAACATAGGTCTGTCCCTTCCCTATAGTTCACGTGAGCAGATACCAAAGTGATATCCGTTAAATCTACTGGTTCCTTCGTTAAACATCAACATTCGAATATTTCATTGCACTCCTCGAAGAAAAAGAAAAGGTTATATGCAGATTTCTCATCTCAGCTCACCTAATCTGATCCCCCTTCACGAAATTCTTGCATGTTGCATTATGCAAGATCAGACCCAGAAAAGCAGAAGCAGAACAAGAAAAGGAAAGGTAAACCTAGGATCCCCCAAATTGCACCAAATGTTTCAAACAGAAATGGGCCATCACATCAGACTTAATATTTCAATTCTAAAAATGAAAACCGGATCTTGTTTTATTGTCAAATTCCTGAAATGGTTGACATCGATTATTCTCAAACATGACCTCACGCGTTGCCCAAAACGGGCTTGAACGAAGTGAGACGCCTGACATGCTCCCACGGCTTGTCAAAAACGGCGGCCTCGAAGTTCTTGGTCTCGGCCCCGTCCTTGACCTGGATGACGAGCCTGTAGTTCGTCCCTGACACGGTCTGCGTCTCGCCCCTCACCACCTTCTCCAGCACCAGCCCCATCTTGGCCTCGTCATTGTGCGTCTTGACGGCGAACTTAGCGATCTCCCCCACGTAGGAGTCGCTCAGGTCCTTTATTGGGCTCCAGCCCCCCACCAGCTCCCTGCGGGCGGCCCCGGTGGCCGAGACTTGGAGGAGGAGGAGGACGGTGGCAGCGGCGAGGATGAGGAGACGCATTTGCGGAGGCTTTCGGCTTCGGTTTTTGGTTTTGATAACCGTTTTCTCGGGTCTCCTCTTATCTTGATGTTTTCCATGGGTGGTGGGTACGGGTATTTATAGGTCTTGGAATTGAGAGAATTATGGGCACTTGTCGTGTGATTTTGGAAAAAATCTATGTTTTAGGGTCAACCTAGAATATATGGCAAGGCAATTATTTCATGGATTTGAAATTAATGCTTGATATTTAATGGAAGCCACAATGACCTGATTAAGGATGTGAGTAATACGGGAGTCGGATTCCATTAAATACAAGCGAAGGGACATTTCGGGTACAACATGACTCCACAGGCAATTTCCATGAGTTGAAGAATAAAGGCTCTTTCTATAAGCTGAAGTATAGTTTCCTAATTTAAGTTGATTTTCTAATCTGATTATTTCCTAGTTGAACGTTTCTTAATGTGAAGTTTCCTAGTTTAAGATTTTTTATAGCGTTTCCTAAATAAGAAGTGCATTTTCAGTTATAAGCATGCAAGGTTTTGAGTTCGCTGCCGCCACTATGAGAGCTCGCATGCCCTCACTGAGGCCCCGGTGACTGGCGGAGGAAAATAGGAAAAAAAAAGAAAAAAGAAAAAGGGAAGAAAAGGAAGGAAAAAAAGAAAAAGGGAAAAATTCAGAAAATTTTTAAAATTTTGCAAATATCATCCATGTCAAATCGGCTATGTCAATGCTAGTCTTGTCACGTAGGATGGCTGACACTGATTGGATCACCGTGTGAGTAATTCACAGCTAAAATTGACTAGAATGGCTACATTGAAAATTAGACAAAACGTTGAGGACTAAATTGGTTAAACTAAAAAAAAAGTTATGAAGTGAATTGATCGCCGCACAACTGGTTTAGGAATTTTTAGACAATTTTTCCCCTTGTTCTTCCTTAGTACATTAGTGATCAAAATTTCACTCAATTGTTCACCTTGTCACGGTACCTCCAAGTCTTCACACACTTCTCGTTCTTCCTGACTTTGGTCACTTTTTATCAGGGTCCATCCAGTTTCTATCAATCTTTTCACTTTCACTTCAGATTCCGTCAATGATTATGAAGCTTTATTTATATAAACATTAATTGAAATGAGACAACATTTTCATTTATTAAACAATAATTAGATATAGAAGGTTTTGTGAACTTTAAAATGGGGAAAATTACCAAAAAAGTCATCAACTTATTGCAATTATGCCAATTGAGTCCTAAATTTTTTTTTTGCCAATTAAGTTCTAAACCATTTACATTTGTGCCAATCAATCTATCCAACCAACTTTGACTGAAAATCGTTGACATGGCGTCACCGGCGTTGATTTGGACAATTTTCATAATTTTGTACGAATTTTTTATTATTTTATCTATCTTTTTCCTTTTTTTTCTGTTTTTTATCATTGCCGGCGAGGTCATCGGCTACCTCATCGTTCAAGCAAAGATGGACCTTGTTGTCGCTGGGTGAGGTCAGCCTCGCCAGGGCTGGGTTGGTGAGGCTAGACCTTACCGTCATTGGGCGAGGTCGACCTCGCCAGCAGCTAGGCTGGAGAGGGTCGAGCCTCACTAGTCATGGGTGAGGTTGACCTCGTTAGATCCAGCGAGGGTCGAGCCTCACTAGATCCGATGAGTTAGGCTAGACCTTGTGACCACTGGTGAGGGCTGCTAGGGACTAGGTGAGGCACGACCCTCACCAACCTAGCTCTAGCAAGGCCGACCTTGCCTAGCGAAAGGGAGGTCTAGCCTCGCCTTGCCGGCCACAATGAAAAACAGAAAAAAAGAAAAAAATAATATAATAATAAATTCATAGAATTTTTAGAAATTATAAAAATTGTTCACGTCAGTGTCGGTGGCACTAGTTAACGATTTCCGGACAAAATTGGCTAGATGGATTGAATTGGTATAAATGTAAAAGGTTTAGGACTTAATTAGTAAAAAAATGTTTATAACTCAATTGGCACAATTACAATATGTTTAGATTTTTTTTGGTAATTTTCCCCTTTAAGGCGTCATTAGAGGTTTTCCCAACAAAGTTGATATATTGTTTACAAAGTTGGAAAAGCTGTCTCAGAAACTAACACAATCAAGTTCCTCGAAGTAATAGTGATTATGACGTCTCGGGAACTTTCATTGTTGGAGGCCCTTCTCCATATCTTAGGATGAACTGCCATCTAATTAGAGGTGACATCTCCATCAAAGTAGGTTGGGTGATGCGGCAGTATCGAATTCCATTAAAGACCATTTGTTGTTTATTCAAGCAATAGGACATTTCGGGTACAACATGACCCAATTGATCCAATGAGGAGAAAGCGTCCAAGATGGAATTTCTATAAATTGAAGAATAAAGGACTTTCAGCTAATTTAAAAGCTGAAGGATAGCTTCCTAATTTGATGTTTCCTAGGTTAATGTGTCTTAGTCCCTCCATAAATAAGAAGTGCATTCTCAGTTGTCTGTACGCAAATTTTTAGTTGATAATATATTACAATTTTTCTCAATTGAGCGATTCCTTTGGTTTTTTATCCATTTTGTTGGTGATGAACCTTAAAATCCCTTTGGGCCATAACTTATTTTTGAAGATCGACCTCCTTTCTTTTCCCTAAGTTAGGGTTTCCTCTTCTTTCCTTTGAAGGCGCCACCTCTTTGAAGTGCCGCTACTAAGGGAGAGGGAGCTCTCTCTCTCTCTTTTGAAGCTCTTTGTCTTTCTCTTCTCTCTCGATTTGTTATGGGTGTGTGTAAATAAATTTCTGCAACTGGTATTGTGTCAATGTGAAGACCAGTTTGGCCATTTGTCCAATCAATAACCATCGAGGAGAATGTTTGTAACGAGACTCTACAACCTCTATGAGATTAGGCTGCTCTCCTCTGCCGATTTAGATTTAGTTCAAGTTTTGGGAGTTTTACTCTCTCGAACTAAATCTAGATATAGATCTAGAAGCTCCTTAGTATTTGATCTATGTTCTTTCAACATTTTAATGTTAGTGTCTCTGTACAGTGATGGTGAACCTAGATGCGTACTACAAATCATTGCAAATGGAGTGGGAAATCTCGACGTGTGCTCATCACTGAATCTAGTGATCAACCACCGATCTTTTATTGTGGTAGATCTATTCTTGAAGGATAAGAGTATGCTTATAGCTGCAAACTATACTTTGTTATATACTTTCTGGCGTTTGATTTCTTTTGTAGTTCTATGATACAGAAATATATATGTTCATGCATTATGTAATATCTTTATCAAATCGTAGTTTCTCATTTAGTTGTCATATTATATAATGACCCAACTTTCAAGCATTAGGTTAAATTTATTTTCTCAGTTATATCAAAGGCAAATTCTGCGTGTCAAAATTGGGGTATTCACTAAAATCCAAAAAATTGCTTTCTTGGAGCTTGACTCCAAACGACGGGATTGAAAATGAGATCTCACGCTTTATGGAATATAAGATCGTACTCATTTCATTTTATTTCTTGAGCTTAGTAGCTACAAAATAAGGTCGAGTCGATAAAGTATATTGTGATTTTTAGGTAGGCTGCGTGACAAAATCCATAAACCAAAACCAATGAAATAAGACGTGAGACCATCAGCATTCAATGGATTTTATCCAAAAAAAAGTGCGTGGAGAAAACAAATCGCAGCAGAAACTTTGACAGGTCGTGAGGGATGAGCAATAGCGACGGGAAGTGACAGTGCTTGCAACCGATGGATCGCACAAACGTTAGAATGGTCTGTCTTGTTGTCCATTTTCGATGAACAAGTCGCAAGTGGTCGTAAAAAGGATGAATCTGGAACTCTTCTTCTTTTAGGGTTTAGCTGCTTGTTCTCTTTCTTGAACTTGGCATTTTAGTCTGAGCTTCGAACGAGCCTGCTTTAGTTTTGTGGAGTCATATTGACGTGGCGTTTGGAAGTGCATTCACGTGATTAGAAGGTTGAATACGAGATTTTGCGAGGTTGTCGCTAGGTCAAACGTACGATAAAGATACGAGGTTGGAGCAATTGACTTAAGCCAATGCAGCAAGCACTTCAATTCAACTCCCGACAGCAACTCTAAGAGCTACCAAAGGAATCACTAAACCATTTTCGGTGACGGACTTTGCTTATGAGAATGAATGACGCTAATATTGTTATCTACTTAGCCTTGATCTAAAGAAAAATCTCTGGTCCCTATAATTTTTTGAAAAGTTTTAAAAGATGCTATACTTTTTTCCAAAGTCACAACTGATGCGATGTTAGTTGACTAACGTTTGGGGGGAAAATTACCAAAAAAGTCCTCAATCTTTTGCAGTTGTGCCAATTCAGTCCTAAACCTTTTTTTTTTGCCAATTCAGTCCTAAACCTTTTGCAAACCAGCCAATTCAGTCCTTCTAGCCGGCCGGCGCTGACGTGGCCGCCGGCCAGCTGATGTGGCGCCGGCCGGCATCCAAGTGGCAATATTTTAATATTTTTTTATTATTTTCGAAATTTTTTTTTTCCTTTTCCTTCTCCCCCCTGGCCGGACTCGCCGGCGAGGGCCCAGCTCTGGCGAGGCGAGCTGGGCCCTCACCCTGCCATGGCGAGCTCCGCCTCGCTAGATCTGGGCGAGGGCGGAGCTCGCTCCGCCATGGCGAGCTCCGCCTCGCCTGATCTGGGTGAGGGCGAAGCTCGCCCAACCAAGGCGAGGCGGAGCTCGCCCAGCAGCGGTGAGGGCGGAGCTCGCCCAGCCATGGCGAGCTGGGCCCTCGCCACCGCTGGGCGAGCCTCGCCCAGCTCCAGCGAGGCGGAGCTCGCCCTGCCATGGCGAGCTCCGCCTCGCCAGATCTGGGCAAGGGCGGAGCTCGCCCAGCTCCGGCTAGGCGGAGCTCGCCATGGCTGGGCGAGCTCCGCCCTGGCCCAGATCTGGCGCGGCGGAGCTCGCCTTGGCTGGGCGAGCTCCGCCCTCGCCCAGATCTGGCGAGGCGGAGCTCGCCATGGCAGGGTGAGCTCCGCCTCGTCGGAGCTGGGCGAGCTCTCCCAGCGGCGGCGAGCGTCCCCCCTGGCAGGACAGGCCAGGGGGGAGAAGGGAAAGGAAAAAAAAATCGAAAATAATAAAAAAATTATTAAAATATTGCCACATGGATGCCGGCCGGCGGCCACGTCAGCATCGGCCGGCCAAAAGGACTGAATTGGCTGGTTTGCAAAAGGTTTAGGACTGAATTGGCCAAAAAAAAAGGTTTATGACTGAATTGGCACAACTGCAAAAGGTTGAGGACTTTTTTGGTAATTTTCCCAACGTTTGGGTCACCGTCGGGAGGACGGTCACCTCGTGGTGGTGGTCGCAAGCCATAGCCATTTTTGGAGAAGGTTTATTCAATGAAATTAACAATACTAAACTCCATTTGTTTCGCGGTGGAAAATGATTGAATCAAAAATAATTTTTTTGAAAAAATAATCGCTTATATTATTTACAAAAAGAAATGAACAAAAGATATTTTCATCGTCCGCAAAAATATTTAAATATTTATCATTGTTGTTAATAAAATATTTTTTATTAGCTAATTATTTAAATATTTTTTACCACCCGCCTGGGTGGCGCTGCTGGAGCGCGCACTCTTCCTCTCGCAAAAGGTTGAGTGTTCGAATCCCGGGTGCCGCAAGGTGACTTAACCGGTGCACGTGTGTGGTGGCTAGCACGTGTCGCCCCCAGGGTTTACCTCCCGGCTGTCGGCCGTGCGGGGGTTCCCTGGGTCATCAAAAAAAAAAAAAAAACTTCCTTGCTTTCGTTTTCTTTGCAGTAATCTAGTTTTTGAATCAATGAAATTTATCTGCTTCCACACTCCCAAGTTCCATCCAACAGTGGATTTAGGTTTTGGAAACGGAATGCTTATGATGAAGGTTTGTACAGGTGGAGGGTAAGTGGATTTAGGTTTTGGAAACGCGAGAGTCACGGACACTTTCTATGGGTAGTGAAAGAATTTGTATTTTTCTTTTGGGTCAGCTAAGAATTTCCATTGACTGAAAACAATTTTTGCATCTACTAATTTGAGGATTAATGTTTTTAATTTGCGTGCTTAAAAGGTGGCTATGCGTTACCCTTAATGATTCTTTTAAGCGTCAAGCACGCATATCACAGAGAGGATTATAGCCTGAGATTTCATGGCAAGGTCTTAATGAATTCATGCTTTAAGAGATTAATGAGCTCTTTGGATTTAGCAATTACATCTATATGTTCATGTATTTTTTAAGTGGAGTTTATATCATTATGAAGTATGTTTATTAACTCGTATATTCTAATTTATTTATCAGATGACATCAAGAGTCCACTTTCATGCATTAATTTAAGTCATCTTCCTAATTCAGTCGAAGGCAAACTATGCACGTCGGAACTGGGGGCTCTCCAAAGTCCAAAAATTCTTTTCTTGGAGCTTTAACTCCAAGAGAGGAAATTGAAAATGAGATCTCATGCTCTTTGGAATAAAAGATCGTACTCTTTCATTATATTTTTCAATCAAGCCCTTGAGTTTAGTAGCTAAAAAAAATGAAGTCGTGTCAATAAAGTATGTCATGATATTTAGGTAGGGTGTGAGACAAAATCCAAAAACCCTTAAAATAAGATGTGAGTTTATCTGTGCTCGATCGGTTTGATCCAAAAACAGTGTGCGGAGAAAAGAAATCGCAGCAGAAACTTTGACGGGCAGTGGGGGATGAGCGATGGCGACGGGAATCGACAGTGTTCACGACAGATGGATGGTACAAACGTGAGAATGGGCCAAGTGAGAGTCCAAAACATGAAGCTTCTTTGGAGTGTCGTAAGATCAGTGGGGGATGGCCTGTTTTTGTCGTCCATTTTCGATGATTGAGCCGCAAGTGGTCGCGGAAAGGATGGATTTTGGAGCGTCTTCGAGTTGGGGCTTCCTTTACAGCTTGAACTCCTACCGTTTTTCAGGGTTTGACTACTCGTGTACTCTTTCTTGTACTTGACGTCTTGATATGAGCATTGAACGAGCCAAATTTTGATTTTGTGGAGTCCAACTCACGTGGCGTTTAAGACTAGTTTGAAATGACTTAAACGTTAAATACGAGATTTTGGAAGGGTCGCAGGGTCTAATTCAGGTAAAAGATACAAAGGTCAGAGCGATTGGTTTGAGCCCGACCATGCAAGCACTCACTAATGCTTGGTTTTGTTATGGATTATGCGGCCGCCACATAGTTCAATTCAAATCCCAGCAGCTCCTAGATGAGCTATGAAAGGTAAAAAACATTGTCCATAAAGATATAGAAATAATAAGGTCACCAGTGATCGTTATATAACTATGGCTCAAAATTCATATTCATTCACTTGTTTTAGTTTTCAAAAGAGCCATTGCTTGTTACTTAACCATTTCCGGTGACAAATTTACATATAGGGACAAATTGATGCTAATTTTGTTATCTATGTAGGGTTGATTAGAAGAGAATCCCAGCATTTTGTACTTTTCTTAAAAGAGAATCCCGCTTCGGGTCCACAAGCTCCGCTCCTCCCATACTAAATCAAAAGCGAGCCTAAACATTAACCAAGCCACCATCCAACTCAAGGGTTGATGGCCTTTGGCTTCATCTCTTCCCCTCCATCGCCATGTCCAGGGGATTGTCCTACAAATCTGAAAAATAAAGGGTGAGCCGAAGTCCAGTAAATGAAATCTCTAAATCTAAGGTAAGAAATCACCTTACTACTCAATCCGGTATCAACAGACAATAGGAATTCAAGCATCACAAGATAACCATGAATGACAAGTATATCAGTATGGTTCTCCCCGTGGATGTAGGTATCGACACTCGGATCGAACCACGTAAATCTTTCTTGCCCTTTATTGTTCCTTATTTATTTCTCTGGTGATTTCACATTGCCTTAAATTGCAAGATGCTTGTTAGCTTCCGCGTTAATATTACAACATAAACATTACATGAAATGAGACAACATTTTCATTTATTAAACAATAGTGAGAGAAAGAAGGTTTTGTCAACTTTAAAATGTCATTAGAGGTTTTCCCAACAAAGCTGATGTATTGTCTAGAAAGTTGGAAAAGCTATACGAGAAACTTTCACAGTCGAGTTCCTTCAAGTAAAGGTGATTATGGCATCTCGGGAACATTCATTGCTGGAGGCCTTTCTCCATATCTTGAGGATGAAGCGCTATCTAATTAGAGGTCACATCTCGAAGAATTAAGACGGGGGACCATCTGCATCCAATGGATTTTATCCCAAAAAAAGTGTGTGGAGAAAATAAGATCGCAGCAGAAATTTTGACGGGTCGTGAGAGACGAGCAATAGCGACGGGAAGTGACAGTGTTTACATCAGATGGATCGCACAAACGTTAGAATGGTCAGTCTTGCTGTCCATTTTCCATGAACAAGTCGCATGTGGTCGTGAAAAGGATGAATGTGGAGCGTCTTCGGTGTGGCCTCCTTTACAGCTTGAACTCTTTCTCCTTTTAGGGTTTGACATTTGTTCTCTATCTTGAACTTGACGTTTTAGATTTAAGCTTCGAAACGAGCCTGCTTTAGCTTTGTGGAGTCCAATTGACGTGGCGTTTAGAAGTGCATTCAAGTGATTAGAAGGTTGAATACGAGATTTTGCGAGGGTGTCGCGAGGTTAAACGTACGTAAAAGATACAAGGTTGGAGCAATTGACTTAAGACAATGCAACAAGCACTTCAATTCAACTCCCAACAGCAACTCTAAGAGCTACGAAAGGAATCACTTATTGGGGTATGGTTCGTACTCCTCTCCGACAGAAAAGCACAGAGTCCCGCTCCCTAGTGAGCGGGCGGGGTCTGGGGGGCCGCCCCCGACTGGAGTCATACGGGGCAGCGCCTCCGCAAAGCTAGAAGGCTATTATATTTTGAGTATCTATTTTGAATAGTTACTGTTACCTATATATATTCTTTATTTTATAATTGAGAGATGTAACATAGAGTTGTATTACCTATATATATTCTCTTTCTCTTACATAGAGGTGAGAGATAATAATTATAGTGAAATTCTTTGCTGGACGTAACCATAATTTAAGAATGAACCAAATTAAAACTTTTGTGTCTCAATTTTCTTTTCACTTTTACTTTAATTTCCTTGTGATTGTAAGCCGAATCCTAACATCACTAGACCATCACTAAACCATTTCGGTGATGGATTTACTTATGAGAATGAATGATGCTAATCTTGTTATCTAATTAGCCTTGATCAAAAGAAAATCTTGGTCCATGTAATTTTTTGAAAAGTTTGAAAAGGCGCTATACATTTTGCCAAAGTAACAACAGATGCAATTGATGGTAGTTGACTAACGGATGGGTCACCGTCGTCCCGACGGTCACCTCGTGGTGGTGGTCGCAAGCCATAGGCGTCTTTGGAGAAGTAATATTTAATGAAATTAACAATACCAGATTCCGTATGTTCCACTAAAAACGACTAATTTGAAAATTAATTGTTTTAAAAAATCACTTATATCATTTACAAAAAAAAATGAACAATGGTTACCAAAAAAAAAAATGAACAAAATATATATTCATCATCTACGAGAATATTTAAATATAAAATATTGTCGCTAATGAAAATATTTTTTATTTGTCTAATTATTTCGTGAAACTACTTGGCTTCCGTTTTCTTTGCGGTAATCTAGTTTTTGAATCAATGAAATTTATCTGCTTCCACACTCCCAAGTTCCATCCAATAGTGAGATCTACGGAAGAAAAAAGAATTCAGAAAAAAAAAAAAAATAAAGACAAACATATCTATTTCATAGGAAGCACCAAACATGTTCTTTCCCTCAATTTCTGTGGGAGCTTTATTATCAAATTACTGAAAATGTAATATGTCTAAGGATGATTATTGATAATTAACCAAGAAGACGCAACAACAACCTCACACTTTGGCCGGAACGGCCTTAAACGACGTGAGACTCCTGAAATGCTCCCACGGCTTGTCCCAAACGATGGCCTCGAAGCTCTTCGTGCCGGCCCCGTCCTTGACCTTGATGACCAGCCTGTAGTTCGTCCCTGCGACGCCCTACGTCTCGCCCTTCATCACCTTCTTCAGCACCAGCCCCGTCTTGGCCTCGTCATTGTGCGTCTTGACAGCAAACTCGGCAATCTCCCTCACATACGGGTCGCTCAGGTTCTTTATCGGCTTCCACCCCCCCCCCCCCCCCCAACAGTGGCTCCGGGTGGGTGGTCCTGGAGGCCGTGACTTGGAGGAGGAGGACGGCAGCAGCGGCGAGGATGATGAGGAGTCTCATTTTCGGAGGTTTTCGGCTCTAGTTCTTGGTTTTGGTAACTGCTTTCTTGGGTCTTCTCTGGCTTTGAAATGGAATGCTTATGGTGAAGGTTTTTATAGGTGGTGGGCACGTGGATCGGTTTTGGAAACGCGAGATTCATGGACACTTTATATGGGTAGTAAAAGAATTTGCATATTTCTTTTGGGTCAGCTAAGAATTTCCGTTGACTGAAAACAATTTTGCACCTACTAATTTGAGGATTAATGCTTTTTGTTAAAAATATATTCTCTGATTCTGAGTATCTTTTGGATCATGATATCGTTATTTTGATTCTGAGTATCTCTCGGATCATAATCTCGTTATTCTGATTATCAGTATTTCTCAGAATCATAATCCCGTTATTCTGATTTATTGTAATTCCTATTGTAATATTATGTTACTATAGTTAGTCATTTTGTAAAGCCTATAAATAAGTTCATGTATAGTTCAATGAAACACACAGAAAATTCCACAACTTTATTTTCCGCTTTGCATTTATCACTTTTAATTTACGTGCTTAAAAGGTGGCTATACGTTACCCTTTCTGGTTCTTTAAAGCTTCATGCATGGATATCGCTGAGAGGATTATAGCCTCAGATTTCATGTCAAGGTCTTAATGATTTCATGCTTTAAGAATTTAATGCGCTCTTTGGATTTAGCTGTTACATCTATACCGGAAGCGACAATCAATGTATTACGGAATAGGTAAACTTAATCGTGATATAGAAGTATATATGTTCATGTATTTTAAGTGGAGTTTATATCATTATTTAGTCTGTTTATTAACTCGTACGTTCTCATTTATTTATCAGATGGCATCACGAGTCGACTTTCATGTATTAGCTTAAGTCATCTTCCTAGTTCAGTCAAAGGCAAACCATGCACGCCGGAACGGGGGGATTCCAAAGTCCAAAACTTGTTTCTTTCGAGCTTAACCCCAATTGAGGAAATTGAAAATGAGACCTTGCGCTCTTTGGAATACAAGATCGTACTCTTTCATTTTGGTTTTCAATCAAGCCCTCGTGTTTCGTAGCTACAGGATATAGTCAGGTCGATAAAGTATGTTGTCATATTTAGGGAGGATGCGGGACAAAATCCATAGATAAAAACTCTTAAAATAAGATGCGAATTTATCTGTGCTCGATCGGTTTGATCCAATCACAGTGTGCGGAGAAAAGAAATCGCAGGCAAAAGTTTTGATGGGTACCGAGGGATGAGCAATATCGACGGGAAACGACGGTGTTCACGACAGATGGATGGCACAAACGTGAGAATGGGGCACGTGTGAGTCCAAAACGTGGAGCTTCTTTGGATTGTCGTAAGATCAGTGGGGGATGGTCTGTTTTGTCGTCCATTTTCGATGAACGAGCCGCAAGTGGTCGCGGAAAGGATAGATCTTGGAGCGTCTTCGGTGGGGCTTCCTTTGCAACTTGAACTCCTCTCTTTTTAAGGGTTTGACTACTCGTTCTCTTTCTTGGACTTGACGTCTTAATGTGAGCTTTGAACGTGCCAAACTTTGATTTTGTGGAGTCCAATTGACGTGGCGTTTAAGATAAGTTTGAAATGATTCGAATGTTGAGTACGAGATTACGGAAGGGTCGCATGGTCAAATATAGGTAAAAGATACAAAGGTTGGAGCCATTGATTTATGCCCAACCAAGCTTTATTCAAATTTTAATCTAAAGGCAAGATTTTGGCAACTTGGAATCCATCCAGAAGACAAACACAAAATTAGATTTTGCATCCCAAACAAACATTTCCAATGGAAAATCCTTCCATTGGCCTCAAGACATCGCCATCATTATTCCAAAGGCCATTTGCAAAATAATTTATCCAATTAGCGCAAACTCCCAGATTTACATTGATACTCTAGAGTCCTAAAGAGGAATCTCATTGCAAGCTGCTTAAGCAATTCGCTGATTTGATTAAGCAATATGGTATTATGCTGTCCCAGAAGAAGGTGATCGTCCAGACGGAAATTGAGTTTCTAGGTATGCATTTGAAGGATGGAGCATTCCATCCGAGTGATCATATTGCAAAAGAACTTCTCAAATTTCCAGATGAGAATCTCTCTCACAAGCAAGTCTAGCAGTTCGTTGGAATTGTTAATTATCTTAGGGACTTTGTTCCCAATATTTCGAAGTTTATGCATCCACTCCAGAAGATGTTGAAGAAAGAACCACCACCAAGGGGATGGTAAACCAACTAGAGATGCCATTCAGCAAGCTGTATCAGAGTTTTAAGCAAATAATCCTTCTCAGCCAGTCTAATCACCACAACCTCATCAATTAGCCTCACAAGACCTTTGGGGTGGACCACTTTCACCGGATCCATTGGATTATGGTCCCTCCATCTAATTTGTCATATATAGCCAACTGGCCACAACCAATGATGCCTCACGAAGAAACCAATGCTCCTCAAAAGACTCCCAATGCCAACACCAGTGCTTGCAATGTAAGAGCATCACCAAATTCCGCATCAGGCATACACATAGAAAGGGGGAAATTATCCAAAAATTCCTAAACCTATTGTATTTTTGCCAATTCAATCCTAAATATTTTATATTTGTGATAATTCAGTCTATATGGTTAAATTTGGGCAGCCGGCGCTAATGTGGATGCCAACCAGTGCCGGCCGTCCGGCCAACGCTGATGTGGTAATTTTTTTTAATTTTTTTCAAATATTTATTTATTTTGTAATTTTTTCCCTTTTTTTCTTTCTTTTTCTTTTTATTTTCTACCCTTCTTCCCTCTTGCCGGTCCGGCGCCTTGCTGGCCTCTAGCGAAGCTCGCCCCCACTGGCCACTAGTGAGGGTGAACCTCACCCAGTCAAGGCAAGGCCGACCTCGCCGTCACTGGGCAAGGGAGAACCTAGCAACGGGGTCAGCCCGGCCATGGTATGGTCGAGCCCACCATCGCTAGGCGAGGCAGACCCAGTGGCTGTGAGGTCGGCCTCGCCCTCACTAGTGACCGGCGGGGGCGAGCTTCGCCAAAGGCCAGCGAGGTCGACATCGTCGGCCAGAGGGAAGAAGAGCAGAAAAAATAAATAAATAAATTCAAAAAAAATATTAAAATAATTTTAAAAATTGTCACGTCAGCGTTGGTTGGACGATCGGATGCCGGCAATTAAAATTGGCCGGATGGACTGAATTGGTACAATTGCAAAAGGTTCAGGACTAAACTAGCAAAATGAAAATATTTAGAACTGAATTGGTAAAAATGTAATATGTTTAGAATTTTTTAGATAATTTTCCCCATAGAAAGGCTAAAACTTAGTTTGGACATGAAGAGACGCGGACGGTTGATGTTCTCACAGGGATATAATGCTGAAGATATCCGCTCATTTGATATCGATCTTTCAGAAATTGAAAATTAGATCTCATGCTCTTTGGAATGTAAGACCGTATTCTTACATTTAATTTTTCAATCAAGTCCTCAAGTTTAGTAGCTACAAGATCAAGTCGAGTCGATAAATTGTCGTGATATTTATTTAGGGTGCGAGACAAAATCCATAAATCAAAATCCTTAAAATAAGATGTAAGTTTATCTGTACTCGATCGATTTGATCCGAAATAGTGCGCGGAGAAAAAAATATCGCAGCAGAAGTTTTGGCGGGCGTCGATGGATGAGCAATGGCGACGGGAAACGACAGTCTTCACGACAGATGGATCGCACAAGCGACAGTGTTCTTTGGGGTGTCGCAACTTGAGTGGATGTGGTTTGTCTTGCTGTCCATGGTCGATGAACGAGTCGCAAGTGGTCGCGGAAAGGATGGAACTTGGAGTGTCTTCGGTGGGGCTTCCTTTGCAGCTTTGCTGCTTGAACTCCTCTCTTTTTTTTAGGGTTTGACCACTCGTTCTCATTCCTGGACTTGACGTCTTACTTTGAGCTTTGAACGAGCCAAACTTTTATTTTGCGGAGTTCAATTGCCGTGGCATTTAAGATTAGTTTGAAATGATTCGAACGTTGATTACGAGATTTTGGAATGTATCGCAGGGTCAAATATAGATAAAAGATACAAAAGCCGGAGCCATTGATTTGAGCCCAACCAAGAAAGCACTTACTAATTTTTTGTGATGGATTATGCGGTCGCCACATAGTTCAATTCAAGTCTCAACAGCTACTAGAAGAGCTATGAAAGGTACAAAAAAATTGCCTATAAAGATATAGAGACTCAAAATTCATAATCATTCTCCCGTTTTAGTGTTCAAAAGATTCATTGCTCCTGTGACAAATTTACTTATAGGGATAAAATGACACCAAATTTTTTATCTATCTAAGGTTTGATTTAAAGAGAATCCAAGATCTTTGTACTTTTCTGAAAAGTTCAAAAATGTGTTATATTTTTTTGCAAAAGTCACATCAAATGTGCGCGATGATCGTTGTTGTCTTGTGAGTTTCGGGTTATGATGATTGCAGCATGGTGGCTCTCTCTCTCTCTCTCTCTCTCTCTCTCTCTCTCTCTCTCTCTCTCTCTCTCTCTCCCATGACCTTGTGGTAGTGGTTACAGGCCATAAGCCACAACGGCAAGTCATGGTTTTGGGTGGTTCTCAGGGGGGACCGATTTGGTTCCTAGTTCTACATAAGGAACCAAACCAACCAGAATGTTCGGATCCGAATCGGCCAAAATTTCTTAATTTTTTATTATTTTTTATTTTGAAAAAAATCATAATTGGTAAATTATTATTTTTTCTTTTAATATTGGGAAACTCCCACTTATAAATAATAGAAGAAACCAAAAACAGAAAAAGAAATAACTGGTTCTGAGACCGACCCTAGAATCGGACCAAACCCAGGATCGGGTAGGTCCGTTCCCAATTCCACATACGGGGAATCGACCTTGCTTGGTCCAGTTTTAGATTCCAGGGTGGGAACGACCCTCCCTGGAACCGATCACCCTTATTATGCGTAATCAACTCGTTTGGAGATCGAACTGTTCTCTATTAGTTATGCTTAATATGTACTCTGAGAGCATTTGTTAACAAGATCTTCATCTATTTCCACACTCCCAAGTTTCATCCAACAACGAGATTAACAGGAGAAAATAAATATTTTTTGCCAAAAACATTGAAAAAAATAGAAATATCTCTATTTCATAGGGAGCACCAAACAAGTTCTTCTTCTCATCATAAAGCTAATTATAATTGACTATCGTCTCGCTTGCAGCATATTCGGTCGTTTTTATATAGAGTTGTAGGAAAATCAAAATAGTCCCAAAACCTTAGCAATTTAATGAGAATAATTACTAAGAATTGCAACTCGAGTGGGGTCGAGCATGAGCATGGGTACAAGTTACTATAATTGAATCGCATAAAAATGAATCCATATTGATTAAATGGGGTCGATTTGGATTGGACCACTTTCATCCCGACTAGGCCCAAATTCGATCCGGCCAATTCGTTTGCGGAGGAAGAAGGGAAGAGTGTCCATTCTTATATCTTCCCTAAAGCCTAAATTAGTAATCTAACTTTTCATCCAACGTCCCCACACCGAACGCTCTCTTAAATTTTGTCAAGTCACTACCGTCAAGAAACCATCCTTGTCTTTTCGACAAGAAGTCAACAAAATTAATCTTCGGCACATGATAATTTGTCTCAAACAACCCTTTTTCTTTATTTCATATCTAACATAGTAAAAAGGTATGTACAAACAACTGATTTGTTTATAGTCAGTCCATAGGTCTGTCCCTTCCCATTAGTTCACGTGAGAATATACCAGCATATACTTAAATCTCCCGTCAAATCTGCTCGTCCCACCGTCATCTGAGACGTTTCTCGACCATCCATCCACATCCCAGATCAAAGATCAGCAGCAACATCTTTCTTCATATGCAGATTTCTCTCTTCGGCTGACCTAATCTGATCCATCTTCACAAGATTCTTGCACGTTGCATTAAGCAACATCAGACCCAGAAAAGCAAGAGCAGAACAAAAAAAGGAAAGGAAAACATAGGATCCCTCGAATTATACCAAAGTTTTCAAACAGAAACAGCGCATCAGATCAGACTGAAGCTTCCATTTGCTAACGATAAACAGCCAGAAGATGTTACTTCTATAGACTCTTAATTTATTCTCAAACTACTGAAACTGTAATATGACTGAGGATTACTAGTAATAACTCAGAAGTACGACGAAACGACGACATCACGCGTTGCCCTGAACGGCCTTGAACGACGAGAGACGCCTGAAATGCTCCCACTGCTTGTCCCAAACGAGGGCCTCAAAGCTCTTCGTGTCGGCCCCGTCCTTGACCTCGACGACGAGCCTGTAGTTCGTCCCGGAGACGATCTGCGTCTCGCCCTTCACCACCTTATTCAGCAGCAGCCCCGTCTTGGCATTGTCATTGTGCGTCTTGACGGCGAACTCAGCGATCTCCCTCACGTACGGGTCGCTCAGGTTCTTTATCGGGTTCCACCCCCCGAGCAGCGGCTCCGTGCGGGCGGACCCGACGGCCGAGACTTGGAGGAGGAGGAGGACGGCGGCGGTGGCGAGGATGAGGAGTCTCATTTTCGGAGGGCTTTCAGCTTCGGTTTCTGGTTTTGTTAGCTGTTTTCTTGGGTCTTCTCTTGGGGCGGTTGGGTTGTGATAATTGTGGATGTTTATTTATGCTTTACTTTTCTTGGTGGGGCGTCGAAATTAATGCTTATCTTGAAGGTTTCTATAGGTGGTGGGTAACTGTATTTATGGGCCGCGAATTGTGAGAGTCACGGACACTTGTCTTTTTTTTTGTTTAAATCACGGACACTTGTCGTGTGGTGTGGGAAAAAAATCAACTTTGAATATATGACAAGGTAATTTTTTTATGGATTATGAAATTAATGACTCTTTCGATTTATCATTTGGGCTTTACTAACATAACATATTTTAAGTCACGTGAAAATAACATAATGTTGTGAGCCACAAATTCTTAAAGGAATAGACCCCACAACAATTTATAATTTATTTTTTGTAATATGATGTGAGCTATAAATTATTGAAGGAATGGATCTCACAATAATTTATAATTATTTGTCATATATTTTCACATTAGATTAAGCACATAATCATTAACATGATTCAATAAGTAATTTCTATAAGTTGAAAAACAAAGGCTCTTTCTATACGCTGAAGTGTAGTTTCCTAATTTAAGTTGATTTTTTTAATTTGATTATTTTCCAAGTTTAACATTTCATGTTTCAAAGTTTAAGATTTCTTATTTAGCATTTCCTAGTTTAGTGTCTAAGTCGCTCTATATATAAGAGGTGCTTTCTCAGTTATATGCATGCAATGTTTTGAGTTGATAATACATGAATTTTTTTTTTCAAGTGAGTGATTCACTTGGTTTGTTGTCCAATTTATTGGTGGTGAACCTTAAAGTTCTTTATTTTTCATTGGGGGAACATTCATTTATGCCTTGGTGGTAAACTATTCTATCCCAAAGTTCTTTTCCCGCAAATACATGAAAGACTTTCATTGTCAAATTCGTTCAGCAACTTTACCTAAATCAACTATGCATCAAGTTGGTATCAGAGCTTATAGGTTGAGTTAGGTGGGTAAGTTCTACGATTCTCCGCTTCATACTTCTGTTCTAAAATGTACGAGTGATCTGGTGCCTAGAGACTTGACTTTGGAACCAACCCACGATGAAAGGCAAGAGCCATAGAGAATCTATAGCAATAAATGACTCAAGTCCTCATTGTCTTGGAGAATCAAGCGAGACAAGGACAAGCACGGAGACCACTGGTTCATTGTCCTCAAAACGTTGATCCACATCACCATGCCAACTCCAATAATGTTTGCGATGGCTTGGAAGAATCAAGATAAGGTGAACCACTAGATGGACCTTGGTGATGGTGAACAAGGTTAGAATGGTAATATTTGTTGAAGCTTGGAAGAACCGCACTTGTGAAGGTGAATAGCTTGGTAAAGTTACAATCGTCAATATGCTTGGAAGGACCAGAAGATAACAGAGCAACGGATCGCTATTGGGACAACAAATTGTTTGCTGGAGTAGTCTCTTCATATGAGGTGGGAAGATAGTGACAATGCCGATAATCCAATGAGTTTAGTGAAAATGAGAAATCAACAGTGATGTTGATGTCATTAGAGGTCTTGGATGCTAACTTGGTCAATCAGTGAAGACAAAGAATCATCGGGAATGCTAATGTCCTTTGAAGTCTTTGGAAGCTAATGAAACCAAGGGGATCATTGGAAGATTGATCGAAAGTCATTCCACACAATTTCGTTGGGGGGTGTCACCAACAAGTTATTAATGATCTACACTCTTGATTATATGGGTAAGGGATAGTGTAGATAACGAGTTGTGGGAAGTGGTGTTCGCATGCTCATCTAATTGGAATGTTGATCAACACCAATATAGCCGTTACAAAGGCTTGGAATTCGCATCATGAGAACTGGAGATGAATCAGAGTAGTAACAGCAAAATTGACAAAAGATAGACATTGACAGGAGTAGTATGATTGGTTTGGGAAACTATCATTGTCAACGATAGCTGTTCTGATGCTGGTGAGTGATAGGGAGCCGTTCTACTGATGGCAATGGTAATACCAACGGATACTTCATGGAGTTGAGTGTCAAACGGTCATCTGAGGGTTGCATGGCTATATGTACTCAATCCAACTGAAAATAGTAAGGTTGAGGTGGAAATGAACAAACCGAGTCTATAGCTCTTGAGTATTCTTCTTTACTTTTTTCTTTTTTTTGTTGTTAGCACCTATGATGCTAATAATGTCTCTATGTTTGTGCTATTAAGTTGTAATCATAGTATAGTCAAGTGTACAAGTGTAAGAGTAGTGGTTGTGTCCTGATAGTGTGATCTATCGTGTGAAAGGAACAATACTTACCAATTGTAACTTACAATGCCGATTACTAGTGGATTTCAGCCTATTATGACTATTAGTGTTGAGAGTGAATGAAGGCTTAGGGATAAAGCCTATAAAACTCAGTGTACTGTCTTCTATCTCTTCATTATATGTTTATATCGTATTAACAATCAAAATATGGTCAAAAGAAAGAATCACTATTTGACAGGACTTCTTCCTATACCTATGAATTCCATTGGACCCAAAAATGTTACATTGGAAGAATCTTTTGAGTCTTCTAATATCAATAGGTTGATTGTTTCACTCCTTGATCTTCCAAAAGGAAAAAAGATCTTTGAGTGTTGTTTCCTAGATATGAAAAAGAGAGTACTTGGGTTCTCCCAATAACAAAAAAATGTATCATGCCTCAATCTAATTGGAGTTCACGGTGGTGGAGGAACTCAATCAGAAAAAAGAGGGATTCTAGTTGTAAGATATATAATGAAACCGTCATTGGATTTGAGATCTCATTTAAAGAGAAAGAAATCAAATATCTATCGGCACCGCACTTGATTACGTAATTAGTTCATCAGCAGAACTCATGATTACATTAAATTATTTCTGCTGCTAATGAAGCTTCACTTGTTGTATTCCACAAAAGTCGTTTATAGTTTCTCATTCAACCTATTCACCCCCCTTTAGGTTGTATTGTTAGCCCCAACAATTGGTGTAGGAGCCTCGTTGCTTATTATTATAAGTGCTTTACTTCTTAGCACAAAGATCCTGCTATGACTAACTTTACTAGAGGTGTTTTTACAAATTTCTATTTGTTATCGATTTATTCTTTGAACTCAAGATTTCTGAAATTACTTCGTTGCTTTTAACGATTTCTTTATTTTGAATCAAATGTTTCATATTTGCATTTAATTTACTAAAAGATCCTCTTTCAAAATTTCATGAAATCTCCTTCTTGGCATTGAAAGAGTTTTCAGATTACTTTGATTGCACTTTTTGCAAGTATTATGACTCAATTGCAATTTCGTAACAAATTTTAGGATTTCCAGTGAATATATCCCTATAAACAAAGATACTTTTTCCGGTCTTTGAAGAAAATTTATTCAATGAAATGAACAATAGTTGCCACATGATACTCAAACTTCGTAAATTTCGTTTTCTTTCATATAATCTAGTTTTTGAATTGATGAAATTCATCAATTTTCACACTCCCAAATTCCATCCAACAACGAGATCAACGGAAGAAAAAGAAAAGGGTTAATACTACGAAAAATCCCAAACCGGTACACCTGTGATAATTTTACCCCAAACTAATTTTTTAACCGCAAAAAACCCCCAAACTGGTATACCTGTGACAATTTTACCCTCAGTTTGTTTTCGTTAAATTTTACTGTCAAATTGCTTTGTTAAATGACACGCGACAATTGTCTGATTTGCCAGTTTTATGTTTTACCCTCTGTTTGTCACGTGTGTACCAATTTGTGATTTTTTGTGATATAAATCTAATTTAACGAAAATCAACAGAGGGTAAATTTATCACAAATGTACCGGTTCGAGATTTTTAGTGGTCAAAATATTAGTTTTGGGTAAATTTGTCATAAGTGTACCAGTTTGGGGTTTTTATGGTCAAAAAATTAATTTTTGGTAAAATTATCATAAGTATATCAGTTTGGAGTTTTTCATAATATTAATCCAAAAGAAAAAGATCAGCCAAAATTTTTGAAAAAGAACATACAACTGTATAAGTTCTTCCCTTCAATCATAAAGCTAATTATAATTGACTATTGTGTCGCCCGCACCATATTCGGTCGTTTTATATTACAGACTGTTGTAGGAAAATCAAAATAGCCTAAAAATATTAGCAATTTAAAAAATATATTTGCTAAGAAGTGGGGCTCGATTGGGTCTAGATCAAGTATGAGTACGGGGCGCTAAATTTGTACCGGATAAAATGGGGCCATATTTATTACATTGGTCAATTTGGATTAAAATACTTTCGATATGATTGAACGCAAAGCTGTCTTAATCCACCTGTTTGACGGGCTTATCTAGAAGAACGAAGAGTCTTCATTCTTACGTCTCCCCTAATTTTTTAATTTTTATTCTTCTTACTTTTCTTCCACCGAAGTTTTCAAACGGAAACAGCGCATCAGATCAGACTGAAGCTTCCATCCCTAACGACAAACAACCAGATCTTACTTCTACAGACTCTTTAATTTATTCTCAAACTGCTGAAGCTGTAACATGACCCAGGATTACTAGTAATAACTCAGAAGAAGTACGACGAAACGACGAACTCAGGCTCTGCCGTGAACCGCCTTGAACGACGAGGCGCCTGACATGCTCCCACGGCTTGTCAAAAACGAGGGCCTCGAAGTTCTTCGTGTTGGCCCCGTCCTTGACCTCGACGACGAGCCTGTAGTTCGTCCCGGAGACGACCTGGGTCTCGCCCTTCACCACCTTCTTCAGCAGCAGCCCCGTATTGGCATCGTCATTGTGCGTCTTGACGGCGAACTCAGCGATCTCCCTCACGTACGGGTCGCTCAGGTTCTTTATCGGCGTCCATCCCCCGAGCAGCGGCTCCCCGGGGGCCGCCCCGAAGGCCGAGACTTGGAGGAGGAGCAGGGCGGCGGCGGCGGCGGCGACGGCGAGGAGGAGGAGTCTCATTTTCGGGTTTGGTTTTGGTTTTGGTAACTGTTTTATGCTTCAGTTTTCTTGGTGGGGGCTTGGGAAGTGAATGCTTATCCGGGTGGAGAATACGTGTAGTTATAGCCCCTAGGAATTGCGAGGGACACGGACACATGTCGTGTGGCGGGGGGTAAAGAATAATTTTTTTCTTGGGTCGACTTGGAATTTATGGCAAGGTTGTAATTATTTAATGGATTTAAGGATTTAACGTCTTATAGATGTGAGGGTACTAAAATAATACGAAAAAAATATTCGCAATGCAGAAATATACATGTTCATGTGTTCTTAAGCAGGTTTATATTAGGGTCAATACTACCAAAAACTCCATATTGGTACGTATGTGACAAATTTAATCCAAACTAATTTTTTAACCATCAAAACCCGTAAATTAGTACACCTGTAACAAATTTACCTTCCATTAGTTTTCATTAAATTTTACCGTCAAATTGTTGAGTTGATTGACACGTGTCAATTGAAGAGTACACCAATTTAGGGTTTTACCCCTCTGTTTGTCGCAGGTTTACTAGTTTGTGATTTTTTGTGGTATTAATTCAAATTAACAAATGGTAAATCTGTCACAAGTGTACCAGTTTGGAGTTTTTTGTGATCAAAAAATTAGTTTTGGGTAAATTTCTTCAAGGTGAACCAGTTTGAGGTTTTTGATGATAAAAAAATTAGTTCAGGATAAATTTATCACTGATATACCAGTATGGAATTTTTCGTGGTATTAACCCTTTATATTATTAATATTATTTAATCTGTTCATTAGATCATATATTCGCATTTATCCGTCGGATGATATCATGGGTCAATTTGCATGTGTTAGGTTAAGTCGGATTTTTTAGTTTGGTCAAAGGCGAACTAGGCATGTTGGGACGAGGAGATTCTTCGAAGTCCAAAAATTGCTCCTTCGAAACTCGATTCTAGGGCTTCGTTTGTTTCGAGGTAAACATTTTTAGAAAAAAAAATCCTCATTTTCCGGCATTTGAGACTTGAAAAATAAGTGGTAAAAAAAAAAGTTTTCCGTCAGCGGAAAATACCCTTCTAAAATTGGGAAAAATGGAAAAAAGGAAATCATTTTTCCTCTTTCTCATGCTAGAGCCTTTTCCTCTCGCCTTCTTTCCAACCTTTTTTTGACTAAGATTCTATTTGTTTTATGGAAAATAAATAATTTTGAAGAAATTTTCCTAAAGGCGATCGTTTGTATCACTCGAGATAATTAGTTAATAGAAAGTGTTGTCATTATATTATGTCTAAATATTTTCATGGACGATGAAAATATTTCTCGCTCGTTCATTTTTCGTAAGAGGTATAAGCAATTGTTTTCGGAAAAAGATCTTTCTAATAATTCATTTTCCCCGAAACAAAAGGAGCCTAACTTAACTCTTGAGATTCGCATAGTTGAAAAAATATGCTCCTTTTAGACGACGAAAAAATATTTTCCTTTTTATTTTTAGGTTTCAACTAAACATAAAAAAAATATGGTCATTTTTTTTAAAATTACTTCCTTGAAAATCATTTTCCAAAAATGTCATATTCTCCGTGACTAACGGAGTCCAAGTAAGTGAATTGCAAAAGAGATTTCACGATCTTGGAATGTGGGTCTTAGTTGTTTCATTTAGTAAGCTACAAATAGAAGTAAGCCCCATAAAAAACATTGTGATATTTTTCAAAAAAAAAAAAACAAGAGTCGAGTGTGTGAAGAAAAGAAGTGGCAGCAAAAACTTTTGACGGGTCGTGAGGGTCAGAGCAACAGCGACGACAAAATTACTTCCTTGAAAATCATTTTCCAAAAATGTCGTATTCTCCGTGACTAACGGAGTCTAAGTAAGTGAACTGCAAATGAGATTTCACGATCTTGGAATGTGGATCTTACTTGTTTCATTTTATTGCTCGATTAAATCCCGGGATTTAGTAGCTACAAATAGAAGTAAGCCCCATAAAGAACATTGTGATATTTTTCAAAAAAAAAAGAGTCAAGTTTGTGAAAAAAGAAGTGGCAGCAAAAACTTTTGACGGGTCGTGAGGGTCGGAGCAACAGCGACGACAAAACGAGGATGTTTTGGCGACAGATGGAACGCGCCACTGACGTTAAAAATGGGAGCAAAGTGAGTGTCCAAAACACGGAGCTTCTGTTGGGGGTCGGGAGATTAGCGGCGGGTGCGCTTTGTCCGAAACACGGGAGCATCTTCGGTGTGGTTTCCTTTACACCTCGAACTCCTCTCTCGGAGAAAATTAACAAAACGGTTCTAAATTTTTTATATTTATGCTAATTCAGTCATAAACATTTTAATTGTACCGACTGAGTCATAAACCTATTCACGTTTTATCAATTGAATCTAGGGAAAATTTCATTTTGGTACCCCAAGTGGAAACGTTTTCTCAATTTGGTACCCAAAGTGGATACGGTGTCAAATAAGAGCTTCAAGTGTCCAATTAGTCTCAAATAAGGACCCGAAGTGTCCAAAAAGTCTCAAATAAGGGCCTGAGTCGCCGGCCGGCCAAAATTGCCTGCCGGCCGGCAAGAATGTTACTGTTCCGGCACTGGAACAGTAACTTTTTTTAATTATTTTTTCCTTTATGTATTTTTTTTTCCTTTTCCTTTTCTTATTTTTTTCTTCTCTATAGCCGGGGCCGTCGGAGGTCGCCCGCCTCAAGTGGAGGCAGCCCTCACCGGCGTCGGGCGAGGGCCGCCCTCACCTAAGCTAGGCGAGGTCAGCCTCGCCAATTGCCGGCAAGGTCGAGCCTCGCCAAATCTGGCAAGGGCTCGGCCCCGTCGGTCGCTGGCGAGGCTCGGCCTCGCCGTTGCTGGGCGAGACCGACCTCGCCGTTGCTGGGCGAGGTCAGCCTCGCCAGTTGCCGGCAAGGCTCGACCTTGCTGGCGTCGGGGGAGGCCGGTCTCGCCCTGGCGACTGGCTTCCCCCAACGCCGGCGAGGTCGAGCCGGGCCAGATCTAGCAAGGTCTCGACCTTGTCGGCCGCTGGTGAGGCTTGACCTCGCCGGCGTCGGGCGAGGTCGGTCTCACCTGCAACGACGAGGCCGGTCTCGCCCGACGCCGGTGAGGTAGGTCTCGCCTGCAACGGCGAGGCCGGCCACGCCCAACGCCGGCGGGGTCGGTCTCGCATGCAACGGCGACGCCGACCTCGCCCAACGCCGGCGACGCCGGCCTCGCCCAACGCCGGCGAGGCCGACCTCGCCTAGCCCAAGCGAGGGCGGCCCTTGCCCGATGTCTGCAAGGGCCGCCTCCGCCTCAGGCGGGCAACCTCCGCCGGCCCCAGCTATGGCCGGCGGAGGAAGAGAAGAAAAAAAAAGGAAAAGGAAAAGGAAAAAAAAATAGAAAGGAAAAAATAATTAAAAAGTTACTGTTCCGGTGCCGGAACAGTAACATTATTGCCGGCCGGCAGGCAATTTTGGCCGGCGGCGACCCAGGCCCTTATTTGAGACTTTTTGGGCACTTCAGGTCCTTATTTGAGACTAATTGGACACTTCAGGCCCTTATTTGACGTAGTGTCCACTTTGGGAACCAAATTGAGAAAACGCTTTCACTTAGGGTACCAAAATGGAATTTTCCCTTGAATCTATCCTGTCAATTTTGGCAGGAAAGCGCTGATGTGGACGCAGGCCGTTCTACGTGCCGTGGCTGACACTGACAATTTTTAATAAATATATTAATATTTTTTCGAGATTTTTATTTTTTTTCCTTTTTTTTTCTTCTTTTTCCTCCTTTAATTTTTTTTACTATAGCCGATGAGGGTCGACCCTCGCCGGCCACGGACGAGGACGCCTTGCCCAGATCTAAGCGAGGGCTGCGACCCTCATCTGCAGCTAGCGAGGGCATTACGGCCTTGTTAGCAGTACGTGAGGGCTTCACTACCCTTGCCTAGTGGGCGATGAGGGCCTAGCGACTCTCACCGGCCACAGTAAAAAGGAAAAAGAAACAAAGAAAAAATAGAAGAATAAAAAAATTAATAAACAAGTCAAAAACTATTAAAAATTAAAAAAAAATTATCCACGTCAGCATTGACCGTGCCAGGCAGGACGGTCAACGTCCACGCTAACGATTTGCAGCAAAAATTGGTCGGATCAACACAATTGACAAAACATGAAAATGTTTATAACTCAATTGACACAATTAAAAGGTTTAAAATCAAATTGGTAAAATTGCGACATGTTGAGGACTTTTTCGGTAATTTTTCCCACGCTCTTTCGAGTGTTGACAACAGACGTTCTCTTTCTTGAACTAGACGTTTCAATTTGAGCTTTGAACGAGCCCTCCTTTGATCTTGTGGAGTCTAATGGCCGTGGCGTTTAAGGGTAGTTCGAAATGATTCGAAGCTTGAACATGGGATTTCGCAAGGGTGGCGAGGTCAAATGCACGTAAAACATACGAGGTCGGAGCCATTGAATTGAACCCAACCAAGCAAGCACTTACTAATGTCTGGATCTGTGATGGATATGAGCGGCGCCCACGCAGTTCAATTCAAGTCCCAACAGCTACTAGAAAGGGCTATGGAATGCAAAAGAAATTGTAATGCATAAACATAGAGAGAATAACATCGTAACGGTGACGTATATGTTATCATACCGATCGATAATGTGATCCCACATTCAGTTTATTATTGCCCCCACATTAATTAATTTTGTTGACGTTTATTGTCTGCATTAAGCTGCGTCCCAATTTTAAGTTAACTGTTTTGGTGGAAGAGGTTATCTCTGTAAGGGTGCGAATGAAAATATAAATACGTCTAAGTCAAACTCCTCGAGATATAGAAAAACACGCAAGAACGCAACTGACTAGAAGTACTCATTCACCGATCATTCATGTCTTTGCATATCTGGTTTTCGACTTCATTAATAGCTAGAGGTTTATACAGAATTTTTCACGTTTTCGCATTTGATCCTGATTATGCATGGTTTTTGTTCATCCATCAATAATCGGAATCTTCAATCTTTTCGCTAATCTTCCAACAGTTTATATATCTCCGGTTCAAAATTCATAGTCGTTCCTGTACTTTCGTTTCAAGATATTCATTGCCCGCTCCATATTCAGTCGTTTTATATACAGAGAGAGTTGATAAGGAAAATTGAGAATAGTCCCCAAAGAATTAATCCTAACACTTGTACTAGACTGTTGATGAATCCTGGAACCTCTCTTTTGCCTGTTGAATTTGGGATGCAAAACTCCAATGGCAAAAGACAGCTCTCCTCTGCTATGGCACCTTACCATTTGTTTCCGAAGACATATGCTCCTACACCCAACAGAAAAAAAGAGCAGATCGAATCAGGTTTTGATCAGGAATTCGACGATAGAGCAGTTTTCATCTGAAGCGCGATTAAAGTCGAGTGACTCGATTGAGAACAAACGATGCGCTAACTGATGAAGTAGTTTACAACTTTACACCAAGAAGAGGGAGTTTACCTAATGTGGGCATCAGCAAGGACAGTATGGCAATGCCGGTAATCTTGAGAGGCAAACCGACCTTGATCATGCCGGCGATTTTGATGTGGCCGGTTGTGAAGCCGACGATGTTGGAAGGGGTGCAGGTGGGGAGCAAGAAAGTGATGGGGTTTTATCCGAAATTGAATTAGAATAATCACATAGATAATAGAAAAATTGACACACAGGTTTACCCAGATTCACTCCAGAATAGGGCTACGTCCTGTAAAGGGATTCCACTATGATATTTAGGTTTTCGACCACAGCTACTTGTTACAATGATCTTTCATACGAGTACAATATATATATAGGACTTAAAATGGGCCCAAAGTCCAAGACTAACCAAATCTCTTTGATCCCACAACAAACGGGTTAGCAAACCCGATGTTGTTTTGGGGCGCTACCCCCGAACCCCCGCTCGCTCACCGGCGAGTAGGGCTGCCGTTCGCTCATCGGGGAGCGGAACCCTCGCCAGCTGTCCGGTCAGCGGGACCCCCGAATCCCCGCATTCAGCGCGCAGGGGTCACATGTTGTCGGATCATACTTCGGTTTCCCTAAGCTCACGTGGGCGTGCCCGGTATGAGAAACAAAAGTCCCCGAAGTATTCACCAACTCCAACATTCTCCCACTTGGTGGATACTTCGCGCAAATGAGAGCCTTCCCAATATCATTCCTCTTCAATCCAATCGCTATAGAGCAACATTCAAACTTCGCACCCGTGACGGCTTTAGTAAGGAAGTCTAAACTATTTTTCACCGTATCGACCTTTATAAGCCGAACCACTTTCTTCTCCACTTTCTCTCGGATAAAATGATATTGTATGTCGATGTGCTTTGTGAGTGAGTGAAACGCTGGATTCTTAGCTAAATAAATAGCTCATTGGTTGTCATATCTCACCTCTACGGCACCTTGCTTAAAACCGAGCTCCAAGCACAATCGCCATAACCATACAGCCTCTTTTCCGGCATGAGTAAGAGCCATGTACTCAGCCTCCGTAGAAGAGAGCGCTACCACGCTTTGCCTCCTACTCATCCAACTCAGCACAGCTCCAAATAATGTGAAAACATACCCGCTAGTAGACCGTCTACTATCAATGTCTCCACCCCAATTTGCATCTACATGGCCCACGATATCGAGGATGTTTCCATTCCCGGTACCTTCAAAACATAAAGAAAAATTCCAAGTTCCATGAAGATACCTGAAAACCCTTTTTATTGCATTCCAATGTTCTCTACCCAGGTTGGACATAAATCGGCTCAAGACTCCCACTGCTTGGGCTATATCCGGGCGCGTGCACACCATAGCATACATCAAGCTACCCACTGCACTTGCGTACGGAACTCGGGCCATCTCTTCAGTCTCATCATCCGTTTTAGGGCACTGTTCCGCAGATAATTTGGTCCCTAAAGGTATGGGGGTACCAACAGGCTTGCAGTCCGTCATGTTGAATTTCTTCAACATTTCTTTGATGTATTTCTCTTGCCCTAGCCATAACTTCCGTTTCCCACGGTCCCTGGTAATCTGCATGCCCAAAATAAAATCTGCAGGCCCTAAATCTTTCATATCAAATTTCATAGCCAACAAATTTTTTACGGATTTCACCATCTTCACGCTATTCCCGATTAACAACATATCATCCACGTATAGTGTGAGAATGACAAACTGATCGGTAGCCCTCTTCACATAAACACAGTGGTCAGAATTTGAACGCACAAAATCAAGTTGGAGCATGTACGTGTCAAACTTCTGGTACCACATCCTCGGTGGCTGTTTCGGCCCATATAAAGATTTTTTCAGCTTGCACACCAGATTCTCCTTTTCTTTTGCTTCAAAACCTTCTGGTTGCCTCATATAAATCTCCTCCTCCAAGTCCCTATGAAGGAAAGCCGTTTTCACGTCCATCTGTTCCACCTCAAAATCGTATGCAGCTGCTATGGACAGAACAAACCGTATCGAGGTCAATTTCGCCACAGGGGAAAAAAATTTCATCATGGTCAACTCCCTCGATCTGAGAATACCCTTTGGTTACGAGCCTCGCCTTGTACTTTTCCACAGTCCCATCCGGTTTCAATTTTCGCTTGAACACCCACTTGCACCCAATTGCCTTTCTATCCTTAGGCAATTTACACAGGTTCCATGTTTCGTTATGATCAAGCGACTGCATCTCAACTATCATTGCGAGCTCCCACTGATTCGCGTCATCCATGGATCTTGCCTCTTTTCCAGTACTAAGATCATCCCCAGTAATGCTCAAGGCATGAAACATACTCAATGCACTAAGTGAGTATCGAAGTGGTACTCGCCTCTCCCGCGTTGATCTCCTGAGAGCCGGCATGTTATCTGTGTCCGGGTCTTCATCCGAATCTGCATCCTCAATTTCATTAACCAAGTCCTCTTGTTCCGAATCAGAATCAGACTCCACTTGTATACCTGGTGGAACCATTTCTACAGTTTCAACTTTCCGGTTTTCTTCAAGCATTATTACTTTCTTGGGCTCATCATTTTCCTGTGTGCTTGCCTAGGATTGTTTTTCAAGAAAGACAATATCCATGTTGTATACAATGGTCTTTGATTCAGGGTTCCACAGCTTATAGCCCTTGACCCCTTCCTTGTATCGAACGAATATGTTCCTTTTCAGACTTATTGTCAAGCTTACCCCTTTTTCTCCTTGGGTACATGAACATACGTGTCACACCCAAACACCCGAATATGTGACAAATTCGGCTTCTTCCCAAACACTGCCTCGTATGGTGTACGATCCTTCACTGATGAGGTCGGTGACCGGTTCTTCAAATAGCTGGCCGTGGCTACAGCTTCTGCCCAAAATGCAGGTTTCAAACCTGCCCAACTCAGCATGCATCTCGCCTTTTCTATGAGTGACCGGTTTAATCTTTCGGCCACCCCATTCTGTTGAGGTGTATATAAGGTCGTTTTTTGCCTCGCGATACCATTATCCACACAGAATTGCTCGAACTTGTCCGAACAGAATTCACCTCTGTTATCCGTACGAAGTATCTTGATTTTTCTGCCTAATTGATTTTCAACCAAAGCCTTAAATTCTCGAAATTTTTCGAATACATCAGATTTACTTTTAATAAAATAAATCCAACTATATTTGAAAAATCATCTATGAACGATACATCAAACCTAGATCCTCCAATAGATGGAGTTGAAGTAGGCCTGAAAACATCACTGTGAATAAGCTCCAGAATCTCTGTTGCTCTCGTACAGACGTGTTGGAAACTAACTCGGTTTTGTTTTCCATGAAGGCAATGTTCACAGAACCTAAAACCCATAGAGCAATCTGGTACTCCCTCTACCATTTGACTCGAAGCTAAAGTAGACAGACCATTTTCACCAATATGCCCTAGCCTCTGATGCCACAACATGGACGTGTCATATCCATCTTCCTTTGCCTTTTCAAAGACGAACCCACCACCAACAATCACCGTTTCCCCTAGCAGCTTGTACAACGTTCCATAATGGACTCCTCGTGCAATCACAATAGAACCCCGAGTCATCTTGCACGAATTTTTATCACAGCTGAAAGTAACGCCTGAATCAGCCATCGTACTGATTGATAACAGGTTTCTACTCATCAAGGGTATGTGCATCACGTCTGGAAGAGTCTTCACTGTGCCATTACTCATCCTCAGCTTCACCCTGCCACACTCGACAATCTGAATTGCAGTATCATCTCCGAGCATGACATCTCCACCATCATATTTCTCATATTCACAAAACCAGTGTCTATGAGGCGTCACGTGGTATGAAGCACCGGTGTCGACGAACCAAATATCCTTGTCTGACTGCGCCATACATGCAGCAGCTACATACATATCTCCTGTCTCGTCCTCCTTCTTTCCCGAGGATGATTCAGCTTCTTTCTTAGAAACAGGCTTGTTTTTACAATCCCGCTTCACATGGCCCCACTCTTGACATCTCCAGCACTGTACCCTCTTCTCCCTACTCTTGATTGTCCACGAGATTTGGATCTGGACCCTTTCCGATTTAGTCCCTTCTCTGCTGCCCTGCCCCTAGCCACCAACACCTCTTTATTGGAACTCTCTGACCCCTTTCTTCGTGTCTCCTCTGATAATAAGGCCGAACACACGACCTCATATGACAATTCCTTGTCCCCACCACCGATTACCACAATCAGGTTATCCCATGAATCCGACAGTGAACAGAGTAGTGTTATCGCCTTATCGTTATCCTGGAACTTAACACCGATTGATACGAGTTGGCTTATCAACGTGTTAAAGTTATACAGATGTGCAGCAAACGAGTCATCCTTGTGCATTCGAAGATTATATAGCTTCTTCCTTAAGAACAACTTATTTACCAGAGACTTACTTTGGAATAGCGACTCCAGTTTCTGCCATAAATCCCTGGCTGTAGGTTTATCCATCACATTCGTCAGAATGGAGTCCGCGAGACAAAGCCAGATCAAACCCTTTGCTTTCCGATCAATCCGATCCCAGTCTTCAATCTCCTTTAGATCTGGCTGTTTGAGAGTTGCCTCCGCTTCCTTACCTATCACGACACTAGCCATCGCAGCAACCGGCCTTTCCCTTATGATTGCCAACCAAAGATCTCGATCACAAAGAAGATTTTCCGTCTTCATCTTCCACAGATCAAAATGCTTCCCATCGAATTTTTCTATCTCAATCCGTGACCCTCCTGACATCTCAGATAAACCCTAATTCCTCGAACTTGGCTCTAATACTAATTAATGGGGTTTTATCCGAAATTGAATCAGAACAATCACACAGATAATTGAAAAATTGACACACAGGTTTACCCAGGTTCACCCCAGAATAGGGCTACGTCCTGCAAAGGGATTCCACTATGATATTTAGGTTTTCAACCACAGCCACTCGTTACAATGATCTCTCATACGAGTACAATATATATAGGACTTAAAATGGGCTCAAAGCCCAAGCCTATCCAAATCCCTTTGATCCCACAACAAACGGGTCATCAAACTCGATGTTGTTTCGGGGCTCTGCCCCCGAACCCCCGCTCGCTCACCGGCGAGTGGGGCTGCCGTCCACCCATCGGGGAGTGGAACCCCCGCCAGCTGTTCGGTCAGCAGGACCCCCGTGTCAGGGGCGCTACCCCCGAACCCCCGCATTCAGTGCGCAGGGGTCACATGTCGTCGGATCATACTTTAGATTCCCTAAACTCACATGGGCGTGCCCGATATGAGAAACAAGAGTCCCCGAAGTATTCGCCAACTCCAACAGAAAGTGAATTGAGCCCCGATCGCTCCGGGAACCATCAAGAGCAGCGGGTGCACGCCTATGGTCTTGGCAATCTGAATGAGGAGAGGGATGAGGAGTGTTGTGGTCACGTTGTTTGACGTGAACTCAATGATCGTCCCGCTTATGGTGCAGACGGCCAGGGCAATGGCCAGGTACGGTGCCGCCTCTAGGAATCCTAGGGTCTCCGATAGGACATCCGCGAGCCCGCTGGAGCGGACCCCATTAGCGATCGCGAAGCTAGCCCCGAGGAGGAGGATGATGTTCCACGGTAGCTTCTTGCACTTGTCCCAGTCCATCAGTTTCTCTCCTTTCTGCTTCTTGTTCGGGATTATGAAGAGCAACGTCGCCATCATCACCTGTTCTCAAGAGCAAAAATCACGCGATTAGGGTTTCGTAAATACCATGTTGCGTGACATCGCGACAAGAGCACAAGTCGATGTCCAGATGGATCGAACATTTGGTGTAACTTAGTTTTGAACTCATATATACTCACACTGATGGTTCCATCGCCTGCTCTTCCTTCAAATAGAGCTCCCCAGCCGGGAATGTCTTCTGTTATGCTTCTTGTCATCCACAAAACTATTAGCATATGCACATTTTTTTCATTTATTCATCTTAATAATGCTGTCAATCGCATAAGCTAGAGAAATTACTAGTAAAATTCAAGTTATGAATGCACCGAGAAGACGGTCAACACCATCTTTTCAGCAAATGCCATTGGACCTACTCTCAAATTTTTTCACACAAATTAACCTAAATTAGCTCATTCATCAACAAAGAAAAAGATGCCTGCCATTTTTCTTTTGATTAAGAAACACATTGCACTTAATGATTTCAAGACCAAGATCATGAAATGAAAGGTAGGAAAGTGAGTTTCGGGGTCTCATTTACCTAACAATTCAAGCTCTCTCTTGAGATGGGCCTTGTCCAAGTAAGCAAATAGAGCCCTTCCTGAGCCCCTTGAGCAGTACATCAAGCAGAGGATCCCCCACAAGCCCAAGAAGATCAACAAGGCCAGAGGGAACCCAAAGAAGAATCATGTGTTGTAGCTGATGGGGTTTGCCTCTGGGAAGTAGCTCTTCCACATCCCCACCAATATCAGGTTGACACCTGTCCCGGTGAGGGTGCTCATCCCCCCAACGGCGGTCAAGTATATCACCCCCAGCACCACCGCCTTGCAAAACTTACCCGCCGCGTCGGGCCGGGCTGGCCCCTCTAGGAGGCGTTGGAGGATCCCCGTGGCGACGGGTGTTGAGAAAAATCCCTAATGAGTTTTGAGGAATGACAAAACTATCTGTTACTGACCAGAATTACACTTACGTTATTTGATGCAGTTAAATGCTGAGTCATCAGACTTAGTCGATGAAAAGACTTTGTCATCAAACTCAAAATTACTCGTCAGATTCAATGAGTGTTATTTTTGGCAAGTTTATGCAGGATAATCAAATTGATATCTCAGGATATCCTAATTGGCAATCACAAGATCGTTCTTTAAACACGAAGAACTACACTTATGGAAACCTTGATTTAATTGTATGGGCGATCAAATCACTCGGAGATAATGGTTCTTTTTCTAACGGCTATGCATCCTATTTTGGAAAGAATCTCTAACAGGTTGATTTGGAGATCAATTCTCTGAAGACTGTCCAACGGATAGATTGAAAGTAGAGGAGTATAAAAGGAGTGCAAACATCGTACAAGAAATAAGAACTAGAATCGAGAATTCCAAAGTCTGAATAAAGCTTCGATCTTATACACTTGTGATTACTATATTCCACGTTGTAACTTTAGAAAGAAAATTACTTAAGTGAAGAGTGTATGTGATAGTGCGGTCTATCATCTATGAAGCACTGCTCTCATAATCTTCTGGTGATTCAATAGTGAAACACAACCAATAGGCTGCCAGCGTGGAGAGTAGACGTAGGCTTGATAAAACCGAACCACTATAAAGATCTGTGTGCAGTATTCTCTATCCCTAAACTTTCATTTATTATTACTGACATTATGCTACATACATATCTGTCAAACAAGATCGTCAGAACATCATCTTAGTCATCAGACGCAATCATCTGACGACAACTTACATGCAAAAATGTAATTCGCATCCATCTATTATTGTACATACGAGTTGTTGACCTCGACCATATTCATTCCGCATGTTTAAATCATCCAATTTGGTAAAATCACATATTCACCCCCCTCTAGGTAATAGAACTAGCCGTAACAACGGGCATCATCATCGCCGCCGCCGCCACATTATGCATCCACATGCTCACGAATGCCGTGGTTGTGCATATCCCGAGGAGCAACAGAGGCGAGTTCAGCGGCTCTCCGCAGAAAAGTAATGTTATCTGCCTCATTCACAATTACTAATTATTAGGGGTGTAAAAAAGAACCACCCACATTAAAACCTGAATGGACCCGAATTGACCAGAACAAAAGATTTTGAATCTTTCCGAATTGGGTTTCTCTTTTTTTCGGGTAGTAAGTAAAACAATAGGTTTCCGATGGTTTGATTGGTTTTATATCATAAACCCGAATCGATTCCAAAAACATTATTGAACTTACTTCAAAATCAAAACAAACATAGTAAACATAGTTTATCAAACACTAAACACATTCACGAATACGGAAAATAAAACCTGATAACCTGACATGATCATTTTTTGTTTAGTTCTATACGAGTTGGATCTTTAGTCTGATATCAGTGGAGACTCGAAACCGATTTGGCCTGTTGTCACCCCTACTAACGATAGAGCTATAACTTAAGGATGACCAATTTCTCAGCATACAATTCATAGGGTGGTTAAACTTTGTGCGTATACGTTTACACAGACCGATTTACTGAATACCCTACCGGCTAATATTATAATATTTTCCTATGAGACAACATGATGGTTTATAGGAATAGGGAATCACTCATCTACATGTGATGATGCTTCTTTAGTCCACATCACAATGACAAATACTTACATGCGTCATCATGGAGATTCCACCTCAATATAAAAGAAGGGCATCATTGAGATGATGTTAGTGACAATTAATCCACATTATAGAATGGCTTTGATCCGATGATCAAGCATAATGTACCATACAAATTATTAAAGCTCAAGAGAAACCCTCCATTTCGCTTTCACTTTGTGGACGAAAAGAGAGGATTGATACCACTTTTGGAAGGGCCAGGACCCAGCAATATGGGGTGTCCTAGGCTCATTGATTTGACACCAAAGTTAATCCAAGAAAAATAAATTTGAAACAAAGAAAAAGTGAAGATAGAAATTCTTGAAATTAATGTTTATACTCGAAATAACATATAGTGCAATAATCATGAACTATCTTGAAAATAAATTGCAAGTGGACTCATGTAGAAGAGGAGAAGGAAGATTATCGAAGAAGAGCTCACATTCAAGGCGAGTCTCCGGTGGATGTTATAGTGCTCGACGGCGAGAGCAAGGATGAAGCTCCCAAGGACGAGCGTGATCACGTCGTCCATGTAAGACCTGGTGACGGCGTCCGCAGACGCGATCCCGAGCATCGGGAACAGGAAGAGCGGCGCCATCAAGGTCACTGGCATCGGCACGGCCTCAGTCAGCCACCACGCGAACATCCACACCAGCACGCCGAGCATGTTACAGCCAGCCCCCAGCCCGTCGAGCCTCACGCAGAGGCACGTCACGGCGCACAGGAGCGGGCTGAGGGCGACAAACGCATTCCCCGGCATGAAGAGATCGAGGAGGGGCGAGGGGGACGGCGAAACGAGCGGCCCTCGTCTGTCGCAATCTCCGCGGAGCGGGAGGAGAGGGGTTGTGGGGTCATCGTTGTTGCCATTCATCTTGTGGGGAGGTGGGGAGGAATTGTATGGGAAGCGTTTCTTTTGTATCTGTGAAATTTGGAGCTCAGTTGGTCCCGCTTTGGCAGTGGACAAATTCATCTTTTTCTTCTCATGGCAATTTTATTATTATCTTGCAATTTTTTTGGGTCTTGGATGTTGTCAATTAATGAAATTAAATGCGGTCTTAGACTTACTTTGTTTAATGTCAATATCATCTTCTTCAATATTTTAACTAGATGGTAGTCCTTAATTAATTTTTATTTTCTTGCCGCCACATGCAAGTGTGTCCATGCAGATCACATGGCAGCGTTGAGACTTTTTCAAACGTACAATCCCAGTTCTTTTTTTCTTTCTGCTTATGCAATTTCAACTTGATTTCATTCCATACTTATAGACGATTTTCCGATAATGTTTCCTTCCATCCTAGTAGAAACAAAAAAGAAAGATTGAAAATGTCTCAATCCGAATCACTGTCATGGCCATCCAAACGAAACCCGCCTTTGATCTGACCGGGAAGATGTTGCGCCATGCAAAATAAGCCGAGGCTGGAACCCGGCTCTGACATCATGTTACAATGCTTTTTCCAAAAAATTTAATCAATAAGTAGAGAGAGACCACATATAGATGTGAAAAATATATAAAATCCATACATGACTATCCTAACACTTTAATATTAATATGTTTTTTTAATTATTATGCCATTTATGAAGCTAAAATACACATCGATTAATCTTTGGTCAACACAAGAAATATCGAATTCTAATTACGTGACGTGGAATTATAATTAGTGCTAATCACCCTGAGGTGCTAGAAGCCTGCGAGATGCTGATGAGATCGTTTTCAGGCGCGTGGAGCCCCAACGCTGGAGAATTTAAGTATGACACTCAGCTCCATTTTTACTTTTTTCTTTCTTAAACTGTCGCCGTTGCGTCGTTTCCCATATGTGGTCATTTTGTAAAATCAAATGTTGTCTTAATCCAATTTGCTTACGTGGAATTTCTCGATGAAGATTGAGCTGATGACACGTTAGCACCGCCTGCTGATTATCATCATCTTTTTTTTTATTAGCAAAATGCATTAAATTAATAATATGAGTTGGATGTTGTTTAATGGGTATTGATTCGCTAAATGGCTGCGGATTTGATTTATCACGTTCGTTCCAATTTGGCCAGAAGAAGTGTTGAAGAGATAAGAATCATGGCTCGATCATGCTCTTACACAACATAGGTTGAGTTAATCTCCTTATTTTAACATCTCGAGTTACATTAGTATTTGGAAAATTGTCCCATCAATTCTAAACTCATCGTTTGGGTACTAATTCTATTATACATTTTTCAACGTTGTTGCTTTAGTCATAAATTTTTGCGCGAAATTCCAATATAGTACTCCTGGCCAAATTTTCGCTGGAAATCATTGACATGCCGGTGTGCCAATCGTCGGCCATCCTACGTGCCATACTGGTACGTCAATGATTTCTGATGAAAATTTGCTTGAAAGATTATATTGGAATCTCGTGCAAAAATTTAGAACTAAATAGATAATATTAAAAAATTTATGATTAAATTGGCATCCAGAACTGATCGAATACTTTTGCCCATTAGTATCACCTTCGAGAATCTCTAATGTTCCGATCTTTACCTTTCCTATCCTATCCCAACTTAGAGGAATTTACACGTAATTTTAATGAGGGTCAAACACGTAGCCTCCGGCATGCTGTCTGGCTATGCCAACCTTAACCTAGGAAGGAGGTTCACGAGGGACTTTTGGGGTGGACCAAAAGGCAGCAGCAACAAAACAATCCAATAGCCGACAACCTTCCAAGAACCTTTAGTACCATCCGACCTAGCACCATTTCTCTCTCTTCATCAGCTCCAAAGTTTGGAAATAATAATTTAGATGATCGATTGAAGGGCATGGGTACGTGCCACGTGGGCACAGCAGACAGCAAGGTGGGCCAATAATAATGCAGCACTCCGGGCCAAAAACTTTTCTGTGGCCCCCACCGAAAGGGTTGATGATGATCTGGCAGCACTTTCGCACGTTGTGATGATCTGGCATGTTTTGATTGACTAGAAGTCGGGTGATGGACCAATCCATAGATACACGTTCATGTCGAAGGTCTTCCACGCGTGGCATCTTCTTAGTGGCTACGTACGCCTAATGATTGAAGATGGTGGCCAAAAATGGGCAGGGTGGGGCTGATCGATTTGTGGTTAACTTAGGCTGCGCTTGAAAAGCATTGTCAAGAGATTTTGAACTTACAAAAAGCTTTTGGCAAGAAGAATTGTGTTTGGTGAAGTAATTTCGAAGCCGATTTGGCAAATGCAATGCATTCCGAAAGCCCTTTCTTTCAAGGCAAGGGCAAATCGGCTTTGGGCATTTTAGCATTTTTGGATATGCCGAAACAAAGAGCTGATGAAAGTTCTCGATTTTCCTTTTCACCCTCGTTCAATAACTGTAATTTCAAATTGATAAAACAAAATCCTAAATCTCTGTCTTTTTTCTACATGCTTGACCAAAGGTCTTTTTAACATGTAGCGTGTTTTTGGTGGCTACGTGCACCAAATGGTGTCCATCAATGTTACGGTCTCCATTGGAGATGATTTAAACAAGTGGGAGGGATCAATGAGCTTGTTACAATCGTTAGCCTCCTTTGTGTTAAAGAACAAATGGAGTATATGGTAAAAAAGATTACATGAGTTACATTATCAAAATTATGGGATAGAAGTAGATATTGGTAGTGCAACCTTGTTTTACCGGGAATAATGATCATATCACAGACGGCCAATTGTGTATATTCATTTTGAGCTCTTGTTGCCAATATTACAGTTCAGTACTTGAGATCAAAATTGTGCAATGTCTGATTCCCTTGACTCGCTCATTATTTATTAGAGTCGTCTGAGCTCGATTTTCCCCATGTCAATCGCTCACTATTCACTTGACCCACCTTGGATCTTAGAGAGAAACTCTAGAAAGAAAAGGGTTTGAGAGAGAGTGCTCTATTACTCTTCTTGTGTGGATATTTGTGCAAGGTTAGAAATGAGGGGAGGGGCACTATATGAATGTGAACCCCTCCAATTACAACCGTAGATCTCTATTCGATCTAATAGTAGGGATCTAATCTCCCCATCCACGAGCAACACATTAATTACAAGAATTTTCTTGGATGCAAAAGTACATAAATAAAAAAAATCCTAGAGAAACTTGAAAGCATGCCCGGTCATTTCGATCACCCTTGGCCTATTGCACCTTAAAAATCTCAGGTCTGTGACATTCACCTCTGACCAACTCGGTGATCTCGAATCGAAATCATTCACTTGCTAGATCAACTCTTTCTCCTGATCATCGACTCCCTCGTAGATTGTTTTCGGAGTCCGCTTAGCGAGTGTTAATATATCCCACATTGCCTGTCTATCGGGTCTATATGCTCTTTATATACATATGTAGTCCCTTCATTTACCAGTTTAAATTTTTGGATTGGATCTTTTGACTTCGAGGATTCGAAGCATCGGATTCTTTGTATTGAACCCAGTCGTGTAGCTAGTTGTCAATGATTCACGTTCAGTCGGCATCACAACCTGGATAAGTTTCTTGCCGAGCTGTGCGAGACTGAGGCATTGATGGATGAGATCGTAGCTATTTACACCTAAATTTCGATCGACCATTTAATGATACTTTGCATAGAAAATTAGGGATTAAATTTTAATCCCTAAACAAAAATATTAAAATTGTATAGCATATAGTTTGAGTCCATATAGGTTAGTTGCATTCCGTATCGGACCGGCTGTGGCGAGAAAGCTAAAAATTCATCGCGTAAACCGAGCTCAAGCACTCGGCTCACTCAAGGGATTGGGGGCCAAAATTCACAAGTCTAAAAGGCTTTGGTTGTTTTAATTTGAGCTTAATCAGTCCGAATTAATTTAGCCCATTTGAAATTAAAATAATATTAAATGATAAAGCCTAAGTCTAAGCCCATTAGGACTAGGAAGCCCGGTTAATTAATCTAGGGTTGCGATATAAATATGTCGTTATGCGTCATAATCAAGGGAGGACTTTCATAATTTTCGGAGGCCACACAATTTCATACACGGCCACGAGGGAGCGAGAGAGAACCACAAAAGAGAGAGGAGATTTACGCATGATCTCTCAAAAATTTTCTCCGGCATCCACTGAGCTACATCTGCAAGTAACACCACTTTGATGCCCCTTGAATACATTGGCGTTTCCCTGCTCTTGGATCATCATCCGCAAGGAGCTTCACCGGCGTTCGCACTTTGGAGTATATCAACCCACTTCACTAGTGGTTGAAATTCGATCAAAGAACGCGAGAATTCTTAGTTCTCCGATTCACGTTCATCCATGGAGCCAATGAGTCTCAGCCAAAGGAAGACCACATGAAAAGTGGACAACGTCCAGCTTGAAGCGGTGCAAATTTAGCCGTTAGTGGGAGATAGTGGAAGATTTGAGACAAAGGCCACGTTTTGTCAACTGGGAAGAAGTCAAAAGGGAGTAGAGGTTTCCATACGGGAACCCACACGTTGAGAGAGAAAGACAAAGGAGTTTGCCCTCTCCCTTCCGCGATTGCGGCTGTTACGCCTCCTACATCTACGACGGGCCTGCTCAATGCACGCCATAATCCAGCCCGACGATAGCTAGCCACGGTGAAAATTCTCTCAGATTTGCTGTCCATTGTTCGACGCCCACTGGTTCATACCGAGCTTCGATACTTCACCAAGCAACACCGGAGCCACACCGCGCCCGCCGTCGGTCACCATCCCGATCCGCAAGCCTGAGTCCGATCCAAGTTCGAATCTGAAATATCCGTCAAATTAGGTATGATCGATATCCAATATTTTTTCAGAATATTTTAAATTCCTAGTTTAGGTGTTTTAAATATTCTGTGAATATTTGGTGGATTGCTAAATCTTAGGGATATTGTTTGCTCTATCCGCAATATTCTAAAACACTCAAAATTAGGAATTATTCCTAATTTGGCAACGTATCTGGACGACTATCCGAACTTATCCCTAAGGTACAATATGCGGCGAAACGGAAAAATCGTTATCTTATCCATAATCACTTGGATGCGATAACAGATTTTATCTGCTTTCCAAATTCGAACAATCGGCTTTCCGTTGATATCTATAGCCCTATAGATATGACCGTTAATTTGATTTCCTTTCGTAATTCAAATTTGATAAGAAGAATCTTGCGGATTACGTGGATTGTTTGAACGTGGTTGTTATCTTTGTTTGATTGCTTTCCTTTTAAATAAAGAAAATCCAAAAATTTGTTAGTTAGATTTAACTTAGAAGTTTTGCATGTTTAGGGAACCCTAAATGTATCTAGAAGATAGGATAATTATTTAATTTAAATTAGAACTTGAGATAATTTATTTCCTAGTTTAAATTAGGTGTTATTCTAATCCTAATAGATTATTTAGGTTATTTTAAAATTTCGAATTTTAATAAAAATCCCAAAAAAAGAATCACTTTAGGATAGATCAAATCATTTTCTCTAGGATAGATTGCATGTTGATTTGAGTATTTTTAATTCCGAATTTCAATGAGAAAAATAAAAAAATAAATCATTTGTCCGTCATTAGAATTAGGTCACGTCATCGCATGACATATAGTTCGCATGCTAGGTTGCATTAATTGCATGTCATGTTTTTGCACGTCATTGCATATAGGTTAGTTTGCATTTTAATAAAGCGCAAACCCTAAAGAACATCTTGAGTGCCTTGCTTTGTTAATTAGAAATCATATTAGGATTGTCTGTATGATTTTCTACTAACAATGCAGATGCTTGCGTTACATTAAGGTATGTCATTCTCCTAATCTTGCAATTTATTTATTGCTTTCTTGGGTGTTAAAATGGTGGTTTGCGCACCCGCATGAATACCTCACATGTTAGTGATTAGGTAATAAAATGGATCCAGACTGCCTGCATAAACATTTTTGAAAAGAAAAGGTACCGAAAGGACGTTAGATCTAGCGTAACCAAGTCCTCGAGCTTAGAATCTCTGGTTCGTAAGAATAAAACATATCTCCATATGTTTTATTTAGGTTTCTAATCGACCTACGACAAATAGATTAGTGGCGACTCCAAACATGAAAACTTTTGTATATTAAAAACTTAAACCCTAAGTTGCGAATTGATAGGGTTTGGGAGGGCCCGAGTTAGGCTTAGTCTTAATAATCCATTAGCCTGAGAAATTTAGGTCGCGATAGTAGCCATCGTTTGCCCTCACAACGAAGTCCTTCGCACACTGCAGTTAAAGAACGAGGATTTGTTCATTTCACATGAAAAGAGTGTTGACAAATATCGCTTCATTTGTCCAATTTATTGACGGACGATGCTTGTCACTCTTTTTTCGCAACAAAATAGAAGGCTTATAACTAATCACATACCTTTCATTTCCGGTCTTCTCTTGCTTGTATGCGGCAAGACTCCCATTTACCCAACAATGTATATTGAGCATATTAATCAACAATCGAACTCATATGTAAAGATATGCAACCACAAAATAGTGGTCGTCGAGCTTATGATAAAAAAAAATTTATAGATTGAATACACCATGATTTAATAGTTGAATGAAAATGAGCCCCCGATTGGAGAGAAGCTATGCCACTCTTTATAGAAAATCCATAGAGAAACTTCTCGAACCAAAGCGCCAATAAAATCAGTGTCTGAATCCGTATCTGAACCTTTGATATGGTGAATCTATTCTTTGCACGGTCAATTAAGGCGAGACTAATTCCGTAACTGCGATCATATCTACTTTTTCAGTCTTTTTTTTTTTTTGCAAGTAAGCCCACTTTACGCGAATAAGTCACGAGCCCATGAAATGGTAAGAGAAATAGATTCAATTCCGATGAGCCTAAATCTAATGATCTAATGTCACTATCGCTTGCTTCGGCTCTTTTCTTTTCATTTAGGGGGTGAGATAAGTGTACACGAAAAGAGAATTGTATAATCTTTTTTTTTCATTTTTTTGTGCAAATAAGCCCATTTTATGTAAATAAGCCACAAGCGCATGAAATGCGCCACAAAACTCTAAACTCATACATCATATAAGATGTGATTCAAAAATAGAAATAATCCTAGCATATCACACTCATCACAAACTTCTTATCCCTATTCAAAGTTTCTGAGGTATGTAAGGTGACATATATGCTTGCTATGGAAATACATGGCAAGTGAAATCTCAGATATGCATTGCCCACATTAACATTCTTTGAGATTTGGTAACTCTAATTATGGAAAACCATTTTTCCAAGTTTATCAATTCATTAAAAGAGAAAGGAAAAGGATATATTGCAATTATGCTAACTATGAAAATCATAATAAGTTAAATCTCGACACTATATTGCCCACGTGAACGGCCTTTGACACTTGTCAACATTACTTACGTAAAAAAAGGAAAATTAAGTTGTAAAGCCATTCAATATGTTCCCAAAAGATTTTGAATTTACAAGATTTATGCCTTAAATAATAAATAGAAAACAACAAGTTAAAATTATGTCAACTTTGAAAATATATGGCAAGTAAATTCTCAACTACATGACAAGTTTTCAATATTAACCCAAATTTATCAAGTCATTAAAGAATTTATAATTAGAGAAAGACATATACACCAGCTATAAATATACATGACAGGTGAAATCTCAGCAATGCATTGTCCATATTAATATTCTTCGACACTTGGTAACTCTAATTAGACAAGGACAAGCACGGAGACCACTGGTTCATTGTCCACAAAACGTTGATCCACATCACCATGCCAACTCTAGTAATGTTTGCGATGGCTTGGAAGAATCAAGATAAGGTGAACCACTAGATGGACCTTGGTGATGGTGAACAAGCTTAGAATGGTAATATTTGTTGAAGCTTGGAAGGACCGCACTTGTGAAAGTGAACAACTTAGTAAAGTTACAATCGTCAATATGCTTGGAAGGACCAGAAGATAACAGAGTAACGGATCGCTATTGGGACAATAAATTGTTTGCTGGAGTAGTCTCTTCATATGAGGTGGGAAGATAGTGACAATGCCGATAATCCAATGAGTTTAGTGAAAATGAGAAATCAACGGTGATGTTGATGTCATTAGAGGTCTTGGATGCTGACTTGGTCAATCAGTGAAGACGAAGAATCATCGGGAATGCTAATGTCTTTGAAGTCTTTGGAAGCTTATGAAGCCAAGAGGATCATTGGAAGATTGATTGGAAGTCATTCCACACAATTTCGTTGGGGGGTATCACCAACAAGTTATTAATGATCTACACTCCTCATTATATGGGTAAGGGATAGTGTAGATAACGAGTTGTGGGAAGTGGTGTTCGCACGCTCATCTGACTGGAATGTTGATCAACACCAATATAGCCGTTACAAAGGCTTGGAATTCGCATCATGAGAACTGGAGATGAATCAGAGTAGTAACGACAAAATTGACAAAAGATAGACATTGACAGGAGTAGTCTGACTAGTTTGGGAAACTATCACAGTCAGCGATAGCTATTATGATGCTGGTGAGTGATAGGGAGTCGTTCTACTGATGGCAATGGTAATACCAATGGATACTTCATGGAGTTGAGTGTCAAACGGTCATTTGAGGGTTGCATGGCTATATGTACTCAATCCAAGTGAAATAGTAAGGTTGAGGTGGAAATGATCAAACCAAGCCTATAGCTCATGGGTATTCTTCTTTACTTTTTTCTTTTTTCTGTTGTTAGCACCTATGATGCTAATAATGTCTCTATGTTTGTGATGTTAAGTTGTAATCATAGTAGAGTCAAGTATACAAGTGTAAGAGCAGTGATTGTGTCTTGATAGTGTGATCTATCGCGTGAAAGGAACAATACTTACCAGTTGTAACTTGCAATGTTGATTACTAGTGGATTTCAGCCTATTATGACCGTTAGTATTGAGAGTGAATGTAGGCTTAGGGATAAAGCCTACAAAACTCAGTGTGCTGTCTTCTATCTCTTCATTATATGTTTATATCGTAATAACAATCAAAATATGGTCAAAAGAAAGAATCATTATTTGACAGGACTTCTTCCTATACCTATGAATTCCATTGGACCCAAAAATGTTACATCGGAAAAATCTTTTGAGTCTTCTAATATCAATAGGTTGATTGTTTCACTTCTCGATCTTCCAAAAGGAAAAAAGATCTCTGAGAGTTGTTTCCTAGATCTGAAAAAGAAAGTACTTGGGTTCTCCCAATAACGAAAAAATGTATCATGCCTCAATCTAATTGGGGTTCACAGTGGTGGAGGAACTCAATCGAAAAAAAGAGGGATTCTAGTTGTAAGATATATAATGAAACCGTCGTTGGATTTGAGATCTCATTCAAAGAGAAAGAAATCAAATATTTATCGGCACCGCACTTGATTACGTTATTAGTTCATCAGCAGAACTCATGATTACATTAAATTATTGCTGCTACTAATGAAGCTTCACTTGTTGTGTTCCACAAAAGTCCTTTATAGTTTCTCATTCAACCTATTCACCCCCATCTAGGTTGTATTGTTAGCCCCAACAATTGGTGTAGGAGCCTAGTTGCTTATTATTATAAGTGCTTTACTTCTTTGCATAAAGATCTTGTTATGACTAACTTTACTAGAGGTGTTTTTACAAATTTCTATTTGTTATAGATTTATTCTTTGAATTCAAGATTTCTTTAATTACTTCGTTGCTTTTAAGGATTTCTTTATTTTGAATCAAATGTTTCATATTTGTAGTTTACTAAAAGATCCTCTTTCAAAATTTCATGAAATCTCCTTCTTGGCATTGAAAGAGTTTTCAGATTACTTTGATTGTACTTTTTGCAAGTATTATGACTAAATTGCAAGTTCGTAACAAATATTAGGATTTTTAGTGAATATATCCCTATAAACAAATATACTTTTTTCGGTCTTTGAAGAAAATTTATTTAATGAAATGAACAATAGTTACCACATGATACTCAAACTTCGTAAATTTCGTTTTCTTTCATATAATCTAGTTTTTGAATTGATGAAATTCATCAATTTTCACACTCCTAAATTCCATCCAACAGCGAGATCAACTGAAGAAAAAGAAATGGGTTAATACCACGAAAAACCCCAAACCGGTACACCTGTGATAATTTTATCTCAAACTAATTTTTTGACCGCAAAAAACCCCAAATTGGTACACCTGTGACAAATTTACCCTCAGTTTATTTCCGTTAAATTTTACTGTCAAATTGATTTGTTAAATGACATGCGACAGCTGTCTGATTTGCCAGTTTTATGTTTTACCCTATGTTTGTCACATGTGTACCAATTTGTGATTTTTTGTGGTATAAATCTAGTTTAACAGAAATCAACGGAGGGTAAATTTATCACAAATGTACCAGTTTGAGGTTTTTAATGGTCAAAATATTAGTTTTGAGTAAATTTGTCACAAGTGTACCAGTTTGGGGTTTTTTGTGGTCAAAAAATTAATTTTGAGTAAAATTATCACAAGTGTACCAGTTTGGGATTTTTTGTGGTCAGAAAATTAATTTTGAGTAAAATTATCACAAGTATACTAATTTGGGGTTTTTCATTGTATTAATCCAAAAGATAAAGATCAGCCAAAAATTTTGAAAAAGAACAGACAACTGTATAAGTTCTTCCCTTCAATCATAAAGCTAATTATAATTGACTATTGTGTCGCCCGCACCATATTCGATCATTTTATATTACAGACTGTTGTAGGAAAATCAAAATAGCCTAAAAATATTAGCAATTTAAAAAGAATATTTGCTAAGAAGTGGAGCTCGGTTGGGTCCAGATCAAGTACGAGTATGGGAATGGGGCGCTAAATTTGTACCGCATAAAATGGGTCCATATTTATTACATTGGTCAATTTGGATTGAAATACTTTCGATATGGTTGGACGCAAAGCTGTCCTAATCCACCTGTTTGACGGGGTTATTTAGTCTTCATTCTTACGTCTCCCCTAATTTTTTAATTTTTATTCTTCTTACTTATCTTCCAACGTCCCATCACCGAACGCGCTCTTAAATTTCGTCGAGTCACCACAGCCAAGAAACTATCTTTTTCTTTTCGACCAGAAGTCAACAGAACGTAATCTTCGGCGCATGATAATTTGTCTGAAAAAACCCTTTTTCTTTATTTCGAATCGAACATAGCACAAAGTTATGTACAAAAAAAAGTGATTTATTTGTAGTCAGGCTATAAGGTCTGTCCCCCGTCAGATCTGCTGGATCCCACAGTCATCTCGACGTTTCTCGACCGTCCATCCCCATCACGAGTGAAAGATCAACGATAACATCTTTCTTCATCTGCAGATTTCTCTCTTCGGCTGACTGACCTAATCTGATCCATCTTCGCAAGATTCTTGCACGTCGCATGCAGCAAACATCAGACCCAGAAAAGCAAGAGCAGAACAAGAAAAAGGAAAGGAAAACATGGGATCTCTCGAATTGCAACGAAGTTTTCAAACGGAAACAGCGCATCAGATCGGACTGAAGCTTCCATCCCTAACGACAAACAACCAGATCTCACTTCTGCAGACTCTTTAATTTATTCTCAAACTGCTGAAACTGTAATATGACCGAGGATTACTAGTAATAACTCAGAAGAAGTACGACGAAACGATGAACTCAGGCTCTGCCGTGAACGGCCTTGAACGACGAGAGGCGCCTGACATGCTCCCACGGCTTGTCAAAAACGAGGGCCTCGAAGTTCTTCGTGTTGGCCCCGTCCTTGACCTCGACGACGAGCCTGTAGTTCGTCCCGGAGACGACCTGGGTCTCGCCTTTCACCACCTTCTTCAGCAGCAGCCCCGTATTGGCATCGTCATTGTGCGTCTTGACGGCGAACTCAGCGATCTCCCTCACGTACGGGTCGCTCAGGTTCTTTATCGGCGTCCATCCCCCGAGCAGCGGCTCCCCGGGGGCCGCCCCGAAGGCCGAGACTTGGAGGAGGAGCAGGGCGGCGGCGGCGGCGGCGAGGAGGAGGAGTCTCATTTTCGGGTTTGGTTTTTGGTTTTGGTAACTGTTTTATGCTTCAGTTTTCTTGGTGGGGGCTTGGAAAGTGAATGCTTATCCGGGTGGAGAATACGTGCAGTTATAGCCCTTAGGAATTGCGAGGAACACGGACACATGTCGTGTGGCGGGGGGTAAAGAATAAATTTTTTCTTGGGTCGACTTGGAATTTATGGCAAGGTTGTAGTTATTTAATGGATTTAAGGATTTAATGTGTTAAAGAAGTGAGGGTACTAAAATAATACGAAAAAAATATTCGCAATGCAGAAATATACATGTTCATGTGTTTTTAAGCGGGTTTATATTAGGGTTAATACTACTAAAAACTCTATATTGGTACATATGTGACAAATTTACCACAAACTAATTTTTTAGACATCAAAAACCGTAAATTGGTACACCTATAACAAATTTACCCTCCGTTAGTTTTTATTAAATTTTACCGTCAAATTGTTGAGTTGATTGACACGTTTCAATTGACGAGTACACCAGTTTAGGGTTTTACCCCTCCGTTTGTCGCAGGTTTACCAGTTTGTGATTTGTTGCGGTATTAATTCAAATTAACAAATGGTAAATCTATCACAAGTGTACTAGTTTGGAGTTTTTTGTGATCAAAAAATTAGTTTGAGGTAAATTTCTCACAGGTGAACCAATTTGAGGTTTTTGATGATCAAAAAATTAGTTCAGGATAAATTTATCACAGATATACCAGTATGGGATTTTTCGTGGTATTAACCCTTTATATTATTAATATTATTTAATCTGTTCATTAGATCATATATTCGCATTTATCTGTCGGATGATATCATGGGTCAATTTGCACGCGTTAGGTTAAGTTGGATTTTTTAGTTTGGTCAAAGGCGACCTATGCATGTTGGGACGAGGGGACTCTTCGAAGTCCAAAAATTGCTCCTTGGAAACTCGATTCTAGGGCTTCGTTTGTTTTGCGGTAAACATTTTTCGAAAAAAAAAATCCTCATTTTCTGGCATTTAAGACGTGAAAAATAAGTGGTAAAAAAAAGTTTTCCGTCAGCGGAAAATACCCTTCTAAAATTGGGAAAAATGGAAAAAGGGAAATCATTTTTCCTCTTTCTCATGCTAGAGCCTTTTCCTCTCGCCTTCTTTCCAACCTTTTTTGAACTAAGATTCTATTTGTTTTATGGAAAATGAATAATTTTGAAGAAATTTTCCAGAAGGCGATCGTTTGTATCACTCGAGATAATTAGTTAATAGAAAGTGTTTTCATTATATTATGTCTAAATATTTTCGTGGACAATGAAAATATTTCTTGCTCGTTCATTTTTCGTAAGAGATATAAGCGATTGTTTTCGGAAAAAGATCTTTCTAATAATTCATTTTCCCCGAAACGAAAGGAGCCTAGCTTAACTCTTGAGATTCGCATAGTTGAAAAAATATGCTCCTTTTAGACGATGAAAAGATATTTTCCTTTTTATTTTTAGGTTTCAACTAAACATCAAAAAATATTGCCATTTTTTTTTTCTAGAAAATGACTTCCTTGAAAATCATTTTCCAAAAATGTCATATTCTCCGTGACTAACGGAGTCCAAGTAAGTGAATTGCAAATGAGATTTCACGATCTTGGAATGTGGGTCTTACTTGTTTCATTTTATTGCTCGATTAAATCCCGGGATTTAGTAGCTACAAATAGAAGTAAGCCCCATAAAAAACATTGTGATATTTTTCAAAAAAAAAAAAAGAGAGTCAAGTGTGTGAAAAAAGAAGTGGCAGCAAAAACTTTTGACGGGTCGTGAGGGTCGGAGCAACAGCGACGACAAAATGAGGATGTTTTGGCGACAGATGGAACGTGCCACTGACGTTAAAAACACGGAGCTTCTGTCGGGGATCGGGAGATTAGCGGCGGGTGCGCTTTGTCCGAAACACGGGAGCATTTTCGTTGTGGTTTCCTTTACAACTCGAAGTCTCGAACTCCTCTCTCGGAGAAAATTACCAAAACGGTTCTAAATTTACTGTATTTATGCCAATTCAGTCATAAACATTTTAATTATACCGACTGAGTCATAAACCTATTCACGTTTTGTTAATTGAATCTATCCTGTCAATTTTGATCGGAAATCGCTGATGTGGACATAGGCCGTTCTACGTGCCGTGACTGACGCTGACAATTTTTAATAAATATTTTAATATTTTTTCGAGATTTTTATTTTTTTCCTTTTTTTTCTTTTCTTCTTTTTTCCTCCTTTAATTTTTTTTAACTATGGCCGATGAGGGTCGACCCTCGCCGGCCACGGACGATGACGCCTTGCCCAAATCTGGGCGAGGGCTGCGACCCTCATTTACAGCTGGCGAGGGCATTGTGGCCTCGTTAGCAGTATGTGAGGGCTTCACTACCCTTGCCTAGTGGGCGGTGAGGGCCTAGCGACTCTCACCAGCCACAGTAAAAAGAAAAAAAAAAACAAAGAAAAAATAGAAGAATAAAAAAATTAATAAACAAGTCAAAAACTATTAAAAATTTAAAAAAATTATCCACGTAAACATTAATCGTGCCACGTAGGACGGTCAATGTCCACGCTAGCGATTTCCGGTCAAAATTAGTCGGATCAACACAATTGACAAAACATGAAAATGTTTATAACTCAAATGACACAATTAAAAGGTTTAAAACCGAATTGGTAAAACTGCGACATGTTGAGGACTTTTTCGGTAATTTGTCCCACGCTCTTTCGAGTGTTGACGACAGTCGTTCTCTTTCTTGAACTAGACGTTTCAATTTGAGCTTTGAACGAGCCCTCCTTTGATCTTGTGGAGTCTAATGGCTGTGGCGTTTAAGGGTAGTTCGAAATGATTCGAAGCTTGAACATGGGATTTCGCAAGGGTGGCGAGGCCAAATGCACGTAAAACATACGAGGTCGGAGCCATTGAATTGAGCCCAACCAAGCAAGCACTTACTAATGTCTGGATTTATGATGGATACAAGCGGCGCCCACGCTGTTCAATTCAAGTCCCAACAGCTACTAGAAAGGGCTATGGAATGCAAAAGAAATTGTAATGCATAAACATAGAGAGAATAATATCGTAACGGTGATGTTTATATTATCATACCGATCGATAATGTGATCCCACATTCAGTTTATTATTACCCCCACATTAATTAATTTTGTTGACGTTTATTGTCCGCATTAAGCCGCGTCCCAATTTTAAGTTAACTGTTTTGATGGAAGAGGTTATCTATGTAAGGGTGCGAATGAAAATATAAATACGTCTAAGTCAAACTCCTCGGGGATATAGAAAAACACGCAAGAGCGCAACTGACTAGAAGTACTCATTCACCGATCGTTCAAGTCTTTGCATATCTGGTTTTTGACTTCATTAATAGCTAGAGGTTTATACAGAATTTTTCACGTTTTCACATTTGATCCTGATTATGCATGGTTTTTGTTCATCCATCAATAATCGGAATCTTCAATCTTTTCGCGAATCTTCCAACAGTTTATATATCTCCGGTTCAAAATTCATAGTCGTTCCTGTACTTTCGTTTCAAGATATTCATTGCCCGCTCCATATTCAGTCGTTTTATATACAGATAGAGTTGATAAGGAAAATTGAGAATAGTCCCCAAAGAATTACTCCTAACACTTGTACTACACTGTTGATGAATCCTGGAACCTCTCTTTTGCCTGTTGAATTTGGGAAGCGAAACTCCAATGGCAGAAGACATCTCTCCTCTGCTATGGCACCTTACCATTTGTTCCGAAGACATATGCTCCTACACCCAACAGAAAAAAAAGAGCAGTTCGAATCAGGTTTTGATCAGGAATTCGACGATAGAGCAGTTTTCATCTGAAGCGCGATTAAAGTCGAGTGACTCGATTGAGAACAAACGATGCGCTAACTGATGAAGTAGTTTACAACTTTACACCAAGAAGAGGGAGTTTACCTAATGTGGGCATCAGCAAGGACAGTATGGCAATGCCGGTAATCTTGAGAGGCAAACCGACCTTGATCATGTCGGCGATTTCGATGTGGCCGGTTGTGAAGCCGACGATGTTGGAGGGAGTGCCGGTGGGGAGCAAGAAAGCAAATTGAGCCCCGATCGCTCCAGGAACCATCAGGAGCAGTGGGTGCACGCCCATGGTCTTGGCGATCTGAATGAGGAGAGGGATGAGAAGTGTTGTGGTCGCGTTGTTTGACGTGAACTCGGTGATCGTCCCGCTTATGGTGCAGACGGCCGGGGCGATGGCCAGGTAAGGTGCCGCCTCTAGGAATCCTAGGGTCTCCGATAGGATGTCCGCGAGCCCGCTGGAGCGGACGCCGTCGGCAATCGCGAAGCCGGCCCCGAGGAGGAGGATGATGTTCCACGGCAGCTTCTTGCGCTTGTTCCAGTCCATCAATTTCTCTCCTTTCTGCTTCTTGTTCGGGATTATGAAGAGCAACGTCGCCATCATCACCTGTTCTCAATAGCAAAAATCATGCGATTAGGATTTCGTAAATACCATGTTGCGTGACATAGCGACAAGAACACGAGTCGATGTCCAGATGGATCGAACATTTGGCGTAACTTAGTTTTGAACTCATATATACTCACACTGACGGTTCCATCGCCTGCTCTTCCTTCAAATAGAGCTCCCCAACCGGGAATGTCTTCTGTTATGCTTCTTGTCATCCACAAAACTATTAGCATCTGCACATTTTTTTCATTTATTCATCTTAATAATGCTGTCAATCCCATAAGCTAGAGAAATTACTAGTAAAATTCAAGTTAAGAACGCACCGAGAAGATGGTCAACACCATCTTTTCAGCAAATGCCATTGGACCTACACTCATATTTTTTCACACAAATTAACCTGAATTAGCTCATTCATCAACAAAGAAAAAGATGCCAGCCATTTTTCTTTTGATTAAGAAACACGTTGCACTTAATGATTTCAAGACCAAGATCATGAAATGAAAGGTAGGAAAGTGAGTTTTGGGGTCTCATTTACCTAACAGTTCAAGCTCTCTCTTGAGATGGGCCTTGTCCAAGTAAGCAGATAGAGCCCTTCCTGAGCCCCTTGAGCAGTACATCAAGCAGAGGATCCCCCACAAGCCCAAGAAGATCAACAAGGCCAGAGGGAACCCAAAGAAGAACCATGTGTTGAAGCTGATGGGGTTTGCCTCCGGGAAGTAGCTCTTCCACATCCCCACCAATATCAGGTTGACACCTGTCCCGGTGAGGGTGCTCATCCCCCCGACGGCGGCCGAGTATATCACCCCCAGCACCACCGCCTTGCAGAACTTGCCCGCAGCGTCGGGCCGGGTTGGCCCCTCCGGGAGGCGCTGGAGGATCCCCGTGGCGACGGGCATCATCATCACCGTCGCCGCTACATTATGCATCCACATGCTCACAAATGCCGTGGTTGCGCATATCCCGAGGAGCAATAGAGGCGGGTTCAGCGGCTCTCCGCAGAAAACTAATGTTATCTGCCTCATTCACAATTACTAATTATTAGGGGTGTAAAAAAGAACCACCCACATTAAAACCCGAACTGAACCGAATTGACCAGAACAAAAGATTTTGAATATTTCTGAATTGGGTTTCTCTTTTTTTTCAGGTAGTAAGTAAAGCAATGGGTTTCCGATGGTTTGATTGGTTTCATATCATAAACCCGAATCGATTCCAAAAACATTATTGAACTTACTTCAAAATCAAAACAAACATAGTAAACAGAGTTTATTAAACACTAAACAAATTCACGAATACGGAAAATAAAACCCGATAACCCGACACGATCATTTTTTGTTTAGTTCTATACGAGTTGGATCTTGAGTCTGATATCAGTGGAGACTCGAAACTGATTTGGCCTATTGTCACCCCTAATAATGATAGAGCTACAACTTAAGGATGACCAATTTCTCAGCATACAATTCATATGGTGGTTAAACTTTATGCGTATACGTTTAAACAGACCGATTTACTGAGTACCCTACTGGCTAATATTATAATATTTTCCTATGAGACAACATGATGGTTTATAGGAAAAGGGTATCACACATCTACATGTGATGATGCTTCTTTAGTCCACATCACAATGACAAATGCTTACATGCGTTATCATGGAGATTCCTCCCCAATATAAAAGAAGGGCATCATTGAGATGATGTTAGTGACAATTAATCCACATTATAGAATAGCTTTGATCCGATGATGAAGCATAATGTACCATACAAATTATTAGAGATCAAGAGAAACCCTCCATTTCGCTTTCACTTTGTGGACGCAAAGACAGGATTGAGACCTCTTTTGGAAGGGCCAGGACCCAGCAATATGGGGTGTCCTAGGCTCATAGATTTGACACAAAAGTTAATCCAAGAAAAATAAATTTGAAACAAAGAAAAAGTCAAGATAGAAATTCTTGAAATTAATGTTTATACTCGAAATAACATTTAGTGCAATAATCATGAACTATCTTGAAAATAAATTGCAAGTGGACCCATGTAGAAGAGGAGAAGCAAGATTATCGAAGAAGAACTCACATTCAAGGCGAGTCTCCGGTGGATGTTATAGTGCTCGACGGCGAGAGCAAGGATGAAGCTCCCAAGGACGAGCGCGATCACGTCGTCCATGTAAGACCTGGCGACGGCGTCTGCAGATGCGATCCCGAGCATCGGGAACAGGAAGAGCGGCGCCATCGAGGTCACCGGCATCGGGACGGCCTCAGTCAGCCACCACGCAAACATCCACGCCAGCACACCAAGCATGTTACGGCCGGCCACTGGCCCGTCGAGCCTCACACAGAGGCACGTCATGGCGCACAGGAGCGGGCCGAGCGCAACGAACACGTTCCCCGGCGTGAAGAGATCGAGGAGGGGCGAGGCGGACGGCGAGCCGGGTGGCCCTCGTCCGTCGCGATCTCCGTGGAGCGGGAGGAGAGGGGTTTTGGGGTCATCGTTGTTCCCATTCATCTTGTGGGGAGGTGGGGGGGAATTGTATGGGTAGCGGTTCTTTTGTACCTGTGAAATTTGGAGCTAAGTTGGTCCCGCTTTGGCAGTGGACAAATTCATCTTTTTCTTCTCATGGCAATTTTACTATTATCTTGCAATTTTTTTGGGTCTTGGATGTTGTCAATTAATGAAATTAAATGCGGTCTTAGACTTACTTTGTTTAATGTCATTATCATCTTCTTCGCTATTTTAACTAGATGGTAGTCCTTAATTAATTTTTATTTTCTTGCCCCCACATGTATGTGTGTCCATGCAGATCACATGGCAGCGTTGCGACTTTTTCAAACGTACAATCCAAGTTCTTTTTTTCTTTCTGCTTAGGCAATTTCAACTTGATTTCATTTCCATACTTATAGACGATTTTCCGGTAATATTTCCTTCCATCCTTGTAGAAACAAACAAGAAAGATTGGAAATGTCTCAATCCGAATCACTGTCGTGGCCATCAAAACGAAACCCGCCTTTGATCTGACCGGGAAGATGTTGCGCCATGCGAAATAAGCCGGGGCTGGAACCCGGCTCTGACATCATGTTACAATGTTTATTCCAAAAAACTTAATCAATAAGTAGAGAGAGACCACATATAGATGTGAAAAATATATAAAATTCATACATAACTATCCTGACACTATAATATTAATATGTTTTTTTAATTATTATGCCATTTATGAAGCTAAAATACACATCGATTAATCTTTGGTGAACACAAGAAATATCGAATTCTAATTACGTGACGTGGAATTGTGGTTAGTGCTAATCACCCTGAGGTGCTAGAAGCCTGCGAGATGCTGATGAGATCGTTTTCAAGCGCGTGGAGCCCCAACGATGGAGAATTTAAGTATGACACTCAGCTCCATTTTTACTTTTTTCTTTCTTAAACTGTCGTTGTTGCGTCGTTTTCTATATGTGGTCGTTTTGTAAAATCAAATGTTGTCTTAATCCAATTTGCTTACGTGGAATTTCTCGATGAAGATTGAGCTGACACCTTAGCACCGCCTGCTGATTATCATCATCTTTTTTTTATTAGCAAAATGCATTAAATTAATAATATGAGTTGAATGTTGTTTAATGGGTATTGATTCGCTAAATGGCTGCGGATTTGATTTATCACGCTCGTTCCAATTTGGCTAGAAGAAGTGTTGAAGAGATGAGGATCATGGCTCAATCATGCTCTTACACAACATAGGTTGAGTTAATCTCCTTATTTTAACATCTCGAGTCACATTAATATTGGGAAAATTGTCCCATCAATTCTAAACTCATCGTTTGGGTACTAATTCAATCATACACTTTTCAAAGTTGTTAATTTAGTCATAAATTTTTGCGCGAAATTCCAATATAATTCTCCCGGCCAAATTTTCGTCGGAAATCATCGACATGCCGGTGTGCCAATCGTCGGCCATCCTACGTGCCATACCGGCACGTCAACGATTTCTAATGAAAATTTTCTTGAAAGATTATATTGGAATCTCGCACAAAGACTTAGAACTAAATAGATAATATTGAAAAATTTATGATTAACTTGGCATCCAGAACTGATCGAATACTTTTGCCCATTAGTATCACCTTCAAGAATCTCTAATGTTCCGATCTTTACCTTTCCTATCCTATCCCAACTTAGAGGAATTTACACGTAATTTTAATGAGGGTCAAACACGTAGCCTCCGGCATGCTGTCTGGCTATGCCAACCTTAACCTAGGAAGGAGGTTCACGAGGGACTTTCGGGGTGGACCAAAAGGCAGCAGCAACAAAACAATCCAATAGCCGACAACCTTCCAAGAACCTTTAGTACCATCCGACCTAGCACCATTTCTCTCTCTTCATCAGCTCCAAAGTTTGGAAATAATAATTTAGATGATCGATTGAAGGGGATGGGGTACGTGCCACGTGGGCACAGCAGACAGGAAGGTGGGCCGTTAATAATGCAGCACTCCGGGCCAAAAACTTTTCTGTGGCCCCCACCGAAAGGGTTGATGATGATCTGGCAGCACTTTCGCACGTTGTGATGATCTGGCATGTTTTGATTGACTAGAAGTCGGGTGATGGACCAATCCATAGATACACGTTCATGTCGAAGGTCTTCCACGCGTGGCATCTTCTTAGTGGCTACGTACGCCTAATGATTGAAGATGGTGGCCAAAAATGAGCAGGGTGGGGCTGAACGATTTGGGCCAAATTCCCTAAAAAATTCCCAATTTTAACTTTTGTCCCAATTATATTTCAAACTTTTTTTTTTACCGTGGATGGTGAGGGTCGGCCGCTGGCGAGGTCGGCCTCGCCCAATTACGCCGGGGCCGAGCCTCGCCACCACGGTAGAGCCTCGCCCGCCGGCCATTGGAGAGCTCGGCTTTGCCGGCCCGGCGTGGTCGAGTTCTCGCCCGATCCGGGCGAGGCTCGGCCTCGCCGAGCAATCGGCGAGGTTGGCCTCGCCCGGCAACGGCGAGGTCGGCCGAGGCCGAACCTCGCGCTGGTGCTAGGCGAGGCCGACCTCGCCGGTCACGGCGAGAACTCGCCACGCCGTAGGCCACGGCGAGGTCGGCCTCGCCAAAGAACGGCGAGGCCGAGCCTCGCCACGGCCGGCGGGGCCGAGCCTCGCAACCACGACGAGGCTCGGCCCCGTCGGCTATTGGCGAGATCGGCCTCGCCTAACGCCGGCAGGCCGAGCCTGCGCCTCAGGCGTCAGCCGTCGCCGGGCTGGACGGCGACCGACCGAGCGAAGGTGAAACAAAAAAAGAAAGAAAAGGAAAGGAAAAAGAAAATAAAAAAAATAAAAAAATTCGAAAAAATAAAAAATAATGTTAAAAAATTGGACTAAAAATTAACTGGGTAGATTTGGGACAAAAGTAAAAGTTTGGGGTTTTTTATGAGACAAAAAAAAGTTTGAGATATAATTGGGACAAAGGCTAAAGTTGAGGATTTTTTAGGGAATTGGACCGATCGATTTGTGGTTAACTTAGGCTGCGCTTGAAAAAGCATTGTCAAGAGATTTTGAACTTATAAAAAGCTTTTGGCAAGAAGAGTTGTGTTTGGTGAAGTAATTTCGAAGCCGATTTGGCAAATGCAATGCATTCCGAAAGCCCTTTCTTTCAAGGCAAGGGCAAATCTGCTTTGGGCATTTTAGCATTTTTGGATATGCCGAAACAAAGAGCTGATGAAAGTTCTCGATTTTCCTTTTCACCCTCATTCAATAACTGTAATTTCAAATTGATAAAACAAAATCCTAAATCTCTGTCTTTTTTCTACATGCTTGACCAAAGGTCTTTTTAACATGTAGCGTGTTTTTGGTGGCTACGTGCACCAAATGGTGTCCATCAATGTTACGGTCTTCATTGGAGATGATTTAAACAAGTGGGAGGGATCAATGAGCTTGTTACAATCGTTAGCCTCCTTTGTGTTAAAGAACTAATGGAGTATATGGTAAAAAAGATTACATGACTTACATTATCAAAATTCTGCGATAGAAGTAGATATTGGTAGTGCAACCTTGTTTTACCAGGAAATATGATCATATCACAGATGGCCAATTGTGTATATTCATTTTGAGCTCTTGTTGCCAGTATTACAATTCAGTACTTGAGATCGAAATTGTGCAATGTCTGATTCCCTTGACTCGCTCATTATTTATTAGAGTCGTCTGAGCTCAATCTTCCCCATGTCAATCGCTCACTATTCACTTGACCCACCTTGGATCTTAGAGAGAAACTCTAGAAAGAAAAGGGTTTGAGAGAGAGTGCTCTATTACTCTTCTTGTGTGGATATTTGTGCAAGGTTAGAAATGAGGGGAGGAGCACTATATGAATGTGAACCCCTCCAATTATAACCGTAGATCTCTGTTCGATCTAATAGTAGGGATCTAATCTCCCCATCCACGAGCAACCCATTAATTACAAGAATTTTCTTGGATGCAAATGTACATAAATCAAAAAAATCCTAGAGAAACTTGAAAGCATGCCCGGTCATTTCGATCACCCTTGGCCTATTGCACCTTAAAAATCTCAGGTCTGTGACATTCACCTCTGACCAACTCGATGCTCTCGACTCGAAATCATTCACCTGCTAGATCGACTCTTTCTCCTGATCATCGACTCCCTCATAGATTGTTTTCGGAGTCCGCTCAGCGAGTGTTAATATATCCCACATTGCCTGTCTATCGGGTCTATATGCTCTTCATATACATACGTAGTCCCTTCATCTACCAGTTTAAATTTTTTTATTGGATCTTCTGACTACGAGGATTCGAAGCATCAGATTCTTTGTATCGAACCCAGTCATGTAGCTAGTTGTCAATGATTCATGTTCGGTCGGCATCACGACCTGGATAAGTTTCTTGCCGAGATGTGTGAGGCTGAGGCATTGACGGATGAGATTGTCACCATCGTTTGTCCTCACGACGAAGTCCTTCGCATACTGCAGTTAAAGAATGAGGATAAGTTCATTTCACATGAAAAGAGTGTTGACAAATATCGCTTCATTTGTCCAATTTATTGACGGACGATGCGTGTCACTCTTTTTTTGCAACAAAATAGAAGGCTTATAACTAATCACATACCTTTCATTTCCGGTCTTCTCTTGCTTGTATGCGGCAAGACTCCCATTTACTCAACAATGTATATCGAGCATATTAATCAACAATCGAACTCATATGCGAAGATATGAAACCACAAAATAGTGGTCGTCGAGCTTATGATAAAAAAAAATTTATAGATTGAATACACCATGATTTAATAGTTGAATGAAAATGAGCCCCCGATTGGAGAGAAGCTATGCCACTCTTTATAGAAAATCCATAGAGAAACTTCTCGAACCAAAGCACCAATAAAATCAATATCTAAATCCGTATCTGAACCATTGACATGGTCAATCTAATCTTTGCACGGTCAATTAAGGCAATACTAATTCCGTATCTGCGATCATATCTACTTTTTCAGTCTTTTTTTTTTTGCAAGTAAGCCCACTTTACCCGAATAAGTCACGAGCCCGTGAAATGGTAAGAGAAATAGATTTAATTCCGATGAGCCTAAATCTAATGATCTAATGTCACTATCGCTTGCTTCGGCTCTTTTCTTTTCATTTGGGGGGTGAGATAAGTGTACACGAAAAGAGAATTGTATAATCTTTGTATGTTTCATAATGAGGAGTACACGAGGAACTTAGATGGCTATATAAGATAACAAGATATTACAATATTAGTTACAATCAATTAAGATCAATCCACGATATCCACAATCACGAAGAATAAAGGAGATGGAGATAACGATATATCTCCGACTGGTAAAGGCATCACGAGGCCCCTGCAAAATGGCGTGTTGGACGTGCAAGACATATTCAATTTTGCACGGAAGCAGCCGACGAGGTATGCACCAATCTAGCTCCTGAGAGCCAGAACTCGCCATCACCGATAAGGCATGAGGGGCCAAGGTTGAAACCCCAGCTTAACCAACAACGTATATCAAGCATATTAACCAATAACTGGACTCATACATGAAGATACGAGACGACAATATAGTGGTTGTTAAGCTCATGACCGAAGTCTAGATTGAATCGAGCTTAATTTACAGATATAATAAAAATGACATGGCGTTGGGAAAAAACTATGCTGCTTTATATAGAGAAGCCATAGAGAAACTTCCCCTTTATCTGCGCTTAAAGTGCCAATAAATCCAGTATCTGAATCCGTATCTCAACAACTATTGCCAAAAAATACAATATGTATCTGAATTATTGATATGGTGAATCTATCCCTTACGGAGTCAATTAACACGATATTAATTCCGTATCTACATTGATATCTTCTTTTTCATTTTTATTTTTATTTTTGCAAATAAGCCCACTTTACATGGATAAGCCGCAAGTCCATGAAATGCAATAGAAAGTAGAAATAATCGGAGCATTTCACGCACATGACAAACTTGTTGTCCCTATTCAAAGTTTTTAGGATATGTAAGGTGTTTATTTTTTTTTCCAATATTACTAATTTCACAAGATTTCTCCAAACCTATCATTTCATTCTCAAAAGAATTAAAAGAAAAGGCAGGCTAATTAAAAGAATCGAGAGTAGATTACGAGTATATCTCAACATGTCATTCTGCGTGAAAGACTATCAATTCATTTCAATCTCTCAAGTAAACCAATTCATTTTTATTTTTCCTGTATTAATTAAGCATGCAAGATTAATCCAATCAGGTCATTAAAGAATAATAACAAAATGGCAAGTAAAATCTCTGCATTGCCGTATTAACAATGTGACACTTTGATGCACTTGTTATAGAAATAAATCTCCATATTCATTACTGTCATTAAAAATGAATAGAAAAAGGCAGGTTGCATTTATGTCACTATTTGAAAATACATGGCTAGTAAAAACCCATTCTATATATTTGCAAAAAAAATTTCTAATGGCAAGATTACACCAAATTCATCAAGCAATTAAATAAGGGTTAATAACACGAAAAATCCCAAACTCGTATACTTATAACAAATTTACCCAAAACTAATTTTTTGACCATAAAAAATCCTAAACTAGTACACCTGTGACAAATTTACCCTCCGTTAGTTTCCGTGAAAATTTACCGCCAAATTGCTGAGTTGGATGACATGTAACAGTTGACAGGTGCACCAGTTTGGGCTTTTATCCCTCTGTTTGTCACAAGTTTATCAATTTGTTTTAGTGGTATTAATCTAACTTTACGAAAGATAAATATGTCACAAGTGTACTAGTCTGGAATTTTTTGTGGTAAAAAAATTAATTTATGGTAAATTTATCATAGGTTTATTAATTTGAGATTTTTTATGGTAAAAAAATTAGCTCGGGGTAAATCTGTCATGGGTGTACCAATTTGGGATTTTTCGTAGTATTAACCCATTAAATAATAAATAAAAAAGGACATGTTGCAACAATGCCACCTTTGCAAATACACGGAAAGTAAATCTCGAACTTCTCACTTCATGGTCTACGTGAAGTGCCTTTGCCCCTCTATTGACTCTTTAAGTATATGCAACAAAGCCATTTCATTATCTAAACTAAAGCCATTTAATAAAGTATCCCAAAAACAAAATCAATTTATCAGCATTAACCCAAATTTATCAACTCATTAATGGATATATAACTAGAAAAGACAGATGAGCTGACCATGAAAATATGTGGCAAGTGAAATCTCAGGACTGCATTGACCATATTAACTTCCTTCGACACTTGGAAACTCTAATTATACAAAAACCATTTTCTAAGTTTATAAAGTCATTAAAATCGAATAGAATGCATATCAAACATTAATCAATAGTCAAAACAACGTCTAAATTCATTAACTAATCGAGTTTATGGCTTAGTCCTGCTGACTGAATATATTCTTCTTCTTTTATTTTTTTTGACGGGTTGATAAACCCATTTTAACATGTAAAGCTCGAGGCTCATTAAGAGCACCTTTGATCTCTTGATTCATTTAAGAAGCGAGTCAAAACCCGTTTAATAAGAAAAATATCTCATAGTCATCAAAATATTATCCTCCAAGAAGGAACAACTCAAACTCAATCTCCTGACAAAAGCTTGTCTGTAAGATTAATAATCAAGTATAACAGATGAAGTGTGCATTCTTCATCGTGTAACAAGTTTACATTTATTATAGCGAGGGAATTTCTCCAAAAAAGTCTCAAACTTATTATAAGACAGTCAATTTAATTTTAAACTTTTAATCATGTCAATTTAGTCCTAAACCTTTTGATAATTTTCCATTTCAGTCTTAAATCTTTCAATTGTGCCAATTTAGTTCTAAACCTTTTGAGGATTTGCCAATTTAGTCTTAAACTTTTTAACGGATTACCAATATAGTCATTTTGGCTAATTTTAGCCGGAAATTGCTAACGTGACCATCCAGTTAGCGTCAATCCTACGTGGCGCGACTGGTGCAGATGTGGACAATTTTTTGAATTTTTATTAATTTTGTATTGATTTGTTATATTTTATTATTTTTCTTTCTTTTCTTTTCTTTTCTTCTTTTTTCTTCACAGGGTCGGCTAGGGCCGTCGACCAACACCAATTCTAGGGCCTTTGCTGGCTGTGACCCTTATGTAGGCCCTAACAGGCCACAGCAAAGGTGGACAAGGGCTGCAATGCCCTCGCTATAGCCCGCGAGGGCTAGAGCAAGGGCTTGTGAAGCCGTCAACGGCCATAGCGAAGGCTCATGAGTCCTTGCCGAGTTCTGGTAAGGGTTTTATAGCCCGCCCAGGGCAAGGGGGTTGCCAGCCCTGTAAAGAAAAAAGAAAAAAGAAATAAATCAATAAAAGAATTCAGAATTTTTTTTAAAAATTAAAAAAATTGTCCACATCAGCGTCGATCATGCCTCGTCGGACAACCACTATTGAATGGACTGCCACGTTAGTGATTTTCTGCCAAAATTAGTCGAAAGAACTACATTGGCAATTCATTAAATGGTTTAGGACTAAATTGACAAAGACTCAAAAGATTTAGGACTAAATTGGCACGATTGAAATATTTATAACTGACTTAGCAGTCGTACAATAGTTTTAGGACTTTTTAGATAATTTTTCCTATCATAACGCATGTCACTGAGAAAGTTTGAGATATCTGGACATAAACTGACAAATTGATTGTTTAATGCATCAGTTCTAAGATAATAAATTAAAATTGTCAAACGGGATTGGACTAGATAATTCACTTTAGAAGCTTGACATATCTAAAGGCGAGCCCCCAATATAGAGCGATTATATTCATTAACACATTGGAAACGAGCCGATAGCATAATTAAAGCATTATATTTATTTAAATAACTAGACTGATTACATATGAGTCAACAACGTATATCAAACATGTATACCACATTACACCTATCATTTCGCTTGCAGCACTACACTTCCTTCTCTTATTATACTCTTCCAAGTTAATTCTGTTCATAAGCCTCAATGCGTTTCTACTCTCCGTAACACCGATTGCCCGACCGAGTTGCTACTCTCATCGCCGATTGAATATCCTCGTAGATCACTTTCGGAGTCCGCTTGGTGAGTGTTTGAAGCGCCATGTTCTTCGTACCGAACCGAGTCATGCAACCAGCCATCAATCATTCACCGATGAGATCGTCGCAATCCTGTGCCCTAGCACTGCAGTTGAAGAATAAGGATGCGTTCATTTCATTCATTTTATATAGAAAGAATAAAAGGCTTATATCTAATCACAAACCTTTCATTTTCGGTCTCCTCTTCTTCGCGCGCAGGAAGACTCTTACTTAACCAACAATGTATATCGAGCATATTAATCCATGATCAGACTCATATCCGAATATATGCAACCACAAAGAGTGGTCGTCAAGCTTATGACCAAATTCTAGATTGAATAGAGCATGATTTACATTATCAAATTGGAGAGAAGCTATACCTCTATTTATAGAAAAGCCATAGAGAAAATTATTCAATTGATTGGGACCAAAGAGCCAATAAAGTCAGTATCTGATTCCGTATCTGATACGGTTGATCTATTCCTTGCACAGTCAATTAATGCAATATTAATTCCGTATCTACACTCATATCTTTTTATTTAGCTTTTTTGACAAGTAAGCCCAATTTACGTGAATAAGTCACAAGCCCATGAAATGCACCGGTAAACTTTAAACTCATAGGTCAGGTAAGATGGGATTTAAGAGCCGAACCGATGGCTTGAACATAAAAATACTTGCACTTAATTAACGATGGAAGGAATCCGATATATGTCATTCATATAATGCATATATCCATGCAACTTTTACTAAACTCCAATAGGTTTTAGTAAGATAAATATCTTATAACATAATTTGTCCATCGAAAACTCATTGAGCTAGCCTTAATTTAATGGTTGCTACACACCATAACCATAAACATCACAATGGTCGTCACGGCATTGCATAGTCCTCATTCCAACCACTCTTTTCTAGAGAAAATTACAGGTTGCCCCTAGAGATTATTTTAGCCAACTCTCTATAATTTGTTTTGTCTTGATTTGAGCTAAAATCTAAAGTTAAAATATAGAATGATGAAATCCAAAACACCTAGCATTAAACGGGCAAATTCAAAACAGAGCCATCGCCAAAAGGCCTGCAACTCTGCTAGTAAAGGGATTAGGGGGTGAAGACACTAGTATCACGAGTGTGGGGTTCAACTCCCACACTCTGCAAAAGATAGAACAAAAGTCTGAGAGTGAGAAGAGTTAGAGATAGGACCGAATAAAAAAAAATAAAATAGAGCCATCAGTAAGCTAAAACCGTGAAGCATGCAGTTTCCCTTACTAATTTCAACTAGAAATCACATTTTTATTTTCCTCATGATTTTAATTTAAGGAGAAATTTTAATCCACTTTGTAAATCAAATGCTTCATACTATGTGTTTTCGAATCTCAAGCCAAAAAAGGAAATTTGTGCACAGTTGAAAAATGGAATTATATAGATTGAGTCAAATTGATCACAAGAGAGAGACAGAAAAACCCCTAAAAGTAAAAGAGCCAAATGTGTAATTATAATATTATAAAGAGTTAGTACTAAAATCATAAGAGATTGACTCAAACAACCCTAAAAGAGCCAAATGTAACCACTATCTATAATCATAGGCCAATATAGGAAAGTTTCGGCAGAAGTGAGTACAAAATGAAATTATAAGTCATTAATTAAGATAAATTGTGCCAGACACATAAGCCAAAGTTGATAAATAAATAAATTATAAATCATTGATTGAGATAAATTAAATCACAAGAAATTCAATTAAGTGTTCCGTAATATGTCAGATTATAAGGCAAAATTGGAAATTTGGGTAAAATAGAAAACAATAAAACCATAAAATTTAATTAATACTAATTAATCTCTCTCTCTCTCTCTCCAAAAAATTTGTCTGTCTCCAAGCACTCATCATCTTCCAGAGAAAAACTGGCAAAATAAGAGGAATAGCAAGCATATATGATTCAATATTTTCTCTAACACTTCCCTCATAGTGTATAATCAGCCTTTGTTTTCATGTGGACGTGTCATGTTATGAAATTATTTCTGGCCAAAAGATATAATTTTAAGGGAAAATTTCAAATAAAAGTATGAAGTGATGTTGTTTTCTTAAAAGAGGGTTTTTGTTGAGAATACAGGAAAGAAAGAAGATGTGGAAAGCTGAAGGAAGTTCTTCAAGTCTTCTATACGCTGTTCTACGTAACTGATTTCTGTTCTTAGAGCAAAGGAAAAACAGACTAGTTAGCATTCTGTTAGTTCAGTTCAACAAGATTTGTTTCTTCTGTTAGTTTAGTTGTTCAGTTGCATTTTCTGGTATATGAGATGTTAACTCAAGTGTTAGTTTTGTGGTATGTATATAAACAGCAAGATTCACGAGAGTAAAGTTGAGCTCTCAGATGAAGTTCAAGTTCTTCAACTATAGATTTCTTTTCTTCTTTCTTTCATTTCTCTAGTATTTTTCACATAGTATCAGAGCATTCTCTGAGAGCAAAGCTTGATCTCATTCGTTGAACACAACAATGGCAGCAAGAACACCGAGATATCCTTTTCCTATTCATGTCAACATTACTAACTTCGTTACAATCAAGCTTGCTGAAGACAACTTTCTTCTCTGGCAAGCTCAGTTTTATAGATTTCTTCGCAGTCAAGAGCTATTTGGCTTCATCAATGGAGAAATTCCACCACCTCCATAGACAATACAAGCTGAAGTTGACGGGGAGAGAGGTCGAAGTAGTCAATCTTGATTACACTGATTGGGTGAAAACCGATCAACTGGTATCTTCATGGATAAGTGGTGCAGTTTCTGAGAATATCCTGGGGCTAATCATCAGCCTGGAAACATCCTATGAGGTATGGCAAACTTTGCTGAATAGATTCACACAGAAATCAGTAGCTAGGGAGTTTGAGTTGAGGGGGAAACTGCAGGCATGTCAGAAATGAAATAGACAGCTATCTGATTATCTTAGAGAGTACAAACTGATTTGCGATCAGTTAAATGCAATAGGAAAACCTGTGGATGAAATAACTAAAGTTTTTGGCGTCTTGGAAGGACTAGGATCTGAGTATGAAAACTTCAAAACAACCATGTATTGTTTGAAACCTCAACCTGATTATGATGAGGTGATATCACAGCTAGAAAGATTTGAAACAAGACTGCAGAACTATTCCTTGAATCAGTTTAATCCTAACTTGGCATATTACGGAGAAAGAAATGTTGAGATGGAACCGAAGATAGTTACTAGCAAAGAACTTAATCAGCCTAATCTGGCTTTTATGGGACAGAGAGGTAGCTTCAGGGGAGGACGAAACTATGGCAGAGGTCGTTCATTCGACAATCGAGGTCGTGGTTATGGTTATCAAGGAAGAAGTCAGAATTATAGATCATTTAGTCTGACTCACGATCAGGAGGCTCAGCATTTTAAACCACAGAGTCCTGGTTTTCGACCACATGCTGATTCTTCACAGAGATATCAAGAGACTAAATCTTATCCCACTCAAACCTCTGCAACTTATAAGAATTTACGGGTTGTGAAAGAGACAGATGGAATTCGAGTAGCATGTCAAATCTGCAAACGACCAGGGCACGATGCACTTCGATGTTGGTATCGGTTCGACAATTCTTATCAAGACGAAGCTATTCCTCAAGCTCTAACAACAACACATCTTGAGGATCCTACAGGCAGTGAATGGTATCCTGACACAGGAGCCACAGCTCACATCACTACTAATCCTGGTATAATTCATAACCCCTCAAAGTATACTGGACATGATACTGTCATGATAGGAAATGGATCATGTATTCCTATTACTTACACTGGTAATGCGTTCTTACATTCTGAGCTTGATGTGTTACCATTAAATGATGTACTGGTGGTTCCTGAAATCAAGAAGAATCTTCTTTCAGTTTCAAAACTGACTGATGACTTTCCCTACTCTTTTGTGTTTGATAAAAATGGTGTCTATGTGAAGGACAATCGCACCAACACCACAGTGATGCTAGGGAGAAAAGTTGGGGGGCTCTACCGAGTGGATCCGCAGGAAACTAAGGCTCTACTTACGCAGAGGCATAAGGCAGTCGAAGAAGAAATATGGCATCAACGACTTGCTCATACCAACTCACAGATCTTGAAGCATCTCCAACGACAGCAGAGGATCTGCTGCACTAAGAAAGCACCATCTGTGTGTGGTAGTTGTCAACTTGTCAAAAGTACTTCACTACCTTTTCCCCCTTCTGATTCTGCAACTGAAGTTCCTCTAGAAAGGATACATTGTGATATTTGGGGTCCATCACCAGTGACTTCACTTCAGGGATTCAGATTTTATGTCATCTTTGTTGACAATTTCTCTCGCTATAGTTGGCTTTATCCAATGAAGCTGAAGTCAGACTTCTATGATGTTTTTCTTATGTTTCAGAAGTTTGTGGAAAACCAACTTAATCATAAAATCAAAGTTTTTCAATGTGATGGGGGCGGTGAATTTACTAGCACCAGATTTCAGCATCACTTGGAAACTTGTGGTATTAAACAATACTTATCTTGCCCCTACACCCCTGAACAAAATGGGATTTCCGAGAGGAAACATCGTCATGTAGTAGAATTGGGCCTGACTATGCTCTACCATGCTAGAACTCCATTACAATATTGGTTTGATTCCTTTTTGACTGCCAATTACATCATTAACTTGCTTCCAACTCCTAAGTTGCAGATGGACTCGCCTCACAGTAGGTTGTTTAAACAAGTACCGAGCTATGATCATCTTAGGGTCTTTGGCTGTGCTTGTTATCCCTGCCTCAGGCCCTATGCACAACACAAGTTTGATCCTCGATCCCTTACATGTGTTTTTCTGGGATATAGTGAGCGTCATAAGGGGTATCGCTGTCTAGTTCCTACTGATGGTCGAATATATGTCAGTCAACATGTGCAGTTTAATGAATGTTTCTTTCCTTTTACCAAGAAACTAAATAGTGACTATCCTCACTACACTTCTCTGTATCGCAAATGGGTTGATGAGGTAGACTTTCTGGATTCTAACAAGCTGCGTTCCATGCGACACCCTTCTATTTGTACCACTGGTCATTTACAGGAAACTGACGTTATGGAGGTTGGCCATATTCGTGTCCCACATATCACAGAGCCGTGCAACCACATGTCTTTATCATCCTCACAACCTCCTACTAACCATGAGGTCTCAGGATGTTCTGCTCCAGATAATGCAGCACCAATCATTTCTGTTGATGATTCAGCTCATCCAAGTGCTTTTTCCCATCATTCCCATGATACCTCTGTTCATCCTATGCAAACTCGACTCAGGTCTGGTATAACTAAACCAAATCCCAGATATGCTTGCTTAGCTGAATACAATGTTCCAGCTGAACCGAAATCACTTAAATCAGCTCTAGCTCATAAGGGCTGGACTCAAGCAATGCATGAGGAAATGGATGCCCTACATATGAATCAAACTTGGATATTAGTTCCAAGATCAACTGAGATGAATATTATAGGTTGTAAGTGGGTGTTTAAAACAAAGTTAGCATCAGATGGAAGTCTTGACAGGTTGAAGGCTCGTTTGGTTGCTAAAGGGTTTCACCAAGAAGAAGGAGTAGACTTTTTTGAAACCTTCAGCCCTGTAGTGAAACAAGCCACACTTCGTATTGTCTTATCAGTGGCTATGGTAAAGCACTGGCCTGTTCATCAACTAGATGTCAAAAATGCCTTTTTACATGGCACACTCACTGAATCTGTCTATATGGAGCAACCCCCTGGTTTTATCAATCCTACTTTGCCTCATCATGTCTGTTTACTCAAGAAATCTTTGTATGGTCTTCGACAGGCTCCACGAGCATGGTTTGAGAAATTCAGCAACTTCCTTCTTGAATTTGGTTTTTTCTGTAGCACCACAGACCCTTCTCTCTTTGTGTTTCATCGTGGCACTGACACAATCTTGTTGCTTCTGTATGTTGATGATATTGTGTTGACTGGTAACTCACATCACTTGCTTGATGATTTCATCAAATCTCTGAGTATCTCTTTTCACATGAAAGATATGGGCTCACTTCATTATTTTCTGGGGATAGAAGCCAAATGCACCTCAGTTGACCTTTTCCTCTGCCAAACCAAGTATGCTATTGATCTTCTTACAAGAGCAAACATGCAAGACTGTAAACCTATCACAACTCCACTATCTGTAAGGCCTCTGCACACGACGGATGATGATATCTATCTTGTTAACCCACTTGAATACAGAAGTTTAGTTGGAGGGCTTCAGTATCTCACCATAACTCGCCCAGACCTTGCTTATGCTACTAATCTTTTATGTCAGAAAATGCAGCGACCAACAATTGCTGATTTTCATAAACTAAAGCGAGTTCTTCGATATGTTAAGGGCACTGTGAATCTGGGAATCTTCCTCCATTCTCAAAGTTCCATGACCTTATATGGTTTCTCGGATGCTGATTGGGCTGGCTGTCTTGATACCCGACGTTCCACAATTGGTTTTTGCACATATCTTGGTGCCAATCTCATCTCCTGGTCTGCTAAGAAACAACCGACTGTCTCTCGTTCATCTACTGAAGCAGAGTATCGAGCTCTTGCATCTGCTACTGCTGATCTTACATGGATTAGTTTTGTCCTACGTGATATTGGCATCTCTCTTCACTCTCCTACAACTCTGTTTTGTGTAACCAGTCTGCCATATCACTTACCACCAATCCTGTCTTACATGTTCGAACTAAACATATTGAAATTGACTTTCATTTCGTCAGAGAAAAGGTCTCCTTGGGATCCCTACGAGTTCAATATATTCCTAGTAATCGACAGCTTGCTGACATTTTCACCAAGGCTTTGCCACGACTTGATCATTTCACTCTCAGAACCAAACTGGGCTTGGGGTTCAAACCTGCACCCAGTTTGCGGGGGGATGTTGAGAATACAGGAAAGAAAGAAGATGTGGAAAGCTGAAGGAAGTTCTTCAAGTCTTCTATACGCTGTTCTACGTAACTGATTTCTGTTCTTAGAGCAAAGGAAAAACATAGTAGTTAGCATTCTGTTAGTTCAGTTCAACAAGATTTGTTTCTTCTGTTAGTTTAGTTGTTCAGTTGCATTTTCTGGTATATGAGCTGTTAACTCAAGTGTTAGTTTTGTGGTATATATATAAACAGCAAGATTCACAAGAGTAAAGTTGAGCTCTCAGATGAAGTTCAAGTTCTTCAACTATAGATTTCTTTTCTTCTTTCTTTCATTTCTCTAGTATTTTTCACAGTTTTGAGTGAATCTTTTTTTTTCAAATAAGAGCCCGAAGTAGCTAATTTTGTCTTAAAAAAGAGTCTAATCTCACATATGCCTTTCACTGTTTCTTTACAAAGACTTTTTGCCCCTTTGTTTTTCTTTTTCTGTCTTTTGTTCTCTATTTACCTTCTCTCCTGCATAGCAGCCTTCCTACTAAATAAACTCTTGATCATGGGTGTTTAAAATTTTCATTTCGGCACAGGACCATGGTCAAGAGGTTAAAGCTCAAGTGGCCATGGCCGTGGCTGAGAGCTCGGAGAGATGGCGGCCGTGGCTACGAGTCAAAAAGAGAGAATGGCCATTGGCATCGTCGAGTGAGCGCTAAATGGAGGAGCGGTCGTAGGTGATCCAGTAGGGAGCTCATCGACGACTTCATGACATCGAACGAGATCGGACCTCAAAAGTGTCTCAGCACTAGTGCGGACGGAAAAAGGAAGAACAAGATGAACAGAGAGCATAAGAAAAATAAAGATAGAAAAAACGTCCTTGAATGAAAATACCCTCAACTATGGCTTGGAAAGTGGCACGTGAGTGGCACATGCGAGATCAGGTTTTTTTTAGACAAAATTGGCTACTTCGTACCCTTATTTGAAACAAAACTCACCATGGGCTCTCTTTTGAGAAAGTGGCCTCACTTCAGATCATTAGTTGAGATTTTCTCTAGATTTAATTCCTACGAGCCCAAATCTAATGATCTAATGCCACCATTGTTTGCTTCAACTCTTTGAATACTGAAATCTTAGATATGATGAGTTCCAAATATGCAGAAGAAAATTGTATATTTTTCTGTGTGTTTCATAATGAAGAGTACATGAGTATTTACATGCTTTACAAGATGACAATGTAGGACCAATCAAGGATACATACAATCAAGGGAAAAATATGCATAATCCCAAGGGATATGGAAAATATTTTAGATATATCTCTAACATGACGATGATAGTTACAAACTTTACGATGATAATTACAAACTTTTCTCAATATTGAAATACAATCGTGTCTACAAGTGCAACTTTCCAAAAAACAGCAGTTGTGCCAATCACGTAGTTAGCCACCTCCTAGAGTTTTGCAATCATCGCCTTCCGAACGTTCACCCTGCTCTAGACCTATCCATTGTGTTCAACTATTGCAAGTCGCTCCGAGGAGTCGTCGTGTTGTTCAACGACGCTTGGCACTTATCTTGCCGGAGCATGCTTGCAACACTTGTGAATGGCATCTTTCATTCAGGTGTAACAAGGCCCTCACAAAAGGGCATGTTGGATGTGTGGGACTTATCCGATTAGTTGACAAGGTACTGCTTCGAGCTCAAACTTGCCGTCGCCAATAAAGAGCGAGGGGCCAAAGTTGAAAACTCCCACTTAACCAACAATGTATATCAAGCATATTTACCAATAATTAGACTCATAGATGAAGATATGAAACGAAAAAGCAGTGCTCGTCCAGCTTAGGACCGAACTCTAGATTGGATCGAGCTTAATTTATAGATCTAATGAAATGACAACGATGGGAAAAAAAACTATGCCCCTATATATAGGGAAGCCCTAGAGAACCTTTCCCTTTGTTTTCGACTAAAGTGCCAATAAATTCTGTATCTTAACTCCGTATCTCAATCATTGCCACAAAAGAAAAAAATCGCATATCAATTATTGATATGGTAAATCTATCCTAATGTATTAATTCCGTATCTACATTGATATCTTCTTTTTTATTTTTATTTTTTTGCAAATAAGCTCACTTTACATGGATAAGCCACAAGCCCATGAAATGCGATAGAAAACTCTAAATTCATAGATCAAATAAGATGTGATTCAAAAATAGAAATAATACAGGCACATCACACTCATCACAAATTTGTTGTCCCTATTCAAAGTTTTTAAGATATGTAAGGTGATCATTTTTTCCCAATATTCCTAATTTCACAAGATTTCTCCAAACATATCATTTCATTCTCAGAAGAATTTAAGGAAATGGTAGGTTAATTAAAAGCATCGAGAGTACATTACGAGTACATCTCAACATGTCATTCCGCGTAAATCAATTCATTATATTTTCCCATATAAATTAAGTTTGCAAGATTAATCCAAATTTATCAGGTTATTAAAGAATAATTTGAGAATGGCAAGTAAAATGCCATATATATAACAAAATGGCAAGTAAAATCTCAGCACTGCATTGCCATATTAACAATCTTTGACACTTTGATGCTCTTGTTATATAAATTTATCACATTCGTTGCTGCCATTAAAAATGAATAGAAAACGACAGGTTGCAATTATTTCACCATCTGAAAATACATGGCAAGTAAAATTTCACTGCATTATCTGCGTGAATTGTCTTTGACATTAATTATGAAAGAAAAATCCATTTAAATATGTAAAAAAAAAAAAACCCCCACGCTACTTATGTAATGGACAAATTGATTAGTAAAAGCCCAGTTAATATCTTCCCAAAGATTTTTTATTTTGCAAGATTTTTGGTCTTTAAATAATAAATCGAAAGACAAGTTGCAATTCAGTCACCTTTCAAAATAAATGGTAAATAAAATCTCAATTACCTAACGAGTTTTCAACATTAACCCAAATTTATCGGGTTATTAAATAATATATAATTATAGAAAGATATGTAGGCTAGTTATAAACTTCATGAAGGTGACATCCCATTGTCTATATTAACATTCTTTGGCACTTGGTAACTCTAACTTTAGAAAATCATTTTTCCAAGTTTATCAAGTCATTGAATAGAAATTGACATACTGCAATTTTACATTATCTATGAAAATACTTGACAAGTGAAATCTCAACAATGCATTGTCCACGTGAACAGTCTTTAACACTTTTAACACTACTTATGTTAAAAAAAAAATACAGACAAATCAATTAGTAAAAGCCCATTTAATATCTTTCAAAAAAATATTTTAATTTGAGAGATTTTGGATCTTTAAGTAATGAATAGAGAAGGACAAGTTGCAATTATATCATCTTTCCAAATACATGGCAAGTAAAATCCCAACTACATGACAAGTTTTTTAGCAGTATGTCACGCCCCGAACCCCAACGGACTCGTGACACCCCTCGAAGGTCGTATTGAACGCAACGTCCCAAGACGCTTCGCCGACCCAAACGAAACACGCGAAGACAAACGCAAGCGGAAGCGGAAATAAAACAACCTAGACAAAAGATGATGGCAGAGGGATAGCACAAAACAATAATTTCATTTACGCCATAACAACCCAGGCTACTAACGAATAAACCACATTCAGCAAAAGGGGACGGTGATTGAATAGTCTACTACACTATATAAAAAGGGGGCATACAAGAAGGGAAGCAACATCGATGTCCACTACCACTTCCGGTCTCCGAACCGCATATGACGACTGTTCGCCACTTCCAGCCTGAAAATGTTTAGCAACGGAAATGAAATAAATCTCAATAAGCAGACAACCTAAACCCCACCTAGGCCAATGCGTACCCAGACAAGTCTCAACATGCAATCTAACCACCGACAAATTGGAATCCACATAGACATACTTACCTCGCCTCCAATCACACGCCAACTCTGCATATTAGTCCAATCACTATAAGCAATAATATTCCAAGAACACATCACAATCACTCGAGCGCCATACACACGTGCGTTCACCCAATTCAATCAAGCATATTCCACATGCATGTCCATCCAACTATCCATGACCCGCGTAAACACGCCTCGGGTCCTTTCCCACAGCCCGCGTCAACACGCCTCAAGCCCATTCTCACAGCCCGCGTCAACACGCCTCAGGCTCAACTTTCTTCCCAATGACCCACGTAAACACGCCTCAGGCCCAACTTTCCTTCCACTGACCCGCGTAAACACGCCTCAGGCCATTCAGACAAGCGCATACGCCACATTATTCAATTAATTACCACTTCTTTCACATATTCAAACAGCGCCCAAGGATATTCAATCAACCACAGTACCATTCGCCACTCATGCGCACCAAGACAACCACAATTCCACCAATTAAAGTCACACTCACAAACAGTCATTCAAGGTCAGCCAGTACTCAACATCAAATCCTCACGTGAGCACATAATATCAAGCATTGAATCAGCCCACAAATCAAACAACATTCGATTGTAACAACGCTCGCCATTCCAACACATTTTAACCCACATTCCGCTCGATAAACCCACCAACATCACTCAACGTACTCAATTTCCAATCATCCACTTTAGCCCACAAACACGAACTAAATAAGTCACAAATCCAACGGATCAAGTCACATTCCACCAAGCATGTTCAGTCGCATTAAAGCCGACAAAGTCAACCCACACTTAACACAATCAACACACATTTGGGCATTAAATTCCACCACACGGATAGTGAACAATTCAGCCACCACATGATCAACGTTTCATCACCTTTCAAAGCACATTTCAATCTATAAACTCAATGATATCCACCCACAACCTCAGCACCCAAACCAGCTATTAATTCAGCCTTAGATTACCCCTAATCCAACCTCCAAATCAACCAAACTCACACCATAATCCAGCCATAAACAGTCCACCCACTTCACTGTACAAATTAGCCTTAAATAACCCCTATTCCATTACACAACAAGTCTAAACGAGTCCAAGGATACCTATAATCCTAAGCGAAGATTAGGGAGTCCGCTTACCTCGACTTGAGCAAGAAAACGGGGCTGGGCCACGGGGAGGATCGCCGGGACAGCGGTGGCGGCAACTCAGCGGCAGCAGGGGCGAGCATCTGGGTTCACGGTGGTGAGAAGCAGCAGCAGCAGCGAGTGGCAGGGACCTCGCCGGAACAGCAGCAGGTCCGGCGGCGGCTGGGCAATGACAACGATGCTGCAATGGCAAGCGGCTGGGGGGAAACAGAAGCAGCCACGTCGAAGGTTGGACGGGTAACGAGCGGCAATTTGGACGGAACAGAAGCAGCCACGTCGTCGGGACAGCAGCAGCTCCGGCGTTCAAGCGGCGACGACGGTCGGAGCAGGGACAGAGAGAGAGAGAACAAAGGAAGGGGAGGGGAGTGGTGGCCGGACCAGGGGAGCAGCGGCCACAGTGGCGACGGCGGCAGCAGGGGCGGTGACTAGGCGAAAAAGGGGGCTGGGTGGTGGTGGCAAGCCGGCAAGGGCGGCGGCGGTCGGGACGACGGCGCGCGACGATGGCTGGCGAGGCGAAGCAGGGGGGTAAGCCAGAACAGAGGAAGGGAGAATCGCGACGGCAATGGGGGAACCAGCGGCAGTCGGTGACGGCACGGCGGCTCGGTGGACGACGTACGATGGCCGGAAGAGCTACGGCGACACGGCGGCTGGGCGTAGGGCCGGACGCACGCGCGCGGAGAAGGGAGGGGAAAACTCGATGAGGCAAAACAGAGGGGAGGGGTGACGATCACGGCGGCTCCGGCTGGGGCGAGTAGCTGGACGGCGGCTCGGGTGGACAACGCGCAGCGGTTGGGCGGTGGCCGGAGAACTGCGCGGAGGGAGGGAAGGGAAGGACGATCATGACAGGGGGGAAAATGAGCGAGAGAGAGAGAGAGAGAGAGAGAGAGAGAGAGAGAGAGAGAAGGACGATCGTGACAGGGGGGAAATGAGCGAGAGAGAGAGAGAAAGAGAGAGAAGCAAAAAGTCAAATAAAGCACTCAAGTGCGATCCAACGGCCACAAAACGATCTTACGAGCTTGATCCAATTGCCACGAAAATCCCAAATTAATAAATTAGGAAAAAGTGTCAAAACACCAACTAAAGCACACTACAAGGGAGGTCTACTAGTCCAAATCCGCACCCGATCTAAATTTCACTTTTCACTAATCCCGGGCAATATCAACGTTGGCCACAATAATATCGACACCGTCCAATTAAATTCGTCACGAAACTCCGAGAAATTTGACACCAAAGTTTGGGCTCTAAATAACGGTCAAATTCAATCAAGTGCGATTCTAGCGAAATCTCTACTTTAAAATTAACCCAAGAGTGATCAGTTCCGGGCGAGATTTTACTATAAGCACACTGACGAAATACATGTTTTATAAATCCCAAAAATGCGTCGAAATTCGAAATGTCACACATTAACCCAAATTTATCAGGTCATTAAAAATATATATAATTAGAGAAAGATATATAGCTAGCTATGAAAATACATGACAAGTGTGTTGAGAAAAATCCCTAATGAGTTTTGAGGAATGACAAAACTATCTGTTACTGACCAGAATTATAATTAAGTTATTTGATGCAGGTAAATGCTGAGTCATCAAACTTAGTCGATGAAAGGATTTTGTCATCAGACTCAAAATTACTCGTCAGATTCAATGAATGTTATTTTTGGCAAGTTTATGCAGGATAATCAAATTGATATCTCAGGATTCCTAATTGGCAATCACAAGATCGTTCCTTAAACACAAAGAACTATACTTATGGAAACCTTGATTTGATTGTATGGGCGATCAAATCACTTGGAGATAATGGTTCTTTTCGTAATGGCTATGCATCCTATTTTGAGAAGAATCTCCAACGGGTTGATTTGGAGATCAATCCTCTGAAGACTGTCCAACGAATAGATTGGAAGTAGAGGAGTATAAAAGGAGTGCAAACGTCGTACAAAAAATAAGAACCAGAATCGAGAATTCCAAAGTTTGAATAGAGCTTCGATCTTACACACTTGTGATTACTGTATTCCACGTTGTGACTTTAGAAAGAAAATTACTTGAGTGAAGAGTGTATGTGATAGTGCAGTCTATCATTTGTGAAGCACTGCTCTTATAATCTTCTGGTGATTCAATAGTGAAACACAGCCAATAGGCTGCCAGCATGGAGAGTGGACATAGGCTTGATAAAGCCGAACCACTATAGAGATCTGTGTACAGTATTCTCTATTCCTAAACTTTCATTTATTATTGCTGATATTATACTGCATACATATCTGTCAAACAAGTTCGTCAGAACATCATCTAAGTCATCAGACACAATCATCTGACGACAACTTACATGCAAATTTGTAATTCGCATCCATCTAATATTGTACATACGAGTTGTTGACCTCGACTGTATTCATTCCACACGTTTAAAACATCCAATTTGGTAAAATCACCTATTCACCCCTCTCTAGGTGATAGCACTAGCTGTAACAATTGGTATTAGAACCAAGTGCTCATTTTTCCTTTAAGTGTTATTTTATTTCTAAGTTAACGATTCTTGATGGCTAGTAATGCTGAGTTAGGTCACAACAACAGACTGCCTTACTTCAATGGAATTGAATACAGTGTCTGGGAAAACAAGATGAAGACATTCATCTTGGGAATAGATCAAGATATATGGGACATTGTTGAACATGGAATCATTCCACACGTTTCAACTGAAACAAAATCCCCAGAAACTTCAAAAGGGCAAAATGAGACACCTTCTACCAAAGGAATTAGAGAGCAAATCAGATGTCAAGTTCTACCACTCTCAGCCAAAGAAATTTTCAAAAGAATCCATCTGGATACAAAGATCAGAACGGCCATATACAATGGTCTTGTAAGCGTTGAATACAAACGAATTGCAAATCTCAAAACTGCAAAAGAAATCTGGGATCGTCTCAAGTTTGTTCATGAAGGAACAGAGAGAGTCAAGGAGACAAATCTCAACATTCTTCTTAGGCAGTACGAGTCCTTCACTCAGAAACCAAATGAAACAATTTCTGAGATGCAGAGCAGATTCACTGAGATCGTAAATGGACTTGAATTCCAAAACAATCCCATCTCAGAACCTATAAAGGTGAACAAGTTGCTGAGAGCTTTGGGCAGTACGAGTCCTTCACTCAGAAACGAAATTAAACAATTTCTGAGATGCAGAGCAGATTCACTGAGATCATAAATGGACTTGAATTCCAAAACAATCCCATCTCAGAATCTATAAAGGTGAACAAGTTGCTGAGAGCTCTTTCAAAAGAATGGAACAGCATCAAAGTTTCTATTCGAGAAACTCAGGGGATCAGACCACTCACAGTGGACCAACTCATCGGAACTCTTCAATCCTATGAAACTGAAAATTTCTTAGAAGTTGAAGAACCCAAAGGTAAAAAGTCCATTGCTTTAAAAACTAACATTGATTCTGATGACACAGATACAGATGAAGATGAAGATGAAGAATTGGCTCTAACGGTCAAGAAACTGAGAAAGATGGCAAAGAAGGTGAAGATGAATAAGTCAAAGAAGCAATTCAAGAATTCTGAGTCATCAAAGGCCAAGAAGCTAAATTTTCAAAAGAAATCAAGTGCCGAAGATGAAGAAAACAAAGACGTAATAAGTTTCCGCTGAAAAAAAAAACGGACACATAAAGCCAAAATGTCCTCTTCTCAAAAAGAACAGAGGGAAGTATGAACGATATAAGAAGGCTTTCAAAGCTGAATCATTGAGTGATTCAGAGGATGATGAAAGTGAACAAGAATTTGCCAATATTTGTTTGATGGCAAAATCAGACTCAGAATCAAGTTTTGATGAAGAAGATGAGGTAAGTAATTCAAATATTCCTGAAGCAGTTGTAAATTATATTGATGAGTTAATCTCTGTTAATAAAACTGCCTTCAAAAAGATTTCTGTATTGAAGAAGGAGATTGTGCCCCTAAGAAGTACTACTCAAAACAAAGAAATTGATGAGTCAATTGAATGTTTAAAAAAGGAAAACAATCTTTTAAAACATCAAGATATTTCGCAAAAGGATAAGATTGATTTCTTGCAAAAAGAGTTTAATCTTATCAAGAAAAATAAAGATTTTCTTGAAAAGGAAAATGATTCATTGAAAAAGGAAATTTCTGATCTGAAAAATATTTCTAAGGAAATTATTGATCGAATCTCTAATGAAAAAGAACTTTTAAAAAATGATATTTCTAATATAACCAAGAAATTCTCAATGGGTTCGAAAAATCTTCAACATGTTTTATCAATTCAAGTTCCTTATTATAATAAATCAAGTGTGGGTTTTGAGAAAAATACTGAATTGAAAAATGCTTTTCCCAATGTCAAAAAAAGACTAAAGAAAAGACCTCCCAGATTTGTGTATCAAAATCACTTAAAGAATAACTGTCCTAAGGTTTGGAGACCTGTTCAGAGAAACATTCTGAGAATGATCAATCCTAACCAAAATGGACCTAAGAAAATATGGGTACCAAAGAAAAAGTGAGTTACTTATCTTTTGCAGGTACCAAAGAAAAGAAAGAACAAATGGTACCTTGACAGCGGTTGCTCGAGACACATGACTGGAGATCCTTTGAAATTCATCCATTTAGAAAGAATAAAACGAGGAAGTGTATCCTTTGGAGGCAACAACAAAAGAAAGATAGTTGGCAAGGGAATTGTCAAAATTGAAAATCTCATCATCAATGAAGTCTCACTAGTTGAAGGTTTGAACTTCAATTTAATTAGCATTAGTTAATTATGTGATATTGGTTACAGAATCACTTTCTAAGAAGACAAATGCTATGGGATAAGTAAAGACAACAAGCAATCATTCACGGGTCGAAGACATGGAAACATCTATCTACTAGACACGAAGTCTAAATATTTTCAATGTCTCGTTTCCATAAAAGAAGAATCTGATCAGTGGCACAGAAAGCTCGGACACGTTAGTGTGAAGTTAATATCCAAAATAGCTTCAAAGAAACTTGTCAAAGGATTGCCAGAACGAAGATATAAGAGCATAGAGTTATGTTCAGCTTGTTCTAAAGGTAAACAAGTAAGAAGTTCATTTAAATCAATAAATTATGTCACCACTAACCGAGCTTTGCAGTTGCTTCATATGGACATATTCGATCCTACTCAAACTCTAAGTCTTAGAGGTAAGAAATACTGCTTAGTTATTGTAGATGATTATTCAAGACTTACTTGGGTATTCTTTTTAGCTCATAAAAGTGAAACATTTGAATATTTCTCAAAATTTGCCAAAAATGTACAAAATTGAAAGGGCTATACTATTTCGAGCATTAAATCTGATCATGGAAGAGAATTTGAAAATCAGAATTTTTCTTATTTCTGTGATGAAAATGGTATTCAACTTATTTTTTCCTCACCATATACTCCTGAACAAAATAGAGTAGTTGAAAGAAAGAGTAGAACTTTGCAAGAAATGACTAGAACTCTTCTATTTGAAAACAAAACTCCAGCACATTTTTTGGGCTGAAGCTGTATCAACAGCTTGTTATATATCAAATAGAATTTTTCCAAGACAAATTCTTGAAAAGACCCCTTATGAACTGTTTAAAGGTAAAATTCCCAATGTCTTGTATTTTCGGATATTTGGATGTAAATGTTTTATTCTCAAAACTCCTAATGATCGTGTTGGTAAGTTTGATGAAAAGTCAGATGAAGGAATCTTTCTTGGATATTCAACAACAAGCAAGGCTTACAGAGTATTCAATAAAAATACTCAAACAGTCGAAGAATCATTAAATGTTAAGTTTGAAGACTCAATTCAGACTCAACAAGATGATTCTGATATTGAAAATCCAGCATCTGAAGAATCTGATCTAGCATATAATAAAATGACGGTAAGTGAAAATTATCAGAATCAAAGATCTGATGAAGCTCAGGAATCGTCAAACCAACAAGACAATGAAGAATCATCAAATCTCAATGATGAAAACAATGAAAGATTCAATAAAAACTGGAAGCAAAAATCCAGTCATCCCAAAGAACTCATCATTGGAAATTTAGATGAAGGGATCAAAACCAAAGTAAAGGTGAAGGAAATCATAAATACGATGGCTTTCATTTCTGAAGTTGAACCAAAGAATGTCGAAGATTCCTTGAAAGATGAAAGCTGGATTGAAGCCATGCAAGAGGAACTTTTACAATTCCAGATCAATCAAGTATGGGAGCTTGTTCCTAGACCCAAAAATCATTTAGTTATTGGAACAAAATGGGTATTTCGAAATAAAATGGATGATCAAGGAAAAGTCATCAGAAACAAAGCAAGACTTGCGGCCAAAGGATATTCACAAGAGGAAGGAATAGATTACAATGAAACGTATGCTCCGGTGGCCAGGTTAGAAGCAATAAGAATTTTACTAGCTTATGCTTGTTTTTGTAATTTTAAACTGTTTCAGATTAATGTCAAAAGCGCATTCTTGAATAGCTACATCAAAGAGGAAGTATATGTAGAACAACCTCCAGGTTTTGAAGATCCTCACAAGCCTGATCAGGTATATACTCTCAAGAAAGCATTATACGGTCTTAAACAAGCACCACGTGCTTGGTACGAAAGACTGAGCAGCTTTCTGGAACAAAATGATTTCACAAAAGGTAATGTAGACACTACCTTATTCATCAAAAGGAAAGGTAAAGACATTTTAATAGTTCAAATTTATGTAGATGATATTATTTTTTGTTCTACAAATGAAAAATTGTGTAAGAATTTTTCTAAAATAATGCAAAGTGAATTCGAAATGAGCATGATGGGTGAGTTAACTTTCTTCCTTGGAATACAGGTTAAACAAACCAAAAATGGCACCTTTCTTTGTCAAGAAAAGTATGCCAGGGAAATTTCAAAAAAGTTTGGTTTGGTGAATTGCAAAAAGACAGAAACTCCAATGTCATATTCTATTAAACTAGACAATGATGAAAAAGGAAAACCAGTAGATTAAAAATTATATAGAAGCATGATTGGCTCGCTTTTATATTTAACTGCTTCAAGACCAGATATTCTGTTCAGTGTTTATTTGTGTGCTAGATTTCAATCAGAATCAAAAGAATCTCATCTTACTACAATCAAAAGGATTATCAAATATGTTGGCACCAATCCTACACTTGGATTGTGGTATTCTATGGGATCAAATTTTACTCTTATTGGATATTCTACTGATTATGCTGGTTGCAAAATAGACAGGAAGAGCACTTCTGGAACGTGTCAATTGTTAGGACACATGCTTGTTTTATGGTATTCAAAGAAGCAACAAACTGTAGTTCTTTCAACGGCAGAAGCTGAATACGTCTCACTTGGAAGTTGCTGTGCTCAAATTTTTTGGATGAAACAACAATTGAGAGACTTCAACATCAAAGACTCAACTGTGGAGATCAAGTGTGATAATACCAGCGCCATCAATCTGACCAAGAATCCAATTCTATATTCAAGAGCTAAGCATATTGAAATTAAACATCATTTCATTCGTGATCATGTTTTAAAAGGAGATATTTATGTTCAATTCATTGACACTAAACAGCAATTAGCTGACATTTTTACAAAATCTTTAGAAAAAAAAAATTTCAGCTTATTAGAGATAAACTAAATATCATTAATTCCTTACCAAAAAAAATTAAATATCATTAATTTCTTACCCAAAAAAAAACTAAATATCATTAACCCACTTTATTGAGCTGTGCAGTATAAAGTCTCATTGCATCTGATGACTTATTTGATCAAGCATATATTTGAAGTGTCTGATTTTGGCGCGCAATGGCTAATTATTCAAGATGCCAAGCATCAAGCCCGTGCAGACAGACATGCTACCACTCAGCTTGAAATTCAGAAACTGCGAGATGAGGAGGAACACTTGATGAACTCACTAAGTGACATCATCAACAAAATAGTCATAGAAAATCAGCAAGAACACATGGCTACTGCAGAAAAAGAAACTGAGGAAGGACTTTCTAGGAGACAGGGGGAGCCTGAGAATGAACATTGTCCCGACCAACCTCCCGCTCTTTTTTCGCTGAAAAGGGGGGTTTCGCCTGGTACGTGCTAAGTCTAGGTTCGGGACTTAACTCGGGCTCTCCCAAGCCCATACCATATCGCGACTTAGGGTTTAATTATTTAACATGCAAGTGGTTTATACCAAGGAGTCGCCACTAATCGATTTGGGGTGGGTCGATTAGAAACCCAAATAAGGTGATGGGAGAATCACCCTATTCCTGCGAACCAGAGATTAACTGAGTTCGGGGACTTGATTACACTAGTTGGATAACTAATGCCCTTTCAGTACCATTTTACCCTGTTCATTTTTTGAAAATATTTATTAGGCAGTTTGGATTGATTTTAGGATCTTTCTCCTAACATGTGAGGTGATCAAGCGAGTGCGTAATCAGAAACGATTAGCAGTCAAAACAGATATGCAGCTTTAGGTTCTAATCCTAACTAAGTCAGATGACATTCAAAACACAACAATTCATGCAATTGTATTAAAAAACATGCATAATAATACAACGGTAATAAAAAAAACATGCAAAATACTACCGTGCAACCTCAGGCTTGTCTAATTTAAACAAGACAAAAACATGCATAATAATACAGTAATAAATTAAAATATTTAGACATATTACATAATTAAAAAAAATTTAAAAAAAAATTTTTAAAAAGAAAATACGAAAATAGAAAAGAAAAGAAAAAAAAAGTTTTTTTAAAAAAAATTTTAAAGTTTTTTTTTAAAATAATAAAATAATAATATAATATTAAAAACGGGTCGGGTCGGGTCGCGGATCCGGGCCGGGTCGGAACCGACCCAGGTCAATGGATCCGACCCAGGGCATTGACCCGGGTCGAATCGGTTGAGTCGGGACGGGTCATCGGATTCGGATCCGGTCGAGACCGACCCGAATCGACTAATTCAGATCAAGTAATCGGATCGGGATCGGGTCTGACCGACCCAATCCAACAGACCGGCCGGTTCAGCCGGCCCTCAGTTCTCAGACGCCGGAGGGGCACTGACCGGACGAAATTCCGGCTATTTGCTAGCGGTTTCGTCCGGCCAGTGATACCACTCTCTTTAGGACATCAAACTGAAGAGAGCCCGGTGCCTGGTCGCCGGAGATCCGGTCAGAACAGTCCCCGGCCAAGACCCGATCGGAGTTCGTTAATCCGGATGCCGATCGGAGTTTGGCCGACATACCCAAACCACGATTCAACCTCATTTGGGCTCTGCTAACCTTCACGATACTTACCTGAGTCGGCTGAGTCACCGTTCGACCCCCTACTCTCTGGCGAAGCTTAAACACAAACCGGCCTCTTTGAGGAATTTTGACAAACAGTTGGCGGGCGTGACTAAAATAAGGACATTCCAACCTAATCCGGGACCCCGGCGTCCTCCGATGACCCCTACTCACCTTCGACCGTGACACTTGGACCATGAACAAAGACGGCACGGGCCGGGATTCGCGCGAAACGGCCGGCGCAAGTCCCGGCCACACCGGACACAAAAACAGGGCGAAACAGAGGCGATCGAGGGCCGGGAGAGGCTCACCGGTCGGCAGCACGTTTGGGAGGTGTCTGGCTGATCTGCGTGCAACGGGGAGGCTGGCCGACGACCTTCTCAGTCCCTGTAAGCTCTCAAACTTCTCTTTTTCTCTCTGATTCTCTCTCTGTTCTCTCTCTTCTCTCTGTCTCTATTTTTCTCTGAAAATGGCCGACCCCCCTCTCTCTTTCTCTCTGGCTTTTTATAGCCGGACGACGGACCCCCTCTGCTCCTCTGCGTCGGCGTGACGACGGCCTGCACCGGTCTACGCCACCCCACGACTTTCGTGGCCATTGTAGGCCGGTGCAGAGCAGGGGCGGAGCAGGTCTGAGACGGGCAGGGAGGAACAGGAAGTCGAGAGGGAGGGGAAGCCAGGAAAACGGGGAGGACGGGACTGGCAATTAATGCCAGTACCGTCGACGTGCTCATCCGGCCCTGCTCTGGCCGGATAGCGATGCCGAGGAGCGGCGCCGCCGTGCGTCACGCTGCCATCGAGCACAGGGGAGAACAGGGTAGCGAGAGCGACGGGGGGAGAAAGAAGGAGGAGGGCTGGGCCGGGCCAGGCCCAGCCGCGCGGGGGGAAGGAGAAGAAAAAAAAGAAACGCGGGCTGGGCTCGCGCGGGGGGAAGAGGAAGAAAAGAAAGAAAAAAAGGAAGAGTGGGCCAGGGCCCACGCGGAAGAAAGAAAAAGAAAAGGACCCGGCCCCAACCCAGCCCGACTCGATTTTTTGATTTTTTTTTATTTTTTTGATTTTTTTTAACTCTAATAGACCCTATTAATACAAATGTGCCTAAATTCTATATGTAATGCATTTAAATAGAAATATTTTTTGTTTTAGGAATTAAAGAAAATTAACTCCTAAATTTTGTGCAATTAATTTTGGGCAAATTAAAATAAGTGTCAACAGCTACCCCTCTTTGAAGGTGAGCTCGCAGAGGTTGAGCTCATAGAAGTTACATTCAAAGATAAAATGACACCTAAATTTAGCCCATGCATGCTCAATAAATGTTATTTTTGGCGAGACTGGAGTCCCATTTTTATGTTGCGATATAAGATGATGCATGCTAAAGCAAATAAAAACATACCTGGGGCTACTTACCTTGCCGAAAGGTAAAGTAATTCCAGATAGTTGATATTGTGTGTCGAGGACCCGAACCTGTCTTCAGTCGCCTTGATGGGGGGAAATGGTTTGTCTAGGACCCGAACCTTTCTTCGGTCGCCTTGACTGGGGAAATCGTTTGGCTAGGACCCGAACCTATCTTCGGTCGCCTTGACTGGATTTCGTTTGTCTAGGACCCGAACCTTTCTTCGGTCGCCTTGATTGGATTTTGCTTTGTCTAGGACCCGAACCTTTCTTCGGTCGCCTTGACTGGATTTTGCTTTACCAAAGTATCTGCATCTCATAAGGGGTACCTAAAAAGACTTGATGTGAACAGAGGGAGTTAATCCTATGCTCAGGAGGTGAACAAAGGGGTCAATCCAATGTTCAAAGGGTGAACAAAGGGGTCAATCCGATGTTCAGAGGGTGAACAAAGGGGTCAATCCGATGTTCAGTTGGTGAACAAAGGGGTCAATCCGATATTCAGTTGGTGAACAAAGGGGTCAATCCGATGTTCAAAGGGTGAACAAAGGGGTCAATCCGATGTTCAGTTGGTGAACAAAGGGGTCAATCCGATATTCAGAGGGTGAACAAAGGGGTCAATCCGATGTTCAGAGGGTGAACAAAAGGGTCAATCCGATGTTCAGAAGGTGAACAAAGGGGTCAATCCGATGTTCAGTTGATGAACAAAGGGGTCAATCCGATGTTCAGAGGGTGAACAAAGGGGTCAATCCGATGTTCAAAGGGTACCATAACAATCGTAGGTACATAGATTTTTGGAATCGGGCATGGGCAAAATGTACTTACCTGGGCACGTTCCTGCCTCTTAAGGGCGTGTCTCCTATCAGACAAGTTTTTTGTTCAAAGACGTGGTATTCATCAGAGAAATAGACAACTGAGGCTATTCTAGAATATCGTATAAAATATCTTGACCAGCAAGTCAAGATGCTTTTCTTTTTCAAAGAAACACCTGGTTTACCTTCTGGGTAGTTTGAAAAGAAATTTGATGAAATACCTGGGATTTCTTACCCGGAGGTTTGATGCATCATCTGCTGAATACCCGACCTTTTTCGGGGCATCTCTCTTGGGATGATAATGAGGGCTTCTCCAGCGCCCGAATTTTCGTTTTTTATCACTGGGGATTAGAGCTCTGAGCTGTAAAAGCATGCCGTGTCAATTCCACTTGGGGAACAGAAGAAATTTTTTGTGACATCTTTGGAGACGCTCCAAAGGTCATATGTTCTTTGAGTCTTTGACGATATTTTACCTGTCAAAGAGAGTTAGTGCAAACATGCATGCATTCATCAAGGATAGACAAGCTGGGCTATTCCAGAATGTGTATTTGAAAGTTCATGCATAATGATTTTGCCATGTTTGCATCACCAAAAATCCACCGAGGGTCAATCAAGACAATTTTCACTCGCAAGGTGGACTTCTCGAGATGCTGAACGAGGGATATTCAGTCAGAAAGGACTTTCCACTCACTCTCATTGAAAAGGGTTGTTTGTCCCGTCCATTAATGCGGGAATATCGAAAACACTCAGTCTGACCGCTATCACATCAACAAAGGTCTGAGTTTTCTCGCAAGCGGTACGACGCTGCCAATCTGAGAGATCTTCTTCAGGGTCGTAATGCTGGCTTGGTCAATGGTTTAACAAAGGAGACTATCCGAGTCAAGGCCATGAAAGAAAATATTATGCAATCATCTCTAGGTTTACAAGTTAAGAACCCTGCAAAACGAGATAGAAGTAGTCTTGCTCGCACTTCCTCGAGCGTTGTTTATAAACATTTGAAATTCCACGTTAATTCAAGTGCCCTAGTCAAAAGAGACTTCATGAGAGATGTAACGTGGGCTTAGTTCACAGGTTGAAGAGCGAAATGATCATTGGGCTCAAAAATGTGTGTGAGGGTGAGAATTGGTGATCATCTTGGCATTGTCACCAATCTTTTCTCCACCGTTAGGATCTTTTGGAAAACTTCATGGGTAATCCTGTGCTTTGACTTCTTGGACAGCTTTTTCTTGAGGAGCTTCTGCGTCAAGCATTTTCCTGCATACCATTCGATCTCTGTCCTAATTGCTTTCTCCAGAATAGGTTCGTCTTCATCTATCATGTGATAGATCTTTGTCAAGACATAGTTCTGAAAGTAGGGGTTTATATCGAAGAAGAACTCAAGTTTAAACCCTTTTTGGTCGTCTATTCTACACTGCTTAACAACTTTGAGGTATTTGAGAGCACTTTCATTATGCTCAGAGATCTCCTCAACTAAAACTTCATTGTTTTTCAAAACAGTTACCCAGAAATTAATGACTCCTTTCTCTTCATCTTTTTCATCGTTTTTCTTCTTCTCCTTCATGAGCACTGGCCTTGCTTTTACCAGGCACACTGCTTTTTCATGCCCCTAGTTTTCAGCATTTTTTTGTTGTTCTTCTGGTGTTGTCAGGACTAGCCTAAATAAGTTTGAACAGAACAGTGTTATTAGGCTCTTGGAGTCTTCATCTTCATGCGGTACTTTGGACCATGATGCTCAAACTGTGGTGACTCTTGCCTTGCCCCGGTGTGGGGGATGATCACCAACTGGGTTCGTACGAAATGAAATTGCCGGCTCAATTGAGCTAGCAAGGGATATAAGTGTATGGGATAGAAGAAGAACTGCTCTTCGTCATCCTAGGGCATTTAAATTATCGTGAGAGTTCACCTGCAATAATAACACTCGAAGATTAATGCAAGTGAGAGCAAGAAAATTTCTATTCGTCTTTTCACCTTGTGCAAGCTGTTGCGGCTGATGATCATAGAAAATTTTAGATATTACAAACTCCTCATCCTTCTTGTCTTGCCCAATTCCTAGGTGAAAACATCACTGTTATCAATGAGATGTTGGCATTTTGGACAGGCTTTAGTTTGCCACTCCTCTCTTGACAAAGCCCTCTTAGTCTCGACTGTCCTGCCGTCGATGGTGTGCTTGTCTTGGAGGACCCTGTCGAGGACCGCCGGACCCGTGAAGACGACGAGGCCGAAGCCACGGGAGTGGCGATCAAAAGGGAAGGACGCTCTTCTTGCTCCCTCTGAATTTGAATCCTCCCTGTGATGCCGATTTACCTCAAGCTGCCCCAATGTGGGGTGGTTCTTAACAGGAGTAATTTGAAAGGAACCTCCGAGTGTATGGGCTCAAATGGCTAAGCAAAGGATAAATAGTAATGTATGGGGTAGAGAAATGGACTGCTTCTCGTCATTTTGGCTACCGTACCTTATGCGAGAAATCCCTTTACCTTGTAGAAATGAAACTTTTTCACTCGTCTTGCAAGGGTTTGGTACGTGAGAATGTGTATAGACTAAGGATTGCCTCTCATCATTCTGACACACATCATTCAAAACATCGGAGTAGTTCAACACCATTCGTCGAATTGTCAAAATTCTTACGGGGAATTGGTGAATTAAACAGGTAAAATTGCCATGCAAAATTCCTTTCCAAAAGACGTGCGATGCACTTGGAGGAAGGTTAAGCGTCCATTCGCTTTAACATGTTTCTTCTTTCTCTGTTTCTTTGTACTCTTATGAGAAAATTTTTTAGGGAAAGAGATACTTACCTATGCTGTAATAGCGAGGCAAACCTGCAAGGTAATAAGAAAGACCGTGTTAATGAACGGCTCTTTGAGGGACAGGAATTGGGAACGATACAACATTACCCTTCGTGATTCCCCTCATTTGAGATTAAATTGACAACTCCTTGAGTTTTCTCGGATGTTGATAATCCCCTTCTGACAAAAATAGGAGCTTATGTTAGAAATGAGATGATTAAGGGTAAATTGAGAACGATACAAATTACCCTTCTTCCATTTTGCCTTCAAAGCTAGCAGATTCTTTTCTCCTCTTTACTTTGTTCAGCCTTCTCTATCTCAGTCTGCTCCTCCATACTCTTGGTCTCGAAGCTCGAATGAAATCCTCTATAATTAGGGGTGCTTCCGAATAGAGGGTTCTATTGTCAGCGCATGCTGTGTCAATGCGGTTCCGGCATGTTGAGGAGTTTCTCGTGGAAGCTCCGATTCCTGACTGCACAGGGCATGTGCAATTGCTTGCATGAGGATCTTCGCAGCAAAGCTAATTTCTGCTTTAAAGGTCTTTGACGGGCATGGGCGTGACTATCATCAAGACTTCCGTGGTTGTCAAGATTGGCTTCGACGCCATTTTGTCATATGCAAAGTCCTTTCCAGCTGCTTGCACAAGATCTTTACTCAAATTTTTCTATGTAAAAGGAAAATATATGTCATTTCTGTGCTAAAGTGGATGAACTTTAGGAACGAAATACACCCTTTTTGATGGACTGGGGGATCGCATGCCCCCTAGTCTACTCTTCCAGTTAAGTAATTCTTCGTCATGTTTCATTCGAGAGGTCCCAACATTGGTGCTCTATCCGGCTCGCTAGCACGTCAGAGTCTAGCATGTTCACCAGTTCATTATCTGCAAAAGAAAAGGGATGGAATGTCATTTCCAAAATATGTCAAGGAATAAGACATACCTTTTTCTTTCAAAATGGGTAATCTTTTCTTGATCTGCCTCCTACTTTTGTACGAAATGATGTTTCGCTCATCATGGAGTCAAGGAATGCTCAATATTCTCTTTGACTCTCTGGGGCTGATATCACCCACTGGTAGTAATGAGATTTGCCCAATGTTTCATTTGAAGGTTGGATGCTCTTCGCTCGGACTGCCCCTATCAGATGAGTTGGTCCGTTATCATCACCAGGGTCTGATGTGCTCTTCAGTTTGTGTCATTTCCAAATGTCCCTTTAGTAATAATAAATCAAAAGGGAGTATGCTCTGAGACACGAAGTGAGCGAGTTAGAAAGACAAACAGGGCTATGAGCATGTATGCTTTTTCACCACCGTTCTTTTTCGGTCTTTTGAAAAATGATAAAAAGTTTGTTTTATTTTCAAAAGCTTAGAGATAAGGAAGCATGAGGAAGCCCAGGCCTCAGAACACTTTCCTTTACATGGCTGGATATCATCAATGGGCCGGTTTGGTATACTACCTCATGCCCTCAAAACATTATTTATTTACAATACATGGATTTACAATCTCAAAAGAGGGAGAGTTTAAAATGACATTTCCTCCAGCAGAAATGACGACAAAAAGCAAAATACAAGGATAGCCCCTTTTCTAGGGATTCATGCAAAAGGATGAGAGGAGTTCTACTCAAGCGGGCTTGCGCCCATTCCCTTCACCGGTCTCGAATGAGAAAGTCTTGGTATCTAGCAGGTTTTGAATTCGGTGCTTAAGAGTATAGCACCCATAAGTTGAATGCCCCACCTCACCCATGTGATAATCACATTTTTTAGACGGATTGTAGCTTGAAAAGCTCTCAGTATTAGGTCGTTTTGGTTCAGTGGAGAGCAGCCCTTTCTTCCGGAGTATTGCCAGCATCTGAGACAGAGGTCTTAGGAGGGGAGTGAACTGTCTCCGGTTGTTTCGCTTTTGTGATGGAGGGATACTGGGTTTGTATTGTTCATGTTGCATGAACTTTGGGCATAGGGTGATCAATTCCTTAGGATCAGGGGACTCGTGGACATTGTCAAGTATGACATCTTTACCCTTTTGGTTGACACTGGAGGGCTCCATTTGAATCACCCCTGGTCTTGGATAGCAAAAAGGAGTCATGGTGAGTTGGTCTAAACGAACTGACAGATGTTCCACTTGTTTTGAGAGTTGTCGAAGAAAGGCGAAGACTTGCTTCATTTCGGTCTCCACGTCCGCCACACGAGTTGTCATATCTTTTTCAGCCATTTTTACTTGGCGGGTTGGTATAATTCGTAATTACCTGTTAAAAAAATGGCAATGAATGAGTATAAAATCTCATAAATGATCAGTCCATGACTTAGTCTAGTATTGCATCTGTCTATCACGTATTTTCTTTATTTGCAAAAAATAAGGGAAGCAAAAAAGGTTTTTATTTATATTAACATTACAGGCGGCGTCCCCGGGGTTCGAACCCCGGTCGCCTCGGACCGTCTTGCTCATCCCGGATACCACTGGGCCGAAGGCCACGGTGGTGTCATTAAAGCGCAAAACAAATATTTATAATAAATTTTCTCCTTTTTTAAAATGACAAGAAAATGTATGGGAGAACAGTGATTTGTAATGTACTTATAAAAATAAAGGTCCGAATTGGAAGTAAGTATTCCAAAAAAGTTTTAGTAACTATTTCTTCCAAAACGATTACGGTATTAAATCCACAACTAACCTAGACTAATCATGGACCGACCAGGATATATAAAAATAAATAAATTGCAAAGTGCATGAATAGAAAACTTACTTTACCAGGAACCATGGCAATCACAGAGACATGCGCATGAGGAGTGAGGTTCGATTTCTATTTAGACTGGTTCAGCAAAATGAAATTAAAAGGGTGCCTGACCGTCGCAGCCTCACGTTGGTGTCAAGTCCTTTTAACCTCGGCCAAATCGAAAGGAATATCTTATAGTCACGCGAATAGCGGCTAAAGATATTTCTTTACGATTTTTTAGAAATAAATTTCGAGGAAAAGAAAGGCAATCTCTACATCGCGGGCTCGCGTTCGAGGTCGTATCTTTCTTAACACCATCATAAAATGCCCTACTGCGGCCCAGGTCCGGCAGCGTGGTTGTGTGTGCAGTAGTGTAGTGCTAAATCATTAGAGCATGCACAACAATTTATAAACAATTAATTCAAACCTGCAAGAACAAATAACACCTTAATGTCAGGATCATACCTGGAGTCCTTGCTGCCAAACAAAAATCATTTTGAACAGGATAAAAAAATTTTGGCCTAAGTCCACTTTAAAACATGCAAATCCCCAGCGGAGTCGCCAGTCTGTCGCGACCGACCTCCAGCTCTTTTTTCGCTAAAAAGGGGGGTTTCGCCTGGTATGTGCTAAGTCTAGGTTCGGGACTTAACTCGGGCTCTCCCAAGCCCATACCATATCGCGACTTAGGGTTTAATTATTTAACATGCAAGTGATTTATACCAAGGAATCGCCACTAATCGATTTGGGGTGGGTCGATTAGAAACCCAAATAAGGTGATGGGAGAATCACCCTATTCCTGCGAACCAGAGATTAACTGAGTTCGAGAACTTGGTTACACTAGTTGGATAACTAATGCCCTTTCGGTACCATTTTATCCTGTTCATTTTTTGAAAATATTTATCAGGCAGTTTGGATTGATTTTAGGACCTTTCTCCTAACATATGAGATGATCAAGCGAGTGCGTAATCAGAAACGATTAGCAGTCAAAACAGATATGCAGCTTTAGGTTCTAATCCTAACTAAGTCAGATGACATTCAAAACACAACAATTCATGCAATTGTATTAAAAAAACATGCATAATAATACAACGGTAATAAAAAAAACATGCAAAATACTACCGTGCAACCTCAGGCTTGTCTAATTTAAACAAGACAAAAACATGCATAATAATACAGTAATAAATTAAAATATTTAGATATATTACATAATTAAAAAAAATTAATTTTTTTAAAAAAAAAAAGAAAATATGGAAAGAGAAAAGAAAAAAAAAGTTTTTTTTTAAATTTTTTTTTTTTTTTAAAAATAAAATAATAATAATATAATAATATAATATTAAAAACGGGTCGGGTCGCGGATCCAGGCCGGGTCGGAACCGACCCGGGTCAACGGATCCAACCCAGGGCGTTGACCCGGGTCGGAACGGTTGAGTCAGGTCGGGTCATCGGATTCGGATCCGGTCGGGACCGACCCGGATCCACGAAACCGACCCGAATCGACTGATTCGGATCGGGTAATCGGATCCGGATCGGGTCTGACCGACCCGATCCAACAAACCGGCCGGTTCAGCCGGCCCTCGGGTCTCAGACGCTGGAGGGGCACTGACCGGACGAAATTCCGGTGATTTGCCGGCGGTTTCGTCCGGCCAGTGATACCACTCTCTTCAGGACATCAAACTGAAGAGAGCCCGGTGCCTGGTCGCCGGAGATCCGATCGGAACAGTCGCCGGCCAAGACCCGATCGGAGTTCGTTAATCCAGACGCCGATCGGAGTTTGGCCGACATACCCAAACCATGATTCAACCTCATTTGGGCTCTGCTAACCTTCACGATACTTACCTGAGTCGGCTGAGTCACCGTTCGACCCCCTACTCTCCGACGAAGCTCAAACACAAACTGGCCTCTTTGAGGAATTTTGACAAACAGTTGGCGGGCGTGACTAAAATAAGGACATTCCAACCTAATCCGGGACCCCGACGTCCTCCGATGACCCCTACTCACCTTCGACCGTGACACTTGGACCATGAACAAAGACGGCACGGGCCGGGATTCACGCGAAACGGCCGGCGCGAGTCCCGGCCACTCCGGACACAAAAACAGGGCGAAACAGAGGCGGTCGGGGGCCGAGGGAGGCTCACCGGTCGGCGGCGCGTCTAGGAGGTGTTTGGCTGATCTGCGTGCAACGGGGAGGCTGGCCGACGACCTTCTCAGTCCCTGTAAGCTCTCAAACTTCTCTTTTTCTCTCTGATTCTCTCTCTGTTCTCTCTCTTCTCTCTGTCTCTGTTTTTCTCTGAAAATGGCCGACCCCCCTCTATCTTTCTCTCTGGCTTTTTATAGCCGGACGACGAACCCCCTCTGCTCCTCTGCGTCGACGTGACGACGGCCTGCACCGGCCTACGCCACCCCACGACTTTCGCGGCCATTGTAGGCCGGTGCAGAGCAGGGGCAAAGCAGGTCTGAGACGGGCAGGGAGGAACAGGAAGTCGAGAGGGAGGAGGAGATAAGGGGAAGCCAGGAAAACGGGGAGGACGGGACTGGCAATTAATGCCAGTCCCGTCGGCGTGCTCATCCGGCCCTACTCTGGCTGGATAGCGACGCCGAGGAGCGGCGCCGCCGTGCGTCACGCTGCCATCGGGCACAGGGGAGAACAGGGCAGCGAGATCGACGGGGGGAGAAGGAAGGAGGAGGGCTGGGCCGGGCCAGGCCCAGCCGCGCAGGGGGAAGGAGAAGAAAAAAAAGAAACGCTGGCTGGGTTCGCGCGGGAGGAAGAGGAAGAAAAGAAAGAAAAAAAGGAAGAGTGGGCCAGGGCCCACGCGGAAGAAAGAAAAAGAAAAGGGGCCGGGTCGGCCCGGCCCCGACCCGGCCCGACTCGATTATTTGATTTTTTTAATTTTTTTTTAACTCTAATAGATCCTATTAATACAAATGTGCCTAAATTCTATATGTAATGCATTTAAATAGAAATATTTTTTGTTTTATGAATTAAATAAAATTAACTCCTAAATTTTGTGCAATTAATTTTGGGCAAATTAAAATAGGTGTCAATAAACATATCATAGAAGATGATATGCATGAGGAATTTGAGGAAGAAAATGCTCAAGATGTTGAGAATAATGACTTTAATCTGCCTGACATATAGGAGGACCACAATTAGAATGCACAAGAGGTAGCTCCTTCAGCAGCAACTTCTGCAGATTTTCCTCTTGAAGGAGATGATTGTGAAAACAGTCCATCTGAAGCTCAACAGAGAGGCAAAGGGAAAGAAGCAGCATCTGTTGACATTCAGACCACTCACACTCCTTCTAGATACAATATCTCCTTATCCATGTCAAACCATGCAGCCATTACCGATCTAAGATGGAGACAAGCTGCAATTCAGAATGAAGTCCGGGAACTCCGCAATGAACTTAAAGAAGGAATTCAGGAGATTAAGGACTTGATGGAAGCAAGAATCAACAATTTGAAGATTCAAGTTAGAACTGATGTACAAATTGCAGCAATTAACACTGCAGGCCAGATTCATCAGCTCTCATCACATATTGAGCAACGATTGAACCAACTTTCTAGCTTCAGTCTTGTCTAAGTGCCTTTCCTATCTGAACCTTTTGGAACTTCTTCATCTGAACCCGCAGGACCCTCCGCCCCTCCAGCAAATCAGCCAAATTGATCTTATCTGAGCTATTTGTTTCAACTTTCAATATTGATTTTTGTTAAATGTTTGACTTGGTGTGAACTTTGACCATTGACATATGATTCGACAATGGTTGTTCGACTTACTTTTACTGCATTTTTATTGATTATGCTATCTATTCTTTCTGCTGATATCAAAAAGGGGGAGAAGTATTATATAGGAGTGATGTGAATGGATATGGCTTAACAATGCTTTATATGCTTTGGAATATGAATATTGATTTCAGAGCTTAACAATGCTTTATATATGTGCTTCAAAAGTTATAAACTATTTACATTGCATAGAGACAATTTTGTCATCATCAAAAAGGGGGAGAATGTTGAGAAAAATCTCTAATGAGTTTTGAGGAATGACAAAACTATCTGTTACTGACCAGAATTACACTTAAGTTATTTGATGCAGGTAAATGCTGAGTCATCAGACTTAGTCGATGAATGGACTTTGTCATCAGACTCAAAATTACTCGTCAGATTCAATGAGTGTTATTTTTGGCAAATTTATGCAGGATAATCAAATTGATATCTCAGGATATCCTAATTGGCAATCACAAGATCGTTATGAAAACCTTGATTTGATTGTATGGGCGATCAAATCACTTGGAGATAATGGTTCTTTTTCTAATGGCTATGCATCCTATTTTGGGAAGAATCTCCAACGGGTTGATTTAGAGATCAATCCTCTGAAGACTATCCAATAGATAGATTGGAAGTAGAGGAGTATAAAAGGAGTGCAAACGTCGTACAAAAAATAAGAACCAGAATCGAGAATTCCAAAGTCTGAATAGAGCTTCGATCTTACACACTTGTGATTACTGTATTCCACGTTATGACTTTAGAAACAAAATTACTTGAGTGAAGAGTGTATATGATAGTAGAGTCTATCATCTGTGAAGCACTGCTCTTGTAATCTTCTGGTGATTCAATAGTAAAACACAGCCAATAGGCTGCCAGCGTGGAGAATGGACGGAGGCTTAATAAAGTCGAACCACTATAAAGATTTGTGTGCAGTATTCTCTATCCCTAAACTTTCATTTATTATTGCCGAAATTATACTGCATGTATATCTATCAAACAAGTTCGTTAGAACATCATCTTAGTAATCAGACGCAATCATCTGACGACAACTTACATGCAAATTTGTAATTCGCATCCATCTGATATTGTACATACGAGTTGTTGACATCGACTATATTCATTCCGCACGTTTAAATCATCCAATTTGGTAAAATCACATATTCACTCCCTCTAGGTGATAGCACTAGCCGTAACAAAGTGAAATCTCCTCACAGAATTTCCCATATTAACATTCTTTGAAACTTGGTAACTCTAATCATGGATAATAATTTTCTACGCTTATCGAGTCATTAAAAATGAATAGAAAATGACATATCGCAATTATGCTACCTATCAAAGTACATGACAGATCATTTAAAAAAAAAGTGCATGACAAATGAAATTTCAAAAATACATTGTCCACATGAACAGTCTTTGACACTTTTTTAACATTACTTATGAAAAACAAAGACAAATTAATTAGTAAAAGCCCATTTAATATCTTCCCAAAAAAATTAAATTTACGAGATTCCAGGTACTTAAATAACAAACAGGTTTTCGACCAAAAAAAAGTAACAAACAGGAAAGGACAAGTTGCAATTATGTCACCTTTGGAAAAACATGGCAAGTAAAATCTCAACTACAAGACAGGTTCTCAACGTTAACCCAAACTTATCAAGTCATTAATAAATACATAACTAGAGAAAGTTATATAGGTTAGCTATGAAAATACATGACAAGTGAAATCTCAGCACTACATGTTCATATTAACATTCTTTGATATTTGTCATTCTAATGATAGAAAATCATTTTTTGTCAATATCATTAAAAAATGAATAGAAAAGGACATGCAACTACGCTACCAATGAAAATACATGACAAGTGAATTTTCAACACTACATTGTCCAGGCGAAAATCTTTGACACTTTTTAAAACTACTTATGGAAAAAAAAAAGGACAAATTAATTAGTAAAAGCTCATTTAATATCGAGCATATAAATCCATGATCGGACTCATGTCTGAATATACGCAACCACAAATAGTGGTCATCGAGCTTTTGACCGAATTCTGATTGAATAGAGCTTTGTTTACGAATTGAATGAAAATCACACTCCTATTGGAGAGAAGCTATGCCACTAATTGTAGAAAAGCCATAGAGAAGGTTTTCAATTGTTTGCAACCAAAGAGCTATGAATTCAGTATTTGAATCCACATCTTAATCATTGATACGGTCAATTTATTCCTTGCACAGTCTATTAATGCAATATTAATTCCATATCTACATGGAGAAGGTTTTCAATTGTCATGTCATGAACTTCTTGCCGGCTAAAAGAAATAGATCTAATTCCGATGAGCCTAAATCCAATCATCTGATGACTCTATTGTTTGCTTCAGCTCTTCGAAAATTGAAAATTGAAATTTGATAGGATAAGTAAGTGGAATAGAATTGTATATTTTTTGTGTGTTTCGTAATGAAGAGTACATAAGTATCTACAAAATTTACAAGACAATTACGTAGGATCAATCAAGGATACATATATGCATAATTTTTAGAGATATGAAGAATCGAGATATGGAGGATATATCTCTGAAATGATGGTGATAGTTACAAATTTTATGTCATAGTTATAAACTTTTATCAAAATTGGAATATACTCGCATCTACTTTGAGATGCTAAGCAACTCATCGACCGTGGCATCTCTTTTCAGGCTCTACAAGTGCAACGTTCCAGAAAACAGCAGTTATGCAAATTGCACGGTCAATCCCTTCCCGAAATTTCGCAATCATCACCTTTTGAACATTCACCCTACTCTAGGTCTCGTGCTCAACAATTGCAAGTCGCTTCAAGGAGTTAGTCGTGTTATTCAATGAATATCTTGCCGAAGCACGCTTGCAACACTCGTGAATGGCATCTTGCGTTTGGGCATTACTAGACCAGCCACTTGGTCTGGGAACCGACCCGGACCAGTTCCCGTGTGGGTCCAGGAACCGGCGGTATCTTCCCTATTTTTTTTGACTCCTCAAGTCGTCCCCTCACTCACATCAGATTCATGGACTCGTAAAGAGAGAGTAAAGAGAGTTCACATTGACATAGATTCAACGGAGAGAGGAAAATCCACTTCGATTTTGAGGGGACTTTGGTCTTCTAGAGAAGTTGTTGCATTTTTATGACTAGTCTGGCGAGACAATCGGAAGCTACGAAAGAGGACACCAAAATTGATGCGCACAAGGCGATGCCAGTTCGCTACCTCACACATGGGCGTCTTGGCCGCACTGAGACATATCCAAATTCCAAGATGGAATTAGTAAGCAAGGTACTTGCCGGTTTGGCTGCTTCGGCCTCGAACTTGACTTCGCCAACAAAGAGCGAGAAGCTAAGGTAGAAAACTCCCACTTAAACAACATTGTTTATCAAGCATGTTAACCGATAATCAGACACATATATGAACATATGAAACGAAAAAGCAGTGCTCGTCGAGCTTATGCCCGAAGCCTAAATTGAAACGAGCTTAATTTACGGATCAAATAAAAATGACACGACGATGGGAAAAAGCCCATGCCTCTATATATAGAAAAGCCATAGAGAAACTTTCCCTTTGTCTGTGATTTAAGTGCTGATAAATTTAGTATCTGATTCCGTATCTCAATCATTGCCAAAAAAGAAAAAGTCATAGCTCAATAATTAATATGATATTTATATACTTAAGTAGTCAATTAACGCAATATTAATTCCGAATCTACATTGATATCTTCTTTTTCATTTTTTGTGTGCAAATAAGCCCATTTTATGTAAATAAGCCACAAGCCCGTGAAACGCGCTACAAAACTCTAAACTCGTACATCATATAAGATGTGATTCAAAAATAGAAATAATCCTAGCATATCACACTCATCACAAACTTGTTGTCCCTATTCAAAGTTTCTGAGGTATGTAAGGTGACATATATGGTTGTTATGGAAATACATGGCAAGTGAAACCTCAGATATGCATTACCCACATTAGCATTCTTTGAGATTTGGTAACTCTAATTATGGAGAACCATTTTTTAAAGTTTATCAATTCATTAAATGAGAAAGGAAAAGGATATATTGCAATTATGCTAACTATGAAAATCGTACTAAGTTAAATCTCGACACTATATTGCCCACGTGAACGGCCTTTGACACTTGTTAACATTACTTACGTAAAAAAAGGAAAATTAAGTTGTAAAGCCATTCAATATGTTCCCAAAAGATTTTGAATTTGCAAGATTTATGCCTTAAATAATAAATAGAAAACAACAAGTTAAAATTATGTCAACTTTGAAAATATATGGCAAGTAAATTCTCAACTACATGACAAGTTTTCAATATTAACCCAAATTTATCAAGTCATTAAAGAATATATAATTAAAGAAAGACATATACGCCAGCTATAAATATACATGACAGGTGAAATCTCAGCAATGCATTGTCCATATTAATATTCTTCAACACTTGGTAACTCTAATTAGAGGAAAGCATTTTTTTCAAGTTTATCAAGACATTAAAAGTGATTGATTCGAGCACTTGTGATTTAAGTGGGGGGCCATGGCGGTGGATTGCTGTGCTAGTCTCCCCCGAGAAATAGTCGAGGTGCGCGCAAGCTGGCCCGGACACCTTGGTTACCAAAAAAAAAAAAGTGATTGATTCACTGTTAAATTTATCAATTCTAAGAGAATGAGACATAATTCTCAAATGGGTTGCAACTTGATGTGTCTAAAATTGAGACGACAATTTATATTAGTTATATTCATAATAAATCATAAACGAGCTGATAGCATATTTAAAATGTCATATGTTTATTTAGATAGCTAGAATAATTAAAAATGAGTCAACAACGTATATCAAACATGTGTACCATATTAAACCTCTCATTTCACTTGTAGCACTCCATTTCCTTCTCTTATCTCTCTCATCCTAATTAGTTCTCTTCATCAGCCTCTTGCGTCTCCACTCTCTATAACATCGATCACCTGACCAAGTTGTTACTCTCATTGCCCATTTATTGTTGTCTTAGATCACTTTCGGAGTCCACTCGGCGAACGTTCGGAGCGTCATGTTCTTCATATCAAACCAAGTCATGCAGCCGACTGTCAATCATCCATGGATATGTCTTTTGCCGAGTCGTGCAAAGCCGAGGCATTGACTTATGAGATCGTCACGATCGTTTTCCCTAGCGCTGCAATTGAAGAATAAGAATATCTTCATTTTGTTCATTTCATATAGAACGAGTAATGAAAATATCAATATATTTGCGCAAATTATATTATTTAAGTTACATGAAAATAATAACTATTAAAACTTGGGGTGGGGGGGGGGGGGGGGGTGTTGAAAATACAATACCTCTATTTCATGGCAGCTAAACTCAGTGTTTGATGTTGTAGACATTAACTATATTGATGCATGATACCCACCTGCGCATGACCGAATTGGTGGGTATTTTCCTTCCCTCAGAGAGGTTCTGGGTTCGAATCCCCGCTCGGTTCCGTAATTTAAGTGGGGGGCCCTGGCGGTGGGTTGCTGGGCTAGTCTCCCCCGAGGTATAGGCGCCCCGATTACCTGTGCGGGCTCATCCCGGGGGAATGGTGGCGGATTCTCGGTTACCAAAAAAAAAAACTATATTGATGCATGATGCTTGTCATTCTTTTTTTCAACAGAATAAAAGGCTTAGAACTACTCACCAACCTTTCATTTTTGGTCCTATCGTCTCTGCATACGGGAAGACTCTTACTTAACCACCGATGTATATCGAGCATATTAATCCATAATCGAGTTCATCATACCTGAACATATGCAACCACAAATAGTGGTCATCGGGCTTTTGACCGAATTCCACATTGAATAGAGCTTGAGTTACGAATTGAATAAAAAAGACTCCGATTGGAGAGAAGCTATGCCACTATTTTATAGAAAAGTTATAGAGAAGGTTTTCAATTGTTTGCACCTTTGAGCTATAACTTCGGTATCTGAATCCGTATTTTAATCATTAATATGGTCAATCTATTCCTTTCGCGGGCTGTCAACGCAATATTAATTATGTATCTACATTCATATCTTGTTTTTAATTTCAACCACTCGTTTTTTGAGAATGACCGTAACCATCATAATGGTCTTCACGGCATTACACAGTTCTCCCTCCAACTAGGGGTGATCGATTTCACGGTGGACCGGTTCCTACCCTGAAATTTGGAACTGGACCGTTTGTGGAACTAGGAACCGGCCCACTTGGTCTCGGAATCATATTGTTCCCAAGTGGGACCAAGAACCGGCCGTAACTCCCCTTTTTATGGACTCCTCAATTCGTCCCCTCACTCACATCGGATTCGATGGAGAGAGGAAAATCCACTTCGATTTTGTGGGGACTTTGGTCTTCTAGAGAAGTTGATGTCGCATTTTTATGGCTTTTCGAGCAAGACAATCGGAAGCTACAAAAGAGGACACCAAAATTGACGCCCACAAGGCAATGCAAGTTCGCTACCTCTCATTTGATGACGTCTATTCAGCCACGACGCCCTACCCAACCACCAGGGGAGTGTTCGCGCTCATGTCGAAGAAGCGGTTAGGCAGGGTGTCGTTGCCGAGTAGACGTCGTCAAGCGAGAGGTAGCGAACTGGCGTCGCCATGTGCCCGTCAATTTTGGTGTCCTCTTCCATAGTTTCTGATTGTCTTGTCAGAGAAGCCATAAAAATGCAACAACTTCTTAGAAGAAGATAACACATATTAGTCGAAAAGTGTTTTTCTCTCCCTCTCTCCTCTCTCTCCATCATCTTCTTTAATCTTAAGCCATGGGGGAGCTCACCCTCCCCTTCCTCACTTGTTAATTTTGTTTGAGTTTTCCTGTTCTTTTCTTCTTCTTTTTTCTCTTATGATCTAGATTTTGAGCTTTTTTCTCCCAATCTAGTTCTAAATCCGAGAGTATGAACTCTGTTGATGTAGTTCTAGATCCAAGAGGTATTCTCTCGATTTAGATCTAGGAATTTAATAATGTTTCCGGAGCTTTGATACCTTCGTGCTCTGTCCGTGTGTAGTTCCTTTGTCTCCAATTCAATAGTGATCGCATGTGCTTCGACGTCTCGTTGAACTACGAAAATTTGCTCTTCCAAAAGTTAGATCTGTGTTTATTTAAATTGTTTTGGTTTTCTACATACGATAATGTTGTAGAGGAAGTTGAACCTAGGCACATACCACCAACTGGCAACACCATAGTTATTGGAGAAGGAATTTCCGGCATGTGCTAATCACTGGCGATGATACGAGATCTAGAGATTAGTTGCCGATTATTTTTCTTGACAGATCCGTTCTTATGGAATGAGTGTGTGCTTAATCCTGCCAGTGCTCTGTTAATCTTCCTCGTTTTCTGGATTTGGCTTTGTTTTGTAGTATTCTAGACTTTGCACTACTTGAATTTTGTTTGTCATAAAAGTCTATGTATTTCTCATGTATTCTTTTAAGCATTAAATACAATTCTTACGACAAAAAACAAAAACTTCCCTAGAAGACCAAAGTCCCCACAAAATCGAAGTGGATTTTCCTCTCTTCGTCAAACCTATGTCAATGCCAACTCTCTTACCTCTCTCTCTCTCTCTCTCGCTAAGAGCGTATGAATCCGATGCGAGTGAGGGGACGAATTGAGGAGTCCAAAAAAGGGGAGATATGGCCATTTCCTGGACCCACTCGGGAACCAATCTGATCCGGTTCCAAGACAAGGTGGCCGGTTTCCAATTCCACAAACTGGGAACCGACCCTTCTAGTTCGATTCCTGATTTTATGATGTGCCCCTTTGACCTGAAAGGTCTTAAAGTGAATTTAAGATTGCTTATCAAAGGGGACTGTTAGCAGTGGGATTTGAATCTAGGCCTGGTGTGCAAAGAGTTCGAATAATGTATATCGTTTGACGTCAACAAAATTAAAACTAGTGACCGGTGGGTGGTCGAACCTATACGAAACACCGTATGCAATTTTAAACAAACCAACTTTTCTTACTGTTAACCAACCCTTTTGTCTACAGAACCTATTTTTTGTTCCTTTTTGTTTTTTTTTTAAAAATATAGTAGAATGAAACAATTTAAAATAAAGATGAATAACAACCATATCCGCCAAAAGTAAAATCAAATGAGATTAATAAATCCATCAAATCAAAATCCAAAGCACTATGTGGCAAGACATAGTCAACGCATAAATCTTAATTCAAGGAATTTATTCAACTGTTATTTTATTTTCGCCATGATGAGATAATCTTCCTTTTGAATAAATATCTAGAAAGAAAATAGACTAGTGTAAGAAATGCTGTGTCAACGAAAACCCGTTCCAAAAATGAACACCGACGTTCTGTGAACCCGATGCGGTGGTGTCGTCAGTAACCGATTTACCTAGTTAAAACGATACAGAGGGGGAAGAAATTCATAAAAGATTCTGAGGGACAAACCCATTACATGAAAGAGACTTTATAATAATGTCCTTATATGACAAGATTTCGCAGTAAATGAGAATTTATGATTCATATCTCAATCTTTGGTAGGGTCAATGCCTTCACCTGCAAAGTTATTTACTTTAATGCCAAATGCACTAATATTTCTCCTTTCCCATTGGCAACTCACCTAATTACCAAGCCTTCTTCGGTGCTAGGAAGTATCGAAATATATATCAGTCTTTGTTTTAATTCCGATAGCCTAATTCGAATCATCTAATGTCCCTATTGTTTGCTTCAGCTATTCGAAAATTTAAATACGATAAGTATGCGGAAGAGAATTGTATATTTTCTATGCGTTTCATAACGAAGAGTGCATAAGTATTTACTGACTTTACAAGATGACTGTGTAGGATCAATGAAGGATAATACAATCAAGGGATAAATATGGATAATCCTGAGAGATATGGAGAATCAAGATATGGAGGATATACCTCTAAAATGATGGTGATAGTTACAAACTTTATGTCATAGTTATAAACTTTTATCAATATTGGAATATACTCGCATCTATTTTCAGATGCTAAACAAATCGCCGGTCGTGGCATCTCTTGTCAGGCTCCACAAGTGCGACGTTCCAGAAAATAGCAATTGTGCAAATTGCACAGTCAATCACTTTCTGAAGTTTTGCAATCATCGCATGTCGAACATTCACCATGCTTCGTGCCTCATGCTCAACTATTGTAAGTCGCTCCGAGGAGTCATCATGTCGTTCAATGAATATCTTGCCGAAGCACGCTTGCAACACTCATGAATGGCATCTTCCATTCGGGCATTACAAGACCGGCCCATTTGGTCTTGGAACCGAAACCGGGTCCCGGAACCGGCAGTATCTCCCCTTTTTTTGTACTCCTCAATTCGTCCCCGCACTCACATCGGATTCATGCACTTGTAGAGACAGATGCAAGAGAGTTCGCATTGACATAAATTCGATGGAGAGAGGAAAATCCACCTTGATTTTGTAACGACTTTGGTCTTATGGGGAAGTTGCTGTTGCACTTTTATGGCTTATCTGGCGAGAGAATCGGAAGCCATGGAAGACGACACCAAATATTGATGCGCACATGGCGAAGCCAGTTCGCTACCTCACACAAGGGCCTCTTGGACGCGTGAGACATATTCGATGTCCGACATGGAATTAGCGAACAAGGTACAAGTTTGGCTGCTTCGAGCTCAAACTTGTCATCGCCAATAGGAGCAAGGATCTGAGGATGAAAACTCCCTTTTAAACAACAATGTATATCAAGCATATTAACCAATAATCGGACTCATATATGAACATATGAAACGAAAAAGCAGTGCTGGTCGAGCTTATGCCCGAACTCTAGATTGATCGAGCTCAATTGGCAGATCTAATAAAAATGACATGACAATGGGAAAAAACTATGCCTCTATTTATAGGAAATCCATAGAGAAACTTTCCCTTTGTTTGCGACCAAAGTGCCAATAAATCCATAATCTGAATCCGTATCTCAATCCTTGCCAAAAAAGAAAACTTCGTATCTCAATTATTAATACGGTAAATCTATCCCTTATGCAATCAATTAACACAATATTAATTCCGTACCTACATTGACATCTTCTTTTTCATTTTATTTTCATTTTATTTTTTGTAAATAAGCCCACTTTACATGGATAAGCCACGAGCCCGTGAAATGCGCTAGATATACTCTAAACTCGTAGATCATATAAGATGTGATTCAAAAGTAGAAATAATCCAAGTATATCACACTCATCACAGACTTGTCGTCCCTATTCAAAGTTTCTAAGGTATGTAAGAGAATCATTTGTTCCCAATTTTCATAATTTCACAATATTTCTCCAAACCTATCAATTCATTCTTGCAAATACGTGGCAAGCTAGCACATCTCAAACTTCTCAATGCATGATCTACGTGAAGTGCCTTTGACCCTGTCTTGACTCTAAGTACAGGCAACAAACACATTTCACTATCTAAAGTAGAGCCATTTAATAAAATTTCCCTAAAGAACTTGGTTTTCAATATAAACCCAAATTTATGATGTTATTATATATTATTTAACTAGAAAAAGACATATATGCTTGCTATGGAAATACAAGGCAAGTGAAATCTCAGATATGCATTGCCCACATTAACATTCTTTAACATTTTTCCAAGTTTATCAATTCATTAAAAAAGAAAGGAAAAGGATATTTTGCAATTATACTAATTATGAAAATCATAAGTTAAATCTCGACACTATGTTGCCCACGTGAACGGCCTTTGACACTTGTTATCATTTTTTACTTAAAAAAGGAAAATTTACTAGTAAAGCCATTTAATATGTTCCCAAAAGATTTTGAATTTACAAGATTTAGGTCCTTCAATGATAAATAGAAAAAGACAAGTTACAATTATGTCAACTTTGAAAATACATGGCAAGTAAAATGTCAACTACATGACAAGTTTTCAACATTAACCCAGATTTATAAAGTCATTAAGGAATATATAATTAGAGAAAGATATATATGCTAGCTATAAAAATACATGACGAGTACAATCTCAGCGGTCAGCACTGCATTGCCCATATTAATATTTTGACACTTGGTAACTCTAATTATAGGAAAACATTTTTCCAAGTTTATCAAGACACTAAAAGTGAATTGAAAAAGATATATTGCAATTATGGTACCTACGAAAGTACATGATAAATGAAATCTCTGCAATGCATTGTTCACGTGAACAGTCTTTGACACTTTTTTAACACTACTTATGTAAAAACAAACAGGGCAAATTAATTAGTAAAGCCCCAATTAATATCTTCTCAAGAAATTTTGAATTTGCGAGATTTCAGGTCCTTAAATAATAAATCGAAAAGATAAGTTGCAATAATGTCCACTTTCAAAATACATGGTAAGCAAAATCTCAAATATATGGTAAGTTTTCAATATTAACCCACATTTATCAAGTTATTAAAGAATATATAATCAGAGAAAGATATTGTAGGCTAGTTAGTTATAAAGTACAGGACAAGTGCTCAGCATCTCAATTAATATCTTCCCAAAATAATTTGAATTTGCGAGATTTCAGGTCCTTAGATAACAAATAGGAAAGGACAAGTTGCAAATATGTCACCTTTAAAAATACATGCTGAGTAAAATCTTAACTACATGACAGGTTTTCAACGTTAACCCAAATTTATCAAGTTATTAAAGAAAATATAACTAGAGAATGATAAATAGGTTAGCTATGAAAATATATCACAAGTGAATGCATTGTCCATGTTAACATTCTTGGATACTTGGAAACTCTAATTATAGAAAACCATTTTTTCAAGTTTATCAAGTCATAAAAAAAAATGAACAGAAAAGGACATATTGCAATTATGCCGCCACCGAAAATACATGACAAGTGAAATTTCAACACTAAACTATCCACGTGAATAGTCTTTGACACTTTTTTAACACTACTTATGTAAAAAAAAAAAGGACGAATTAATTAATAAAAGCTCATTTAATATCTTCCCGGATAATTTTGAATTTGCAAGATTTCAAGTCCTTAAATAATAAACAGAAAAAAGACAATTATGTCACCTTTGAAAATACGTGGCAAGTAAAATCTCACCTTTGACACACTGTCACCAATACTGGAAAATATATATAAGAGTAAAGAAAGGCAAAGAAATAAGAAGAAAAAGGAGTTAAATGAATTTGATTTTCTTTTTCTGAGTCACGTTTTGCATGCAACATCCCTGTCTCTCCCTCTCTCCGCTTCTTCTTCAAGTTTCAACCAATTCCTTTGTCTTCTTCATCTTCATAAACCATTACTCTCTCTCTCTCTCTCTCTCTCTCTCCCCCATTATCGCCATTGCTGGGTTACTGACAAAGATCAATCTTCAAGCTCTCACCGCCTTCTCTCCTTCTAATCCTCCATGGATATCGACGACCTGAAGTTCCAGCTGATCTCAAACTTGCAGCCCAACGACGCCGATTGTCCCACAGAATGGCCAACTTACTACGGCGTGTACCACGTTGTCAAGAATTCACAGGACAAAACCGTGCTTTCCATGGTTAATGACTTCAGTAACAGACAGTGCTTTGCCATACAGCTTAAGAAGTTCGATTCTCCTTTACAAAAGTCCCTCCATTAACACTTCTATATATTATTCTGAAAATGTAGAATCACATCTATTTTCTCAAACACATTGAATTGTGTGGTTGACTCTTGTTAAAAATACTTATATCGAATTGCAAACTTCGCCTAAAGTAACTGTTCAATAGCCCTTTCAATAGAATCTCATCATGGTTTTTTCCCCTTTTGTAGAAAGATATTCCACAGAGGTGAAATAACTAAGAAAAAACATCTTTCTAACTCATCTTACGCTACCTTTTGCCACCCTTTACCCTGCTAAAAGAGACAACACCTTCGTTTGTCTCTTACGTGACCATGAATTTTCTTTATAAAAACCGATCTCAGAAACTATCCCTGGATTCTCGGCACCAGATTGTGGATTGACTATCAATTACGTGCAGTTCTTTTCTATATGTCTTGTCATTATCAACGATTTCCTACTGTATCATGCTAAAATTAGTAATGTTACATACATGAAACCTTTTTGTTTGATGAGTTGCAAAGCTCATTTCAGTTAATGAGATAATAATCTGCCAACTGAATCCAATTTCTTCATTTTCTTTTACACACAAAGATTTCCGTCCATCCTAGCACTTTCATAAAATGTAAATTACTTGTGTCAAAACTTTTGTCTCAGTCGACGTAAACGGCATTTGTAGTTGGAAAGACACAAACGGTAGGCATTAGTTAATATATTGCTGAAAGCAAAAGCACATAAAAATTTTCCGAGTTTGTCACATTTAATATGAATCAACCTTCAACGATTCTTGGAAGTTTTTAATAGACTAGAGCATATCGTTTACTTAAGTGCAATGAATTGAATCTCAACGACACACGTAAGATTTTAAACGGTTCTATATATTTTCAGCATAACCACTGCTCAAGGCTCTTAAAGGGATCTCTTTTCTTTTTTCTCTAAACCATGATTCGGGAAGAAACATCTAACTTTTGCTGCAGCAAGTCTTTATTTATTATGTAAACTACTGATTTGATAAGATCTCCTCTGTCTCGGAGCAATCTTGCCTGTTAGAGTAGCTATGCATGGATTCTATAAGAGTACAAATAAGATACATCAGTTCTAGGTAATTATGTCGCTCTATGGCAATAAAACTAGTAATTTACTATTACGTTACCCGGTGGCCATCACGTAGCAATCTTGGCCCTTACTGTTGCTTCCATGAAAGCTAGGGGAAACGATTTTTACATACAATTTCAATCTTTCTTGCATTCGCTGGAGAAGTGGTAAAGTTGGTTTTTAATGTGATTATGCTATAACTGGATGTAGTCTATTAATTGCACTGCTTGCAACTGATAAATCAGAAATAATTTTCTGATGAATTTCTATATATCTACTCTGTAGAAACCTCATGGAGCACATAGACAATGTGATCATGGCCTCGCTTGTATGTGATCCTCTGATATGCTTCTCTTGTTGCTTCAACGGTTCTCACTGGATGTATATGATCTTACTAGATGATGAGGGAATGATTTTTTTTCTTGCTTCAAGGAAATTTTCATTCTGACATTTGCCCCAGTAATTTTCAGTGCTTAGTGTCCCTTGGTACATACCGGTGTTTTTAGAGGAATTTGGCTTCTGTTTTCAACAGATTTTCCACAAAAATCTTGGCTTCTTATTAGCTCATGGAGCTAAAACAGAACATAATTGAGATAACATTGTGCAAGTTCTTCCTTTGCAGAACTTGATGTCTTTGTATATCTCCGAGAATGAAGGCATTAAAGGCTATACTTGTCTCCTGATTGAACCATTGAAGTCTTTAAGGAGAAAAACTCTCACGATTTGGGAATGTTTTGGGCTCTACAGCATGACTTGTATGAGTGCTTTCTTGCTGAGACACCTCTATGAACTTTTGACGGAAAATTGAGCATTTAATTCCCTGATTTAAGATAGATAATACTTGGATGAATTCGTACTGGTGCATATGATATGATTTTCAGCAATTTGCTTGTTGCTTAAAGCATTCGAAGAAGTGACAGTATCTGTATGGTTTCATTTCATAACGAGAAAATAATTAGTTGAAGTTCAGCAAGTTAATAGCAGTTGAGGATGATGTGATTTTAGTAATTCAATTGCAGTGTGATTTAATAGTATTGTACCCTTGAAAGTAAAGGAATCTGGAAACTGAAATATGAGCATATGCATAAGTAGCTGAACCTTCTCATTGTGTATGTTGTGCCTGTGTTGAACATAAAGAATGTAGAATACTAGCCGGTTTCACATATTGTTCCCCCTGTCATCACGATTTTCTCTTAATTTTTTCCATAGGCGGCGAGCAAGATATCAGTGGGGCAGAAAAAGGCTCTTCTTTTCTTTTGGACATCCTTAAACTATCTACCAGCAGAGGTTTTTCGCGGTTTGATTTCTCGGCTTCAAATCTCCAGGTCTCTGCAGCTGTCCGGTCTGTTATCGACATCCCAGACGTGCTTTTTCATCTTCTTGCTTCCACTGTATCCTTTGCTGGATGTAATTCGAGAGTGTCTCAAGTTTATCACTCAAGAGCATGCGGCCAGTAGCTTTAGGATCGAATGAATTAGAAGTTGACGTTGACAGTAACAAAAAAAGTATACACAGGAATGGTAACTAGTAACACATGGAAAATGGACGGGTTATGATCTCTCTCTCTCTCTCTCTCTCTCTCTCTCTCTCTCTCTCTCTCTCTCTCTCTCTCTCTCTCTCTGTGAGTATGTGCTTAACTGTGTGTTTATCCCTTTTTGTTCGTGGGTTTGAGTGTGCGCGTTCTTTGCCAATTAAATAAACCTCAGTTGATGAAGCTGCAAAGCTTGGAGAAACCCAGACTTCTTTGCAAATTTTCATTTTTTCAAGGTGTTTGTGTGTGTTTGATTTTTGTTTCTTTCAGTTGGCCTTAATTTTAGCATAGAAATATGGTAAAACTATAGAGATCACATAGAAATAGCACAATGGTATATTGAAAAACATAACCTTGGAGAATGACAACGAGGAAAAAGGATCATGTTAATAAATGATACAACAAACCTTAGAGATTACATCCATTCAACTAAAACAGAACAATAATAGTCTCACTCTCACCAAGTTTGACATGCAAATGATAAGAAAGACAAGGAAACATAGGGTATAATGGAGAATTCCAAGCACTTATCTCACGCAAAAGATTTATTCTTCCTCTTCTTCGAGGGGATTCTCATCTTCTTCCGGTGATGCAGCTGGTTCTTCAGTGACTTCAACATTAGTTTCTTTGGTTTCTTCCTCTGGTGGCTCTTCGGCTTCAACCTCATCGGCTTCCTCTATGGCTTCCTCTGAAGGAACTTCGCCATCATGATCAGTGGCTGGTTCCAATTCTGCAATTGTCTCTTCAGCCTTTGTTTCGTCAGCTGCTTCGATTTCTTCAAATTCGGTTGGAGATCCTGAAACCTGGGAAAGCAATTCATTTGCCTCTGGTGTTCTTTTATCTATTTGATTTTGATCGTACATGTTATGTTCTGTCTCAACACGAAGTAAAGATCAAGAATTGAGTATTTGCAAGCGGAAGGCTAACTGATCTGTTATGTTTTTAACTGACAGCTACAGTGGTGACCAGCACATGATGAAGGATACCACGTGATAAAGCAAAGATGACCCCGATGCAGATTGATGCAGTGGATGCTTTCGGTTTCAGCGATTTGATTCACCATAAAGGGCTAAGGTTGGTTTGCAATTCTCTGAACCCCATCAAACACTATTTCTTCACGCTTGTCATTTGGTGACCTTAAAAGGAAACTATTGATAAAAAAAAAATATATGCTTGTTCATGATTTCAATTAAGTTTACATAACTATCTAGTGCTCTTCTTGAAGTAGTATCATTATGCGTGCCCACGGATTGGCTTTCTTTATGTATGCGTTGACTGTGGACCTAATAAGCCTTTTTTCCCTCATTTTGCTATGGCAGCGGATTAAATAGTCTTGAATATTAGGCATCTGAATAGATGCTTGTGTGCATCTCAGCATAAAAGCTATTTTACAACACATAATTGAATGCATATAGTTAATTCTGACTAGGTCAAGAAGGAGTGTGCTGATTGCGTCAATGAATAAAGGAAAAACAAAAGTGCAGTGAGCTGGATTTCATCCATGAAAACTGGACTCCAAAGGTTCCTACAGTAGTAAAGATAAAGCTGTGAACTTATGTACCTGAACACTGGCCATTGATTGAGTTGAAGGGTAGTTTAAGAGAAGCTGGGACACTGAGGGAATGAGGAAGCAATGAGTGTGGCTTAGTGTGTAAGTGCAGAGAGAACAAACAGCATGAGGTCTATTTATAAAGAGAGAGATATGAATGCCAGATTCTAATGGAGTAAAAGAGTGGGGAATTGTTGGCCAAAAAAAAAGAGCTGTGGAATAAATGGAAAAAGACAGAAGTGTCCAAGTGGAATTTACTATGCGAGGGCCAGAGAAAGTATGGTCTAAGTTCAGTTCAGTAGACCAAACCAATCATAGTTTAGTTGCTAGAGGGAGACCCAGGAAGTCTTTTTATATTGTAATCGACCCTGTCTCAACACAATAATAGACTGACGTTATTAAATAGATTTGGCGATGCTGTGATCAGGTACCGTGTCTTTTCCTTACGCGAAGTTATCACATGTTCATGGTTACTTAAGTTTTTCATAGTCAGCTTTTGTAAGTACTTTCCATCTGTAGTGTCACTGATTCAGTAGGTATGTGATGCAATTTAGCCGACAGATCACTGTCCAGAGAATGTGCTTTTTCGCAAATCCTTATTGTAATTGACTGACTCTGTTGAATCACAGCTAGATTACAATAACCTCGCGTTCAAGAAGAAGATCAGCAAATCGATGCATCATGTCAGCGATACGCCAAAGACCATGAATATATAAGCATGTCTGGCCGGAAATTCTGGCTGTCATTTAACTCCACCAATTTGTACTATAATCATTGCAAGTTTCATTCATTCATCACCAACTTTTGCGACATTCAAATGGTGAAATGGCAGACTGTGGAGACCAACTCTCTCTCGTATCAGCATCATATCCATCTCTTTGCTTCAGTGTGCTTCTGTGCAGGTCTTGAAGGTGACAAAAGCATTGGCATCATATGCTTCCATGTTCTGTGATTTCCATTAGCTTAAGTCGACCTTCTTTAGTTTCATTCGAATTCTATTTGGCCTTTTTAGTAGGGCCACTCAGATAAAGTACTTTCTTTTCTAACAACTTTGGAGAAAAAGATATGCCAACAGACGATCAGTTTATTCATCAAGTCTTGTGCAGTAAATTTCCCATGAATAAAGTATCAAACAAAGCCATAAAAAGTACGATATTCCATGGCAAATTATTCATTTAGCTTTATTCCGCCAATAATGTATGGCAGATTCTCTAACCCAAAACGCAAGAAGATCATTACTAGGGGTTGAGCACCGGTTTGGTTCGATCTGGGAAGCAAGGCGCTGTCGGTCTAATTCTGGGCCAATTCCAGGGAGAGCCAGTCAAGTTCTCTGTTTCAGAAAGCTAGAATTTGGCCTTACATTGATTCTGTTCCGGGTTCCGGCCTAGGCTTAGGAACGTCTGGTTCAACCTAGAAACCTGACTACGCAGGGCCATAGGCATTTGAGCTCATTTTCGGCACATTATGGACAAGTTTAATCAATTTTTGCAATTCTTCCACCCGTCTTGTATTGTTTCACTTTCTATGATGTATTTCATTTTAGTGTTTTAGGCTAGATATAATAAATTTAAGTAAGAAGAATCGGTTATTTTAATAAGAGAAAAGTATTGGTTCCAAAAAAATTGGAACCGAGACCTATAATCAGTTCCAAGTTCTTCTTTTGAAACCAATCCACTTAGGAACCGATATACCTTAAGCGAAGTGTGGTGAGAAATCCATACAAACAATGCTAGTCAGCCAGGCATTTATAGTGGTCTTGGGTTTCATTTGGTAAAGTTTTCAAATGATATCAAACACAACAATTTGGAAACCTGCAAAACCATAGTCAAATCAACACTAGAAAGCTCTAACCTTTATGCCCCACTAAGCCAATTATTTGAATTTGTCAAGATTAAGATTTCTTTGCACTCCTTACCAAAAAAAAAGATTCCTTTGCACTCTGTCATGGTTGAAACCTAATATGCACATCGTAACCGGTCGTCTCCGTGGTTGTTAATTAACATATCTGACTCTAAATGATCTTTTTTTTTTTTTTTTGGCAACCGAGGTGTTCGAGCCAGCTTGCACGCACCTCGACTATTCCTCGGGGGAGACTAGCACAGCAACCCACCACCATGATCTTTTCTTCTCTTCTGATACATAATCTTACATGATTTCAAAAGGAAACGACCAATTTAACATGTGAAAGTACTCGTCGAAAATGTATCAAGTTAGAAGTACTTTAGTCTATCAAATTGATGATTTTGGTTTGCCAAATTTGGCAATAGTTATGTTTTGAAAAACGGAGATCTTCTTGGAACTTGACTATTGTTCGGCTTTTCAATTTCTCTGTATTGACAGCAAAACCATTTCAAGAGGATGACTCCATACGTATTCTTTTGAAATCAGTAGACTTTATGAGGGCCACCATAACCCAAAACGAAACCAAACTCTAAAGAGATCCGAGCGCATATGAACATGTTCAAAGAGCATGTGTTTGTGCAGACTGATGAGCTACTCTCTTTGAGAATTAGATGGTTGGTTTGACAAGTTCTGTGTGGATTCACCACCCAAAGCTGATCACCTGTGTTTTCACTTCTTTCCCTTTTCGGGTCCTTGCGAAGTAAGATAACAGACCTTATCCCGAGTCCACATGAACCAAAACTCACGATTGTGGATGCATCTGTCTCACTGCTAATTTTCCTTTTGCTACCGTCAATGAACCTTGATTACATGCTTGCAAGAAAATTTCCCTGATCACATTACATGAAGTTTTACGAAAGAAAAACCTTAGCATGCCATCCATTACATCCATGATTCGGCAATTCTACATTTTTTGTGAGTGTTGAAATTCCTTCCGATGCAGCAAAGTATGGATGTATATCATTTATACATAGATTTCAAAGGTGAGGTTTTGAAGTCCTTCACACATTCCCTCTGGACAGATTACTAGATACGATATACATTAAGAACATCAACTTGACGACAGTTCACACTGAGGATTTGTCTTCCCAGTTAAGGGGATGAAACAAGCAGCTGAAGACCATCTCAGGACCAACACATCAATCCATCACCATAAGATTTAAGATCAGGAAATCAGAATGAAAATTAGCAATAAAACAGAGGCATGTAAGCCTAAAATCAGAACAAAAGCATTTCTACCAGATACTACTTGCAATTAGCCCATGCTACATATCTTCATCTGGTCTAGGACAAAAGTATGAAACATCAGATATGAAACATCAGATGACCTAACCTTGTTAATGCACAAAAGACCTAAGAGAGGACTTAAACAGAAGCTGCTCAACTAACATTTCTACCATCCCAGGCAGGCAGGTGGTAAAGGTTCAGTGCACCTGCAAGAACATACTTATCTTGGTCAGACCTGCAACATTTTTTGCTTGAACCCCAAGAAAAGAGCAGAGTAAAATCATTTATTTATCAAGGATAAAATCCGCCTCAAGTACACATTAGTTCGATTGGTTTAGAAATGTAGGAAAACCAACTTTTTGGATATTTCTATGGTTTCATAGGAGCTGCGACATATATTTGACAACGATACTAAAATGAGGAAATTTATCACGCTGTCATACAAGGAGAAATACTATAAAAAAATCAGGAAAGGTACCAATCAATAATTTAATTATTTCAGTCGCAGACCCATAGAATTAACCACCTACATACTACCATATGCTTAGACGTTTGTCAATTTAGTTATGCTGGAGGAACGACCCAGTCTACAGATGAGTTCCACAAAGAATTATAACTCATAGATCAAACACATTCCAAGTATATTTTGGTTAGTTAGGGCTTGCATAATTTTTGCAAGGGGACATTGCGAGTAAAACAAAGAATATGGAGGTCATAAACCAAATTTCTCGCTCACTGCAGATGCTAACATACAGAGAGAAAAGAATTAACCAAATTTATGCAACATGTCAACTGCCATGAAACAATTCTTTCCCAAAACTGTGGAACAATAGGGAACAATCGCTTAAAATGAACCTTTGAACGCTCACCAGCTGGCACTATCATGATCGCTTAAATAAGTGATGGCGTTCTAGCATCTCGGGTACTCCCAATGCAGATATGCCTTCACAGCCAAGAAGCTCCCGAAGCCTGGCATCACAATGTATCCCCATGGGATTTAAAGGATCCTGTATAAGAGAAAGCAAAAATTCAGAAGAAACAGAACACCAACTATAACCAGATTCAACACATTTACGGTTCTGGCTTTTCCTTAAAAGCTACCAATTCTTACATGTTGAAATAGCAAAGACAAGGAACTTCCTGACCACACATAAATGGGTAAACAGTTGTGAAAATACGCCACAAAAACAGTAAGGTAGTCTGATACATGGTAGAATGTCATAAGAAAGTACCATTTGCTTTCGAAAGACATTCAAAAATTACGAGCAATGGAAAAGCTAAAAATAAGGATTAGAAGTTACATACCTCCAGTTGATGGATCTTAATGTACTCCCAAACACGTCCATGAGCTTCTGACGGGAGCATTTCCCTTTCTCCAGTTCCCAAAAACTTGGCAAGCGCTTCAGATATTATTACAGGAGATGGACCAGGTTGAGAACCAATATTGCGGGACTCAGCACTGACCTTCAATCTTTTCGCTTGACCTGACTCCTCTGAAGACATTACAATGTGAAAAAAATGCTCAATAGAATCCATCTTAGGGACTAGGAAAAGAGTAAGTATCACTTTATGAACACTTTGCATACTTGTAGGTTGAAGGGGAATAATGTGTTTAGAAAGTAACTTGTTCATCTTGAACATGTCAGTGCAATCTGTTTCGAATACCAAACGCAGGGCATCGTCACAGATTATCTTTCTCTTGTTACTTGGATCTTGGAGGTTATTCTTTCTTATGTATGCCCAAAGCTGCTTCACGATCTGGATAAAGCAAAGAAGATTTCTTCAGCATATTTAATTGTGGCTACCGCGGAAGCATTTTAGTTGAAGAGTAATTTCCCACCTCGGTCCGAGGTAATGCTGGCTCGCCGACGACGGCCTGAAGCTCTGACGAAACCCCACATACTTTGTTCAGACCCCCTGCACCACCTCTTCTTTTTGCGCCAGCTGGAGCACTGCAATAAGATCATCCACCATCACGTAAGTTGTGGCACATTTAGAAGCAAACAGCAGAGAAAAACACCAACTGATGCACTAAAACCTAGTAAGATTTGCATTGCTATCCAACCCATGACATCGGATGACAAAAGAATAATGATTGTGCAAGAGGGAGCCAGACATTCAAACGAAGAGGATTGTCAATATGCTCTTCAACACTTGGAAAAAAAAAAAACCTTGTTAGAAACCAGTTAGCAGCAAGATGGGAAAGAAACATCATTACATTGCCATGTTCTCAAGTTCAAGTTGAAACATCCCAGAATCCTCATACCATCTGAATCGTCGCATTGTTAATCAAGTAAAAAAGAGGGAGAAAAGAGATATCGCTTCACTAAATAAACCTCGCTATAGATAAATATATCGAAAATGTGGCAAACAAGGGCACCCTCAGACAAATTTCAACGACAGACACGGGCAAAAATCTAGATTGCGAAAGAGCCTCCAGGATCCAATCTCGAAAAGAAAAGAGACTTTTTCAAGCCGTAGGCAATGAACTTCAAGCATGAGATAGAAAATCATGTTGACGCATCCTACAGAAAGAACGGATCCGAGCAGACTCCCACCACAAAAGTAAAACATCCCGACACATGATTCGCGTCAAGCGAATATTCAAAAAGATAGTTGCTTTCCCCCACCTTATCACAAGAACACTCCGAGCAGACAAAAAAAAAAAAGATTTTGCAACTCACTAGGTTACTCATACAACATAAAATCCGCAACCCAATCAACAGTTTGAGCCACACACCCCCAGAATCCATTTTCTCTCTCTCCCCGGAAAATTTGCTTCACGAATCTGTGTCAGTGCAGCCTCAGTGCATCAATCCCTTCTCTAGAACCCTCAGCATCATTTCCAAGCACACGCTTCAGCTAAGCCCCCCACACCAAAAAAATGGGTCATATTCAAGCCCATATCACTGTCAATTAACACAGCACACAAAAGAGAAAGCGAAAAGCGGGGGCAAAACCCTAACACGCCCAAAGTTCATCAAAGCAATCAAACCTCAATCCCGCAACCCTAAAACCCAAATCACACGCTAGCGGCAGAAATTGCACGTCCCCCGAACAAACCCTAAAGACGAAGGAGAGACAACACGGCACAAAAGAGGAACAAAAGGAAAGAAGGAAAGAAGAAAAAAAAAAAAAAAACCTTTCTTTCGCGCTGTCCGAGGCCGCGGGAGCCGCGCTCTGAGCGGCCTTCGCGGCGGCGGCGGCGGCCGGGGGAGGGAGCGCCTGCTGCTGCTGCTGCGGCTGCGGCTGAGCCATGCGGGGTGGCGCCGGGGCCGGGGGCGGGGCATGAGCGGGGCGGAAATTGAGATCCTGCGGGGGCTGGAGGGCAAAATGGGAAGGGGGGAAGAGCTGCTGCTGGTGCTGCTGCTGCTGGGGCTGCGGCTGCTGGTGGTGGGGCTGCTGCTGGTGGTGGTGGTGGTGCTGGGGAAGGAAGGAGGAGGGGGGCTGCGGCTGCGGCTGCTGCTGCTGCTGCTGCTGGTGGGGGTGGTGGGGGTGGTGGTGGGGAGGGGCAAAAGGGTCTTTGCGGGGGTGGAGGGGGTGGGAGCGGAGGAGGAGGGCGATCTGGTCGCGGATGAAGGGGGCCTTGTGGGAGAGGTCGAGGCCGAGCTTGGCCTCCAGCTGCTGGACGACGCCGTTGATGGTGGTGACGGAGTTGGGGTCCGACTGCCGGAGCACCGTCTCCACCCCGCGCGCTATCTCCTGGTCCGTCACCATCCTCCTCCCCCCCGCCGCGTTCACATTCATCACAATGGGGGGAAACCCAACCCTCCCTCCCTCCCTTGACCTTAACGGAATTAACGAACTCCCCCCTGTCTCTCTCTCTCTCTCTCTCTCTCTCTCCCTGTGCTGCTCCTCTCTTCCTCTCTCTCTCTCTCTCTCTCTCTCTCTCTCTCTCTCTCTCTCTATCCCTCTCTGTCTCTCTCCTCTGGTGTGTCTGTCTGTCTATCTCTATCTTCTTCCATCTCTATCTCTCTCTCTCTCTCTCTCTCTCTCCCTCTTTAGAGCCTCGAATGACGAAAATGCCCATGCGCGTCCTCCCATTTTTCGGTTTATATCTCTTCTCTTCTCTTCTCTTTCTTTCTTTCTTTCTCATTATTAATGTTGTTTGTTTTTTTCATTTTTTTTTTTTTTGGTTATCGTTTTTGGACAAAGTCTCTTCAGGCTGCGTTTGGTTGGGCCCGAATAAAATAACGAATTAGCACGTCGGGTAAGAAATTTTGGACAGCGATAACATAGACCCGGATTGATTAAAAAATGGCTTAAGAGATGTTGTGTTATCTTCCAACCATGGAGTAAAGGAGTAACGTATCCCGGATATTGCTTTGCCTGCTACAGCCGTGAAGAATACCGTCACAGCAACTAATTGTTGTCGCTTCCGACTATCGCGAGTTCTCGTCGCCTCCGACCATCGCCGATCGTCATCCCCGGGCAATCGATGGCGGTAAACGGGAGCCTAATGACGATTGTCGTCACCTCTGACCACGGGGCCAATTTGCAAGTCGCTACATTTCAAAGTTCCTGAATAATGGCTTCATTTTGCTTCTTCCTGAAGTCGCTATTTACTGAAGGGAGAGTAAGTTTTACCATTCGGGTTTGTGTTCCTACCTTGGGTGGTCCAATTTGGTTTTTGCAAATTGCTTTTCAGCGATGTTATTGCTTTTATGAGACCTTTTTCGGATGCGACTGAATTCATTACATGGAGTTTTACCGAAGGCTTCTCGAAGTAGAGACTCATGGCAGATGAGGAGATCTTGAGAGAGGTCTCTACACTCGGATCGCACGAACAAAAGGGTATCATGGTTTTGTTTAGTTTTTGCATTTCGTTTTGGGCACTCTTGTTTTTGGCATCAATCGACACCGGCGAAAGATGGCTCTTTTGCATGTCCTTAAGTGAGCAATTCAGTGACGACCCGAGTGGAAGATCAAGTTTCCCACCAAAAATTTTGAATCCTATTTAAGGTTACCTGAAATAAATGACGAGATTTTCTACGATTCGGAGGATTTATAATTTCACCTTATCCTATATTATCACAATCCGAATTCAGACAACCATATGCAGCCTTAGGATCAAGAACAGATTTAGTTCTCTATGTTTCAACGTTTGTGCAATTTGATCCTCTAACGTTTATTTTGTGCAATCAAGTCCTCTTTCCTGGATTTGTGCAACTTGGTCCTCTAAGTTTTATTTGAGCGTAATCAAATCCTCCTATTTTCTTGACTTGTGCAGTCCTATGCTTTGTTTACCCATTATAACTAATACTGCCAACTTATGATTTTTATTCCTTACTTTCTCCTGTTTGTTTTCTGCTCATTTGACGACAAATTAGAACCGCATGTCATTTTCTCTCACGACGTTTAACCCCACGGCACGAATTTAATTCTCACCGAAAACGAAATGAAATTTGAAGATAACAAATTTTAATACCCATAGTTTGTCTGTTGAATGAGTCGATTTATATGCTATCATCACATGTCTATTTTATGCAGTTAAAAATAGATAAATTCTATTGTTGTATGGAGACAAAAAGAAAGAATGTTTAAAGATTTGAACTATGTTAGGAACTCAAGTTCAATTGTCACAAAATGAGAGGGCTTTAAATTCGAATTTGAAATAAGAGACATTTAGATATTAGTCAAGTCACTCAATTTTGCTTGTCTTTGTTGAAATGTGATGTCACTTTTAACCTTAGGAACATGTAGGTATGAACGTGGATGATCGGTTGCAGCTGTCTCCCCCTTTAAATTAAAGTTACCAAAGGAAGATAAAAAAAATAAAATTAAAAGGAAAAAAAGGGAGAAAAAAATGAAAAAAAAAAAAGGGGGATAGAAAAGAAAAGCTGAAGGAGTGAATCTGTCTTTGCATTGAAAAGTGGGTCACTTGCCGACCATATTCTTGTACCTTTTTCTCTTTGTCTTTAGTCCATGTCAATACCTAAAATACAACCGACGCAGAGTCTACGAGAATGGACATGGTAGGAAGAGCTTTGAAGGTCAAGATTGACCAAATTCTGTGGCCAAAATTAAGAGAGTAATTACATTTTGTGGACCGATTTGAAAATGTGCACTATCGTCATTGAGTTTAGAGGGACTTACCAAATCATCCAATGCTTTAAGAAACTTTTTCAATCATGCCTTGGCCATTAATAACTTTCTCTTTCGGTTTAAGTTGTCCGATGAAAGATGAGTCGCCTGTCTATGCGAGTGCCGAAAATGGAAGATTTCAGTTAAAGAAATATACAGATAGTGTATCAGGTTTTATTCGCAATCGAATTCATATGGGTCGCATCGGATGAGATTTCAAGTAAAACAATATGTGACTGCATCGACGTCGTCATCAACACGGTAAAGGAAAAGACATAGAGCGAGATTGTGAAGAGCTCGTATTTGGGACAAATCTCATTTGATGAGATCCATGGACTTCCATTCTGATCAAATTTTGTCGCGTATAGTCTCGATTAAAAAAGTATCACAAGATATAGGATCTTTTTTTTTTTATCACTTATGAAGAAATTGACAATTAAAGAATTTCACCACCCGCCCTGAAATGGCGCTACTGGAATGCACTCTTCCTCTCGCAAAGGTTGGGTGTTCGAATCCGGGCGCCGCAGAGCGACTTAACTGCGTGCAGACGCAGTGTGTGACTAGCACGTGTCGCCCTGGGTTCTCCCTCCTCGGCCGTACTGTGGGGTTCCCTGGGTTACCAAAAAAAAAAAGACAATTAAAGAATTGGGTTTGATTGTGATATAGGGCAGCCAATTGGGTAGGTCAACAAGAACGTTTCTAGGGTCCTCCTCCTATAATTGTTCATTTTAAACAAGACCTTTGGCTGCGTTTGGTCGTTCGGATTTCTAAACAGGATAGGATTTGATAGGATAGGATAAGAAATCCTGGGATTTCTTCATATCATGTCCACTGTTTGGTGGACTACGGATTTAAAGTAGGATATGATAATTTTTATTTTTATTTTTTCTATTCATGGGTCCGGAGGAGTCAATGAAGGGAAAACGAGAAATTTTTTTGGTGAAAGCGCACAAGGTATGGGGATGAAGATGACGAGTGGAGCGTAGGATTTATGGAAAAATAGGCATTAGAAATTTATCCGGTCTATCCCACCCTCCCCGGATTTTTTTATCTAGCTATATCCGGTTTATATCCGACCTTATCCTATCCCGACCACCACCAAACATAGGATATGATAAAACATATCCTATCCCGACTTTTATCCAGGTCGACCAAACGCACCTTTGTACTTAGTTAAATTTAGATAACAATTCAATGGGTGTTGTCAAAAATCTACTTATCTACTTAGGGGCATATATTTTATCAAGTGTTTGTTGTCCTAAAAAGTACGGATTCAGTTCTCATTGGTGCTCTTATTGTACCACTTGTCATCATTTGTGACATGGAGAAAAGCAACGAGCAAGTTTCCTGTTGAAGCATGAGCATCTTTTTTTTCTAGTGATTGCAATGGATGGATGGTGGCCTGGTTTGGTGAAGCTCTCACTTTTTTTGGTAGGTTGGATTAGCCAACTCTATAAACAATGCCAGACAGTTCACTGGTCTTTACAAAAGTTCCCCTTTCTTTTTTTTTTCATCTCTTTTCGTTAGAGAGAGAAACCGAGAATTGACATATGTCATCTCAGCTCAGGCAATCACATTTGGCAATGGACAGGATGGGCATTCGAGATGGTATTACCGACTAATTTGAACATTGTTGCTAAATTCCACTTTGCTTATTATCTCTACCATATCAATTCCACTAGTTCTCTGCTAGATTAAGGGAAGTTAGAGGATTTATCGAGCATTTTCTCTTATGACGGGAGACCGAGGTTACGCAATTAGATCTCACATTCATGGTATAGCCTTGCTAATCTCATCAACCAGGTAAATCACCTGCCAAAATTCGAATGTTTACATGTGAACAAAATATGGAATTATTTGTATTTACTAACGTGTAGAATTGAAACTACCTCGGGCGCTAAATCAATACATACAAGTCTATTCCTTAATCACTATGTAGCGATTCACCGATAAACATGGCCCAGTAGAAAAACTCATTCAAAGCCTACCTCGTCTCTAGCCGTCAATCGGTGAAGCCATCAACATCAACTCGGCTCGAATCATGTAAATCCTCGCAACCATGTTCGTTCGGACGAGATCATGCGACCGTGCAAACGCAAACGCAAACACTACGAACCAAAAACAGTTGAGCAGAACAGCAATGTGCATGGATTTTATGACGACAAGAACACGTTTACGAGGATGTCCGAGCCCACTCTGTCGCATGGGGGCACCGAAAGACGAAAGCCCATCAATGGATATTGGGCTAACGGGGCAGCATTCTCTGCGAAATCCGACTGGTGAAGCGAAGGAAAGCAGCGGCAGCAGCAGAAGAAGAAGAAGGAAGAAGAAGAAAGAAGAAGAAGACGACGATACCCATCAATGGGTATTGGGCTATCGCGCAACATTCACTGCGAAATCAGATTGGTGAAGTGAAGGAAAGCAGCAGCAGCAGCAGCGGAAGAAGCAGAAGAAGAGGAGGAGGAGGAGGAGGAGCAAGACCCAATGGCGCAGGTGCTCAAGTTAGCCCTACCCCGGCCGAACTCGGCCTCGGCTCGCCCCGACGCGCCTCCTACTCGGCCTCGCGACCTCCGTCGCTGGGCTTCGCTTCGGCGGAGCCTCAGGTGCAACGGCAGGTTCTCCTGCCTCTTCTCCGACAATCGCAGAGAGGTAAAAGAAGCTCCTTTGCTCACTTCTCTCATTGCGCACGGTGAGCTTGTTGCTTCGCGAGCGAAACGGGTATGCTCTGGATTGAGCGAGCTTGATTTTGGCGGACAAATTCGGGAACTTGAGTTATATGTCGACCCGAATTGTTGCTTGCTTCATCGCTGTGCTTTGCAATTCTGAGAAATTAACGTAGTTTTATGGGCACCAAGTGTTCGCTGCTTTGCCTGAGTGAGCTTAGTGGAGTGGTTGTGCCTAGTGGTCAATTTGTTTCACCAGAGCCTTGGTTGGGTTGGCTACTTTCTCCCTGTCGATATGATCGAGCAAAGTATGGGTTTTCGATTCCAAAACTGATTAGGAGCAGTGGACAAGCAATAACATTCATTCAAACGAGTTTAATTGGTGTGAGAAATTCTTCTGGTGGCCTTTCTGAGTTGAATTCTTCAAGATACATTATCCAAAATGAACCCTTATAGTAGATGATGGTAATCCAATGTGCATAATCTTATGTACATATATTGGTCGTGGGATTTAACTGGCTAATTTTTCAGATTCGGAGCCCGGGATCTGTTAAGTACAGTAATAAAAACATCTTATGTGAATTTTGCCTCTGCACATTTGGTTCATCCAATTACCTGATTCTCCTAGCTGAAACCTGTCAGCATCGTCTCATGCAGACTCAAGTTGAAGCAGTTGACTTGGGAATGGTGGGCTACAACAGTGCATTAATTATTCATCAATATTAAAGGAGTAGTGCTTTGATGAATTTACTCCATTTACCAGATAGGTGCCCGAGTGATCTATGTTCTTCCACATTATCTAGTATCAAGTTTACTTTCCATTGCATTGGACATGGGTTAAAGCCAGTCACCATGGCTACAGAAGATAGTCATGAAGCAATTTCTGGTGGCCAAATGGCAATCTTTTGTTCAAAGAGGATGACTAGCGACCATATTGGATGGTATGGAGAGATGAGAAACTCCACATTGCTATTGGTTTTTCTAGGGTGCTTTTGTTGCTTGAAAAAGGACGGGGATAGGCAGCCTGAATCATGTCTGATATCTTCCTGAGAACTTTGGTCCTGATTAATAGTGCTAAAGCTCACTAGGCAGGTTAGAATGATATTGCCAGCTCCCTGGTGTCTCCAGTAGCTCCAATCTTAGAGGGTGCAAAAGTTTTGTGATGTTAAAGGCATAAATGAAATGTAGATGAAAAGTGTAAAAACTCCCGCGCAGTAGGGGAGCCTGTCTCTGGCCATATTAGTATTGCTCCTGTATACATATCCACATATTTAAATGGTTGAATCAGAGATGAAATCACTAGACATCCCATAATTAGGCTTTTTCTTTTTGGCCCGAACTAGTAGGGAATGAGCATGTAAGCATCTTGCTCATCAAAGATTGTTGCATATTCTAAATATGCTTAGGATATCTTAACTTGAGTTGGTACCTGCAGAGTGCATGTAAGTAGATAAATCCATTCTTATATAGATTTGCTTGATATTGAATGAGTAGCCAAAATGAACTATCTCCAAGTTTTCCAAAAGCATCAGAACAGAACTGAAAACAGATGGTAACCTGTTCCTTGAGATGTTGTAATAAGTCGAATTTGGCTCCATATTAAGCATTTGACACAGCCATGAATGTGAGAATTTGATTTCAATTTGCTCTGCCTTGTATTCTGCTGTCATGTTCTTTGCAAATCTCTTCGTGATTATATACCGTGTTCGGCTCTCCCCAAATATTCAAGACATCCTCCTTTCGGTTGATCACATCCTTGCAGTGATTTACTTTGGTTTCTTCCAGCTTATTTTATGCCATATTTGACAAAATGGCGCATTACCATATTGCTGGTTGCAGGAACAAGCTAGAAAAGCTTTAGAAAGTGCACTCGGGGGAAAGAAGAGTGAGTTTGAGAAATGGGATAAAGAGATCAAGAGGAGAGAAGAGGTGGGAGGAGGTGGTGATGCTGGTGGAGGTGGTTGGTTTGGATGGGGCAGAAGATTTGGTTGGTCCAATGGTGATAATTTCTGGCAAGAAGCAAAGCAGACTAGTTTGGCTGTTTTAGGTATCATTCTCATGGTAAGCAGCTTTTTGTGCAAGTTCTCAATATTCGGTTCATAGTGCAATAATTATTACTCTCGTCCTCTCTCTCTGAGACATTCTTATTTACCTTCACAGTTTCTCTTTATTGCAAAAGGAGAGGTCATGCTTGCAATGGTCTTGAATCCGCTGCTGTTTGCGTTGCGAGGAACGAGAAATGCGTTAACTTTTGTTACTACAAAGATCTTGAGATTATCCCCAAGTGGTCCCGCTGATTTTGATGCGTTACCAAAGAAAGAAAATAGTAGACGTGTCTCTGCTAAAGAAGAAGTATTGAGAAAATGGGGAAGTGCTTGATTTTCTTTTCATCTTGTACGAAGAATGATCTTGTGATTCTTTGCTATGGCTCTCACCCCACCATAATTTTGTCATAGATTTGCTTATCCAAAGGCCTCAAATTGTGGAAAAAAGCTGCTGTGTAGCTTTTTCTCGAATTCGTGTTGGATTCGAATTTGGTGGAGGGAAACCGAAGGGTGTTTCGCATGTTCCTTGAAAGGCTTCTTCGATGAAGACCTGTTATTCTTCCTTCTCACCATGAAATCACTGGATACCTGCGCACTGGACATGGTAGTGCAACTACTTTCTCGAATAGTAATACTCGGGTACAAGCTCAAATTGTTAATTGAATTGCTTGATTTTTGTTTTGGCAAGTCTTTCTAATTTTAAGAGAAGTCTCCTGTGCTTGATTTTTCTAGTTTCAGCAAACACAGATTGTTTGAGCTTCATGATAAGAGAATCCAAATCTTTTCGATGTACTCGATTCCTTATGAACTGTCTTCAATTGCTTCTCTTACTTCTTATTCGTGGCCAGTTCATACTAAATTTAGTTTCTACTGAGGCATAGTACTGATCTGTTCTGTGGATTCTCTTTTTAATCACGTTCTCCTATCATTATGTTATATTTCAACTTGTGTAGCATACTACTCATGGACATTTTATCCAGTCTGGTAACCGGTATGATTGTGGAATAGTCACGTGATTTTGCGAGGACTATCGCGTGAGACAAGCGCATTGGACATGCGTCACGACAAAGTTCATTGTAGCTCAATAATTTACTCGGAAACTACAAAATTTCTGTAGTGTGCAGAAGAATGGAAACTTGAGATGGCTGATGCATGGAACAAGTCGCGTACATTTGTCTAAGAGACTCTCATACTAGATCCCGAGTTCGCGGAGGTATCGCCCACATTGTGGCCCGGTGAGTCACGCTTTATGTTACACGCAGAGTTGCAGACTGATTTTTGTAGTCCCATGTTCAATCTAATGAACTTCAATCACCAGTAGCGTGCAGATGGTCCTCTAATCTTGAAAATGCATATGGCCTTTTCTAGTCCTATGTTCAATCTAGGGAACCTCGTTCACACCTGTGAATATGGCCATGTCTATCTACTGCGGAAAGTGTTCTCTCACACGCTTTCGGCACGGACCCGTGACCGGAACTAGATAATGCCGTCGCCATCGCAAGTGAATTTGCACTTCTAGTCCTATGTTCAATCTAGTGAAACCTCGTTCATACCAGTGAATACGGCCATGTCTATCTACTGTGGAAAGCGTTTGCTCACACACGCTTTCGGCACGGACCCGTGACCGGAACTAGAAGATGCCGTCGCCATCGCGAGTCAATTTGCACGTAAAGCATGGACCTTATTTGGGACGTCGAGGGATGCCCGTTTGGTTGCATACGTCGCGTTCATCGAGCTGTTTTTATCTGTGACGAGTTGTTCAATTTAAGGTGACATTGTTGCATCTGTCCTTCGGTTTTGACATAGGTGGCGACTGTGCCTATTTATGGTGACCAGTGCGAGATCAGCTGCTTATAAAACGTTGCCTGATGAATCCATATTGGTAACCCATGCAAGCTGGCTCAAAGTTCAAATCGTGTTCTTCTACCAAGTGATGCGACAGATCGCAAAAAGATAAGACCGTAAAAAGAAAGTTGAAGAAGTGGGTCGCCTTCAAGGCTCGATAACGGGGGACCACGCCCACCCTATAGAATGCCAATTTTGTCATCTAGACTTAGTGAAAATAGCATTTCTCGCAAACGATTCACTTATTGTCACGGATTATTGTTTAACAATTTCAATCTATTGACTCCCTCCATGCAAGGCTTAAATTTTACGAATGATTGAATTTACATAAATTATAATTATAATTTGGTATGTTTTTTCGAAAACATTTTTCCTAAATATGATCGCTTGTATCGCTTACAAAAATGACGAAAAGTATTTTCATCGTTCGTAGAAAAGTTTAAGCATAAATTTGCTGTCAATGATAAAAACATCTTTTATCAGCTAATTATTTCAAATAATATAACCAATCATTTTTTAGAAAAATATTCTTTAAAACATTGAATTTTGGGTAGATCTTCAAATCGATCTATCAAAATTTAATTATTGTCACGGATTATTGTTTAACAATTTCAATCTATTGACGCCCTCCATGCAAGGCTTAAATTTTACGAATGATTGAATTTACATAAATTATAATTATAATTTGGTATGTTTTTTGGAAAACATTTCTTCTAAATATGATCGCTTGTATCGCTTACAAAAATGTGATGAACGAAAAGTATTTTCATCGTTCATAAAAAAGTTTAAGCATAAATTTGTTGTCGATGATAAAAACATCTTTTATCAGCTAATTATTTCAAATAATATAACCAATCATTTTTTAGAAAAATATGTTTTAAATCATTGAATTTTGTGTAGATCTTCAAATCGATCTATCAAAATTTGAATGGCGTTCGATTCAAATGAGACCCCTCCGAACCTTCATGACCCATCTGAATGTACAGCAGTATTGTGGTCCTATTACTTAACTCGAATCACAGCTGCATTAAATTATGGTATTTATTGTGAATTAAATTGATATACACTGAGCCAAATAAAATAGCAATTGTAGTACTCTTTTTTTTTTATAAATGAGCTAAGAGCATAGTTTTACGTCGCTTCCTATAAATATTCCTCACGAAAATTGGCGGCGAATTTTAGATTATTGAACCCACGTATTTGATTGGAAGTTTGTGCCTAAAGTCAATTATTGCATTTTGAATAAGCTCTGCTCAATCCACTTGAATTTATTTTTCTATTTTCTTCCACGCATATTTCAACACATACCCTAGAATAATCTAACGCTGTCCAACTATATGGTTTTATAACTCCATAATTTTGTTTGCAAAACATTTTTTGTTTGTTTCTTACTTTTTGGGAAAATGACACAAATGATCATTGAATTGTGGCTCAATATGTAATGTGGTCCCTGAACTTTAGCACAATATGTTATGTGGTTCATGAACTTTCAATTTATTCAATGTGATTTCTGAACTTTTGGTACATGTTTAATTTAATCCCTACGCTATACAAAAATGTTCAAACTTGTCCCTAATCTTGAATTAATGGTATGATAATATTGAACATTTCATATAGTTCATGGATTACATTGAATACGTACCAATAGTCCGAGGACCACATAGGACAAATTCAAAGGTCAGGGACCATATTGAACATTAAGCTAAAGTTCAGAACTACAATTAAAATTTCATTAACCACATTACATATTGGACATGTACATCGAATATTCCATATAGTTGAAGGACTATATTGAATACGTACCAAAAGTCCAAGAACCACATCGAGCAAATTCAAATTTCAGGAACCAACATTGAACATCATGCTAAAGTTCAGAATCACATTTTAAATTTCAGAAACCGCGTTACATATTCGGCCAAAATTCATGGACTGCTTGTATCACTATCCCGTACTTTATAGCTCGATCTCACGCTATAAAATTTTTCCGTCCTCACCTATGAGGAAAAAAAAAAAGAGGAAAAAAAAATTCATGGAAGAAACATTATCCGAGAAAAATAAAACATAAAGAAAAAGAGAGAGACCTTGTGTGTGTAATTTCGGATTCAATTGTTCAGATCGGGGGCGAGAGAATCCAACAATACGAGGGGGGAAGGGAAGAGGTCAAAGGGCGATCCTTTTCTTGTCCCCCCCCTTACGCGTGGATTCGTGTGTGTCGAACTGTTCGGAAAAAAAAAAAACAACAAACTTCCCCCCCTCGTATTTTGGTCTTCGTGGAACCTAGTGCCTGCCCAAACTCACCTTCTCGATCTCCCCTTATCTCTCTCTCTCTCTCTCTCTCTGTTCTCTTCTTCTTGTTTCACCTTTCCGGATCACCACATGACCAGTTCCTGAACTTCTCCTCCTCAACAAACCCACCTCCCTTTCTCTCTCTCTCCCTCTCTCTCTCTCTCTCCCTCTCTCTCTCCACGTACCGTTCTTGGTGCGTTCTCTTGCCGTTTGCCAAGGTGGTGCCTCGTCGTGGGTGTCCTTCTTGATCGTTTCTTGATTGTTGGTATCTTTGCCTTTCTGGGATTCCCTCTTTCGATCCTCGGGTCCGTCTGCTGTGCCTTTACATTCTCATCTCATCTTCGTCCTGATCTTTTATCGGGCTTCTGTCCTTTCCTGTCTCTCCTCCCGCGGATTCTCCCCCTGGCTGGCATAGCCTTGGCTTGCTCTTGGCGTTTCCTTTAAGCTCGAGAATCTTTGTCTCCCCAGTTCAAAGGCATCGTCAGGCGCGTGACGGAGGGTGCCGGGTCGTGCCCACGGGGAAAAAAATTTGGTGTTTCTTGTTGCGGTTGATGAGCTGAATTGATGTCCTTGGCCGTTGGAGCGACCTCGAGTTCCGCAACCATGGGACATGAGCGTGATGAGAAGAAGAGCAATGAGAGCGGAGAGAAAGCCGACGTCGGTGCGGACGACAGAGCAAAGACGCCCAAGATTGAAGAGAATGCTGATGGGGAACCCGAGGGGAAGATTCACAGATCGGCAAGCGAGAGCTCCATTTGTGCCACTGAGGATGAGGAAGATGATGAAGGGAGGAAGATTGAGTTGGGTCCTCAGTACACTCTCAAAGAACAATTTGAGAAGGATAAGGTTTGACAATCTGCATTCTCCATTTCTATATTGCCCCTTTTTATTTGAATTGTGGGATGCTCTGCATTCTTTGTCGGTATGATTATTTCGGTCTTTCGGATTTCCTTTATCTTGTGTGTAGGATGATGAGAGCTTGAGGAGATGGAAGGAACAGCTCCTGGGAAGTGTGGATATGAATTCTGTTGGAGGTAATTCCTGAGGCAGCTTTCTTTTGTTTAACGTTCAAATTCTCATCTATGCCACATAATTAGCCCAATTTCTCTTAGTTTTTTTGGTTCTCTTCTCTACTTCTTCCCAAAAATTTCCCCTTTCCTAGTCCCCCATTTACGAAATAGTTTTGTCCCTCATATTGATGCTTCTGTGGTCTTTGTGCATCTTGAATGGTTTCCACAGTGCAGTAATTTGCCCGTTTTCTATTCGCGGTTAAACTTTAATATTAAATCTTGAGATTCAAGTTTCTGCAATTTGTTCTTAGGTTTCCCCCCATCAAGTTCAATTGCTTCATGCACATTTGTGTGCGCAATGCGCTAAAAATAAAGCTGCTTTTTCCTCTCTTGTATGCAATGTAGAAACTCTGGAACCGGATGTCAAGATCCTGAACCTTGCAATTGTATCTCCTGGGAGATCTGACATAGTCCTTTCGGTTCCGGAGAATGGAAAGCCGAAAGGCTTGTGGTTTACGTTGAAAGAAGGTAGTCGCTATAGCCTCAAATTCACATTTCAGGTCACCAACAACATTGTCTCCGGTCTCAAGTACACTAATACTGTATGGAAGACCGGTGTCAGAGGTAATTACGCTTTTCCAATTTCCATTGCCCTCTTTTTCTTTTTAATACTCGAAACCGTTCTCTTTAAATAGATTTCTTTCTTTCTGTCTTGTTTTTGCAGTGGACAGCACAAAGGAGATGCTTGGAACATTCAGTCCACAGTCAGAGCCTTACACACATGAGATGCCCGAAGAGACAACACCGTCTGGAATTTTCGCTAGAGGATCATACTCGGCTCGGAGCAAGGTTAGTTTGGCCTGATAAGTGTGCTCTGGCCTTTCTTTTCTCCCTTTGATGCCTCACTGCAAAAGGAATAATCAGCCATTATGTAGAGGCTTTATTTAGGTATTTGTCACTCGATCCTCATTTTCAAAACATGTGGATGCATTTTAGTTGTTGCTTCTGAAATGTGGGGACCCTACGAAATCTTTCATGGTAGAGTCTTCAGCAAAAACTTGCACTAATCCAGATTGTATAAGAACTGAACTTTACTTCAGCAGGTAGAGAATTTGAAAACTTCCCTATATTTTTGTCGCTTTCCTTCTGGATTTGGACGGATTGTCTGGTCAAGTTAGTGTAAATAATATAAGCAGATGATGGTGTTGCGCCATCTGCTTTTGCATAATAAGCAGCATCGAATTTCAAATGTGTGGGCCTCCTTGTCTTTTTTTAAAATTTTCTGATTTGAAATCTGATAAAGTTTTATCTTTGTTTTCCTTGTCAACTTTCCTCTTTCTTTCCTCTCCAGTTTGTTGACGATGACAACAAGTGCTACTTGGAGATCAACTACACCTTCGATATCCGGAAAGATTGGTAGTTAGAAGAAGAGTTTTTGTTCTCTCCAGCTTTATTTGCACCGATGTTGCTTGTGTTTCGAGTTTGAGACTGGTAAAATTCAGTTTGTGTAATCTATTTCTGGTTGTAGGATGTGTCACTTTAAGCAATAAAGGGAGGATTTGCATCGGAAAGGCGGTTCAAACGAGTAGAATTTAGAACCTGCACATCATTTTGTAGTAGTTCTTTTGTGAAAAAATTGAGTCGGGTTCATCTGAATGTTCTTCTATCTCTCCTCCGTTCTCCTAATCGCATTACGTGCTGGACTATAGTTTTCTCAATTTGCAAACTCGAGCCAGACAGTTGATTCTTTATGCGAGTGAAGGAAGAAGCGGTGCACAAATTAGACATCTCCCATCTTGTTTTCTTCAACTTTGAAGCTGCAAAATTATCTCTCAATTCACTTGGGGTGAGACCCCTCTAGCGTTTTGTACATCATAATCATTCGGTTAGTCTTTTAAGGTGGTCCTCTTCCCACTGCTTCTCTTTTTCTTTTCCTAATGATGACTCGGCCTGGCATTATCATGTTCATTATGAATAGTTGAGAATGAGATGTTGATGGGGATGAGAATTGCTTTTGCCCACCCAATTTAGTTGGGGGGATGTATTATTCTTCAGCATGCAAATACTGCAAATCACCCAGACAAATCATTGAAAAATCAGAAACAGAAGGCTTTTGTTGAGCTTATGAGAACTTTAGAGAGCTCTGTTTGCATGGGATCTAGACTCTGCAACTCTCGGATGAACTTATGAGAACTTTAGAGAGCCCATTTCGGAATTATGGCAAGTTAGCCCTTTGACATTTAAATTTTGCAATCTGCCCTTGACTTTTTGAAAATGACGTTGACTCCGGCCAAAATTTTTCTCACGTATCTAATCACATGTGATTAGTTATGGAAGGTAAATTGGTCATATATCAGTTACATATGTTAAAAAATATGTATGGACTACTCAAAAATATATTCAGATATATCAATGTGCATTTAGCGTTGACTCTAGTCAAATTCTCGTCGGAACTTTAGTCACATGTTCTCGCATATAAAATATTTTTAAAATATTCTTTTACTATTTTAAGGTGTATACTTCTATAATAAATTTACCCTCTCTAATTAGTCACACGGTCGAAACTCCAAACAAAATTTGGCCGGAGTCAATGCCATGGGACATGGTGCAATTAGATTATAATTCCGGGGGTAAATTACAAAAATTCATGAGGCAATTTGCAACAATGCGAAAAACTTGGGGGGTAAAATGTGATTTGCAGTGGCAGGAGGGACTATAAATTCACTCAAAGCAATCATGCGCATAAGCATATGCTTTTTCATGAGTATGCAGAGCCAAACAAAGCAAAACAAAAGTACCCTATTGCTTGTTCCTGGCTCCACTTCCCAAAATAAAATCCCATTTGACGAGGAAAGAAAGGTAGATTCCATGCAAAAAAAGTCAACAATTTTGGACCCATGGTTGGTGCACTGTCAAGTTTTTGTCCGATGAACTGCTTTCGAATGATGATCCTACTGTTGTGGCGCGATTGCGGCTTCGCGCTTCAAGAAGTATCGGGTTTCAGGTTTGATGAAGCGGAGCTCCTTTCACAGCCTCGAGCCTAGACCTGGATGGTGTGATGTATCCTGGAATTGGAGATTACAGACAAGTCAATCTGGTAGATGAAAACTGGTTCAGATGGCATAAATTTTGCTATCAAGTGGGATTAGAACAAAGAATTGCTTTAAAGCCTTGACTCATCAGAGGTAAAATGCTTTTCCTATCTCTCATATTCCGCAAAGCACCACCTAAGTGTTTTTGAGTAGCTTAAGCAACTTATCATTGTAACTGGTCATAGAAGCCATGTGGGCCTTGCTAAAGAAGAATGGCAGTATGCTTATTAAACATGGTAACTGAGCAGGACCATCTGTTTTACTTAAGGAATAACCAGATATACTGTTGTAAACTAGAAGTTTTCATGTGGCACGATCGACATGAATTTGCGGTCGAGTATGATTGATGCTGTCAATAGATTGTATCTAGCTAAATTCAATGCACGAACAAGGACCAATTCGATAGACAAGGATTAAAAAAACGAGTTTTTCGGCGAACCCGACTTCTTGTGGCAATTGGAGAATATGTATTTTAAATGGAACAAGTCTCTGTTCATTTTCCCTTACTTGAATAAGGGAAGATTTTCCTGTGTCTTTTAAGTGTTTACAAACTCATCCTGCCCATAACCACCAAAGTTATATCACAAACAACTGAAATATACTCAATTAATCAGCTTCCGAGAACTTTCAGAAACTTGACTGCACAGTCCATTTTATCAGTCCATCTGCAGTTGCACATCTTGGATACTTCTTCTCAGGGGGGACATTCATTCCTGGGACTATATAAAGCTTACATGAATGTACAAAGCCTATAGAGCAAAAGTTTGTATTGCTGGCTAAAGGTAAAGGCTCCACTTTCTGAAAGCAATCCAATTTTCAAGAAAAAATCAACACCTTTTCATGGTTGGTGGGAAGTTATGTGTAGTTAAATGCTTGTTTTCAGGAGTTGCTCTCAAAGAATTTAATGAAATGCAAGGTAAATAAACAGCTCTCTTCATTTTTGCCAATTTTCTCCATTGCATGATCTCATTGTTTCTGAAGATTTGTTGCTCCAGTAGCTTAATGATTTGACTGAACTCATAAGTACGCTTATTATGTGATTATAAAGAACAACTATTTGCTTAACTACAGGATATCTATCATTTGAGATATATCACTTGTACGAAAACGGGAGTTTTTTTGAATTGAGATATCCCGCAAAAAGTCTTAGTGCATGAATCTGCTTCGTGTGAGGCCAATAATACATCGGAACCAACATGATCCATAAGTCCTAAATTGTAATGTCTCGTGCTCATAAGAATTAGATTCATGCAGTAACCTTTTGCGGCACAACGTGATGAACTGAGACAAACTTGCATTTGTGTTTGATCATACGTAGTACCAGAACGTGCTCTTATGCCAATGGTAGCTAAAGTAATGGCCAAAGTATAGTTGGAGGCTCTGGATCCATCTCCAACAATCGCATTAACTAATCTGATTATTCTGAGGGAAAGAAAAACTAAGATGGGCTCTATATCATCATGACCTGATTAATGCTGAGCCTTCAAGAATCAATGTTCTTGAACTTTACCTTACTTTGCCCTGAATTGCCCAAATGTGTACAGGGTTTAAGTTGCTTCTGGTGAAGTTCGTTCCTTTCTAATTTCGTACTGTAGACGTGTAACAGTTGATAGTCATAGAAAGAGAAGGAGAAGTGGCAGAAGACGAGTGGCTTGTCTAGATTCAAAGAGGGCAAGAGTGCTTCCTCAATCATCCCCTTCACCACTCGGTACAAGCTTGCCAAAAGTTTGATCACAAGATAACCAAATTATGACGAGGAGATCATGAAGATGGCGATTGAAAGAGAGGAAGTGTTGCTGGGAAGCCCAAGGACTGCCAGTATCATGACACGGCCGATCGCCAGGTGCTTATGGTAGATTAGCAGTGTCACCCGGCTTGAGATGGTGCTATGTTAAACTGTACCAATCAAAGGGCAGATCTGAATGTCGTGAGGATTGACTTGTATAGCTGATTCGCTGTGGCCATAAACATACATCCTCGCAAGTTTCTACAGGAAGTTATGTCATGCAAACCCGCGAAATGTTTCGAACAGACCCCTATCCAGCAAAGTTCATGCCGTGGCTTCTCAAGACTTAGCAATCAGAACTCGGTACTTCAAAGTGAGAGCAGCACTACCAATCATGTGCTTTCTGATATCCCCTATCATTCCAACGGACACATGTTGATGGTTTTACATTGCTTCTGATCGCTATTTGGCATGCGAATTCTACCTTGTCTAGACTCTTATTTGCTTGGAGAAGGGCAAGAGCGAGATGGAGGCCGCGAAAGTACTACGCCCGTGGCACGAAATAAAATTTGTTTCAACCAAAATGTCCATCTTAAGATAGTGGATGTTGAAGCTGAAGCTAATAACACAGTAAATGCTTGCTATTCTGCATTATCACAGGTTGGCCGCGATTCGCAAGAACAAGTTAAGCGTGATTTTTCTCCTTCCTAATTTTGATCTTCACATTTGTCGATAGCACTTTATGGAGAACAACACCATGTTCCTCTCCAAAGAAGTTTGATGCTGAGAGGCTGAGACCACGCTGCTAATTCAAGGACGATATATACCGCGCAACCAAAACCGTGCCAGAAAAAACTTTTACCGTAAAGCGTGTTCGCGGGGATCCTGATGTACCGCATGGTTAATTAATCGGGTCGCATTGATGTTGATCAAACTTAAAGGTACCTCACTAATCTTAAAATGTTCTGCACTAAAATTTCCAGTCAAAAATTTCGAGCTCGACGGAATGTTGGGGGTCAACACTGTTCATGATGGTAAACGTGGTGAAGGGTCATACTGGGCAACTAAGTACAGAGAAAGTCAGATGAAGCCGATGACATTTTCCCTATGCCATCTCTTTTCAATACGCAACAATGACATACAGATTGAATCAATCACAATGAACAGAATAGATTTCTTCTAACCTTTCGAATGAGTTTATATACGTGAGCCGAGGTCGAGTATTCGGCGATCATATTTTCCGGGTGAAATTAATTTTGAGTTTATTGAGTTATCATGAATTCAAAGCTTGATCATGCTCGAGTTTAGTATTGGGCGATTATTATTTCTTTTGGTGAAGTTAACGTCAAAATGTCGAAAGAAAGGTTCATCTGTACCCACGAAAGGGACCAAGTTCAAAGTCAAGGATGACTCTTTTTGGGTTTTGATTGACCTTTGCTAGGAACTACGATTCTGACCAGAATTGCAGGAATATATTGACTTTCCTCGGTCTTATTTCAAATTCATGGCGTACTTGAGTTATAATATTTGAAATTCTCCACCATTTCACGTTCCTGAAATGGGTCCTATCAAATATTTCGCATTTTCTATGATCATCTATTTTCAACTAATTGTTATCTTCTATTTTCTTTATGTATGAATGATAGGAAGAAAGGTATCTATTTTTCTTATTTTACTTTTGGTGCTATTATGTCTGAGATTGATGTTACCATTTACACGTGAACATGTTACCCTATTATCAAGGCACCCGTGTGTTTACGTGTGAAAATTCATTTTATTAATATTTAAAATTGCGGCATCATAATTTGACAAAAAAATTGTAAAAAAGTATAGATTAGTACGGTGTACCTTAAAACGTGCGAAGCTGACGGGTTCTGGGTGGTTTTGAATCAATACAGAGTAAGTTTGAGATTCTAAAAGTTTGGAATCAATGCTTATATGGTAGATTTCAGGGTCCTGCAACTTATGCACCCTAATCTGAGCAGCCGGGTCACGTCGATGTTGATCAAACCTTAAAGTTGCGTCTTGATCTGCCATTTACCATATGGGCCAACAAAATTTCCAGTCAAAAATTTCGAGCTCCACCATCAAAACGCGGGTGTCAACATTGTTCATGATGGTAAAACCTGGTGCAGGGTCAAACAGGGCATCCGAGCACACACAGAAAGTCTGATGGAAAACTGGTATACGTTCATCTTTTAAGACCCTGGTTTTCCTAGGAAAATAACCCTTTGAGCTACATTACATGTTGGTATGACATATTGGACTTTCTTGGTGGGTGCGTGTGGACCGTTGACTTGGGAAGGGGGAAAGTGTCGTTTCCGGCCTTGATTGCCACCGGTTTTCTTGCTTTGTATCTTAAAGAAAAGCGGTGCATTAAGCTGTGGTTTGTGACAACATTGAATTGGCTCCCAGCAGGCCAACCCAAGACCCCTTAAACAAATTAGGAAATGACAAAGAAAAGATCTCGCCGACCATTACGCCGGAATGGAAAAGGAAAGGTTCATCTTTGCCCACGTATGGGTCCAAGTTCCAAACTCAAGGATGATTCTTTTTGAGCTTATATTGACCTTTGTTAGGAACTTAACAAGGGAAAAATTGTTCAATCGTTCACTCGTTCATAAACTCAGGTTCTGTTCATTTTGCGAAAAATATTTTTCTTATTTTTCGGTATTCGGTTCGCTTAGAAAAATGAGTTAACGAAAAACGTTTTCCTAATCGATGGAAAACCTATGCTTAAATTCAAGAAAACGACTTCCTCTTTGAAAAAGTCATAAAATATTTTTCAAAATATGACTAAGTATTGGTGTTTGGATCCGAAACTTTATGTTTAAACACAAGAACCCCAACACTAATTCTTGAGTCTCCAACACCCGAGCCAGGTTTATCAAGGCCGAGCCCGGGTCCACTAAGGTCGGGACTAGGTCTCTAACGCCTGGGCACGAGTTCATCGAGGCTGAACCTGGGTCCATCGAGGCCAGGCACAGGACACCGGTGCCTAGGCCTGAGCCCCAACGCCCTTGCTTGGGTCCATCGAGGCCATGCCCAAACCCTTGGTGCCCGTGCCCTATGCCCTAACATCCAAGCCCGCATCCATAAAGGCTAGGCTTGGGTCCAAAAAGGTCGTGCGCGAGTCCTTGGCGTTTGAGCTTGGATCCTTGTTTAATGAAACATTCGTTCTTAAAAAAATATGTTTTTAAAAAAATCGAATTTTTAATTATTTTTTAAAAAAATCAAAATTTTAATTATTTTTCTTTTTTCTTTTCTGTCTTTTTCTTTTTGCTTCTTCCTCAATCGGTCGCTAGCCACGGCGACGGCCAGTGACTGGCCACAGGCAAGTCTCAAGCTTGCCGACGAGCTTAAGACTCGTCGGAATCAGGTGACTCTCGAGGTCACCAGCGTCGAGCGAGCTATACCTCACTGGATCCGGTCTTGAGCTCGTCGACCTCTAGCGAGCTCGACCTTGCCCAAAGCTCCACCTCGCATGTGGCCGGCGACTGGCAAAAATTGAAGGAAAAAGAAAAGAATAAAATAAAATAAAAAAAATAATTATAATGAGAAAATCAAATTAGATTTTCCATGTCAAACAACGGAAAATATTTTCTAGCTCATTTTCAAGTTTCCGCTAAACACAAAAAAATATTGTCATTTTTCTAAAAAATAACTTCATGGAAAACCAAAAATATTACATTTTCCGCAAAACGAATAGAGTCTTATTATACGGATGCTAATTTAGTTTTAAACTTTTTAATTTTGTCAATTTAGTCATAAATCTTTACGCGAAATACCAATGTTTAGAAGACAAAAACATTAAAATTTCGCGAGAATAATTAGAATTGAATTGGCAAAATTGAAAAGTTTATAACTAAATTAACATCGTGACAAAAGGTTTATAGTATGCCAATGGCCTCTTGAGGATGTCTTCTGCTTTTTCTTCTTCTTCTCTTCTTCACCAGGGCGCTGTCTAGCTCCTGCTCTACCGTTCTAGAGACTACGTGAACGTATTGGTGCAATGACAGATGGTCGCGCTACCACAATAAAATGGAAAACCAACGAAGGCTATTGCATCCAAGACAATGACCCCGACCACTAACTAGGCCCCCCAAAAAGATCACCAATCAAGGCTCTTTCACACCCACTGAAAATACAGAGATGAAACTTTCAATGGGACTTTGGAGCTTTGGGATTTTTTGTTAGTCGAGATTTGTTAGAAACAAGGAATTGGGGAGGCGAATAGAGGCACGGAGAAATTTAAACTCGAGACCTCTAATTATGATACCATGTGAGATTTTATGAAATCACTGTAGACTACTCAAAAAGTTTAAATTTTTTGGTTAGACTTTTTGACGAGATTAATCGCTTTGCCCTCACCACGATTAGCGGGTCCTGTTTTTGTCTCCATGGCACGATGTGTGTGTCCTTAGTTTCTTTTAGTATTAAACCATGGTAAATAATTACTAGTTAGCCTTGATGACCGAGGCAGTTTTACTCAAATAATATTAATATACGGCGAAAGAGATCTATGGGCTATGTTGAGTACGACAAAACTAAATTAAGAAATCGATATATTAAAGGCGCGAATGATAATCATAATATTTTCATGTTTTTTTATTTTTTTGTTTTCAAAAACAGGTTGGAACGAAAATCCATTTGGCAATGCCACTTCATTGTTTTATTTCAGGGGCAAATTTTTAGCCAAGAAATAGATACGGAACATAAATGAGAAGTAGATTTTTTTACTTTTAATGAAAACCTTTCTTATCGCTCGTCCTCGCCACTTGTCTCCTGCCACCGTCGAGAACAAAAATTTAAGAATAACCTATCAAACGAATTTCTATTCTAGGAACAGAAATTTAGTATCATTCTCAAACACTACATTCTGCTCAGAAACTCGTCCAGAGAATAGAAATAGATATTTCTAGCCTGAAATTGGACTGGGAAAGAGAATGATTTTCATTCATGCCCTAAGCAAAATGTTTCACTCCAAGGACATGATAGGAGTCTACCAATACCACACGACTTAACAATATCAATTCCCGTGAATCGGCATTTTTCGAGATCTTAATATCTTCATGTAGTGTGCAACACATGCTGGAAGGTACGGGGGAGCTAGCAGAAAAATATCTTCATGTAGTGTGCAACACATGCTGGAAGGTACGGGGGAGCTAGCAGAAAAATATGGCTCAGCCTCTCTTTTTTTTTTTATAATCCGGACTCCCGTACCAGCCGCACTACAAGGGTCCGACCGGCCAGGTACCAACCGGAGGAAAGCTAATCTGGCCCCACAAACTAGCCTCCATGTAAGTCAAGAGTATGATAAGGCTACGCGGCAGAGGGGACTTGAACTTGGGACCTGGGACCCCAAGTCCTACACCCTTACCAACGCAGCCAACCTCTTGGAGGCAATCACACCCTAATTTCACCCCACATATTACATCAATCTATCAAACTACAAAAGCCTGATTATGTCCTTGGAAACATTGGGGTCCATAGAGGAGGAGGAAAGACTCAAGCACACCATCTATCCTTCCAATTTAGCTTTTTACCTTATAGCTTTCCCTAGAAAAAGCTCCAACCTTTCAAGAGAGCCCACACAACTCTTGGCGTTTGTGCTCTCACCTTCTTTTCAAGAAAATGGAACCCGGAAGCGAGATGTACAACTTCATCAAGGTATGGCTCTCGGTGTTCGCCGCCCTGAGCTATTGCTACGTGATCGGCAAGATCGCCCCCAGAGGCGGGCCAAGACTCGTCGCCGTCCTCCCGGTCGTCGGCCTCTTCCTTGTCCTCCCTCTCGGCCTCTCCTCCATGCACCTCGGCGGCAGCTCGGCCTTCTTCATCGCCTGGCTCGCCAACTTCAAGCTCCTGCTCTTCGCCTTCGGCCGGGGTCCTCTGGCCTCCGACCCCTCCATCTCTCTCCCTCGGTTCATCGCCCTGGCTTGCTTGCCCATCAAGATCCAACCCGACCCGTCACCGGAAACAGCCTCGAGAAGCCAAGAAAACACCGACCCAATTCAGAATGGGCGGGACAAACGAGACCCACCTCCTCAAAAGCCCCGAAAGGGCCACAAATCGCCCATCAATTACGCCATCAAGATCCTGCTTTTAGCGACCGTGCTCCGCATCTATGACTACAGCGACCACCTCCCGCAGAAGTTCATCTGGGTCCTGTTTAGCATCCATATTTATATCTGCCTCGAGATTATATTGGCCGCCATGGCGGCCGTGGCTCGGACCGCGCTCGGCCTGGAGCTCGAGCCCCAGTTCAACGAGCCGTACCTGTCCACCTCGCTCCAGGACTTCTGGGGGCGGCGGTGGAACATCATGGTCACCAGAATCCTCCGTCCGGCCGTGTACGACCCAGTCCTTGCGTGGGCCTCGCGCGCCGTCGGAAGGAGGTACGCGGCGCTGCCGGCGGTGCTGGGGACGTTCACGGTGTCGGCACTCATGCACGAGCTCATCTTCTACTACCTGGGGCGCGTGCGGCCCACCTGGGAGATCACGTGGTTCTTCCTGTTCCACGGGGTGTGCCTGATGGCGGAGATCGCCGCGAAGAAGGAGCTCAAGCTGGGCCTGCAGCTGCCGAGGCCGGTGGCGTCGGCGCTGACGGTGGGGTTCGTGATGGTGACGGCGTTCTGGTGGTTCCTGCCGCCGCTGCTCCGGTGCAGGGCGGACGAGAGGGCGTTAGAGGAGTACGCGGCAGTGGGCGCGTTGGTGAGGGACGTCGGGAGAGGGTTGGGATTCAGCTTGAGAGGAGCTCTCAACGCAACATCACTGGCCAAACCCTAACGTGCGTCCGTGACCAGACAAAACAGACAGCATCTAATGGCCTCTCCGAATCCTCGTCTACCTTTCTGTACCATAAAAATTCACAGAAATTCAGAATTATTTTTTGTTTTATTCTGATGAGATATGATGTTCGCCTGTTGAGGTGGAATAGATCTTCGCGGAAGTTTAATAATGTCGATTGAAACCCACGCGTGGCATGGTAGAAATTTTGTTTTTCGAAAGATTGTTGTATTTATTGTTCCAACGGATACATGAAAAGCACATGAACTTACGAAACAAATCAAAACAAATCAAAACCCATGATACTACAAAACAAACCAAATTTAGAAAACATGAAGGATCAACGGAGTATTAGCAAAGTTAAGTACACGCTTGTTCTTGATATGTCAAGGGCCGATCGTTGAATCCCGTATTTTCGTCAATGATGAGTATACGTCGGAAATTCCTTTTCCAATCCTCTAACAGAGACAACCAAAATAATTTGAATAAACACAAATCTAACATGTGTAAGAGTAATTCTTCGCGATTCAGCAAGATGTCAAAGCTCCTGCAATTAGCACTAAAGCTGGAGGTTGAAATTCTGTACATGGACAGAGCATAGGGGTATCGAATCCCCAAAAACATATTGAGAGAGTTCAAACTCTCAGATTTAGAACTAGATCAGAAGAAGAGAGCTCTCATATTTAAATCAGAAGATAAAAAAAATACGAAAAAAACGATAAAACACTAATAAACAATAAGAGAGGGAGAGAAGGGTGAGACTAGCTCAAACACTCCCCCATGACCGAAGATTGAAGAAAACAATGAAGAGAGTAAAGAGAGAGGGAGAGAGATTTTTTGCTTTTCACTAGGAAAAGTCGCACGGTATAAGATTTGATAATGATGTTTTTCACTGAATTACAGACAAAATGGTAATTCAAAAGGGTATGCCTAACTTCCACAATTTCTCATAAGATTCCAAATATATTTTAAATAATTCTATCGATTCAAGTTAGTTTTTACAAGTTCGTTAGCTATTTCAAGGAGCAATTAGTCGGAAATTCATCATTTTCGTGCAAAAATTTAAAATTATATTGATAAATCAAAAAATTCATAAATGAAATGTCATCCTATCAATAAATTTAGAATTCTTCGGGTAATTTTTTTTTCTTTGTCCAGAAACTTCAAGTGAGGTGGCAGGTTCGATCAGTCAAATCAAGAAAGTGGGACACGAAAAGAGGTTGGCAAAAGGAAGTGAAATGAATATAGAGACATGAACCGAGGGATCCAATGTAGACTTAATCCTAGTTAAGACAAACTTGGTGGCTGTATGGGTTAGTTGATTAGGTACCTAGGAAAGATAGATTGTGTAGCAGATGGATGTCTAATCTTTCCTTTGTTGGTTTGAAGTGTGAAACGTCAGAATCAGTGGATGAAGAGTTATACTCGATGATGCAATAGTAATCCATTGGGATACTAGACATATACAATTTAATTTTAAATTTTTTAATTTGATAAATTTAATTTTAAATTTTTTCACAATTTGTCAATTTAATCATTCCGATCAATTTTCGCTATAAACCGATGAGTTGTTCTATATAACATAGCCGACAATGACATTAATAATTTTTGCAATTTTCTCAGCTACAATAGCTTTCTTCTAACTTCCAACTTTTTGATTTTTTGATCTTCTTTTTTGATTTTTTATTCTTTTCTTATTTTTAATGTTCTTCTTACCCAAAGGCCCAATAGGGGTTGTAGAGGCCTCGGCGAAGGTTGTGCCACATAAGACGGTAGGCGTTCACGTTGGCATCGGCTGGGCATGTCACACAGGACGTCCGGCATCCATATCAGCAATTTCCTATTAAAATTGATCGAAGGATTAAGTGAGCAAATCGTCAAAAGGTTCATGACTAAATCGGCCAAATTGAAAAATTTAGGATTGAATTGACCGTTGCACAATAAATTTAGAAAGTTTTGGACAATTTTCTTCGAAGCCAATTACCTTTTACATTAATATTGGAAAATGCTTTTAAGTTATGGTCCACCAGAGGATCGGTTCACGAGACGAGAGAAAATGCCACCAGGCAGCACTGAGCACTCCAGTGCATGAACATAAAGTAGAGTCTAACTTGGAGTGCCGCGAAATTTGGCCGTTCTTTCACATTTTCACATGTTTTTGTTTCTATTGTCAGCAAAAGGCAATTTTCGGGATGTCAAATATCACCCCTTTTTATTTTTTTGGATAATGACACGGACAAAAATTTATACTGAATATTTTTATATAGTTCAGAAATTATATTAGACAACATTAAATAAATTAAAAGTTCATGGACCATATTAAATATTAAATTAAAGCTCATGGACCATATCGAATAAATTAAAAGTTCGAAATCCACATTATATATTGAGCTAAAGTTCATGAACTATTTATATCATTTTCCCCTTTATTTTTTCCTATTGATATTAATATTTTCCGTCTATTTAAAATTTTCATTTATGAAATTAAAAATTTCCATTAGTCTACTCACCATAGGTTGACACTTTTTTTTAGATCGAACCTCCGGTGTAATTATCATGATGGTTACCCTTTAACCTGATATATAATAAGATACCTTGCGTTATATGCAATTGAGATATATATTTTTATTAATCTATAGCTTGCGAAAGAGATTAAAATTCACTTTAATGATGATATCGATCGGGATAAGTCTAATAAGTTGAAAAGTAGAACCCTAATCATGATCTCTACTCTTTATAGACTTGTTGGTCTCTGAACTTTCTCTCCATGTATAGCTACTTTGACAACGATTTGCATGAATAATTAGAATATGCGTCCAATTGTTTTATGTGTGTCGAAACCTTCCTAGTCACGTCTCATGTTGAGTTCACCCCCACACTCTCTCTATATTTACGACAATATACTTATTGGAATAATGGCATGGATAGTCCCTGAAGCTTTGATTTAATATGGAACGTGGTCCTTGAACTTTTAATTTGTTCAATGTGATCCATCAACTTTTTCCTAATGTATAATGTGATTTTTTAATTTGTTCAATATGGTCCATCAACTTTTCCCTAATGTGCAATGTGATCCTTAAACTTTTAATTTGTTCAATGTGGTCCATGAACTTTTTTCTAATGTGCAATGTGATCCCTAAACTTTTAATTTGTCAACGTGGTCAATTTAATTCTCAAACTATATGAAAATGTTCAACAATGTTCTTCCAATTATTCAAGTTCAATGACAACATTGAACATTTTCATATAGTCGATGGGTTAAATTGAACATATATCAAAAGTTCAGAAACCACGTTGAACAATTTAAAAATTCAAGAATTACATTACACATTAGGCTAAAATTCAGGGACCGTATTGAACAAATTAAAAGTTCAGGGATCAAATTGCACATTAGGCTAAAGTTCATGGACCATTAGAGTCATTTTCCCACACTTATATTATAGATAGATGTTATTGTATAACATAGATTCACGTACGATTCGTCGTCGAGACTTGGATTTTTTTCCCAATTTTGACCCCGCTTGAACATATTGAAAGAGGAAAGGTTCGATTTTGATTGTTGTCAATTGTCATGGCTCATTCGACCCAAAAAAAAGTTTGTGATGGCTCTCTCCATTTGACCTTTTCTTATGTCATTTCTATTTTTATTTTTATTTTCCATTTTGCTAACGTCAATTGCCATCCGAACAGCAGCCGTGCAAGACCTGGAAATTTTGGGCGTGGCGACCGCTAGGAAAAGAATTAGGGCCATATAAAATGTAGCAGGAGCCAGAGTTGACAACGTCGACTTGTAAGGGTAAGAGTTTTTTAAAAAAGGAACTCTTATAATATTCTTGTACTAACAACGACAAAATTAAGTTGATCGAGGGCCCATTAATTTTCGTTAGGTCGAATAATTGAATAGCTTAGGTAAAAACTGTCATTACTTCATTAATTTAAAAGTAAAAGTTCATACCGTTCCTTAGTAATGCTTATAGTTTTTTTTTATATATTTCATACATAGTAATTATATAATTTGTATATATATTTATTGTACTTATTATTAAAGTAGTGACGTGGGAATTTTAAGGAAAAAGATTTTTTTAGATCTATTTGCTTATTAATAATTCTCAGAATCGAAATATCATAATCTTTTTTCATATTTCAATATAGCATGATGTATGCTCAATTGGTGCATGATCTTCGGTCTTCTGAGTAACAAAAACTACATTTAACTAGGTTGGTTATTTTATTTTTTTAAGTGATATCAAAGCCGATGATTGATTGGTGCGTCTCCAAACAGAGATATGCATTTGATTGAGATATGTCTTAGTCAACAAAGATTTTTGGTAGACATTGCCATTACAGTTGGTCTATTGTGAAGAGACCATGGGTGGAGGCGGACGCTATGGTGTAACAATTAGGTCTTAATATAGTGATGCAAAAGGATACTGAATTAAGGGGAGCATGCATAGCACTAATGTTTGCGTATGGGGGTTATTGTTAAGGTAGATGTGTGTTAGTTGTACTACATGTAAGTATTTGTGGTGACGCGGAGCTATCATCATATATGCTAAGTGACTTATAATTATACTTGTCAAAATAGGACATAGACCTATTTCTTAACTTATATTTAACATAGACCTATTTCTTAATTTATATTTAATGGGTTGGATTGTTGTATGAGTTAAATAAATTCAGTAAATGGGTGTTTGGAATGGTAAGGCATAAAAAGGGGTTCACAGCTTACTTGGACCCAACTTAACTCTATGACTCTCTCTTTACTCTCTTTTGCCCTCACTTGATCTCGCGCTCGTTCATTCCGTGCTCTCATCTTAATTTGGGTATAAACTTTATTAGATTTGGTTAAATATAAAAGTGTTTTAGCAAAATGAGTTGGGTATGAGATGGGTCAAGTATGAATCATTAGATTTGTGTTGCATGGAAATGAGTCAAAAACAGATTGATTTGGATTGGACCATTTTTTATCCGATCTATCAATTTGAAAAATCTACTTACTACCCACCAGTTTAAATTTTTTACTGAATTCGTACAAATTCGGGCTAATATCTTGATAATTCCCCATAATTAAAGGTTCTGCAGGACGTCCCGACACCCGTTATAAACAATCTAGATTTGTCCACTTAGCTGATCACTAGAAAAATCATGTTTTATAGCCTAGTAGTTATACACATAATCTACCAACTGCTTTTCCATCAGTACTTGATACGGCGCACATCAACAGGTTGCATGTGCGGTTTGTATAGAAAGACTGGGATGCTTTCCAAACTTTCTCAAAAAGTTTCTCCAAAGTTGAACACGAAGCCGTCCACCTTTGACTGCTTCACTTTATTCCCAAAAAATTTTTTAGTAAAAAGACAGCAATTATTCCAACAAACGTCTTTAGTCGCCTCCACTTCTCCCAAATTAATTAAATAAAATAGACAGAGCATCAACCATACAACAAAGAGCTCCATCAAAACCAGGACAGATCTAGACGAAGACAATCTCACCGCAAAACATGGAGACCGAGCTCCAAAACCTCCTCTTCGTCTGGATCTCCGTCGTCACTGCCCAGATCTACTGCCGCTACATCTCCAACCTCGTCCATGTCGGACCCAAGAGGCTCTTCTTCTTCCTCCCCGTGATCCTCCTCTTCCTCCTCCTCCCTCTCCGTCTCACCACCATCTCGCTCGGCGGTCTCACCGCCTTCTTCGTCGCCTGGCTCTGCAACTTCAAGCTCCTCCTCCTCGCCTGCGGCAAAGGCCCCTTGGCACCGCCCCCGCCGCCGTCCCCGCCCCTCTCTCTCCCGCTTTTCGTCGCCGTCGCGTCGCTCCCGATCAAGATCGGCCCTTCCACGGGGAGCGCGGGCGCCAAGAACGGCGGCGGCGGCGGCAGCGACGGCCTCAAGTCGCCGGCAAATTACGTCGCGAAATGTCTATTGGTGGTCTCGCTCTTTCCGCTCTACCAGCGGAGTGACTACGTGCACGAGAAGGTCATGATGATGGCGTACTCCATCCACATGTATATCGGGCTTGAGGTGGCTCTGGCAGCCGTCGGCGCGGCGGCTGGCAGGCTCATCGGCGCGGCGGTCGAACCGCAGTTCGACGAGCCGTACCTCGCCACGTCGCTGCAGGACTTTTGGGGGCGGCGGTGGAACCTCATGGTGACGAGCATCCTGCGGCCGAGCGTGTACGACCCCGTCCGGTCGGCCTCGGGCCGGTTCGTCGGGAGGCAGTGGGCCTCACTGCCCGCCATGCTCGCCACGTTCGCGGTCTCCGCCCTCATGCACGAGCTGATCTTCTACTACATCGGGAGAAAGGAGCCCGCGTGGGTGGTCACGGGGTTCTTCCTCCTCCACGGGGTCGCCGTGGTGGCAGAGGTCGCGGCGAAGAAGGCGCTGCGTGGCACGAGATGGCGGCTGCCGACAGAGGTGTCGAGGCTGTTGACGGTGGGGTTCGTGGTCGTGACGGGGTTCTGGCTGTTTCTGCCGCCGCTCCTGCGGTGTGACGCGGTGGCGAAGGCGCGGAGGGAGACCATTGCGGTTATTGAGTGTGTGAAAGGGCTTTGGAGCATCTTGAGATTTATCTCATTTAATGTAGTAAGTGGTCATTGAATTGCTCAACACGTTCTGTAGATTAGTCGTCCTCGGGCTACAGACACAGTTACAGTTAAATCTTAAAGGGCGGATTTTGTAAAACTTCCTTCTTTTTGGATAATTGGAAAAATAATTCTTGCATCTTTTAAATCAGTCTTCAAATTCTCTCATGAACTTGAGTTTTGTGTGTATTAATCCTATTTGTCTGAAATCGAAAACTTTAGTCCTTTTTAATTGATTTACTAATGGAATCCACACCTAGGTCGTCATAAAGTTGAAAGCTCCTATTTAATTAGGAGACTTGGACCCTGAGACCTCTAGGCATAAGGTCATTGAAAATGCAAATATACCAACTCAGTGGTCTTGGCTACCGCAATACAAGTATAAAGTCATATAATTTGGCCACAAATACAATCCTATAATTTTCTCATATGTGAAGCCTTCTTATTTTATGTGTCAGTTGCACTTTCCAAGAAGGTACAAGAGACAAAATAGTTGTCATGACCTAAATTTTTCATGCAATTTGAACCTCAAAAGAATAAATTATTGAGCCTCAATTGATGTATACAATTTTTTTACTATACATAATCAAAACTGCACGTACCAAAAAAAAAAACACCACTACTTTTGCTGCACACTCTGATTAATTCCTTAAAAGATCTTTGGTAGCGCTAATGTAAATGCTCCCGAACTCATAACTCGACCAATCTGAAAAATATCTTGGAGTTAGCCTAAGCTCAGTAAATGAAACTTATTGATCGAAAGTAGGAGATCTACTCACCACTCTACTCAAGAGCAAGTATTCTACATGATTCAAGGGTCTATAACCCAATCCAATCTAACATATATTTTGTCTATTGTAAGCAAGTATCCTAACTCAGAATCACAAACATGTCAATGTATAATATATCCCACCAACATATTCATAAGAGTCATTACAAGCACTTACCAACCATTTCCAATTTCCCTAACGCTTACTAACAATAGTAATAAGGAGATCAACCTAATCTACATAACAAATATTCACCTACACTTTCAAAAACATATTATTTAAATTCCTTAAAGATGTAAAACTTGTGTTATAAATGACTATAATCATGTGTATAATGGATAAAGTTAGATGTTTAAATACTCAAATGTACACAGATGAATGTACAAATCTCATGATACACAAATATCACATAGTAGCTTCCCGATATATGTAGGCGAATATCTATTCCCCACTCATCACTGGCCAAGACTCATCTTGGCTAACAAGGTACCATCACCACCAACACATGGGGATGGAATCATAATATCTCGACTAATGAGGTATCGTCATCGTGAACTCATGGGGATTGAAATCATAAGCACATTTGCCATGCCACTCAGCCCATCCATCATTGATGTCCTCTACTCTAGCAAGGATAGTACACCCCTTTATAATCTCATGATGATAGCTATTCCATAATATCACATCACAAGCTACATAGCCCATATCATTTCATGTATGATACATAGGATTTTATATCTTCTCAACCTTATAGAGACCCATCTTACAAAGTAGAACATCTGTCTATTTCTGGGAAAATTATCAAAAAAGTCGTAAACCTATTACACTTTTATCAATTCAGTCATAATCCTTTAATTTTGCCAATTGAGTCAATCCGGCCAAAATTGGCCGGAACTCGCTAATGTGAACGCCGGCTGGCGTTGACATGAACAATTTTTAATAATATTTTAATATTTTTGGATTTATTATTATTTTTTTCTTTAATCTTCCTCCTTTTGTCGGTGACTGGCCACTAGCCACAGGCAATGGTTGGCCACCCACCATGGCCACGCAGGCTGGCCTTGCCTGGGCGAGGGTTGCCATCACCCGCCATAGGTGAGGCTTGGCCAGGAGAGGGCGAGCCCTACCGAGTGGAGCCCTCACTGGTGCTCAGCCTCGCCCAGCCCAGATCTGAGTAGCAACGATTTGCAGAGCCGACCCGGTATTGGTCTTTCTATTTCACTGTGTTGTGCATGTGTCGAGAGAGGAGAATTGATGGAGAAATTGAGAGGGCTAGGGCATCTATTTGTGACGGTGTTCCTATATGGAGTGGCTAGCTTCATGGTGGTACTGGCCATCACCAATGTCACCATGTCCGCCCTCGCCGATGCTCGGCCTCCCCCATGCCACACCTAGTGATGCCGCTCTAGCCTGGCCAAGGGGAACGCTCACTGGGGCTCGCCCTCGCCAGGCTGAGCCTCGCCCAGGTAGGACCAGCTCGCTCAGCCATGGCTGGTGGCAGTCATCGCTTGAGGCTGGTCACCAACAAAAGGAATAAGAAGAAAGGAAACAGAAGAAGAAAAACATAATAAAAAAACAAAAAAATATTATTAAATATTGTTCACGTCAACATCAGTCATCCTACATGGACGCCGGCCACATAGGACGGCTGGCATCCACGTCAGCAAATTCCGCCAAAATTGGCCAAATGGACTTAATTGACAAAAGGTTTATGACTGAATTGGTAAAAGTGCAATAGGTTTAAGACTTTTTCAATAATTTTCGTGTCTATTCCCAAAGTCTTATACACATACTCATGCCAGGGAGTTCACTCTCTGGCAAATAGGCCGTGACTATCACGCCCCGCGCCCTAATCAACCCGAGCCCCGAGCGTGCGACAACCGTGAGGTCATTTAATTGCGACGTTCCAGGAGGCGTCGTCGACCCATCCTATTATCTAACAAGTAAGCACATGCGGAAGCGAAATCCAAATCACCCAACCAACAACACAGAAGGGATAGCATAGGAAACACATTCACAAAAGCATGCTTCATATTATATGCATTATCGACCCACATCAGAAGTAAGGATAATTACACGCCCACCACACGTGCCCTTTTTTCGATCACAACACAAAAAGGCAAGGGTGTCGGGGTCTACTTAGCTCCTCTATCTACGAGGGCCTCCTCAAAAAGAACATGGCTCTCTCATGCTCGGGTATGCTATGGCTCGGGATAGGGGCCAGAGTTCGAGTTCGACTCTGGATCACTGACGAGACCGTCGGGGACATTTGACATGATGGGGTCCCACGGAATTGCATCCGGTGCACTCGGCGGTCCGTCAAAGCCTTGGAGAGGTCCCCAAAACTCCCCCCTGAACTAGACATACCACGCCTTAAAGCGATGAGGAATCAAGTTCGGAAGTCCCTCGTCGACCCAAATGGTCGTTGTGTACTCCTCATACAACATATCCGTCCCCGGTGCCATATACTCTACGATCTCTACGTCTTGGTCAATTAGAATCCCAAAACGTATAATCCGAGTATCCATACTAAGGGCTTGAAAAGAGTTAAGCAACAACACATAAGTAAAACTCTATAAGTAGAACCTCTAAACGTAGAGTAGGATGAAACCTTGCCTCGGAATTTTGAATGGTAACCTCATACTCACATCATGCCAAATACACAATCGAATAATCACACGTGAATACTTACCTCCCGTTGGCACATACAATTCACACGAATAATCACACACGAAGCCTCACTCCAATTGGCATGCGACAATTGTACACAGTAATCAAGAACACTTCATAACGTATAATCATGCGTGCAACCACATGTGTTCCGATTATTACAACCACTCAGAGCCACGACCAACACTCGCGTTGGTGGTCATCTAGCGTAACCGGGCATCATCTCGCCCCATCGGACACGGCAACGTCTCGACCTCACTCGAAAACGGCATTCAATTAAGAGTATCGTTCCGACCTTTATCGCGAACGGCAACCGAAATCCATCGGGCATCATCCCCCACAATCATACGGGTACGGAACCATTTATGTGATCACGCAAGCATATTAATCACTCAAGTCAATTATTATCTTTCACTTAGGCCAATGCAAGAATGTTTCATGCTCGCGCACTTAGAACATCTAAATTCCGCACACATAAAAATGTACTAAAATAATCACACGTGAATAACTATAACTCCTCTTCATGCGAAATTGCACACACTTCACTTACAACCTTACCTTATAGTGATGGACACACGCAAGATGTCATATGACGTTGTTTTTTTATAGACTCCTAACAATGTGCCAATATGTGACTTCTAATAAAACAAGCAATCACATGAACGCATACCCTCCATTCGATCTCACAACATAGACATGCATCAAAGAACCATATAAGTTCACCCGGCAAGCAAAAAGGATAGGAATAACATAAGCATTTCATGAACAAATCTTACAAAATTGTTAAACGGCTTCATCTTCCTAGAATGAGCAAAACAAAGCAAGACCACCATTAGCATCACCCAACGCCAGTTCCCACTAACCTTCCATTCCAACATATTCCATCCATAACAATCCCTAGCCAAAGATCGTCATACCCATAATAGAACAAGCTCAAACAAGGCTAACCTAAGTCCAACATGCGTAGAATAGCGCCTTAGCCAAGGTATAGAGGAACCACTTACGAAGCCGTTAGAACTACAGGCGAAGACGGACAAATGGCGACGACGAACGAGCGGCGACACGGCACGGACGGTGGCGGTGAGCGGTTCGGTCGGCGGCACGGATGGCGTGGCGCGGACGGTGAGCGACTCACGGCAGCAAGGTGGTGGTTGGCGCGGCGTGGACAATGAGCAGCTCGGTGACAAGGCGGCACAGTGGCGACGGTGAGGACGGTGGCACGGCTTGGCGGTGTACGGTAGCTCGGCGGTGAGTGGCGAGCGACGGCGGCGGCGGTCAGCAGTGATGGTGGCGTGAGAGGGAGAGAAAGAGAGAAATGAGAGAAAATGAGAAGGTTATCCCCTTAAGTGGTCTTGCAAGAAGACTCCAAAAATGCAAGTGCATTAATGGCTTAACCATCAAGCCTAGCCTAATCTCCTTAATTTGGTCCCAACCAAGCAAACTTATGGATAAGCAACTATCTAGAAATATCTCCATCAAGTCTCTCCTTTAAGGTAATCATGTGTGATATCCCAAAAATTTCGTCCTTTAGTTTAACGAGCGTACGTGACGGAACGTTACGTGAGAAATTGAAAAATTGTCGGCGAGCTACGGAAGAGTCAATTTCGGAAGACGTGGACGCTATTACGATACCGCCATACCATTGTCATGACAATCACCGCAAGACCATCCTATAATTACCCATCTTTCCGTTCGTGAACTAACCGTTCCAACCGAATTCACGCACTATAATTCCGTTCGCGGAATTCATGTTATAAACTTATTCTTCCCATTTTCCATATCATCATTTCCTTCCGCCAATAACACACCACCATCACCCCACGGGATTCCCTAATCTAAGTCACCCTTCAAAATTTTCCACGCCTCCACTTCACTACCACCAGCACATCACCTACATGCATTCAGTCAACACTACCAGAGCATGTTGACTCAACCCTTGCCACGCCTAGCCTTGCTGCATGGCTCGCCTACATCACACCACCCTCATGCATGTATGCGGTCGGCCATCAAGCCATGTTGACTCACCCTCAGCCGCTTCTTTCTTTTCTTCTCTTGCCACATTAACTCCCTTGCTAATCGTCCAACTCTCACGCCCACACCACAACACACTCAGTCGCTAATACATGCAGAGAAAGGGGGGGGTGGGGTGTGGTGTGGGTGTGGGCGGGAAGATCACTTGATCTCTCCTTCTCATTTCACCTTTCACAGCCGAATTACCTCCTCCATTTCTTATCTTCTGCTCGGCCTTTCTTTTCCTCGACGAACCAGCCGCGATTCGCCGTTCCGCATGAGCAAGCCGCCACGGGACAAACCAAAAAGTCCCTCGCGCTGACGAGTCCTCCAAGCCGTGAGCCAAAAACCACGATCAGAGGACCAGAAAGCTCGGCGACATCCCCATCTACCTCGACAACCTTTCTCGTGAGCCGACGTTAAGGCAAGTGAATTCTGCCTCCCTATATTAGATTGGAATGGGTTGCATGTTCAATTGGTCGTAGGTGTAGGATATTGATGGAAATGGATGGTGATGAGAAAAAATTAGCTTCTGGTTATGGGTGTTTTTGAACACCAAAGTCATGGGGATCAAGTATTGAGTTGTTCTTGAACTTGAGTTGTGAATTCCAGACTCGGTTTTGCTGGACCTTTACTACTTCCCAATTTTGTAAAGAATTCTGTGGTCCGAATATTGCAAAACTTCTTTCATGAAAGTTGTTCAAAAAATCTGAGAGTATAACATATTTTAATTTCATAATTTTTGAAGTTTTTTGGGGTAGCAGGAAGGCCTAATCTCCAACCCGTACTAGACTACTCGGGTGCTCTGTTTTGGTGACCTTTTCATGTTCTTGGATTTTTATAAAATTTTCTAGAAGGATTCCGAACAAACTTCCTTCACAAAATTACTCGGGGACTTCTTCCTCTACAACATATTTAAATTTGAGATTTTTTTGGGAGAATTTGGGTACTGAACTGAGCTCATATTTAGAGGCATGGATTCTGTTCAAATAAACAGTTTTTCGTCCGACTTTAATGTTCCCGAATGAGGTATTTATAGCAAGAATTAGACTTTGAGTTCTCATGAAAGTTGTTTATCAAAGTGTCCTCTGTGACATATTTAAAATTTAGAATTTTTGGAGTTCAATCACTAATTATTTTAAGCTAATTTTAAAAACGGCGCGAAGCTGCCAATTTTACTTTCTTTTCAAAGATTCACTATTTTCTAGGTGAAAACGTGGGAGAATCTCGATTGGATATCTCCTGGAGATGGAGTTTAAATATTCTGAGCTTTCAAATAAGATATGATAGACCTTAATTGGATGTCAAATGATGGGGCAAGTGAGGCCAAGTTCATAAACAAGCTTGGAACTGGCAAACGATGTTAGAAAGGATTGACTGTTGTGTTGTTGTCTGCGTGACATTGAAAGATAGATTGTTGTTGGTAATCTGTGCACTATATGAGTTGATTATGCGTGTGGGCTTGCTGGGTTATTGAATGCCGTCGGTCAGTGAACTGACAATGCCCCGAGGAGTCGAAGGGAAAGCGGGATGCCCGGTTACGGGAACCGGTTGCCTAGGAGGGTTTTTCCCTAGATGCCCTCGGAGTTTGATCGGGATGCCGTGGTCAGTGGATCACGAAGTTTGCGTGGGCTGTTGAGAATTCCGGCGTGCACCATAGCGGATCGGAGTGCACACCGAATCCTACCAGACGGGAGTTTTCCTCTTTGCGTGACTGGTGAGCACACCGGGCTTGTGATTTGGAGTGAGATAATGATACCCATGTAAGCGTGAAATTATGTGTGTATGTTTGAATCGTTCTGTTGATTGTGATTGCTGAGTTAAAATATCACATTTGAGTTAGTTCCTAATATGGAACATTGATGTGCTCTTTGTTTGATTAGTAAATCCAGATAGAAAACTATCATACCTATGCCTATTGATATGCATGTTATTTTTGTTTGGTATAGGTTAATAGACATTTCACTGCTGAGCTATTGCTCATTCTTGTAGTGGTTAAACTTTTTCAAATTAGTTGAGATACCGATCATCCCTGCCTCATCCTCTATTAGCTATTGTGTCCCTATAGATTTCTCAGCCTATTTGACGAAGTTCCAGGACTCGGATTTTCCACATGTGGTGTTCGTGAGATGGATCTCGATTTTGACTATCGACATTGGGTCCTCAGTAGACTCTATTCTCATGGGGTTTGTAGCAGTTTTTGCCCGAGTGGGCGGACGATTGATAGGACCATTACCCTACTTCGACGGGGATGGAGATGAACACGGGGATGGAGCTGACGACGGGGACAGCGAAGTGGAGTGACTTAGAGAGGGAGGAGCAGGAAAGTACCATTTTTTTAGCACGACTAATGTTTTGGATAGAGTTGTGTGGAGGGTGATCCATTTTGACTGACGTAAGTGGTGGGTACTTGTAGATAAACCGGGTGGGGAGTAGTCCTACAGTTAACCCTCACAATGTAAACTCACCGTTGTATCACCCTGTGTTTATAAATAATAAGAAGCTTGAAGTTTAGTTTCTGTGCTCTAATTATAGTAGTAGACTTTCTTTATTTATAATTCATGTTATAAATGTTGTTCTTAAGGAGAAGCGTCTTCCACATGCGAATTTTTATATACTCGTAAGGTTAGAGTGACTCTTAGGAAGGGGCGTGTTGAGGACGCCACATCATGGCTACTCGAGATAGGCACATATAATTAGTTAGGGATTAACCAAGGTAACCAAACTAGAAACGGACCAAGTTGGTCTCTCCCCCCTTCCATTCCCCAAAGTGGCGCCAACCCTAGGGAAGTAAGACCAAATTTTGGTCTTTTCCCAAACTAAGCTTCTAGAAGTTGCATTTAAAAGAAAACTATAGGTTAATCAATCATAGGACACCAATCATGCACATGGCACCATAATGTGCAATCTTCCAAAAATCAACCAAGGTCAAATGTGCCATAATGTGCAATCTTCCAAAAATCAACCAAGGTCAAATGTGGTAAGACGGGCTTTGTCCTCTTGATCGGTGCCTAATCGAGACCGAATAAGTCCAATGATATGTAATTAAGCGGCATCGGATTGAGAATGTCACATGTACAGAGGTCTTCATCACATGGCATCATTGGCAAGCAAATAGTTAATCTATAACATCGTCAAGTGTAATTATCTCACAATAGTTGCCATGTAAATCATCATTTGGTACATAGCATCATCAAGGCTATTCAAAGTCCTCTTGAAATCACTCGATCATGTTTTTATTTATGAAATATAGTCACAACCCATAGAATGACTTATAACATCTTTTAATGGCTTGTGAATATAATGGATTTTTCACATAATATCAATAACAATATCATGATAAAAGCACAAGCATGCATCAATAAGCATCATTCGCATCTTAAATCATAACATCACCCATGATACAATATTAGATAAATTCACCCATACATAGTCTTGTTGGGATAATTACAAAAAAAGTCATAAACTTATTGTATGGATGTCAATTCAATCCTAAATATTTCAATTTGATCAATTTAGTCCTAAATCTTTGGATGATTTGTCAATGTAGCCATTTCGGCTAATTTTGGCCAGAAATCGATAATATGGATGATGGATGTCTTACGAGACACAGTCGGCACTGACGTTGACAATTTTTTTGCAATTTTTTTTTAAAAATTCTGATTTTTTTGTTTTGTTTTTTCTTTTTCAATTTTGCCAATTTAATCCAAAACCTTTTCGCAAAATTCTAATGTAATCATTCCGGCCAATTTTTACTGACGGCAATGATGACTAGACCGTCATATTAGCGATTTCCGGTTAAACATTGACCAGAAGGACCGAATTAAAATTTTGGGGAAAATTTTATGACTAAATTGGTAAAATTGAAAAGTTTGGGATTGAATTGGTATTCGTACAATATGTTTAGAACTGATTGAGTAATTTTTCCTTACACTTTTTTATTGGCCATCTCGAGTAGTAACAAATGAAAAAATATTTGCATAAATAATTAGAATAAATTAAAATTACCCATTGTTGCTTCGCCCTTAAAATCCAGTCTCTTCGATTTTTAGGGTTTAGGGGTTTTTGGAGCAACCATTCGTTGTTTTATACGCCTTACAACCTTTTTAACGTTGTCTCATGTCGAGTTCACCCCACACTAATATCAAAGATCAATATCATTGTTCATAATGGAGAGATCCAATGGGGAGCCCATAACTTGAGCCCATTGATAATTTAGTTGGACTCACCTTAAATCAAATGCTTAAATAATTCAGTTATGCACCAATTAGGTATTATTTGTTACTTCTTTTAACTCTAGACGTTCTATGTAAGCCTGATTTCTTTCACATTATGCACATGTGCACTGAACATTCTCCCCTCACAAGTGTGTCTTTAGGATATCGGGCCGCCACCCCCTCAATCCAAGCCCGGTATTCTTCCACACAAACAAATCTCAACCCAAATCCCCAATCAGCACCAACCGTGCAAACACGCCTTTTACTCACGCTCTTCTCTTGGAATGAACTGTGATGGCAAACTGCATTTAGTAATCGTGACTATTCATAGATTCCTTTTAAGTTTGGGATGCTGATACTTATTAGGAGCCTACCAATCAAGCACCGGCTCTAATAACACTATTTGGGAAGGGCTGCAGAAGTTTAATACCTTCATAAAGAGGAGATCTAAGAGGGAGCCCATAACTTGAGCTCATTGACAACCTAGTTGGACTATAGTCACTCAAAAATTCAAGCAATTGAAATATGGGCAAACTAAGTATTATCAAATGCTTCTTTTAGCTCCTGACATCTAAAGCGAGATTTATTTCTTTCACTTCGCTCACATGTGCACTCAACACCCCTAGACAAGCGATAGGATATTTTAACAAAAGTATCGCCAAACAAAATCGAAGAGAATTGCATTTATAGGAATAGGTGATCTACCCAAAAGTGATACCTTGAACTAGGCGTCGACTGTTCAATGAGAAGTTAACTTCCAATGGGATATTCAGATCTTCCTCCGAAATTCAAATTGGGTAATGTATCCTCCGGTGTCTACTACTTTATCTTGAGAGGGGAAAAGATCAAGAGAGGAAGAAAATATTAATTTTCCCCTCTCTTTTCTTCTCACAATAATTATAACCACCTCCATTTTCCTCATCTCCCTTTTTCCCCAAACAAAGCCACCGATTTGCAAATGCAACTATCCCACTGTTCATGCATACTACTAGCTCCATGGATTTAGGACAAGGACGGGTGATCAAACATCGAAAGGAGGAGGAAGTAGAGGACGTCGAAAAGAGAGAGGATGAGTATATTACTGTGGGAATGAAATTTACCTCATCTCTGTTTCCCAAAGAGTTGCTCTATTTGAGTAAAGAATAAGTGTATGGAAGTCTTAAAACTTATCACGAAAGTGTAATTGAGTGTTAAAACTCCATTGTTTTGGTTCAAATATGATTTTTAGTACAAATTTTATTTAAATTCAAAAAACAAGTTAATTTCAAAAATTAAAATTCAAAAAAAAGGTTGAGAAACAGGCGGCTGAGGGCTGCAAGCCTTAGTTGCTGCCAGCCCATCCGTCCCACCATCGCTAGGAAGGGCCGGCTCCCGGTAAGGTGGGGGATGGTCAGCGACCTCGCTGACCACAAGGGAGGGTCATGGTCCTCCCATAGATAGGGCAAGGGTCACCAGGCCTTGCCTAGACTTGGCCGAGGGCCACCACTAGCTGGGGCTTGGCAACCCCCGCAGGCCATTCCCTACCCTCGTTGGCCCTTCCCGACGATGGTCGAGCAGTGATGGCGAGAGCTTGCAGCCCTTAGCCGCTTGTTTCTCAACCCCTCTTTTTTTTTAATTTTAATTTAGCTTTTTTAAAAATTTAATAGAAGTGAAATTTGTATTAGGAATCATAATTAGACCAAAACAACATCGTTTTAGCCTTGCATTTCATGTTTTAGCCATGTCATCGCCACGTGGGAGTAAGAAAAAATTAAAGAAAGACACGTTGGCATTTTCCGTTGGCCAAGTTGGTCGGAGTAAACGGAATAACTCGATTGAACCAACTCGACAAGTTTTACAACTTGATTTCACTTTTTACCAGTTTTATAACTCAATTGCACTTTTGTGACAAATTTTTGGACTTTCAGTGCACTTATCCCTTTGAATAAAGAGGAAGTAAGATACCACGGATCACATAAGGTTCATGAAAAGTTGTCTTAAAAAGGAGAGAAACATTAATCTTGCATGGTTCTCCCATCGTTGGTAGGCTATCATTGCAATTACCAAATTGAGATGTTCTCATTTTAGAATGGCGATTGACATCCTCAGTTTATTAATTCAGATACATGTGAATTGTATTAGAGACTATCCCATATAAGAAATTTGATGGGGTGTGAAGCAATTAAAGTATCGTAGTTGTCTATAGGTACTGGCTCTAAGTGTTTGAGTAAATGTGGCTCCATATGGATATGTTGGTAGGCTTGGGCTTAGACTCTCTTAATAATCTCCCCAAATGAAGATACCAAGATTCTGTCAAGTGACCCAACAAGTGATATCGAAGCAAGTGGGTCTCAAATAGAGATCTGTATTTTAATGAAATATCTCACGGTTAGTGCAACTATTGGGTACAATGCCTCTATGGTTGGTCTCTTGAAAAAAGAATATGGGCGCAGGCAGAAGTTACGGTGTACCAATGGGTCGTGATATAGTGATGTAGAAGGATACTTGATTTAAGGGAGCATGCCTAGCACTAAAGTTCACATATGATGGGGCTATTATTGAGGTACACGTGTATAAATTGCATTAAAGAAATCTCACGTTCAAAGATTTGTTAACTGACATATAACTTATCAGCTTAAATTTTGAAGCAAAGATGGATCTAACTGAATATGTTTATAGACTCGAATTTGAATAATCTCTTGGTAATCTTTACAAATGAAGGTGGTCCGATCTCCGACCACTCGATAGGAATATCGGGTTTGGCCCAACCCTCTCATGTGACACAACAATCTAATTACCCACTTTTACCACTTGTACCTAAATATCCTTGGGGAAAGTTAGAACTCCCATAGACAAACCCGGTCACATGATCAGAGTGATCGCATGATCCAAGAAACGCGCTCGCCTTCTCCTCTACCATGTGCATTTACGTAATGGTTTTCTTTGTGCCTTGAAAGGTCAAACCCTAGCCCGTTCTCCACCACACGGCATGCATTTGTCGTCTTGCAGAGTTGCACGTTGTTAAAAGCTCTATATAGGTTGTTTTCAAGTCCATGTCATGTTGATTTGTATATTGCAAATTGTTCTCGTCGGCGAATAATTATAAAGGCAGCACTTAACTCGTTCTTATTTTTGGAGTTTTATATGGAGGATGCTTCCGAATCACGTTGATTTTCTCCTCACTTCCCCTCTCTCGTTATTACATCCTTTCACCTCCAATGACCATACCTCATTTCTCAGCTTCTCTAGTGTAATTCAATCAATTTTATGCGATAGCTTCTCAAAGTCTAAATTTCTAGTCTGTTTCAGTACTAAGTTTTAATCTAGCCTTTAAGTTCATATCCTTGTCTTTAGGGTTTTAATCCCATCTTTAAGGTCAGATCCCTGTCTTTAGGTTTTTAATCTTGACTTTAGGGTCAGTTCCCTGTCTATAGAGTATTAATCCCGCCTTTAGGGTCAGTTTCATTTCTTTAGGATGTAAGTCCTGCCTTTCGAATCAGCTCCTTGTCTTTAGGGTTTTAACACCGCCTTTAGGTTCAGATCCCTGTCTTTGGGGTGTTAATCTCGCCTAAATCATTTAGCTAGAGAGGAAGTTTTACGTAATGATTATATCTTGCAATATACTAATATAAGATTTTGATTAGAATGGGTAATCTTTAAACCGGTTCGTCAAAGAGACTGTACAGTAACGTGCGGCTTAATAATTTTGGAATCTAAGCAAACTGGCAAATTATACTTGATATATGAATTCAACAAATATAAAGATTGGAATGCTTTCCATGCTTTCTCATAACTCATCACAATTTATTTTTGTCCCGTCCACCTTTGACTGCTTCGCATGTCCTAATTCGTCCAAGCTTCCCCTATTAATTAAAATGAAGACAGCGTTTAACCCTATAAAAAAGTGCTCGATCGAAACTGGAACAGATCTAAACAAGACAATCACACCCAAAACATGGACACCGAGCTCCATAACTTCATCTTCGTCTGGATATCCGTCGTCACAGCCCTAATCTACTGTCGCTACATCTCCAAGCTCATCCCCAACGGACCCAAGAGGCTCTTCTTCTTCCTCCCGGTGATCCTCCTCTTCCTCCTCCTCCCTCTCCGTCTCACCACCATCACCCTCAGCGGTCTCACCGCCTTCTTCGTCACCTGGCTCTGCAACTTAAAGCTCCTCCTCCTCGCTCGTGGCAAGGGCCCTTTAGCGCCGTCGCCGCCTCTCTCTCTTCCGCTTTTCGTCGCCATCGCGTCACTTCCGATCAAGATCAGCCCTTCCCTGGGGAGCGTGGCTTCCAAGAATGGCGGTGGCAATGGCCTCAAGTCGCCGGCGAATTACATCACCAAATGTCTATTGGTGGTTTCACTCTTCCCTCTCCTCCAGTGGAGTGACTACGTGCACGAGAAGGTCATGATGACTGCGTACTCCATCCACATGTATATCACGCTCGAGGTGGCTCTGGTGGTGGTCGGTGCAGCGGCTGGCAGGCTCATCGGCGTGACGGTGGAGCCGCAGTTCAACGAGCCGTACCTTGCCACATCGCTGCAGGACTACTGGGGTCGGCGCTGGAACCTCATGGTGACGAGCATCCTGCGGCCGAGCGTGTACGAACCCATCCGGTCGGCCTCGGGCCACATCATGGGAAGGCAGTGGGCTCATCTTCCCGCCGTGCTCGCCGCGTTTGCAGTGTCCGCCCTCATGCATGAGCTGATCTTCTACTATATCGGGAGGAAGGAGCCTACATGGGTGGTCACGCGCTTCTTCCTCCTCCACGGGGTCGCTGTGGCAGCAGAGGTCGCAGCGAAGAAGGCGCTGCACGGCACGAGGTGGCGGCTGCCAGCAGACGTGTCGAGGCTGTTGACGGTGGGGTTCGTGGTGGTGACAGGCTTCTGGCTGTTTCTGCCACCCCTACTGCGGTGCGACGCGATGGCGAAGACAAGGAGGGAGACCATTGCTATTATTGAGTTTGTAAAGGGTTTTGTCTTCGTGCCACTGTGAGAGTAACGATTCAGAACAAGCTGTAATCATCACAGCGTATCAATGACAGTCACAGAAGCATTTCTCTTTGTTTGTGAAAAGGCTTTGGAGCATTTTGAGATTTATCTAATTTACCCTAGTGAGTGGTCCTTGAATTGCTCCTCGTTTTGCACAGACTAGTCGTCCTTGGGTTAGTAAGGGCGGACTTTGTAAATATTCCCTCTTTTTGGATAATGCAAAAAATAGTTAAGTGGGGGTATAACACTGATTTTAGAAAATCCAACCATAAAATTAAAGTTGATAAGTGGAGGTATACCACATGAATATAAAGAGTATTTATGATTCATTGTTAAACGATGTGGGATAATACTTCAACATATTTGATATTCGATTTTGCTCATGAACTTTAGTTTTGTTCAATTTAGTCCTATTCTTGTGAAATCAAAAGTGTAGCTCTTTCCAATTGACTTACTAATAGAATCCACATCTAGGCACGAGGTCATTGGAATATGCCACTGTACCAAAATATTGGTCTTCACTAGTGGCAAGGGATTTGGGGGAGTGGGGATGTGCGAGTGAGGGGGCAGGTGTTTGATCCTTGTAGAAGGCAAAAAGTAAGAGAGACTAGTGCAGACAACTAACAAGACCGAAAAGAAAATCTATAAGCACTTTCTTCCACACCCATTAAGAAAATATCAAATAATCCCCTTAAGTAGAATCGTTTTCTCAAAAGGGTCCCTACAATGAACATTGTCTCAAATAAGCTCATAATATGAGCAACATAGCCTCAAAAAGAGACGAGTATGGTCCTGGTGGGCAATTCCCACCTTGGAACCAGACTACTCATTTAGGAGGTCTGGTTCCCAAACGGGTCAATGGAACCAGTCCCACCAAGCTTCACATGATTAGTGGCTCGATTTTCAGTAAGTCAAAGTAAAGTAAAAAATTGTCAACCAATAAACTTAACACATAGTGAGGAAAGTCAATTACCATTTGTAACTGTCCACAACAAAAACCTCATAATAATGTTTCCTCGTATTCAACCTAGCGAAATTTTCGATTCTCTTTGTGAATTTCATTGAAGGAAGATCCTCTGGTTGCTTACTCTTGACCTTGCCAGTAGGACCCACCATTACTTAACTAGAATAGCAGCATCACACGTGAATTCCCTCTCTACTCCCAACCTTGCAATCTAAAATAAAAAAACCACAAAAATGCAAATGGATTCAAGAGAGCTAAGAGAAGTGAAGCAGCAAGATGCTACCTTCCATGGGCTGAGGGCCCTCGATGACCAAATCGGAATGCGGGACCAGCATTTCTTCGTCCTCTTGCTGCAATAACACAGAGTAGTCAGTGTCCAAAGCAACCAGCATTTTTTCTTAAAAATTCAATATAATATATATTACCATTCTGGTTCGGATGGGCAGGTAGGTGGTTCCATACCTGGAACCGAGAACCGGACCGGTACCCACCGGTTCCACTAAATTGGAATCGGGAACTCTTTAGAACCACTAATTCTGGGCCGGTCTGGTCCAGTTCCGAGCAGTTCGAGCAGTCCCTAATTCCTTTGCACACCCCTAATCTCAAATCACCCCTAAACTCGCCATCTGGCTCAAATATATTGAAGGTCTCAAACTTGGGTTATCTGTTGGTAATCTCCCCAAGAAGGTTCTGTATCGCGTCCCAACACTAGACTGATCTAGATTTGATTGAACACTGCAAAAATTTGACTTTCTACTCTCCCTCTTTCTCTCTCTCAACGTTTTTCTCTAAATTGAATGTTGTCAGAAGCCTTTTTTTCCGGCTAGGCAAGTAACACTTTTTGAAATTAAACATAGCCCGGTAGCTATACATAATCTCTCAAACCACAAACAGTCAGCACAAGCAGCCAAGCAGGCTTTTGCAAGGGAGCATCACAGGCTGATAAAGAAAACCAGCAAACTTTCGATGAATATTCTTCCCACCAAGCTCGTGGGAAACTTGATTCACAGCTTAGGCAGATCAAGAAACTACAATGATCTCATTTTGGGCTTCGTATCCCCGCGCACACGCGCACCGTCTGAAGCAACTTGAAGGTGGTCCGATCTCCAACCATCCTATAGGAACATTCGATTTGGCCCAACCCTCTTACGTAACACGACAATCTAAGTTCCCACTTTCACCACTTGCACCTGAGTATCCCTGGGGAAAGTTAGAACTCCCTTAAACACACCTGGTCACATGATCAGAGTGATCCCATCATCAAAGATACGTGCTCGCCTTCTCCTCTACCGTGTGCATTTGCGTAATGGTTCTCTTTGTGCCTTGAAAGGTCAAACCCGAGCTCGTTCCTCACCACACGGCATGCATCTGTGGTCTTGCTGAGTTGCACGTTGTTAAAAACTCGATATAGGTTGTTTTCAAGTCTATGTCATGTTGATTTGTATATCGCAAATGGTTCTCGTCGGCGAATAATTATAAAGGCAGCACTTTAACTCCTGATTTTTTTGGGTTTTATGTGGAGGATGCTTCCGAATCACGATGATTTTCTCCTCACTTCCCCTCTCTCGTTATTACATCCTTTCACCTCCAATGACCATACCCCATTTCTCAGCTTCTCTAGTCTAATTCAATCAATTTTATGCGATGGCTTCTTAGAGTCTAAATTCTTGTCTTTGGGTGTTAATTTCTCCTAAATCCTTTAGCTAGAGACGAAGTTTGACATGATGCTTATATCTGGCAACATACTAATATAAGATTTTGATCAGAGGTGTGCACAATCTTGATTTTTTTTTTCTTTTTGGTTCAGTTTAGAATGGGTAATCTCTAAAACGGTTTGTCAAAGGAACTTGCACCGTATCGTGCGGCTTAAAATATTTGGAATCTAAGCAAACTGGCAGATCATACTTTATATATGAATGTAACGAATATAAAGAATGGAATGCTTTCCATGCTTTGTGCGAACTCATCTCATTTTATTTTTTGGCACATCCACCTTTGACTGCTTCACGCGTCCTAATTAGCCCAAACTTCCCCTATTAATTAAAAAGAGTTAGATCAAAACTAGAACAGATCTAAACAAGACAATCTCACCCAAAACATGGACACCGAGCTCCATAACTTCATCTTCGTCTGGATCTCCGTCGTCACAGCCCTCATCTACTGTCGCTACATCTCCAAGCTCGTCCCCGTCGGACCCAAGAGGCTCTTCTTCTTCCTCCCGGTGATCCTCCTCTTCCTCCTCCTCCCCCTCCGTCTCACCACCATCTCCCTCGGCGGTCTCACCGCCTTCTTCATCGCCTGGCTCTGCAACTTCAAGCTCCTCCTCCTTGCTTATGGCAAAGGCCCTTTAGTGCCGCCGCCGCCGTCGCCGCCTCTCTCTCTTCCGCTTTTCATTGCCATCGCGTCGCTTCCAATCAAGATCAGCCCTTCCACGGGGAGCGGCGCTTCCAAGAACAGCAGTGGTGACGGCCTTAAGTCGCCGGTGAATTACGTCGCGAAATGTCTATTGGTGGTTTCGTTCTTCCCGCTCTACCTGCGGAGTGACTACGTGCACGAGAAGGTCATGTTGATGGCGTACTCCATCCACATGTATATCGGGCTTGAGGTGTCTCTGGCAGCCATCGGCGCGGTGGCTGGCCGGCTCATCGGCGTGGCAGTTGAACCGCAGTTTGATGAGCCGTACCTTGCCACATCGCTGCAGGACTTTTGGGGGCGGCGGTGGAACCTCATGGTGACGAGCATCCTGCGACCAAGTGTGTACGACCCCGTCCGGTTGGCCTCGGGCCGCCTCGTCAAGAGGCGGTGGGCCTCACTACCCGCCGTGCTCGCCACATTCATGGTCTCCGCCCTCATGCACGAGCTGATCTTCTACTACATCGGGAGAAAGGAGCCCATGTGGGGGGTCACTGGGTTCTTCCTCCTCCACGGGATCGCCGTGGCGGCAGAGGTCGCGGCGAAGAAGGCGCTGCGTGGCACGAGGTGGCGGCTGCCGACAGAGGTGTCGAGGCTGTTGACGGTGGGGTTCGTGGTCGTGACGGGGTTCTGGCTGTTTCTGCCACCGCTCCTGCGGTGTGATGCGGTGGCAAAGGCGCGGAGGGAGACCATTGCGATCATTGAGTTTGTGAAAGGGCTTTGGAGCATCTTGAGATTTATCTCATTTAACGTAGTAAGTGGTCATTGATTGCTCCATATATTTTAAAGATTAGTCTTCCTTGGGCTACAAACATAGTTAAGGGGCGGATTTTATTCGATCTTCAATTTCGCTCAATCAGAGACTTGCTCATACAAAAAAATATTACTTTGTGAGATTTGCATCTTTATCTTGAAGTTATGGGAGACAAAATAGCTGTCACGATCTGAATTTTTCATACAATTTAAACATCTTTATCTTCGTATGTTGTAAGCAAGTATCGTAACATAGATTCACAAACATGTCAAGGTATCATATATTCCACCAACATTTTCATAAAAGTCATTACAAGCACTTTCCAACCATGTCAAATTTTCCCAACGGCTGCCCACGACAGTAATAAGGAGATCAACCTACCCTACATAATGAATATTCACTTACACTTTCAAAACATACTATTTAAATTCCTTAAAGATGTAAAACGTGTGTTATAAATGACTATAATCATGTGTACAATGAATAAATTAGATGTTATGAACTAATATTAAGTCCAATACTCGTATGCACATCGATGAATGTATAAATCTCATGATGCATAAATATCACATAGTAGCTCACTGATATACGGAAGCAAGTATCTATTCCCTACTCGCTGGCCAAGACTCATCTCGAGAACGAGGCATCGTCACCACCAACCCATAATAAACGAAATCATAAACCCATATTTGTCATGCCACTCAGCCTATCCATCATGGGTGCCCTCTACACTAGCAATGATAAATACACTACTGTATTATTGAATGAAGATGGCTATTCCATAATATCATATCACAAGCCATACAAGCCATGTCATTACGTGTATGACACATAGGATTTCATATCCTATAAAACTTGTAGTGACTCGTTTTAGATAGTAGAACATCCGTCTTTTCCCAAAGTCTTATACACATACTTATACAAGGGAGTTCGCTTTCTGGCAAATAGGCCGTGGCAAAGGTTTTCATAACATTGAATCATTTACATGCAAATCGTCATAATGTACAATTATATCATAATAGTGGCCTTGTAAATCATCATTTGGTACATAGCATCATCAAGGTCATTCAAAATCCTCTTAAAATCACTCAATCATGTTTTTAATCATGAAATATAGTCATAATCCATAGAATGACTCATAACATCTTCTAATGGCATCATGAATATAAATTCACTCATCCATAGTCTTGCCGGGATAACTACGAAAAAAGTCATCAACCTATTATACGAATGCCAATTCAGTCATAATCATTCTAATTTAACTAATTTAGTCCTAAACCTTTTGATAATTTGCCAATGTAGTCCTTCCAGCCAATTTTGGCCCGAAATCACTGACTTGGACAACGATCGTCAAATAAACCCCTGAAGTGAGCAATTTAGTCTCAAACACCCCAAGCTCACCGGCCAACCAAATCTTTGCTAGTTGGGTTTGCCGGCCCACGAGCACTTGTGGCTTTCCAAGGCAATGGTAGGGGCATTTTTGTCTCAATTTTTTTTTTTATTGTAAACCACCTTTTTAATGGAGGCATTGGACCAATGGCGATGGAAGTCTAAAACTAAATTGTGAAAATGTATAATAAAATAGGCAAATATGAGCCTTGAAAGATTAGAATTTAGGACCTTTCAGTATGATATAATGTTAGTATGTCTAACCTAGAAGCTTCAATCATTAGGTTGAGGGAGAATATGTGAATATAAGGCCCATGCAAACCGTGTGTTAGGGAAGCTCCACAAAAATTCAATAACTTCATAATGGTGAGATCCAATAGAGAGCCCTTAACTTGAGCCCATTGACAATTTAGTTGGACTTATTTTTACTCAAAAATTTAAATCATTCAAAAAGGGGCCAATTAGGTATTATCCGTTGCTTCTTTCAACTCTAGACATTCTACGTTGGCCTTATTTCTTTCACATTACGCACATGTGCACTCAACATTTTCTCCTCACATGTGAACTTTAAGACATTAGGCCACCACCCTCTCAATCCAAGCCCGATATTATTCCACACAAACAAATCTCAACCCGAATCTCCAATTAGCATCAACCGTGCAAATACGCCTCTTACTCACGCTCTTCTCTTGGATTGAATCGTGATGGCAAACTTCACTCAGCAATTGTGAGTATTCATAAGATTTCATGTTGAGTTTAGAATATTGATACGTATTAGGAGCTCACCAATCAACTACCGTCTCTAATTACACTGTTGGGGAAGTTCTATGGAAGTTCAATACCTTCACGATGAGGAGATCAATGAGGGAACCCATAACTTGAGCCTATTGACAACCTAGTTGGATCTATAATCACTCAAAAGTTTAAGCCATTGAATTATGGGCAAACTAAGGATTATCGATTGTTTTTTTTAGCTCTTAACATTTAAAGTGAGATTTCTTCATTTCACTTCACTCACATGTGCACTCAACAGCCTATGAATAAGCGATGTATGATACTTTAACATAAGTATTACCAAACAAAATAAAGAGAATTGCACTTATAGGAACCCCGTGATCTACCCAAAAATGATGCATCAAACTAAGCATCGACTCTCTAATGAAAAGTTAACTTCCAACGAGATATCCAGAGTTGAAAATTGTGATGACAGAAAAATGTTATATTTTCTGTATTACCAAGTGAAGAGTATATGAGCCTATTTATAGGTTCTGTCAACTACCAGTTCTTCCTCCCGAACTACGTGATGACTATCTAAGGTAACAAAATATTTAGTACAATCAATCAGGACCAATAAAAAATATACACAGAATATCCTAGCGGAGCAACACACTTCAGGCGCATGTAGCGTCTGGCGGCGCATGGATCTTAGCTACAGTGGCACGTGTGGGCGCATTCGATGGAGTTTGGCTATGCGGTTTGCAGCATTGGACTTGTCGTAGAACAGAGCTAGATGATGGTGTTTATTCGTTGAAACAAGCCACGAATAGCGTCAATATAGCATTCAAAATCGTCAGCTCGCCGGAGACGCGTGACTCTTGCTTGCAATAGCACAGGGCAGCACGTGAGAGGGCGTGCAGAGGTGTATGGCAGCTAAATTTTGAGATATGGCTGTTCTGAGGTCGATGAGACCGGTGGTAGTGTTGTTTTGTAGAAACAAGCCGCGGAAAGAGTCAAAACAACATTCAAGATCCGTGGGTTCGGTGGAAAATATGGACACCAGCGCGACTGTCGTAACGTTGCTACAACCACCACCTTTTAAGGACTCAATAGCCGCTTCTCAAACAATAATGGCTCTGATACCAAGCTGATGATTGGATGATAGAAAAATGTTACATTCTACATATTACCAAGTGAGGAGTACATAAGCCCATTTATATGCTTTACACGACGACTGTATAAAGTAACAAAATATTCAGTATAATCAATCAAGACCAATCAAGAGAAATATACACATAATATCCTAAAAATATCTCTAATATTTAGATCTTCCTCTGAAACTCAAATCGGTAATCTATCCTCCAAATTTGAAGAACATATTAATTTTCCCCTCTCCTTTCTTCTCACAATAATTGTAAACTCTCCATGCCACCTCCCATTTGCCTCATCTCCCTTGCTTCCCAAACAAATCAACCAATTTGCAATTGCAACTATCCCACTATTCATGCATATTGCTAGCTCCATGGGTTTAGAACGAGGACAGGTGGTCAAACATCTGAAGGAGGAGGAAGTAGAGGAGGTTGAAAAGAGAGAGAGAGGACGAGTAGATGACTGTGGGAATGAAATTTACCGCCCCTCTATTTCCAAAGAGTTGATTTATTTGAATAAAGAGGAAGTGAGATACCACGAATCACATAAGGTTCATAAAAGTGGTCTTAAAGGAAAAAAAACATGAATCTTGCGCTATGATATGTTGGGAACGCTGAGTATTTGATATATATGTTAATTGACCAGTAATTCTTTAAGTTTTTAAGTGACAACTGAATATGTTGATGGATTTGAACTTACGCTATCTCTTGGTAATGTACCATAGTGAAGGTTTAGCACGTCCCAACATCATTCATAAAAAAATGGCACATTTGGAAGCAACGCACCTTATAAATGATCTAGATTTCCCACACAATTGATCATTGGAAAAATTTAACTTTCAACACATACGTGCACGCGAGTGTGCACTCTCTCTCTCTCAATGTTTTTCTCTAACTTGAATGCACAAGTAGTCGACCGAAAAAAAAAATGTTGTCACGAGTCTTCTTTTTTTGTTTGCTAGGCAAATAACACTTGTTGACATTGAACACATAGTCCACTAGTTATAAATGATTTCTCAACCACAAACAGTCAGCACAAGAAGATGAAGAAACTACAGTGATTTCATTTTGGCTTGGCATCCGCACATGCACATGCACGTGTACAAGCACATGGGCGCGCACTGTCTGAAGCAACTCGAAGGTGGCCCGATCTCCACTCGTCTCAATTAGCCCCAACCCTCTTATGTGACATGACAATCTAAGCACACAGTTTCACCACTCTTACCTAAACATCCTTAGGGGAAGTTAGATAATCGACTAATAAATATACTACCATCCGAAAGGTCAAACCCTAGCCCGTTCTACGCCACATGGTGTGCACTTGTCCTCCTGCAGAATTGCAAGTTGTTAAGAATTCTATATACTTCTTCAGGTCATGTCATGTTGATTTGTATATTGCAAATGGTTCTTGTCGGCGAATATTAAAAAGGCAGCACATAACTTGACTTCATTTTTATAATGTGTTTCCACACTTTGAGAATTCGAGGTTTGTGTCGTCACAACCCATTTCTGAAACTCGACAAACATCAAATCACATCGATTTGCTTCTCTCTGCCCCTGCTCGTTGTTACAGCCATTGATCCTTCCACCTATAATGACCATAATACCACAGTTTGCACGTCTCTAGTCCATGTCCAAGCAATTTTATGCGACAGCTTCTTAAAGTCTAAGTTTCATAGTCCAATTCAATACTAAGTTTTAATCCCGCCTTTAGGGTTGGATCCCCTATCTTTCGGGTTTTAATCTCGTATTTCCCTGTCTTAAGGATATTATTTCCACCTTTAGGGTCGGATCCTCTATCTTTATGGTTTTAATCCCGCCTTTAGAGTCAGATCTCTATCTTTACAGTGTTAATTCCGCCTAATTTCTTTGACTAGAGAGGAAGTGTTACATAACAATTATATCTTCCAACATACTAATATATGATGTTAATTAGAGGGTCAGCATAGTATAGTTTCTTTTTGGTTTAGTAGAGTTTAGAATGGGTAATTCTTATAACGGTTCGTGAAAGGGCCTCACCGTATTGTGCGGCTTGGTTTAAAATTATAATAATGGCCGAATCGTATATAAAAAGAAAAAACGCAAATGGCCATAATTTTATATAAAAAAAATTTCATCACTAATTTATATCAAAGATTGGGATGCAATTTCCGTTAGTTTTCGTTAAATTTTAGTCAAATTACTAAGTTTGATTAACTGTATTGACCTGTACCAATTTGGGTTTTCAGTTTACTAATTTTGATTTTTAATATTAATCCATTTTAACGTAGTTTATTTGTCCCTTCCACCTTTGACTGCTTCCACCTTTGACTGCTTCACAGAAGCTTGATCAACAGTAGAACAGTCCAAGACAGAACAATCTCACCGCAAAACATGGAGACCGAGCTCCATAACCTCGTCTTCATCTGGATCTCTGTCGTCACTGCCCTAACATACTGCCGCTACATCTCCAAGCTCATCAATGTCGGATCCAGGAGGCTCTTCTTCTTCCTCCCGGTGATCCTTCTCTTCCTCCTCCTCCCTCTCCGTCTCACCACCATCTCCCTCTGCAGTCTCGCCTCCATCTTCGTCGCCTGGCTCTGCAACTTCAAGCTCCTCCTCCTCACTCACGGCAAAGGCCCTTTAGCGCCACCGCCGCCTCTTTCTCTTCTGCTTTTCGTCGCCGTCGCAGTGCTTCCGATCAAGATCAGCCCTTCCACGGAGAGCGCGGCTTCCAAGAATGGCGGTGGCGGTGGCCTCAAGTCGCCCGCGAATTACGTCGCGAAATGTCTTTTGGTGGTTTCGTTGTTCCCGCTCTACCAGCGGAGAGACTACGTAGACGAAAAGGTCCTCATGTTGATGTACTCCGTCCACATGTATATCGGGCTCGACGTGGCTATGGCAGCGGTCAGTGCTGTAAATTAGCCGGCTCATCGGTGTGGCAGTCAAGCGACCGTTCAACGAGCCACACCTCGCAACGTCGCTGCAGGACTTCTGGGGACGGCGGTGGAACCTCATTGAGACGAGCATCCTGCGCCCGAGTGTGTACGACCCCGTCCGGTCAGCCTCGGTCAGCCTCTTGGGGGGGCGGTGGGCCGCACTGCCCGCAGTGCTCGCCACGTTCACGGTGTCCGCCCTCATGCACGGGCTGATGCCCTACCACATTGGGAGGAAGGAGCCCGATTGGGTGGTCACGCGGTTCTTCCTCCTCCACGGGGTCGCCATGGCTGCAGAGGTCGCGGCGAAGAAGGCGATGAGTGGCACGAGGTGGCAGCTGCCAGCAGAGGTGTCGAGGGTGTTGACGGCGGGGTTCGTGGTGGTGACAGGGTTCTGGCTCTTCCTGCCGCTGCTCCTGCGGTGCCACGCGGTGACGAAGGCGCGGAGGGAGACCATCGTGGCTTTTGAGTTTGTGAAAGGGCTCTGGAGCATCTCGAGATTTATCTCATATACCATAGCGAGTGGTCCTTGAATTTTTTGATAGATTAGTCGTCCACGGGTCAGTAACATAGTTTAAGGGCGGATCCTGTACGAATTTATTCTTTTTGAATAATGCAAAAAAAAAAAGTTCTTGCATCTTTTTTATCAATGTTCAATTCGGCTCATTAACTTTAGCTTTGTTCGATTCAATTTGGCCACAAATACAATCCTATAATTTGCTCATATGCATACGTGAAGCCCTTTGTTTCATGTGTAAATCCCACTTTCCAAAGATTGAACGGGAGATAAGAAGGCACTGTTTCTACATACTGCAAGTTCAACTAGTGTTTCGAACATTTATTTTGTGACATATCTTCTTAGTATCCATTACATGATGCAATTGATCAAAGGTTGTCGCCACGAAAGCTAGCCTTCGTTGTCGGCGCCGCTGACCATCTCTCCGACAGGACCGTCCGCCCAAGGATAGTCATTGGGGATCGCCCGTGACTCCAAGTTCCGTCCCCTGTTTTCTGCTGCGATTGAATTCGATTGAAAAACATTACGAGCTTTTCGTGTCTTAAAGCAGAATAGTTGCTCAAATCCCTCTATCTGTATGTTTAGTACAAAGAGACCCTAAAGTGATTATGATAGAGAGAGAACCTGTCTTAGGAGTTTGAGTGAGAACCCTCGTTGCTTCGCCGCCGAGCGTGGCGGCGGAAATAACCAGAACGAGCACGGCGGCCGCGAGAAGCGACCTGTTATAACCCATCTCTATGTACCTGCTTCTCTATTACAAGGGCTAAGAAGGGCGGAGTGGTATGCCTATTGAATGCATATACTTGATAGGTGTGTGTATATATATATGCGTGCACACGAGCATGTATTCACACTCAATGCTTTGACAATGCAAAGGTCTGGTATAGCTAGATCGAGAAGCGCTTGCCGTGTAGAATAAGACTTGGCTCCGTGTGTCTAGCAGAAAAAGAATGATTTTAAAAATATTATTTCTAAGAATGATTGTTTGTATCTTCGCTTACAAAGTTGAATGAATGAAAACCATTTTTATCATTCAAGAATATATTTAGACGTAAATTGTTGTCGGTAACGAAGACATCTTTCGCTCGCTAATTATTGCAAGCGATATAATCGAATTGTTTTAGGAAACGCTTCTCAAATCATTCATTTTTCGCGAAATCAACGGAGCCTCGACATCGCGTCGTCGTGTTTAATTTGCTTGAACCAAATTGGTCTAGCCACTTTGTTATGCAGGAATGCATTTGTGATGAGTTTCACAAGCTAATTCGTCAAGTTGTTATTAGGGTTATTGCTATGCCATCTACCTTAACCTTATGGAATTAGTGAAATGAATAATTGGTCTCTAATTACACTTGGCCATCATATGCACTTACGCGTGATTCTCTCTTTGCTCGAGTCGTGCAAAGAGAAACTAATACACGCAATGTAGAATAGTCATAGGTCAGCACTTAGGTCAAGCACGGCGTTGAGTTGTTTTCAAGCGCATAAATACACTCTGTTCCTTTTATGGTCTCTCGGGGAACCGTTGCTTGATGCAAAGTGTCGTGTCGTGCAATGTCGCGAAACGTTCTTAATGGATAGTTGAGATCTTTTCTTTCTCGGTTACCGATCTTTGATGGAATGGTTCCTCGAGGGATCGTAGCTAGAAGCAGGAAATTTACCATAAAGTCCAAGTCAATTCGCGTACCAATAAAAGGTCCAATATGTTCAGCGGCGGTCCATATATCTTGCTATGACTTGATGTTTATAGGCGTGTTCAAATTCCAAGTTGCGTCGGAAATGCGTGTTTACACCACTGGGTGTTAGAAAATACACAGCAAAGCCAACATCGACCCGTTATCGTCTCGGCTTATAACGTAGCTGCCGCCGTGCGATGAACCGTCGAATTGCATCCGTCTAGACTGGGGTTGTTCTTGGGACCACCATGTTGTTCTCCATCCATCCTCGTCGGATTAAGATTTCCGAACTCTTTCCTCGAATGTGGCCATCGTTTCAGCAGTCAAGATATCGACAGCTTGTGGCAATCTCAGCAGCAATCACGGTTTCGGAACGGTCGCTTCCGCTTGGCCCACTATGGCGGAGAACTCGGACTGATCCACGGCATGTCATCATCTGATGAAAATAGCACAATCTGCTGCAAGCTGAACGCAGAGAAGAAGAGCGTTACATGCATGCAAAAGAAAGAGTTAGGCTCTGAGCTTCGTTAGGTTCGAGATTACCCTTTGAAACTTTGCTTATCAAATCAAGAATTCGCTCTGAGCATTCTTGGTGGGTAATCTACTTTCGTTGATTCTTACAGATGTACTATGAAAAGGCAAAGCAAAAAATCAGACTGACAGTTTCATATGACTTGAAAATTTCAGTGACCATGATCAACCTGAAGTCACATGTCTTGCTTTGGTTTCTGCTACTTCTATCTTGCAATGCCGAAGTGAGAGCAAATTCAGAAGCAGAGGCGCTCATCTCGTGGAAGTTGACCCTCGAGAACCAATCCGCGCTTCAATCGTGGACTACCGGCGGGACATTCGGCCCGAACCTGTCGACGAGCCCGTGTGGATGGTTCGGCGTCTCTTGCAGCACGGAGGGCAACATCGCGAAGATACATCTCCCAGGCGCGAGTTTAGGGGGAAACCTCACAGGCTTGGACCTCTCGTCTTTCGGCGACCTCGTGTCCCTCAAGCTCACCCAGTGCAACCTCTCGGGGCCTATTCCACCTCAAATCGGTTCGCTCTCGAAGCTGACGCATCTCAATCTCTCCAGGAACGAACTCTCCGGTAGTCTCCCGCCGACACTTTCGAACCTTACTCGGCTCTCCTTGCTTTCTCTTGGCAACAACATGATAAGTGGCGAACTCGATCCGCACTTGTTTTCCAACTGGACTAAACTCTGGTACCTGCAACTCCACAACAACAATTTCACGGGGAAAATCCCCTCGGAGGTTGGCCTCCTAACAAATCTCATAGAGCTAGCTATCTGTAACAACCTTCTGAACGGCTCGATCCCGTATGAAATCGGAAACCTGAAGCATTTAGATGCTATAGCCTTATATAGGAATCATCTTACCGGTCCTATCCCGCAGTCTATCGGCAATCTTACTCGCTTAACGATGTTGTACTTGCAGCAGAACCATCTTTCAGGGCCTATTCCTCACGATATTGTCAAGTGCACAGGGCTAGTCGACTTGCGGCTGTTTGAAAACAACTTCTCGGGTTCGGTACCTCAAGGACTCGCCAACTTTTCATCCCTAAAGGTGCTTGAATTCTCCGTAAACAGTCTCTCTGGTCCCTTACCGCAAGTCTGCCAAGAGTCTCCTCTCGAAAAATTTACAGCCGCCTTCAACAGCTTCACGGGTCCAATGCCTAGAAGCTTGAGAAATTGCACCACTCTCGTGCGAGTCCGTCTCGAGAGCAACTTCCTTTCGGGGTATCTAGACCGAGACTTTGGTGTCTATCCGAACCTCAATTATCTCGACTTGAGCTACAATAAGTTGAGGGGGGTCCTCTCCCCAAACTGGGCGTCATGCCTAAAGCTGACGCTGCTAAAAGTTGCTGGAAATGAGATTGGCGGCACAATTCCGAACGAGCTCGGGAAATTAAGTGTACTAGGTGTGCTCAATCTGGCGTCTAACCACATTACCGGATTAATACCGCGACATTTAGGAAACTTATCTTCTCTGTTTCAGCTGAATTTAGGAGAGAACAAGCTGTCAGGTCCGATTCCGCCTCAACTTGGGCATCTGCTGCGTCTCGAGGACCTTGACCTCTCATCGAACGAGCTGGGAGGCCCAATTCCCGAGCAACTCTGGAAATGCTCGAAGCTGCGGAATCTCGTCCTGGCGGCTAACAATTTTAATGGGTCTATATCGCCTCAGATCGGAGACCTAGCACTGCAAGGTTCACTGAACTTGAGTCATAACTGCCTCGCCGGCAATATACCTCCACAGATTGCAAAGTTGGCCTTGGAGCATCTAGATCTCTCTCACAACGAGCTGTCTGGCGAAATCCCTTCTTCCTTTGTCCGGATGACCAGTTTGACGTCGGTCGACTTCTCGTACAATGAACTGGAAGGTCCGATTCCCGACGGCAAAGTTTTCCTCCTCTCCGCCTCAACTGCATTCAGCAACAACAAGAACATGTGTGGCCCGGTCCAAGGTTTCCGACCATGCTATGCTAAATTACCGGAGAGCACAGTTCGCAGGAAAAGCCACAAATTGTGGATCATACTAGGCGTTTCTTCATTAGTCGTTCTATTCCTCATTGTAGTATTGCTCGGGAAATCCATCCTATCCCGCGGAAGAATGAAAAGCGCGAGTGCAAGAATTGCCGGGCTGAACAGCAGAAATGTTTTCTCCGTGTTGAACTACGATGGGAAAGTCGTCTACGAGGACATTGTCGAAGCCACAGAGAATTTCGATGACAAGTATTGCATCGGGGAGGGCGGAAGCGGAAGAGTCTACAGAGCTCTGCTTCCAACAGGACATGCGTTGGCCATAAAGAAGATCAGGTCCTCGGAAGGCGATGAAATAGAGCAGATCACAGCAAGCTTTCTCAATGAGATCAAGTTGTTGACAACGATCCGACATCGAAACATCGTTAAGTTTTACGGATTCTGCTCCAGTGGACCGCATAAGTTCCTCGTGTATGACCTGATCGAGAAGGGAAGCTTAGCAACCATCCTGAACGACGGCAGTGAAGCAGCAAGGCTCGACTGGAGGAGGCGAGTGGAGATCGTGAGGGACATAGCCTGTGCCCTGTGTTACATGCACAATGACTGCACGCCGCCCGTGATTCATCGAGACATATCGAGCCGAAACATCCTGTTGAACACAGAGTACGAAGCTTTTCTATCCGATTTCGGCATCTCTAGGATTTTGAAGCCCGATTCGAGCAATTGGACGGCCGTGGCAGGCACGTACGGTTACGTCGCTCCAGGTAACTCTTCTCGCGCCTCTCTCTCTGTGTGCTTTACAAGTTTACGCATCATTCATCATCTGTCACTGGAAACATTCCCTTCAGCATAATTGGATTGATATAGGACGTGCCTTAAGATCATACTAATTGAGCCTCTAATCCTGTGGTTAACAGCTTCAGGACTATATTACTATCAGCATATCAGACTTTATATACTAAAGTCCAATGTCTGTACGATCTTGGGCTTTTCATATTACCTAGACTGAAATACATAGATAACTCCGTATACTTGGAAATAGAAGGCAAGCTATTTGTAAAATCGCTATTCTGATGACGGATTTCTCGTTGCTTGATGCCAGAGCTCGCATACACAATGAGCTTGACTGAGAAATGTGACGTTTATAGCTTCGGTGTCCTGTCACTCGAAGTGATAGTGGGAAAACACCCGGCGGAGCTCGGTTTATCTCTGAATTCCCTCCAATCAGAGCAAAGCATGGAGCTAGAAGGTCTGTTAGATGCACGTCTTCCACCTCCGGCGGATCAAATCACCATGAATGAAGTGAAAGTGTTAGTGAAGCAAGCATGTTCATGTGTAGATGTTGATCCAAATCGCAGGCCAACCATGAGAGAGGTGTCGCAGGCGCTCCTCATACATTAAAACAATCTTCACTAGTCTCAAGCATGTACGCACACTTGTATCTTTTGGCAATAATCGATTCCGTCCTAGTCCCACACGAGTGGGCAAATTTAAGGATTATAATGGGCAATGGAACGACTCGATAGATGGACCGATCGTGACAATCATGTTCTTGTTCATGTGCAATAAAATCTTTTTTAGCACAATCAGATTGGCTGATCATGATGATCACGTTCTTATTGCTTGCACAACAAAAGACAAAATGCGAATTACATGGAAAAAAACTGGAACATAACACGATACGATTCACTTAATCCGTACACGAGACATATTTCAGAATAGTAAATTGAGGTTGCCATTTGGGCTCATGGAAGCTCATCGAGGTGGGATGGGCCAAAGCCAGCATATGCACCAATCACAACTTGAAAGAGCCCAGCTGGATATTTTTCCTCGGTAAAGAAAGTGAAGGGCAAGCATTTACTAAGATCAGATCAAGGTTCAGCCATATCAACACAAGTGTTGGAGCTACTAAACCCAATGAGATAAAACTTTGAGCAAACCAAGGAGGGAGGGCAGACATTTAATGGTAGCAGATGGAAGAGTGATCAATACCCTGAAGACAGAACCCGCAACAAAAGCAAGAGACCTTTATATATTAGCAAACAGAGAGAGGATCTTGCTCATCACATTGGGTACATAAGAGATGGAGAAGATTTCTAAGCTAGCTCTTGTGCCGCTCATAATGTTGGGGCTGTGGTTGATGATCGTCCCTCCTCGGGCTGTGGCTTGTCCTTCGGACGGCGGTGCGTGCCGAGACTGCATCCTGAACCGGCTGAACCACGGTTGCCCATCATGCGGGCCGGTTCTCCGCTGCATGGGGCAGTGCTTGTGGGGCGGGTCATCACGAGCCCAATGCACGAGGAGGTGCGACTGCAACGGCGGGAAGCCAAAACTGTCCGATTGCAAGAAATGCATGTCCAAGTGCAAGTGCAGCTGTGTGGCTTAGGCTCAATAATTTACCAGAGTTCTTTTGCTGTGTGTTTTGAAGGGAGTAACCGGGGCTTTAGATTGTATAAATTCTGGTCTTTCTTGACAGATCTTTGGTACTTGTTTTCTGACTTAATGGAGTGCAAGCTCTGATTCCTTTGAGCCAAAAATAGGTGCTTCTGCATCTGAAATTGCTTATCCAATACGAAATATGGAGGCATACCAGAATCTGCTAGTTCAAATCGGATGAATTAGCATAGGAAAGATGCCCAGGAAACTAAAGAAACAAGTGACAGATGATTTCATTTAATAGCAAATCAAGTTTACATGAAACATTAATATGCAACTTCAGTATGTCACTCAAATGTTGGTGACAGGAAAAAAAAAAGGTCTATCAACCGTGATGAGAATGAACACTCAAATATTCACTAACATTTGACTTGGGGATAAAAATGTTGGAACAACCTATGAAGGAAACTACCAACATAAATTTGAATCAATGTGGGCAATAGAGATGCAACCTTGCAATTTCAAGTGAGACATCGCAAATTTCGAACTTCTACAAGTAGCTTCTCAATTGTGTACCCTTTTAACTGACAACCTCAAATCACACAATTTCGCACTTTCCCCGCATCGGCATTCACAAAAAAGAAGCATCATTGCATTTGTACCTTTTAAACTCTCTTCCCACCATTTCAAGAACACAATCACAATTGCAGCAACTTGCCCGAATTCGTCCCTCCCGTTCAAAATTCAAATGGTACTTCAACTGGCTCTAACTCACACATAATAGCCATCAAGATCCAGTTGAGGGACATGGATCATTATGGCGATATTTTCTATTCGTCTCTTCTTTCACAAACATTCTCCTCAGCCTGCATGATTGTTCCATGATCAACTTATAAGTTGAAAGGTGATTCCAGGCCACGAACGAAAATTGGTCGGTGTATCCTTGCATATCATCTACTAACAATTGCCAAATCAAGGCTCCAGCTCCAGCTTGCCTCTTCTTTGCTGATTCATATATTTTGTCATAAACCGTCTTGAAGAACATATCTCTTTGATATGACTCTTGTCGATTCTGATGCAATGAAGACCCAACTTCTGTGAAAAGAACTGGTTTCTTCAACATGTCATCCCCATCACGTATGTGAGCATCCACCCACCGTGAAAGATATTTCACTTTTTCGTCCAAACCGGCCTCCGGGATCCTTCAATGAACAGCGAAGAATTTAAAAGTAAAGCAGAAAACAGAAATGCAAAATTTGCGTAGAAAGCGAAGAGTCATTGGCTATAGCTCCTTTACAACAATTACATGCAAGCTTTCAGGATCTCCACTCCTTTTAATGTTGTTAATTTAGACATGATAATCTTTCTATAACCAAAAAGCACAGCTAGCGGTATTGGGAGAAGCATTCTAATTTCAAGTGGCGGCATCTTCTAGTGATGCTTAAAGCACTTATCAAAGTGATTTTAGTTTCTACAAGCATCATCCCAGGCTGAAGCTTACTAACCAACTATCAGGATATGCATGGACAGAAGCAAAATCAATGTCATGAATTGCCGAGTTTTTAAGGAAATCTGTTCCAAGTGAAGATGCCCATTCCCCAGGATTAACTGCATTTTTTTCTTGTGTTTGCAACCCATAAAATCCCTCAACTCCAATCGTAACAAGGTGTCTTTGGTCTAAGCTCTTGATATACGCAGCCATCTCAGTGATCCAAGACTGTTACACAACCAAAACCAAGATCAGGACAGAAGCATGAGAAAGGATGAGAGTATGTGCAATACACAACGAAAAAAGATGAGCTCATAACATAACAAACAACAAGATTGTTTCCCATTCATGGAAATCGGCATGAAATAGCAATAATAACAAAGCGTATCAATTGTCAGTCTGCTAGATGCGAATATCTAGGAGATATTTAAGGATTTCTTTTGCATAGTAAATAAGGTGTGTTCTTCACTCGATATGATCACAGAAGTGTATCCAGCAAGAAACACAAGCCTGAAAGCATCCAAGGAATTAGTCTTCTAAATCTTAAGATACATGATGAGAATGAGATCCACATGATTTTTTCCATTAATGTTAAATTATGCTTCAGGGAATGACATGAAGTGACAAGATTTTAGAAACGTTAACATAACCTCTTCCTCTGATCCCATAGTCCGCATAGCTGAAATAACGGTGACAATGACCAAAAGAAGAGAGAGAGAGAGAGAGTTCTGAAATTTACCTGAACAAGCGGCGCAGACGACTCAGATACACCGCGAGGTTCATTCATGAGCTCCCAAGCAAAAATAGCTGGTTCATCAAAGTAATGAACTCCAGTCATGGAGTTTTTTCTTGTTACTACCGTCTGCACAATGCAGGGTAGTTATGCAAGCAATCATATGCCTTTGTTGTGCAGCCAAAATACTGTGGCACAGGGAACGACATTCATCCGCTTCTAATGCCTAGCATGAAGCAGAAAAATGAAAGAAGAATCTACCTTGACATAAGCCTTGTAGTACTCCTTTATTGTGGGATGCGAGAAAAACGAATCTGCCGATGAAGAGACGTTCTCTCCATCTTCTTGTGCCCATCTGATATACTGTGCTTTACCACCAAAAGCGTTCAAATTGTTGACTAAGCTCAGGATTACTCGCACCCGATTCCTCCGAGCTTCAACAATTACATAATCTAATCCCTGAGATCAAATTAACAAAGGTAAGAACATCGAAATATCCCCCCCAATGTTGCTTGTATAAAAAAAGTCAAATCTATATCCACAGGAGAGCCATCACGGAATGACGAGAGTACAAACATACTGACAGCTATTTCTATATCTTGATGAGCATCTCTTCACCACAAAGTTAGCACCAATCACCTGCCTCTTCGCTCGACTCGCTACTTACAACCATTTTCGGCAGCCGTATAAACTAATTCCTACTGGAATCACTATGGTCTACGGCTAACATTCATAGCTGCAACAAAACTTCTTGCAATTCTTCATTGGAGATTCAACTATGAGGAATCCGATACTTCCCCTATATAATGCACATGTCAGTAGGACAAAATGACAGAAAAATAGGAGTTCTGCAATTTTTTAATCCACACTCAACTAACTCCTGAATTCGAACCGCGGAACCAAAACTTAACTGAATCCTAAAATTCGAGTAGCGAATACATTCGTTTCTAAATCAACATAGCGAATCTCTCCGTGCTTTCTGGGGCTACAATGCAAACCAATCTAGCAACGGGGAAAAAAATCTACACTTCGCCATCACCGACACTGAACATGAAAGGACAACTGTTCACAATCAAGAAACACAGCGCGTCAAGAGCTCATTTCACAAACCCTGAACACCCTCTCGTCGAAAACGCCCGGAGACCTCTGCAGCGCGTTGGGTCCATCGCCGTCGCTGAAAGCCCACGTCCTGCACACGGTCATCCCCATCCCGGCCCCTCGCCTCATCATCTCCGAGACCCTCCCCCTCGACTGACCCCACACGCTCTCCTCCATCAACCAATACGAGTTCCACCCATTGACGTACACCGCCGACTGGTTGGCCCTACCCGCCCCGCCGCCTCCGCCCCCGGCGACCACGAACCGGGTCGAGTTCGTCCCCACGAAGCCCATCTCCGGGAGCCACAGGGCCGGGAAGGTGAAGCTGAAGCCGAAGCTGGTCCCGTCGAAGTTGAGGTAGAGGATGAGGAGGACGGTGATGCCGCCCAGGATCGGATACAGAGCCTTGTCCCTCCAGCTTGGCTCCATCTTCGCGGCCTTTCTTCTTCGCTCGAGTTTGGTAAGGCGTCGAAGGAGAATCGTTGAGGAAATCGTTGGTTTTTTGCAATGCGGGCCGAGAAAAGTCAGCGTCTGACGTGGCGCCTCGCTGTCGGTGCTTTCTCGTCCCGCCGACAGTGACGTGGCGCGCGCTGAAGCGGGTTGATTGGTTCAGTTGGCAGTTAATTAAGGAAGAGCGGCGGTTGCTGCTTCGCCCTCCGTTTCAAGCATAGTCAACACAGTACCGGTTGTTGTTTTTTATTTTTTTTTGGGTCGAAAGGAGTGGTTGTCGTAATTAAGGCTAATTCCCTTTAAAAAAAAATCCCCGAATTTATGTCAAATCTTAATTTTATCCGGATCTTTGTTTTTTTTTTAAATTATTAATTTTCACTTTAATCTTAAATCTGTTCAGGCATTTAAAAATCGCCACTAGTTTAGTTAAAATTATCAATATCAAGATCAAAGGTGAGGGTGTTGATAAAGGCACAAGTCCCTGATAATGAACTTCTACCGAACTCTGATGTTGATAATTATGAAGAAATTATGGTTATTTTTGGACGCATGAACAGATTTTGGACTAAAGTGAAAATTATGAGTTTCTTTTAGGAAAGAAGTTTAGGTATATTTGGAATTGAACCTAAAATTTGAGTTTTTAGAAAATTAGGACATGTAACTGTGAAGAGAGAGAATTACACTTTGCCCCCTCAAGTTTTTGTAACTGCTGATGGTTGCCTCCTAACATTTCAATTTTTGCAATTTGCCTCCTAACTTTTGAAATTTGTGGCAATATGCCACCTAGTGTTGACTCCGGCCTAACTTTTTCCTCGTTTATCGAATCGCGTGACTAATTTTTAGAAGGTGAATTGGTCATATATAAATCAGTCACATGATTGAATATACCTATATGTTGATAAAAAAAATATATAGGGACTATTCAAAAATATAATTCAGAACTGTATATCAATGCACATTTGGTATTGACTCCGATCAAATTCTCACGAGAACTTTAGCCACACACTATTTCCACATTATTCTTCGCCTTTTCCTGATATCTGCATACTTATGTGAAGAATTTGCCCGTCGTAATTACTCGCGTGTACGTGTTGTCTCGTGGTCGGGAGCTCCAAGTAAAACTTGGTCGGAGCCGGCTCCGAAATTCAGGTGGCAAATTGGAAGAATCCGAGACGTCGGGGGAGCAATTTGCAACAACCCTAAAAACTTTGGGTGGTGGGGGAATATGGGGGCGGTCGGAAGACGTGATCGGGCCGGGCCGGGCCGGCCTTGGCCCAAAGACGCAACTACAGGCCCAGCCCGAAATACTAATGGGCCTATTCTTTTCTCCCGCAAGGCCCGGCCCGTATCGGATCCTCCTGCCCCATTCTTATATATGCGCGCTTTCCCCCCCCCCTCCGCAAAGCGCATTTTCTCGTTAAACTTCTCTTCACGTTCATCCCGCGAGCCATCAACGAACAAATCGAATCGGAACGACGGAAATCGCCTCCAGAATCTCGATCCCAATCCGAAGCTCGACGTCGATCGCGCGAATTCGCGGTTCCGCCCGTTCGAATCGCAAAACCCTAGCGGCGGTTCATCGTCTTCCCGGAAGATCACCTCGTCGCGCTTGCCGCTGTAGTTTTTTCCCGGTTGGATTCCGCGGCTGAGCGGGATTCGAAAGGGGGGGAGGGAAGGAAGGAGGATGTCGTTCGATCTGGTGCTGAAGCCGACGTGCGGCGGCTGCGGGTCGGCGGCGGACCTCTACGGGAGCAACTGCAAGCACATGACCCTCTGCTCCACCTGCGGCAAGACGATGGCGGAGTCCCGCGCCAAGTGCTACGACTGCGGCGCCACGCTCACTCGCTTGATTAGGGTTTGTCTCTTCGCCTCCCCACTCTCTCTTTCTCTCTGTCTCCCTTCGGCGGATTGAGTGTTCGTGTGCGGGTGTGGTTCTTACTGGTGCGTTGGTTGTTTAGTTAGTCGATTTAGGTGGCTCGAGGGTTGTTGGTTTTGTGATTGAGTTTTTGTGAGGGCGAGGGTTTACGAGCTGTCTGTGGTTTTTTCATATATTGTTTGGAAGCCGAGATGCGTGTACTGTGCGCCGTGTAAAGGGACGTAAACGGAAGCTGAAGTGCCGTGTATGTTGTGCACTGTGTAGGAATATAATGTCCGAGCTAGTCCCGGCAGTGAAAAGAACTACTTCATCGGTAGATTTGTCACTGGTTTACCGAATTTTTCGAAGAAGAAGAGCGCGGAGAATAGGTGGTCCGCGCAGAAGGAAGGGCTGCAGGGGCGGCAAGTTACGGATGCCTTGCGGGTACAATTGGATTCTCCTCATCTATGGGCTTCCCGTTTTGCTATTTTGGAAAGTCTGTAGATTGTTTCTTTAATGGTCTATAACTGTCCTGTTCCTCACATTTCGCAATTGGCACTGCCTTTTTCGATATATAGGAGTTGAAGGATGGGTAAAATGTTCTCACTTCTGTTTAGTTAAATCATCCGTTTGGTCGAAATCCTCTTTCCTGATGCATTTTGTTGAGTAACATGCTTGGAGTTCGCAGTAATTTATGGTTGTGTCATTACAGTCCTCCTTATGCGTATGTCATTATGGATTGCAGTTTTTTAATATGATTTTATTGGTTCAATTTTAGTTCTCTCATGGTTTAAATTTTCAACTTCTACAATTATGGTTTTAAGCATCTGACTCGGTTATATCTTGGTTCTCAAAAAATTTTATTGTGGCGCTCATATTGTCATGCTAAGGTTTATGAATAGATTTCATTTTAGGGGCCTGCAACGTTCTAATTGCGTTCAAATTGATACATGCGGCTGGTCTGATGCTGCCTTTGTCTTTGGTTCTCTCTGTTGTTCTTTGGCACAATTGCATCTCATAGGAGAAATATAAGAATAAACCCTGGCTTTTGGAGGATGAAACGGGACAGTCTCAGTATCACGGCCATCTTGAAGGTTCCCAATCAGCTACTTACTACCTATTAATGCTTCAAGGAAAGGAGTTTGTTGCTATTCCTGCTGGTTCTTGGTATGAAATACTAATTGCTAATTAATGTTTCATTTGTGATTTTCCTCTCTTCTAGGCTTTTCTTCAGCATACAAGGGTTCTAGAGCAGTGGGTGGGGTTGCAATTTCACAAATTGTACTCCTTGAGACTGCTTATATTGGCTTATAAACAAATCTGGAAATAGTTGTCGGACAAAATCCCCCTTTGTGGTTAAAATTGGAGGAATAGTTGTGTTTTTTTGCGGCTTTTGAAGTTAATTTCTTGGACAAATATAATGAATAAGTTAAACATGCACCAGAAACTACATCAAGTGGCAGGATATTTCCACTAAAAGATACATTTGAGGATGAACTGAATTTAATATGGCCCCTCTACATGATAAAAGAGCAAGATACTTAAAAAGAGTGTAAAGTTGTTTTTCTTAGTCCGAGATTGCTCACATTAGTGAGGAAAGGGAGTGAAATAATTATTCATTTAGGAAATGTTAAATAACACATCATGCTAAACGGGTTTCAACCAAACACCTTTGCCACAAGGGGGAATAGAGAAAGTGGGGCAGGCTAATCGCGGGGTTTGGGTGGGGAAGGGTGGAGGAGTAGTTGCAATACCATGAAATTTCTATTATTCATATGGGAGCTTATAATTGTGTTCCTGTGAGATGGATAGTGTTCCTTTATTACATTTATCGTAGAAATGCTGCACATTTATCAGCTATACAAGTCACATAGGATGTAATTGGAGTGGTGACAAACTGGTCACATGTTTTACAGGTACAACTTTAACAAAGTTGCACAGTACAAGCAACTTACTTTGGAGGAAGCAGAAGAGAAAATGAAGAACAGGAAGAAAACTGCTGATGGTTATCAGAGGTGGATGATGAAAGCTGCTAACAACGGAGCTGCTGCCTTTGGTGAGGTTGAGAAATTCGAAGACAAGGAAAGTAGTAGTGGAGGTGGTGGTGGGAAGGGACGTAAAAAGACAAGCGGCAACGACGATGAAGGTAACGCATCAGACAAGGGAGAGGAAGATGAAGAAGAAGAGGTAGCTAGGAAGAGTAGACTAGGACTCAACAAAAGGGACGGTGATGATGACGAAGAAGGTCCAAGGGGAGGGGATCTAGATTTGGATGATGACGACATTGAAAAGGGTGAGGGTGTCTTGTTTATCTGCTGTTTTACATTGGAAACAATCAGATTCTTTCTGTTTATTTTAGGTGGAGTTAGTTAGAGAACTTAATTGAAAAAGCAAAAGAAAAGAAGTTGGAGTAAATATCAGAAACACAAATTAGAGTCTAAAATTGGACTTTTCCTCCTCTCTTATTAGGGTAATATATTTTCAGAAGTTCAACTATTTGAGCAAGTGGCTGTTTTGTTATGAGAAATCAGGGACGCCTAAGGAAGTACTCTTTCTTCTGTATATCATGAATTACAATTGTAATCAATCTTTCAGTCAACATTATCATTTTTAACTCTTTACTTATATATGAAGAGCACATTTGTTTTTCTCACCTTGGTTCAACATTTTTGCACCATCCAGCATTTCTGTGATTTACTCGAGATCCCCTAATATGCAATTAGTTCAGATGTTTATTATGTTTGAGGTATTTCGTTTTGTTTGCTCTAGGTGATGACTGGGAGCATGAAGAGATTTTTACTGATGACGATGAAGCTGTTGGGAATGAACCACATGAACGAGAAGATTTGGCACCTGAAGCTCCTCCTCCTCCAGAAATCAAAGTATGTATGCTTGTCTTTCTGCTGCTAGGCCTTTTTGCGGGAATGCCAGAAATATATCGGTCAGAGATGCATTGATGAGGTGTTATTTGGTTACTACGATGTATTAGCAAGGCAAGATAGTAGGAGGATGGCATTTCCTTAGTAAGCAGAGTGCCAATATAGTGTCTTCCTTAGATCGATGATCTATTATTTACCAAAATTGAGTCCTTTTGGGCCGAATCATGATTCGTGATGCCCATCAAATTACAGGAGTTATTTTTTTTTTTTATTTCTTGATTTGTCCTGATTAGTTTTTGTATTAAAGCTCAATTTGTCATTGGCTTAGTTTATGAATATTGCATGCTCTTGCTCATGGTCTTCTTAGATAGCATTAATGGTAAAAGCTACCTTTGATCCTCCAAATTTACTCCATATTGCCCTCCAATCCCTCAACTTTACAATTGTGATATTCTTACCTTTGAATTTTCAAAATTATGACCAAGGACAGTTTTATTCACATCAATCTTATTTTCTATGAAGTTGTTTATTCGCTTGAGATTAAACTATTGTAATAGTTTTCTGCTGAAATATTTCTGCGTCTGAGCACATCATGCATTAATAGCATAGAATTAAACTAGCATTGTAGAATTGGCAAATTCTTGACACGTGTCAAATTTTAACGGCAAAAGTTTTTTGAGCGATTTGCACTTAATTTCAGAATCAAATGAACTCATTGGTTCTGTGAAAAGTTACCCGGAGTGTTATGACTAATGCAGATTTGTGGTCATAACACAGGTAAGAAACTTTTTATTTGATTTTATTTTTTGTGCGTTGTTGCCAGGGGGGGAGTTTGGGGTTTGTGTAATTCCAGGCAAAGTTGAGCAGCGAAAAGTGTTGTCCTACATTGATGGCCATGAGAACTGGTTATGATGATTGTGCATTTGATTTATTCTAAAGGATGATGACGATGAGGATGAAGCAAATGAAGAAGAAGGAGGACTGAGTAAATCTGGAAAAGAGTTGAAGAAGCTGCTTGGACGAGCTAGTGGGGTCAATGATTCAGATGCAGAGGAAGATGACGACGATGAGGATGTAAGTTTTCAAATTGACTGCTCTGTGGTAAAATTAAGTCATCATTATTTTCAGCCCCTCTAGCATGGATTTCTTTTGCTCAAGGAGATGCATAGTCACTGTAATGGCAATCAAATTCTAATCGGAAGCTAACCATATCTGTTGTTTTTGAAAGATGCATGGTGATAGCTGCATCAAATAATGTCTCGTTCACTTTGTGCAGATGGAAGATGAGGTTGGATTTTCACCTGTACTGGCCCCTAAACAGAAGGAAGCCCCCAAAGAGGAACCTGTAGAAGAGAGCCCTTCAAAACCCGTTCCTTCTGCATCTGCTAAGGGAACTCCACCTACTTCTAAATCTGCCAAGGGAAAGAGGAAGTTGAATGGAGATGATGCTAAACCATCAAATGGTGCACCCCAAAAGAAGGTGAAGACGGAAACTGTATGTTTGTTGCCCTTTGCCTTTATTCTCTTGTAGTGTGGTTTTTGTATTATTTCTTTTCTGGACATGTGAACTTGCAATTTCTATTGATAGCCAATATAAATTGTAACTTACTTTCATTTACTCAATTGACTTTGTGGGATCAGGAAGCAAAATCTTCCGCAAAAGATGAAATTGTGCCCACTTCTAAAAGCAGCATTCCCTCTAAAGCTACACAGTCAGATTCGAAGAGTGCGTCTACGCCGACCGGACCAGTTGCAGAAGAAGAGATTAGAGCATTCATTTTGCAAAAGGCGCCTGTTACCACACAGGATCTTGTCGCTAAATTCAAAGCTAGACTCAAAAGCCCTGAGGTACTGGGTTACTCTTTGACGTCTTGTTTCCTCGTCTTCTGCTAATGATTCCGGAACTGCTGTCACTATTTAAGTAGTTGAAGTTTTGAAAAGTCTCATATGAATGAACTATTTAAGATATGGATGATTTTAAAATAATATGAATTTGGGGTTTTTTTTACACTTCCCTATGATGCTTAAAAAACAGCATGTATAGCTAGACTTGGGGTTCACGTGTTGATATACTTTCTTGGCACTCTTGTTTCTTATGTTGAACTTACAATTAGAAATAAAACAACCATCTCTTGTATTATCTGCTTTATCATGAATTCTCAGAATGTGCTGAAAGCAGGTTAAGTAGTATCACCAGCTTTTTTTTTTCTGAGTTGGTAATTTTTTTTGATGCAGGACAAGAATGCCTTTGCCGAGATCTTGAGGAGAATATCCAAGATACAGAAGACCAATGGATCTAGCTATGTCGTGCTGCGAGATAAATGATAACTTTGTATAGATTATAAGTCTGGTCGTGGATTAGCTGGATTTTGTTGATTGTAAGAAACGTTAAGGAAGAGGATGATGACACAGAAATTGGGGATTGAAATTGTTCCTCTGTGAATTGCTGTTCTGCTTCTCCTGCTGCACAATGTTTCTGGCATGAGAGAGAGAGAAATACTGCTATTGACAAAAATTCTGGCATTTTGCTGCTAAAATTGTGCTCTTCCTTACCAAATGACAGAAAAAATGTGTTGTCTACGAAAGTCTTCCAGGTTCGATTTGGATGCTGTCCTTGATTCATCCAGTATGTGATGTCATGTATGGTCCAGATTATTTTCACTAGACTAAAACATTATTGGGGCGCTGCTATAATCTCTTGGAGGTGCTAAAGGCTTTACTAGAACTGAAGAATTTGTCATGATCAATTGGAGACCCGAACTACGCATTAAAAAATATCGTGTAATAGCATCATTTGATGAAATTCAGATTTTAGCTTCAGAACTGCTGGATAAGAGCTTAGGGGAGAAAAGGAACAAAGAGGAAAGAGCATTACGCCCAACAACGCCACCACATGAACTACAACGAACATGTAAGCAAAAGAACGGTCGTTTTGTTAGTGTTACAGAATGGCATCGCTCTCTTCATCACATTCGAGTTGCTCCCCCGGAGAACAAAACAGGATGATATCAGATTCCTGAGGCAGCCGGAACCGAACCCTCTTCCTTGAGCGCCCATTTTCACCGCGCCTCACGTTACATACCTCAGAAGGGCACTTGTCTTTGACTTCTGCGTGCTTATTCACCGGTCTCTCCAAGGGCAAACAGTCTCTCGCCTTCGAGGACAAAGTGACATCGTCAACCAGTCCCAAGCAAGACAGGTGGACTTTGCTTGGCTTAAGCACACAAACTTCACCAACATCAGTGTCAGCCAAAATTACTTGATCAAAACTAGGAGAAGCTAGTAAGCATTTCTCTAATGTCAGCGTTTCGGCTTCTGTTAGTTTCTTGCCTTGTGGGTGAAGTGATCTCTGCTTCTTCCTTTTCTTCTTGACTTTCAAGCACTCAGGCTTGAGCAATTCGATGATGCAGGATTGTGGGGTTGGATCACTGTGGTTGATGGGGTCTGTGAGAGCTTTCGGGTGCTTGAAAGTGCTTACTTTTGCACCCATCGTTTGATGGGTCTCCTCCAAGTTTGAGGAGGAGTACTTTGTGCTAATGTCAAAATCCTGAAGATATTGATGAATCATATGAATATCTGTTCTTGACCAGGCTATATATACATGCCCAAATGCATAGATTTGTGGGAGGAAAGAACAAGAAGAAGATGATTATGAACATTGGAGGGCCTCAGTTAACAACGCGAAATTGCATGGGATGTGGAGATTTAAGTTTTTGAAATTGCATTTTGAGATCTCTGGATGCTGTTACTAATGAAGAAAGAAAAAGGTCAGATTGTCCATGTTACTGTTGTATTATACCAAATTTTCCTTGCAAACTCTACATTCTACTGTTCTTGGATTTCATGGCCAATGGGAAATCAGAAGGAACATGAACCAGTGGTGTAGATGATTCCCAAGTAGATTCATGATGTACATGGGATTACAGACAGGACAGCTGGGATAAAACTTGCTTTTTTTGTTCTATGCACATAAAACTACAAGAATATCATACCATCATGTTCGATCCTTGTCCTATTTAGATTCATAGTCATTGTCTAGAATCTTTGTTGGCCGAAAGAATGAGATGTCTGTCCGTCCTCAATCGATATATTCATAGAGGATTCTCAGCTTGTGGGAGTAAGAATCCTATTAACTAATTCTCTGCTTCATTGCAAGCAACGCCTGAGGTATGCACGCCGGCTCATCATGTGAAAATTTGTACTATAGCTTAGGAACTTATTAACCGTATTGAGGGCAGTTCTTAGATTCCAAATTGACACTGCCCAAAGTGAAGAAACAGCTGTATTGTAGCTTTTTTTCTTATGATGTCGGGATTTGCGTGTAACCTGTCACGAGATATGGCTCGCTCTGGCCCTCTCGTTAGGAAAGGTTTGAGCCCTTGCTAATAATCTACGACCATCCTCGGATCTGAACCAATGTGAGATTTATCTCTCCCTTAACACAAGCCCCCTGGTCAAGGATGGACGTGAGCCGTGTTTTTGTGAAGGGGACTCGGTATGGGACTCTCACAGACGGCGCCATGTGATGATGTTAGAACTTGCGCGTGTCCCGTCACAAGGTATTATTTGCTTTACCCCTACTCATAAGTCGGAACCATATCCTCGGCTCTCAATCAACGTGGAACTTATCCCTCCCTCGACACAAGCCCCAAAAGTCAAAGGATGGGCGTGAGCTGTGTTCTACGCAGGGCTTTGGTATGCAGCTCCCACAGGTGGCGCCATTTGATGATGTCGAGATTTGTGTGTGTCCCGTCACGATGTATTGTTCGCTTTAACCCGTGGTCTCGTTGTTTTGTCTTCGTCAAAAGAGCTCTTGTGAGGAAAGAGGCGAGCCTTTACTTGTACGCCACAACCATCCTTGCCTCTCAGTCAAATGTGGAATTTTACCCCTCCCCTTGGCACTTTTGAACTTGTACGTCTTGCTTTTGTGAAGACTAGAGATAATTTGTATTTACATTTGATTGGAGGCTAGTAATTGTACATTAAGAGAGAGAGAGAGAGAGAGAGAGAGAGAGAGAGAGAGAGAGAGAGAGAGAGAGAGAGAGAGAGAGAGAGAGTTGAATTGAATTGATAAATTAACTTAGATGGTTGGATTTTGTCCTATAAGCTCTATGAGTCGCTCCATTTGTGATGCATGTGTTCTTTCTTATTCTAAAATGACATTATAGCCTTTCAACCCGTAATTCCTCATATTCAATATCCATTGTATTGTGAATCCCCGCTCATATTCCATATGTTGTTCAACTCCACGTGCTTTCTCTGTAGGATCTCAACAAAATTTGCACATGAAAATATGTGCTGGATTGGTACACATCACTTCCCTTCGAGATTTATCTATATGACTGATCATATGCGTGGTCACCCCTTCTCGTACTTTTGGAGAAACCAAGCTATCTACTAAGCGTAGAGGTAAGCTTGATAATGATCGAAGTGAATATCTTGATCATGCCATAGCGTACCATCGGCCGACCTTCTCTTTATGCAAATTATACTGATAGTAACATTGTATGCGCAGCTTTCTAACGGTCTTGGCTATCTCACTAGTAATCCTTATATGAATAGGTCTTAAGCCTCTTTATAATTTGGCTCTTCCTCATTCCATAAAAAACTATCGGTTTTTTTTCTTTATAAATCCTAAAGCGATTTTTTTCCTCATCCAGCTTCAATTCTGCTCAATTCTTCTAGCCTTGTTTTTGGCTCTCTCGTCGTCGTTTGCTTTCCACCTATGCCAATTCATCTTTGGGATTGGGATCACTTGCAATTTTCAAAGCACTGATTGTACGCACGATAATAGAAAAGTGGCCGATGAGATACGAAATCTCCGCCATTATTGGACGTGCAATGCACTGAACCCGAACACACTTCTGGTTCATCGAACTTGGTCGTGTGCATGTATGTGTACCTCCACGGTACCTGTAGTTTCACAGAAGAACAGACCAACATACAAAAAGAAACGAAAAAAGAAAAAAAAAAAAAAAAAAAAAAAACACAGATTCAGACTCTCCCCGTCGAGTCGCCGCATCTCGTGACGTGTACAACCAGTGCAATAACGAATCGGCACTTTCTGAAACGTCCCATGCCACGTGGAATTCAGCTCCTCCACGTGGCACTGAACATCCGCAATCCGTCTCCTCGGCGGCGGGGAACACGTGGGCGCGTCACGGCGGAGCGTGGGGGATTCACGCTCTTCGCTAAACGGCCGTTTGACGGCGTCATCGCCCGCTGACTGACTGACCGCAGCCAAAGTCACTCGTGTCCCAGCGGTGATGATACCATGTTGACATGGTGAGCAAAAAATAAGAGAAATCTTGCTTGCTTGATTTGAAAAAATGAATTTTGTTTATTTATTATTATAAGTGATGCAAGTGATTTTTTTTTTTTTGCGAAACAAACAGAATCGAGGTCAATTTTTTACATATATTTTAAAACCCATTCCAATTTATTTAAATATAAAAAGATTAGAAGAGATATGGATCCATATATTAATAAACAAATTTTATTTCCCTCTTTCCGTTTCTCTTGCCTGTATCGAGAGAACCTTTTATAGCTCAGATCATTTTGAATTTCGTCCCTTATGTTCTCGTAATTCGCTAAACTTTTCCTTCTTTTTTTTTTCTCATCATTCCATCCAAACTGAGCATAAATCCATAATTTCACGAAATACCGTCTTTTCTTATAGAAAACATCCGATCGAATAGTTCACAAACTAATACGGTCCAAAATTACCAAGTGCAATTTCCCATGATAGGGAAAAGAAAACATTTTCCACGTAGGACTAAATAAAAAAAATCTCTCTCGTTGACTCATGTGAGCTGACTAGCAGCTAGGAGCACAGCCTTGACTTGGGTGATAAGCAGCAAGTCCAAAGCAAAAGTGGGACCCAAAGGCATGCATTTAGCCTTTCGTTGTGTGCGGTGGAGACATCCTTAGTTTCCTCGAAATTCACCACGTTGTGTCTCCATCGTTCCTTCAGCCTCTCTGTCGCCACTTTCGTTCTGCAAAGTCTTGTCGTCCTTCTTCATGTGCACACCATGTCGCCATTATCGCCACACCCACCACCAAGGAAACTCCATCATAAAAACGTCCCTCTTTGCTCCGCAGTTCCTTCACGAACCCTTCACGCACCGACGACGACGGGGCAGAGAAGATGGGGAGAAGCTGCGGTCGGGTTCGGGAGGTTGGCGGCGGCCTTCGACGACGCGGGGGCGTGCGCGCGAGGGCGAGTGCTCGGCGGAGAGCCTCGCGGATCTCTCCGACCTCGTGGCGTCGTTCCTCGTGAGGGAGGAGGAGAAGAGGAGGAGATGAGGCGAGAAAGAGTCGGAGAGCAGCTGCTGGTCCGACTCCGAGACGACCAAGGACAAGATGTTCGGCTTGTTCCGAGGCTGCGACGGAGGATGGTGTCATTGCCGATGACGTGAAGAGGAAGATCCGAACGGAGGCTGAAGCTGCGTGGGGGTTGAGTGGGAAGTTGGGAACAACGGATTCTCGAAAGGGCTGAAGCGTAGATTCATGATGTACATGGGATAACAGACAACAGGGATAAAACTTGCTTTTCTTTGTTCTGTACACATTAAACTCCAAGAAGATCATACCGTTATGTTCGATTCTTGTCCTATTTGGATACATAGTCTTTGTCTAGAATCTTTGGTGGCCCATAGAATGAGATGCGTGTTCTGAATCGATATATTCATAGAGGATTCTCAGCTTGTGGGAGTTAGAATCCATTAACTAATTGACATAATAGGTTGGCATGATATCTGCTTCATTGCAAGCAACGCCTGAGGTACGCACGCTGGCTCATCATGTGAAAATTTGTACAATTAGCTTAGGAACTTCTCAACTATGTTGAGGGCAGTTCTTAGATTCCAAATTGACACTGCATAAGGTGAAAAAACAGCCGTCTAAACACTATATATCTTTTCTGACCAAAAAACACTATATATCTTTAAAGTATTGTAGCTTTTTTATAATGTCAAGATTTTTGTGTGTCACGTCACGAGATATTGCTCGCTTTATCTCTCTTGTTGAGAAAGGTTTGAGCTATCTTTGGATCTCAACCAATGTGAGAATTATCTCTCCCTTGACACAATGCTCTAGTCAAGGATGGATTGGAGGGGTATTTTGTCCGGGGATTCGGTAGGGGACTCCCATGGGCAAGGCCATCCGATGATGCTAGAAGAACTTGTGCGTGACCCGTCACAAGGAATTGTCTACTTTAATCCGTACCGTAGGCCTCGCGACTTTATCCTTATTAAAGGGCACTTGTGAGGGTCGGGGTGAGCCCTACTTAAAAGCCACAACCATAACTTCGGCTCTCAATCAATGTGTGACTTATCGCTCCCTTAACACAAGCACTCAATCGAGGATGCGTGCGAGGCGTGTTTCATGCAGGGAGTCAATTGGGATTCCCATAAGTGGCACCATTTGATGATGCCGAAACTTTTGTGTGTCTCGTCACGAGGTATTATTCACTTCGACCAGTGGCCTCATGATCTTGTATTTATCAAAAGAGCCTTCGTGAGGGAAGAGGTTAACCCTTGCTTATAAGCCACGACCATCCTTGAATTTTAATCAACGAGGAATTTGTTCCCTTAACACTTTTGAAGTTGTACATTTTGCTTTGGTGAATACTAGAGATAATTTTTATTTACGTTTAGTTTGGAAGCTAGTTAGTGTACACTAAGTTAGATAGTTGAATTGATAGACTAACTTAGATGATGGGACATTGTCCTATATATTCTATGAATTGCTCTTATTTGCAAATAAAGCGTGAGGAATGCATGATATGTATTTTCTTTCTCATTGTAAAATGTATTAGAGACTTTCAATTCATAATTCCTCATATTCGATAGCTCATATGCATGGGGATCCTTGCTCATTTTGTTCCTCATGTTGTTGAACTCCACATGCTTTCTTCGCACGATTTTAATCCAATTTGCATGCGGTAATGTGTAAACTATATATGAGACTTATCATATTTGACTATATATGACATGTCAAAATTGGCCATAAACTCATTTCTTAACACATATTTTGTTAGATAGGTTACTTATTTAGTAAATGCGTTTAAAATGATAAATCCCAAAATAATATGAGTTTTAAATGGATTCATAAATCACTTATATTCAATTTACCTTTATGACTCTTTCTCGCTCTCACTCAATCTCGCACTCGCTATATGAGTTTTCCTAGATTTGGTTAAAATTAAAGTGTTTTAATAATATAAGTCGTGACAGGTATAAGTCAAAATAGGTTAAATGGGGTTGGAGCATTTTCAACCTAATCCACCCATTTGACATAATGTGAGGTCACTTCATCCTCGTAGTTTTTAAGAAACCAAGCTATTTAGTAAGCTAAGTGGGGTAACCTTAATAATGAGAAGATTGTCCAAAAAATCATAAACATATTGATGTCCTAAAGCTTTTAATTGTACCAAATGAGTTATAAACTTTTTTTACGTTTTCACAATTAAGTCCATCTAGCCAATTTTGAGAAGAAATCATTGATGTGGACGCAGGCAGTCCGACGTGGCACGACCAACGCTTGCGCGGACATTTTTTATAATATTTTTCGAAATTTCTATCAAATTTTTTTTTCTCTTTTCCTTCTTCACTTTTTTTCCTTTTTTTTTTCCCTTTTCTCTGCTCTTAGGAACGGGCAAGGGCAGCCTTCACCTAGGCTGGCAAAGGGCTGCCTTCACCACATTGGGCAAGGGCAGCCCTTGCCTGAGGTCAACAAAGAGAAAAGGGAAAAAGAAAAAAGAAAAGAAGAGAAGGAAAAAAAAAAAAGAGAAAAAAGTGAAGAAAAAAAGGAAAAATAAAAAAAATTAATAACATCATCTCCGCCCTCGCCCGGTGGATCGCCTCCCACCCCACCCCTCCCGTGGCCATCCTCTCCGACTTCTTCTTCGGCTGGACTCTCGACTTGGCCGACAAACTTGGCATCCACCGGTTTCGTTGGACCTCCCGGGACCAGATGGTCCGCTTCCCGATTCCTAAATGGGATCACACTGTATCGGAAACCGATCACCCCTATTAAGTGCTTTGAGTCTCGAGGACGAAACTCATTTAGTACAGCCCAAAACGAAGGTTATCCAACCAAAACATCATAATCCGAAATCTCAGCCGTCATTGACCGTGAGATACACCGAACCTGGACATCATTCCGGTTCACTGAACTTGGTCGCGTTTCACATAACAGCAGCAAAACAAATGACAAAAAACCAGATCCAAACTCTTCTTCTTCGAGTCGCCACATCCCGTGACGTGTACAACCGGTGGAACTTTCCCTGCCACGTGTCAATCTCATTGCCTCCTCCCACGTGCGACGGAACGCCTCCGGCCCGTCTCCGCGGCGGTGGAGCGCGTGCGCGCCTCACGGTGGCGCGTGGGGCTCACGCTCTCACGGATGCCGTCACTGCCGAGAAGGATGTCGCTCGCCGCCCGACCGGCTGCAGTCAAAAGTCAGCACGTTCTCGGAAAAAAAAGGGCTTTTGGAAAATTACGATCATGTTGACATGGTGGGGAAGGAAATGATCAAGAAATTTCTCCAAGTAAATTAACAATCAAAAAAATTTAATTTTATAAAAAATTCGCATATTCTTTTAAATCCCTTTGGATTCCTGTATTAATAAACAAATCCATTCTCCTTTCTTCACTTATGTCCTCATTTTATATCTATTTTTAAAATTGATTAATCTATCATAACGCAATTCTTTCCTATTCTTTTATCTTCATTAATGTCCAAACAAACATTAGCATGGAATCCCTTTGAATCTTCTCTCTTTTGCTCTCGTAATTCTTCAAAATTTCTCATTTCCTTCCCTAATCACTCCATCCAAACCGAAGCACGGTTTCCATGTGTATTCACCGAGGATATAACATAGAGATGCGAGATACTAATCACAGTGGAATCCTCTGCCGAACGCAGCATCAGTTTAAGGGTGAACGATAATAAAACTTCGTGTATTGATTCTTTTCCTCGCTTTTACTATTTTATCTCCTTGTGATTGTGCGTCGAATCCTAACAAAAAAATGAAATCTTCAATATTAGCAAGTACAAGGTGTCGTGATTCGTTGTTTTCTCTTTTTTCATTCGGAACCGAACCCAACCACGCGACATCAATGACACGTATCAACTCCGTGACATCCGCGGTTCGGACCCCGAATCGATCATGGGAAATGGCCAGGGAATCGATTATCGGGTCATGACATCCCCGGTCAATCATGATCCCATCCCTGGAAAAAATGTGCAGCCGCCGAAAGAGAGAAAAAAAATCGCGCGCGATCCCAATTCACGATAGAGAAAAAAAAAAAGAAAAGAGGAAAAAAAAAAGAGCGCATTTTCCACGTAGGACGAAATCCAAATCTCCCTCCCTCTCGCTCACCAAACCAATAGCAATAGCTTAAGGAGTCCCTCCTTGAGTGAGGGAGGCGTGTTCAAGAGGGGGACAAGGTGTCGGGGCCCACCCCAAAGCACGTGTATGTACTTGACCTATCTTCGAGGAGAGATTCTTAATTTCGTCGAAATTCAGCCCGTAATTACGCCCACGTACATCGGTCCCGATCGACGGTCCGTCGTACCACCACGTTGACGCCGTTACCGTCAAAGTTCAAACCGCTTATATCTCCATCGTTACTTCATCCTCTCGCCATTTCCTCCGCTGCTCCTTCTGCAGAGTCACTGGTCCTCCTCGTCCTCCTTGCATGTGCACACCATTTCGCCATCGTCGCCACACCCACCGTCACCACCACCCGAGGAAGCTCCACTATAAATCCCGACCCCCTTCTTTCCTCCGCAAGTTCCCTCCACGAACCCCCTCCTTCACGCCCCGCCGAGCGACGGGGGACGGCTGGGAGAGAGGGAGAGAGATGGCGAGAGCTGCGGTCAGGTTCCGGCGGTTGACGGCGGCCTTCGGCGACGCGGGGCGTGCCGGCGAGAGCACGGGGGAGAGCGTCGTCGATCTGTCGGACCTCGTGGCGTCGTTCGTCGAGAGGGAGGGAGCGATGAGAGGTGGAGGTGGAGGGGAAGAGGAGGAGGAGGAGGAGGAGGAGATTGGGCGAGAGGAGTCGGAGAGCAGCTGCTGGTCCGACTCCGAGACCACCAAGGACAAGCTGCTCGGCTTGTTCCGGGGCGACAGCGATGCCGTTGCCGACGACGTGAAGAGGAGGATCCGGGCGGAGGTTGAAGCCGCGTGGGGGTTGATGAGGAACAATGGATTCTCGGAGGGAATGAAGCGTCAGTTGGTGATCAGTCTGCGCCTGAAGGGCTTTGATGCTGGTCTGTTTAGCTGCTTCTTTTTTTGAATGTCGATGCATTTCTATCGCTTCTCAACTCCGTGCGAGTTGCTGACCCAGTTTGTGATCCCGCAGGTCTCTGCAAAGCAAGCTGGGACAGGTCGTCGGCGCGTCCGGCCGGAGCCTACGAGTACGTGGACGTCAATGCCGAAGGGACGCGCTACATCGTCGAGGCTTCTCTCGCCGGGCAATTCGAGATAGCTCGGCCCTCCAGCCATTACGCGTCGCTGGTCGGCGTGTTTCCCCCGGTTTTCGTCGGCAGACCGGAGGAGCTCAAGCAGGTGATCAGGCTGATGTGCGCGGCGATGAAGCAATCCTTGCGGAGCACGGGGCTGCTCCTCCCGCCGTGGAGGAGGAAGAGCTACGTGAAGGCCAAGTGGTTTGGTAACTACAAGAGGACGACTCTCGACGAGGCTGCGGGGGCGAGAAGACCAGCCGTTCGGCACGAGAGTTTGGCTGAGATATCGTATCGCTGCAAGGACGACTTCCCGAGCAAGACGAGGCTGAGAGCCGGGTATTTAAGCGAGGTCTTTGGCGGCAACAGGAGGGGCGCGTGATCGCAGCATCCGGATTCTTTTATTTTCGAAAGCTTATTGCAATCAGTTCAATTCTTGTATAGAGTAATCAATCCAGTTTTGGTCCTGAAGCACGACCCGGAGTGAAGATTCTTTCGCTTGGCTTCATGGTTAGTTTTCTGAATGCCAGTTGATATAAGACTGTACAGATTTTGGCACATTGTGTACAGAAGATTGTTCACAAGTGAAGAATGGATTCACTTTTCCATTATGATGGTAGATGACTCCTGTTCTGATCTCTGTTCTGGGTAACAAGAACAAGAAGTAGCTATTAGTCCATGAGTTCCTAATCTTTCTCAACTATGTAATGCAGCTGCAAACCCAATATAAGCTTCTGTAAAACTATTTGTAGATCTACTAATAAGTCTGGAGGCAAAGAATGCGGTTGCAACGAATCCGTCGAAAAGCACGAGTAGACATGCCCTTTTAAAATCTACAAACATCTCTTGCTACTGGAGAAAAAGAGATTCAAAACCTCATCCTCGAGCAGTGATCAACTGTTAGCTAATAGTGATTCATTATTCAAACAATTCTTCAAGATGATACAACCTGCAAACGAATGAAACATGAAAGCCAGATGGACTAACAAAGTTGGGCAAAACGTATTCTTCGCAATACTCCCATTTACATAGACAAGCATTCGCGAAATGCGGATGTCTATCAGACTCGAGAGACGAACTGCGCAGAAAGCTTGTAAACAGCTCGGCCAGCTGTACAGCTCGGGATTTTCTATGCTCCGAATGAGGGGGATGCCATCTTCCCTCCAAACTATCCGCTCTTCGCATAAAGCAGCTACTGTTTCCACATATAAACGATGCTCCTACAAAGCACAAGGCGTCGCCTAATGATTAAGCAAATTACCAAGGCCTTTAGTTGTCAAAGTACGTAAATCGCCATCATCTAACAAGCCTGCCAGTTCAAATCTCAACATGATTGCAGAAAAAAGAGCATTGAAGTAATTACCACTTGGAGAACTCTTGTGGCCAGTTCCTCTGCAGTGTCGTTAGCCAACACCGGGATGACTCTTTGAGCAAGAATACATCCCCTGTCGTAATGCTCACCGATGAAGTGGATAGTTGGCCCAGAATATCTAACCATGCATGCACGAGAGAAACTATGATTAACCAAAGAGAAGAATAAAGACAAACATGGCTTTACGGGCTTGATTCTGGAATGTACCTAGCCCCAGAAGCAATGACTGAATCATGCACTTTCATTCCATAATAACCTTTTCCCCCAAAAGCCGGAAGAAGGGAGGGATGAGTATTGATGATGGATTTTGGGAAGGACTTGATCAATTCGATCGGAATAAGTTTGAGGTACCCAGCAAGGAGAATGAAGTCAACCTCATACCTCCTGATCAAGATAAAATAGCAAGTGAATGCATCAGCTGCGGAATTAAGTACACACATCATCGAGCAACGACAGGATCTCTCTCCCTCCCCAGGTAGGATGGCTCAATCTCCGTACATAAAATAGAATTGATATGTATCATAAAACCACAACAACCCACAACCACCCACCAACTCCGCAAATTAAAACAACAGATATTCCAAACTTTAGTGAAATAGTTCTATTTCGACCTCCATAAGAAAGAAGTCAGCATTTTCTTTCATTAGAGTATTCAAGACCGTGGTTTTATTGGTTTATACTCTAGCATACAATGACATCTTATGCACATGCCCAGAACTTTACCTGGAATATGACAGACAGCTCAAAAAACAACCTAATTGCCACATTTATGGAGGCATTATACACAAGAAGCTGCTGGTGTAGTTTAGGAAATTACTATATCTCTTCAAGTGAACTGAGCATGTCATGTTACACCTCATGCTACTGACCTAAGAGCAACAATTAGGTCACTTGCAGATAGCGCATCGGGATCTTGTTTGGTTTTGGGGAACAAAAGAACCGGGATGTCCATGTCTCTAGCAAAGACGGCACCTGCACAACCTGCCATACATAATGTTTAGGAATGACAGGCGGTTGCTTTAGTATCAGAGTCATGGCGAGTACTGGCTAATGACTGATCTAATAAAAATCATGTTGAGTCATTCCAACATGTGGCAAACAGGATCAGGATGCACGAAGCGAAAGTGAGAGATGCAAGCCCGGTCAGACCAAGCGATGGCACTGAGGATTGCTTGAGGAAAAAGGGAACTGAAAGAACGAGCCTTTAGAAATACTCTACATTGACATATGCTCTGAACTCTCGAATGCAGGGCAACCTGATAAGGAGGTATAGACTGTGGAATGAGAAGTACATCTTATTGAATGCCATCAGACACCATTGAGCACCTCAGAGAACCATTCTCCAAGATAGCCCCTCTTTCGCAAGATAAAAACAAGCCGTTAACTAAACAGAACAACCGACCGATCGAAGGGCAACTTTCTTTTCTCCGGCTAGGCTCCATTGACTCCACACAGATCAACCAATCCTTCTCGTATCATCACTTATTGAATACTAACATTTGACAGACTGAAAGAATGTGCACACGCCTGACCCCGCTAATTCTACCACTTCAGTCAAAGTGGAGCAGCTCTCAGGACAGTAGCACGCGACCATGCACCGAAACAAACTAAAGCCGCAAAGATGTTCATGTAATGAAGAAAAGGTGATGATGGAGTTAAGGCTGAGAAAGAAAGGACAAAACTTTACCACTTTTCTCAGTGACGACGGCGGCAACTTCTCCGCTGATCGTTCCCGCGACGCACGCCTCGTGGATCGCCCGGAAATTCGACCCTCTACCGGAAACAAAAACAGCGAGCTTCTTCTTCTTCTTCTTCTTCTTCTTCTTCACATCCTCACCATCAGGACTCGAATTCGCCACCATTTCTCCGCCATCTCCGCATTCTAGCCTCTTGCTCGAGCAGGCCCCCCCGAAAACTCACTTGGGTTCGGGTTCTGAACGACACGTGATCGCGCGTTCGAAGTGGAGGCGAGGACGAAAAGAATGAGCTCTGGAAAGGTTTTGAATACGAGCGAAAACTTGGAGCCAATGCCTTCATCTCGCTCAAAGGGCCTAGTGTAAAGAAAACTCGTGAAGGGTAATCGATGGCGTCGACGAGAACGGCCTCAAACGAACGCGCGCTAGCGCAGAGTGGCGGTGCAGTCGGAACGGAGAAGTAGAAAGCAACGTGTTCCTTCTATGAAGTGCGTTGTCGTGTCGGAGAAGCTTTGCTTGATGCCACGAATGGATGTTACTGCGTTGTTGAGCACGAAGCATTCACGTAGGAGTCACGAAGGAGGTAGGAAGAGAACTCCCAGCGAGGAAGAAGAAGAAGAAGAAGAAGAAGTCGTCTTGGGTGGTGCTCAATCATTGGGCCTGCAAGTTCGTGCATTGGACATGGTATGGGCCGAACCTCCATCGAACCCAGCTCCATAGCAACTCCCAAGTTAGTTCTTCTTCCACCCGCCAATGCGCGAGACTTCTGGACAGAGAACAAGGAAAGGAACAGGTACGATACGAAGGTCGACTGCGACAAGTTCTGGGTCTTTCGATTCTTTGCTCGGTTGCTCGTGCCGGAGCTGTTCGCCGGAGTCACCCGGGATCCACCGGACCTTTCTTGATCTGTTACCGGTAAATCCCACGTCAAAGCTTGCAACTTTTTTCTTTCCCGGCAAAACAGTTTCATCGTTGGAAGTCGATCGATTGTTCGCTTCGCATGATGCTGTTTCATCGAGATGAGAAGGCGACATCAAGTTTCAATTGCTTGCCTTTCTATCTCGGGACGAAGCTTTCAGATTATTGTGCTGATTGTGTTGTTGTACGTGCCTATATGGCCGGTGTGTATTACAGGTTCTTGCACCTGCGGATTGAGAATTAACGCCTCGAGATGTTCAAGAACACTTTCCAATCGGGATTTTTGTCCATATTGTACAGCCTTGGGTAATTCCTCTCGGCTATGGGTCTTTGATTTCTTAACCTAGTGTCACTTTTTGTGTTGCTCCTGCACTGAAGTTGTGGGTAAACTTTTTGGTTTTCTGTAGGAGCAAGCCCTTGCAGATCTGGGATAAAGAAGGTAATTGGGTTTTATGCTTTGAAAGGCGGGTAGTGCAGTTGGTGCTGCTTGTTATGTTCAATTCGTGCCTCGGCATGTTCTATCTTGGGCAGATCACGGATGATATTGTCATCGCGTCGTTTTATGTAAATCTTTGTGCCCTCTCCTTATTCAGTTATGTCCTCTGGGGAATAGGGAATTCTTTAGAAATCATTGTCATGAAGGTTACGACGCCAATACTTGGCTTGCATCAATTGCAGAGCCTTCCCGACATACTTGGCTTATAACATTTAAATTTCTCAAAGTTGCATGTAGTGAGTCCTGCCAAATACAACTAATTATCTGGTCTTTTTCAATTTCTTCAGTCAAACATGAATTTGGTGATTATGTCCGAGTATAATGTTGTTTTCCTTGTTAGTTAACATAAAGGACAACTTGCATGACTATTTTTTTGGTATTGGTGTCCAACTTGCAGTGGTTAATGGTCATGTAAAACGTCCGCAAGATGAAGACATTCAGTCAAATGTCCTTGAGATTGTTGGCTCTAATGTTCAGTCCACATACATCACATGCCCAGCAGATCCAGCTGCAACACTTGGCATAAAACTGCCATTCTTGGTTATGATTGTAAAGAATCTGAAGAAATACTTTACCTTTGAGATCCAAGTGCTGGATGACAAGAACGTGAGGCGGCGCTTCCGTGCTTCTAATTTTCAAGTGTGTAAGTTTGCCCGGATTGCTATATTGGTAGTTTGGTTTGGACAACTTGTTACTAGATTTTATTTGCCCTATAAGTGGAATAGATAGACAAATCATGCAATGCAATGTGGCCATAGGTGGAAATTTCTAGCCTGTAGTGGTCCTTGGGCTTGAAATGACATTTCCTATCTGGCATTTAAAAACCAATGGTTCTGCATTTTCAGTCATTTTGACTACACTGTATAATCACAATGCTGGAGGAAAACAGACTTACAAAAGGAAAATCATGTATCTCTCAATCCCATGTTGTGTTATTAATGAAATGGCGAGGGAGCTTTTAGTTATCAATGGATTTGAACCACCTATCCAGGATCATGTTTCATGCGAACTCTACAACCTGTCATTGGCTTCATGCCGATTGATTGCTTGTACCGAGATAATTGTCAGTGGAGATTGGAGGGACGACTTGATATGTATTTACTTTAATCAACTGGACAAGAAGCCCTTCATCCCTAATTGAAAGGGAAATTGTCGAAGTATGCACTCCATTATATGACACGTTGCATATAATTGGTTGCTTGTATGATAGTATGAGTTATGTGCACTTCAAGAATGGCATTGCATGTAATGACACCCTCTCCTCTATTAAGTTCTATATGAGTTATGTACACTAGAGGAATTGGCATTGCATGTAACCTTTCAGTCTTGCATTGCAGGCTGTGACTAGGGTAAAGCCATATATTTGCACCATGCCATTGAAGCTAGATGAAGGATGGAATCAGATCCAGTTGAATCTTGCTGATTTGACCAGGAGAGCATACGGAACCAACTACGTCGAGACATTGAGAGTGCAGATACATGCAAACTGCCGTCTAAGAAGAATCTATTTCTCTGACCGCCTTTACTCCGAAGAGGAACTTCCACCAGAATTTAAACTCTATCTTCCCATGCAGGTGAGATTACCTTCTCTGAGAAATAGCTTGTTTTTGAATGCCGTATCTTTTTATACTGTCTCTGGTTAGCTAACTCCCAGTACATCTCTGTTGCAGAAAAGTTAGGAACTTTGGGAGAAAGGTCTCCAGATCAGTTGCGACACAAGCCGGACCTATTGAATCGTGTGTCGTGTATGGTTATCTTGTCATGTGGTATACGGCTGTGATCTGTTGTAGTTAGCTATGGATGTTTCTTCCTCCTGATAACTATTATGATTATGCCTATGAGAAATACCATATTAGAGCAGCTATTTCACACCTATACCTAGATGGAATTAGTCTCCTACCAGACTCTGACCTTATATCTTTCCTCTCGAGTCTTGCCACTTTGTGCATTAGTCCAAGTTATATCGTGTTCATGGCTGAATCCAAAGCCTCTCGGTATTCATATTTGAAGATCACTTGCTCCGATAATTTCTTAAACTCAATGCGGCTCCAGTGGTTGCCTCTTTGAGGAAACAAATGACGGTGTCGCGTTGCTAGTGTCTCGGAAATGGGGACATTTGCCTAGTTGATCAATTTGCTATTATCATGTTGACACATGCAAGGAATACGAGTGTTGCATGTTGTATATGCGATTCGCCAGTCACAAGGTCACTGAACACCGGATTTCTAACTGCAGAGGCCAAGAAGAATGGATTCCTATCCTACTTAATTGCACTTCGAAGACCTCTTTTCAATTATTTCACATGTTAGTTAAATAATAGTGCATTACTCAACACCAAGCAGCACCACTCCTACTGGTATTTTAATACGTGTTTTCACAGATTTGAGTTCGGAATCATAATAGGTAGCTGCATTTCCAGTAATATGATTCGAAATTTAACTTTCACAGGATTGAAGTAGCTTACTTCCCGTACTCTTCGAAAATAACTAGTGGAAACCGATAAAATTTGAGGCCAATGGACTTCCACTCGAATCTGTCGCGCAATTCCTTGTAACCAACAGTCGGCAAATTGTAATACTGGCAAACTAGAAGCGCATGAGGAGTAGTTTTCCTTTTCCAAAAGCTATTTTCCTGGGAATTACATCTACAGTTCTACCGAACTCAGCTCATTTCATTTGACTAGCCTTTGAAGATGGAAAGGCTGCATAAATGACAAGTTATTGTCAGCTACAAGAATATTAATGAAGCCTATGTATTGCAGCTAAAGTTTCCTACTACAGTTCTCACGCTTCAATGCCAAAAAGGTGCTAACTCCTCGCCAAGCAAAACAGAAGATATATCACTCAGCAAAGTAGACCTCTTCCCTTGGCACTCATCCAACTGTATCCAGATCGACTTCAGCATCTGTCTCTCCATCCACCGTTCCCGCTTCTGCTTCGGCTTCTGCTTCGGCATCCGCTTCCAACTGGCCTGGCTCTGGACCTATGTCTGTGTCCGAGCCCTGCTTCAGATGTTCATCTGGTGTCGGGGTACCGCCTTGGGTATCATTGACAGCTGCAGCAGCCGTTGGGTCTGTGTCCATGGGTGTTGCTGTTGCTTCGAGATCCCCTCTTGTACCTTCACCATCAATCTCACTTGCCGATGTAGTAATCTTCCCACATAAAACAGATAGAAGAGGCAATATGAGTGCCAATCAAAGAATATATAAAATAGCGACATAAATGGGATAGTGCAACCATCTACATGCATGCTCGTTCCTCCTGGTTTTTTCTTCCCTTCTGAGTTGTGAAGTTCAACATAAGGATTAATCACAGCTTTACCACAATTTCTAAAACCACTAGAGAATCCCGCATTTATCAATTTAAAGCTGATTGAAGAGATCAATTGAAAGCCATACTTAAACAGGATGCCACAATTTTTCTTTGGATAGACCTAAGATTGTCATAGAGCACCACCCTATGCAATCCCATTCAATAAGTGATGATAAGTATAACCACTTCAAGCACAAAATCGTGACCTTTCACGAAAATTTAGCCGCATACCCCCAGGTGACTCCTTGTTAAACTTGCCAAAGCATACCATATCACATCTGAAGCTCTTACTCCTCCCGTCACATACCAACCAAAGTTTTAAAAAGACACCCATTTTTTTCAGCAACAACAAAAGGGAACACTTTTTAGATTTCTTTCGACTATAAGTCTTCATTTGCGTGTGATTTAACTGGGGCTTAATCTGAAAGTGACATCCAATATACAAGAAACAGAGGCTTTGCATCCATGCCCTTCAAAATATTTGCAATCATTTCATTTATGATCTAGAGCACCTGATTTTCTTCAGCTTGCTGAGGAGTAATCTTTGCTTCTTCCTTCTTAGCACGTTTGGATCTCTCATTTGGCTTAGCTTGATACTTCGAACGAACGTGGGGTGGCAAAAGTTCAAGGGGCACAACCCCTCCAATGCCATGGTCGGTGAACTACAAGGACAACCACAGAATCCTTTTGTTACTGAGAGTATAGTACAAATATATACCAAATCTATTGTAAAGTTTAATCAAGTCATCGTACTCGAGAAAACCCTTCCAAATCCTGCCGAGCTGAACAACGAAGACCTTTCCAACAATATACCTGCATCAAGTACAGCAAGTTTTTCACCCACAAAATCATCAGAGGGATCTTGCAGAGCAAACAACGCACCAAAAAGAGATGAAATGAAATTAAGGGATACAAGTTTTACCCGATTATTCTTGTGATGATACTCGTCTTCTATTCCAGCTGATACATCCATCTGCATTCACATAGGAAGCCCTTGACATCTCGATAATTCACAACTTGAAATGAAAGCAAATCTAAGGGTCCTTTTGTTTGAAGGAAAACTATTTTAGAGAAATTGTCTTTCGACTTTCCGGTGTCTAGATGACAGAAAACTAGTTGATGCACGAAAACCTTTTCCATGGACTGAAATCAACAAGCTTAGATTGGGGTAAAATGACTTCCCCTTCTGGCAAGAAGGAAATCACTTTCCCTAAACCACCAAACAAATGAAAACTAACCATTTTCCTTGAAAATGATTTCCATGGATTATATTTTCTTCTTTCATTAAGTTTTTAGCGAAACAAATGCAACCTGAAGAAACGTCCATATGAAAGTCTTTCCAAAGCCTAATGATAACGGAAGAAGATATAATTGCATCAACATCCAGTACTTACATCTTCGGCCAAGGGTTTCCAGTACTCCATGACAGCAGGAGTTCGGACACGTTGAGGATCAGTCAATGCATTCTTGACAGGTCAAAAAGAAGAGTAGATTGTTATTTGATAAGCAGGAAAGATACATCAATCATATGGCATTTTGTAATCCACATCCTTTTGTAAGAATTTTCCATTATCATAAGCTTATTTACATCATGGCATGGAATCGACTTGACATTGACACAATATTCAACTGTTTAGAATTTGTAGCTTTACAAGTCAATGCACATCCGTAAAAACGGACAGTAGCTCACAGATGGTAAATAATAGTGAAATCACTCATTTTCCAAATGCTGATACCACATACATGGCAAATAATGATGCCACGGGAAACAGAACAAAGTAAAACACAAACAGTAAGTTCCTGAATAAAGCACCAAAATCTCTCTTCAAAGAAATATAAGGGAAAGACCACTGTATCTTTCATTGGTAATGCCTCTTATGAAAATATAGGCCCATTTCGCATAGAGTAATTACGTCTTTTCACCAAAACCTGAGAGTGCCGGTAAGCCATCAATCATAGCGTTTGAAAAGATTAAAAAACTACGAGACTACTGATATAACGATATGCATCTTAATATAATGATGTGCATGTTAATGATATCTCAAATCTTCACACTCCAGAATATGTCATGCTCGAAGGTATGAGGATGTCAGGGTACAAAATTCGTAATAATTTCATCATCTGTCAGGTAACTTCTTTGGGATCCTGGAGACTACCATTTACATATAAAAGGGGAAGGGCTTCTGCACACTAATATTCTTTCATCCTCATTGCATAATGCATACTGGAAGATCTTTCTCACAAAGATGTGACAATTTGTGCTTCATTTCGTACTTCAATTATTCAATCTTTCAATAATAAGGGAAATAGCTTCTTTTGCTCTTGGACTTCGTATAAACCAATGTAATAAGCAGTGCTTTTAAACTCCAATTGGTTTTTCTACCAGTAACCAGTTGAACCACCGAGTTAATCATTTATTTATAGACATTCATTTTCAAAATTGACCGAAGTCAGAGAGTTGGCCAGGTAGCAGAAGTCATACTAAGCATGCATTTGGGAGGCCAGCAGCCCAAGTTTGATGCAGAATAACTACTGACTCCTACATTCCAGTAAAATGGCGTGGCTCAGTGGCAGTCAATGCCAGTTCAATCCCATTTATGACCATTCACTATTTGATATAAACTAGACCGAACAATATCCACTTCCCGGTTAAACATGCCATTTAGATCCAGTTACAAAGCCGATGAATGTAACAAATATACAAGTTCTCTGACCTCATGTGCACCATTTTCGTAGCAAGAAAACTAAATAACATTATAAAAATGTGAAAAAACATTGCAGCAAATCCAGTCAATACAGCAGAAGCTGTGATGAATGATAGATCATGAATAACAAGTTAACTTACGGCGTAAAAGAAATCTTAGAGATATTGAATATAACATACTGGATTCTGATCAGCCCACTTCCACAACTGCGACAGTTCTTTATTTCCTAGTCTCCACCTAGGTCTTCTGAAAGATTTGTAGGAAGCAAAATTCTTTAATAGTTGAAAATACAATCAAAGTTTTGAACTAGCATATTAAACAAGATAGATCCAAAAAGAGAGCCTCAACACTAAATGTACGACTTTGCAAACAAAATGATGGTTTTATACACTAACAATACTCGTGGGCACAATCATTGCACATGCATATCCAATGCAATAAGATGGAGAAACGAATGATCACATCCTTCGCTATTCTAACATAGGTCAATGATGAACATACATAACTCCATATCGTCACCTTCCAAGGCATAATCAGTTATGCCTCAACATCAGAACTGCCGACCGTCTCAATTAGATACTGGCTAGCTGATAAGTAACAAAAGATTAGGAAGCAACTAAGTTTGGTACATCTTATAGAAGAGAAACATTAAAAATATAGAAGTGCAAAGAAACTAATTGATGATATTTTCGGCGAGGTTATTGTGTTCACTTTCTTTGGTGTTCCGATCTCATGCTGGTAAATCACCTCATGGCCTTTCTCTATATAAAATAAGAAGAGCTACTCAAAGTCTGTACTGAGTCGTTGGTATAGGAGTTACTGTCCTCTTGTTTCTACAGCTGTGTTCCAAGAAGAAACAATTCTCACTATGCTAATCAACTAAGTTTGGTACATCTAATAGAAGAGAAGCCTTAAAAATATAGAAGTGTTCAGAAACTAAGTGAAAAAATTTTGGCGAGTTTATTGTGTTCACTTTCTTTGGTGTTCCGATCTAATGCCTGGTAAAGCACCTCATGGCTTTTCTCTATAAAAAATAAATAGAGCTACTTAAAGTCTATATTGAGTCATTAGTATAGGAGTTACTGTCCTCGTTCCTTCAACTGTGTTCCAAGAAGAAACAATTCTTACAATGTTAATTAAGTGTGCTTAGTCTTTCTTTTTATTCTTTTAGCTCTTCACAGGGATCAGCCCTGTGAACTATAATTACCAAACACCCCCCGCCCAAAGAAAGAAAAAAAGAACACCAGACGGACCCTGAAGGTCTTCTCTTTTCTTTTCTTTTTTTTTCTCCTGTAACTAAAATTTGAAGCAAGTACACAGAGCAAACCAATAAGCAATCAAGTCAGCAGGTCAGTGTACAATCAATATTTTCTCTAGAACACTGGGAAAATCATGCAAAATGGCATACCTTTTTCTAGTACCATCTTGTAATGTCTTCTTCTCCATTGGTTGTTTCTCAAAAGGTGGGCAACCATCACGCTTCCACCAAACCTGAGAGCAGATATGTAAGGAACAACCAAGAACCATAAAAGTCACAATACTTCAAAATAACATTACAAACTAACTGAGAGAGAGAGAGAGAGATGCTCACCCAGTTCTTTTCTCGTTCTAGTATATGCTCAATCTTATTAAGAAAATCTTTGCCTCTAGGCGGAGTCATTTCGAGCAGCTTCTTAACGCGATCCTCACAAGATTTTATTTCTTCTTTCTGGAAGAGGGAAGAGTTCAGGTCTTTCAAAGAGTTAGGCCTACATAATTCTGATAAAGAAAGTATTGAGAAGTCTAAGAATGCTATCTAAAATTTAAACCTATTATGTAGGAAAGCACTAACCATGCTTTCAGAGGGCAGATCCTTCTCATTCTTTCCAGGGGACTAAGCAATAGAGTACAGTTAGCATGCTCCCTCAAATATATAGACGAGTCATGAAAACAAAGGTTAAGATGGTCCTTACCCTTAGATAGTCAAACAAGATGAGGCACTGAACAAGAATATGACGACGAAAACTTGGATCTTTTAACTGTAGCCAAAAAAGAGAGGACGTTAGAGTCAATTCATTGAATCAAACTTTTGCATGTTAATGCAGGTTCACTGCCATACAACACTCACTTCCAGACCCATAAGTTTACTACTTGTTAGATACTTTATGCCAAAATTTGCTGCCTCTTCTTCCATTTTAATGGCATCTCCCTCCTCATCACTTAATGGCTGAGCTTCAAAGGTACTGAAAACAACCTGTGAGAATCCAAGGAAAAACACATAAAATGAGGCAACTGACAACTGGAATTGTAAATCCCGTAATAAAAGGAAAGAAGATTGATATTTAGATAGGTCTTTGTACACATTTTACCATTAGACTGGATGTGAATTTCTGCCACCTTGTAGGAGCATTAATTAATGAAGGAGGGTTGCAAAAACACTCCTACAAACAAAGCAGCACCACTGCTTTAGCACAAGAACCGAAAACCATAATTTGTGATGGAAACGATTCTTAAACCAAAGGCCAAAGCTGAAAACTGTTGGATAGAGAAGCCTGACAGGCATATGAACTTAAACAAAACTCATGCTACGATAGTAAAAAAAAATTGTAACCTTATACATATAAAGCAGAAGTATGTAGAGATGAATGTGGAACTTCACTAACCTCATTCAAAAAGGACCCTTGAAAAAGCAGGCCAATCAAGAAAAAATGGTACCAAAAAAATCTAAAAGCTGGTGGAGTATTTAGACAGGTGAGATACAAAGTGCAACCGATATTCCATCAAACTTCGATCCATAAGAACTTCCCATTTTTAGCTTAATAACAATTATAAGAATTTCCAGAAACTATGCATCACACAATATTAAGTCAATAGGTGTAGATTACAGGCAAATGCACATGGTTCTAGCTTGTTCTCTCTTGGCAAATTATGAGCAGATCTTAGAGGGGGATTGCACTTACTAAGAGCATCACTCTATCTTGATGTACATTGAATTTTAAGTGAAGAGAAAAAGGAGCTTCGTGTTCTCATGTCAAATAGCTGAACAGAGCTTAGACAACCTTGTTCAACTAATTATTAGACACTTATCTTTATGTGTCAATTTGTTCATAATTTCAATTTCACTAGATTCCTTTTGCTTAAATTGCTTCTCTCTATTTGGACATCAACTGAGTATACACCCTGCAGACTTGATTTTGTACCTGCCTATGTCAACCCTTACTCCAGTTCCATCCCTTTTCAAGTAAGTACACTGGAAAAGCCAAAAGGTTCTATATTCCTGCCTTAGTCATTATGCTTATTACAGTTCATACCTGTAAACTCCAGAAGGTTTTATAGAAGTTGAAGTCAACAGATATGCCTGAAAACAAGAAAAATTGTTCAAATTTATCTGAAGGAAGATGCTTTTCCGTTATAAAGGAAAAATGGACAATTCAAAATTGATTTCATTACCGGCAGGAGGATCTTTTTCATAGCTTGTTTCATTTGATGTGTTGAAAACTCCTTTGATATTTACAGCTGACGACATTATTAAAAGCAGCAGAATCAAATGACTATCAACAGAAACAATCACGTTGAAAGCATTCGTCTTGAATAGGAATGGGAAGATACCTGAACGCTCTGAGAGTGGAAAAAAGTGAGCCAGAAACATGAGAATACGTCCACAAAAAACCACATCATTTGCCTTGATATCAAAGAATAGATGGATAAGTCAAAAATTAAAACAACCCTAATATAGAATAATGTCTTAAGAACATTATTTTCACTTAATTGAAATTAAAAAAATATTCTAAAAATTTTACTAAACAATGAGAAAGTGCCTATTGCTTGCTGACCAAACTACACTTCCGATTAATCAAGAACCATAATCTTTTAGCATACTTGACCATTTCTTTTTCGTACATATATTGACAAGCTTTGCCTACAGGGAAGAAGTGGTCGAGGATTCTTTAACTATTGGCAATGTCCAAATTTTCGACCTTCACAAACTAATAAGCTAACGAATGTCGAAAAGGCATGACCGCTAGCTTTCACCCCATACAGTTTATACATGAAAAAATCTTCCCCTTTCTAAGAAGTAAGTTAACCATTTCACCACAGATCAAGGTAGCATCATGGATCTGCCTCCTCAAAAATGGTAAAATAAAATAAATCCAGACATGCAAAATTGTCATTCCCTCTCCCAGTATGAGGCAGAACCTTTGATACTAGAGACTATGTAGAGGACAGATAGAGTGAATCATGATACCTTTGATAGTCGACGAAGAAGTTGATTACATGTTCTCAACATGACGAGTTTTCCACGAGCAAACAGCTCTTGCTGGGTCATATTGAAATGATTGATCGTTAAAGACGCAGAAAAGGTCAGAAGGTAATCCAAAGGTTAATTCAAGTAAAAGAAAACTAACCTTCCCTAATATATCCTGTTTACTCTCAATAAAACCAAAGATATCTTTGCAGTTCCTCATTGTGGACATTTCCGTCAAGTCTTCTAGCAGTTGAAATATCATACCACCCTCAATATGCTCTTTCTCACAAAGATACAGCACAATGTCTGGAAAACACCAGAAAGACAGAGAGTCAAGAAAAGAACAAGCAAGAATGTGTCTCCAGTTCTGGTTGCATGGATGCACACCCATACCAAGCAAGAAAATTGTGAAACCAGAGCATTCTAAGAAAGACCAAGCTGTGGTTGTCCTGCTTAAAGGCTAGCAAGATTGAAATTGCCATGATCTAAACAACAAAAACAGAACAGATTCTTCCCAAGCAATTCAAACAAAAGTATCAAGCATATAATATTGGAAAGAGAACCTAAATCACAAAACAGCGGACCAACAACATATCTGGTAGAACATCATTTTCATCATCCTCATGGCTCCAACTGATCTTCCAACAACAATATTTGCAAAGCAAACTCAAACCCAATAGAAATATCCATCACAAGTGATGTAGGGAAAATTTCCAACTTCTGGAAGAGCATGCTTGCTTTTAAAATTTCCAAATGAATACCAGAAGATAATAAGAATTCCATTTCATTTAAACAGTTAAAGTCACCAAATAGCTTTTAAAGCTTGTAAGATATTCAACTACAACCCAACCAAGAAGGTACCACTGAAGATTCAATACAACAGGTTAAGGTTTGACCTTAGACTTCTTCACTATTCAACTGGAACTTTACTTGAGCTTGCATCATATTAACCCCTCAGGCCTTGGTTTACTCAGCTATTCTTTTTTACACTTTCCTTTACTACAAGCCACTCAATTCACCTGATATTCTCACTTGACCATATTCGCTGCATTACAGAATTCATGAAATCTCCAGTAAAACAGATACTAATCAATAACCCTACGAAGATGACTGACCACCAGATTACAATATGCAAATGGAACTATGAAACCTAACTTAACAAGCCTCAAAATTTAGACAAAATTTTAGAACGAATTATCTTCTAAGTACCAAGAAGTCGGGGAATATGTCCTTGAGCAACTTCGCTGTCATCAACTGATTGCCCATGCTGCATCATTGGCTCTCCCGATTCGACTGCAGCTGCCTGTCAATTCCACCAGAATAGATGTTCCGTCATTCAGGAGTAAGTGGCTTTGAAGAGCAAAAACTGGTAAACTATCTTAACTACTTAGATAGCATGTAACGACTTTAAAATTCCTTCCAAAACCTCTAGATACAAGCTATATATGATAGCATGTGTTGCAAAAGAAACCAACAAACAAGCAGCAGAAGTTCAACCATACCACCAGTTCCTGAAGTAATGCCCGAAGAATATTTTCGAGCATCTGATTCTCATCTTGTGCCAATTTTGTTTGTCTCTGTCCACAAAATACTCAGGCTCAGGAACTGAGGGAAAAACAGATACTTGATAGATAAACACGGGTGTAAAGTAAAATCAGAAAAAGGAATTCTACACTCAATCAATTTAAATTCAAAGACATTAATCACATGCTAAAGTATCACTGGGCAGCAGGCACGTCCGAGATATCAATAACAGCACAAGTTTTCATTCACTTGTGCTCAAAATACACAACCACAGAACTTGTAAAGACGCTCGAACGAAGTGTAATAAACAGTGAGGAAGCAACAGACACCATGCCTGGGGGCATGTATGCTGGTAAGATCATTCGGGTACGGATCACGAAGAACGAGAATCCAGTTCTAGATAAGTGAAGTACCTGAGGTTTTATAACTTCTTGAACCGTCGAGAGCGCAAAATTCTCAGGCGGTCCAGGCTCAAGAATGGCCCTCCTAAACACTTCCTGGAAAATCAAGACAAACCCAGTTCAAGATAAGCAAAATTAACCAGCAAAAACTCTTTGAGTCACCGCTCGACACGCCAGAGCTTTACACATTCTCAAGAAATTGCATCTAGCTGGCAAAAAAAAGATTAAAATAAACAAAAAACATTGATAGATGTCATCTCTCCAGCCATCATCCCATTCGAAATGCAAAGCTTCTGTCAAGCGCTGACGCCGCATTCGAATCGCGACTTTCAGAATTCAAACCACTCAATACAGCATCAGCTGCTGATTGATCTCAGTTTCGCGGTACGAAAACGAAGCAACAAATCAAAATCCATTCATCCGATCGTAGAGATATGAAGTATCAACCATTTCAGCCAATGTCACCGCCGTCGCTGCTGAAGCTCCACCGGCGACCGGCGTCCGGCGGAGGAAGAGACCGAGCTTCTCCGATGAGCGAGGAAGTAGACGAAGAAGAAGAAGAAGAAGAAGAGAGACTTGTTCAGGTTCGCCTTCTGCCCTAACACTGAACCGGAAGAGAGGGAGGTAACGTTCTTGAGACACCCCCCGCTGGAACTGGAAGCAAGGGGAGGAAACGAAAGGGGAAATTGCAAAATCAGTCCCCGTATTACCACCCAATTCGGTTTTTGGTCCCTGTACTATTCTCCGGTGACGAATTTAGGACCAAATTCGTTTTCTCCGGCCAGAAAAGCCACCGGAAAAACGTGACTTGGACGGCGGTGATGTTGAGTCAGCAACGAGATTTGAACACGTACCAAAAGTCCGGGAACTGTGTTAAACGAATTAAAAGTTCGGGAACAACATTGCACAACATCGAACTAAAGTTCAGGGACCACATTGAACAAATTTAAAGTTTAGAAACCACATTGCATATTTGGCCAAAGTTTAATGATCGTTTATGTCAAACTAATTTTTTTGTCGCAAAAAATTCCGAACCGGTATGCCCATGACAAATCTACCAATCTTAATTCATTTTCTTCGGATTTGGCTTTTTTAGAACAATGTCGTACAGGAGACCCATTTTTGTTGAACTTTCACATTGAATCCTTGTCACGCGTCAATTGGTCGAGTTGTTTGCCACGTGTGTTTTCACGCCAACAATTTAACAAAGATATTGGGACTAAAGAAGCTAATGGACATATGATTTTGTCACCGATGAACCGGTTTGAGATTCTTTATGACATGAAAATTGATAGAATTATTGACGGTACAAGTAAAAAGATATACGAACCGTAAAGCATCTCTATAATTAGGTTAATTAACTCTCATAACCTTTTTTCATACAATCTCAATTTCTTAATATCATCCCATCCTACATTTTATTTTTATTTATAGTCGTCTTTTGCCAATTAACTCCATGTACAAATAGTTTGCAACACCCAAAAAAGCGAAAATGTACTATATATCTAACATTTAAAATTAAAAATACAATTTCTTTTGACCGAATAAATACACTCGAAACACGTAAAAGCAACGACGCGTGCACGGGGCTAGCCTGACGGGAGAAAAGCTATAAAATTATCAGAAATATTTTTAACAAAATCAAATGGGTGGGTCGGGTTGGGTTTGGCGGGTCATAAATGGTCCGATCCAAATTGACCCATTAACCCGTTTATGATTTATTTATCGCAATGTAATTTTTTGACCCATACCCGACCCGACCCATATCCAACCCATACCCGATCGACCCATATTGCTAAAACACTTCCATATTTAATTAAATATAGGAAAATTCATACCCAAACCGAAATGAGAGTGCGGAGTGAGTGAGGAAATGAGTGAGGCGAGAGATCGTTGAGTTTAAATCGCTTGTAAACTCATTTATAACCAATTTACGACCCATTTAACACCAATATAAAACTTCTACCCATTTATGACCCATTTACTAAATATAACTAACTCATTTATGACCCATTTACTAATATATAGGTTACGAAATGGGTTTATGATCCATTTTGATAGGTCTAAAAATTATCAGAAATATTTTTAACAAAATCAAACAGGTTAAAATTTATTTTATTTTTAATGGATATTTATGTATGAACTTACCTTTTTTTTTTTCTAAAATGAGGAAGTTACCAAAAACGGTAAGAAGATGGCTAATGTAATCACTCGGATATGCAACGACGATTTGAAAAAGGCGTCAACAAATCGCGTCCTCGTTCAACGATTTGAAATCCGCCACCCTTATCGACGGCCACGATCTCCCGAGCACGCGAAGTCGAGATAGTCAACATTCTCTACGGCCATGATTCGTTCCGCGGCACGCGCGTATCTAGGGGCGCGCTGCAGCGGATCCTCCTCCTCCTCGCTTGAAGGAAGAGGAAGATAGAGAGAGAGAGAGAGAGGGAGAGAGAAAGGAGACGCCCCAGAAACAGACGGAATCCGTTCGTTCGTTCGTTCGTTCGTTCGCACGGCGAGAAGAGAGCGAGCCGCCGCCCCCCCTCACGCCCGCCGCGCCGGAATCCTCACCGGAGCCTCCCCGATCCGGCCGCCGCCGAGCCGAACCCGATCCGCCGCCCGTCCATGGAGGGAGTCGGGGCGCGACTCGGCCGGTCCTCCACCCGGTACGGCCCCGCCACGGTGTTCACCGGCCCGGTGAGGAGGTGGAAGAAGAAGTGGGTCCACGTCCCCCCGTCCAGCAGCGCCGCCGTCTCGAACGGCGTCGGTGGCGGCCTGAACGGCTCGGCCGCGGCGGCGGCGGCGAACGGCGGCAACGCGTCGCATCTGGTTCTGTACAAGTGGACTCCGATTACGCAGAGCGGCAATACCAACGGCGGCGGCGGCGGCGGTGGCGGCGGCAACGGTAACACTGGTAGCAACGGTGTTGATAAGAGCTCCGTGAACAGCGACGCTGCCGCGGAGGAGCCGCCGCGGCGTAAATTCAAGTACATTCCGGTATGGATGCGGCAGATCGCTGCATAAGTGTAGTTTTGTTGTTCGGTGCTTTTGTGTGTTTGATTTTTCTGTGAAAAGTTACGAATTGATGGGAGACAGAAAATTTCGCATGCCTTCATGTAGCTGCATTCTTATTGTAAATGAGTTTCACGTCAAAATCTCAAATGGAAATCGCCTGATATCTTCTGTCAAAATTAGCTGAAAAGTAAGAAATTTCGTGTTTATGCTGATAGACAAGGAGGACATGTATGTTTTTGTTGGGTAATTTGAAACTTTACCTCTTTCTTTTAGGATTTATGTCGGTGTTAGTTGATCAGTATTCCTGTGAGATTGTCCGAAAATGTTGATGGACTAGTTGCAACCATACATTTTATTCTCTTGGTTTTGATTGTTGGAGTGGTTGGTTGACAGTAGTTGTAGTTTAAATTTTACAATGAGGTTGGATCATCATACTGGACACATAGGTGTAGACTAGTGATGGGTTAACAATGGGAGAAAGTGCAAATACATATTGACTTGATGTGTACGAATTGGTTGGTTAAGGTTTGGATTTAGAAGACTGACAAAGAAAGGTGACTTGAGTCTGTGTTCTTATTGTTTTTCTGGGGACCAAGGAAAAATGTCGTTATATAAGCTAGATGAGGAAAGACCGAGACGTCAATGGAGCACATGTAACAAATTAGGCATCCAAAGCGTTAACCATCAGTGTTCTAAAGAAACGGTTGTACTAGTGACGTCAAAGCTTGATTTAAGGTATAGGCGATGTCAAAGAAAGTAGAGAAAATTCCCCCTTTTTTGTGGAGAAAGCAAGACGCTTGAGTTATACTGGAATATACTAGTCTTACTATAATGACAATGATTTTACGATCATGAGCACATTGGTTCTCATTTTTCTGCGTCCGTGTTTAATCTCTTGGCATGTTGAGGACAAATTACTTCGATGTCTGATTATGCTCTATTTTCTCTATTTTTACTGGTAACATGATACTTCTGATTTTACTTGATCTATAAAAGTTTTTTACCTATTTCGTGCTTATGTGTGTGTGAAATTAGGTGCTGTCGGATGAATGTTATGCAATTATTGTAATCTTCCAAGGAACTCTATGTCTGGTAGTGAGTACATGGAAACGGGATTCTTTGCTGACAGTTATGGAATGGAAACACCATGATTACAGAGAGTGGTCCCTTTGGGGCTTTGCATTATCGCAAAAGGAAATACCTGTGGCTTTCCAGTTTATTTTGGGCAACTCACAGCCAGTGAAAGCATATAGTGTTTGGACCAAAAATAAAAGTATACAAAATAGACACTCCTCATCAGAAGTCAAAACTTTGGTAGATAGGGATCTCAGCATGCACTATAGACGCTCCTCACCAGAAATAAAAATTTCGGTAGATAGGGATCTCATAAAGCTTCGTTCCTCACTGGTTTCTTAATGGAGTCATAGGTACTAGATCTTGTTGGAGATAATGCTTCAAATCCTCAGATCTCTTTGAAGGATCTCAAGTTTTATGACAAGGCATTCTAAAGGGGAGGTATGTGCGTTACTGGTTGCTTCAGAATGACTGTAATGATCATATTGGACAAAATTATTTGAGCAGTTACATCTAGGAAGAAGTATGAGTTATTCTTGAAGGATCATATGAGTCTCTTCTAACGTTCCTTTTGTGGGAAGCATCATCTACATGGATAGCTGATACCATTGAGGAAGTTGATAAGCCATAGTTATGCCTAGAAGTTGTGCGAAATTGGCGATAAATCAGTTAAACTCCACAATTACACCAGTTATGGGTGAAGCAGCCTGAGACTTTAATTATTCAACCATTGTTACTTTACCAGATTGTCGGTTGAGTAGATAAGATTTCATGATTATACTTGATTTCATGTACACCATTTTCTTTTCCCTAGACAATGAAAATGAACTGGATAGTAGATCACCAGGGAAGTGAACAATGACTCACCATTTTGTTGACAGAATATTCGGCAGATAAATTAGTTGGCCAAACTTATTGTGACTGTGTTGGGTGACTGCCAATCTCCTGCTAGTCAACCACATAGCCTCTGCTCCATTTCAACTGAAAGTGTCTCCAATAATAATCGAATTCTCTCAACCAACACCACTAAAACCCCATCCTACTTCTTGTCAGTTAAAATTTAAAACGCATTTGCAGGAATATCGAACCTAATTTACCAAGTGAATGTTTTTTAAATATGAAGAGTTTGTTGACAAAGAAAAGTAAAGTAAGAGGTGAAAGGGGTAGAGCCATATTGTTGCAATGAGTGGCAGTGTCTTTGGGCTTTTTCCTTATAAGTTGGGGCTATTATTAGGAGTCAGTATTTTCAATTGGAATGATAGAACCCAAGTTTTGATCATTGTCTCTTGTTTTGACTGTTGTTTCCTGCGCTCAATCATCCTTAATATGCTACTGGCCCAACCGAAGTTCCTCTTTTGATGAAATATAACTTTTGGCATTTAAATTTAGATAGAATGAAATTTGTTGTTGTTATTGCAGTTATCATTTTTTGAGCAGGAAACGATTGATGAGTGTAACAAAGCATGAGATTTAATAAGAAACTAGTGAGACCACTGACTTGCTAGGCACATATTTACCATTTGAGTGATTTTAATACATTACAAGAGACACTGATTTTGAACATCCAATTTTCCATTTCAAAGCTGAGCATTTTCCAGGGCAATGAAGATGTTCTTTAATTTTTCCTGGTAAAGAATAGGGAGACGTCTTAGCAAAATTCATGCTGCAAATACCATGCAGAAGCTGGTTTTAATCATTGTAAAGGAGGGCTTTGTGAAGACCAATTTTCTGCAAATTATTTTATTGTGCTTGTGTTGTGGGATTGCGTGTGGATGATTTTAGCTTTCTTTGTCAAGTCAGATTGCTTTACTGGAAGAAGAGAAAGATGAGGATGTAGAAATTAATGCTGCAGAAGATGTTGATGATGAAGGAAAGCCAAGTGAAAACGATCTTAGTTCAGTTGAACCAAACAACAAGAGTGGTGGTTCTGATGAAAAACCAGACATCAATAATATACCAATGGAAGTGAGTGAGGTAACATGTTATGACCATCTTGTCCTTGTTTCTTTTTTCTATCTTCTTGGTTTATCCTTTAAAGGACTAATTTCAGGAAGGATAGACTTCACCTGGACGTTTCATGTCAGTTTGTAACATGTATTTTTTCTGCTTGATCAAGCAAGGTTATTTGTTTCACCCATTTCTTTGTAATCCTTCTAGGACTGAGTTCGTCAATTTGTGCCAAGAGAAAAAGAAAGAGTTGCATCAGTCAGTTTAGGCTTCCTTATCAGGTTCTCGGATACTATGCAGTGACTCATAAACTTGTAAAAATAGGTGTGGTCAGTTTTCCCTTCCTGTTGATGCAACAGCCATCTCTGCGGATTAATACCGTGTTTCTTGTCTTCTCTAGTAGACTCAAAATTTGTGTACATATTTTGTACAATATAAACATGTTTGTTTTCTTTTTTGCTTTGTATGTACCTCTCAGGATGATAACAAAGGGGTACGGCAAGATCTCAATGAGAGCACTCTAGATTTGAGTTTGAGCTTCAAGGCAGGTGAAGGGAACCATGATGTGGATTGAAAGTAAGACCAAACAGTGGATTGGCAGTTCAGGAAGATGTGATGCAACATATCATCTGCAGTTTTCATCGACGCAAAGAGAGAAAGCAGAGGTTTCTTTCCTTTGCGGACCCAAGCACGAGTCTACAGGACTTCCATTTTTACATGAGCTGTCAGTCTTCAACTCTGGCCTTTAACCCAACTTATCCTGAGTTCTTGATCATTCTGATCAGTCCGGGCGGACGCTGTGTTTAATTTAGTTGCTAAACATTGATTTGCATCTATTCTTTGAGTCTGGAACTTGCTGGAGATGCTAACTTAAATATTAGTGGAACGAGATGCATAGTGAAACTCTTAACACAGTGATACCTTTGCACCGTGTTTCTTTTCAAAAGAAATTCAAGGATTTCATCTCAAATGTGCAAAGCGAGTTGTGTTTTTTCTCTGATTATAGGGCAATGCCGACTTGCCATCACAAAAGTTGGGAATGATTCGATTTTGCCTTGATCTTAGTTTTTCGGAACCTTTGAAACTTGTGCTAGCTTTCCTTTTCCCCTTTTCCTTTTCCTTTTGGTAGTCTTGGGCTCTGCTTCCTTCTTCAGACGCCTATACTGTCTATACAACAGTCGCAGAAACTTGTGAGCAAAGCTTTGATGTTGCGTCTTTTCTGTTGTCATCCATGGAATGATGAAGTTATTGTCAAAATCCGTACTTGGTGTTGATGAACTGGACCCTTTTAGTTTCCTTCCGGTGAAAGGATCCAATTCAATTGAGTTGGGGTTAATTGGAGATTGACCCTTTTTTCTGGTAAAGGGGCCCATTGCTGATTGTCTCCATCCTTCAGAGCTTCCCAGCTGGATTCCAAGCATTTTCTTTTCTCTGTCTCTCTCTTCCATGTAGCAAGAGAGTAGATCTTGCCATTCCAAACGAATTGTTGATCTTACGACGTTGCGATCATCGCCCTAATTGCATGCATTATGAAACACAATCTACAATGTAAATTGTAGTAAGACTGATATACAAAACTAAGTTACTCGGTGATTTAAACATACTCTTGTCAGATACTGAATAAGACCAACTTGCTTACATGTTCACTGTAATTAGGCCACAAAAGTTGGTTTTGTAAACCAACCACTAAGCACCTAGCGTTACTCAAGCTAATAGTATAACTACCAAAACTGCATAATTTAAATCGTCTACGGTGTACGGATCTATCTGGTGGTCGAGGGATGGGTTGATTCTTTGCTGAACCCACCTAGTTGTTGCCGAACAATGACATTAACTTTCCTCGTGATTGGAAACTCACACTAATTTCACCATGCGTGGTCACCACGATCAATTGGGCTGCCATTCATAAAATCTCATTCATGTAATAACAGGAAATTCATTCGTAAAGAGACAGAGCATACATAACCATAGCGTAAGGTTGAAGTTCGAGAACCAAGATTCTACCGATCAATAATTCAAGATTGATCCAATTTACATCCGTGATATCGAGACATGTTGCCTTTCGGGTTAAGCTACATCCCATGAATCGTAAAACATAATCTTGGAAGTCAAAACAGAGATGGCAACACACAAAAGAATCTCAAGTTCTCAACCCTAGGCCAAAGGAAGAGCTCTTCCAAGATGGCCCAGGAAAGGTAGCAGGTCCCAGAGCGGAAGGGGAAATAGTCTAAAACCAGCTAAACAACAAGCTAAACCAGAGAGCCATCCCAGGGGAATCTATGCCCTTTTAGAAAATGCCGTCCTCTGATCTGACCAGCCTCCTCATCACCGTCAATTCAGCAGAAAGAGAGGACACAGACATTGGTGCAGATAGGGACTGATCACTGTGCTGTTTGGTCCCACTCCGTCTCTGCACCTATTCCCCCTTAACCACACCTCTCTTCTTTACTCAAAAACACACGCAGAGACACCACTGGTTTTTCCTCGACTCACCTCCATCTCCCGCCATCCAAGGCCTGAGTCCCATGTTTGAGATTTGTGTCCTGAACTGTTTCTGAGGATTGGGGGAGGGATGTGATCTTTGTGTCCCTTTCCTAAGTTGCAACTAGGGGTGATCGGTTCCAGAGTGGGTTGGGTCCAGACCTGGAACCTGAAACCAACCCTGTTATAACCAGTTCCCAATTTTTGGAACCTGAAACCATGTTTTCCCTGGACCCTGTTTTGGAGCCGACCCTGTTTTTCCGATCCGATTTCAGGGTTTACCCAAGGACCTGTTTTTTCTTTTTGTTCCTTTTTCCAGTTTCATTTTTTTCCAGCAAAATAATATAGGTATCAATGAAACGATTTAAAGTAAAAGATGAATAACAAAAATTACTATCCGCCAAAAGTAACAATCCCCAAAATGAGCAAGTGAAATTACAATACATTAAAATCAACAATCCAAAAGCACTATGTGGTAAGACATAGTCTAATCGCATAAATATTTAAGAGTCACATTTCCAGGGAATTGTTCAACATGTTTAGCTCTTTATTTTGTGCCATGATGGGAGAACTCCTCACTTCTATTTCCGAATGAAATATCCTGAAAGAAAAATCAAGAGACTTACCAGTAAAGCATCTGCTCTCACTAGAGAAATGTCTATATATCTCATGTGAATCACACAATATTTAAAAGACTTTAAGGGCCGTGCTGTTTCGCTCGTAGTTGTGAAACAGATCCCAATATTAAATCAGAAACCGGTTCTAAAACCAGTGAAGTAGGGTAACGTGATCTAGGGTTTTTACTTTTTTTTTACATTATCTCAAAACCGGTTCGTGTTGGTTTTTACTTGGAACCGGAAACAGGACCGATTCTAATCGGTTCCCAAAAAATGGAACCGGTACCTGGACCGGTTCTTGTTAGAACCGGTTCCCGAACCTGTTTTTCGGGTGGGTCGGTCCGGTTTCCGGGTAAACCCGGTCCGGTTGCACACCCCTAGTTGCAACTCATTAGATTTTAGGGATAACAACACAAACGGTAAGTGAATCTTGACTCATGTGTAACGTCATTTATAAACTTTTAATTTGGGTAACGTGGTACATGAACTTTGGTCCGATGTACAATACTGTCACTAGATTTTTGATTTGTTTAATGTGATCTATGAACTATTGTAAATATTCAATATAGTCCTTATGCTGTATGAAAATGTTTAAAAATTCAGAGACCATATTAAATATTGAACCGGGACTACATTGCATATATTAAAAATTGAGGGACGGCATTGCACATTGGATAAAAGTTTATAGACCACATTAAACAAATTAAAAGTTCAGAGTTGACATTGTACACCGAATCAAAATTCATGAACCGTTTATGCCATTTTCCCTACATTTTTACATGTTAAATACTCTAAACCATTATTTGCAAAGATCTGGCGATGACTGAGGCCAAGATGGAATAACTCGTGCTCGCTCGAGATGTGCAATCGAATTATTCCACCATTTTGCATTTACTAAGGTGTCGGATGTCCGACACGACAATACTAACAAGAATAAATTACGGAAGTAGCATGTTTCTCGCGTGGATAAAGAAGGAAAATAAAAAAACATTTAAAACGTTTTTTTGCCTATGGAATCCTATCTTATACGATATTAGAAAAACATGTCTTTTAACCTTTCCATTTGGAATTTCTTAGCTTTGCGGCTGATTAATATTCGCATAAATTAAGTTTGACATTGCTATTATTCCGGCCTTAAAATAATATTTGTAAGGGTAACATAAAATAATGAATATATGTTGTCACGATATATATTCCGTTTAGTGAGTTTGGACACTTTTTACCTCAACTTTCCATTTAACAAGAAGGCGATATTTGTTATTGAAAAACACAGTCTATGAAAAGACTTAAAAAGTTTCAATTTGCGATGGAGTTCGAAACATATTTATTTTTTGCATTTAGTCAAAACTATGCGTTGCATCCATAACTGAAAAGTACACTTATGTTCCGTTTATTTGGTGAAAAATGAATTATTTGGAAAACATTTTTGAATGAATGAAAAAAAAATTCGTTGTACATGCAAATATTTAGATATAAATTAATTATTGATTATGAAAATATTTTTTTATTGACTAATTATTTCAAGTGACACAAACGATTATTTTTAGAAAAATATTTTTTTAAATCATTATTTTTCGTCAAATAAATGGATTTATTAGCAACTTATATATATATTGCAATAAAGAGGGGGGAGGACGGGTTTGGTGACTTGTCACCATAGAGGGCACCTTCAAAGTTCGAAATATTTAATGGTGCAAGGTGGCATTTGAAGACCAAAGTTGACTTGGGAAAGGACTTTAATGTAGTAATAGCACACCAATTGAGAGAGATGAGAGTGTGTGTGTGCGTGTGTGATTTGCATGGACAAGTTGGCATTCGACGACCAAAGTCGACTTGGGAAAGGACTTTAATGTAGCAGAAGGGGATGAATTGAGAGATGAGGAGAGAGTATGTGTGTTCACATATCTAACGTCCAAGAATGTACCATATGAGCATCTCGTGACATCGATTGACGAGATGAGTAATTAAGCACTTCTATAATCTCTCGAGAGGTCAATCCCGATCGTTATCGTCTATCTAAATGTCCATTAATCAAAAACTTTTGAAGTATTCGTGAGATAGTACACCATATTTAGACATTATGATTAGACGAATTTGGATATGACTCGTTATAAAGGGAATCGCCTCCCGTAAGGATTGTGTTCTCTTTCAACAAATGATTAGTGGAAACTTTGCTCTTGGTCAACATATGTGATTTGCAAATTTCTTAAAAAAGATTTCGAACTAAAATGACCATTAACCTCACAAATTAAAAACAAAAACCGACTAATCTCTCTCTTGCGCCAGTTTATAGTGATGGCAACGATGTAATCAATATACGGGATCTCGGGTTACATTTTCTCCCATCCCTCTGGTTATGCTTTTAGGCTAATTTGGTAATCTGTATTTCTAGCCATCTTAAAATTGGATAAAATAGAATATGAAATTCAAGGTTTTTGCTATATCCTTTCCATTATTTGATGAATCGCAGCAATAAAGTAAGATGTTTTCATATATTAACTGCATATCAGTTTAAATGAATTCAAAAATGCACAAATAATGATAGTAAGAATCTCTTGCGATTTACTACAAAAGACAATCACAAAAGCACGAATGGAGACAATCTCCGGCAATCAATATGTGATTATTATAGGATATAAATCTTAACCAGCAAATGAGCTTGTTGTGGTATTCCAAAACTACAGGTTCGACCACAACAAGAAATGTAAACGGGCTACAATGACATTGACGAGATGGAATAGCCAGCGAAGTCAAATTTAGTAAGAGAGAGCAAGCATGACCATTTACCTTTGCAATTCCGAAAAACATAGAGTTTCGACTTTATCGCTGCTTTCGCGAAGCTTCAACATGAACTAGAAAGCTGCGGAGGAGAAGAAGGTTTGACCGTCTCAACATTTTCGTGAAGCTTCGGCATAAACTAAAGAGTTATGTAGGAGCTGTGAAGTTCAACGGGAACAAGAGTTATAGGGGTAAAAGGGTAGGGTTTTCTTAAAAATCCCGTTGTCTCTCATTTTTCGAGAACTAGAAAGATCATTTCAAGTTTGAATTTTTTTCATTTAAAATTTGGGTTCTTCTACTTCATTTTTATTTACTTATTTTTTAAATATTTTCCCTCCTTTTTAAAATTTTCCTTCCATCATTCCTTAATTAAAAAATTGTTAGATAATAAACTACACCTTTATACCTAAAATACTAATAGACCTAAAACATGCAACAATTATAAGTATATATATATATGTGTGTGTATATATATACATTTATTATTGATTATAGACTAGAAAGAAATTCAATTATATAAAGAAAAATAAAAATAAATAAAAAATGAATTTTTTTTGCTATTTTTATTTGTTTTTAGAATTTAAATACAATTTATATCGTTATTATTTTTAAATAAATTTTTTATTCGAGAAAAATAACTTTTGTAGCATGGACATAAGAAATCTCATCTATCTTATCCCTCACCTGTGATACATTTATCCAAGTTATTTCCCTTTTATATCTGGCACTATCTTGTCTTGGACAAGAACCAAACACAAGATAAAATAAATCTCATCTATCTTGTGTTCACCATGACTATCGAACATAACCTCAATTAATAGGTGACAAAATATGATTATTCCTCACGTGCAAATTAATATATATCTAAATATTCGTGATATTTATATGTTTATAACCTACCAATCGAAAGAGCAGATAGAAAAAATGTCATTTTATCAAGGATAAAGGAAATACGACTCTATATGTAATCCATGTTAAAATTTTCATGTGGATCACATTAACCACGCAATTCATCAATCGCAAATTAGTGGGGAGAGTTCCTTTCAAGTTTCAAGTATGATAGGAGAAAAGCATATGATACAAAACAACGAGAACAAATTAAAGAACACAAAGCCAACATTACCATAGTCCAAGATGTAACCTTTGGAAACCCTAATCCAAAGTATAGTTTATTTCATCAGTATCTAGAAAATATACCTATGTACATAATATAAAATGTAAAGAATCTAACCCCAAATTAATGAGAAAAAGAGGAAGAAAGTTCTTGACTCTCTCTCTCTCTCTCTCTCTCTTCTGGGTGTAAATTTGGAGATAATAAAAGCAAGAAAGCCTCGTTCATCAACCCTTCAAAGTCCAAGAAGATCAAGAAAGCATCATCATCCTCCCTCTTGAACAGCAGATAAGACTTTCCACCCTCCTCTCCTTCCTCCATCACTCCCCATCGGCCAGAATCCATCCCCCACCATGAGGAAGCTCTACCGCAGATCGGTCACCGTCCACCCCTCCCCGCCGCCGCCCATCTCCGACCACAACCACCTCCTCTCCCTCCTCCCCGCCGCCATCCTCGCCCTCACCGCCGCCCTCTCCCCTCAGGACAGGGAGGTCCTGGCCTACCTCATCTCCGGCAACAACAGCTACTTCAGCAACAGCCGCGGCAAGAGCAAGGGCAGCAACTGCGACCACCCGGCTTGCTTCACCTGCGACTGCTTCCGGTGCTACATGAGCTACTGGGTCAGGTGGGACTCGTCCCCGAACCGCCAGCTCATACACGAGATCATCGATGCCTTCGAGGACGGGCTGGTGCTCAAGAACAAGAACAACCACAGGAGCGTGAAGGGCAAGAACGGCAGGGACAGGAGGAGGAGATCAGGGCTCGGTGCCGAGCCCGCCGAGTCGAAGCGGCCCGAGTCGAGCCCGGCCAAGAACGAGCCGGGCGATAAGATGGAAGAGGCGAACCCCAGCAGCGGCGGCGGCGGCGGCGGCGAGGTTGGTGGCGGTGGAGAGGAAGAGCTGGAGAAAGGGTCGGTGAGGAGGCTGGTGAGCTTCATCGGAGAGAGGATATGGGGTGTCTGGAATTGATCTTCGGAGGAAAAACGAAGTGGAAATTAACAATCTTGCTCAAGGTTTTTTGCCTTTCCTCTATCACTCACTCACTACGAGCCCAAGGTAGCGAGTGTTCTACCGTTTCCTCCTCCTTTTTTTCCTTTTTGGTTTCAAATTCTGTATATATCATCCTTTGCTCTTTGCAATGTAAGAAAAGAATGGAAAGCTGTTAATCAACTAATCTCCCCTCTCTCGGTTGTCTCTGCTAATCTCACGCCAACTTTGCTGAAGATGAAGCTGAAGCTGATTGCTTTTCTTGGCCTTTTGGGTCATTTTCTCTTCTCAGAAATGAAGTTGCAGAATCTGTAGTGGAGGTTGTTCTTTTTTTTTATTTTTTCCTTTTATAGCTTAAGATAAGATCTCGGGTCGTCCTTTCTTAGGCCGGTCGCGGCGGATGAGTCGCCTCGCTAGGTGGCGGGTCGCCCCCCTCCCCCCGCACTCGAGTGAGATCGGGAGGCGTTGCCACCGAGGAGATTCGAACTCAGCACCAGCTGCGCGGTCGAAAAGCGGGATCCGACCACCGAGGCAACACACCCGGATAGGATTTTTCCTGTTACAGGTGGTTCTCTTTTTGTTCTGTTGAAGTGTTGCAGTTTCAAAGATGGGGGGGTCAGCTTACCATGTTTCCTTCCCTTAACTTTCAATCTTGGCAACAGGTTGAGTTTAGTTGCAAGATTGAAGTGATAATCTAACTCAGATGGAGACATTAGCAAAGTTAATTAAACAGACAGATTACCTAAGCAGGCGATTTCTCATTAGTGGGGTTCAGTCAAAGCAATCAAATTTAATTCAAATGAAATCTTAGATTTCTGAAGACAGATTTAATTTTGTGCCTGTGCACATCTTTTTTGACGCATGTGGGGAGACCAAGAACAACAGTTTTATTATCGTTTAGACCATTGAAGTTCTTCTCAGGCGGGTCTTTATAGCTGCTGCTGCTGCTGCCGCTAATATAATTTAGTGGCCTTTAAACGGTGCCGTTTCAAGGGGTGGGTCTCCGAATCTCGAGGCTCCTGTCTGGGAAGACGGGTGGGCCCCCCCCCCGGGCGCTCTGGTTTTTGTCGTCACGTGGAAGGGGGGAGGGGGTTGTGTGCGCAAAACGCCGTGCCGTTGTGTGTCTGCGAAGGAGAGACCGTTTCTGGGCGCACTTGAAGTTTGGGAAATTAATTTCGGTATATTAATGCGCTGGCCCCCAGAAAAATAAATAATAATAATAATGAGTTTGAAATGTTAATAAAATATATTTGCTAAAGTATGCTTAGCATAGTAATTGCTTGTTTTTGTTAAATGTTAATTATGCATTTAAAAAAAATGTTAATTATGCATTTTTTTAACGAAAAATGTTAGTTTTTTTAAATGTTAATTAATTGCATTTTTTTGACCCAAAAAAAGTGTTAATTATGCATTGAGGGGTCTTTGTGGTAAGACCACTTTGTCTAATTAAAAGGGTTCTTGTGTGTTTCTTTTTAATTTAATTTAATTTTTTTTTGGCTTCGATTAAAGCAAAGTATGTTTTTATAAAAGGAGGGGGCGTGGGGTGGTCCAATCCAAACTCCAAGGCCACACTCTTAACTCCTTTCCGTTGTTTTCCAAGAGCATCTTATTCTATGCTTTTCCCCGGCGTGTAATTATTATCACCGGCGCATCTATTAAAGCATCTCACGTCACTTGCTTATAGGATTTCAATGCGTTTCTTGCCTCATCGGTCTTTCGAGTTCGTTTTTCTCGATATGATATCGGAGTCGGATTCCACCCCAGATTTATTTCTTGTGCGAGGCTCTCCTTTCGCTAATTTCACGGATCATTAATTATTGGTTTCTCCAATTTTGCAGAATGGAATGATTTATTAAGTAAATTACCTGGATAATAATTTTTGCGGAATTGAAGTGACAAGCGCACTCAAAAAAAAGAAGAAAGAACTATGAATGACATGGATTTTCGTTTTAAAATAGACAAAAAAAGAAATTCAAGTCGTCGGAATTCTAAAATTAAGGAAACTTTAAAAAAACAAGATTCATTCTTTTTAGATAAACCAATCTCAACATAAGATAATAATTTGTCCCCATACAAATTTTTTTCAATAATATTGAAAAGATCATTGACCAAAAAAATTATGAAAAGATTAATTAATTAATCGCCCTTTTTAGGAAATTTCACACTCTTGTCTTATTACCTTTTTTCTCTTCTCCTCCTCCTCTTCATCACTCCCCATAAAAAAGGTGCAAGTGTCTAATCGGAAAAAAGATCACGAGCATCTTGGAATTGCGCAATTAAGGTTTTACTTTCTGTTGGGGGCAATCGAGTTCATTGAATGTCCTAATCAATAATTGCGTGTACGAGTTTTGCGGGGACAATTGGCGGAAGTCTCGGAGACCAATTGAGGAAGAAATTACTATACTTTTGATTAATTTCATGGATTAAATATCATAGGCAAGTACTATGCGTGATGTATGTATTGAAGCTTCTCGTTCTTGTACTTCTTTATTCGATATAATTTGATGGGGTTAGTATAAGTCTAGATGATAGTTTTGGACATGGAATTCCCGTTAGACTTTTAATTGTCGAGTCGACGCTTTCGGTAGTCCCTTGATATGTGAAATGAGTGTGTTGGTTTTGACATCGGTGATCGGATTGGAATTCCAAAGTGGTATAAGGCCAAATTGGGAAAATTTGCCAAAACCGATAGAAATAGAAAAAAAAATAGTACAAAAGATTGAACATGACAATTCGGTTTGATTTTCAAAATGCCGATGGAATAATAATACTTTACACTGATCGATCCATATTGGAAATAGCTTTCTAGGATTGTGGTTTTCGATTATCTAACACCAGATTGAATTCACATTCACGAGCTAGTTAAAAATAAGCCATCCGTGTTCCAAACAAGGAATGCAAATTTACTTGCTTGTGACCAGATCTAAAAAATTGCGTTGCGTGGTGTAGGCAGCGAGCAGACCCGCTGATTTTGACAGTATAAAGTCTCAATTATCTTACCACTTAACCGAATTGAGAGAATTATTACAAAAAAAACATAAAGCTATTGTAGGGAAATCAATTCAGTCATTAACCTTTCAATTTGGCCAGTTTAGTTAAGCTTTTGGACGATTTCCTAATGTAATCGTTTTGGCTAATTTTGGCTAGAAATCACTAACGCGAACGCCGATCGACCATTCTACACGGTATGGCCGGCACTGATGTGTTTAATTTTTGTAATTTTTCTAAATTTGTTCTTTTTCTTTCCTTTTTCCCTTCACCGATTCGTGGCCTTAATGGTGGCCGGCGGAAGTAGTCAGCCATAGGCGAGGGTGTTGCGACCCTCGCCGGATCTAGGAAAGGGGCCATGAGCCCTCACTGTGATGGGCTTCGAGCTTTGGGCCGCAATGCCCTAACTTATTGTCGGCAAGGGTTGCCGACCTACAGTCGAAAATAAAAGAAAAGAAAAAATGAAAAAAAAAATTAGAATTTTTTAAAAAATTACAAAAATTGTCCACACCGATTGTCCGGTGTTCATGCTAGTGGTTTCTAGGATAATTGACCAGAAGCATTATATTAAAATATTTATGATTAAATTAGCAAATCAAATAGGAAAGGTTCACTACACACTTTGGACTTTGGAGTGTGCAAACTTTTGGATCGTCCCTTCTCGAGGAACTCATTGATGTCCTAACATGGTGTGCAACAAACACAAAGGTCAGTGCTTCATCATTGTCATTATTACTGCATTTGAGGTTGAATCATGAGGGCATTAAAGGAATCAATTCACCTTTTAATGAGTTAGATTACATTGATTGATGCCCTCCCATTAGGTCAATGGCATCATCATCGTTTTTCTCCATCTAATTAAGATTCAAAACGTGGAAAAAAAAAAAAAGAAATTTAGAGAATCATCATGCATTGTACATTTGAATCCTGGTGAATTATGTTAGACAATTTTCCATAAACTAAAGAAAAAAAATGTTAAATAGGAATATATATAACGCTTCCATTTTTTTTTTGGAATTACTTCTTAATTCCATAACATTTTCCTTTTAATGCATTTTCCTTTTAATGGGATGCTTTTATTATTTCTGCAAGAAAGAAAAAAAAAATGCTTGCTTGCTAAGCAAACTCTAATTTCCAACTAATTAAACTCTTCAAAACATTAAACGATTTGTACAGTTCTTGAATTGAACGCTTCAAAGATTAGTACATTGAACAACATAAATACAGTTATCAATCTCATGAAGCTTTTGTGGCGATCAAATATATAGTGCGACGATAATAACTAGAGTTAATCGAAATTATTTGCATAATCACGTTCCGACGTCGCGTTGGAGAGACCCCAATTCGGAAGTCTAGACTCAACCGTTTTTCACATGCAAAAGAATATACGTCCTATCGGTGTCTCGGTAAGTCATCTAAGTAACGCAATTGGCGTTCTCTTTTGAACATTCTGAAGTAGAAAAGGATCGGCAGACTTCTTTCATTCCCGGATTAGCTTGCGACAAGTCCTAGCATTACTAAACGGCGATACGTCTCGACGACGATATCCTCGATAAGTACCCGCATATTATAACTACGGTTTCGTAAGTAAAAATATACCTAAACCATGGAGTTATCGATTTGGAACTTCCTTTCTTTTCGTTGCCGAAGTTGGAATTGACTTTGTCACGAGCTGAGATCACGACGATTCCTTTGAACTGCGAACCAAGTCAAAAGTCAACAAGCAAAAAGAAAATACATGGAAATGAGGCTGAGAACGTCGTACTTCGTAGCTTCATCTGCTTGTTTCGTTCTGGTTAATGTCACGATCTGCGAAAGGGACTACGATCTTTCTCGGGCACCAAAACGAGGTTGTCTTGACCAAGTCCTTGAGCACCTAGGAAACTCACCATGCAATTTTCTAAGATTATGACGTATTACCCGCATTGATCCATCACCTTGAAAGCAACATTTCAATTGGAGTTGCCGGGTCAATGCGATTCTTAGAGGTCGATCACACACATATAGACCTGAGAATCACCATAATATATTGGTATATGAATTCTCCCGACGAGCTAGTCGGGTCTACTAGACGAAAACGTCACCGACGGGGACATCGTGAATTGGTCCGAGCGCATTTGAACGAGTCCTTTGTGGTACCAAAGACGTTTGCGTCGAGTTTTACTGAATTCGAATGACCATCGCGATCATCGATTGTGTTGACATGCCCAGATGACCCGCTTTTGGCTAAACCATTTTACTACGTGACCTAATGTTATATCATATTTTTTGGTGTACTGTCAGCCCGCACCAAGGTATAGTGGTAGATAAGTTCATATGTGTATATTAATTAATTTGAACATAAATCGAGTGGATTGATGTTTCAAGGAAAATGAGATTAAATTTGACATGGGTTGTTAATCACTCAAAGTGCATGAAAGATTTTCCTTATCTTGGTACTTAATGTCATATCTATGTTAGTGGTGGTAGGAGTGGACTGACATGATTTGGCTTTGATAATTAGGCCAATTGCTAATAACACATTTTCGATGTTCGCATGATGTGATATCTCAAATCCTTTTTATCCGCTAGGCTACACGCACTTCTGTAATTCGATCGAATACAGGTCATTCACATCGAGAATCCAAGATCCCGAGGCGAGCGATAGATCGCTCACGGCCTTTCTCCAGTAGGTCTCACCAAGCATGGACAGAACCTCATGCTTCACGATTCTTGAAGCGCAAAATCTCATATGTCTTGTCAATCGGGATACTTCATTGGGATAATCAAATAAAGATCTACTTTTTTGCTGCTTCTTTTTGAGTGCGGTATACTCGTACTGATCCTGAGGTGAGCAATAGATCGCTCGCGCCTTTCTCTGATAGGTCTCACCAAGTATGAACCGAACCTCATGCTTCACGATTCTTGAAGCGCAAAATTTCGGCTGTCTTGTCAACCAGGATAGTTCATTGGATAATCAAACAAAGATCTACTTTTTTGCTGCTTCTTTTTTAGTGCGGTATAGTACTGAGTAGTATGAGTGGATACTACTAATCTTGGACCACTGACTTTCTGTGACCTGCCAATTGCCATAAAGAGAAACCATCACTGGCTCGTTTGCCCTTCAGAAGTGCTCCTAAATTAGTCCTCAATTCCTCTGGCTCAAAGCAATCTGACAAAGCTTATGGTTAGGCAGAGACATGTGAAAGTTGTGCAAGCTGATTTGATTACTAGCTTGACCAAGTTCCTAGCTCACGAAACTTTCAAATTCTCTTCTCTAATCGAAAGAGAAGCCAAAATTGCAGAGGTGATTCATTGGAGGGGAATGCATGCCTCACCCTGATTGGCACTCTTTGACTAGACCCTCTTTAAGATACTCACAAATTTTCCTCTTAATGATGAACAAACGAGGAGTGACATGAAAGAAATGGGGTAGGTTTCGTCGGGTTTTGCTCATCAAAATCGGAGTCAACACTGGTGGGTAGTTAAGGTTGACGGATTACACTAATTAGACAGAGGCTCTCCTGCTGATGTTGTCTGCGTTGTCAACTGCTTCTTGTCGTTCGATATCCTGATTCTCGGGAGGTTAACTAGACTGCAATTGCATCGCCCCGTCCACGATCCTCAGTTCAAGCCAATCTCGGGTTCGCTCAATTTATCATTTCTACTTAGATTGGCTTCAAAGCACTGACCTTTGGCAGATCCAAGTACTCAGATATTCCAAAGTGTAAAAGCATGTTGCCTTTAGGTGAAGTTCTATGAGATCCTGTGGGGAAAGGGGACAAAAGAAAACGCAGCAAAGCTTTGAAATCACATGACCACTTGATGTTTGAATTGGTATCATGCATCTAAAGAGAATGAATGACCCCCCAAATCTTGCCCTTCATATGTTTCCAATAGTCAAACAAATGCACTTTACATCTTTATGCAACTTTAAATGCGGGATACTTCACGCTCCCTGGCTTTTTCTGCAATTGCGCATCGCATGATATCTATGCATTATAAGTTCGGGCAGGGTACAATACGACTGACTTGTTCTGCATCAACTCATTATTGCTGGTTTTATTCGAATCTGCCATACAGATGATGGACTTGGGGGTCATATAAGCTACAATAACAGAATGGAAGAGAGAAAAACCGATCGGAGCAGAAACTGTTGGAATGAGCTAAAGTCGAGAGGGAATTCCTCCGGCGACCACCAAGGTTTCTCCTGTTATATAAGAAGCGTCATCAGATGCCAAGAAGGCAGTTGCTGCAGCCATGTCTTCTGTTGTCCCAAGCCGCTTGAGTAGCGTCGTCTCCTCGAGAGAACTCCTCTACAATGCATTCCAGTCCAAAATGAGCCTATGACCAGTCGTATTTCAAGTATCTATGGGGAGAGAGAATGGGAAAACATGTACTTACAATGGTATCGCTTTTGACTAGGAAGTCAGCAAAGTGCGTAGGCACGAAACCGGGAGCAACACAGTTTACACGGGTATTTGGTGCCAACTCAGCAGCTAGGGCCTATGAAGAACTTGAAAGAGTAAGCAGATAAGCAAGTTGCAAGTTGACATTTAGCCATGTCTTTAAATTACCTAAAAACTATTTTTAGGAAAAGTCTGCTTGAGATGCAATAGAAAAGCAATTGCTAACAAAGTTGTTGCGCCAGCCAACCATAATGCCTCCTTTTAAGAGAAATATCAGCTTCCTGTGAATTCTGTTGCTTGTGATAAGATGCATGTTCCTTCTATGTCGAGCATAGAAAATCTTCTATTTTAGTCCCAAGTTTTGCATAAAGAGTACAGGCGAGTTGCTTCCAGAAATGCAGCACATACGCAAGATTCTTAAAGCTAGCTAAGAGGAAAAGAAAGAACAAGATCAAGATGCCATTGTACCCACCTTTGTTAGCCCAAGCAGGGCTGTTTTAGTCACTCCATACATAGCCATGGAAGCCTGTGGCTGGTATCCAGCAATTGAAGAGATAAAAACTATAGATGAACCCTTCTGCAAATGAGGCGCTGCATCCTGTTTCGACACGAACTAATTATTAAATTTGCAAATACAGACAGCCCCACAAGTAATAAAAATACCTACTATTTCTGACAATCTAATGCCCCCACGAAAGAAGTCCAACTAAAATGTTCTCAGTACTGAGACCATAAAAGGTTCTTAGTAGGTTCACTAATTGGATAATTCCTTAATCCATGAACAGACGTCCAGAGACAGTCTTCTATAAATTATTAAAGACTAACAACAACGACTAAAGACATTCTCAGCAGGCTGACTTAGGTCTAATCACAGCGTCATAGACTGGCTACCAGTCTGACTCTGTATCATCACATATGCTACTTATTGGTGCAATGCTCTGAAGTGATCATATAATGAAATTGTCTCTTTAGCAGTAGTATAGATGCTTGGGCACAACATTGTCACCTTTAGGAGCAGTATAGATGTTTTGACGTTTATTTCCCATAACTTGTCAAGAACGGACTCTTGAGTTTCTAAAATGGGATCAACAGATGGATTAGCAGCAGCATTCGATACCACCACATCAATTTTTCCGTATTTCTGCAACCAAAGCATTGGATAATCAATCAGGACCTAAGAACATGCTTCATAAAACTTATCTTGACAAGCAATATCTTATATTTTTCCTTCACTGGAAGCGAGAGGAACAAAGAACCAAAAACACATAACTTAAGGACATTGAGGAAAAAAACCAACTGAAATATTAACCTGAAAGGAATCTGACCTTTCCGTTTAATCTAAACAAATTAACATATCATGATGTCGTTTCCAAATTGCCCTAGTTTTTTTCATCACTGGTGCAAGGCATACATCTAGAACACTTAGCCCACTGGCCACTAGCAAGGACATTATTATTCTCAGCTTTTTATCTCTCCTTAATTACCCATAGAGTTCTAAGACGATATATTTAATAGATCATAGCAATAATTGATCATTATATTGTTAGGGATTGAAAGCATCCAAACCAGGGAGAAATTGTTATCTACCATCATGATTTGAGTGCTAGTCTTCATCAAAACTTCCAATATAATATTCTAAAAAATAGAGCTGAACCATATCTAAACTTAGGCAATGCCAAATGTAAGGGACATCCAGATATACTATCTATGTAATCACAGAACATATTAATGCACGAAAAAGGGTGCAACACACACAAGGGCTACAAGAGGAAATTGACTATGGCAAGGTCCATCACAGAGGAGGGCGTATGTCACGACCATACAATGCTCAAAATACTTCAACAATTTCTCCGAAAAGTATTAAGTAAACAACACAAAAAAAAAAATCAGAAGCTCCACCATCAATTCATAGCCTAACTAGTGGCTATAGCACCGGTAGCTATGTAAGATTGTATACAAACTGTATGGAGAGAAAAAATTCGAGAAGATTCGTGTACACTCATTCAAACTGTGTCGGTGAGATCAAGTATAAAAGTAGCCGCTTGAGAGCACAATCACTCACCTGAACTGTCTTGTCTATCAGGGATTTCCTCTGCTGTGCATTGGAAACATGACAAACCAAGCCCAAAGCCTCTACACCCTGTGCCCTGAGCTTTTCAACGGCCTCATCCACATTTTTCTGATAACCAATTCAACCGATCACTTCCAGTCCACCGAACAAGTAATCAACACGAAAAACCTATAGATGACTTCCGAGTTGTTTCGAGATAAGAAAAGTGGCAGTAAAAGGGTATAGTGCGAAAAAGTCGTTCCATTCAGTTCAGTGCCTTCAAATAGATATAAAACTCAAATTTTTCAGACACCCGCTATAGAATAAACTTTAAGCTTACTGTACCGAGGACCGAATTCCATCAATAAGATACTCGTCATTGAACCGAACCTGACGCGATGATCTACAAAACCGTAATTTACTACGGCACTGAGAAAGTTACCAGCTAAATAGCAACGCATATTGGAAATCATCATCACCCGGCTCCTTTTCCTTGGAAAAAAACTCAAATCTAGCAGATTTTAAGCACATTTGCTAAAAAAAAGCTAACGAAAAAGTCAGCTCAGCTCAGTTCCACACAGGCGCGGATCACTATAATCAGCTCAGCTCAGCTCACTCAGGCGCACCACTATCCTCCGACATCTTAGACAAACCAAATCCGCCATCATAGGAATCGTCGCAATTCAAACTCGCACACCACGTATTCATCACAACTACCTCGAGAGAAGCAAAACGGTTGTACCACTATCCTCAGACATCACAGACAAACCAAATCCGCCAAGACCCATCACGGGAATCGTCGCAATTCACAAACTCGCGCACCACGTATCCATCGCAAACTACGTCGAGAGAAGCGAACCGGTTGCACCACTCTCCTCAGACATCATAGACAAACCAAATCCGCCAAGACCCATCACGGGAATCGTCGCAATTCACGAGCTCGCGCACCGCGCATCCATCGAAAACTAACTCTGAGAGAAGCGACCCGGTTGCACCACTGTCCTCAGACATCACGGACAAACCAAATCCGCCAAGACCCATCACGGGAATCGTCGCAATTCACGAGCTCGCGCACCGCGCATCCATCGCGAACCACCCTCGGGAGAAGCGAGAAACGGTCAAGGCACACGATAGGAAGAATGGGGAAAATAAGGAAAACCTGCTTGCGAGAGGAGATGACGACGGAGGCGCCCTCGAGGCCGAGGCGCTCGGCGATGGCGAAGCCGATGCCCTGGGTGGAGGCGGTGACGATGGCCACCTTGCCGTGGAACCTCCGCCCGATGCTCGAGCCGCTCTTCGCCATCTCCGCCGCAGACAGCGAGCGCGCGAGAGAGAGAGAGAGAGAGACCTTCGCTCGTATCGTATCGATCGGTCGGAGGAGCTGCGGGCCAGGAAGGCGGAGGATGGTGGCGTGTAATGAATGCGTCCGGGACGGTTGGACGTCCTTACTACTGTAGAGACTGCAAAAACGGATCAAATGGAAATGCCAGAAAAAAAAAATTAATACCACGGAAAATTCCAAACCAGTATGCTTGTCACAAATTTATCCCAAATTAATTTTTTTATCACAAAAAATTTCAAATCGATATATTTGTGACAAATTTAATGTTAAATTGAATTAATATCATGAAAAATCACAAACTGGTATATCTGTGACAAACGAAAGGTAAAACCCAAAATTAGTACGTTCGTCAAGCTGTCATGTGTCATCCGACTTAAAAATTTAACGATAAAATTTATCAGAAACTAACGGAGGGTAAAATTATCACAGGTGTACCAGTTTGGAATTTTTGGTGGTCAAAAAATTAATTTAGGGTAAATTTGTCACACGTGTACTAGTTTTGGGTTTTTCATGGTATTAATCCAAAATTTTTTTTTATTGAATCTTGGGGAAAAAGGATCCCGGAATTGCCATAATTTTCATACGGAGTTTATTCGAGCATTTTCAATGAATCACTTGAGCAACATAACTTTCGTACTGCGCTAAATTAGATGACTTCGGTAGCATAGATCTTAGAAAACGTTCACCACAAGTACAGAAAACCCGACATGATATTTTTTTTTTAAAATTATGGTACTCGAACCGGCCAATTGAAAAGTACGACGCTCAAGTGAAATGGTCGTGGTTCTTAAATAATCGGTTGAAAAGTTACGGCACTGAAATAAACGGCACTTGCGAGTGTCCTAATTTCTCAAACATCTATGAAAAAAGTCCTTCAATTTTGTTCACATCTCGCACTGCTTTAGACGTAACATCTATCAATTCGATCGATTTCTCGATTGAATATTCGGTTCGTATTTGATTCGACCTATAGTCCCGACAAGAGGAAAAAGTTTATGATGCGACAAATGTGATGCGCCGGCCTTTATGAAATTGAAGATTTCGATTCTAGTACGGACCGGGGGGGTATTGAAGGGCATATGCTCTAGGCCTAAGCTATAGTCGATTTCTCCAAGATTAGACTTTCAATGTCATAGAGTAGATGCCCCGCACAAGCATTGAATTCTAATTGCTAACCACATAAGCAAAAAAAAAATTTAACAAAATGGTTTTAAACATATTTTACGGATGCCAATTTGATCATAAATCTTTTAATTTGGCCAATTTAGTAGTAAATCTTTTGGCGATTTGCCAATATAGTCCATCAGGCCAAAATCGCTGACGTGGACAATAGCAATCCTACGTGGTGGGATCAGCGCTGACGTGGACAATTTTTAATAATTTGTATGATTTTTTTTTTTCACTTTTTTCTCTTTTCTTTCGTTTTTTTTTTCCTCCTTCCTCCACTGGTCGCCATGACCGGCGATCGACCACAGGCAATAGTTGGGTTGACGAGGCCAGCCTAGGGCGAGGCTCAACCTTCAAGCCTCGCGAGAGGCCGACGAGGTCGACCCTCACGTGGCCGGTCGCCGACCATGGCGCCCGGCGGAGGAAGGAGGAGAAAACAAAAGGCAAAACGAAAGAAAAGAAAAAATAAATAAAAATTCATTATACTATAAAAAAAAAAAACTGTCCACTTGCTGGCTATACCACGTAAGACTGCTGGCGTCCACGTCAACGATCGCTAATTAGAATTGACCGAAAGGATTACATTAGCAAATTATCAAAAGGTCTATAACTAAATTGGCTAAATTAAAAAGTTTAAGATTGAATTGACCTCGGTACAATAGGTTCCGAACTTTTTCCGTTAATTTTCTCCTATAAGCATGGGTAGCGGTTCAGCTACGGCCGGTGACGACCGCTTAGGTAGATAGAGTAGTGACATTGGAAAGTCGCAACTCGGCAAGAGTTCCGGGCCCTCTCACCGTCCGAACCCGAACGCGGCAGCATCCGTCATCCTCCTCCTCCTGCGGCGGCCACCCATGGTCAGGGGGATATTCTTCCTCTAGCAGAAAGTATGTACAAATGATAGTAATAGGCCTTGCCACCAGGCTCATTGCATTGGTCAGAGTGGAGGGCAAGCTCCTCGACTTTCGGGCGGCCACATTCGCGTTGGCGGTTTTGTGCCGCCGAGGGCATGTTCGCCGGAGTCGGCGCAAGTAAACGATATAAACAGTCACTTTCCTCTTCGCTTTCTGGGTTACTTTCTCTCCTCACCGTGCACTCCATATTATCACGGTAAGTTAGCTCTCGTGTCCGGATTAAGTCCGCCTCTCTAGTCCGACGACAATCAAGCTATTCATCGATGCATGCGATGTTCAAGAGAATCATCACTTTCTTTCGATTCGGGCCCCTGAACTGTACCGGATTTTAATCGAACAAGAAGCTTCATGTTGTCGAGGTGCAAAAGTCGTCGCCGTGCTAACTCGACTAACCCTTATGGTTTGTATTCGACCGGTTTTCGCTGTCTATCGACGGTCACGTTTCGCACTTCATGCGTCACAATTCTTGTCAAGGTCGAGAGTATTGAGCACGAAAGAGCTGGACGAGTAAAAGTACAACTGGGAAATTCATCCTCGCAATGTTTACATTGATATGACATGATTCTAGTCTTCTCCTGCTGAAGGACATGATAAGGAAGAATGCGCCTAAGGTTTCCAACCAGTTCGATCTTAATTATCGGTCCATCTACGGTTTCCTTTCGTGCCGGCACTAAGATCGCGGCTCAATCAGCGGGATCTCGCGAATCACTGTTTCCCGTTCGAAAACACACAGCAGTACGTCTGCAGAAGATCGAGCGGACCGATGTCAAGAACTAGAATGGCACAAATATTGATACCTCGAGGGCGTAATTGATCAAGTACCAACAGAGTACTATCAACTTAGATTTCTGCAACAAGTTTGGAATTGGTTGCAGAAAGAGCCTTTACCTGCTTATAATACTAATTCAAGAAATGCTACCTTGAATAGGTAAGAAAGGACTCGCTCCTTGGTTGGACTGTCTGAGTAATTGATCGGAATCGAGAGCACGGGTTGCGAGTTGATAGAGGCGTTCTCTTTTTCTTCCTTTATGCGGTTGAACCTCTCGGTGTAGCCTTCTCCTGATTTCGGATCAGTCTCGTCCCAGTCGCCGAACACCGGTACGGGTGTTGCTCCGAGATGCTGCCACTTGAAAGAAAGGTAACACTCAATAAGCATCATTTCGTCTCTCAGCAATATAGTTTCATGTAAGGCAAATGCAGAAAGGAAAAGAATTGAAGTGAGAAATCTATGTCATGTCATAATCGATCTTGGAAATGTTTTCTCCAAAAATTTTTGGGCTGACGCAACGCAAACGGGGCGGTACTTACGGAGTCATCCACTGGTCGACCTCTTTTCCCCTGTCCCGAGGGCCTCGAGCTTCTTTGAACTGATGGCGAGAAGCCTTTTTTAGCGCTGAAGCTCTTTTTCTTTAGTTCATTGGAAAAGCTCCTCCTGTGAGAATCGGCACTGCGGGCCCCCTGTTGTTTCCCGGGCAAACTCGATTTGGTCGAACTCGAACGGAAGAAACTACAAGTCCCTCCTGTCCTACGCGAAAAGGCACCTGGATTCACCTCAGGGTCTTTTGATATCATCTTTGTGCTGGTTTTGTCTAGGCGTGCGCTCCCAGAACATGCTGCGTGTGGAATCCTAACATTGCCCAAGTTGCCGTGTCTGGGAGCACTCGAGCGTTTCTGTGGCCAGTTCGTTTCCAAGGTTGATTGCATGCAACTTGAGAGCATGAATTGAAGCACAAAGCATGCGTATACAAGAAACAAGTCTGTCTAACATTCCAATGTATTTCAAGAGATCTTTTCTAGATACAGTGACAGCGCGAATCGTGCAAGGACAAGACCAGGACATCCCTTCACGAGAACGTGATACTATACGTGCAGCATATAATTGATCCCTGAGTTCATATCTGGGTCCTAGATGTTAAGGAAATAATGCTGTGCTGAAAACCAGTATCAGTTTTCTTCTGATGATGCACTGAATTTCGGAGGTGATGTCGATCAATCAACTTATAAGTCATGAAGCTTCTTCCTGTTCACACCGAGACACGATCAAATCTCCATTAGTTTGCCCCTTTGCCTATAGAAACGATGATCCGGACCGTTCTTAAAATTAGGAGGCAATGTACAGTCAAGCCAGAGAGTGATCAATCGAACTTCCAGCAAACAATGCAATTCACAGTTAAAAAGAATCAGCTTATTAGGAATTTCCTCACGTAGATTGAAGTTAATCAGCCCTTCAATCTTTCCTGAATTATATTCTTGATGATTTCACTGGAAGAATGTATATTTCATCATCAAGACTTTTCACGTAGCTAACCATATTAGAGATCATAAACTTCGAAACTTGCATTCCCTACAGATTCCATTCCATCCATGTTCTGATTGCTTTTTAAGGCAGACGCTTATCGATACACTGAAAGAATACTTTGTTATTTGCTATAGAGATAGCTTCTGAATTATAAAGGTACTTACAGGATGATCACATGGATTGCTTGCATCCCTTTCTCTTGGGTACCTCACGCCTCTTTGCATCGATGAAGACAAGCCATAAGCATAACCTGCTTTTGGTTGATCGGAATGGCTTCTTCTATGAGCGCCGGCACTTACTTGGCTGCCTTGTCTTTTCGTGGATGAAACTGCTTGGACTGAATTGAAAATCTTTTCCACGTCGCGATCGGGTCCAGGCATGAAGGCCTCTGGATTCTCCTCGGGGTCATTAGGATTTATCCCAACTCCGGCTTTCTCTTGGCGTGCATTATCAAAGTAGGCCGTGTATCGAACATCGTCCTCGCCCCTGTCCCAGCTGCCGAATTTTGGGACGTGGGAGCGATGCTGAGGCCGATACGGAGATGGTTATTCAACAAAAGGAATGTGCACAATAACATTAGTCTAATAGAAGAAGAGCGAGCAACTACAAATCATAGTTGTCTAGTTGCGCAAACCTGGCATTTCCTTGTCACAGCAGGGTAAAAAATGCCTGCAATCCTACCCGCCAATCACAAATAAACCATTCTGGCGTCGTGAACCCGTCATATGGAAAAATTTCGACCTTGAAATTGATCTCAAACACATATGTCGGATTTGGAATGTTTTGTTGACCTTTGTAAGAGGTTTCCCGTGATAAACTACTGTACTTCATAATAGACCCAAATCAAAAGTTTCGACTGTTAGATGTCGCGTTATGTTCTCGGCTCGTTCATCCATGGCTCTGTTTAGGAATTCTAGGACATGCTCCATATTCTGGGGTTCCGATGGCTTTTGATTTGTTGTGAAATGGGGTTGAAAAACTTTTCAGATGGTATCTAAAAAGGTGTATGCAAGTTCAATTGAGTTAATGTTCATGTCATTAGACTTGGAGTCATTGATCACCGGCTTTGTATAACCACAATGTTACCATCATCTGGCTACTTAATAAGCAATACAGGAAGAAGAAATCAGAATCAAACATGGCAGATCTAATTCAAGGGAAACTATGAGACGGACGCAGCACGATAATGCTACGAGGGCCACACACTTTGCATTGCTAGCACAGTATTTGAATGAAAAGAACACAGAACAGTCTAATTACTGATCTCAGAACACTGGAAAAAAAGACGCCGATTAACTTGAGAGAGTACTTACAGACATAGCGGAAATCGTCTCTGGTTCCCAGACTTCCACAGGAGAAGTACACACCGTGATTTAAGAGAATCAAGTTTAGATGTTCTGGACTAGATTCAACTTTGGCTACATCAGACAATGAATTCTTCGATTATTCCAATGTTTCTAGGAGCCAAACCATTTCACAAACCCCACTAATGATGTCCTTGTCGCCGAATCACATATTCCTTGTGACAACTTGTTAACCATGGAGCATTTCCATTTACATGCCCTCTTGTTCTTGTACAACCAGTAAAGACAGTAACAAAGCAAAACGGAAAAGAAATACTACTAAAGACAGCAAATGAAGGTTTTGTCCGTCTAGTTCTGTCGAATTCTTAATAGATAGCCCAAGTCTTAATCAAAGAAGACGAAATAGTAAAGAATAAAACTTCGTAACTTAGTGGATGGTAACTTCTATTTATAGTCTGAATGCCGTTTTCCATTTGCTCCATATTCTCTTTTCTATAATTCATTTATCTTCCATGGCGTGGTAAACGGCACCGGTTGGTCTAACAATCTTCAAATCAATTTGCACAGTCCCAATGTTATGCAAATCATTTGGTTGATTTGTTTATGGAGGCATTCCCAGGGGACTCCATTAACAAAATAGTGCGGCACTAGCAGTGTGTCCCCACTTTGTCTGCTTCGCATTTGTTTTCGTCAAGTCCAGGAGACTTTTCGCGAGTGATCTTTAAGCGACTGATGTTATCTAAACTCCAAGACAATGCAAGGAGCTATAACGATGCTTTTCATGAATCCGATACTTCAGGTACAATCCATACATAAATATTCAGATCCCTTGAGCATGGTTAGAAGATACATATATTGCTTTGCTGTTATTCCATTTGGCACAGCCAAATACCACATGCATTTCAAGAGCAAAGCAAGTTCTGTGACCCAAAATACGTCCGCGAATGATGCTAAAGCCGGAACATAGTGATATCTGTTTCGATTTGTTCATCGGATGACTTGCATGATATTCAGTGCTTTGATCACTGTCGTTCGGTTCTCGTGACTACTAATTATCAGTACCTTTCGCTTCAAATTGAAGTCTCAGAGCTTCCTTGTGATTTGTTTTCTTTAACTATCGTCAGATATCCTGTGCTAAAGAGGAAGTTCACATGAAGTTCAAGGAAAGTGTTAATCCACCATGAGTCTTGTGACCTTGTAGAGTGCTCTTACTTATAATGGCCTTTCACATGAATCTGATCATAGTGGAAGTCAAGACAGACAGATAATCTACCTAGATACAAGTGCACTTTCTTCATCCAGATTGATGAAATTTCTTCTTAAGCCGACTCTCGAGCCCAAGAACAACTGCAGTTGGGAGCGAGTTTAATAATGCGCTATACATATCGAAATAAATTATATATGGAAAGAGAAATAACTTTACACTGAATGGCATTATCATTTTTCTTCAATTTGTATAACACAACGAGCGTTGTGGTGCAAAAGAGAATTGACTTTACTTTCTGCAGAAAAAACGCATTCCTGAAAGCTGTATATCATAAGAACTCTCATGACCCTGTACACTATACATCCCGGACCGGACCAAAATATAGAATGTGGATTGAGTGCGACTATAACATTCTCCAACTCCTTTGTTTTCCAGCAAGATTACGAAATACCGATTGTCTTATTCAGCAACCATAGGAAAAGAGCGAATTCAATCCCAAATATGGTGTGAAGGTAACTCCTGTCGAGCATAAAGCCGTAAACTGTAATTCCGGCTTTGTTGTTCTCTAGGTATGTCACTGCAAGATATGTCACTCAACTTCATTATGGCTGTTCTTATCTATGATGAATTAGACTAAAGACTAAAGAAAAAAAAAAACTCTTCCACAGTTTTCCTTCTCACCTAAAGCTTGCCTTTTGTGGAATGAGATGGTGTGCGCGTAAATCGGCATTATTTTGGCATTGTTGAGATCATCGTCACCGTCTCCTTCTTCTTCTTCGGACTCCCACTCTGCATCCACGGGGAAAACATGGGTGGAAGCGACCTGAGCTGTGGGCGTCTCACCATCGTTCTCGTCAAACGAGTTAATCGTCGCACAGATGTGCCACTTTGCCGCAAGTCCGGTGATGGACTGTGCTTTGTGCGTGACCTTCGTCGCGCTGCGCAGGCATATGAAGAGGCCCGTGAGCAGGCTCATCGAACATAGCTGTGACGCAGAGAATAACAATGTTATGCTGTCAACAGACTAGTAATTAATCCCAAATCGGGTTTTGGCGAGAGAGAGAGAGATTACTGAAAGCTCCCCGGCTTTGAAGATATTCGCGTGAGCGCCGGAACGGGTGATCATGAGCACGGAAATGAACTGGCTCGCCGTGATCAATATGAGGGACAAGAGAAGGAATGCTCGGAAGCGGTGGCTTATGATCCTGAGAGTCCTCCTGAACCGGATATGCTCCTTCAAAATTGACACCACCTCGGTTTCCTTCTGCAAGACTTGCCCAAAGTCCTCCAGTCTGAGGATTTGCAGGTAGCAAACCAGCCGGTAGAGGACGCACACGAGGATGAAAATCGAGGTCCGGTAGAGCCACGAGAGCAGCTCCAACGTGCAAGCGATCGTGTCGCTCACGTAGAGATTGCCATAATAAGGAATGTCGGTGGATCCGGAGATGTACCACCAGAGCTTGTAGGCCGCCTCGACAGCAAAACACGGGACAACAAACCATGACCATAGCTTGACTGATCTCTGCAAACATTAAGAATGCTCAACTAAATCCAAATTGCGCCTTCTATTAGCATCACTGAATCTTGTTCGGTCATTAATCCAGAGTTTCCATTAGCTTATTGCAAATTCCCAGATCAGCAATGTAAATGCAACAGACCACTTAAAAATTCTTTTGACTTTGATGATGATCTATGTTACCTGTATCAACAGACAATTCCTACACTCACCCCAAATTAATAAAAGAATCTCACGAAAAGATCAACGCCTGTTGCCAGTCAATTAAAACTGCAGGATCATCAAGAACAGAACGACAACCAAAGTCGAATCTGAACATACCTGAAGGTGCTGCGAGTATCCGCGACGAACATTCTCACTCGAGTCGCACAATTTATCTAAGAACAAGAACTTCCTGATCCCGTACTTACGAGACCACCGCGATAGGCAGACGAAAGATATCGCCGCAAACACGGAGAGCGATATCTGCACCGGCACGTGATAAGGCCGCTGGTGGTTCGCATCGCAGCTCGAGCACTGGAGCAAGAAATGCGAGGCCAACGGGACAGCGACGGTGAAGAGGAAGAAGACCGACCACGACAGCCCGGCCCACCACAGATTGGACTGATCGACGCACACCCACTTGAAGCAGGAAGTGAAACCGTTCAGCTCGACGGGCTCGGACGACGACCGGTACAGATAGCTCGAGATCGGCTTGCTTCTCGGCACGAACGCTTGTCGTCTTTCATCTTCCATGGTGGGGAAGGCTTCATGAGACTGGCGGAATGATCGGTTCTCGGTTCAGGGTCGATCCTGGATCTTTGTAATGACGAGACGATGATGAACTGAAGCATTTAGAGTTTGGATCAGAGGGTGGCGGTGGGTTTTCCATGTGAAACAGATAAAAGCTAGCTGAAAGGCGATCCCCTGGCAAACCTGTGACTGCCACTTGTTGTTGGGTCATACGTAAAGCAACGTCTCATCTGTCTCTCTCTCTCTGTGTTCCGAGAAGTCTCCATTTGTTTATTGGTTCTGCTTTCATCTTCAAACGCTACGTGGTTAACAGACGGTGATTTCTGGAGTCACTGTCGAAACGGAGCTGAGCCAACATCAAGATAGCTGTTGCCATTGCAGCCTTCGATCTTGATTCGAATGAGACATCTCCAGCGGTCTTAAAGACATGATTCGGATACAGGACCCATCGCATCCGAAATGAGACCATAATCACTCGACCAACGCACGAATCTCGATATTTTTGCTCAGGAATTCCGTGGAAAAAGCCCATCTCCATAGTTAGCTAGAATAATGGCATAAACGGTCCCTAAACTTTGACTCAATGTGCAATTTAATTTACAGAATATTGATTTGTTCAACGTAATCCTTGAACTTTAGCCTAATATTCAATGTGGTCCATGAACTTTTGGTATATATTCAATGTAATCCCCGAACTATATGAAAATGTTCAGTATAGTCCCTAAACTTGAATTAATGGAAAGACTACATTAAATATTTCCATGTAGTTCATGGACTAAATTAAATAGGTACAAAAAATTCAGGGATGACATTAAACAAATTAAAAGTTCAGGTATCAAATTGCACGTTGGATCAAAATTCAAGGACTACATTGAACAAATTATAAGTCCACGGATCACATTGCGTATTTTGCCAGAGTTTAAAAATTATTTGTGCCGTTTTTCCTTATCAGCATGAACCATAAAAGACGGGAGTTTAGAGCAGTACTAAGGGTAAATGAGATCGTGAGGAGAGAAACTTGCGAAATGACACCACCCGCCTGAGTGGCGCTGCTGGAAAGGGCATTCTTCCTCTCGCAAAAGGTTGAGTGTTCGAATCCCGTGCGCCGCCGCAGGTGACTTAACGGCGCACGTGTGTGGTGGCTAGCACGTGTCACCCTCGTGGTTTACCTCTCCCTGATCTGTCCGGCCGTATGTGGGATTCCCCTGATTACAAAAAAAAAAAAAACTTGCGAAATGACTTGCATCAGATGGTGACCCCTTGAATTAAGCAAGAAGGAACGAACATGGGTAGGCCCCCCTTGATTCACGCGGGTCCGAGCATGTGTGTGGTTGTTACTATAGACAGACGAGCCTAATTTGATGTTTTCATAAATTATGGCGAAGAAGTTAAAAAAAAGTCAAACTGAGCAATGAAGGCAAGTCACTCACTTCACTCACTCACTCAACTGCTTCGCTGGTGGTCAACTCACGGCACGACACTTGTCGAATGATGATGGAGTAGAGGAGAAACGGCCGACCGATTGAGGTTTTGTGTCCACAGATCCCGCCGCAACTGGCATTGGGACGGCGAGTTTTATATTTTGGTGGGTTTTGTCTTGCTTGATATGATGTAGCGTAGTCATGTTGTATTAAGATACCTTTCGGCAACTATTCTGTATTCGAAACTTGATTCTGCGTAAAAATAATTCTTTTTTATTTTGAGCTCAAAAATAATTTTTAAATATTTAAAGGTATTTGATAACCGTTCAAAATTTCTATTCTTAAAATAGAAAAAGAACAGAAATGCGTTTAGTAACTGCTCAAAATTTCTTTTTATTAATAATATTTTCAATTTTTTAATATTTCAATTTTTTATTTTTCTTTGTTTTTCTTCTTCTTCCCCTTCTTGGCCCATGGCCATGTCGCCGATGAGGGCTGGACCCTCGCCGCCGTGACCCATCTCCCTCGCTTGGGTCGCGACAGCGAGGTCGGCCTCGTCATGGATGGGCGAGGCCTCGCCGTCGCGACTGCAAGCCGCCCTTGCCGGCCACCGGAGAGGGCCGCGACGCCCTCGTCGGCCCTGGCCTGTGGCTGGCGGCCAGGAAAAAAAAGAAGAACAAACCAAGAAGGAAGAAGAAAACCAAGAAGAATCAGAAATGGAAATATTGTTTTCGGAATCAAGAAGCTACTTTTTTTTGCTTCTTGATTTTGTTCCAAAACTGATTCTGCGAACAAATTTTTGCAAATTTGTGCCTGGGAACAAAAAATTTACCAAACGGATTTCCGTTCTAAAACTGATTCTGGGAACAAAAGAATATAAATTATCACCGTTTGGCAACTTGCCAAACGGACCCTTTGCTTGGTTCTTCTCAATCTTGTCCTTCTTAAGCTACATGTAAGCTTTTTGAGTTTGAGTCGTAGGCCATATCCATCAATTAGAGGTTGAGATATACGTGTGAGTTGTACTAAAAAAAGAATCGCTTTGGAGAATTGATATAAGGTGGAGTAGTTAATGTATTTTAGTCGGTCATAACTTATTGGTTTAAGTTGTTGAGTGAATGTGGGTTCAATGAGATATGTTGACGTGTTTTAAATTTGAGCTTTCTTTTGGTCATCTCCCTAGATGAAGGTATTGGGCTTTTACTGCGTACTCCCAACAAATGGTATTAGAGCGGATGATCGATTGGTGATCCACTCCTAATATACATATTATTGAGTCAATTCCTTTCTATCACTAATGTCTGCTCTACTTGAATCTCTTCACAAGCTCCAAATTTTCGTAATGTGGGACGGATGATTATTGGACAACAAAGCATCCGCTCATCGCTGAAAACCTTCAAGAAGTCCTTAAAGACTTCAGTAACCCTCCAATCTTGTCGTGTCACCTATGGGAGACCAGCACTTCCTCTATAAGTGGTGGCGTACAACGTTGGCAGACCCAACTCCTCGCATGCCCTCTTCAACAACTTGTACATGAAAATTCCACCTCGTTCTTATGTCCAGAGGGAATTTCTCGACTTTCCTTCCTTGTATCATGTAATGGAAAAAGATTTCATTGCGAATTAAATTAGCCGTTGGACCAAGCTTCGAACGAGGATGGTGTTAACGCTGGCATATTATTTAAAGTGATGATGAAGATTTTATCGGAAATGCGAAATCATCGACGGCTCTTATTATTTCAGAAGTCATATTTCAAGAATCGTGCAGTAATATTAGCTTCCTATACGTAAGAGTTCAATCTGTGTAATTCGAGTTGATCGACTTGAAGTACTGGGAGAAGGTCAACAACGCCGGTTTTGTATGCGACATTGTTGTTGCAGGAACTTAGCTTGATGTCGAGTTGAGGTCGAGACGGTCGAAAACGGTTGGTGCCGTTTTCGCCATTGCAATACTCATGGCGTGACTAAATCGTTGCGAGGAGAAGAGAAGAAATGAAATTGACAAACCATTTCAGAAAGCACGGGGGCCAATGGGCCTGACCCGACCAATGCCCTAGCGGGTTAGGGACCGGGCACGGGCACGGGCCCGAAACCTGCCGGTCCTACCGACCGCCGCCCCACCTCTGCCGGGCCGGCCCATGCCCGTGCCCCGGCTCGACGGTTAAGCCTGTCCCACGGTGGTTGCTAACAACTTCGTTTAGGACTTCTTCCATTGCATCTAAAATTTGCCGACTTTTCCTCTCGAAATATCGGACGGTGGGCACGACACGACACGGAGGGAATCTGCGCCTCCTGTTTCGGAGCCTAAAACCAACGACAAACTCCCCGTTTCGCTTTTGCCTTCTCCTGCTCCGTTCTGGTCAATCGCCGGCTCACCGGAGCTGCGCAGGGCGAGAGAACGAGCGAGCGAGAGATGGCATCGGCTCTCCTCTCCTCGTCGGCGTTCGCGGCGGCGTCGGCGCCGTCGCTGAAGGCGCGGGCCCGCGGGAATTCGCCGCCGCTTGGCGCGCGAGGCCCTTTGAATTTCGGTCCTCTCTCCTCGCGCGCGCTGGTTCCGAGGTAATCCCGCTTTCATTTCCGTTCGATCATCGTCAGCTTCATGTGGGTCTTTGTCTTGTCCTTCTGTTGCAATTGTTTTGCTCCTTCTGGATGTTCCTTGTTCGTAACGAGAAGGAAATGGAAGCGATCCCTGTGGGTTTTCGTCGTTTTCTTTCTTTCTTTTAAAATTTCTGCGTGCTGGAGGCTCCTTTGAAGCTTAATCACCTCAAAGATCGATCTGGGTCTGCATCATTCCTTGTTCGGAATGTGAACAGGGTCATGTTCAATTGGGAAAAAGGAGTTTAAGATCAAGAATATGTCATGTTTAAACGAAACCATTTAATCACAAGCCTAGTCCTTTGACCAAGGTCTCTTCTTGAGGACACGGCGGGGTCTTTCCTATGTTGTGGAGGCAGGGTTTCCTCGATCGAAATTATCTTCGAAATGGGAACGATGAGAACTGTGCATTTATTTCGTTATTTCGATTAATATGTAGTGAGGTATAGTAATACTTCCAGGCATTGTTTTCTGGAAATTGTTAAACCACGTTTGTCAATTTGCATGGTGGATGGCTAAGCCAAGCATGCTAAACAAGAAAATCTTGTGGCAAGGAAAAGAATGCACTAACACATGACAGTGTTTCATTGCCAAATGCTCAAAGCATACAGACATATATCATCATTATCGTTATCATGGAAGCCAAATCAATTATGTATAAAGTGGCCAAGCATTTGGTTGGTACATGACGAGGTTGCTGCACCGAATGCCCGGTGGAGCTTATGGCAAAAAATCAATCATCATGGCATACCAAATGCACCTATGACTATCACTCGTATTTACAGTTTTTAGGGTTAGTTCAAGATAGATGATTTATTCTTTTTCTTCATCTCAGTGATTTCTTATATATGTTTCTCATGATTCCCTAGAAAATGCTGCACTGTAAGAGCGGCGCTTTTGCAAGACAATGAGGAGAAAGTAGTCGTTGAGGAGTCATTTGAATCAAAGACCATCTTTGATAAAGAGGGGAATATAAGCAGTGATGGAGCATCTGAGGGTTCTTCCACCAGTGACCTAGAAAGATGGATTATCAAGCTCGAGCAATCCGTCAATATCTTTCTTACAGTAAGGCCTCCCATCCTTCTCTGATAGATGAATGAGCAAATTGATATGACGCACTATTGATCAGAAATAGTTAGCTTTGGTGGTAAATAAAAAGGTTTCCATTCTTAGAAGGAGAAGACACAAATGGAGTTATCAGTCTTGTATTTATTCTAACTGGCATCATGCCTTACTTAGTAAGACATAAATGGATTTTTCAGTCTTGTAGTTATTCTAACTGGCGTCATGCCTTACTTAGTACTTTAGGGATTGAAGGCATTGTGATGTTTCATTTTGCAGTCGCACGGATTTTATACTAATATCTGTAGCTTATAACCTTTTTCCAGGACTCGGTGATTATGATTTTGGATACTTTGTACAGTGATCGGCACTATGCCAGGTTCTTTGTACTGGAGACCATTGCGAGAGTTCCTTATTTTGGTGAGTTGTCAAGCTTATAAAAGTAGGACCATGGATTTTTATTCCATCATATGCTTTATGTCCTGACAACACTGATTAAATTTCGAGAAAGGTGTTGCATAATGGTTGAGGCATATGTGAAGCACAAAGTCATCAGAATATTGACTGGACTAATCATGCATTTTGTGTTTAAGGAGATAAACTGTTATGACAATTTCACACAACAATGTTAGGAAAGTGGGAAGTTTTCTTGTGTATGCTCTTTGGGAATAATGATTAACGTCATTTTTTTTCTTCTTTTGGCAGCCTTTATGTCAGTTCTACATATGTATGAGAGTTTTGGTTGGTGGAGGAGGGCTGACTATCTGAAAGTCCATTTTGCTGAAAGCTGGAATGAAATGCACCATTTGCTTATCATGGAAGTAATGTCTTTCTATTTTCTTTTTGAATGTATGTATCTAGATATCCACTTTCTGATAAGAGCCCTGCAAAGTGAACTATATATCTTTTTATAAGTTGGTTCTGTTTGTTGATAAGGTTGAGGATTTTATTACAGGAATTAGGGGGGAATGCTTGGTGGTTTGACCGCTTTCTTGCCCAACACATTGCCATCTTTTACTACTTGATGACAGCCTTCATGTATGCATTAAGCCCAAGAATGGCATGTAAGTTTGCAAATATCTTCTATAGAACTGTCATGCCTTGGTTTCTGGAGATTAATGATTGCTCAAAGCCCTTGGCCACTAGAGCCTTACTTATTTAGGGTAAACTTTGTCATCATATTCATGGAGCTGACAAGCAACTGCTTCCATGAGCATATCTTTTTTCCGGACGAAGTCTTCTCCTGAATACCGGCCGATTTTAATTGGGAGAAGGGGGTAGTTTGGGGTTGTTTATGTTGCTCATTATCATTTTTCAACAGGTTATAACAGTTATGTATTTGGAATTTCTATTCTCCAGATCACTTTTCAGAATGTGTAGAGAGCCATGCATTTTCAACTTATGACAAATTTCTCAAGGCCCAAGGAGGTGAGATCAGAAGCTCTTGAAATTTGTTCTTTTATTCGATTCTGATGCAGTTATACATGGATGCACACAAGGCGGACTTACACTACCTTATAGAAGTCATATGACGGAGGGTTTCTCATTTGAATTCAAAAAGGGAAAAAAGGAGGAGGGACTTTTTTATGTGGATGTTTGAGACTGCATGTGATGGGTTAGCAATGAGAGGGTTGCATGATAGAATTTGAACCGCTGAAAAGTCACGCTGACAGGCTTGACAGGGAATTGCATTATTTCATTCTTGCCTAACATCAGCTTCGAGGTTTCCTGCAATCTTTAGATCATTTAATGGCAGTCTCGTGGGTGACACTTAATCATGTTATTGCATGAAAAGCCATCCTTTAAGGTAAATTTTAGCCAATATATGCACGATGGATCTGGTTGTGCCTACTGTATTTTGACCGGCTGTTTCATTGCAGAGGAATTGAAAAAGTTGCCTGCACCTGAGGTCGCCGTAAAATACTACACTGGGGATGACTTATACCTGTTTGGTAAGTTCGTTTTATGTTTATTGTCCTTTTCCTGTATGGCCAATTTTCTTTGTTTTGTAATTTTTCATGTTAAATATTAACGTCTTTCATAAATTTGTTCAGATGAATTTCAAACTTCCAGACCACCTCAGTCTCGGAGGCCAAAAATAGGTAAGTGATAGCTGGCTGCATGTCTGAGCCTGAGATTTTTCCTTTTTAGTTCCTACAAGGAACATATATGCTCATAATAAGTGGATACAAAGTGTCACATTATATTTAGTTATAAGAAGGTTCAAGAGCTTGGCTGGCACACTGGAGGCCACAGTTTGTTTTTCATGTGAATGGTGTTAATGGCGTTAGCAAAACTGTATATGGCGGTGTGTCTGTTTCAACTAGTAATAATCAGAGGTTACAGGAGCTCGCTCGTGTTTTGGTTGTCCGGCTATTTTTTGCTTTAAATCTTTCTAAAGAGCATCGAGGATCAATTATGATGCATCAGCTAAACTTGGGTTTTTCCTGTATTGCTACTCTTTGTCAGAGAACTTGTACGACGTGTTCCTTAACATCAGAGATGACGAAGCTGAACACTGCAAGACGATGAAGGCATGTCAGACGCATGGGACGCTTCGGTCACCTCATTCAAACCCAGAGTATGCTTCGGAAGATGATTTGGGTTGCGTACTTCCTCAGGCAGATTGTGAGGGTATTGTTGATTGTTTAAAGAAATCTGTCGCTTCTTCACAAAACCAAGGCTAGAAATGGGAGCGACAAGCTACAGTTTTAAGGTTTTGTATAGTTATTGTATAAAGAGACGATATAGTGAAAATCATTACAGATGTCCTAGTTAAGATTAATGAATGTCTTGGCAACCCCTTTTCATTATTTTGCACTGTATCTTTGTGATATTGTAGGTTCTTCATTTTTGTCAAAGATACAGTGTGCTCCTGGATTCGTGTAAGCCCTCATGCATTACTCTTCGGCCTCTTTTCGTTCGCCATGAGCAATCCGGCAGTCCAATTCAGGGTTGAACTAATTGAGGGCTAAAAAGGTTTCTTGGCGATTTTTCAATTATCTCGCACTTTTTGCTGATGCAATCAATCCTTCCCTTCGAATGCACCGTTAAAAGTATTAAGTTGCTGATAATTTTGAACGCGAATGACAAGGTAAGTGAGAATGTGTTTGAGGAACAATCGGTGAAGTTTTGAACTTATGTTTGGAATTACTTTCCCTTCACATATTCGGGATTTATTTTCTTGTTAGCACAATATCCTTCAACGGGAGATGTAGAAGTATATCAAGCTCTAGATTCATTTCACATCCCATGGCTTTCACAGTTATGGTCTAAGTTTGGATCTACTTAGTTGAATTGAACAGGTCAAGATATGGTGCATAAAGTAGGAAGCAAGTGTTCTTAGCACTTACATGAAAGCAAATATTTGTTCTGTCAAGTGGCATCTACTATCTAGCACTCATGTTACGGTGTGTATCTGCTTTTCTCTGTCTATGAATTAACCAATGGATAAACCCCCTTTAGGACATGAAATTCTAGACAGATGAACAAGCCTTGTGCATATTTCAGTTAAGTTTAGCTTGTTCTCCACAGGTCAGACATATGTGCCATCATCGTAGATCGTCGGAGATGTTGATGATGGCTCATCTCTCATCGACATATTGTCGGTGTTTCTACACAGGCTGTCGCCTATCCCGCTGCTTATCATCGGTTTGCTTCTTCTGACAGGAATGAGACCAATGAGGATGCAAGTTCATATTTTATTTGTGCCGTAGTCGGAAGAACAATAGCCCGGCTGCGAGCAGTCAAGGAACGATCAAGGTACTCATCTTTGCATCCAAAATGGTCAGCTTAACAAAGAAAATAATAGGATTGAAGCATGAAGGTTGCGCATCTATGTGTAAGCTGAACTGTTAGGCATCAGATAACGCTGGAACCTGATTTTAACGTTCGTCTCTACCTTCTATTTTGAAGCAAAAGAATTGTTTCTAGCTTCCAAAACTGTTCCAGTTAATCATCATCATAAGCGAAGCGATGGGCTCGACTATGGGCCGGGCCGGTCCGGGCCAAAATCCGATGGAGCCCCGCAGTACTTCCTTGTCTGTCGTCTCCATCCGCGACTTCGCGGTGTTTGTGCTCTCAATCCGATCGCGCAGTGTATTAGCAGTTCGATTTCAGGAAGATGAAGAAGCAAACAGTAGCATACGCGAGCCGACCGTCGAGTCGCCAAATCTCCCCCGCTCGACTATCATCCCGCCTCGCAGAGTTCTACCATATGATCGCGATCCTACCCGGGTCTGAAAATTTCTCCGGCACTTCGGCATCACGAGCCATGTCCCGGACATTTTTCGGTGTCCTATCGGAGCGAACTCTTGTAGGAAAAAAGCGAGGACACCTTTTGGAAAAGGAAGGTGTCGGACCGTGCAACTTTGTGATTCACCACGGATCATCTTTCCTTTCGCTGTCGAACTTTGTTGCCTACGTTATCATCCACCAAAAGGTAGAAAAACACACCACGCCACGATCACTTCGACAGGTCGCAATCGTCCACCTGCTTCACGATATAAAACAAACCATTACCAAAGCCGCTTTCCGAGTGAAGGCAGGCCTCATAGACACGGAAAAAGGGGCCGCGAAGTGTTTGTCGCCATGCGCGATTCACGTTCGAAAGTATATACTTCGCGCGATTCGCGTTCGAAAGTAGCTCCAAAGGTACAACCATACCGCAGGAAATTACCAAGAAAGTTCTAACCCAACTATATTTATATCAGTTCGGTCATAAATCTTTTAATTTAGCTAATTTAGTCATAAATTTTTTGACGATTTATTAATTTAGTACATCCGGCCAAAATTAAATTCCTAACGTGAACGTCAGCTACCTTACGTGACATGACTGGTGCTGACGTGAATAAATTTTTAAAAATTTATCCAAATTTTTCTCTTTTTCTTTCTTTCTTTCTCTTTCCCTTTTCTCTTTGCCAGTAACCGGTAGCTGGCCACTAGCCACTGGCCAGGGCAAGGGCCACCCTCGCCAGATTTGGCGAGATCAACCCTCGCCCAAGCAACGCCGCGAGTCCCATGGCCAATGACCAGCCACCGGTGAAAAGAAAAGGAAAAAAAATTCAAAAAATTATTAAAAAGTTGTAAAAATTGTCTATATCAACGCTGGTCATGCCACGTAGGATGGCCAGCGTATTTAGCAGCGATTTATGATTAAAGTTGGCCGAATGGTCTATATTGGCAAATCATCAAAAGGTTTATGACTTAATTGGCCAAATTGAAAGGTTTAGTACTAAATTGACACAAATATAATAGATTTGTGACTTTCTTAGTAATTTCCCCACCATACAGCGGTAATTCGCCTTCCGAACGCCAGACTTTACTAGCACGGCCAAATTATCCTCGTCAACGCTCATGCACGTCACGAAGTTGGAAGATGAGCTAGGAACTTTCGCAACTGCAGACGTGGTACCCCTTTGCCCAACGAACAGCCTCGGCCTGGATCGAGCAGTATCAACGGATGCAAATAGCTGAAAGAGGGATTTTACGCTCTCTCCATGATAATGATTGTTCTTTATGTCGACCCAACAAAATTGAACCAAACCTAACCGAACCACTTCGAAAATCAATCAACCGACCGAAAAACCGTTCGAGGTTTGGATCGATTTGGTCCGGTTCAATTCCATTCCGAGCTTTTCGGTTCAGCCTTATCGGTTCGGTTCGGTGCCGAAACCAAACCAGAGTTTGGAAATTCAGCTCTCAAACTCCACTTTCAAAGCAGCCACGAACGATATATTAAAATTTTGGCAGACCAGCCTTGATTTGTCTAGTGCGCCACTTTCGTCCCGCCCTCATCAAATCGACATCCTAATAATATAAGAAGACTAGTCTCTCCACCTGTCAAAGTTCAATTGGGATTAAGTTACCAATTTCCCAAAGTTTCTAGGGACTGTCGATTCGGACCATTTCACTGTTCATCATCGCATTATCCGTCACGTAAAGTTTAGGACCAAAAAAAAAAAAAGAGTTCAGGACAAATTTATGCCCCAGATCAGAGATTCGCTCACAACAAAAGGACAAAATAATTGTGAACAGGGATGTACAAAGAAACTAGGAACCGTCCAGATCGCTCGAAATCGGACTGAACCGATCCGAAATTGGCAGTTCATGTGGGGGTCGGTCCGATTCCCGATTCCCAGTTTCAATTTACTAGGATCGGTGAGTATAAGTCCAGTTCCCAGTTATAGGCGTGGAACCGCCCATCCGGACCGGACTGGAATATATATAATTTTTAAGAAAAATTTCCAGCCAAAAAAGAAAAGAAAACATTTTAAGAAAAATGAAAATCCTAAAATCTCTAATTTAAAGCTCAACGCCCATCAACTAAGTGCTCGTCTCGTCGCACTCTCACTTTGTTTGAATTGTCTCTCTATATCTTATTCATGGTATCGACTTTTAAGCTCAACGCCCATCAACTCAAGGCCTCGACTCTTAACTCTCATCAATTCACGGCCGTGCCTCCGGCCGTTTATCGTCTTCCTCTCGCTCTCGATCACCTCAATTTGCGTGAAACTTAACGGGACCGGTTCCATGGAACCAATGGGCAGTTCCCGATTCCAATTTTTCGAAACCGGTCCTTAGTGGGCGGTTCCTGGTTCTATGGTAGGAATTGCCCACCCGGACCATGCCCGCCCCTAATTGTGAATGCTCGACTCGTGTCGGGTTTCCGGGTTTCCGGTTTGATAAAGCTTGCTAGAAAGTTGAGCTTCAAATTAAATGTCCAAAAGCCGAGAACCACCCATGCGGACCATGCTCACCCCTAATCGTGAATACTCGAACTATGCCGGGTTTTCAGGTTTCCAGTTAGATAAAGCTTGCCGGAAGCTCGAGCTGCAAATTAAATGTCCAAAAGGACGTAATAATTGTGAATGCTCGACCCGTGTCGGGTTTCCGGGTTTCCCAATTTTAGGAAAATTTTGGGACACTTCCCTCCTTCGTTTTTTGCCTTGCCGTCCACGGCGAAAGCGCGACGAGAGTCTTCTTCGCCAAAGTCAACAACAGATCAGACCCCACAAAAGGAGCTTTTCCGCCTTTGAAATCCCTTAATCCCACCTTTCTCCGTACGAAGATCCCGATCCCGATCCCGATCCCGCCGGAATCGGATCCCCGGCGATCATCTTCCCCCCTCGATTCCTCCGGTTTTTTGGAATTTCTTTTGGGCGCGAAATGCCCATGACGCTCGACGGCGGCGGGGCGCCGCCGGAGGGCGTCGGCGGGAGGCCCTCGCCGGCGAACGGGGCGGAGGGGGAGAGGGACGGGGACGAGCTGTTCGTGCCCCCGCTGAACTTCGCGATGGTCGACGGCGGCGTGTTCAGGTCCGGCTTCCCCGACGGCGCCAACTTCGGGTTCTTGCAGTCGCTCGGGCTCCGGTCGGTCATGTGAGTGCGACGTCGCCGGGGCTGGGGGGGCCCTGTTTTCTCGGCGCGGCTCGCTCAGCGGAACTGGGGTTTCCCCTCGCGTGTGCGTGTGAGTGTGCGTGTGCGTGTGTCCTGAATGTGGCTGATTGTGGTTGTGGGTTTATGGGATTGTGCAGATATTTGTGCCCCGAGCCTTATCCGGAGGCGACTGACGAGTTCCTGAAGGCCAATGGGATTCGGCTTTTCCAGTTCGGGATCGATGGGTGCAAGGTAATGCTCTGGAATGGCCTTCATTTTTCCTTTCTCAGATGACAGTGACGTAGCGAGTGGCCATGGAGTTGTTGGAATTGGAATTCAACTGTTGATGTAAATTAGCAATTGGGGATATAAGTTCTAACCCTTGGAATCTGTAGTTGCTGATGATAAATGGCTTCTTTTGTATCAACTGTGTATAGGATTCTTAAACAGGTCTAGCAAAGTGATATCGCGATTTTGGAGATACCCTTTTTCCTGTTTTCGAATGACTGTGATGAAGTTTGGTCACTTGATGCCATGCTAATTATATGCTTCAAATTTCTATTTTTAAATGATGTGGCCTGTGGGTTTTTTGCAAATGAATTAGCTGCAGAGTCTTCTTAATGCTTCTGCTTGCATGTTGCATGGAGTAAGCACAGTCTAACCTTCACTTAATGTGGTTTACTATCATATACTATCTTATGCCATGTTAGAGGCTATTTTTTAAGCATTAGCTCCTTTTGTCCTTGACCTGTGTTCGTACAGAAAATAATCTACTCGTTACTGTTTACTCACATGATCATGTGCTGCGAAATCAACCTTTTAAGATAGGGCAGGTACGGGACAATTTATATTATCCCACATATCTCTATGCAAAAAGAGAAGGGTAAACAGCAGAGATGACAACAAAATACTTTATCTGCGAATCATCCTGCCTCCAGTGAAGCTGCCAAAGAATAAACTGTCCATCCAGACTATTCAAAGATGGATGCTGGGCTAATTGTTGGTAGCCTCAGCTTTACGGAGACTGCAATTCTTTTGATGTATCAAGGTCAAGAATGCTGGCCTTAAGCATATTTGAAGTGGTGTGCTTTCATAAGAAACCAGTAATGCTCGTTTTCTCGCACCTAGGACCCTTTGAGTGCATCTGATAGCTGCGGTGTCATGCTTTAGCGGATCTTACTGGTCATAGAAACCTAATCAATCTTCTTGCAAGACAATGATAATCCTGCTCTTTCTTGCCTAGTATTTTCCTAAAATGTCCCGTGACTTGTGATTTGCTGCTAGGCATTCGAATCCAGGTCAAGTTGATGCATTGATGTCAGAAGTATACTCACAGACTCGAGAGAATACGAATTCAGTTGCTCCAATTGCTATCCGTAATTTGCACTCACTTGGGGCGCGAACAATCTCTTTTAGTGGCAGATACACATGGCTTTCCTGTGTTTTTATTTATGGATGAACTTGCTTTTTATGAGTCCTTTGCAAACCAGCTGCAACTACAGATGGTGCTTATATTAGGTTAAACCACCCCCCGCCATGGGTCCTCACTATTGTCGAGAATCTGAGCTGTGCAACCATCTGCTTAACAGGTGGACAAGATTAGATAATCATCAGATAAATGGAAGTTGCAGCATTGCAGGGTATTGAGAAATCGGACAGTGATTATTATGGTTTGTAACAAGCTATTAATCTAAGAGAACTGAAGAAATGTAACTAGGGGGTATTCCCCTATTAAACTTTTAATTTCTGGTCGGATAGTGAGGCATGTTACTGCATTTTGGTTCCTCTTGTAGCAGATTCACTCTGCTTCGTTTATTGAATCAATAAAACTCTCTTGCTCCAGAAAAAAAAATAAAAAATAAAAATTTAACAACAACACTTTTGCTGAATCGACAATGTGATATGTGCATTATATGCCTTCATGTTTTTCTTTTTAATGTCAACAATATCCTTTAATTCCTCGTGAGATGATCAGATTATAGAATATACATGGTTGTATTAGAAAAATTATATTTTATTGCAAAAAATGATATATTTGGTCAAAGATTGTCCTAACATACGGTAACAGTTCCTGTAATTGATCAGTTTTACTCTGTACAGGAGCCTTTCGTCAATATTCCAGAGGAAGCAATCCGTGAAGCGCTGAAAGCACTTCTTGGTATAGTTCAATATGAGATGTGACTTCACATTATGTGTGGTTAGCTTGCTTGATAGACAATTGCTCAAGTATATGGTTCTGGCGTTGTGATTGCAGATGTAAGGAACCACCCTGTCTTAATCCACTGCAAACGTGGGAAGGTAACCCTTCATTTCCTATTTACCAATCATTTTCTTGAAGATCAAGGTATACCCCAATGTTGACCAACAATCTGCTCATCGATGCCTAGCAGCACCGAACCGGTTGTCTTGTGGGATGCTTTAGAAAGTTACAGAGGTGGTGTCTGTCTTCTATCTTTGATGAGTACCAGAGGTTTGCGGGCACGAAAGCTAGAGTATCGGATCAGAGATTTATAGAGTTGTTCGATATTTCGAGCTTGAAGCACTCGCCAATGTCATTTTCTTGTTTAAAAAGATGACATTGATAGTTCCAGCTGTTGCTGCCGACTACCAAGGGTCCAAAAGGAGCGTCCGAGATATTGAAGTCGAGTCACAGTATGTTTTCTATCTTTAACGCTTTAACACCGTCTTGAGGGTAGAGTAGTATGCAAAGTAGATGATTCTAACTTTTGGGGACTATCGTGTGGATATCCGAGAGTAGAACGGGGTGCAAAGCAAATGTCGTTCTTCGCTACTGCTGTCTGCATATTATCTTTTCCGTTTGTTCGTCAGAGTTACTGAGTATATTAGTCGATATCTCAGCTTCTCTTTTCGACAAGAGATCGTGGAGTTAGCTGGGTTAGTTGGACATTTCGCGCTGTGTGGTAGCACTTGCCAATCTCACTTTCTTTGCTGGAAAAGACGGACAAATCCGGCCAATTTTCAATCCGTCACTAGCAACCACCGCGGTATAAAAAAAAGGAGCAGCATACCTGTTGTCGTCGTCTTTTGGGGTTAGAATAGAGATGCAGAGTAAGATGTTCATTACCTGGATGAGTGCGTGGAAGAACCTCTGAGAGCAGTATACTGGTGTTCCCTGCTGTAGTTTTTTGTTCTTCTCTGCAAGTGTGGCATCCGAATCTTTCACTTCACTCGATCCCTTTTCGATTCGATCGCCATGTCGTGTCCACACGCGCATCAGGTAAAGCTCTCTACTCGTGGGGGGGCGGGCGGGCGGGCGGCGAATGCGACCCCCGCTACGCGTATATGAGTGGCGTCGTCATGATTCGAGTCGCAAGTGTCTCTCCCTTTTCCATGAGATGCTTCTTTTTATATGTTTGTTGGAAGAGCCACTCTGTAGAGAGATTAGACATTAGTGGGGATCCTCCCCCCTTCTCAGCATTTTGCTCTTTTCCCCAGTGGTGGACTGGCCCTCTTTTCCCATGTCGCCATTTCCCGGTGGATCTGCACTACCCGAGCACGTGATCCCACGTGGTGGTCACGTGCCTCCCGGTTCGCTCTGTGCTGCTTGGGCCACAATCGCCCGGCGAATCTCGCTGCTGACCGGGCTGCACTTGGTCGAGATCTGGTCCGGTCTCGATGCGTCAGGGACCGTGCATCGTGCAGTTAAAGTATTCAGAATCTTGCGAAGTTGTGTGTTTTTTTTCAACTTTGTAAGTTAGCATTATTGCCTTTTGACTCATGCGAGAACATAATAGAAAGATGCCTTGCGGGGCCCGGAGATAAGGTTCTCTGTGGCGACAAAATTTGGTGGGGACTGCGACCATTACCAACCGCCCGGTCCCCCCTCAATGCTTTTTACCTAAACGTCGTCGTTATTGTCAAGATAATTAAGCACGGAATCACGCCGTCATCTAACATCTTCTTTTAAAAAAAATTTCAGTCGGACCTGTTGGCACATCACCTAACGGTTTTTTCATTCGGCGTAACTTTTAAATTGCCGGCCCCTCGGATCTTCGACGGAGAGCACGATTAGCCGCCCGATCAAAGGGTTTGGGCCCTCGTCTCCCGGGGCGGCGGGCGGCCATAATGGTCAAGAGAAATCTAATTTATACACAGATCTACACTAATAATGTATTCTTTTCGGACAGTGTACGTATTCGATGCGTTTGGGGGGCGGTTCCATTATTCCTTCACTTTTGCAGCATCAGAATAATGCTTTCCAAAGGTCGATAATTTCGGATCGCCCTTTGAAATCCGCCCATTGTTTCGTCGCTCTTTCTTTGCGTCGCTCTTTCCTTTTGATCCCAAAAAAAAGTGGTAGATCTGACTCGCAGCGCTGTCCTTTTTAAACTCGAAAAAAAACAAGAAAAGGGCAATCCATCGATGTAACTTCCGCTCTACGAAATGTTGAGATTGATATGGAATTATTCGATATCGCTTGTTATCTACGGATTCTAAATTGATTGGCCCGTCACTTGAAACCATATCGTAATGTTGAAGGTTCGAAGTTTATTTACTCATATGCCACGCTAAATCCGATCTCTTTTAATATATATATACACACGTATAAACATATGCATATACGTATATACGTATATATAGGAAGCGATTTCGGTTTCGAAATCTAGCGTTTTATAGCTTTCAAAGTTGTTGCCGCCTATGCCACCAGTGCTTGTTGTCTAATAAATGGAAAAGGTTCTTTCAAGACACCCGTGACAGCTATTTGGCGAAAATAACAAGGCAGATGTTAGTGTTTTTTTTTTCGTACAGGAAAAGCGACACAAATAATCCGTGAATGTCAGCTCGATATGCAATATTATCTCCGGACTTTTAATTTATTCAGTGTGGTCCATGAACTTTTAGTATATATTCAATTCAGTCACGGACTATATGAAAATGTTCAATGTTTTCCCCGAACTTAAATTTACGGAAGGATAGCATTCTATATTATCATGTAATCTATGGATTGGTTTGTGAAAATTTGCCAAAAGTTCAGGGACAACATTGAATATTGAGCCAATGTTCCTATGTCACCATCCTTTTTGTATATGATAACTACGTTTTACTCAAATAATCATAAATTTTCAAACGTTTTGGGTGATGCCAACTTGAGTTGATAGCGGCATTTTCCCTTGACCATCAAGAGATAAATACCTTTCGGTACACGTGACAAAAACATAGAATACGATCCCCAAAAAAAAAAAAATAAACTTTGGGCGGCGAGATTAGTTGCGCTCCTCGACTATCGTCTAAAATTAATAATTACACGAGACCATCCAGATACGATAATTAAGTAATCGATAATACGGGAAAATATATACATAGATATATATTCGCGGAAAACGGTATATTATATTATACAATGGCTCTCTATCTAACTTGAGGACTAATAGTCAAAAAAGGAAAACTAATTTAAGACGGTGTCGGGTCAACATGAAATTAAGAAAAACTAAGCAAGCATTAGGTGTCTAAATAGAATTGTAGAAGATGGACCATGCCCTAATTTTCTTAGATTAATGGTCAAATTCTCGTTCACAGCTCAAACCTAACGTTCCAATGTAGGAGGCGGCGGAGACATAGAGATAGAGAGGGGGGAAACGAGGGCTGGGGCCCACTTCTTCGATTATCCCTAAGTTTAATCAGCGCCCGTTGCGCATGGGCCACGCACACATCGCCATGCGTCGCATAAAAAAAAAAAAATACCCTAAATTTGAATGGTCTGGATCTCAAACTAGTATACCCGCGACAGATTTTCCAAGGTGTCGGGACAAAATAGCCGCAAAAATTAGGGATTTTGGCAGATTTTCCGGCCTCATTTCAGGGATTTTTTTTAGATCTGGCTTTTTCAAAAATGCTGTCATATAGGGACTCGTTTATTTCGAATTGCCACGTTGAATCCACCTCACATCCCGACCGCCCTAGGGGTTTGCTGGTAAACTTGTCGAAATGGATTATAGATTCATTTGTTAACCCATATTTGATTAGCCGAGTTGTTGTATGGATTAGTAATATTCAGTAAATGGGTTTAGAATAGTAAATGCCGAAATAATGTGAGTCTTAAATGGGTTCGCAAATCCAACTCACCTCTATGACTCTATCTTCATTCTCTCTCGCTCTCACTCGATCTCGTGTTAGCTCACCTTAGTTTGTCTCGACATGATCGATATGACGGACGGACGACGGAACGAGCAATTGTTACAAAAGATCAAACGATCATATTGAATTGTCCAACACGTCACCCGATCTAAACCCGATCTGACCGCCGTTCGACGGGTCAACTTGACTGCATGGGTTCACGTCGGCAATTTAACGGAGATATTCCGAACAGAGCCGACGACGGAGGGGCCAAATTTGTAGCGAATTTTCCCGGTTCGGGACCAATTTTTCGTAGGTGACCGGTTCGCAATTTTTCGTGGCCCGGAAAAAATCCTGGAGCGCGCGGTTCGAGAATTTCCTTTTTCTCGTGGCACCAAAAGTTAAAAAAAAAGAAAAGGAAGAAAAAGGAAAAAGGAAAAAAAGAAAAAAATAAAAAAAGAAAAAAAGGAAAAAGAGTGGGGCGTGAAAACCCTAGACGGATGCATGACAGCTGTCGCGCAAAAACAATATATAATCAATGCCCCGCTTCGGGTGCTCCGTCGCCTTCTCCGCACCCCACACGTCGCCATTTTCTCTCTCTATCTCTATCTCTGTACCCTCCTCTGTAAGCAAGAAGGAAGAAGAAGAAGAAGAAGAAGGAGACGAAGAAGGAAGCAGAAGGAAGGAAGAAGAAGAAGGGAAGAAGTTGAGCTCAAGCTCGCGCTGATGATGCTCCCTTTTCCCCCCTCCCGACGATTCTCTCGAATCGAACCTGATCCCTTCCAGATCGCGTTGAATCGGATTCGCCCGGGGAAAAGGGGGTTTGCGTTTTCCTCTCCATCTCTATCTTCTCCGTCGCCGTCCGTCCGGTCCGGTCCGGTCCGTCAGTCCTCGAACTGCAAGAGCGGGCGAGGGTTTTGGGGGGGTGCGAAATGGCGGGGCTTCCGGTGGAGCTGATCACCGAGATACTGGACCGGCTGCCGGTGAGGTCGCTGCTGCGTTTCCGGTGCGTGTCCAAGCGGTGGCGCGGCATGATAGACAGCCCCGGGTTCGTGAGGTCGCACCTCTGCCGCTCCGTCGAGTCCAGCACCAACCTCAGCCTCTTCCTCCGCCACTCCTCCAGCCTCTACTGGATCGATCTGGGGTCCCTGCGACGCGTGGAGGAGACGAACTACCCGCTCATGTGCTACAGCGACCAGATCAAGGTGCTCGGGTCCTGCAACGGCCTGCTCTGCATCTCCAACGCCGCCGACGACGTCGTCATATGGAACCCCTCCACCCGGCGGCACAAGTTCCTGCCGTACTCGGCCGTCGAGGTGCGACGCGCGTCGGTCTTCTCCGTTTGCGTTTACGGGTTCGGGTACGACGATAGGAGCGATGACTACGTGCTGTTGAGGCTGGTCCAGCTCGTGACCGAGCCGATCGAGTCCGAGGTTAGTATCTACAGTTTGAAAGATAACGCGTGGAGGCGGCTCCGCGACATGCCGTACTCTCTGGTTTATCCCCGCAAAATGGGGGTTTTCGCGTGCGGCCGCCTGCATTGGATCATGACCCGGGAGCTGGTGTCGGATTCGGCAAACTTGCTGGTGGCTTTTGATTTCTGTGTTGAGGATTTTAAGGTGGTGGACCAGCCTGAGGTTATAGATAATAAGCTTGACATGGATGTGGCCGTCCTGGGAGGGTGTCTTTGCCTTAGCATCAATGATAGTCACATGGGTGTCGATGTGTGGATCATGAAAGAATATGGATTGAAAGAATCATGGGCTAAGCTGTTCTCCATACCTCAATCTGAAGTCTCGAGGTCTCTTGGATTTGTCCGGCCATTGGCTTTCTCCCATAATGGTCGTCAAGTTTTGGTGAGACAGGACAGCAAGAATCTGGTTTGGTATGATTTAGAGACTAAGTGTGTCAACAAGGTCGATATAAGCGGCATGCCGAGTTCCTTTGAAGCAGAAATTTGTTTCACAACCCTTGTTTCGGTCGATGATTATGGAGGAGTCACCAAGAAGAAGCAGCAAGAATTAGAAGATAAGGAGAATAGGAGCAAGAGGTAAGTACTTTGTGAAAATTAGCAAGTTCTTTTGTGTTGGACTGTCTCAGATTCTTCATGGACAGACCTTAAATGACCTGGTTGGTGGAGCGGATTGCTTGTACTGCTCCCTCCCTCTTGCATGTTTGTGAAAAACGTGAAGTGAAAGAAACTTTTCCACGGCTTTTGGGACGGAACAAGGAAACCGATACGAAAATGATGCATGTCCTGCTTAAAGGATAGTTCTTTCTAGAGGAAGAAGAGTTGTTCGGTTGATGCAACGGATGATCGGATCCTCTCTTTTTCTGGACGGGAGAACTTTCGGGTAGTCAAGGAGACTACTAAAGTGGTTTTGTGATCTAATTAATTTGAAAATATGGACAAAGAATAGAGGAGATGATTGATGACTAAGGGGATCTAATGTGGGAATTGGGAACTTGGAATTGAAGACTACTTGCCAGATTATGTTTCACTAAACCAAACGGCCATGCGTACTCCTTTATTTTTTTTTATCCATATTTTTACTGATAAAAGAAATAAAATAAAACAGTTTGAAAGGAGAATCCATTTTATAGAAGAGGAGTCTATGCATATGAGGAAAACACATTCACTAAAGTTTCAGTTGAAACAATAGGTTAGAGAACATCTATTTAAGAGCTAAGACAGCCACAAAAAGAGATGTGTGTTAGTTATTCTGATTACATTCCATCCATCGTACCATTATGGTTGCTTAATGACAGATTGAATTGTCAGTCTGCTTAGTCTAGTAGTGGGGAACTCACAGCTGCCAGTAGCTTCACTGTTATATAGAAACTGCAACAAAATGTCTCTGGTACATATTTTGGTGACTTGGCTTACTCATACCTCTCATCTTTACTACTGTTATTGATTGTTTAGTTGATTCGAAACTGCCTTCCTCCTGTCTAGGGATGACTTCCTCTCAGTGGGTTTCAAGCTTGTTCTTTGAGCTAATGGGGGCATTGTTGTGCAACGGCGGTGAGTTATCTCGATGAACTGTGATTACTCTGATAAGTGATTTTGCTTAACAAATTTTGTCGAGCATGATATTTTATAAAGTAGTACTTTAATTGAGAAAATATAGCTCCATTCGGATTGTCGATTTTTAAACCAAAACCGTCTTGTTTTGGGGGGAGGCAAACATTTATTGTATCTAAGTAACGTACTTAAGCATCATATAGTGTTTTTCTTTTCTAGATAAACCGTCTTATGGTGACACATGCTGTCTTTGTCCCATTGGTATGACATGGTCATGGAGGAATAAAACGTGAGCAGAAGTAAGAGCTAACTAGTATGACGGAGTTCGACCAAAAAAAAAAGAAATTGTACGGCGGAGATCTTGAAGGGTTTTATTAGCGAGTTTCCCCGTCATTTGTTTATGCCCTCGATCTTTCACCTTTTATTATACTTTTTAACTTGCTATATATTCTGTGTTTTATATTGTTTAATTTGATACTTTCATGTTTGTCTGATGTCGTTGATGCATCTTTACCATACTTGTGTTGAAACAATGTCAGTGTCAGTGGCTTTTTGTTTCTGAACTTCTTTAAGATGCTGATTTAGGGCCTATTTGGTAACACTTCTATTTTTTGTTCTTTTGTTTCCTGGAACTGAAAAAGAACGGAAATCCGTTTGGTAAGTGGCTAGGGAATAGATTTGGAACAGAAATAAAAAGTAAAAAAAATTTATTTTATTGTTCTCGGGAACAAAATTTGAAACAAGGTCACCGGCCAGAAATAAGGGCCGACGAGGTGGGCAAGGCCAACCTCGCCGTTGCCGGGCGAAACCCACCTTGCGGTGGTTCGGCGAGGTCGAGCCTCACCGGTGGCTGCGCGAGGCTCGACCTTGCGATGGCTGGGCGAGGTTGGCTTTGCCCGGCCATGGCGAGCCGACCTCGAACTCGCACAGCCATGACGAGGCCGACCTCTACAAAATTATTAAAGAACTAAAAAAATTCCTCATCACAATTTTTTTTACGATCGTACCAAACGCATTTATGTTTTTTTCCTATTTTGAGAATAGAAATTTTGTGCAGTTATAATATGCGTTCTTCTGCTCAGAAACTCGTTCAGAGAATAGAAATAGAAAAAACTATTTCTGAAAAGAAATTGTTCCCGGAACAGAAATGTTACCAAACGTACCCTAAATTATTACTTCTAATAGAGTGTTGCATTTAGTAGTTCTTAAAACTTTCAGCGTAAGAGATTTGTTTTCCCTCCCAATTCATGATAAATCCTATGCGTGTAAGATTGTCCTTTAATAGTGAAAAACATATTTGAAAAACAATTGATAAATGCTTCTGTGTGCCCAAGGCCTTGCCATGACTGCCAATTGGTTTTTCCAGGTGCTGCATACTACTCAGCGAAGGAAATGCAATAGGAGAAGTAGAGATGTATGCCTCAGTATTTAGATTCATGGCTCAAATTTCTACGATATGGACCGACGTATCATCGCGAAAGGTATGGCGAAAAAAAATGGATGGATAAAAAATAACTATCCGACCTGCGCAACTTATTTCAGCCAGTAAGTAGGGAATGCTTTTTTCTTTCCACGAAGAACAAACTGCTGAAAACTCCTGTCAACAGAAGTAACACAAAGAAGAACTAATTAGCACAAGTAAGGAAACCTACTATCTGACATGCCTGCCGACAAGAACCATACAACTTGAAATTCAAGCTACGGATTGCGATATTTCTTGAATATGGCATAATAAGTCTACCCCGTTGATCTGCTCCTTCAAGTCCTTACCCGTGCTTCAATTTGCCCATGGCCAACAACACCTTGGTGAGATTTTCGTCGAAGGAGGACATGACATCCGTCAATTGAGTTCTCTTGGCACAAGACTCTTCTCGACCCTTTTCTCTGACAATAGCAATAGTGGTAACATCTGATTTCAACTTTCTCTCAACCGCTAGGTATGCATTACCAACTCTCTCAACCACACCCTCTACAACTTGATCTAATACCATTTGTCACGGGCAGACAATTTGAGATCGTGAATTGTGCGGCAGTCAGGCTCTGAATGACTCGTTCACCCCTTACTATAGTTGTCGAAGCTCGGCCTTCCCCTGAAATTTTGCTCACTCGCTCACTTGGCCCATCTCGAATTGTACAGAGAAACTTTAGAGAGACGAGTGTTTATACTTGAAGTGATAGTTACCATCTGAAATTCGAACCAGCTAGCTTGCCTTTGACATCATTATCGGACACCTCTGTGAAAAATTGATGTTCAAGAACCCTGCAAGGATGTGATACTGGAGGAGGAGAATGTGACACTTGGATTCTGCAACATTCTCCCAAGAATACTTGAATGTCCTCAATTGAAAATTACAGTTGACTGCAGTAGTGGCAAGGTTTGGGGTTACAAACATGCTTCAAATGGATGGATTATAGTTTCCTCCTGAAAGAATTTTGGTAAATACCGATTGTCACAAGTTGATGTAAAATGGATGAGCAGAGCCCTCTTCTAAAAATGACGATTTTGTGGAACCCGAGAGCGATCACGATCAGTGGAGGAAAGGTTCCATTCATGCTAATAGCATATGCTTGCAGGCTTTTATTGATCAAAGTGCTAAAATAAAAATAAGCTGCTCTAATGTTTGTCTTCCAAGAGGAAAAGGTGACTGGTAAGCTTTTTGGAGAGAAGCATGGGTAACGATAGCGTATGATACTGGTTCTAGCAGCTGAAGAAGCTTTGTATTGATTCTAGTATCTTCTATGAGACATCATTTGGTATCTGGTCAGAGTTATAGACCAAATAAAATTAGTGGGAGAGGGAGGATTCCTACATCTGGTTTGAAAAGTGACTGCTGAGTGTTGCCTTCTTGGTTTGTTATGCTAGGAAGTTTGCTTTTGCTGCAGTTTAATGGCAATGTACCACACATGAAGGTTGCTGTGGCCATTTTTTCTGATAGTGCCTGGAACACTATTAGAACGGAGCATCTATCGTTGCCCGGCCATGCTAATCTAGTTCAATCCAAATCCATGTGAAGCATTGTTCTATAACAAGCTCAGTTAAAAATTCCATACCCAATGGGTTGAGTGCACTCCGATTGCCTGAGAGTGAGGAATGTCGTGCAATGTTGTTGATTAATGGGAGGGTTTTTTTCTGACGAATGGGGAGTCAGTTCTTCTCCAAGGAAACAGTCCCCTCATAAAGCATTGTTCTATTACAAGTGTTAAACAGTACATACCCAATGGGTTGAAGGCATTCTAATTGCCCGAGAATGAGGAATGTTGTGCACTGTTGTTGATTAATGGGAGAGTTTCTTCTGACGAATCGGGAGTCAGTTCTTCTCCAAGGAAAGTGTCCCCTTATGAATTCAACTTTTGAGGGATCTTTCTTTTGCTGCCGAGTAAAGCAAGGAGCTTGTTTTGCCAGGTGATGCTTCCGAGCCATCATCTTTTAAGCAATCATTATATCCCGGAATATTAGAGTTTCATATGGACGGATTGAAGATCGAAGGTAAATATTTTTTCTCCTTAAATGTTGTCCCGTTTGAATGGGGGCCTAAGCACCTCATTTTACGCGATCTGCGGTTTGGTTATGTCGGCTTCTGAAATGTTAATAGTATAGGCTGTTTTGTTGTTTGTGGAGTGTCGGATTTCATCCAAGCGTTTGGGGAAAGGATCATCAGGGGTCTTGCATTGTAATCACCCAAAGCGAAGTCGAATCTGATCTACTGCGGAGTGAATGCACGTTGTAATTTGAATGTACTTCGATACCAAGAGTTTCCGGCCTGTTGCACCCTGCTCCTGCACGAGAATGTATCTTGTTTGCTCTGTTTTATTGTACGCATACGCAGGAGCGCATTGAAATTGCAGTTCCTTGCGACTGAATAGTAGGTGGGTAAGCACCAAAGGACTCGGTAGTTGACTCATCATCGTGACTTTCAGTACAGGTCGAATTGCGTGGGACGGTCCTTTTTAAGTCGTCCAGGGTCCTACCATTGTGTATTCTTTTTCCATGGAAATCTGCTCCTGCGTGGTACACGTGGGGAGCACCACTTTGTCCGATCCTGACCTGCCACCACCACCTTTGCATTTTTCTCGGTCTTGATTCCTCGGACCGAGACATTATCGATGGTCATGGAGGAGATATGATTCGGTGGAAAAAAGGGGTCGCCAGCGATTCGGCGTTGTCGGCACGGTTTCCAAGGGAATCTCGACTTAGAAATCCTCGTGGATCACGGGGCCTCTTTTTGTCTGCACTTGGTGTTGACGAAGGAGGCTGCCATCAGCTACAAGTCAAGGCATAGGTTTCCAAGATAATCTTGACGTCAGAAATCCTCGTGAAGCATCTGATGGGGGCCTTTGCCCTTGCTTCGGCGGGGCTTGCGTCGACCGACCACTGAAGAAAGAAGAGCTGGCGTAAGCTTAGTCAAGGCACACTCATGTTGTTGGGTTGAGACCCTTTTTGAGCGGAGTCAACCGCGGAGCCGATCCTATTTTCACGTGCCAACCAAAATTAAGGGAAGAAAAGAGAACGGTCTCATCGTTTATTTGGAGAGAAAAAAATAATTAATGCACAGTGTAGTTAGAAAGAAAGAGAAAAAAGAAATCAACGGGTCAACGTGATCATTTCCTTCTCGGTATGAATTTGTTGTTGGCCTTTGGTTCAATTCATTGGTCGGGTCCTTCTTGAAAACTGAAGTTGCTGGTGGGATGGAATGTATCCGCTACTCCCTTAAACTGCTTTTATCGGGCTAATAGGCGAGAAGTATGATTAATGTCTGGGCTAATACGATCGAGTATCCGGATGAAAAAGGTTGAATGCGATGAGATTAAAACGGAGTAAAAGGTTGAGTATACGTCAAATTTTACCGTGAAATTACTAAGTTGGATGACGCATGGAAATAATTCAGTTGTCATGGCAAAGTCCACGTGGTGGTCCGTAACTCTCTCTCTCTTTCGTTGTTTCTTCAATTAGCCATCATTTGAAAACAATTAGGGCTCATTCTCTCTCCCTCAAAGCACTCTAATATTTTTTTCGTTGAGCACTCTCCTTGATCATCTTCATGATTAAGCATCAAAACTTGTTCGAACACTCTTTTATCTATGGTAATCTTGTTGCCTTCGATTTTCTTTTTCTTGGTTTGTTTGACGAATTCATCCAAATCACCAAATTAGGATGTTTAATGGCTTCAATTGGAAGTGGTTCGAAGAGAAATGCATCATCTTCCAGTTATATCAACAAAGTTAGTCCTCTATTATGCAAGCATGGTCGGCTTGTGATTCTCTAAACTTCGTGGAGACCTAAAAATCATGGGAGGAGATTTCACTGTTGCTCGTTATGGGAGGTGATGGTTATGAGTTAGTGCACTTGACTGGTTGTCTGCAATAGATGAATTATTGATAAGTTAGCGCATTTGATTTGGTGTTATTAATTCACTCCTCTGCTCTCAAGTCTCAGGCAAGTGATTTTCTCATTAAACTCATTTTTATTCATGATTTCTGGTTCTTTGCACCTAGTATTGTTGCTTGCATTTCTTGTCTCATGGGCGTGCATTGCAAATGGGGAAAGAAATGAAATGAATTTTGAAGCTTGAAATAATTCAAGCCATGCTAGAAGTGTTTCATAGAGATGTCTTGTCATGGTAGTACGATCCCATTTGATTCAGTTTTCCCAATGGCCTTTAGGCCTTCAAAGTCTCTTGGGAAAAACACCTCATTAGCCAAAATAAGATGGGGACCTGCATTGGGATTTCAGCATATTCGGAATGCTAATTCCTTCAATTAATGAATTTTGGCCAGTTGCCTACTTTGCCCTCAAAATATCAATAAAAGTTCAATTTTGCTCATCTAAAAAAACAAAACCCTAATCTCTCAGCTTCGCTCAACTATTTGCCTTTCTCGCACTCGATTGTTGCCTCGCTCTTGCTCTCCACTGCTCGCCTCTCTTGCTTGCTTTGCTCTGCTTCGGACCGATCGCATGACTACGGAGGCGTGGTTCCCTCGCTCGACTGCAGTTCCCTCACCCCCCTCTCTCTCTCTCTATCTCTCTGTAGAGTTAAAGAATGTTCTATGGCTTGAAGAATTATATCCTTGCACACCGATTGACCATGGTTGAGGAGTCACGAAGCAAGTACCCAAGCGAGGCACTGCATCTCGTTTAGATTGGAATGTTTGTTTTAAACATTGTTTATAGTACCCATCGAGTTGCCTTCTCTGTTCCGAAATTCTATCTTCGTTCTCTGAAAGCCATGTGCTTTGATATGTGAATTGACGCAGGCATTCTCACTGATGATTGTGTCCTGCATCATGATGCTTCGAATTCGCTACGCCATTCGCTTCTCTTGTCTTTTGTAAACATTTTTGAAGTGGGCTCAGTTATTTGGCTTTGATTGTTGGTGTGAAATATTTTCATGAGTGTGACGTGTTTTTGGAATGTTCTTTACGACTCGGCTATGTTTTTGTAAATAGTTCAGTTAATTATGCATGACCCAAATCTATGTAGTAGTCAGACAATCTTGCCTGTCATGGGTCTCTCCTGTCTGGTCTGGCTAGTAAGAAATTTTCACTTGTTAACAACTACTTCCGCAAGTTTAGTGTTGGCAAATAATTCACATTTTTTCCACAATTATCCCCTTATTGTATGTCATTCTTGTCTTTGGCCAATCATTTGATTTCTAATTCTATGCTTTATTGATCTATGGTAAACCGCTTGTCCCACCTATGGCTTCTACAAATTGTGAATGCTGAAGATTTGACCCATTTAGTTTTAACTTACTTGGTAGGATCATCATCTGTCTAGGCTTGATGGAGACAACATATTTTGTTTTGGAGAAGTCTTCGAGAGTATAGATTGAATCTAATTCGAAGTGCTGTGAAGTTATCCCTGGTGTGCTGACCATTAGTGCTGATCATGTTGTTTTTATTCTGGAGATTTCTGTTAAGATATAGGCTTTCTTGGCCTGCCATTGTTATTTTTTATTTGTAGTTTCATGGTTAATCTCTTTTATTTGTGCCTCTCAAATTTGTTCACGTTACTTAACTAGTTGATGGCAAGTTCATCAAAGGAAAATGCAGTTTGGAGCTCGGAAGATGTAGAAACCTTTTCTAAGTTGTGCATTGAACAAATTGAAAAAGGCAATCGTCCGGCAAACAACAAAAGGGATGGATGGATGGACAGTCATAATTAGCATGTTTGAGGAGCTAATAGGCAAAAAGTATGATAAAAATCAAGGAAGAATGGAAAATATGGAGGTCATTGCTTTAGAATGAAACATGACTAGGATGAGATTCAAGGAAGAAAACCATTGATATGAGTGACGAATGATGGGAGAGTAAAATTCAGATTTTTGTCACTTCTTCTTTTACTTTCGTGTTAGGATCACCTTCAGTGATACAACTTACACAAATGCTTTATTATAACAGGCCAATCCAAAGTTTAAGGCTTTTGGGACGAAAGGCATACATCTTGATCTTGGAGAGAAGTTAGATATGATGTTCGGAGATACAGTTGCTATTGGACGAACCACTTGGAATCCTGCACAAGATTTATGTATTAGTGATGATGTTGAGACCACATGACCTAGTATCGATGTTGGTGCAGGATCTACTGATGACAATTTCGAGTGTCATGTGGATGAAACCATTGGTGAACCAATTGGAACTTAGAGTTGTAAAAAAGCCGTGCAGACTTCAATGAGGCAAGCTCGAGGAAAGAAAGATAAGAAATTGAGCACAAGAGAAGAGCTTGGAACGCAAATTAACAGGCTAGTTGCAACTATTGAAAGTAAGAGTGTCGCCACTACTGCATCTCAATCAACCAATGTTGGCAGTCCTTACAAAGACCTCATAGATATATTGGATACCATACTTGAGATTGTAGAAGACGAAACAATATACTATTTTGCAATCTATCATTTAAAGGAAAAGATAGACAATGGGCTGGTTTTCATGAGCTTAAAGGATGATGCAAAGAAAGTCAAGTATCTCAAGTATGATTTGGGAAGAGAGTCAGGTTTTCATAGATAGGATGTTAGTATCTTATTGTTTTCATGTTTGAAGAGAGTGATGCTACTTTTTTTTTCCTATATGAAGAGAGTAATGCTACTTTGTTTCAGTTGATGGATATTTATTTGCATCCTTGTGAACTCAATTTCTATTAGTGTTTTAATGTGAGAATTGTTTTCAGTTGGTTTTCTCTTTATGTGGTTGAGTTTGCATATATATGATGGTTAATACATTGTTTCTCTTAATGGATGATCAAGATTATTCATTGTTTCTCTTATGCCTCTATATTTTGTTACTTGAAGCATTATGGATGATTCGCGCGCAAAGGAATCGTGATAAGAGGAAAAGGAATGCTGGGATCTTGTCTTAATCACTGGAGTTGCAATTTGTTATCAAGCAACGTACATTTGTAAACAACCTTGCATGATCTTAACATATACAAGTAATGCATGGTTAAAAGAGTTGATGGGCGAAGATGGTAATCTGATAAGGTGCTATAATAAGTTTAGAATGCATAAGGTTGTATTTAATAATTTAACGCACGACTTAGTAACACGATATGATCTTGAAGAATCTAGGAATACTGATGTTGCAAAAATGGTTGGTATGTTTCTTCATATTTTGGGACATGGTATAGGTAATAGGTTAGCACAAGTAGCGCTCTGGGGAAACCATAAGTAGACTCCTTAGCTTAGTTTTAGATAAAGTATGTGATATGAGAAAAGATTTGATCCAACCAACCGATCAACAATATAGGGAAGTTTCAGAGAATATCAAGAAAGACCGACGATTTTATTCATATTTTAAGGATTGCATTTGAGCTATTGATGGTACACATATCCCAGCAGTGATACCTACGTACGATCAAATTCGTTTTATTGGTCGAAAAGGAACGGCGACTCAAAATGTGTTAGCCATATGTAATTTTAATGTGGAATTTGTCTATGTTTGGGCTGGTTGGGAGGAACAAGCTCATGATACTCGTATCTTGAAGTCATTGGAAGACGTGATGCACATTTTCCCCATCCTCCTCCAGGTTTGTTATTTAACCATACGTTCATGTATCTATGTGATAGATGTTGATTAAATTTACAATATATTTGTGTAGGTAAATATTACTTAGTAGATGCTAGATATTCAAATCCCATAAGTTATTTGGGGCCACATAAAGAAGTCAAATATCATTTGCTAGAGTTTCGAGAAGGACCTTTACCTACGGGTTATTGAGAAGTGTTCAATCGTGTCCATTTATTGCTACGCTCAACAATTGAGCGAGCCTTTGGCGTATCAAAAGTGGGGGATTCTAACTCAAATACCAAGTTATCCATATGAAAAGCAAGTGCAAATTGTCATCTCGATAATAGCTTTGCACAATTATAGGTAAAAGGACACTATAAGTGCCATAAGTTGTGTACGGAGGTCACTTTGGTGCCATAACTTTTTTTCAGATCACTTTGGTGCCAACTTTTTTGAAAAACGATCACTTTAGTGCCAATACTGACATGGCTCGCTAGAAATCTGACGTTGGCTCTTTTTTATTAATATCCGATGCTGACGTGGCAGGCCGGAGAGTCCAGTCAGCTCTTATAGCGAAAATGATGCCGTTCAACCTTTCTCCCCCTAATATAAGAACCCTAAATTGGCTAATTGGACATATTCCCCAATTGCAAACCTTAACCGGCCATATTATTTCCCTGTTTTCCTCGAAATTGACAACTGAAGGTTGCAAATGGATGGCAGGAGCTTCACTAGCGGCTCAAATTTGTTTGAACGAAGCGAAGAAGAAGGTCGGTTCTTCTGCTATTGTGGGTTACCGAGTCCAAGAAGAACATCTTGGACTTGATTGAACCCCAGGAGAAGATTCCATGGATGCGCCAGGTATAGAGAAGGCTCGAAGTGCAAATTCTTCAAGTGGGTTGATGCGAAATTTTCAGATCGAGCAACAAAGGTGATAGTGAAGCTACTTGAAGCTCGACATCAACCTCCACCTACATTAATGGACGAGTTGGACGATGTCGACTCATTGCAAGCTAAAATGAAGGCTTTAGCATCTCTGGCCAATCATTTGGAGAAGGAAGTTCGAAGGATAAAAATTGAAAGAAAGTGTTATCGATTGTTGATTGTGTTATTGATATTTTTTATAACCTATTTTATGGTCAAATGTAATGTCAGTGATGAGCAAAAGTTTCATAGTCTACCATAATTTAAGATAGGCTTGTACTATGTACTTGTATTCAGCAATTTGTAGCTATGGTTGTGTTATTAGTTTGCTGCAATTTATGTATGTAACAAGAGGTTTGCTGCAATCTATGACAAATGGAATGTTGGAATTTATTGGTTCTCAATCTTGAGTTGCTTAGTATTTTGTTGCTGCATATTTTGATGTAGTTTTGCCTCATTGGTAGCATATTTTTGCTCATTTGCTGTACTTCCTCATTTGCTGCATATTTTTGCTCATTTGCTGCACTTCCTCATTTGCTGCATATTCACTTGCTCATTTGTTGCATTTTTTCATCTGGTTAGATGGTTGCATATTATGGAGTAAGGCTCACTACTAGAAAATAAGGTGCTGCAAGTGCTACAACTCTGCGTAGCAGCAAATCATGGAGTCGTCACAGGTTCAGCAGTTGACATTTTAGTGCAAAATATTTATAATCGTGATCACTTAAGTTCCAATCGTGGTTCAAAAGTGATCACTTAAGTGCCAATTGTGGCCGAAAGTGGATCACTTAAGTGTCATGCCGTGTGTTTCTTTGAAAATGGGAGACTTTGATTCCAACAAACCAATCTTTAAACCAGATCATTCCGGGACCAAAGCAGTAACTGTACCAGCACTGCTCACTAGCACCAAACCGCCCCAAACCATACTCATAAACTAGTTCAAACAGCTCCCAAACCATATTCAATCACCAGCACGAAACAGACCCCAAACCATTTCAAAAAACCGATTCAAAATGCTTGCACCAGCACGTGCTGGCGTGCTGGTGCCAGCACCATCACGTGCTGGCGTGCTGGTGCCAGCACCATACTGCACTCCCAAATATGACAAAATCAGCAATTGCCATACTGCACTCCTAAACAGCAAAAAATCAGCAGCTGGTGCAAGCACCATACTGCACCTGAAAATAGCACAAAAAACCAGCACTGGCAGCACCAATTCCCACCCTCCCCACCAACTGGATTTCAGTGTCAAACAGCACATACTGAATCAGTTTCTTTGAATATTAACTTACTGGTGCAACTTGCAAGCACCCCACTACACCAGTACTATACTAAAACAGAACAAACACGTGTGCAAAAATATGAAAATCACAACCACCTTAACCATGGTAAACATCGAATTTAGTCTTTATGCACAACATCCCATTAGTCAATAACATTCCAGGACTACAAAAAATCAACCTCACATTAGTCAATATGGTAAACCTCCCTAATTTTCCAAAAACTAACAACCACCTCAACACCCTCCTATTAGTCAATAGTGATAAGTCCACCCTTTCCTTTTCCTTTCGACAGCTTCTTGAATTGGTTCATAATTATTTGACTCTTTCGAACTGGAGGAGCTGCAAGTTGTTCTTATGAAGATGCGGGTTCTTCAATAGCTGGAGCTGCTTCTTCTTGAACTGCTGGAGCTGCATCTTCTTTAACAACTGGAGCTGCTTCTTCTTAAACTGCTTGAGCTGCATCTTCTTCAACAGCTAGAGCTGCTTCTTCTTGAACTGCTCCAGCTGCATCTTTTTCAACTGCCGGACCAGCAGGTTGTTCTACTGGCCTTCTTGCTCGAGATTTCTTCTTTGGTGCAGCAACTGTCTTCCTCTTACTGGTGTTGGTGGCTGTTTTGGAGCTGTCAGCATGTGCTGGTTGATCAGGAACTAGTGTTGGGTTCTTTGTTGGTGGCCGTTTACGAACACTCTTCTCTGCAGCCACCCTTCTTCTCTTCGGACCAGCTGCTTGCGACGTTGGTTGGGTTCTTTTTGGTGCAGCTCTTGACTCTTGGCTTGGGCCAACTTGAGATATGAGAACCTCTGAACTCCTCCCAGGCTATAACAACATAATCATGAATGAGAAGAAGCAATATTGTCATGAAAGTGAAAAACTCAAAAATGAAATGCATGAGATGTACAAAATTTACATGCAAAATAGTCATTCCAGTATCAAAGTCCGTATAAATTCCATAACCATATTGCCTTAATCTTTTGCCGAGGACCCCTCTTGTTTGATATGGTGCCTCACTTTGAGGAACCTGAGCTACTTATTCAGTTGGTCTTCTTCTCACTTGATAAGGACAAAACAATGTCAACTAAAGCCAAAGTCTACTCACCAAAGATTAATACAAATACATATACTGTATAGCTTACTGGATATTTTCTTCTAGCCTGTGCAACAGTCGAGGAGGAGGTTGCCCTTGAACCTGGACCTCCAGTTGGCTCTTCAGCTGGTTCTTGAACTTGGCCTTCAGCAGGCCCTTCAGCTAGACAATCAGCATGCCTATCAGCTAGCCCTCCAGCAGGCATTTCAGTAGCCCCTTCAGCAGGTCCTTCAGCTGGTTCTTGTGCTGGTGCTGCACTTGATCCAATTTGAGTCCCTCCACTTGGCTGTTGAAGCAACATCAATTACTTCTTCAAATGACAACCACTTTTGTTGTGACCTTCCTCACGACAATATGAACATCTCGCCTTTGCACCTGACCTGCTCATCTTCTTACTTCTAGGCTCTCCCTCTTGCTTTCTCCGTCTCCTTTTAGTCCTTCCTATTTGTTTCTTAAGTGGCAAAGGATGAAGGGCTTCATGATTTGTCGGCTCCCAGAATTTTGTACTTCTAATAGGCTGCATCATGTACTGGTATGCAGCAAGATATGTGCTTTTGTGGTAGCAACCATGCAGGTATTCCTCGGGATTTTGGTACTTCGCTTGGATGGCACAAATGGCATGTGCGCAAGGAATTCCAGAAAGTTGCCAAGCTCGACATGAGCACTTTCTTTTGTCCAATTGGACAACATACTTGTTTGTCTTTTCCATGACCTCATAGCCATCATCTCCATTCCAGATAGGATGATAGAACCTACTACTTGCCAAGTTGTCATCCAATCTTTTAGCAATCCTAGGACCACACTGTCTAGTCCACTTCTCAGCCTCATCTCTATGTTTTTGCAGCCTTGTCATGACTATCACTCGAATATCCTCAAGCATGCTGATGATTGGTTTGCACCTCGCTTCTAAAATTCTGCCATTGAAGGCTTCATTGAGATTGTTATCGATGATATTACTCTTGAATTCTTCACTAAAAAAGGCCTTGCACCAATGCTTGGGTTCAGTTTGGAAAAGTGCTTCATAACCGTCCTTTGCCAAGTCAAACAGCTGCTATTTGTGAATTCTAAAATCAGCCATGTTAGTGCTCTTAGCTATCATCCAAAATTGCTTATGTAGTTTCTCCCCTTTGTAGATCTTTGCCCAGTTTGCATATATGTGCCTCACACACATCCTATATTCAGCAAATGGCATCAACTTAGCTAGAGCAAGAAGAAGTCTTTACAAGAATTCATACATCAAGGCATTAATAAAGGCATGTGCAAGATAAAATATGTCATAACTATTGTTTGTGCAGTTGCACCAGCATTACCTTTTGTTGGTCGCTCATGAATGCCCAACCTCCTCCATTAGTGATCTCAAGGTCCGCTATCAAATTTTTTACGAATCACGACCAAGTGTCCTTGCTCTCTACCTTCACAACAGCCCAAGCAATTGGAAACATCTGGTTATTACCATCCGTCCCAATGGCAGCCAACAATTCTCCCTTGCACACGCCCTTCAAGAAACATCGATCTAACCCTATGACTCGTCTACAACCAGCAACAAATCCCCGCTTGCATGCATCAAAGCAAGCATAAATTCGGTCAAAGTTAGTCTCATGGTTAGGCAGTGGCCGCTCCACAACCTCAACATAAACTCGACTAGCTGGGTTTTGCAGCCTACATTCTCCAGCATATTCCCAAATTTGACCATATTCTTCCTTGTACCTCCTAGAAGTTTTTTCATCACCTTCTGCTTGGCTCTTTTGCACTGATTGAGTGACACATTAATCCCTACCCGCTCCCTCACCAATTGCTTCAGCTGAGGACTTTTCACATCAGGCATCGCTTTGATGGTATTGAAGAAGTGCTTCGACAACCAAAAACTCGTTACCCTTTTATTGTCAAACATGATGGAACAAGTATGTTCCTCCTGGAGTGACCTAATTTGGAATAACCTGTCCCTCTTTGAACGTGCGCCATATATCTTCCACGAACAACTAGGTTGAGAACACTTTGCTCTAACATAGTCCTTTGTATTTCGAGTGAATTGAAAACTCCTATGTTCAGCTATTGAATACTTGATAATCCCTTCTTTGAACTGCTTGGCATCAGAAAATTTCATACCTACAGTCAATACAGAAGAAGAAGAGCAAGGATCATAGAACGGATACTTACGTTTCCTTCTGCGCACAACGGGATCATCATCTTCATGCTGATTTTCAGAACTATCATTTTGTTCATCAGAGCCACTTTTTTCATAATCAGTGTCGTTACCTTCAGCTGAAGCTCCATCAGTGCTATGTCCTGGTTCAGCTTCATGCAATCCTCTAAGTGCAGCTACTGATTTTTTTTCAAATTCACTTTGCTTTTGCCTTGACTGTGCAAGTTCCTCATCGTCATCATCACTTGGGAAATTTACATTTGCCACACCCTCATCATCTGATTCACTAGATGCAGCAACTTCCCACGACAATCCAATGAACTCAAATCCAATAAACTTTTCACTCGTTGCATGGCTTGCCTCCCTCTCCTCCCTCTCTTGCCTCTCATGTCCAGCTTCATCTATAATAGAACTAGCACCAACCTGAGTACTAGGTAAAGCAGCACGATCCCCTACGTCTCCTCCTTCAGCCCCTTCATCAGATTCACCATCACTATAAGACTCAACGTACACAACAGCTTCTTTTCCATGAAGATAATGGTAGATGATATCCTTAACACCATTATCATCATGAAAGTTTCTAATGCCGTCCTTCAAGCTGCTTCCAAGAGCACAATAATGCAAACTTCCTATTTTGCATCTTAATTGTTGAACTATATCCCTCACGAGATTAATATATGATGGTTGCTTCTATCGAAATAAACAGTACCTTCAAGTCCCCTAAAGTATTCTCACTCGTCAGTGCCGATGACAAATTCTCCTCCATAACGAACAATGATGTCGAGAATTGTGTCTTTATCCCCCATGTCGACCCTGCATTGAAGGAAAAAAGCCAAAAAAGTCAATATTTTAACTTTCGGGACCACACCACATGGGAAAAAGAGCACAGCTTCACATGAAGGTCCCCCACATGGTCGACAAGATTGAAAAAGTCACCATCAGACCACATGGGTGACAATGACAAAGGTCCCCACATAGACCACAGTCTATAGCATATACTCAGCCCGGCACCAACACAACCAAATCCACTTCAAGCCCTAATATCCGAACAACTAGCCATAATTTATGAAGTTCAAGCTTTAATTTCAGAATTTCAAGACCTAATTTCAAGTTCAAGCCCCAATTTCCCAAGTTTGAGCCCTAATTTCTGACTTCAAACCCTAATATCCTGAAGGTAGCCCTAATCTACCAATTAATTGAGTGAAACATAGGACAATGAGGCACAATGTGTCGATCAATTTAGCAAAATAGAAATTAATAGCCCTTATTTGAAGACTGACCTTCGTAATTTGCCACGGAGACGGGACCAATGCCAATGGGAGGAGTGATGCTCAGTCCACGGGATGAGGGAGCGACGTCGACCGACCACGAGGGAAGGCAAGAGACGGCGACGGGATGAGGGCGCCACGAGCGACGAGCGACGGGCGATGGCGACGGCAACGGGATGAGGGCGCTACAAGCGACGAGCGACGGTCGACGGTGATTGGACGAGGAAGACAAAGCAGAAGAGTGGGTGTGATTAGGGGTGAGCGGTTCTTGATCCGGTTCGGTCCCACCCAAGAACTGGAAACCGGACCGAGAGGACCGGTTCCCAATTTCTAGGACCGAGGACCGGACCGACTAGTCCTGTGACCGTGGACCGGACCAGTTCCGATGAAACCAATTACTTATTAGAATGAATTCAAACTTTATGTAGTAAAGCTTTCATGGCTAGTATCCAAGGTTGATGCCGGAACTTAGCCTAACAGAACAAGATGCCGGTGAATTAGATACATAACTAGAGGAACATTGAACAATTATCCCAATTGGAACTCCTCCCAATACGTAGCAAAATATATATATTTATCTATAAATCTATATTTTCTGACTAAAAAAAATAAATATACATATTTATCGGTCCAGTCCGGTTTGGTTCGATCGGTCCGGTCCGGTCCAGTGCCCACCCTAGAACCGGGAACCAGACCGCCTGGAAATCGGTTCCACTTTTAGGAACCGGGAACCGGACTAATACTCTCGAGAACCGGACCAAACCGGCCGGTCTGGTCCGGTTCGATTCGGTCCGGTCCCGGTTCGGGCGGTCCATCATGCTCACCCCTAGGTATGACTTGCGACGAGATGATAGTGACGACGCGATGCTAAGACCTTTGATTGAGCGACGTCTTTTTGCTCGTCCACGTGGAAATCAAATTTTGAACCGAATATCCACGTCACGCTCTTTTTTTAAATGAAAAATGCCATGTCAGCTTTTTGGCCGGAATTTTAGCCGGAGTCACTAAAGTGATATCTTTTTCTCTGACTTGGCACCAAAGTGATCCGAAAAAAAGTTATGACACCAAAGTGACCTCCATACACAACTTATGGCACTTATAGTGTCCTTTTGCCCACAATTATATACAAAGAAATGCTGTGACTGATACGGATTTTGAACAAGCAGAATTACATCCTGATTATGGATATTCAGTTGACAATGATATGCAAATGAGGGGGTGAGTGCTTTAAATAAGAATGCATCTCCTGACATGACATGTTTACGTAATGAAATAGCCATGAGTTTACAAAGTCGTTAAGGAGGTTTGTAATATTAAGGATAATGTATTTTTTTCTTACGGACATATATGACCATATTTATTATAATGAAATGACTCTCTTTCTAGTCAAATTTGTATGAGATGATATCATAATACTTGTGTACAAGCTACGATCAAATTCGTAGGATGTGTTTTTTTTATATAAATTTGTTAATATGTATTTTACATTACTCTCAATGCAAAAATATAAAAGTTATGGTAAAATATTAAAATTAAAAAAACTTAATTTGGTCATACCAAAGAGCTTTCCAAATATATGTTTACCAAACACTCTTGCATTTCCCCAAAACACTTTTCAGTTATAGTTTACCAAACAGTCTTGCATTGCGCCTTTGCATTTAGCCAAAGGCTTTCCCCAAATGCCGGTAAAGACACATTGTGGTGGTAGTTTATTTATTTTGTGTATTTTCCTAATTAATTACATCCTTTACCAAGGAAGTTGGACCGATCTTTATCTTTATCATGCTTGCTTAATCATCTCATTGACGGATTGATGACTTTGTATTTTTTCAATGGATTGATCCTAAGTCTTTATCACATGAGAATGGAGAATTTTATGGATTGATGAATGAGAAATGGATCTTGGATAAGAGAATTGAATTGGTGGAAAATCAATTGAAGGCGTGTGGAGTAAAAAAATCCAAACTTTACAAATGGAGCTCTGTCGGAGTGAGCATGATTGGACACAACTAAAGCAACAAGATAACAACTTACAGGCAGTCGCAAAATTGGAAGCGAATGAGAAGATTTATATCAAAGCCATACTTTTAGTGATTAGGATTGAAGGCATGTGTGTGCTGATGTTGTTTAAAATGTATTGAAGGACACAAAATTCCTTGCCTTAGTTTTGCAACAATGTTGGTGCAGGGATGTTGTAATTGTCATTGTTGTTTTTAGAATCATTGAGAAGACAAACCGTATTAACATTTTGTCACACGCCAACTCAACAAGAACAAGGGCATGACACGACCGTCCTTTCACCAAATGACGCAACCTTAACATAACCAAAACTCAACATGATATCAAGATATATATATATATATATAAAGATATTTTCGAAATTTGATATGAAATCAGGCTTCTGGCAGATCCAAATTAACGAAAAGGATAGGTACAAAACAGCTTTTACTATTCCTTTTGGCCAATATGAATGAAATGTCATGCCTTTTAGATTAAAAAATGCCCATTCTGAATTCCAAAGGATAATGAATGACATTTTTAACTCTTGTTCTGATTACATTATAGTTTACATAGATGATGTTTTGATATTTCTACATCCATAGAAAAACATTTTAAACATATCAATCATTTTATCAATATTGTGAAAAATAATGGTTTAGTAGTCTCACCTACTAAAATATCCATTTTCAAAACAAATATACGTTTCCTAGTGTGACATTCTAAATTTCGACCCACTTGGTATTTATGAAATGCGTAGTGTGACATTCTAAATCCATTTTCAAAATAAAATATCCATTTTGTGAAGACCAAGTGTAATGTGAGAAGGGCATTTTGGTCATTTCATACCAACTTTAGAGATAAAAATTTTTGGACGATTTTGCCCCTGCACTTTTGTGAAATTTCAATTTTACCCATGGATATTTTTGGTGAGAGTTGATCTTGGCTGTCGATTTTTGGATAAGATTGAATCTTGGCCGTTGGATGGAAAGTTGAGAGGGGGTAGGATGGTAATTTTGGCTTGGGGTAGGACACCAATTATTAGTGTCACCTATATTTATTCTTTTTCTCTCTCTTTCTCTCTCTCCCTCTCATTCTCACGCCCACACCTCTCCCCTCTCCTCTTGGCCGAGTCACTCTCCTCCCCCTCCTCCCGTGACCGTGGTCAACCGGCCAAGCCCATCACCGCCGCCGTTCATCCGTGGTCACCGTGAGGCCGTCGGCGCCCCTCGCCGCTCGTTGACGCCGCCGTTACTGTTTTTCCCTTGTTTCGCCACCCTTGGTTGCTAAATCTAGCTTAGGAATCCGGGTAAGTGATATCCTAAATCTCGCCTAGGATAACGGGTAATTTCGGGTTAGTTCGGGGCCGTTTTAGCGAGTTTTAGGGGTTATTCGTAGAGAAATTGGTGGACTGAGTTTGCTGAGTTGTTTGGATGGATTTGTGATAATTTTAGAGGTGGAATTGAGGTTAGAATTGATTAAGTTGGTGATCGGGATGATTACGGGTGATTATCGTGATTTATTGCGTGAAAAACGGGCATAAATGTGCCGTTATAGTGATTTTTCTGTGATGGTTGAGTTGCTGTGCATATCATGGCTGAATTGCGGCATGCTTATGTTTAAATTACTATATGTGGTGAATTGAGATTTGTGGCACGAGTACGACGTCCTTGATTGATGAAAATTGGCCTAGAATATGAAAATTGTTTTAAATTGAGCTTGTGCAAGTGGAATTGATGAATTTGTGGGTTAATGTGGCTTGTTGGTGATTTGAATACTTTGGGTGTCGTGTGCGAGTTGGTAGTATGAAATTGGCATGTGATTGGATGCCCGACGTATTGCACGATCATTAAAAATCCTGAGGCGTGTACTGTAACGCGGGGTCCAGATAAAATGTGATTTGTTGATGTGCTCGCTTGATCACATAATCCTTGAGGCGTGTACTGTAACGCGGGGAATTGAACCCGTCCTGAGATGTGTACTGTAACGCGGGACGATGCCCGGTATTACCGGAAGACTGCCAACCTGATGCGTTTACGCGGGTTGTGCCGTAGGTGGAGGATGTTGAGCTTGAGGCGTGATACGCGGGCAAGAGACATAGCCTGAGGCGTGTACTGTAACGCGGGCTAAGGAGTGTTGTGAATATGAGACGGTTGTATGTGGACCGTGGATCGAAAGTGGACGCGTATTTACGCGGGTCAGAAATGAATTGGATGCGTATGCTCAAGTGAACTGGGAATTGTATGATGTTGTGTTTGTTATGCGAATGTGGGCATGAATATGGTTTGATTGGTATTATTGAGTGCGACATGGTGTCGGTTTCTAGTAATAATGTTTGAATTCGCATGTAAAGATTTCGTGCGTATCAAGGTGAGTTATTTGTGCCTGCTATTGTTCTGGCTTGATAGTTGTGTGATTTGTGTGCTAGAACATGCCCAGAGATACGTGTTAGCCTAGGTAGGGTTTATGGTTTCGCTTATTGAGAAGTGTCTCATGGTTGTTAAACCAAACCATTTCAGACCCCCGGCCGGTACAATGAATATCCCTCCTCCAGAGCGTTTTGGGATCCCGATGCACACGGAACATACCATTTTGGAGTACCCTATAGATGAGAACCATACTTGGATTAAGCATACCAGTATAGTTTGGGTAGATGTGGGTGAATAGTTGTGGCAACCCCATACCTATGTAGCATGGTGCTTTCGAGACGGGCTAGATGTGTTCGGGACAGTGCGAGGTTTCGATGTCCCATTCGATGGAGTAGGTGACTGAGACCCGTCGGCTATACCTCCCCCCGAGGGCGAGTTGACCAGTACAGGCACCGGTCTTACGGAGTCTGGGCACCAATTTGCACCCTTGGAGTCAGATCAGATGGAGGTAGCCTTCGAACCAATACCCGAGGAGCCTCATCAAGAGGAAGCGCCGATAGAGTCGGACCCGGAGGAAGATCCCGAAGAGATGGAGCTGGAAGAGGAGCCCGAGATGGAGTTCGAAGAGGAACCCGAAGAAGAATCGGAGGAGGAGCCTGAAGAAGAGGAGCTGATTGAGGTCCCATTGGAGTCGGGAGATGAAGATAATCTGATTGAGATCGATGCCGAGTTTGAGTCCTCGGAGTATCAGACTGACTCAGATGAGACTGACTCTGAGTGGACCCCCTCTAGGGTTAGGTAGAAGCTAGATGTTGGACCCTTTTTGGTGGTAGTATTAGTCTACCCGATGCCGCTAGTCCCTTTTTGATATCGGCGGTTGTTGGTGCAGAGGTTGCTGGTTGTGATGGATTGTAATGGATATTGTATATATCGCGGTGTAATATAGTGCTTGGTGGTTTGGTGATTTGTCTCTCCCTATTACCCCATGATTGTATTGTCAGGGTTTCTCGTTTCCGCCGTGTTCAAACTCTGATGTGTTAGTTTGGGTCGGCGATGTTCCTGGGACGTCGCACTTTTTCGACCGAGCTTGGGGTGTCGCGCGCTGGTCGGGGTTCGGGGCGTGACACCTAGGACATTACATCCACCTAGGGACTATCATACCCATTGAAAGGTCAATAATATTTTCTGAAAAATTTCTTGATGAAATTAGAGATAAAAACCAATTGCAAAGATTTCTTGGTAGTTTAAATTACATTATTGATTTCTTTCCACGCATTAATATAATTTGCAAACCAATCCATAAGAGGCTTAAAATGATCCTCCACCTTGGACTGAAGTTCATACTGATATTGTGAAACAAATCAAGCATACTGTCAAGGAAATTCCTTGCTTGCATCTTGCTGATCCTCTTGCATATAAAATCGTTGAAACTGATGCTTCTGATATTGGTTATGGAGGAATTCTTAAACAATCAAAAGACAATAAAGAACATATTGTTCAATTTGTCTCCAAGCATTAGAATGATTGCCAAAAGAATTACTCCACTATTAAAAAAGAAATTCTTGCTATTGTCCTTTCTATTTCTAAATTTCAAGGAGATTTTTTAAATCAAAGTTTTTGCTAAGAATTGATTGCAAGTTTGCAAAAGATGTTTTGCAAAAAGATGTTCAAAATATTGCTTCTAAGCAAATCTTTGCTAGATGGCAAGCAATTTTATTTGTTTTTGATTTTGATATAGAATTTAGAAATGATTCTTCAAATTCTTTTACAGATTTTCTCACAAGAGAATTTTTACAGGGAAAATGCCTCCCAAACCTCCCAATAAACCCACCAGGAGAGACAAAGGTAAAGAAACTGCCGAAACATCCTCAGAGAAAAAACCCTCTGGCTTAACCAACATTAGAAGTTGGCTTCAAGCAACACAACCATCATTAAATATTACCACCATTTCTAATCAGGTTAAACAAAAATCAGGTACTCCTTTTGATATTACAAAATTATCTCACGAAGAAGCCCTATAACTTCTTCAACAGGCCTTCAATAATCAACCTCAGCCTTCAATAGCAATGGTAAGTCCTGATCCTTCTCCCATAGCTACTCAAAAGGCAATGAGAAAAAGAATTTCTAGTGAGGTGGTTATTCAGCCAACACAGGCAACCCCTCCAAAAACCAAATTCTTTCGTAAAACAATATTCCAAAATGTTTACAATGTAGAAAATGGATTTTATGATGAAAATCCATACCTCTTTGCAAAAAATATATTTTCTGAAAAATTTAACTATACTTCACACGATATTTATAAAACAATGGAGTTTTATGAAAAAAATCCTAACAGAGACAAAATCTGTCACTTTTCGACACTTTTCTGATAAAGGTCATACTGATTATGCCACAACTAGAATCCATAGGGTCATTCACCCTTCCCAATGGAAGCCCGATCCTTTAGCCTTGAAAAAATTTGATATCAAGATGACCGAATCTTTACCATATAGATCATCTTTTTCATATTTTGACTACCAACAAGCTTGGTGGAATACCTTCTGGAGGAAAAATGTCAACAATTCTCATACATGGCTATTTTTCTTCGAAGATTTTGATATTAAACAAGTTCCATACTGGTTCATCAGATGGTAGGAACATCTTGGACCCATTGATGAAATACTTCACCCAAAGATCTAGCCCAGTTATGAACTATTCCTCAATAAATTTACTCCCCTTCCATATGAGAAAAATTTCTCCAAACTGATGCTATTTTTCTACCATTTCAGAATATAATGGGTATTAGGCTAGCATTTTGATTATCGCAAATCCATTGACATAGGCATTCCCATTTTAATAAGACGTTTTAAAGTCAAATGGTGGAATGGCTTCAAATTCTTTGATAGAGTTACTGAACGAGCCGTTACCCAATGGCTTATTTATAGAGGATCCTCTCCTTCAAGTTCTGATGATATTACTTCATTCCTACATAATAAAGGATTTGTTCTGTCAAAATTAGCATATGCTAAATCCCATCAGCAATTAGCAAGAATGCTAAAGCAAGCCCTTTCTCAAATTGAAGATTCAGGTTCCTCTCATTCTCATCATAGCGGAAATTCCAATGACGATGACTGTTATGGCATCCCAGGAATACCAGCTATTCCATGGGAAGATGTAAGGGATGAAGAAGAAGAAGGAGAGCCACTGGAAGATCTTTCCAGATTTTGAAAGACAAAAGGTGCCGAAAGATTCCTGCTCATTTCATAATTTGATACAAGACCGAAAGGAGTTTGTCTGTCATTTTACTTTCTTTTTATAAACTTTCATGATTGTGTCTGTTCACTGTAACACTATGCACTTACAACTATTTGCTACAGTACCACCCGTGAACCCTTTTCATATAGTAACAAATCAGTCTATATATTCAGACCCATCCTTCAGTGAAGCACACAATTCTTCTTCACTCAGAATTCTATAACCCTCAAAATCCTCTCGTGTTCCTCAGGTTTCTTCAACTCTCCCTTGAAAAATAAGAGATCATAAATCTCAAGGAACCTACCAAGCTTTCCAAACTTTCCATACCTCTTGAATAACTAGTAAGTTCCATAGCAACCCGGTACCACCTTATGTTCCAGATCTTGCTCATGATCTGAGAATACAAAGGCTTTTATTCACTTTCGCACTTGTACCTTTAATATTTGCAGATCAGTTGTAATCTTTCAATACTGTTTATATATCAGTAATCTTTACTTAGTTGCAATTTACTTTAAAGCAGTTTAATTTATATACCCCATAATTGGCTGATTAAATCGCCTGTGGTTGGTCTGTCTTTTACTTTAAGGCAATTTACTGCATTCGTTATATATCCTTACTTCTTCTTACTGTTTTGCCCTTTTCATTTCTGCTTATCTCTACCACCTACATGGTTGGTTTAGTTGTCTTGCTTCTAATTTTATATGTTGCTTACGGCCTCTATATAAGTTATAATGCTCGCCTTTTTATTTAATTTTATTTATATCATAATCTTTTGTGTGGAGCTAATCACTTTTATATTAGAGTTTATTTTCTCTATAACAAGATCAAGAAACTTATTTGATATATACATAAGGATTTCTCAATATATAGATTATATACTCTACATAGAGAATCGACTAAATATACTTATATATATATGTTGCTTACGGCCTCTATATATATATATATCCACATAAATATATTTTACAAAAATTAATTTGGTTACAATACCATAGTTTTCTATAGGGAGAAGAATAACAGAAGTGCCAAAAGTTGTGTACGACACTCACTTTAGTGCCAAAAGTTTCGCCGGCTCACTTAAGCGCCAAATCGGAGGAAAAATGATCAACGACGAGATATTCCGGCCAAAATTAATACGTGGCTTCTTTAATTAAATCTTGTAAATGACTTGGCAAATTTTTTAAAAAATATAGTCCATGTGGACTTCGAAAACGATGTCACATTGCCTACATGGGTCGGACGTCCAATGCGACGTCGTTTCCCCTGGTTAACAAAATGACGTCACACGAAGGAGGATCAAACTAGGGCTGGTCTGGTCATCGTTCAGGCGAAGGAAGTCATCGTTGTTCACTAACGGTCGCTTGTAGTCGCTCGCTCCGTCGCTATCATTGCTCACCGTCACTCGCATATTGTCTCTTACCCTTAGTCATTCAGGTTTGTCATATTCTCTCCATGGTTCAATTGGAAGGAAAAATTAGGGCTCTGAGGACACAATTAAGGCTTCGAGGGCAAAACTAGGGCTCGTGGGGAGAGAAAAATTAGGAATATTGGTGCAGCTGTGGGCACGACGGTAGTAGAGAAGGAATCGCGAAATAGTGATTGTGGGGACCTCAAGTTCTGATTGTGGGGACGCCGGTGCTAGCTGTGTTGCTTCGCTTATGCTAAATGACAGCAACTGAAATTATTTTATTTCGACAATCGCAATTTGTTTAATCATTTAGTTGTGATTGTAGGGACCTCCATGTGAAGTTGTTGGCTTTTGTGCTTTGTGGTCTCAAAAGCTAATGTTTTTTTCTTTCGATGCAGCATAGGCTTGGGGGACAATGTTGCAACTCCAAAACAGCCACCAACAAGGAACCCAACACCAGTTGCATCTCAACTAAGTGATCATGGCACCAACAATGACCCTACGGAGAGCTCTCATCAAATGACACGGCCTATAAAGAAAATGGCTGTTGCTAAGAAGGTATATGAGACAGGAGGCTAGTTGAAGAACCTGCACATCTAGTTAGAAAGAGTGCAAGGATTATGAATCAAGCCAAACATCCATTTAAAGGAAAAGGAACCGGGGGTTGTGCATATGGACTGATGGGAGGGTGCTAAATATTGTAGTTTTTATTTTTTGTTAGGAGGTTGTGCATATTGACTCATGGGATTGACATTGTACGGCGGTGAGTTAGTTGAATATTTTGTTTGGTGGGAAGCCATTCCTTGGATGTGGATGTTTTAATTGGTTATTTATATTGACCAAATGTAAAAAACTAAGTTTAATGTCAATGGACCGATATTTTTTTTTTGTCTATGCTTTGGAACTTTCCATATTTTGCTATTGGTTATGCTAGTTGTGCTGCGGGTGTGCTAGTTTTTTTGGTGTAGGTGGTTGTGGTGGTGGTATTGTGTCGGTGCAGTGGTGGTGATGGTGGTGGTAGTGGTGCTTGGTTGGTGTAGGTGGTGGTGATGCAGTGGTTGTGCTGGTGCACTGGTGGTGGTGGTGCTTGCTAGTGTAGGTGGTGGTGCTTGCTAGTGTAGGTGGTGGTGCTGTAGTGGTTGTGGTGGTGCAGTGATGGTAGTGGTGCTTGGCTGGTGTAGGTGGTGGTGGTGCTTGGCTGGTGTGGGTCGTGGTGGTGGTGTAGTGGTTGTGGCGGTGCTTGGGTGGTGCAGTGGTGGTGGTGGTGCTTGGCTGATGTAGGTCGTGGTCGTGGTGGTGCTTGGCTGGTGTAGGGCTCGGTGAAGGTGTTAAAGGTGCTTGGCTGATGCAGGGCTTGGTGCTGGTATTGGTGGTTGTGCTGGTGTATGGCTTGGTGGAGGTGTTGCTGGTTCTTGGCTAATGCAAGGCTTGGTGCTGATGGTACTTGGTGCTATTGTGGGGCTTGTACCATCAGTTATATATGCTAATGCAAAGTGCAAGCTACTGGTGCTAGTCCACCAGCTATGTGTCGGTGCAGCACATAGGCTGCACCATCTTATGCTTGCACCAGCTATGTATTGGTGCAAGCATAAGATGCACACTCTGCACCAACACATAGCTGGTGCAAGCAAGCACACCAGCACCAGCTATGTGTTGATTGCTGGTGCGGTATAAGTGAAACGAATATATCAACAACTAGCACTTAAGTAATCACTTTTTAACAATAATTAGCATTTTAAGTGATCCTGGCACTTAAGTGATCAGTTTCAACAAAACTTAGCACTCAGATGATCGCTATTTACAACATATGACACTGAAATAATGACTTGTGAACTTGTTACCACTCTTTCATTTGACAAACGTTTACAGCAACAATTGCAGCAAGCCAGCATCTCATTACCAGCAAACATCGCAACAAACATTTACCAGCAAACCATTGCAGCAATCCAAACATATCAAACAAAACTAAGCAAATCAAGATTGAGAATACACAACTAAGCAAAAGAACTTGTAAGTGCTCACAACCAATGAATTTCAACCATCCATTTCCACCATAAATTGCAACAAGCTTTTGTTCCATACAAAAATAGCATAATACAACTATACTTACAAATTACCCAATATAAGTACATAATCCACTTATCTTCAACTATGGTAGACTGAGAAATTTCTTCTCATCACTCGCTTTACATTTGACCATAAAATAGGTTACATAGCAGAACAACAACACAATCAATGCTCGATAACACTTCCTTTCAATTTTCATCCGAATGATTGGCCAGAGATGCTAAAGCCTTCATTTCAGCTTGCATTAAGTCGACATCCTCCAATTCGTCCATTAATGTAGGTGGAGCTTGATGGTGTCCTTTAAGTAGCTCCAAGATCACCTTTGTCGCTCAACCGCAGAATTTCATATCAATCCATTTGAAATATTTGCACTTCGAGCCTTTTCTATACCTGGCGCAATCATTAAATCTTCTTTTGGGATTCAACCGAGTCCAAGATGTTCTTATTGGACTCAGTAACCTGCAAAAACAGAAACATTCACCCTCTTGTTCACTTCGTTGAAACGAATTTGAGTCGCTGCTTCTCTCCATTTGCAAGATTGAGCTCGTAGCTTTGGGGGCGAATCTAAATAGGGTTTCAATTGGGGGTTCAATAGCCAATTAGGGTTGCAAATTGGGGGATTCTCTTTCAATTTGGGGATTTAGGGTTCTTATTTGGTGGAAAGAGTACTAAACGGCGTCGTTTTAGGGATTAGATGCTGATTGGACTCTCCAGCGAGCTACGTCAGCTTAAGAAACTAATAAAAAAAGGCCATGTCAGATTTCCGGCCAAACAAATCGGAGTTGGTACTGAAATAATCGTTTTTCAAAAATTTTGGTACTAAAGTGATTCAAAAGAAATTTTTGGCACTAAAATGAGCGCCGTACACAACTTTTGATACTTTTGCTGTTCTTCTCTCATTTTCCATAAACCATCAAACGGCTATATATACATATCCGTTAATAAGCTAACCTAGAAGCTCAACAGCTATATACAACTCATACCAAAAAGTCCGCATGATCAAAAAGTCCTTCGCTAACGAAAATGCTCACGACCTATTTGCAGTTTTCTGAAGAACCTGAAAAGCAAGTAAGATGAGAGGAATGAGCTACTACGGCTCAGTGAGTAATACATTTCTTCTAAGTAGATCGAACATCTACTATGCACAGTTACCAAATCAGACCATAACTCATTTAACCCAAATTCACAATATAAAAACTTCAAGGTAAAAATGCGTTATATACTACTTTAACATAACATTTTCACGGCAAAAATACTTATTTCAATCGATAATATTAAAGAAAAAACCAATGGTTCAACCCATTGACTAATCTCATCGAAACACATGTCAATAGTCTATTCCATTGACCAATCTCGTGTTCAGAAATCTAATCATGATCATGTATAACATCTTGTGACAAGGCGGCCTAGTTTCCCCTTTCACTAAGTCTCCACCTATATTGCCGGTGGCTCAGCCCACAAAGATAGCCTACACCAGTATGCGTATATCCACAAACCCCTTAATGGATTCATAGAGACATTGAGCATCAATACTTACTAACAACATTCTCCATCATTCACAAAGCCAAATCTAAAAACCATTTCATAAACCATATTTAAAGTTAAGGACTTCTTATGAGTCTTTTCCAAAAGGTTTCACAAACCCATTTATATACAATCAGCTCAAATCAAAATCAAAAGATAAATTTCCATTTCAAATACATAAATTGCAGTAAATGCTCAATCCAATTTTACGTAACCAAAATGCCATTTCTTATCTAATAACATATCTAATCCATATCGTTTTCGAAATATATGTTTATAAACTCAAAGAAGAAATAATACCACTGTCCTAGGAAAGCTGAAAACCAAGTTATATTTGTTACTCGAGCCAGTGTACTATAATTCCTAACAGTTAATTGAAAAGCGATATCAGAAATTGAGTAAACTAATATTCTAGCAAACTATTCGACAAAACAAAGCCTATTTGTCGATAAAACGGCACCTACGGGTTAACGGCAAGCTCGCCCATAGCGGATATCCATTGCTGTCTGCCATGCGCAGTTCGCATGCTAAATTTGCTCGCGCCATAACTTCCTCCACCGAACTCCGTTTTAAGCAAACTTATGGTCCATGGAAAGCCATTCCAATGTATCACAAAATCCTTAAGTTGGCTGACCCAAAACCTAGCTGGAAACCGAAAAATATCAGTGCCAAAGTTACTGTTCGCAATTTGTTTAACACGCGTGACCAACTTCAAAGTTTCATTCTTGGAAAACCGTAAGCTCAAATCAATGTAAAATGCTATAGCTTCACAAAACCCTAAACTATCATTTTTATATATATACGTAGCTCGGCAACTCCTTAATTGGATGCAATAACACAAAATTGATATATATCCGAATTTGTGCCCTAACTTCGACAATTTCTCTGATTAGACGAATAACACGCTTAAATACTTACTTGATGTTGCAAAATGGCATTCAGTCGTTTCGGCTTGTGAATGTGCGAAATTTTTTTCCCTTTTTCCTTCTTTTTCCTCTTTTCTGTCCCTTTTCCTTCTCGCGGACAAGCTCTCTTCTTTGGCAATGTCGCTAATCTTCCGCTCTTTACAATCACGCATAATCTGTTGAAGGGAAAAAATAAAGATGCGCTGACCCTTGAGAACTTGGGCTGGGCTTTGGGCTTGACTTAATGAGACTATGGGCTATATATTACACATTTTACTACCGGTGTAATACTCCTCCTTTTTTCAAATCTAACAATATTTGATTGTGCTATTACAGTTTCAGCTGTGGTACTTTTACTTTGTTTACTAGATTCCCCTCCTTCAATGGTTGGTTGCTTTGGATGCTTCCTTGGCTTACCTCTTTTAAAGGAAAATATATCGCATTTGCACTTGAATTTTCTTACGGTTAGTTTGATCTCTATAAGTGCCGGAGGTTGGGGCTAATACCATGATAATTGGAGCATTTCATGGCAATTTCAAATTTTGATATCTTAGTGGGATCAATGTTGGTGATTCTTATCTTATTCTTTTCGTTTTCTTATCTTTTTTCTTCTCATCGTTGGGTCTCTTTCTATCTTTCTTGGGCCTCCCTAGAAGCTTTCTCAATGGTGGAGGCAATAAAAGCTCTTCACTGGTCACTCGCCACATTTTTTTTTTCCATTCAAGATAGGTAATGCAAATTGGTAGCAATGCTCGTACACGGCTTTATTGAAAAATCAGCTACATAATCATTTAAGTTACACTTCATGTAATTGATGCACGAGATAGCATGATTACATGGTATCCCTGAAATATCCCACTATCTGCAAGTACATGTCTTCTCATTCAGATCAATCATAAACATGTCATAATTTACTTCAACTTTGAATTTGGAAGCCATAGATGGACTTAGAATACAAAACTTAAACTTCATTTTTTCCTCCTCAATCTTCAATTTGATTCTTGGATAAATCTCATCTCTTGAACTGATCATTAATTGGCTTTTCTCATACATTCTCACCATAAGTAATTTTCTTATGCCCTCTAACATATCAACATTGGGACATTCCCTTTCTTCACATATACGTGCGTTGAACATCTCACTCAAATTGTTCTCGATAGCATTGCAATTTTGTCCACGCTTGATAAATGCCCTGCACAAGTGTTGTGGACCCTATCTCATGAGGTCTTCATATGCATGAACAGTCTCTTCCTTCATTTCTTTTGTTGCTATGTTGAAATCGACCTCATATGTCGAATATGCAGTTCTCCAAAAGCAATTGCTAAATGTTTCTCCCTAGTATAGTTTTTTTCGGTTAGCATAAATGTGTCGAGCACAATTCCTATGCTCAGCTCGCAAAGAGAGTTTAGAAATTACATTAAGAAGGCCCTACAACACGTTATTTGACATGCAAATAAGTTAGTCTATTAGCAAAAAAATATTTCTATTAGTAAAGCTTGTGCATAATCTTATCTTATGTTGGTCACTCACGAAGGTCCAGCCAAGACCTTGCCCCACTTTGAAACCTTTAAGTAGTAGCTTGAGGAACCAAGTCCAAGATTCTTCGGTCAAAGCTTCAATAATAGCCCATGCAATTGAAAAGATTTGGTTGTTCCCATCTCTGTCAATAGTACAAAGCAACATCCCTTTGATTAAAGTCTTCGTAAAGCATCCATCCAATTCAATTACTTGCCTACAACATACTAGAATACCCTCTTTCAATTCTTTGAAGCCCACATAGAATCTCTTGAACGTATTATAACGTCCAACTTCCAAGTCAAATGTGTTATTACGACTACATCAAACCAACTTAGCCTTATAAGAGTGCAGCAACTTGTATTGCTCAACAAGTGGATCTTTAATGATTTCAATAACTCTAGCAATGACTCTGTCACAAATCCTCTCACTCGATGTCAATGCCCACATCTCCATTGCATCCGTCTGCATTTGTGATACTGTATACTTCAAGTTTGCTCTAATTCTAGGAAAGAATTGCTCCGCAAGCCAAACATAAGTTGCATTCTTATATCTCATGCTCTTAGGGCAAGTATGTTAATTTTCAACAGTCTCGACGAAAGTCTTATCCCTATGTATCCAACTACCAAAAACTCTCCATCCATAACCACTCGTACACCTACCATCCATCTTTTTCGCTTCACTCTTTTTCCATCCAATGTTAAATCCATTTGTGATTGCGTAAGTTGTACAACTTTCTGGAATTGAGCACGTGAGGCAACTCTCGTTCCTACTTTGAATTGTATTTCTTTATAATCACATTTGGGGTCATATCTACTGCTTTTGGTTCTTCTTTTGTCACTGACTTCTTCATATCTATCAGAGTTCGGAGGGCTCAAACTTTCATCTCCTTTTTCTAGATCGGTGTCTTCATCATTTTCACCCTCATCCTCATTTTCAGTAATGTTAACGTCAACTGTATCAGTAATAACAGCAGCAGCAACATCAACATCTCTTCTTATTCGCTTTGCAAGAAAGAAATCCTCGGTACCAGGATCTTGCTCTAGTTCACTATCACTATCGCTATCATCACTCTGGCTACCATCCTCATCAAAATTACCACCGCTAGTAGAAGAACCACTACCATCACCAAGAGCACTGCCTTCAACATATACTTCAGTAACACCAAAACTCGATCGTAGACCCACCAATTCTAGCACTTGATCATCACCAAAAATCTGCATAACACCATCTCTTGAGGAATACCCAAGAATTTGGTAACACAACTTTTGAAATGTGTATCCTAGACCCTAATAATTGCATTATAGTTCACTACCATTGACTTGTAACCATGGAGATACTCCACATGGCGACCCGTGTACTTCGTGATGTTTCCAAACTCCATAATTCCACCTAGGTTAAGTGCATTTGTAAATTCGTTAGACATCTAAAAGAGAAAGACAAACAAATCAATTAGTTTGTAGAAACCTCTCAAAGATAACTAGCAAAGTTGGTAAGATCAAGTTCGACAAACGAGTTGAGAAGATCAAATACAACAAACAAGCTGCTTGGTATTTTTCAAGTCTAGATGCAACCCAAAAAAGTGAACTCTCATAGACAACTGTTTGGGATCTTTCACACCAAGCCGAATGAGTTCGACAAAGGAACAAGGGAAGATTACCGGAGATAAAAGAGTGTGCACGGAAAAAAAAATCAAAGACGAGAAGATTACCGGTGATAAAAGAGTGTGCTTGATGAAGAAAAGAGTGCTCGAACGAGTTCCAATGCCTAATCATGAAGACAAAGACAACGATGAAGGAGTGTGCTCGATGACAACAAAGAATTAGAGTGCACAGAGAGAGAGAGAGAGAGAGAGAGAGAGAGAGAGAGAGAGAGAGAGAGAGAGAGAGAGAGAGAGAGAGCTAATTGTTTTCAAATAAGAGACCTAATTGAAGAAATAAAGAGAGAGAGTTAAGAATATCCATGTGGACTTACCACGTCAATTGCCATATGTCATCCAGCTCAACAATTTCATAGTGAAATTTGACGGAAGCTAACCTAGGGTAAATGCGCCCCAAACATATCAGCTTGGAGTTTTTGGTGATCCAAATAAATATATTAGTTTAAAATTTTTCGTGATATCAACCTTACAATCTACCTATACAAATAATCGCAACCAGTTTATACCTGTCCTTGTTGATATTGTGATAAAATGCTTATAAAATTGGGAAAACAAGTCAGACAACTTCTCTTGAGATCATTAGGGCAAGTAATTAGGTACCCAAGACTAATTAATTTATTATGTAAAGGCTAATGTCTTTGTCACAATATAAAATCATCTGGCCTCTACTCTAAGTTCAACCTAACTTAACCAAAGTTCGAGCATGTGGTGTTGCCAGATTTAAATATTGACCCACACCATCATTTACCATAAAAGAATTAGAAAAGGAAAGATGACCTTATTTCAAAGGAAAATGATTTACGAGAAATTTTTTTCAATAATATTCCTTTGTTTGGGGGAAGATAAGTTTTTTTTTTGGTTAGAAAAGATAACTAAGCTTCATTACTTCAAGTAGTTTCTCTATTACATCAAACCCAGGCCTCGGAGACAATGAGGTCCTATAAAACACTAGGGGGATTTGTGAGCCAGTCTCTAGGGAGGTAGTTGCGTCTATGGGCCTTGGCAACCCAGTCCACGACTTTATTTGCTTCTTGCACGCAATGGGCTAGCCTCAGCTTTTCGAAATGGGCCATCTCCAACTTGCAAGCCTTGATAAGAGCCTTCTCTTGATCTATCAGCACCCTTATCAGGTTCAAGCTGTCTGACTTCAACATAAAGTGCAGAGAAGACTTCGACTTCAAATACTTGCACGCTTGAAGGAGAGCTAGGGTTTCAACTTGTTCAACTGTGGAAGCATAAACACTCATGGCAAACCCATCCACCACTTTTCCAGTATGATCTTTGCAAATACACGCTATACTCCCTTTCGATTTACCTTCCTCAAATGATCCATCCACTTTCACCTTCAACTCACTGCTCTTCGGTGGCTTCCATCTCTCAAATAATAAACCTTTTACCTTTCTTGATTTCCAGTTTCTTGGGTTCCATCTCACAAAACTTTTGCAAATCGCCCATGAAGAGGCCACCACATTCGACGGCACAGGAGCTCGTTTTCTAAAAACAAAATTCTTTCTTGCTTTCCACATCTCCCAAAGCACCGACGCCAACCGCTCCAATGAAGGTGAGTTTCCCGTCCTCCTAACTTAATTAAGTATCCAAATCTCAAATCGGCCTAGCCCTTTCTCTGATATTTCCACTTTCAGGTCTGGGTGTCTTTAGCGTCTCAGGCCCGCCCCTTTCAAGAGGAATCCTCTAATTCTCAATAATCATCAGATTTTTTGCACGCGGAAGATGCTTCTTTCTAAGGTCAACATTTATAACATGAATATGACATAGAAACATAGAAATATAGAAATGCAAGGACACGCATGTTATGAAATTACCATTCATCTCATTTAATAATAGGGGTGATACAAGGGTGAGATCGCACTCGGGGAGACTGCCTATAGGCGCTACTTCAACCCGAACTATTCACATGGACCCACCATTCACTTCACAAAACAAAAGCGATCACCCAAACACACGACTCTATCCCAAAAAGTCGCAATCGTGTCTTCCCAAAAATGTTCCTTCCCCCTCCTCGTTATTGTATTCACTCGACCCCGCAACTAGCACTATCATCCGCTCCATCCTGCCATGGGTGTTTGAGAGGTCCCACCAGCCGTCCTCTAGCACGAACATAGACGGCAACAAACCTCAAAAGGATGGGTCCCACTGGGGACCCAATATCTACGGTCAGAATGGAGATACACTTCACAAAAATAATCCTCGGAAAGTAGGGATCCACAAACTCAAACAAGTGGCCCTCAAAATCAATGGGCACTCCATAGCTAATGGAGGTTGATGTGGGAAGTATCGGCATGGCTACAGATCTATAAAAAGGTATCAATAATAAACGTTGAGCGAAAGCTCAGCAAAGTAAACTCTATCACGCCATACTAAACAGATAATGTCAAGCATATCAACATGATCAATTCGATAGACAACTAAACCGATCAACAAACCGGCCATAGCATGCATAGACTCCCTTTTCTCGCTATGCTACTAATTGTCAAGCATAAAGATCATTAATCAATGAACATACAATATTACGAGTACACATTGCATGTGTTATGTGTCATTAATCAAACTTTAATCTCAACTCCAAGGCACATGTCCGGTGCACTTGCCGGCCACGCATGGAGGAACATCCCGTCTAGTAGGGTCTAGTGCACCCTCCGGTCTGCCGCAGTATACGCCGGAATTCTCATCGGCCTGCGCGGGCTTCGTAGTCCACTGACCACGGCATCTCGATCAAACTCCCAGGGCATATAGGGCATGACACCTCCTAGGCATCGTAGTCCATTGACCATGACATCTCGCATTCCCTATGGCTCCTCAGGGCATCGTCGTTCATAGACCGACGGCATCAATCATTTCTTAATCACACATTCACATGCACAAACGATCATTTCATTAATCACATGCATAGCTTACAATGAACTTACCACTTACCGTGCACTTCTCGAACTCCAAACCAATTCATGAGTATTTGCCTCATCATATCAAGACCATTAATACCTGATTGGAAAGCTCAGAATGTATAGATTTTGTCTCATGAAGACATCGAATCGAAATTCCAATGTCCTCAAATAGAAAATGATGGATAAATTGAAATCTGGCAAAATTGGGCAGTTTTGCATTGTTGAAGAAATCAGACTTAAAACATAGTAAATGGACTCCGAAAATTCCAAAATTTGAATATGTCATAAACAAGACTTTAGCATACATTTTCCATGAAGAACACAATATCTGAATCTTTATGTAAACCCAACTTTTAGTAGCTCAAAGTCAGACCAAAACTGCCCGTTGGAACAGAATGATTGAACTAAAAGAAATACTCGTTTCACAAACCAAATCTTTTCAAAAAACTTGGAAATTTTTATACGTTGTAGACATGGATTTCTTTAACAACTTTTGTGAGGAAGTATGTCCAATTTCGAGCTGGAAATTTTTATAAAAATTCGACAAGATATAAAGGTCACTGATTTTACTGTACTAAACAGATTTAATACAGTAAGAAATAGGGTCTTCGTGCAACCTATTTGAACTCAGAAAAATCTGAATTTGAAGTATGTTATAGTCCAAGATTTTCTGAACAACATTTATGAAGAAACTCCGAAAATTCCAAAATTTGAATATGTCATAAACAAGACTTTAGCATACATTTTCCATGAAGAACACAATATCTGAATCTTTATGTAAACCCAACTTTTAGTAGCTCAAAGTCAGACCAAAACTGGCCCGTTGGAACAGAATGATTGAACTAAAAGAAATACTCGTTTCACAAACCAAATCTTTTCAAAAAACTTGGAAATTTTTATACGTTGTAGACATGGACTTCTTTAACAACTTTTGTGAGGAAGTATGTCCAATTTCGAGCTAGAAATTTTTATAAAAATTCGACAAGATATAAAGGTCACTGATTTTACTGTACTAAACAGATTTAATACAGTAAGAAATAGGGTCTTCGTGCAACCTATTTGAACTCAGAAAAACTTGAATTTAAAGTATGTTATAGTCCAAGATTTTCTGAACAACTTTTATGAAGAAATTTTTGCAATATTCGAACCACAAAAAGCTCTATAAAAATGGAAAACAGTAAAAGTCCAACAGTTTCGGTTCTGAAAACCAAAGCCAAAGTTCAAGAAAACAACTCTAACTTGAAACCCACGAATTCTCATCCAAGAAAACTCAAAACCAGAAGTCCAAACCTACATGCAACATCCATTTCCAACTTGGTTCAGCAACCTATACCCACAAAACTCATTCCTAAGGTCTAAACCAACATACTTGGGCAAATACTCAATCAAACCATTCTCCCCCACAGCATCCAGCCACCACATTATCCAATCCGAGACCCGAACTCGACATGCAAACATTATGATGGTTAGTCTAGAGTGAGAGAGCACATTGGCCTCGACTGCAAGTGTGGCGGCATGGCGTGCGGTTCTTGGCGGGGAGAGAGAGCACGGTGCGGCGATTTCTGGGCTCGTGGTGGCTGCTGCTGCTGACGCGAGGAGACGTGATGGCGGAGGGAGCGATGACTAGTTGGACGGCGTCGTGCGGTGGGCGGCTGCCATGGCTGGGTTGGGCGGCTGGCGAGTTCCGAGTGGAGAGAGAGAGAGAGAGAGAGAGAGAGAGAGAGAGAGAGAGAGAGAGAGAGAGAGAGAGAGAGAGAGAGAGAGTTGGCGGGGAAGAGATGGGGAAAAGAGAGGGAGGGGATGGAGAGTCAAGGACTTTTCCCCTTCCCTTGCATGCAAGGCCATTGGCCGAGTGGGGCAGTGGTGCCACATGGCCAAGGGTGGGCGCCACTTGGCGCTTCTCCTCCGCCAAGTGGTGGAAGGGAAAGAAAAGAGAAAAAGAAGAAGAAAAGAGAAGAAAGAAGGGGGGCGGTGGTGATCCGGCAAGAAGGGGAAGAGGAGGCGGTGATGCTGGCATTCCGGGCAGCATGGCGGCGGGGAAAGGGAAGGAAAATGAACATGAGGGCGGAGCGGTAAAAACGTGGCATCGGAAACAATCGATGTGATGGCGAATGAAACCAAGAAACATGGTTCACGATCCCAAAGACGACAATGGTGACGATTTCCAAATTTTCCGTCGACGAATGCCCTAATCCCTTAGGATCCTCTCGTTCCTCTTATCATATGAGGGTTCAAGATGTCACAGTGTCGCCAAACGTTGTTCGTCCATTTGCACAGCAAAAAGACATGTTCAATAGTTTCCGGGCTTTGCCTACAGAGAGGACACACCGGTTCAGGTAAAATTTTCCTTTTCCACAAATTCTCAGTAGTTGGGATTGCGTTTTGGCATAGACTCCAGATGAAAGTTTTAATTTTTTGGTGTATATGCATATTCCAAATCATACCCCATAATTCTTTTGGGTGCTCGTAAGAAGATGATGGCTGATTTAAGTCCTACTTTTTCTCTGATTTCCAAATCTGATTGTACGCACTCTTGACCGTAAAAGTGCTCGCTTTTGTTCGAGTGCACATAACTTTGTCTTTCTCCTTAGTGACCTCTAGTGGGATAGTTAGAATTTCCTCAGCAATTTGTTTATCAAACATTTGAAACAGTTTTTGCTCATCCCATTTCACTTCCTCTATGTTAATCAGCTCGCCTACTGTATGTGGCTCCCTACTTAGTTCCTCTCTTCCAATTGCGCCTGATTTCAACCATCTATGTTCTCTAATCTTGATATCCCTGCCACTCCCCACTCTCCATCTCACATTCTTAGCAATTGCCTCTCTTCCCCACAATATGCTCTACCATCCCCATGAAGCGTGACTGCCCTTTCTAGCATGCTAGAATTTACTGTATGGGAAATACAATTCTTTAAGTACCTATACCCAAATGCTGGAAGGGTTTTGATCTATCCTCCAAGCTTGTTTTCTAAGCATGGCCTTATTGAAGGATAATAAGTCTCTAAATCCCATTCCTCCTTGGTCTTTCCTTCCTTTCATAGCATTCCAGTTTTTCCAATGGATTCCCTATTTTGAATCACCATTCTTCCACCAAAAATTTGCAACTTTTTGTTCAATAGCTCGGCAAATAGAGATAGGTAGTTTAAAAATTGACATGGCATATTGTGGTAGAGCTTGTACCACTGCTTTAATGAGTCTCTTTTCTGGCTTTTGAGATCATCCTTTCTTTCCACACTTCAATTTTCATGTTTACTCTACCCAAAATCCATGCGAACATTTGTTTCTTAGTTTGACCCCACTCCGATGGAATCCCTAGGTACTTTCCAGTTTTTTGTAATTACGGGACTCTCATTTCCGTTGCCATGTTCCTTCTCAACGTCTGAGGACAATCTTTGCTCAAGAAGATGCCGGATTTATTCAAGTTAACGACTTGTCCCAAAGTAAAATAGTACCGGTTTAAAATTCCTGCTACATTCTAACACTTTTGAACCCTTCAATCTAGAAAGAATATTGAGTCATCCGCAATTAAAAGATGAGATAGGGTTGGGGCAATCTCTATTTAGTTTAATTCCCCTTATACTTCCTTCTTCCACCGCTTTCTTTAAAAGACAGGATAGCACATTAGCCACTAACATGAAGACGTAAGGGGAGAGTGGGTCTCCTTGATGTAATCCTCTTGAAGGTTGGAAGAAGTTAAGTGGTTCACCATTAAATTTTATGCTCAAGGATGCCGACATCACACAATACATAATACGAGGTACCCATTTGGCATCGAAACCTATTTTGATCAAACATGCTTCCAAGAAATCCCATTCTACCCTGTTATAGCCTTTTCCCATATCTAATTTGAGTACCGCTTGAAACTTCTTCTGTTTTGAATTCTAAGTTGATGCAATACCTCTTGTACTACCATGATATTGTCTTGAATTTGTTCACCCCCCCACCCAAAAGCACTTTGTTCACTGGTTATCAATTTCGGAAGAAAAGGGTTTAAGGCGATTTGCTAAAACCTTTGAAATTATCTTGTATCCAAAATTGCATAAGCTAATTGGGCGAAATTGGTCAAGACTTTCCGGATTCAGCTCCTTTGGAATAAGAGCAATATGAGTTCTATTCAGCTGAGGATTAAACATGCCGATTTCAAAGAAATCCGCCACCATTTTGAATACATCCTGGCTTATTATCTCCTAATGATGATGATAAGATTGGCCGTGACCAGGAGCTTTAATTGCACCTAACTGGAAAACCACGTCCCTCACTTCTTCCATGTTAAGATTAGCCATCAGTTTTTTGTTAATTTCCTCCGACACCATCTTTGGGCACTGTTCGACGACTGGTTGAAAGTTTCTGGGACAATTTGTACTATAAAGCTCTTGAAAAATTTCCATCATCATACTTTTGAGCTGCGCAATCTCTCGAATCCACTGGTTCTCAAAATTTTTCAGCATTATAATTCTATTCCTTTGCCTCCTTTATATGGTTATGGCATGAAAGTATCGAGTATTTTTATTTGCCCATTTCAACCAGTTAATCCGAGAACGCATCCCCCAGTACATTTCCTCCTGCCGCCAAAGACTTTTAATTTCTGCTTTCAGCTCCTTAACTCTTCCCCCGTTTTGTTCTCCGCTAACCGAATTTGTTAACTGTTTAAGTTCCAATTTAAAGGAGTTTATTTGTTGGGAAGAGTTTGTAAATTTTCTCTTGCTCCATTTCTCCAATTCAACTGTTGCACATCTTAGCTTTCCTGTCATATCAGCTCTTCCCGATTTTGGTGACTCCCAAGCAGATTTTTACTAAATCATAACACTCTTCATCTTCTATCCAAAAAGCTTTGAACGTAAAATTTTTCTTCCTTTTTACAAGGGTCGGGAATAAGGATACTAAGAGAGGGCTTTGGTCTGAACCAATGGCCAGTAGGACAAAACTTCAACTTCTGGGAATTGTACTCTCCATTCTACGCTACAAAAGACTATCCGGTCTCTCTTTCACCAAAACTCCCCCGTCTCTATTATTAGTCCAGGTGAAAGCACATCCCTTACTTTATATATCCATTAAACAACAATCATTCAAGAAATCTTGAAACGCAACAAGGCAGTAATTCTCAGCTGCCCTTCTCCCTACTTTTTCCCAGTGATTCAAAATTTCATTGAAATCTTCCATTACAGCCCAAGGTAGGTCATTACAACTTTTTATACATTTTAATTCCTCCCACAGTACAAGCCTCTCCTGGAAGTCATTTGGCGCATGGACGAAAGTAATTCTCATGGCATTATATCCCCCCTTCTCCTTTATACTAAGATTGATGAAATATTTCCTAGCTGAGTCCACTTCCACTTCCACCTCTTCTGTCCACATAGCTGCTAATCCCCCCGATATGCCATCTGGTTCCACCATAAAACAATTCTGAAAGTTGAGGATTCTCGTTACCCTCTTCACTCTTTTTTCATGGTTTTTTGTCTCCATTACAAACAATAAATTAGGCTTTTCTTGAACCACAAGGCCTCTCAAGGCTTGGACTGTCCAGGGTGAGCCTAAACCTGACAATTCCAACATACAAAATTCATTTGTAATCCAATGACTTATTTGAAATAGCCACCAAAGCCCATTTTTCACCTTGTTGTCCATGATTCATTTTTCACCAAAGCCCATTTTTCATCTTGTTATAAAATTCATTTGTAATCCGATAGCTTATTTGTAATTCATTTCTGCGTCACGTCAGAATGTGCACAGGTGCACCCAGGAACTATCTCTCTCCTTGTCCGTGATTGCTCTCTGTCAAGTTACTAACAGTACCTCAATAGTTTCAGGCTATTATATCCACAGCAATTGCCACAAACTCTACCGCGACGCAGCCACAGAGAGATATAGCAAAGAAGAATCCCAGTTAATCTCTCTATCAAGCATTTTGTCGAACACTAGATCTGCCCGTGGAAGTAGCTTCCGATTGGCAAAGGATTGGAGGCTCAATCAAGGCGGCAATGAACCAGATGAGGCAAGCAGCAGTTGAGAAGGCTTGGTTTCAAGACGCATCAACTGGTAACAACGATTGAAACCAGCAGTGAAGAAGCAACCGTAACCATGGTTGGACAGCGGCGCGATTAAATGGCATGGCTCTGGGTGGAAGTGGAAGCACAGAGGCGTAGGGTGGCGTAGACGATGGATGATTGGAGACGCAATGGATGATGAGGAAGGACTCTCACATCAAAATCGAGAGAGGAAAATGATATTGCAAAATAGAAAATCATAGATCAGCTACATGAAAAATGACTTGTCCAAATTCAGATGGGAAATCATTGTCTCTAAAACACCCGAGTTTTGTCGCATCTACTCTTCTAGCTCCAGCCTGAGAATGGCATCTTATTGTTCTATCTTATTCTTCCATTCTCTCTCTCTCTCTCATTATCTTATTTCGTTGAGCTCCATGATTTCTACTGATCCTACCCATTTTATGGGAGGAAAGGATATGTGAAATCCTTTTCCCTGGAAGACCAAATTGGATTTGTGATGCCTGTTATAACAAGCCCACCAACTGCTTGTGAAAATATCTCAAAGAAATCTGACTTAAAATCAAGATAATCTCAGCTAAAATAGTTATTCGAGTGATAAGCCAAAGCATCCTAGGAATCAAGCAACGCAACAAAATGATCCAGGAAAAGATAATGTACTCCCCAACAAAAACACAAATCAGTTTCCTATTCCGAACGGCAGAAATCATTTTCCTCGGAACAAACAAAACGAGAAAGAACAGCCATGTGGGACGCTATCTAGGAAAAGAACAATGGGGAAATCGTTCCTCACCCTCAAACTGATTCCCATTTTAGTTTCAGCCCCTGTCTGAACCAGAGGTCATTGCATTGAATTCACCCTCTGGTTATTCTGAAGGCAATACACACTCCTCCATAGACATTAACTTGCCCCCAAGTCCGATGAATCACATTTCAGAAAATTACTAACAGTCTGTCAAAACGACTAACACATTTTGCTGTCCTGGGTGGAATGTCCGAGGCTGCTTGGGGGACAATCTGATCTGGGTTTAGCAGCTAAAAAAAGTCCCCTCAAAAAGGCCTTAGCCAATCGGAAGACACAGAGTTCTCTGGGTCCTCCAAGTTCATGTTTGCCTCCTAACTAAGCCAAATTTCGAACTTGGGTATCGACATGGCTACTCAAAGAGGCAGTTTTCCACAGAAGTCGATTCGACCATCCATCGAACGAAAATCGCTCGACCCAAACAACAAATGTCCGAACAAAGATCAAATCAAACCAGGCAAACAAACACACCCAAGAAATCAACAGAACTAATGAAGGGCAAAAGAGATGAAAAGGGTCCGAAGAAGGGCGCATCAGGGTTGACAACACGTCCTCTGCACCCAACCTCGTGCTCCCGCTACAAAGAAATTCCAAGCAAGAATCGAAGCCAGTGTAGACGAGCAACAATCATACCGCCAACCCATATAAACAAGGGCGGATGAAACGATTTCTCGGCCAACTTTTCGAATCGATTTCGCCCCCCTCCACCAGTTCTCCTCCGCGATGGGAGAAGCACTTCCCACCGCGGAATCCTCATGTCCAATGAGCACGAGAACAGAGGGGGGTTTCAGAGACGTGTTGAAACGAAAACGCGAGAACAAAATTTCCGCAGCACCAAAGCACGAAGTAGCTCCACAACAATGCAAACGTCGACAGACATACACTCGAATGGAGGAAACCCTAATTTCTCCATGGACGGAGAAGCTCTCTAGATGGAGGCGAAGTTGGCGACCGCCGACGACGCACGAAGACGAGAGGACTCTTCAGAGAGAGTTATAGCCGTCAACAGGACAGGCAAAACCCTAATGATGAGGGGATGACCGGAAGTGAAATGACTTAGATACCCTTGTTCTGTTGGGCCTTACGCTATTGGGCCTGCTTTTGTATGGGCTTCGATGAGGTGATCGTATTGGGCCTGTTCGAGTCGAGTTTACGGCGTTAGAGAGATCAGGAGGTGATCTCGCACGCATGGTCCGAGTGCATGAGCTTGGTGGAGTCCAAAATCCTTATGAGATTCACGAAAATTGGATGATTTGTACCATATGGATACAATGTGAATGCTTCCGGTCCCGTACAATATAGTTCCTGTAAGTTTAGGCTATGCGACCCTCTTTCCTTTTCGAGATCGGCCGTGATTTTTGATGGATGAAGCGTGCGTGTGCTCGGGCCTGCACAGATGCTCCTCTCGCTCCGAGTTCAGTATATGAAATTTTGGGGTAGGATGCCCCGCCACAAGCTAATGTGAACAAAGATGATGGACTTGTACTCATTTACCCGAATCGGGTTTTATTTGTGTTGCATGATACAATCTCTGCCTCTTACACAGAAAAACCCTCGCGCACGTCGAAACCTAAAACCTTGCGGTTCGTTATATTAGGAGAGCTGGCTTCTAGAGGTAGATAGTTCAACTCTTATGAGTGCACTGTTTGGCTCAGATCGACCAACTTGAGATGTGCGAGCACTTATCGAAGAATGCCAAGATGTACTTATCAAGTATTCAGACCTCCAAATAGCAAATTGCTCAAGAGACACTAATAGAGTGGCGGATTGGATCGTTCAAGCCTAAAGACAAAGGGTCCTACCTTACAATTGAGTCTCCGACCGCTCTCAGGCCCTTTGGGATTTATTATACTCTGAGCTCATTCATCGTACTCCCACATTATTTCTTGATGAAAGGCAAGGAATTTTCACCGACCACCAAAAAGAAACCCTCTTCAATGAGTTTTTTTGGCATAACAACTCGGCCTATGATTCTGCTACGCCATGGCATGTGATGCCCCGGCAACGGCGGAAGCAGACGGACTGATCATATCGGCACTTTCCTCTTCCAACTTGAATCAAAGCCACCTCGTTCGGCTTTTGCTGCATGGCCTTAAACAGTGACTCAAATCAGGCAAAATCCTGAGCAAAGCTTTCTGGTAGACAGGTGAAAAAGACACGTTCAACTTGCCAATCCAATGATGAAAAGGGGGAGATTCGGATCGGTTAAATCTTTGCTCACAACATGGAGATTCTTTTACTTGAAGCAGCGTGCCGTGTGAAATCAGATTACTGGGTCGCGTCGGGGCAAAAAAGCTCCATCGCTCGGCGTGGCGACACTGCGAAAAAAAGCATTATCTTTACGTAAAGCCGAGCACTCAGGGAATGAAACTAGCACGATCTTCGTCAGATGTGACATGCAGAATCCCGGCTGCATGTGTGGCGTAACGCAGATTCATGATCAAGCGGGCATGGACCAGAACAACTTTAGCAATATGTACAAAGCGAACTGATCCAGACACTTATCCAACAATGTATAGGATCAAAATCGGCTAGATATGTTCATTATGAGACGATCATCTATTACGTCCGTCGTGTGTGGAAAAACTATATCCTATAAGTGATGCAAGCACATTCCGATGTGCGCGAGATTCGGTTGCTTAGACGAAAGCAAATTTCGAGTTCGTCGACATCCTAGAAAACCACAGCTTTATTATGTCATGTCAAGGCAAAGTTGAAGTACAAGACTCAACGAAGCAGACACACGTACATGCACTTACCCCCAAACACACATAGACTTACTTAAGAAAATAGTAAAGAGACATTTCTTTTATTCCACTACTGAATAAGCTCAAACAGTTGCAATAGGACCCAAATTGATGGACGACTCGATGGTCTTCATCGCCTCAAACCTCGGCTCCTTGGCCTGGAACTTGAGTCCTGCATAGAGCTTCATGTAGTCCTCAAACACAAACTTTGGGTACACTTGGCCCTTCACCTCTTTCTCCACCAACTCTGGCGCAGGGTATATGACTGCGTCGCTCCCAGGGTTGTAGAACGACGCGATGGACATCCGGTTCCCATCGGTCTGTGCGATCACCCGGTGCTCGATGCTCTTGTACTTGCCATTCGTAATGACCTATATCATTGCCAAGTGATTAAGTTGATTTGAGACCTCAAATTATGAGCATCTCAGCTATCAAGAATTAAGAGTTGAGATCACAATACACATACCTCGAGTTGGTCGCCCAAGTTGATGACGATGGAGTGACGCATCGGAGGGACGTCGACCCACTGGCCGTCCTTGAGGAGCTGGAGGCCACTGACCTTGTCGTCCTGGAAGAGGAGGATGAGGCCGCCGGCATCGGTGTGGGCCCGGAGCCCCTTGATGAGGTCCGGCTTCGGGCACGGGGGGTAGTTGCTCACCTTGGTGCCGAAGGTCGGCCCTTTAGACCCATAAAACGCTCTCTTCAAGTAACCTTTTTCCAAGCCAAGATTCTCACAGAACAAGTCCAGAAGCAGCTCAGCTAGCTTCTCCAATTCTAGGGCAAATTGCTTCATAGCCTTCCTGTTAATTATAATCACATGTAAGGATATACCCTTAGTCTCAAAATACTAGAATATTGAGGACGGGGGCCGCTACCGATTTTTATGGTGTGGTCCATACAACTGCTAATAAAGGGTACAGATGGAATCAAAATCAAAATTTCGCCAATACAAGTAAAACATGATGAAATGCAGAATCTTCAATAATGGATGGTGCTTCGTGCGTGAAAAAGATCATACCCACAGGGACTGGTACCCGGGCATGAACGTGACATTCAAAATTTAACCAGATCTGAGCTTCAGTCTTCGATATCATGTTAAATGACTACTTGAATGTCCAAATATGTGGGAAAAGTTGAAAGGACTCAGAGATATCATTATATAAATTATGTCTTTACCAAAGTGAGCAATGTTAAAGACATCAAGGCACAAATAAAAGATATGTTAAGTGATCAATCACCGGTGATCTTCTTCGAGATCGGGGACTTCGGAGATGTTAGAGACCGGGAGATGGCGGATGTGGAACGTGCTCTCCCAGTCGATGTTGTCGATCTCGGACTGAGTGGCCTCGAGGCCTTTGCTCGCCACCATCTGCTTGAACTTTTGCTCCATGCACTTCTTGTAGTGCTCCTTGGTCAGCCTCTCCACATTGTCCATCAGTTGGTGTGATAGCCCATGGTTCACCAACTTCACAGAATCAAAATAAAATCAGCACATAGAAACGATTGTTATAGACCATCACACAAAACACAGTCTGTCTTAATGAAATAGTTCACATAATATACTTCATGGGTTGTTTAGTAAAAGCTTAATTACCTCAAAGAAGCCCCAATTTTCACAGGCATCTTTGATCTTGGCCATGGTGGTTCCTCTCACTTCACCATTAAGCTTCTCCAGATCAATCACAGGGAACGACTCCATCTCTCTCTCTCTCTCTCTCTCTCTCAAGTTTCTTGTGTAGTTTTGAGATTTGAAATGAAATGGGGGTGATATTTATAGGCGCTGAAAGTGTGATCAACAGGGAAGGAAGAGAATTGAGAACAAGGGTCTTTGAGTAATTGGCAGAATCAAATGTGTTAAAGAAAATTAGGATATTTTTCTATATTAGAGATAATTAGAATATTTATGTTGGTTTTCTGTACCTCTCAAGATTACGCGATATCTCATTTTGATTATGCGTATCTTGATTTAATATATGTTACTTTATTTAGTCATATTAAAAAGTCTACAAATAAGTCGATGTACTATATCGAATCATATAAAAATTTCTCATATTTTATCTTTCGCATTATTATTAAGTAAATGAAAAGGAAAAAGTTACAGGTCCAAATCTAAGTTAAGAAGGAATTGAACTCGTGGAGCATGAATGTGATCACATCTCAAATGATGGACCCCTACCATGTTGTGTCACTGAGGCACTGTCCAGTCATCTTCTTTGTTGGGTTGGTTTTCTTGGGTCCCATTCTGGTGCAACTTCACGCCACTGCTAATTTTGCTTTTTCTTGATGAGCATGACCAAAAAAGAAAAAAAAATTGCAAATTCTTTCCATTACTCATGCACTATACATATAGGATGCTGTGAAAATAGCATCTATGGAGCTGCTTTGTCAGTCCCCAGCTTGACTTTGGAGTATGGTTTCAATGGGAAGTCTTTGCAAAACACCTTGAATTTCCCTGCCTTACGCCTTCACATCAATTACCCTCGTGTCTTTATTTATTTATGAAAATGTCATTCTCTTTCAAAAAATGCCAATCCCAAAACCCTAAATTCTCACTTCCACCCAACACACTCAAAATCAACTAAAGACCAGGCCACCCAAACCCTAAACAAGAGGCTAAAATGAGCTTGCAAGGAGGAGTCATTTGGTCTTTCCATTGTGGGGTTTTTGCTCGAAGGTACCTGAACGGTGTTTGAAGAAATCAGAGGTACGTAAGTGGGTCATTGGATCGAGTGCGATGTATGCTTTTTTTTGTGCTTTCCCATCTACTTATCTTTTTGAACTTTCGCATGGATATATAGTAACTTTACATATATTCTACATGATATGTGAACCATGGAGATAATTACATCTAGACCCTCAACTTACCTCCCATTGATGCCAACCTCCGAGTTTTACACTTACACAGATATGTCAAAGTGCTTGTGAGGCTAACATGATACGATGTTAGTATCATTCAAGTAAGCATGATACATAGTACAAGAAATTTCAGTGTGATCTGTGGAGCTATTTATTCATGATTGTAGCTGCTGAGTACGACCCAATTAATTTGGAAGGAACCAACCAGCTATACCTGTACGTTTTCATGACAGCGATTCATATCTTCTCTGTTGTAGGGGTCGATTTTTCATTAACCGGTGTCTGACAGATGTGTCTGCAAGGATGCATGGCTTAGATCTCTCTTGTGCTTTACCTCTTTAAACGTATATATCTGAAAGGTTAAGTTGTATTTTGGGAGATTATCGCTTTAAAAAAGTGAATTCACAGGCTTCTTACCAAACGATAGTTCTTTTTTCGGTATCATCTTCTGCAAACCTCAAAACAGATAGTTTTATATATTTTTTCTGGCTTAATTTCCTTTAAAAAATCATCGAATTCAGGTCGGATTCCAATTATGGCCTAAACTCTTTCTTATCTCACAAAAAAAATTCAACTTTAGATCTAACCCAAACATTTTGTTATGTCTCATAAAAAAACATAAACTTTAGGTTGAGTTTCAATCCCGATTCGACTATTTTGTTGTCTTGTGACAAAACAGAAACTTTTAGTCGGCACTCAAATTTGCCACCTGTCAAGTTTCCGTCCCATGATGCCTTGGAACATTCGACATTCTACTTCATGTGCACGCAACTGAAACTTGAGAGGGGGCTTAATTTGGATACCTATTGAAAATTTGTGCTTTTTTATGAGATAAAAATTAGTGCTTTTTAAGGAATTTGACCATTTTTTTTATATATATACTATAAACTATTCTTGCAGAACAATTTTTGGACAAGTGATTCTTATACATAAATATCGATGACTTTTACTAAAATGGTTAAGATTCTATAGATAAGATGTGTCCATCAAAGATCTTTGTCTTCATCCCCACTCTGTGAAAATGGGGACAATAATTGAGCAACACAACATCCTGGATACAAATGCTATCACCATCATCATCATCAATGCAGGTCCTACCAGTTTGATCCAATCATTTTGTCCTTTTGATTTCTGATTTTCCTTCCATGGGGATCTGCCATGGTGATGACCAACTATAACATCACAGCAAGCCTTACACAGTAGAAAGAGAAAAACCAAGGCATGCCAAGCAGAAAATCATCAACGAGGTGAAACAAGAAAGTAGGAAGAAAGGTGTGATGGCCGGTGAACTAAATGGGGAAGGACAACTCTTTTAATCATTGTGGATCTGAGCAAGGATTTTCATTGTTTTGGGGGTGCGCAAAAGTAAAAAAAAAATAATGATAATATAATTACAAAAATATGCATGCCATTGGAGATCATATTGTATCATATTATAAAATGAATTTCAATCACTCTATGCCAACCGTAACATATTTATCCTAAACTTTTTATTGTGACATAAAAAACCTCAAACTATTCACTATGACACAGTTATCCTAAACTTCGTATGATATAAAAAACCTTAAACTTGTATTTGTACGACACATTTACACTTCGTTAAGGTTCCGTAAGATGATTTTTCAACCAAAAAAATATCATTTTTATTTCACTTGCCACGTCAACTCTGTTTGCTTTTCAGTGTCTATGTAGATTGATTTTTAATGATGGTCATTGATAGAACCTTGATGGAGGGTATATATGTTACATAAGTACAAGTTTATGATTGTTGGTGTCACAAAAAAATTAGGATAAATATATCACAGTAAGCATAATTTGGAGTTTTTTGTGACTTGTCCTAAAAAAAACCTTAAAGTGGGATTATTTTCGCAATGTAACCCCAGTTTAGTTTTGTCCCAAACAACCCCTTAAACGTGATAACTTTGCATCAATTGACCTCTTACGCTCACGAGTGCCCCTCGCATTTACATCTCATACCATTTTTAAGGTTTTTGTTTCCCGAAAATCTATGCTTATTCAATAGTTAAAACTCTATACATATCAATGCGGTTTTCTTTAATTTAAAGGAAAAGCGAAAATGTTTAGGTAAACCCCCTTTACCATCTATGGTTAGTCATATCCATTCTCAAATGATTCTTTAGTATGGAAAAACTGAATTTCCGCGTGTTGGGCAAACCTCCCTAAGAGATTTAGATGATACAAAAACTATCTTTATTAATGTTTAGTTGCTAAATGCAGATGTTTTTCAAAATCAGGCAATGATGATCTCTAAAAGACTGCGATTGTATCATTGAATCCTAAGGATGTCTACAAAGTGTGAATACCTCGATAAATGGCGAACAAGATATTAAGCGTTGAGATATCTACAAGCAGAATGGATCTGGTAGAAGGTGAACAACACTACAAAAAAACACCGGATTAGCGACGGAAAACGTGGAAAAATCCGTCGCAAATCGAATTTGCGACGGATTTTGCGATCGTCGCAAAATTTTGCGACGGAAAATTCACAAGTTCGTCGCAAATTTGCGACGAAAAATAATTCGTCGCAAATTTTGCGACGAACGTTTGTCCGTCGCAAAATTCGTCGCAAAAGTCCGTCGCAAATTTCGTCGCAAAATTTGCGATGAACGTTTGTCCGTCGCAAAATTTGCGACGAACATTTGTCCGTCGCAAAATTCGTCGCAAAATTTGCGACAAACGCTTGTCCGTTGCAAAATTCGTCGCAAAATTTGCGACGAACGTTGTCCGTCGCAAAAATCCGTCGCAATTTCGTCGCAAAATTCGTCGCAATTTTCGTCATAAAATTTGTCGCGAATTTCGTTAGAAAATTCGTCGCGAATTTCGTCGCAAATTAGTGACAAACTTTAATGATAGCAAAATTCGGCTTAAAATATTCGTCGCTATTTTTATATCATTTCGGCCATAAATTCTTATCCATATCAATCAAAGGAGACAATGATATATAATTGAAACAGAAAAACGAACAAACGCAAAATTCTGAAAATTTTGCGACGGAAAATTCACAAGTTCGTCGCAAATTTGCGACGAAAAATAATTCGTCGCAAAATTCGTCGCAAATTTTGCGACGAACGTTTGTCCGTCGCAAAATTCGTCGCAAAAGTCCGTCGCAAATTTCGTCGCAAAATTTGCGATGAACGTTTGTCCGTCGCAAAATTTGCGACGAACGTTTGTCCGTCGCAAAATTCGTCGCAAAATTTGCGACAAACGCTTGTCCGTCGCAAAATTCGTCGCAAAATTTGCGACGAACGTTGTCCGTCGCAAAAATCCATCGCAATTTCGTCGCAATTTTCGTCATAAAATTTGTCGCGAATTTCGTTAGAAAATTCGTCGCGAATTTCGTCGCAAATTAGTGACAAACTTTAATGATAGCAAAATTCGGCTTAAAATATTCGTCGCTATTTTTATATCATTTCGGCCATAAATTCTTATCCATATCAATCAAAGGAGACAATAATATATAATTGAAACAGAAAAACGAACAAACGCAAAATTCTGACAAACCAGCCACAATGACATATAATTGAAACAAATAACAGAAGGAAAGTTGTAGAGTCTTACATGATACTATTTGATATCCAATCTTACAATACAGTCAAAACATGAACTAAGAGACGGGACAACCATAGAAGACGCAAAAAAATCATACAGAAGAAGACGCGGCTTTGGTACGATGGCAGGACACCAAAAGTAGTCACTTTTGTCAAGACCTGAGGAAATGTCGATACATAAATCAGTCCAGAATATAAACAAAGCGTTTATGCATGGATGTGGAACTAGGTGTAAAATAACAAAAGGGTTAACAAAAATACGTTTAGGGACGAACATAAATGTTCTTACATATGAATATGAGTGAAATTATGAAAAATCAAGATTATGAAGCAAGCTTACCCCCGATTTTGAGAATTTTAACTAGAAAGACCGGAGAAAATCTTCATCATCATCATCATCAGCAGCATTCTCGGCATCAATGTGTTGGTCATCATTGTACCCATCACCTACTGGATTGGCTGGAGCTACAGGAGGATCGCCATAGCGATTGATGTTAAGGTGTTGCATAACGACTCTCATTTGTTCTTTCAAGTTTTGTATTTGTTCATCCTTCTTAACAAGTAAATTATTGAGACGATGCACTTCTTGGGTCAAATTCTCGTGCAGTCGTGACTTCCTTCGACCACCCCAGTGGATGATGAACTTCCGAGACCATTCGGCATGAACATCCTTGATAATGATCCCATCCCAAATATTGTCCCTTTTTCGCCCCACCGTTGCCTCCATCCATAATGCCATATTATCAAAGCGGTGGCGGACTCGAGACAATCATCACTACCACTAGCACTGCTCATTAAAAGTTCATCATATTTTTCCTACATTAACAATATAGATGAAAATAAAATCACTATATATATCTACCAAAAATATTGAAAGCATTCACGGTTTTCATTATAGTTTACATATAAGCCAAAGTATAACCTTACATACCTTAACAGCTTTTACTCGATCGCCAGTCCATGTCTTATCTTTCTTTTGAAATGTGCGTTCAAATGTTGCTGCAAATGTCGGTTCCGTCCCCAATTCATGTGCCTACAAAATGTAAACATGAGTAATTGAATTAAATTAACTGATAACTCATTTAACAGACTTACCATTCGTTTGTGATGCTCCGCAATGTTGATAGAGCCCCCAGCATATGTGGCTGACCCATCACTAGAACTAGAAGATCGATTCTTCTTATTCCGCTCACAGAGTTGCCGACTCTGTTCAGATGTCCAAAATGTCTTAATTGCCTCTCAATTGTCAGCTGTAAAGAAAGACGGCTTCGCCGCTTGCTTGCTCTTCGCTCTATTCATGACATTTCGCATAAAATCACTTATTTTCTTATCGAAAATTCTTCTCACTTCATTGTCTTCCGATTCCTCCCACTTGAACTTCCGCTGCAATGAATAAAAACACAAATTGAAAGTTATTATGATGATTACATATCCATAACCATGCACCAGACAAATATAGACAGATTTTGTAAAGTTCATGTCAGGGAAAATATCTGGTCCTTTAGGTATCGAAAACTACAGAGTTGTTCTGGTCCCTTTACATCATTCTTGACCATCAATATACTACACCACACTTAATTGGTGAGAAAATAAAATATGTAAAACTTACCTTGAACTCATTCCACCACATTTCTTTCACTTCTTGTGGAACATTTCTGTAAGTAATATACTCTCCCATCCAAAAGTTTCTTACTATTTTGTTCAATTCCCTCACAACAGACGGAGCATCCGTGAATCTGCATTCATATGAATATTGTGCAACATGGACAATTCAATTGACATCAATATCTAAAACCCTAAATATTACATATACTAAAATAAAAATGAAGTACTTACGAATCTCCAAATGGGCATATGAAGAATCGGTTATCTTCTTGACCTATGTTTCCGTCAATATTCGATTGTTCCGCCGAATAATGGGGTGGAACGGAAGGAGAGGGAGCTAAAGGAGATTGAACTGGAGAACGTTCAGTTCGCATGTGGCCAAGTCCCGTAACATGTTGTTGAGTGTTGGAGGAAGGGCCAACGTGTCCATATTGTGACGGACCATACTGTGGTTGAGGGTTAGATGCCGGGACAGGGGAAGAGGAAAGGGCCGGGGACGAGGACGAGGAAGAGCCTTGTCTTCTAGGCATGTGACCTCCACGTTTAAACTGACAAGTAGGAAGGTTATGCGAATATGTACAAAACTATTGACACGTATTACGAACACATAATGATGTACATGACGAAGCTTACCATTTTGATGGAAAGACTGAGAAAATGTTTCCTTGAAATGAGCCAATGTCGAGTGTTTATGACGTGCAATTTCCTACAAACAAATATACTATGAATCCCATTCATTTTGATATGAAACATCAATGTATGAGCACGACTTGGGTGGCTACAGGTATTAAACATCACTATATGAATCGCATTCATTTTGATTAAATTTTTTTTTACAACGTACAAAAATTTAAATTTCACTGAAAGTGGGTGGCCACAGGTATTCTGAGTCATTCTGTACAGTTTTGTAAGAAAAAAACTATTATTATTGCAAAAAAAAATTCTGGGCCCAAAAAACAAATTTCACTAACAGTTAGTGGCCACCGATATTCTAAGACATTTTGTAAAGTTTTGAAATTTTAAAATTATAAGGATTTTTAAATTATTATTTTTTAATATAAATTTTTTTCGTGAAATAAAAAAAATTGTCCATACTAAAATTGGGTGGCCACAGGTAGTCTAAGCTATTAGGTAAAGTTTCCAAAATTTTTGTCCTTATTTATTTTAATAGTTTTTAGGGCACGTTAAAAAAATTAAATATAACTAAAAGTGGGTGGCCACAGGTATTAGAAGTCATTCCGTGAAGTTTTGAAAATTTTTAAATTCTAATTTTTTTTTGGCCATCTAAAGAAATTTACATTTCGCTGCAAGTTGATGGCCAAATGTTTTCTAGGCAATTCTGTGCAGTATTGAAATTTTATATTTTTTTAATTTTTTTTTCACCCAAAAAAAATAAAAATTTCCCTCACAATGGGTGACCACATTTATGTTAAGCCATTTTATAATGTTATGAAAATTTTTAATTTTTTAATATATTTTTCCCCGGAACGTTAAAAAATCTAAATTTCATTGAAAATGGGTTGTCACTATTAATTTTTGCCATTTTGTGATATTCTGAAATTTTTGTTTTTTAAAAAGTTTAAAAAACTTTTACGGTCAAATTTCATATTTGTTGCCAACATATACCATTGTTTTAATTTTCCGTAATTTTCCTTGATTTTTTATAGAATTATTCAATTTTCAAGCATTTTACGTGAAAACGCTTAATCAATCAACTTATCGTCATTTAACGCTTAATCATCCACATAATAGACAAATTAACCGGTCGACCATTGATCAAAGCCACATGCAATCCCGAAATCGACCAAGAATTTAGCCAACGAAAAGTGACCCTAAATAATCCTTAAACAAGTCCGACTAATTACCTAATTATACTAACTAGGGTTTAGAGAGTTGCTTACTTGGTTCAAGGACAATAAAAATCGACCGATAGAACGGTGGCGGTCCCGACGCAAGCGTGAGCTCAAATGGTGACTAGTCGGCCGTGTGCTCGGCCACGACCGGGAGAACGACGGCAAGCTCGGCGGCGACGGCGTCAGGGGCGGCGACGGTGTCGGCGGCGGCAATGGCGTGGGGGCGGCGACGGCGTCGGCGACGGCGGCGGGCCGACCGGCCACAGCCTCGGCCGGCGACTGGGAGGCGGATACTAGGTTCCGTCGCAAATTTGCGACGGAATTAGTTTTGCGTCGCAAATTTCCGACGGATACTCAACTCCGTCGCAATTTGCGATGGAATTTTCATAATATCCGTCGCAAATTTGCGACGGAAGACTATTTCCGTCGCAAATTTGCAACGGAAATAGTCTTCCGTCATAAATTTGCGACGGAAATAGTCTTCCGTCGCAAATTTGCCACGGAAATAGTCTTCCGTCGCAAATTTGCGACGGATACTCAAATCCGTCGCAAATTTTGCGACGGAATTTTTTTTATTCGTCGCAAATTTGCGACGGAATCGAATATCCGTCGCAAATTTGCGACGGAAATAGTCTTCCGTCGCAAATTTGCGACGGATACTCAAATCCGTCGCAAATTTTGCGATGGAATTTTCATTCATTCGTCGCAAATTTGCGACGGATACTACGTTCCGTCGCAAATTTGCGATGGAATTTTCATTTATTCGTCGCAAATTTGCGTCGGAAACTATTTCCGTCGCAAAACGGCGTGGCCGTTCGGCCTCATCCAAAGGCCGGCGAGGTGTCGCCGGTCATTAAACCGGTGATGCAGATACAAAAAAAAAACATAAACATATATTAAAAAAATGAAAATTACAATGCAACGACGAATAGTCACGAAGCTAGCTACGACACTTACCGGTACAAAAGCTTCACCGAGATTAATATGTGCCTGCGCGGATTTTGCTTATTTCAGACAAACGAAAAAGGGAGAAAAACGATAGAGAGCGAGAGAGAGCGAGAGTGAGAGTGAGAGATAGGGTTGGAATATCATGGGCTGATAAACTACGAATTTGCGACGGACGAATTTTTCGTCGCAAATTTGCGACGGATTGTATTTTCCGTCGCAAATTGGCGACGGAAAAACATTCGTCGCAAATTTCCGTCGCAAATTTGCGACGGATTGTATTTTCCGTCGCAAATTGGCGACGGAAAAACATTCGTCGCAAATTTCCGTCGCAAATTTCGTGTTTTTTTGTAGTGCAAGTCAGGAGGAACGGGATGTTCGCAAGGAATTGGAGGTATCACGGATATGTGAACACTTGGGTGGAACCATGATCACTAATAGGCCTTGAAGGACCATGAGAAGGTGAACATTTGAGTAGAGTCTTGGCAGGTGATATAACCTGAAAGACCAGTGGATACCAAATCGCGAGTCAATTTCCAAGTAATGGCTTGGACAACATCACCGGGTTATTGATAAGGTTAGCTTCTTTTATCAAGTGATTAGTAGCATTATATCATGCCTCAAACAATGACCTGAAAGGTGATGGTCACTTACTCACCACAACATGATGGTCAAATGGAAGGAAAATAGATGTTATCAAGGTTGGGAATTCATAACAAGAGGACTGGAGATGAGTCGGAACAATTTTTGTTAATTTTGGTCAAGCAGTCATAGAAACAGTTGATGGACAATGGCAGCAAACTCCATTTTGGAAAACCTTGCTTTTACCAAATGAACTGATTGTTTGGGCGGCCTGGACCTTAGCGATTGCTCCTATCAACTCCTAATGGCTACTTGATCCATCTGAAGACTCTCCAACGGTTATATTGGAGAGGGAACGTCTATAAAAGAGGATCGAAGCAAGTTGGAGGGATTGGCGGAAATTGAGAAAGCTTATTCTCTGATCATCAACTTCTCTTTCTGTTGTGCGAACTATGCCACTAGCTGTTTGCAACTCTCTCTATTATAGAGTCCTTGTTGCTTTTGTAATTTGGGATAAGAGAAGCGTGTGAGTGTGAAAGTAGTATGTGCTTTCTTATAGCATGATCTATCATGTGATGCAACAGTTATTGATATATTGTAACTCTCTTGAGTTGCTGGTGGATTCTAGCCAGTATTGTGGCTATTAGTGGTGGAGAGTAGACGTAGACTTGATTATAAGCCGAACCACTATATATTTGTGTGCTAGATCGTCTATTTGCTTATTATTGCTTATATCTATTTAATAGAAGCACATGCATATAATTTATCAATCTATTCTTGCATCTATCAAATTTAACTTAATATTCCGCGAAAATCTGTAAATTCAATCTATTCACGCCCTCTAGATTGGGAAAAGTGTCAGAAAACTCTTAAACCTATTGCATTTGTACAAATTTAATCTTAAACCTTTTAATGGTGTCAATTTAGTCATAAACATTTTGACCTAGAGCCAATTTAGTCATTTTCAACTAATTTTGGCCAGATATTGCTAACATTGATGCCAGATGGCCTACATGGCACGGTCGGCATTGACGTAAATAACTTTTAATAATATTTTAATATTTTTGAGAATTTTTTATTTGATTTTTCCTTTTTTACCTTCTCTTCCTTCTTCCTCCAACCGGTCGCCGGACCTTAGTGACTGACTGGGGGTGAGGCCCGGTGAGCCTTGCCAGCCACTGGCGAGGTTGTGCCTCATCCAACCCCTAGCTAGCGCTCGAGCCTCGCCAGGGGCTGGGCGAGGCATGACCTTACTAGCCCTCGCCTTTGGCTAGTCGTGGAGGTCCGGCAATCGGCTGGAGGAAGAAGGAAGGGAAGGAAAAAAAAGAGAGAAAGAAAAGAAAAAAAAGGAAAAAGAAAAGAAATAATAAATAAAAATTCAATTTTTTTTTAAAACTTGTCCACGTCAGCGTCGGCTATGCCACATAGGCTGGTTGGGATCTATGTCAACAATATTATACCAAAATTAGCCGGAAGGATTGAATTGACTCTAGGTCAAAATGTTTATGACTAAATTGGCACAAATGCAATAGATTTAGGACTTTTCTGACACTTTTTCCCCCCAGATAGTATCATTAGACTTAGGGCCCGTTTGGTAACGTGCCAAATAGTGAAAATTTCTGTTCTTTTGTTCCCAGAAATAGTTTGGGAACAGAAATGCGTTTGGTAAATTTTTTGTTCCTTGGCACATTTTTGCAAAAATTTGTGCCGAGAAACAGTTTTGGAAGAGAAACAAGAAGTAAAAAAAAGTTGCTTCTTGTTTCTCGGCACAATTTTAAGAATCAGTTTTTTTTTCTTTTTCTTTTTTTTCTTTTCTTATTTTTGTGTTGTTCTTCCCTCGGCTGGGCCGGCCGCCGGCGACCGGCCACAGCCCAGGGTCGGCGAGGGCGTCACGGCCCTCGCCGGCCGCCGGCGGAGGCGAGGGTCCCCCTTGCTGGCGAGGGCGAGGGCTGGACCCTCGCCGCCTGGGCGAGGCGGCCTCGCCCAGATCGATCGAGGCCGAGCCTCGCCGTCCGTCGCGACGGCGAGGTCGGCCTCGCCGTCTCCGGGCGAGGTCCGGCCCTCGCCCTCGCCTCCGCCGGCGGCCGGCGAGGTCCGTGACGCCCTCGCCGGTCATGGCCAAAGAAGAAAGTAGAAAGAAAAAAAAATAAACAATTCAAAATATTATTAAAATATTATTTGGGAACGAAATTTTGTGTAGTTAACAAACGCATTTGTTCTTTTCTACTCTAGGAATAGAAATTTTGGACAGTTTATCAAACGCTTTCAAATACTCGAAATTGTTTCCTAGAATAAAAAAAAATCATTTTTGTTCAGAAATAGCACCCGGGCACAGAATGGTATTCATGCGCACCCTTAACACCATGCAGTTCAATTGATCACGTTTCTAAATTATCGTATCGCCAAACTCAACTTGGTCAAATTGAAGCGGGAAAAACAACCATGTGAAATTTAAAAGGTCTCCAATCTGAAGTCCTAATCAAGATTCTCGTGATTCAACTGCTCTCCATTTCAAACATAGAGAGCAAAAAATAAGATCGTCCTAAGTTATTTACCTAAGATCTATTCCATACATCATTTCCTAGGGAACCTCAAAGTGGCTCTATTTCATAGTATTCCATCCGTATCTCAGTTTGATTCATTTAATATCATTTTGGTGTCATTAAAAGAAGAGATGCCGTTTCTAATTACTCACACAAATGAAAATATACGAAGTGAAACATCTATCCCTATGGCAGTCATTACTTTTTCTTTTTCTCCATATTAAGACACCATCGTGGAGCCAGAAAAGAGACCTTTTAAACTAAGATAATCGATTAATCAATGCTCATGATTCCAGTACCGTAGAGTCTCGATGCACCTATATGCATATCTATTTTTATAGCATTCTCCATGAGCTTTCTTTTGCATGTGAGCTGTAACTTTCGATCTCTAATGATTGTCAAAGCATTTAGTTCGATTGCCTATCCGACCACACGTGCTATCCTACAAGATGTAAGGACAACATAATACACTTCACTAGGTTTTCTAACTTGGCCCCTTTCTAATGGAAGTCTTCAATTTGCATGCTTTTGCATGTCACTAATAAGTGGCTAGGGTTTACGCTAAACAAAAGTATCATGTGAGTTGGCTATCAATAAGCAATACTATGTCTACTGAGAAATGTTGCTGAACCTTTTCCCGTGACAACTTTAAATTGGGCGCTTAGATGGGTTAATTGTTCTATACATCCCACTTATCTAAACACCCATTTGAAATTCATTGTATCCGATAGAAATTAAGTTTTTTAGTAAGAATTTTTTAGTACATTTGATCTCGATTGGAAATCTCGATGATGATTTCCTGGGTCACAACGACATCAAATTGCTAGTAAGAGCAAAAGGGTGGTCATTTAACAATCGATGGACAATCAAGAGGTTCACTATAGCACATTAATGAAATGCAAGACTTTCTCAAGGCTCAATTCTCCTACAACACGGTTCTTAGGAATAATTTGTTTGTCTTTCTACATTACTAACCAGAAGAGGAATAAGTATAACATCACTATAGAAAGTGACACCCAATGGAATCGTGCATTTTAATGGTCCTTTTTGCTAGATGAATGGGCTATCTTTGGACCATTAAATGGATCAAGGCGTGAATCAAGTAAGCTTTATTGCCTTTATGTTACATCAAGAAGATTATGATCGTCCCGATGTTTCCCTTGGTCGACCGATTTCTCAAACGAATACTATGTAAGGGGACGACCTTGGTCAAATAAGGTGTAATACATCAAGGCATGCAAATGTCGCTAGCACATAAAATCGACGTGCACGTTCACATCTCTTTAAATTCGTGGTGTCGTTTTACCAAGTTGGGATCCAGTTCAAGGTTCTGTGGCATCGGGGCATGGCGGACCCGTTTCTTTATGTTTCTCCATCTTTTTGGCCTTTCATGCGTTTCTTTGGTGATTTGTGGTCACCTGCCTTTGAAATAATGGCTGTGGTCCATCTTAAGACCCGTGGACTTGTTGACTGCCAATACACAAGTTGTAGATTTTGTTTCCTTGGCGATATGCGAGGCTCAAATTGCAATGCGGCAACTTATCCCATTGTGGATGTGTCATGCAAATTGAGAGGTCATCCAATTCCTTTGACCAATATACGAAAAAGATCCTCTCGATTTAAATGGGTGAATTGACTCTTTTTATCTTGTCAAGCTTTTCGCCTCGAATACTTGATAGGTGATGCCGACGTGATTACTGAAAAATTTCTAAGGGCTTAGAACAAGGAGAAGACCAAAAGGTAAGTCCACGACAAGAGTTTACAGTGCTTGATAAACATGCCGTAACTTTTGATACGGGAGGAGTTACAGGACACATGTACGAAGGGAGCTTGTTCATAGTGCTATGTTGTGGCTAAACTGGGTACCTCGTTTCATGTCGTTTCTGACCTCAAAATCCATTGTTTTCTTGGGTTTCCAAACCATTTTGCTATTTTTTGGCCCACTTTCTTCACTGTTTTAGTTCCTATTTGTCTTTTATTACCAGTTTTCCACTTGTGCTGTTAGGGGTGAATATTGGGTTACCTAGGGCCTAGGGAGTGATCTTGTCATGCTTAATTGAAGGGAGACAGGTTGTGATGACTTTTGCTCGTTGCTAATCATTTCCCCGTGTTTGTGTGTGAGACAATCTGTTTGGATTTGTTAATCTTTTCTGCTGTGTCTGTACGCTCTGTCGTATTAGGTTACATCGATTCCTTCCATCCAAAATTTTCTTATGGACTTAGGCCATGGCAATGCCATCAAACCGCAAATGATCAGCAGCATGATTTCATGCTTCTGAGCTCAGAAAAGTTAGAATATACTGAGCTCGAACAAATCAGTCAACTCCTCTTCTCATGACTGATCACATCTGAAACATGTGCTGCATCAGGATGGCAATCTTCCCATACTTGGAAAGGGGAGTCGTCTTGTTTTTAGGAGAAGGAGATCCCAACGAGATGAAACCGGAACATGCATGTTTCTCTCCTGAGCATGGTCTGGTGCTTTGGTCACATGCCCTTGTTTCCCACACTTTTGCCTTGTGCCATGAGGATGTGGTGGATCCCATTTCACCTGCTCCATCCTTCCCCAAAGAAGATAGAAAAGATCCACGAATAAATCAGATAAGAATCTAGGTGTTCTCGGAACAGGATCTTCTTTTCCATTCAAATCAATCATCGAGGACATAATGGATTATCGTATACGGAAATCAATTCATGGGGTCCGGTATAAAATGTATAGAGGTCACAGCAATGATGCTGCTCTAAGTTTGGTTTTTGATTGGTTTTTGGACAACCAATGATCTATGACTCCAGTTAATGCTCTTCAAATATTATAATGATGATGACATCTCTTGATGATAATTTTCCATTTTTGTGCGCTCGCAGTCTATTGCCGAAAGCTTTTCGACCAAACAAATTTCGTCGTGTCAAGAGGCCGATAACTTAATGGCTGATGTGTGGGATCCCAATTCTACCCCAAATTTTTTGTTATCAGTCAAAAAAGCACAAACTTTTAGTTGGTATCTAAATCCCGCCCCCGTTAGGTTTTCGTCCAATGATACCGTTAAAGATTCACCGCGTCATTCCATGTGTACTCGGCAGAAACTTGAAGGAAATTCGACGAGGGCCATATTTGGTTATCAGCCGAAAGTTTGTGCATTTTTATGAGACAAAAGAAAATTCGAGCCGGAATTAGGATACGAGCTAAAGTTGATGTTTTTTTTATGAGACAAAAAAATCGAGCAAGAATTAGGACACGAGATAAAATTTGTATTTTTTTTATGAGACAAAAAATAATTCGGGCCAGAATTGAAATTTAAGTTAAAACATGTGCTTTTTAAAGGAATCGAGCCGCCAGCAGACATGCGGCGCCGCTGGTTAAGGGTCCGGGGGCGTGGTCCACGGGACGTGACATTTTTTTTTTGTCCGTTCTCTCTCTAACAGTTGTCATTTCCAACCCTGCCACGTGGCACCATCAGGACCACTCCTTCTCTCAAGATTGGGTTACGGTCAAACGCGCCGAGATTGTTGGAGGGAATCAAAATCGCTGTTCGTCAATCTTTCATATTGTCGAGCTTGAAGTCGAGCCGAAGTAGTTGGTGCGTACCAATCACATTGAGGGCTGCTCTTCTCGGGTTGTCCTTGTCGTGTAGCCCTCGTGCCGGCCCCATCCATGCATCGTAAGGTCGCGATCCACGTAACGTAATATGCATGCATCCGATCCATTCAATTGCAAGAAACCGGAATCGATCGCATTGAAAAATCAAACACGCGTAAAGACTATTAAACCAAAGTTCGAAGCTCAAATATGGCCTCAACGTTGTCTTAAGATGATAAGAAAGTTGCCATGGGATACTTCATGCACTTTGAAGCGCAAGCATTGGAAAAAAGTTTGGTCTTGCACCACAAATAAGTAACGACACGGTAATTTCAGCATCACAGCAATTTCAGACTAATCAATAGTTGAATTAGTGTGATAGAACAAATAACCATTCCATAAATAGATCGAGGTTAGTAGGTGATACGATGGGATTAATCGTGTTCAACCCAAATGCTAACCGCAAGACACTCAACCATAAAAAAAAAGTGTCGAACCATATAACGTAGCTATTCGTCGAGTAGTAATCGAGTTCCGGATCTTTTGTATTTCAAAGCGAATGGTCGCGATTGTTTTACCGCTCCGACCATTCCATTCGGATTGAACCCGAATTCTCTCCAGATGGGATCCGACTGAGAGACATTCCATCATCTTCTTGCACAAGCTGTGCCTCTTCTGTAGCAAGCCCTTGGGCATTGTTAATTCCAGATTCTCAGGTCTCAGGAGTTACAATCCTGAGCTTGGCCCCTTTCTTTTTTTGCTTTCTCCCACGTGATAGAAACGAATCTTGTCCCTGATTTGTCAGATTTAGACCTGTCAAAATAGGTCATCAACCTATTTCTTAATTCATATTTGATGAACAAGGTTGTTATATATGTTAGTTATATTCAGTAATTGATCATAAATGGGTGTACGTTCAACTATATTGGTCATAAATGGGTCGAATATGGGTTCTAAATGAATTCAGAACTTAATTAGATCCTATCCACCTCTATGACTTTCTCGCCCTTACTCGATTCCGCACTCGTTCACTTCGTATTTACACTTTAGTTTGGGTACGAGTTAGCTTATATTTGGTTAAATATAGAAGTGTTTTAGTAATATGAATCGAGTATGAATTGGGTATGGGTTGAGCCGAGTATGGGTCACTAGATTTGTATTACATGGAAATGGATCAATTTAGGTTGGAACATTTTTTATCCGACTCAAACCTATTCGATCCTCTGTTTGACAGGTCTAGTCAGACGACCCTCCAAAACCAAACGATCGAATCAGTACTTCCAAACACAAACAATCTCAGCCCTCCTCCCAAATTGGATGTGACTGATGAACCAGCCTCTGCAAAAAGCAAGAAGATCTTAGCCATGGACAATTTTAGTGGGAATTTGATATGCTTAACTAAAGAATGCCTCCTTGGAATAGAGCTGAGATCGCGGGTCATTACGTATTCTCATGACGTCATTCGTAGGTTTACGTTGTCTATCAGAAGATACCTGCGTTGTTCTTCAAAGAGATTACATTGACCAAGCAATAAGATCATTCGATTTACATTGCCATAATATTATGGCGTTGCAGAGAGTTATGAGCACAGAAAAACTCTTAGAGTCATTGAACATTTGCATTATTTTCCAAATCCTGCTAAATTGCAGCCATCATACTCAGGATATCAAATCTATCAGTATGTAGAACTGGTGAGAGTCAAATTGTGAGAGTTGCAAGAAAAGAAAAAAGCGCAAAAAAAAATGAAGATAAATAAAGGACAATTGTCCAACCAGTAGCGATATGGAAGAAGTTTACAGTACTGAAACTTCTTTTGATTAGACAAACCCACAACCCATAAGTTGTGTAACGCGGTTGCGGTTCGGGCGTCAAGGGATTTCTAGCTTAACAACGAGAAATCAGCCGTTGAAAATTCCATCAACTGCATGCAAACGACTCTAGTTAAAGGCAACCTGCACAAGCGAAACTCATGGACTTATTCAGTTCGTGAGTATTTTATGGTATTTCATAGACCTTTAAATAGTTGGTTGTCTGTGCTTATACCCCTGAATTATGAAATAAAAGGTTTGTATAACCGATTAAAGTATTATTAGGAATATTGGCATCGATATATCAAATAGGTATATCACAATACCAAACGTTATTTTTATTATGGAATCTCACATAACTTGTCCATGAGATTTCAAAGGGTCTTACATCTAGTGTCCCTTCCACCCAATAGCTTAAACATTTGGATGAAACGGTTGTGTGTAAAACTTTAAGTTGCTATCAGAGTTAGAGGTTTTAAGTTCGATTCCAAATGCCCCCTTTCATTTATTTATGGATTTGCCTTTTATTATGCGCAATAGGCTTAGGAAAGAAACGTCCGCATGCATCCGATTTGCATGGCCAAGGCTTTTGTTACCGAATCAACCTTCACATGAGGGAGAATGTTAATATTAAAACATATTCCGCACCACATAAGCTTTTTGATGTGGCTACTACGACGTTATCAAAGTCGGGGTGCACATGCGAAGCGTCAAATATAATGTCCCTCAGTCCACATAACTAGATATGTGGTTGGGACTCAAATAGATAAGTTTCGTGCAATTTCAAATTAGCTTGGTTTGTACTAAAAATGTTTTGGCGTGAGTAAGGTCACGACCAAAACCAACAATATCAAGCAAACGATAGGCCCATGTGAGGCTGCCCATTAGTGATATCAGAGCTACTTTTGCCCCTATTTATTTCGCATGCGTGGCTCCCCGTATGATAGCTCCACGTGCCGTCCTTGGTCCAATTTACACATGAGGGAGGGCGTTGAAAGTATCTCATAAAGTTCCTCTATGAGGTTTCATCGGACCTTATAGTTTCCATCAATATATTACTTTAATATTTTGGGGTAAACGGTCGCGAATATGACCTTTAGAACTCGAATGCGAATCTCAAGATATGTTTTTCATATCGAGATATCGCTCAATGTGCCTCCAAATTGCATACGGGTGATCTCAATCGAATAACGAATGCACTCAAAGATAGGTGTGAGAGAGAGACCATGGCCAACTCTCAAACACTCTTATCGTTCCAGGAATACCAGTGCATCAACATCTGATTAAAGCAAAGAGACAATGGAAGCAACTGTTGTATCAGAATGCTGAGTCCAGCAACGATAGTTACTAGACAACCCGGACAACAGTAGAAGAAGACTGTCTTCTTTGTTCTTTGTCCTTAAAGTAGGACTTGATCAACAACCCACTAAGGCCTAAAAGAGAGATTTTTACGTATATCTCAAAGACATGCCTTGCACGTAACGCCCCGAAACATCTGTTCCATACTTTCTCAGAATCGTGTTCGCACTGCCCTTTTTTTGTGCGCCACATTATTCACAATGTTTCCCATTTCCGACTTCGTAGCTCACATGCTTTATCCACGATGAAACTTTTAGAGTGTCCATTTGGCTTTTGCTTTAGCTTTCGACATGTTTTTATTTTTTTGTCTTTCAAATATTACTTTCAATTAATGTCGACCACTCTCAAATCTTCTTTTTTTCTTTTTAAAACAGAGTATTCAAACCTTGTGACTGAACTGATCTCCATGGATACACACAAACTATCCCGTCGATGTGCATCGAGTAAGCCTTCACCCATAAGGTAGTCGGCATGGCCACCAAGGTTAATATGAGGCAGGTGATGCTATGATTTAAACATAGAATCTGTCAAATCCTAGCCAAATGTTAATCACTCAATCAATCATCGATACTTAAGACCCTCAAATCTTCAAAAGCACATGAATGGTACCATTTACGGTCGCCATTAACTTTTAATGTTTTTCGAAATTCACCCACAATGGTCGGGTTAAAGATAAACTCTTTATATCAAAAGCCCACCCACGATGAGTTGAGACACTGAATCCACTCTCTCAAACTTGCTCTTTTTGGTACTTTTAGGCCCAGCACAACTTTGGAAGACACCTGGGACCTGAAACCTTTATTTTGTCTCAAGTATTTTGAAAATAGCATCATCTTTTCATTCATACTAAACCTGATCGTGAGCTGCGCGAAATGCTATCACGCTTTCTAATACCTGTTTACATTATCAGAATTGATAATTAGGAATAATGCAGGAGGCTGAGGGTGTTCACCGTCGCTTGCCAACTAAGTACTCGATAGAAGTTTTGCTAACATAAGCTATAAGTATAGAATGCAAGAGCTTTCATATGAACTTTTATAGCTCGCTCCCTCTTCTAAGCTGAGATTGCACCGATATCCCCGGCTCGTCTCCCCTCTCAACTTTAAACTCTGTATCTGCAACGGTTCAATAAGAATACGGGGACCGAATGAGTTGGAGCCTTGTTGAGCCGATCCAATAACTGATACTTGGTCAATCGCTCGCTCGTTCATCACAGGCCTCGCTCGGATTGAGTCAGAACAGAATGATGACCAAGCTCAACCATTCAAGAGCAAGCACCATATCCAACTCTACTCAAAGAGAATAACCTACTCTCTCTCTCTCTCTCTCTCTCTCTCTCTCTCTCTCTCTCTCTCTCTCTCTCTCTCTCTCTCTCTCTCTCTCTCTCTCTCTCTCTCTCTCTCTCTCTCTCTCTCTTCTCTAAACAATCTTGTACGTACAAAGATAATGGAGGAGACATGTCATATGACTTGATACATAAGCAGAGACTTGCTCAAGATAGGCACCACCATTAGTAGTCTTACTGGATGCCCATCTTGCGTCAATCAGGTCGCAACGTCACAAGCGATATCAGAGCATTTCCACCAGCAGTAAAGTACCTACCTAGCCAGCTAGGGGACCTGATTGCTGTTTCTAAACCTTCTCGACAAGATATTATTGCGTGCACTCAAATACATCTGGACCATTCAACTTGTCGAGACCCACATGATTTACACATAGGATGCATCGAGTTCAACATTCCAAATAGATCTCAAGTTTATGTATATGGTCCACCCCCTACTTTTTTCTTTTTTTTTCTGGAATGCAAATGAGTTTCTTTTTCCTTTTCCGGTCTAGTGTCTGCCGTGACTAATCAAATTGGTTTCCTTGATGCCATTTATTGTTGGCACACTCGGCGCACACTCAAACATGTTTTCTGGGGTTTTGTTGTTGCCAAAAAATTGAAGCAATGTTTTTACTCTTTTTGAGTAGACATTGAATGAAAGCGTGAATCGCGACTGAGTCGATTCTTTGACACAAGGACGAAACAAAGAGAGTTTGAATTGCCACACGTATCATAATTACTTGTCGTCCCACGTAACTCATCCTTACACGCCATAATTTCATGCAAAATTGAAGGTATACCTATAGTGCACAATAAAGTTGAGGACTAACGTTCATTTCGAAACCGGCTGCCAAATGATCCTCGAATCGACAAAGCGGAAGAAGGTTTTATTAACATATGAATCAGAGATACTGTGATTTACATAGAATCTGCCGGTTGAGGTGATGGAAAAACGGTAACTTGTGAGATTGCCCGACATGGTAAGACCAATCCGTTGGTATAGATGACAAAAAAACACAACTATAAAACACTAGCAAAAGTGGGAAAAAGTAAGTGTGCCATCACAGTGGGGTCTTGGTTCGACATGATTAGCTGAATCTATCCAACCCAGCTGCAAATAGGAGAATCGTGATTTGTTGTCTTGCTCTTTATTTGTTAAGCATGAACGATGTGAAGCAGATTCATAATCGAGTAATGATAGACTCGAGCGACTCGGCAAATCGTAGAGGGTGAACTGTTCCAGACTCTCATCCAAGTGAGGTAAACAATATATATAGGATCAAAATAGTCACAATAAGTTCATTATAAGATGATCGTACATTTGATCGATCGTAAGTGGAAAAACTATTTTGCCAAAAGCCATGCGAGTATAATGGAAGAACGCAAGTATCGAGTTTGGTAACATCCCATGACAATGGAAGCCACGTCTTTATTAAGTTTATGTTATGACCAGGCAAACTTAAGTACAAGACCCTAAAAAGCAGACACCCACATAAATATATTTATACTGATCTTCAAGTGAAGAGATGAGTTCTCCTTCACTAGGGAATATGCTCAAACAGTTGCAATTGGACCCAAATTGATGGATGATTCGATGGTCTTCATGGCCTCAAACCTCGGCTCCTTGGCCTGGAACTTGAGCCCTGCATAGAGCTTCATGTAGTCCTCAAACACAAACTTGGGGTACACTTGGCCCTTCTCTTCTTTGTCCACCAACTCCGGCGCCGGGTATATGATCGCATCGCTCCCAGGGTTGTAGAATGACGCGATGGACATCCGGTTCCCATCGGTCTGCGCGATCACCCGGTGCTCGATGCTCTTGTACTTGCCGTTCGTAATGACCTATCATTGCCACACAATTAAGTTGATGTGTGACCTCAAATTAAGAGCATCTCAGCTATTAATGATTTGGGATTGAGATCATAATACACATACCTCGAGTTGGTCGCCCAAGTTGATGACAATGGAGTGACGCATGGGAGGGACGTCGACCCACTGGCCGTCCTTGAGGAGCTGGAGGCCGCTGACCTTGTCGTCCTGGAAGAGGAGGATGATGCCGCCGGCGTCAGTGTGGGCCCGGAGCCCCTTGATGAGGTCCGGCTTCGGGCACGGAGGGTAGTTGCTCACCTTGGTACCGAAGGTCGGGCCATTAGACCCATAAAAGACTCTCTTCAAGTAACCTTTTTCCAAGCCTAGATTCTCACAGAGCAAGTCCATAAGCAGCTCAGCTAGCTTCTCCAACTCTAGTGCAAACTGCTTCATTGCCTTCCTGTTGAATATAATCACAAATAGGAAATATCATTAGTCTCAAAATTGTCCGACGGGACTGATTATGAAGTTTTATTCCGTACAGTGTATAGAAGGAGCGCGGTTGATACATAACTACGAGGACTGGAATCACCTGAGTGAGAGTGTGCCATTCGAAATTAGAGCTTGAATCTTCGACATCATGTTGGATGACTATTCGAAGTTTCAAATATGTGGGAAACGTTGAAAGGACTCAGAGGGTCCATAATTGTTTTGTAGTTCATATTGTTATATAGATTATGTCTTAACAGAGCGAGCAACGTTAAATGACACCGAGGCATGATTAAAAGAATTGCTCAATGATTGATCACCGGTAATCTTCTTCGAGATCGGGGACTTCGGAGATGTTAGAGACCGGGAGATGGCGGAGGTGGAAGGTGCTCTCCCAGTCGGTGTCATTGATCTCGGACTGAGTGGCCTCGAGGCCTTTGCTTGCCACCATCTGCTTGAACTTTTGCTCCATGCACTTCTTGTAATGCTCCTTGTTCAGCCTCTCCACATTGTCCAACAGTTGGTGTGATATCCCATGGTTCACCAACTACACAGCATTAGAGCACATACAGATATTCGTTATTCAAGGCCCCAAAAAACACGGTTTGCTTAATGGGTTTCGTAATAAAAGCCTAATTACCTCAAAGAAGCCCCAATTTTCACAGGCATCTTTGATCTTGGCCATGGTGGTTCCTCTCTCCTCGCTATTCAGCTTCTCCAGATCAATCACTGGGAATGACTCCATTGCACTCTCTCTCTCTCTCTGAAGGTTTTTGTGTAGCTTAATCAGTGGAGTGAAATGGGGGAGATATTTATAGGCACTGACAGTGTGATCAACAAGGAAAAGAATCAAGAAAATGGGTCTTTGAGTAATTGGCAGAATCAAATGAAAAAGTAAGAGTTACAGGTCCAAATCTAAGTTAAAAGAAGGAATTTGAACTCGTGGAGCATGAATGTGATCCCATCCCTTTATCCCTTTTTCTTCTTGATGTGCATGACCAAAAACAAAATTTGCAAATATTTTCAATTACCCACGCACGATATATGTGTGTGTGTGTGTGTGTGTGTGTGTGTGTGTCTATATTCCCTTTGCTTGGATGCTGTGAAAAATAACATCTGTGGAGCTGCTTTCACTGTCACCTGCTTGACTTGGAGGAGTCTGGTTTCAATTGGAAGTCTTTGCAAACAGGGGGACAAATCTTGAGTTTCATCTCTTTGAACCTTCACCTCAATTAACCTTGTGTCCATATTTACGAGAATGCCAAAAGTCGCCCCATCCCCAAATCCTAAATTCTCACAGCCACCCAGCACCCAAAACCAACTAAAAATAAAACTCACCCAAATCCTAATCAAGATGCTAAGATGAGTTTGTAAGAAGGAGAGATTTGATCTTTTCAGTGTGGGGTTTTGCTTAGAGGTATGTCAATGGTAACCGCAAAGATAGAGGCATGTAAATTGGTCAATGGATCAAAATTGAGGTACGCTTTTTTCTGTGTTTTTCCTCATTATCATCATCGGAGAAATAGAAAATTAGTCATCCCCATCTATTTATCTCTTTTAGCATTTGGATGGATATATAGTAACTTTACATATATCTACATGATATATGAACCATGGAGATATTACATCTAACCCTCAATTTGCCTTCCATTAATGCCAACTTTTGGGCTCAACGCTTAGGCAGATGTGTCAAATCACTTGTGAGGTGAGATACATTGTTAGTATTATCAAGGCTCCATTTGTTTCGTAGAAAATAAATAATTTGGAAAGCAGTTTCCTAAAAAATGATCGCTCGTATCGTTCAAAACAGTTAGTCAAAGTGGCAATTCATGATTAATGAAGAGGAGAACAAGATGATGTTTACACTCTCTAAACCTTTTCTTTCGTAGTAGTACATCATCAATGTAAAAATCTTATTTACATAGACAAAATCTTGATTTAATGTATATGCGCCCTTGAATCACTTTTGATTTTTGTTTAAGATTTTTGTGTATAGGAAAATAGAAGCAAAGTGAGTGGTTTAATTAAGAGAGCACTATTAAGTGTTGTTTGAAGATGAGGGGTGTTAAGTGATTACTTGCGCATTGGATAGGTTCTTTTATTTATTCAAAATTAAGGAAAAGTTGTGATTAGATTATTTTGGATCTCCTGTTTTTTAAGTGTTTTTTTTTTTGGTAAAGTAAGTAGTATATAACTTTTTAACGCGCAATATACAGCAAGTGAGGCCGAACACAAAAACCTCGTACCTGAGGAGATAAAAAGTGTCCCGATCGGTACAAAGGTGTTGCGGCTAACATAACAAGCTCAAGAAGCGCTATACAAAGAAGGCTGCACGGCAGCCAACAGACAACGACAACTACGAGGGAGGGTCAGCTGAATATGGAATCAGATATGCCCCAACTGGCTTGAATCCTTCTGTTCCGAGGATTGTCTTGAACCGGCTTGAGAGAAATGCCTTTATCTCTAACTGCCTTGGCAAGATGGTTGCGGAGAGTAGGCATAAACAGAGTGTTATTTCTGAAAACGATATTATTCCGTTCAATCTAAACGAGATGGCATAATTCCCCAAAAGCAAACCGAGAAATACGGTGATAAAAGCTATCACCACCAATAAAACGAGTACCCCATCGGAGGTTCTGTTCCCAGGACCCGTTGCGCCAAGAAAGATGACAGTTAGAAGCCCAGTATTGCGCTAGGGACCCCGTAACATTGCATCCAAAGAACAGATGATCAACCGAGTCTGGTCTAGCGTGACAAAAGGCACATAAACTTTCAGAAATTCTATGATAGTTCAAGAGGAATACCTGCGTGGGAAGCTTATTTAAGGCCATTAACCACAAAAAAAAAACCATGGCGCGGTGCAATATGACAGTCCCAAATGAAGCTATCCTGTTTTTTAAGTGTTGATAATCCTAAGTAATGAAAATAGGAATAAAATGTTGTTTGATGATGATTGATAATCGGTAGCTAAATGTTATTAATGTATTGCCAAACATAGAAAAATGACATTATTGGTAAGTTTTATCGATATATTTGGATAAATGAATTAAGTAACACATTCCTTATTTACCAAATTAAGTGATTTTTGACTCAATTAAATTATTTAAATTAATTCTATATAAGATTATCAAACAAGCTTAATCTCAATTCAGCACCTATTTGGGTTATAAAACAGCCCGTGTTAAACTTTTTCAAATAAATATGTCCGTTAGAAGTCTTCCATCTTATCTAATGATTGTGTTTATTTGCAAAACGCATCAAGTTGAACGGTTTTAGTCGAATTCTTGAGCATTATTGTTTCGAGAAAGTGAATTCCCACGCCTCTTAGCAAAACAATAATTTTATTTTCCGAAACTTTTCTTGCATGAACGATCATCTTTACGAAAATGGTGAAGAATCTATTGATGAGATGTGTCCATGAAAGATCTCTGTCTTCATCCCCACTCTGTGAAAATGGGAACAATAATTGAGCAACAGAACATCCCGGATACAAGTGCTACCATCATCATCATCAAAGGAGGTCCCGCCAGTTTGATCCAATCATTTTGGTCTTTTGATTTCTGATTTTTCCGTCCATGGGATTTGCCATGGTGATGACTGGTGACCAACTACAACATTACAGAAAAGCATAGACAGAAAAAAGAAAAAAACCAACGCATGCCAAGCAGAAAATCAAGAAAAGGTAGAACAAGATAGTGGGAAGAAAGGCGTGATGGCCAGTGAAATAAATGGGGAAGGACAATTGTTTTAATCATTGTGGATCAGCGAAAAGATTTTCGTTGTTTTGTTGGTGCGCAATTTTGTGGAGAAAATAAAAAAAAATTAAAAAGAGTAGATATTAAAAGGTGTTACAAAAAATACATTTCAATGCCATTTGAGGTTATTAACTATTTAAATCAATCTATTTGAGATCGTAGTTTATCAATCTATAAAATGCATTTCAATCACTCATTTATTTTTCAAAATCGTGTATATCGGGGGAAAATTCCAGAATACCCCTCAAGTGGGGTCATTTTCGCACAATAACCTCGGACTAGGGTTCGTCCCACAGTACTCACAAAATGTGATAACCTACACTCACTGTCAACGTAGAAATAACCAGTTATCAAATACACGCACCTCACGTTTTAATTTTGAGCCATTATCAATGTCTTTGTTGCCCGAAAATCTATATTCATTTGATGGTTAAAACTCTATATGTGTCGATGCAAGTTTTAAAAAATTATGAGAAATGTAAAAATATTATGAGTCAGCCCTCTCTGTTGTATAAAAAAAAAATCATCTTTAGTTAGTCATGTAGGAATTATGGATATCCCGACAGTTTAATTTATCACGTTTCTATATAGTCATATTGCCAAATCAGCTCTGCCTAATTGAGGGGTAAAAACTTATAAGCAAAACATAAAAGGTCCCCAAATCAAAGTCCTTGTCAAGATTCTTGATATTTGATTGCTCTCGATTTCAAACATTAAGGGTAAAAGTAAGCTTGTCCGGGGTTATTTATAGAAAATATATCTCAAGACTCGTTTCATAGCGAACCTCAAAGTGGCTCTATTTCATTACATTTCATCCGTGCATTTTTACTCATTCAATATTGCTTTGAAGTCGTTGACAAATGAGACGTCGTTTCTAGTCACTCACAAAAAAAACTAAAATATGCAAAGTCAAACATCTATCGATATGGTAGCCATGCTTTTGTCTTCTCCTACAACTGGAAACGTCTGTTGTCGTGACAGGTGGCCCTCTTTGTGCCAAATTAAGCCAAGATCGAGGAGCCAAAAGGAAAGAACATATTGAACTATTATAATCAATTAATCAATCCTCATGATTCCTGAACCCTAGAGTTTGATGCTCCTATATCGGGAAATTGTCCAAAAAGTCTTAAACCTATTGTACGACTGTCAATTCAATCATAAACATTTCAATTGTGCCAATTTAGTCATAAACCTTTTAATTGTGCCCATTTAGTCTTAAACATTTTGACGATTTGCCAATATAGTCCTTCCGGCCAATTATCTAAATAATATGTTCAGGATTAAATTGTCACATTTGAAATATTTAGGACTAAATTAGCAAATCGTCAAAAGATTTAAGACTAAATTGGCACAATTGAAATGTTTATAACTAAATTGGCCGCCGTACAATAAGTTTAGAACTTTTTGAACAATTATCCCATCCTATATCCATATCTACTTCAAGAGCGGTCCCTATAAGCTTTCTTTTGCATGTGAGGTGTGATTTTCATTCTCTAATGATTGTCAAAGGATTTAGTTCGATTGCCTAGTCGACCACACGTGCTATGCTACAACTACAAGAAGTGAGGACAACATGACGCACTTCACTAGGTTGTTTTAATTTAGAAGTTTTCTCTTGGTTGGCCACGTTCTAGTAGAAGTCTTCAATTTGCATGCTTTTGCATGTTTCTAAACAGTGGTTAGCTTAGCTATATCTAAGCGATATTATGTCCACTACAAAATATTAATGAACCTTACCCAAGTTAATTGTTCTATCCATCTTACTAATTCGAACACTCATTTGAAATTCGTTGTATCCCATAGAAATTAAATTCTTTATAATAAGGTTCTTCGGGATAATTTGTCATCTTTCTATCTTACTAACCAAAAGAGGAATTAGAAAAACATTGATGTGGAAAGTGTTGGGATTTTGGTATCCAAATCCCATAGAAGGTGAATGAGAAGTGTGGTTTAGACAGTTTTGTTTTTCACCGAACATACATGTTTTTGTTTTGGAATTTTATTTTTTTTTTGACAGATATGACTGTTCATGATTGTTCGCCTATTTATTTTCGGACAGATATGTCTATTCGTGAACCGAACGAAACTTTTCGGTTCTTCGTGACTCTTCATTGTTTTTAAATAAAACAAAAAACATTTGTGTTTTTGCGCGACATTTCTACTGCTCTCTTATTCTTCATCATTGTCATTCTTGCGATTAATCTGCAAAGTTGCGTTCAAAGGTTTCCTTTGAAGAAGTACCGCTTCGTAGGAAAGGCGATCCGTTCTATCCTGAGAGGCAATTGTTCAAGAACCTTGGGTACCGGTGGAGGGGACAAATTGTCTTAAGGACACAACGTGAATTCGTTGGGCTCGGATCATTCGTCAATATTCGGATTACTCATCTGCATTTTAAGGTTTGTCGAACAACTTTGTTTTGCGCGTAGGGACACTTAGGATTCAACAATCTTAAGACAATTTTGGTGTGTTTGTATAGTTACCTTTTCAATAATTTCTATCTTCGTAATAGAAATGGCTACAACATCGATGATGCCTATTGCGTCCGTTCCGACTCATGGAGAGAAGCCAGAAAAGTTCAATGGGGTTGATTTCAAGAGATGGCAACAGAAGATGTTGTTCTATCTCATCACTTTGAATTTGGCAAGGTTCCTCGTTGAGGATGCTCCTAAGTTGGATGAAGGAGAAACAAGCAAGGAAAAGGTTGCTGCTGTAGATGCATGGAAGCATTCTGACTTCCTATGTTGCAACTATATCCTCAATGGTCTAGACAATTCCCTCTACAACGTTTATAGTCCGCTGAAAACTACTAAGGAATTGTGGGAAAGTTTGGACAAAAAATACAAAATAGAAGATGCTGGGTTGAAGAAATTCATTGTCGGCAAATTTCTAGACTTCAAGATGGTAGATTCTAAAACCGTCTTAAGTTAAGTTCAAGAACTTCAAGTGATCGTGCATGACATTCATGCTAAAGGTATGATGATTAGTGAATCATTTCAAGTGGCTACTTTCATTGAAAAGTTACCACCGTCTTGGAAAGATTTCAAGAATTATCTCAAACACAAGAAAAAGGAGTTATCACTTGAAGACCTAATTGTTCGACTGAGGATAGAGGAAGACAATAGGCTTTCTGAGAAGAAAGTTGGCAGCAATCTGGAAGTCTCAAGGGCCAACGTTGTTGAAGAAAGATTGAAAACCAACAAGAAGAGGAAAAAGTATGAAGAGGGATCCACCCAGGGCCTGAAAAAATTCATTGGCAAATGCTATAATTGTGGAAAGTTTGGACATCGTGCCAAAGATTGTAGAGCCAAGAAAAGAAAGAAGACTCAGGCGAATGTGGTGGAACAGATTTCTAGTGGTGTTGATGATATCAATCTTACTACTATGATATCCGAGTGCAAAATAGTGAGAAACCTTAAAGAATGGTGGATTGATACTGGAGTAACTCATCATATATGCGCTAATAAGTCGATGTTCTCATCTTACACGCCTGTGGAAGGTGATGAAAAACTCTACATAGGTAATTCATCGACCTCTAAGGTTGAAGGTGTTGGAAAGGTTGCTCTGAAGATGACATTTGGGAAAATTGTGACACTAAACAATGTGCTACATGTGCCAGACATACGCAAGAATTTAGTGTCCGAATCTCTCCTTAGCAAGAATGGTTTCAAGTTGGTGTTTGTATGGTTTCAAGTTGGTATTTGTATCTGATAAGTTTGTACTCTAAAAAAATGAGATGTATGTAGGAAAGGGTTATCTTAGTGATGGTCTGTTCAAGTTGAATGTAATGACTGTTGTACCCAATGATGTTATGAATAAAATTGTTTCTGTTTATGTGCTTGAGTCTCCTGATATATGGCATGCTAGACTAGGACATGTTAATTATAAGTCAATAAAGAAATTAATGAACATGGGGTTATTGCCAAAATTTGACTGTCGAAGTGAAAAATGCCAAGTGTGTGTTGAATCTAAGTTTTCTAAGCCTCCTTTTTATTCTATAGATAATAGAATCACAGAACCTTTAGATTTAATACACACAGACATATGGGATATGAAAGCAATACCGTCAAGGGGTGGTAAGAAGTATTTTATTACTTTTATAGATGATTGTTTAAGGTATTGTTATGTTTATTTACTTAGTAGCAAAGATGAGGCTGTGAATGCTTTTAGAACTTATAAGTATGAAGTTGAAACTCAATTAAATAAGAAAATTAAAATGATAAGAAGTGATAGAGGAGGTGAATATGAATTTCCTTTTAAAGAAATTTGTTATGAGTTTGGTATTATTCACCAAATTACTCCTCCTTATGCGCCACAAGCTAATGGAGTGGCGGAAAAGAAAAACCGATCTTTAAAGAAAACAACGAATGCATTGTTGATTAGTTTCGGTTTACCACAGAATTTGTAGGGGGAAGCTATTTTGACGGCGAATTTTATTTTAAATAGAGTACCTCACAAAAAGACACAATAAACTCCCTATAAGAAGTGGAAAGGCAGAACGCCTAATTTGAAATATCTCAAGGTGTGGAGGTGCTTGGCTAAGGTTGAGATTCCTAAACCTAAAAAGGTTAAAATAGGACCGAAAACCGTTGATTGTGTCTTTATTGGATATGCTATTAATAGTAATGCATATCAATTTCTTGTTCATAAGTCTAAGGTCTTAGATATACATGTTAATATGATCATTGAGTCAAGGGATGCTTCGTTCTTTAAGAATATATTTCCGTATAACATAGTATATGAGCCAATTAACAATGATAAGAGACGTTGGGATATTACACCTAGAAGCGATCTTATGGAGGATGAACCTAGACGTAGTAAAAGACAAAGAACCTCTAAGTCTTTTGGACCTGATTTTCTAACATATTTGTTAGAGAATGAGCCTCGGACCTTTAAAGAGACTATGACATCCCCAGAAGCCTCATTCTGGAAAGAAGCTATCAATAGTGAAGTTGAATCCATCTTGTCAAACTATACTTGGGAATTGTTTGACCTTCCTCCTAGTAATAAACCACTACAATGTAAATGGATTTTCAAGAGGAAAATAAAAGCGGATGGTACTATTGATAAATATAAGGTTAGGCTTGTGGTAAAGGATACAAGCAATGAGAAGGTCTTGATTATTTTGACACATATTCACCTGTTACTAGAATTACATCTATAAGGATGCTAATTGCCATAGCAACGGTTTATAGGCTTGAAATCTATCAAATGGATGTAAAAACGGCTTTCTTAAATGGGGATTTGGAAAAAGAAATATATTTGGAACAACCTGAAGGGTTCATTGTTCCAGGACAAGAGAAGAAAGTATGTCGGCTTATTAACTCTCTCTATGGCTTGAAACAAGCACCGAAACAATGGCATGCTAAATTCGATCAAGTCATGTTGTCGAATGGTTTTAAAATTAATGAGTGCGATAAATGTGTATATGTTAAGAACACTCATAATGGTTTTGCCATTTTGTGCTTGTATGTAGACGACATGCTTATAATGGGCAGCGATAGTGAGGTTGTCAAGGCAACCAAACGCATGCTCACAAGTAAATTTGATATGAAAGATTTGGGGGTTGCAGATGTTATTTTAAGGATTAAAATCCATAAGACATATGGAGGATTAGCTCTATTACAGTCTCATTATATTGAGAAGATTATTGGAAAGTGCAAGAATTTAGACATTGTACCAGTAAAGACCCCGATAGATGTAAATTTACATCTTTCAAAGAATATTGGTGAAATTAAGGCTCAAAATGAGTATGCTAGTATACTAGGCAGTCTAATGTATGTCATGAACTGTAATAGGCCGGATATAGCTTGTGCTGTGAGCAAGCTAAGTCGATTTACAGTTAGTTTAAATGAAAATCATTGGATAGCTATGAAACGTGTATTGGGCTATTTGAAGCATACTCAAAATTATGTTTTGCACTGCACAGAGTATCCAGTGGTACTTGAAGGACACTGTGATGCAAATTGGATAACCGGCACAAGAGACACAAAATCCACAAGTGGGTGTGTGTTTATACTTGGTGAGGGAGCAGTGTCTTGGAAATCATCCAAACAAACCTGTATTGCGAGGTTTACTATGGAAGCATAATTTATTGCTTTGGATAAGGCCAGTGAAGAAGCTGAGTGGCTTCGAAATTTCTTAGAAGACATTCCTAATTGGCCTAAACTAGTGCCAGCTGTGTGTGTTCATTGTGATAGTCAAGCGGCAATAGGCAGGGCAAGGAATGTCATGTATAATGGGAAGTCCCGACATATACGTAGAAGATACGATACTGTAAGATAACTACTCTCTAGTGGAATTATCACGATTGACTTTGTAAAGTCAAAGGATAATGTTACGGATCCATTAACAAAAGGCCTAACTAAAGAGGTGGTTGTGAAAACATCAAGGGGAATGGGTTTAAGACCTATAAAATGAGTCATCATAGCGGAAACCCTATCTAGTTGACTGGAAATCCCAAGATCTAGGTTTAAAGGGACAACCAAGTTATGCAGGCGGTGTAGAGTACTGTCAACTCTTACTCATTCCCGTATGGAGACAGTACTGACATGTGAAGGTTAAGTATAAGCTTTTAATGATTCTGTTTCGGGTATGTGTTATACCACACATTCAGAAATCACCTATGTGAGTGTGAAGTGAGGGCTGCTTCTATGAATAATTTGAAAGGCCGAATTCTCGAAAGCACTCTTGAAACCAGGCGGTGTTCATGGCCAAAACGAACACAATAGTGAGAACCAACTTTATTTGAGAGATAGTTGTGTGATTCCTATTATCTTGACTTACACCGAAGGTCGACAATTCAAAGATATCAAGTCTACTAATTGACCGAGTAAGTCCGATAGGTTTCACTAGGGAAAGTTCAAAGTCTCCGACTACTTATCCCAATGCAGCGTTCTCTCATGGAATAATCACACATTGCATATCATGCATGCACAAAGAGTCATGATATCTGAATTTCTCATTCATGTTGGGGATTATTGGGATTTTGGTATCCAAATCCCATAGAAGGCGAATGAGAAGTGTGGTTCAGACAGTTTTGTTTTTCACTGAACAAACATGTTTTTGTTTTGGAATTTTATTTTTTTTGGACAGATATATGTCTATTTGTGATTGTTCGCCCATTTATTTTCGGACAGATATGTCTGTTCGTGAACCGAACGAAACTTTTCGGTTCTTCGTGACTCTTCATTGTTTTTAAATAAAACAAAAAACATTTGTGTTTTCGCGCGGCATTTCTATTGCTCTCTTATTCTTCATCATTGTCATTCGTGCGATTAATCTGCAAAGTTGCGTTCAAAGGTTTCCTTTGAAGAAGTACCGCTTTGTATGAAAGGCGATCCGTTCTATCCTGAGAGGCAATTGTTCAAGAACCTTGGGTACCGGTGGAGGGGACAAATTGTCTTAAGGACATAACGTGAATTCGTTGGGCTCGGATCATTCGTCAACATTCGGATTACTCATTTGCATTTTAAGGTTTGTCGAACAACTTTGTTTTGCACATACGAACACTTAGGATTCAACAGAAAGTGACGCCCAATTAAATCATGCATCTTAGTGGTCCTTTTTGCTAAATGAAGGGGCTATTCGTGGACCATTAAATGTGTGCTTCTTTTCTCCTCCTACCGTCTTTAGGTTACATCAACAAGATTACGATTGTCCCGATACTTCCCCTAGTCAAAATAATACGCAAGGAGACGACTTAAGTTAAATGAGATGTAATACATCAAGGCATGCGAATGTCGCTAGCACGTAAAAGACGACACGCATGTCCCAATCTCTTGAACTTGGTGGTGGTATATGACCAAGTTCGGATCAAGTTCCTGCTCCTGTGCATCGAGGCATGTCGGACCCGGCTCTTGAGTTTCTCCATCTTCTGACCTTTCACGTGTTGTTTGGTTATCTGTGGTCACCTGCCTTTGAAATGATGGCCGTGGTCCAAGTCAAGACCGTGGAACTGCTCGACAGCCAGTACACGAAGTTGTCGATTTTGTTTCTTTGAGGATATGAGAGGCTCAAATTGAAAGATCGTCCGATCGCTCTGACCAATAATAATCGCCACGATATACGGTCAAACGTGCCGAGATTGTTGGAGGGAATTAAATCATTGTTCTCTTCAATCTTATCATGTTGTCCATCCAACTTGAAGTCGAACCAAAGTAAGTGGCACGTGCTAATCAAGTTTAGGGTTGTTCTTCTCGTGTTGTCCTTGTCGTGTAGCCCTCGTGCCGGCTCCATCAATGTGTCATGGGTTGGTAGTGTCCATGACACATGCATGTAAAGTCATGATACACGTTACGCGCGTGCATCCGATCTATTCAATCGCGAGAAATCGGAATCGATTGCATTGAATAATCAACCTACATAAAGAGATTATTAAACCGTTGTTTCAAGTAGAAGTATGTCTTGAACGTTCCACTAAGTCGATAAGATAATCGACATGGGATGCTTTACGCACTTTCGCACGCAAGTAGAGTAAAAAAAATGATAATATTTGTCAGTTCGGCACAACGATAACTTCGTGATAATTGAAAAAATGGAATAATATGATAGAACATATAACCATTCCAGAAATAGATTTTTGAAGGTCATAGTCAAAAGTAGTAACAATTTTTACATGTTCTTTTGCTTTGTACAATCGCTTGAAATTGATCACGCGATAAGGCAATTTTAGGAGTTTTTTTTTTTTTTTTGCATTACCATCATATTATGGCATTGCCTAAAACCTTTGTCGCCTAATCGACCTTCACGTGAGGGGGAGTGATAAGATTAAATTATTCAGCACCACAGTCTAAGTTTAAGCTTTTTGAATAGGATGCCTAACTACAACGGTGTTCGAGCCAGGGTGGGCATGCTAAGTGTCAAATATAATGTAAAAACGGGGTTATAATGCTAATTAGATAAGTTCCACACAATCTCGAATTAGCTCGGTGCATATTAAAGAAGTGATGGTGCGGATGAACCACAATTGAAGCGGACAATATCATGCTGACGATAGGCCCAGATGAAATAGCCTATTTAGTGGAATCAGAGCCGGGTTCACCCCCTATTTATTTGCACGTGCCAATCTAGTTTGCATGTGAGAGAGAATGTTAAATGCATTTATAAAGTTTTTCTTTGATGTTTCAAAGGGTCTTAATCTTATATATAGTATTCTTAGTCCGATATTTCAAGCTCCAATAGTAGACGGTTTCGCATATGGCCTTCAATATTCTTATGCAATTCTTAAGATATGCTTTTCGAACCGAAAAATCGCTCGACATGTTTCAAAATCGCATACGGGTGATCTCAATCGAATAACGAACGCACTTAAAGATAGATGCGAGAGAGGGAACCATAGCCGCATCTCGAACACTCTTATCATTCCAGGAACACCAGTGCATCAACATGGAGAAAATATTCAGTGGTTTGTGCATGCCACGTCACGTGCCTACATGGCGTGTACAAACTCACGTGGACCACTAATAAAGGGACACATGGCTCTGACTTGGAATTAAAAAAAAAAAAGCTATATTTTGACTCTCTCTCCTCTGGCGCCCTAGGCAGACTAACTCTACCTCTAGGAGGGGCGTGAGCAAAAAGTAAAGCAATTAATGCGTGCATTAATTGCTGTGTTCTCTCTCTCCCCCTCTCCTTCTCTCTTCTCGTTCACTCTTCTCCTTCCCTTCCATCTTCTGTGAAAAAGAAGAAGCCCGCTTTCTCGTTTTTCAAAATACTCTCCCCATCTCTCCCTCCCTCTCTCCCTCCCAAGAGCCCCGCGGTTGCATCTCGAGCCCAGACCCGGCTCCTCTGGCACATCGCCTCCAGAGCCACTCCCTCTCCGTCGCTCCCAAGAGCCCTCGTCGATCGCATCCCATGCTCAGATCCGACAGCGAAGCCCAAACCCGACGCCTCCCCATCCGTCGTCGCCTCCAGGAACCACTCCCCCCCCTCTCTCTCTCGCTCCCAAGAGCCCCTGCCGGTCGCATCCCGAACACCGTCTCCGCCGTGGCATTTTGGGTTTTGCACGTAACTGAGCTGAGCGTTCTCCTTCTCGTGTATTCATTCTCTCCCCGATGGAAGATGAGACGAAGTCCAAGTGAAACGAAAACGCATGGACTTGGGAACTTTCATTTGTATTTGCATTTTTGTCTCGTTTTGGAAGAAATTAATGTATTGTTTGTTCTACTCGGGTTTATGAGGGTGGTGTTTGTAAACTACCTATATGTTGGGTGTGCCGGTGTGTAACCGGTTCTCTTTAATTTTTTTTTTTGTTTAAGTTTTCCTTCAGTTTTTTTCGGTCGAGAAGTTCTCCTTCAGTTTAGGTAGGCTGTACATTGTTTGTTTTTTGATCAAGCATTATCACTGTTATAATTGCGTTTGTTTTGCTTTGCTTCATTAGCTAAAAAGACGTGTTTATTCCTGCACAACAATGAATGGAGTCCAAAGTCAAGTTTTCATTTCAGCGATCATCACGGATGAATGGACTTCATCCTTGCAACAGCGACGTGATTGCCCTTCAGTGTCCGGAATAACTTTGACAGTCTAGTTACTTGCATTGGATATGCTTATAACATCAAAGAATCCAGTTGCTTGTTCCGAGCTTCCTTCATCAAAATTAAAGATTGAACTTGAAAATAAAATGGCAATGACAAGTAGAACAAACCTTGATCAGAGGAAAAAGCCCAGAAACAAGAACTGCGCAAATATATTTTCTTGTTGCATTAAACTTAAACTCACTCTTGAGAGTATCACATTCCGACGAACAAGAACACGACATAAACCATAAAAAGAAACTGAGAATTCCTCGCAAAAAACTAAATAATCACGAGGATCAACCTCAAACAACTACACAATCTAGTAAAGATGGCTCAAATATCATCTTTTTTGGCCTGAATCTTCAACCAGGAGGATCGTTACGAAGAAACTCATCAACAGTGGAAGGAAACCTGCAACCACCACCCTTGCAAACAACCCAGAGGCAAATGCACCAACCTCAACGGTTCAACCCTCTCATCCTCATCACCACCGCCGCCGTTCAAGAAGTACTAAATCCGATGGGACTTTCCAAATCTCGAACCCTCTGCTCGGGAAATCTAAGAGAATAATGCAAAAGGAGGGCAAAGGCAGAGGCGACGTGCCAGAGGCGGATATAAGCTCGAGACCCGGTAACGACGACCGGCGGGGGACGGCGGAGGCGGAGGCGGAGGTGGAGGCGGTGTTTGGGATGCGACCGACGAGGGCTCTTGGGAGCAAGAGAGAGGGGGGGGGAAGTGGTTCCTGGAGGCGACGGCGGATGCGGAGGCGCCGGGTTTGGGCTTTGCCGTCGGATTTGAGCATGGGATGCGATCGACGAGGGCTCTTGGGAGCGACGGAGAGGGAGTGGCTCTGGAGGCGACGTACCAGAGGCGCCGGGTCTGGGCTTGAGATGCAACTGCGAGGCTCTTGGGAGGGAGAGAGGGAGGGAGAGATGGGGAGAGTATTTTGAAAAAAGAGAAAGCGGGCTTCTTCTTTTTCACAGAAGATGGAAGGGAAGGAGAAGAGTGAAAGAGAAGAGAGAGGGAGACGGGGAGAGAGAGAACACAGCAATTAATTGCTTTACTTTTTGCTCACGCCCACTCCTAGTGGTAGAGTTAGTCTTTCTAGGGCGCCAGTGGAGAGAGACTCAAAATATGGCTTTTTTTTTAATTCCAGCTCACAGCCCCATGTCCCTTTATCAGTGGTCCACGTGAGTTTGTGCACGCCACATAAGCACGTGACGTGGCGTGCACAAACCACCGAATATTTTCTCATCAACATGAGATTAAAAGCAGAGAGACAATGGAAGCAACTGTTGAATCAGGATGCTGAGTCCAGCAACGATAGTTACTAGGGAACCCAGTCAACAGTAGAAGCCTTTCTTCTTTGTTCCTTGTCCATAAAGTTGACCTTGTTGAACACATCGATGCACATCCAACACGACCCACTAAGGCCTAAAAGAGAGAGCTTTTTGCGTATATCTCAAGGACATGCCTTGCACGTAACGCCCGAAACATCTGTTCCATACTTCCTCCGAATCGTGTTCGCACTGCCCTCTTTTTGTGCGCCCCATTGTTTCCCATTGTTTCCCGTTTCTGACTGCGTAGCTTACATGCGTTATCGACGATGAAAGTTTTGGAGAGTCCATTTCGCTTTTGCGTTCATAACAGGGTATTCGAACCTTGCGACTCAACTGATTCCCTGCGAATGCACGCAAAACGTTTTCGTCCATGTGCATTGGGTTAGCCTTTATCCACAGGGTAGCGGGTCAGAGCCTTGTCCGGCTGAAACGATAACCACTACTCGCGCACTCGCCATCGCGGGCCTTGCTCAGATTGAGTCAGGACAGAGTGATGACCAGACTCAACCGTTCATGTACAAGGATATAATGCATGTCACTATCCGAAATTCATGTTGTAACACTCCTATTCAGGTCGAGGAGGAGAGATATCATATGACTTGATACATGAGCAAAATCTTGTTCAAAGTAGGCACCACCTTGAGTAGTCTTATCGGATACCCGTCTTGCATCAATCAAGCCGCAACGTCGCAAACCATAGTAGAACATTTGCGCCATCTGAAAAGTACAAGCCTAGCTAGCAAGGAGAGCTGAATGTTGTTTCTAAACCTTTTTGACGAGACAATATTGCGTGCACTCAAACACATCTGGACCATTCAATCCGATGAGACCCATTTGTTTTACATGTGAGATTCACCAAATTCAATGTTCCATATAGATTACGAGTTTATGTATGAGGTCCAACCCCAACTATTTTCTTCTTTTTTCTTTTTCGTTTTCAGGTTTCCGGTGTGTGTTTTACATATCAAATTAGTTAACTGGATACACTATTGTGGGCACACTTGGCGCTCACTTAAACATGTTTTCGATGCTTTTGTTGTTGTGAAGAAATTGAAGAAATGTCCTGTGACTCTTTTTGAGCAGACAATGAATCATAGTGTGGATCACGACTGAGTCATTTCTTTGACACAAAGACGAGAGGAAGAGAGTTTGAATTGCCGCCCGCATAGTGATCACTTGTCGTGTGCCACGAAATTAAGTAACTCGTCCTTACACACCATATTTTCATGCTAAAATTGAAGGTGTTCCTAAAGTGCATGGTAAAGTTGAGGGCTAATGTTCATTTTTAGACCGGCTGCCAAATGATCCTCGATCAACAAAGTCAATGAAGGTTTTCCCGACATATGACTTGGAGATGTTGTGATTCGAACACAGAATCTATCGATCGAGGTGATGGAAAAGACCCGTTCAATTAATTTATTTACAATTTGAGATGGCGTATTCTTATTAGGTACTCACGAGGACTCATTCACTCAAATAACTACCGATGGAGTCTCGCACCACTTAATAAATCAAATTTCATAAACGAGTCTTGATAGTGTGATCAAAGTGGTGTCTTGGGAGATCCTATACCACCACGTGCTTTCATTTCCATTCCTCACCTTGCCTCAACCTCACAACAAGCACGGTTCATGAACGATCTATATATGTGTCTACATGAATCAATAAGCCTTACAAATAGAACTTCGGCTTGTCCTATTTATCGCTTGGATGGGCTTAAACATGATTTTTTTGGCCCATCGAGGCTAGCCCAACTAGGGCAGGCTTGGGCAACTGATACCTTTTGAGGGTTCACCCGAAATATTCTTACACATAAGATTATAGGTGTTTTCGGATCACAATCGACCTTGGATATGGTGAACCATAAGCTGGTCACGGGCCAGGCCCTGCCCAACCCGGCCATTTGGGCCTACAGAAATTTCATGAGACCCTTCACGGGCCCACTCGGCCCACATAACTCTAGACTTCATCATGCATGATTTTATCCATTAACGAAGTACAAATGTTGGAAATGTCCTTATCGAATGCGCAGAAGTGAAATGCCAGTGTGTCCACATGATTTTCTGACAAAGTGACCAAGTTATAAAGTCTTCAAGACAAGGATATTTTAACTTGAACAAGATCTCGGCTTTTATGTGAACAAAAAGAGTACGAACATAAACATTTTCAATCCTAATTGTCTCCCTTAATTCTATTTATTTTCATCCAACGATCGACTCCAAATAAGATCATCGGGCGTGTGTTTTACCTGAATAGCGATTGCTTTTCGGGTGGGTAAATATTATACTAAGAACCTAGAACCTACCCTGCAAAAGTCGATTTGCATTATGAAACCAAAAATCGAACCGATGAACCGACCTGAAACTAAACCAAGCGGCTCCAAGGTCGATCGAGGAATCGGCATGCCTTTTAAGCAACCAAACTTTAAGTCAAATAACTATTATTCTGGAAAAATATACTGTGCAATAATTTGTGGTATAGTGGTTACATTATTGAACGACTTTCTAACCTTCTCAAGTTCAAGATCAATATCCAACATATTTATCTGTCGACCGTAAAGCCAATTTGGTTCGATTTTTGGGTTATACCAGCCCAATTGCTCACCCTTAGTTATATCATGTTTTTTATTCTTTGTATTTCTCAGCTTTCACGATGCCCGACGTCATCAAAAGAGTTTACAGGCATGCTCCAAACCATATCTAATACCTAGGATTCACTATGACATCTTGACTATAGATTATGATGCTGGCCACGAAAATGGCACGCCCAATATCACCATAATCAGAAACCGAAACACGTTAATGGAGAAATTATCGATTCACGTACCTGGTTTGGAATCCATCGAACTTAACGCAGAATTTGTGACGGTTTCCGAACACGAACTCAAGTGCTTCTCCCCTATACCCTTCGTTAGAACACTGGCCTAATGAGATTGCCACTCACGAGAAAAAAGTTCTCTCTAGATCTGTATGTGAGTCAGATTGTGCATCATCTGGTTAGGGGAGGGACTTGAGCGCTATTTATAGAGTTTTCGACCACGGGCTCTCTTATTACGGGCTGGGCCGTACTCGGCCCACACCAGCTAGCCCCATATTAGACTTATTAAGAACCCATATATTTTACCTTTATTAGACCAAACTAATTCGGTTAATTTCAATTAATGAAGCCAACATTATGAAATTCTTACATTCTCCTACTTGGGCGATATTAATTGAAACAGAATTGTGTGTGCACCCTTATGTTGGTCTAGAAATTATTCTTAATAGTCAATCTGATCCCATAAAGTCTCGAACACCGAATCTTGGCGGTAACTGCATGTACTCACGCAAAGCCTTCCATGGTCACAAGTGCTTTCAACTTTACTAATAAAGATTCAATATGGTAGTGTGTCAAATGGACAATACCTCATAATGAGTGATACTTCATGTGTTGTCCATTTTGTTTGTCCAAATTCTCTCTCCTTAAGTGTCACAAAACCTAGTGTGTCATCAGAGAATGTCATTCATGGTTCCAACGAATCTGCATATATCTTACCTTGATAGTTAACTGTACTTTATGTGTAACAAGACATATCGTTAAAGCTAATACCAAGAATACCCCATAGCCTGTACTCAAGGTTTACACAATGCCTCGAGATTTTCATCAAATATGTGTACTCAACTTGATAAATCTATATTCACAAAAACCTCATTGAATGCAAAAAGTTGATACATATCCAAATGCTACAAAATATAACATAAAATCATATACAAATTTCATAAGAGCAACACAAGACTAAACAGCTCCCACTAATTAACAATATTCCATGATACTCCTAAGCCCATGTTAATGACATGTCGATCAAATACACAAGGGCGAAGGCCTATAGTTAGTGGATCCGCGATCATATCATCTGTCGAAATGTGCTCTACTGCAATGTCACCATTCTGAACTTTTTCCTTTATAGTCAGGTACTTTACCTCTGTATGCTTAGATCCCTTTAGACCTATGTTGTTGTTAACAAACAATACTGCAGAGTTATTGTCACAATACAACTGTATGGACCTATCCACAAAATCAAATACGGTCAACTCCTTAATGAGGTTCCGAAGCCAAATTACCTGAGTAGCGGTCGAAAAGCATGCTACAAACTCCGCTTGCATGGTAGAGGATGTCATTGATTTCTGTTTCTCACTTTTCCATGATACTGCACCTCCTGCTAACTTAAAGATGTAACCCGTTATCGACTTCTTTTCATCCTGACAACCAGCAAAGTCTGAATCTGAATACCCCACCAGCTGTAGGTCCTGAACATGTTTGTAAATCAGCATATAGTCTTTTGTCCTCTTTAAGTACCTCAAAACCTTCTTGGCAGCAACCCAATGATTGTGTCCTGGATTTGACTGATATCTGCCTAGAAGTCCCGTTGCAAAAGCAATATCTGGTCTAGTACATACTTGAGCATACATAATACTCCCAATTGCACTAGCATAAGGTACATTCTTCATTTGGGCTTTCTCAAAATCTGAATGAGGACATTGTGACAGACTCAACTTATCACCCTTACTGACATGAGCAATTCCTGGCTTGCATTGCTGCGTGTTGAATCTTTCTAAGATACGATCAACATATGCCCTCTAAGATAAACCCAATAGTCGGTGAGAACGATTCCTATGAATCTCAATGCCAAGGACAAAAGACGCCTCATCAAGGTCCTTCGTATCAAAGTTCTTTGACAACATCCGCTTTGTCTCATGCAGTAAACCAAGGTCACTGCTCGCAAGCAGGATATCATCCACATAGAGTATAAGGAAAATGAATTTCCTCCCACTGACCTTGCAGTATATACACTGATCTACTTTGTTCTCAATAAAACCAAATGAAGCAACAATACTATGAAACTTCAAGTACCATTGTCTAGAAGCTTGCTTGAGACCATAAATAGACTTTTTCAGTCTACATACAAGCATACCTGAATCATCTGCCGCAAAGCCTTCGGGTTGCATCATATAGACTTCTTCATTAAGGTCTCCATTGAGAAAGCAATTTTAACATCCATCTGGTGTAACTCCATATCGAAATGAACTACCAATGCCATGATCACTATGAAAGAATCTTTAGAAGATACTGGAGAAAAAGTTGCTTCATAGTCTACTCCTTCTCTCTGAGTGAAACCTTTGGCTACCAGTCTGGCTTTAAACTTCTCAATATTTCCTTTGGAGTCCCTTTTAGTCTTATACACCCATTTGCAGTTAATGGGTCTATGACCTTCAGGTAATTCAACAAGTTCCCAAACACCATTATGCTTCATAGACTGCATTTCATCTCTCATTGCATCCAACCACGGTTCCGAGGACAAGAAACGACTTCCGCATAAGTCTTGGATCGGCCACAAAACCGATATCGTAGTCTTGCTCTCCTATATAGACTAAATAGTCCGGTGGTATAGCTGATCGTCTCTCCCTAATGGATCTCCTTACTGGAGCAGCAACAACCTCATCCTGCACCTGAGAGCCTTGAGGAACTTCATTAGGAGCTGTCTCGACAACAGGATCCTGAGCCTCAACAGGTTCAGTCTGCGGTGTGGGAGTCTCCACAATTATCTGTATAGGAGGAGAAAAAGATACAACATTACCCACCATAATATTATCCTCAATAGTCTGTGAGCAGCTACTTTCTTCGGCCACATCAAACTCTAGAAACTTCGCTGTCTGTGATTCCACAATTCTTGTGCCTCCATTGGGATTATAGAACCGATATCCCTTCGAATGATCCGGGTAAGATACAAAGTAACACGGAGTGGTTCTGGAGTCCAACTTACTTAATGTTGGATTATATAACTTCACTTCTGCAGGACATCCCCAAACCTTAAGATGGTTTAAGCTAGGCTTACGTCCAGTCCATAACTCAAAAGGAGTCAATGGAACAGTTTTAGTAGGTACACGATTTAGAATGTACAAAGTTATTTTCAAAGCTTCACCCCACAGAAAACCAGGTAAATTTGTCCTATTAATCATACTCCTCACCATTTCCATAAGGGTGCGATTGCGCCTTTCGGCTACACCATTTTGCTCAGGACTCCCAGGCATAGTAAATTGAGCCACTATCCCAGAATCCTCTAAGTATTTGGCAAATGGCCCCTTAAGCTGTCCAGCATCGCCATGCTTGCCATAATACTCTCCACCTCGGTCAGATCTAACAACCTTTATGACATTTCCCAACTGTTTCTCGACTTCAGTCCGAAAAATCTTGAACTTGTCAAGAGACTCAGACTTTTCTTTAATCAAGTACAGATAGCCATATCGAGAATAGTCATCAATAAATGTGATGAAATAAAAATTTCTACACAAGGTTGCCATATAGGGTCCACTTATGTCAGTGTGAATGACCTCCAACAGGTCAGAACTTCGGACTGTAGTTTTCTTCCTTATCTTGGTCATTTTACCTCTACAACAATGTACGCATGTCTCTAGGTCATTTTTAAGAGCAGGCAGGATGTTAGTCTTTATCAGCCTTTCTACTCTATCCTTAGAGATATGACCAAGCCGTTTATGCCACAATGCATAAGACTGTTCCTTAGTGTTGACACCTAAATTTTGCTCAATCATTTAGGGTTTTATTACACGAAAATTAGGGATTGATTTTTAACCCCTAAACAAAAATATCTTCATTAAATTACATGGCATATAGATGTTAGGCGCATTTGCATTAGTAGAATTTAGTGAAACATATTTTCCTTTTATTTTATTTCATTTTTATTTTATGAAAAAGGAAATCATCATTATAAAAATTATAAAAAAAAGGAAAAAAGAAAAGAGAGAAAGACAAAAACGTGATCTCTTCCCTCTCCCTCTGGGCACTCTACCCACACTTTCACAAAAGAAGCAAAAAGGAAGAAAGGACATAGAAGAAAGGGCTCGACGTGTTTTCATGAAGAAAAAAAAAGGTAAAGCTGACAAGAAGAGACAAAATAGGGAAAAGCTCTTCTGCGGCCTCTCGGTCAACACATGTCCAGAAGGGGTTAAGAACAGGGAGAACAGAAGAGAGGGGGGGGGGAAGAGGGAAGAAGCATCATCAGAGAGAGTTTGAGAAGAGAGAAAGGGAGGGGTCTAAGAGGAGAGCGATCCGGTTCCTCCTCAGGAGGGTCGCTGGCAAATCCCTTCCCCCTCCCAGTGAGCTAGCCACCGTCACTGGACGTCCATCGCCTTGGCCACCGCGTTTGGTGTTGGCGAGTCAAGAACAGAGGGAGTTAGAGAGGAGAAAGAGGAGGCCGAGCGAGAGAGTAGAGCGAAATCGGAGAGTCTCGAGTCTTACCCGCTCACCGGAGTGCCACCCGAACCTTCATCGAGCTGCCCAGCCGCCACGCTTCGTCTCGGACAGTTAGCAGGAATGCTAAAACAAGCCCTTTCCCAAAGTCCGAAGCTAAAATATGGCTTCAACGTTGTCTTAAGATGATAAGAAAGTCGCCATGCGATACTTCATGCACTTTGAAGCGCAAGCATTGAAAAAAAGTTTGATCTTGCACCACAAATAAGTAACGAGACGGTAATTTCAGCATCACAGCAATTTCAGACTAATCAATAGTTGAATTAGTGTGATAGAACAAATAACCATTCCATAAATAGATCGAGGTTAGTAGGTGATACGATGGGATTAATCGTGTTTAACCCAAATGCTAACCGCAAGACACTCAACCATAAAAAAAGTGTCGAACCATATAACGTAGCTATTCGTCAAGTAGTAATCGAGTTCCGGATCTTTCGTATTTCAAAGCGAATGGTTGCGATCGTTTACCGCTCCGACCATTCCATTCGGATTGAACCCGAATTCTCCAGATGGGATCCGAGTGAGAGACATTCCATCATCTTCTTGCACAAGCTGTGCCTCTTCTGTAGCAAGCCCTTGGGCATTGTTAATTCCAGATTCTCGGGTCTCGGGAGTTACAATCCACGAGCTTGGCCCCCTTTCTTTTTTGCTTTCTCCCACGTGATAGAAACGAATCTTGTCCCTGATTTGTCAGACTTAGACTTGTCAAAATAGGTCATCAACCTATTTCTTAATCCATATTTGATGAACAAGGTTGTTATATATGTTAGTTATATTCAGTAATTGATCATAAATGGGTGTACGTTCAACTATATTGGTCATAAAAGGGTCGAATATGGGTTCTAAATGAATTCAGAACTTAATTAGATCCTATCCACCTCTATGACTTTCTCGCCCTTACTCGATTCCGCACTCGTTCACTTCGTATTTACACTTTAGTTTGGGTATGAGTTAGCTTATATTTGGTTAAATATAGAAGTGTTTTAGTAATATGAATCGAGTATGAATTGGGTATGGGTCGAGCCGAGTATGGGTCACTAAATTTGTATTACATGGAAATGGATCAATTTAGGTTGGAACATTTTTTATCCGACTCAAACCTATCCGATCCTCTGTTTGACAGGTCTAGTCAGACCCTCCAAAACCAAACAATCGAATCAGTACTTCCAAACACAAACAATCTCAGCCCTCCTCCCAAATTGGATGTGACTGATGAACCAGCCTCTGCAAAAAGCAAGAAGATCTTAGCCATGGACAATTTTAGTGGGAATTTGATATGCTTAACTAAAGAATGCCTCCTTGGAATAGAGCTGAGATCGCGGGTCATTACGTATTCTCATGACGTCATTCGTAGGTTTACGTTGTCTATCAGAAGATACCTGCGTTGTTCTTCAAAGAGATTAACATTGACCAAGCAATAAGATCATTCGATTTACATTGCCATAATATTATGGCGTTGCAGAGAGTTATGAGCACAGAAAAACTCTGAGAGTCATTGAACATTTGCATTATTTTCCAAATCCTGCTAAATTGCAGCCATCATACTCAGGATATCAAATCTATCAGTATGTAGAACTGGTGAGAGTCAAATTGTGAGAGTTGCAAGAAAAGAAAAAAGCGCAAAAAAAATGAAGGTAAATAAAGGACAATTGTCTAACCAGTAGCGATATGGAAGAGGTTTACAGTACTGAAACTTCTTTTGATTAGACAAACCCACGACCCATAAGTTGTGTAACCCGGTTGGGGTTCGGCCGTCAAGGGATTTCTAGCTCAACAACGAGAAATCAGCCGTTGAAAATTCCATCAACTGCATGCAAACGACTCTAGTTAAAGGCAACCTGCACAAGCGAAACTCATGGACTTATTCAGTTCGTGAGTATTTTATGGTATTTCATGGACCTTTAAATAGTTGGTTCTCTGTGCTTATACCCCTGAATTATGAAATAAAAGGTTTGTATAACCGATTAAAGTATTATTAGGAATATTGGCATCGATATATCAAATAGGTATATCACTATACCAAACGTTATTTTTATTATGGAATCTCACATAACTTGTCCATGAGATTTCAAAGGGTCTTACATCTAGTGTCCCTTCCACCCAATAGCTTAAACATTTGGATGAAACGGTTGTGTGTAAAACTTTAAGTTGCTATCAGAGTTAGAGGTTTTAAGTTCGATTCCAAATGCCCCCTTTCATTTATTTATGGATTTGCCTTTTATTATGCGCAATAGGCTTAGGAAAGAAACGTCCGCATGCATCCGATTTGCATGGCCAAGGCTTTTGTTACCGAATCAACCTTCACATGAGGGAGAATGTTAATATTAAAACATATTCCGCACCACATAAGCTTTTTGATGTGGCTACTACGACGTTATCAAAGTCGGGGTGCACATGCGAAGCGTCAAATATAATGTCCCTCAGTCCACATAACTAGATATGTGGTTGGGACTCAAATAGATAAGTTCCGTGCAATTTCAAATTAGCTTGGTTTGTTCTAAAAATGTTTTGGCGTGAGTAAGGTCACGACCAAAACCAACAATATCAAGCAAACGATAGGCCCATGTGAGGCTGCCCATTAGTGATATCAGAGCTACTTTTGCCCCTATTTATTTCGCATGCGTGGCTCCCCGTATGATAGCTCCACGTGCCGTCCTTGGTCCAATTTACACATGAGGGAGGGCGTTGAAAGTATCTCATAACGTTCCTCTCTGAGGTTTCATCGGACCTTATAGTTTCCATCAATATATTACTTTAATATTTTGGGGTAAACGGTCGCGAATATGACCTTTCGAACTCGAATGCGAATCTCAAGATATGTTTTTCATATCGAGAAATCGCTCAATGTGCCTCCGAATCGCATACGGGTGATCTCAATCGAATAACGAATGCACTCAAAGATAGGTGCGAGAGAGAGACCATGGCCAACTCTCAAACACTCTTATCGTTCCAGGAATACCAGTGCATCAACATCTGATTAAAGCAAAGAGACAATGGAAGCAACTGTTGTATCAGAATGCTGAGTCCAGCAACGATAGTTACTAGACAACCCGGACAACAGTAGAAGAAGCCTGTCTTCTTTGTTCTTTGTCCTTAAAGTAGGACTTGATCAACAGCCCCCTAAGGCCTAAAAGAGAGATTTTTACGTATATCTCAAAGACATGCCTTGCACGTAACGCCCCGAAACATCTGTTCCATACTTTCTCAGAATCGTGTTCGCACTGCCCTTTTTTTGTGCGCCACATTATTCACAATGTTTCCCATTTCCGACTTCGTAGCTCACATGCTTTATCCACGATGAAACTTTTAGAGTGTCCATTTGGCTTTTGCTTTAGCTTTCGACATGTTTTTATTTTTTTGTCTTTCAAATATTACTTTCAATTAATGTCGACCACTCTCAAATCTTCTTTTTTTCTTTTTAAAACAGAGTATTCGAACCTTGTGACTGAACTGATCTCCATGGATACACACAAACTATCCCGTCGATGTGCATCGAGTAAGCCTTCACCCATAGGGTAGTCGGCGTGGCCACCAAGGTTAATATGAGGCGGGTGATGCTATGATTTAAACATAAAATCTGTCAAATTCTAGCCAAATGCTTAATCACTCAATCAATCATCGACACTTAAGACCCTCAAATCTTCAAAAGCACGTGAACGGTACCATTTACGGTCGCCATTAACTTTTAATGTTTTTCGAAATTCACCCACAATGGTCGGGTTAAAGATAAACTCTTTATATCAAAAACCCACCCACGATGAGTTGAGACACTGAATCCACTCTCTCAAACTTGCTCTTTTTGGTACTTTTAAGCCCAGCACAACTTTGGAAGACACCTGGGACCTGAAACCTTTATTTTGTCTCAAGTATTTTGAAAATAGCATCATCTTTTCATTCATACTAAACCTGATCGTGAGCTGCGCGAAATGCTATCACGCTTTCTAATACCTGTAACGCAGGGAGAAGTGTCAAAAAAGTCCTAAACCTTTTGCATTGGTGCCAATTTAGTCCTAAACCTTTTTTTGGTGCCAATTTAGTCCTAAACCTTTTGCATTTGTGCCAATTGAGTCCTAAACCTTTTTTTGGTGCCAATTCAGTCCTAAACCTTTTGTATTTATGCCAATTCAGTCCTAAACCTTTTGCATTAGTGCCAATTGAGTCCTAAACCTTTTTTTGGTGCCAATTGAGTCCTAAACCTTTTGCATTGGTGCCAATTCAGTCCTCAACCTTTTGTATTTGTGCCAATTCAGTCCTTCCGATTAATTTAGCTCAAAAAGATTTAGGACTGAATTGGCACAAATGCAAAAAGTTTAGGACTGAATTGGCACAAATGCAAAAGGTTTAGGACTGAATTGGCACCAAAAAAAGGTTTAGGACTGAATTGGCACAAATGCAAAAGGTTTAGGACTGAATTGGCACCAATGCAAAAGGTTTAGGAATGAATTGGCACCAAAAAAAGGTTTAGGACTGAATTGGCACAAATGTAAAAGGTTTAGGACTCAATTGGCACCAAAAAAAGGTTTAGGATTAAATTGGCACAAATGCAAAAGGTTTAGGACTTTTTTGACACTCTTCCCCCTGTAACGCATTATCAGAATTGATAATTAGGAATAATGCAGGAGGCTGAGGGTGTTCACCGTCGCTTGCCAACTAAGTACTCGATAGAAGTTTTGCTAACATAAGCTATAAGTATAGAATGCAAGAGCTTTCATATGAACTTTTATAGCTCGCTCCCTCTTCTAAGCCAAGATTGCACCGATATCCCCGGCTCGTCTCCCCTCTCAACTTTAAACTTTGTATCTGCGACGGTTCAATAAGAATACGGGGACCGAATGAGTTGGAACCGATCCAATAACTGCTACTTGGTCAATCGCTCGCTTGTTCATCACAGACCTCGCTCGGATTGAGTCAGAACAGAATGATGACCAAGCTCAACCATTCAAGAGCAAGCACCATATCCAACTCTACTCAAAGAGAATAACCTACTCTCTCTCTCTCTCTCTCTCTCTCTCTCTCTCTCTCTCTCTCTCTCTCTCTCTCTCTCTCTCTCTCTCTCTCTCTCTCTCTCTCTCTCTCTCTCTCTCTCTCTCTCTCTCTCTCTCTCTCTCTCTCTCTCTCTCTCTCTCTCTCTCTCTCTCTCTAAACAATCTTGTACGTACAAAGATAATGGAGGAGACATGTCATATGACTTGATACATAAGCAGAGACTTGCTCAAAATAGGCACCACCATTAGTAGTCTTACTGGATGCCCATCTTGCGTCAATCAGGTCGCAACGTCACAAGCGATATCAGAGCATTTCCACCAGCAGAAAAGTACCTACCTAGCCAGCTAGGGGACCTGATTGCTGTTTCTAAACCTTCTCGACAAGATATTATTGCGTGCACTCAAATACATCTAGACCATTCAACCTGTCAAGACCCACATGATTTACACATAGGATTTATCGAGTTCAACATTCCAAATAGATCTCGAGTTTATGTATATGGTCCACCCACTACTTTTTTCTTCTTTTTTTTCTGGAATGCAAATGAGTTTCTTTTTCCTTTTCCGGTATAGTGTCTGCCATGACTAATCAAATTAGTTTCCTTGATGCCATTTATTGTTGGCACACTCGGCGCACACTCAAACATGGTTTCTGGGGTTTTGCTCTTGCCAAAAAATTGAAGCAATGTTTTTACTCTTTTTGAGTAGACATTGAATGAAAGCGTGAATCGCGACTGAGTCGATTCTTTGACACAAGGACGAAACAAACAGAGTTTGAATTGCCACACGTATCATAATTACCTGTCGTCCCACGTAACTCATCCTTACACGCCATAATTTCATGCAAAATTGAAGGTATACCTATAGTGCACAATAAAGTTGAGGACTAACGTTCATTTCGAAACCGGCTGCCAAATGGTCCTCGAATCGACAAACCTGCCAAATAATTTGTACTATGCAACTATTTTGAAAAGTCCCACGTATCACAGTTTGCCTGGTCATAGTTTGACAAGTCCCACGTATCACAATTTGAAAAGCATTTTCCTAAAAAATGATCGCTCGTATCGTTCAAAACAATTAGTCGAAGTAGCAATTCATGGTTAATTAAGAGGAGAACAAGATGACGTTTACACTCTCTAAACCTTTTCTTTCGTAGTTGTACATCATCAATGTAAAAATCTTATTTACATAGACAAAATCTTGATTTAATGTATATGCGCCCTTGAATCACTTTTGATTTTTGTTTAAGATTTTTGTGTGTAGGAAAAATAGAAGCAAAGTGAGTGGTTTAATTAAGAGAGCACTATGAAGTGTTAAGTGATTACTTGCGCATTGGATAGGTTCTTTTATTTATTCAAAATTAAGGAAAAGTTGTGATTAGATTATTTTGGATCTCCTGTTTTTGAAGTGTTGATAATCCTAAGTAATGAAAATAGGAATAAAATGTTGTTTGATGATGATTGAAAATTGGTAGCTAAATGTTATTAATGTATTACCAAACATAGAAAAATGACATTATTAGTAAGTTTTATCGATACATTTGGATAAATGAATTAAGTAACACATTCCTTATTTACCGAATTAAGTGGTTTTTGACTCAATTAAATTATTTAAACTAATTCTATATAAGATTATCAAACAAGCTTAATCTCAATTCAGCACCTATTTAGGTTATAAAACAAGCCCGTGTTAAACTTTTTCAAATAAATATATCCGTTAGAAGCTTTCTATCTTATCTAATGATTGTGTTTATTCGCGAAACCCATCAATTTGAAAGGTTTTAGTCGAATTCTTGAGCATTATTGTTTCGAGAAAGTGAATTCCCACGCCTCTTAGCAAAACAACAATTTTATTTTTCGAAATTTTTCTTGCATGAACGATCATCTTTACGAAAATGGTTAAGAATCTATTGATGAGATGTGTCCATGAAAGATCTCTGTCTTCATCCCCACTCTGTGAAAATGGGAACAATAATTGAGCAACAGAACATCCTGGATACAAGTGCTATCATCATCATCATCATCAATGCAGGTCCTACCAGTTTTGATCCAATCATTTTGTCCTTTTGATTTCTAATTTTTCCGTCCATGGGATTTGCCATGGTGATGACTGGTGACCAACTACAACATTACAGAAAAGCATACACAGTAAAAAGAAAAAAACCAACGCATGCCAAGCAGAAAATCATAGAAAAGGTAGAACAAGACAGTGGGAAGAAAGGTCTGATGGCCAGTGAAATAAATGGGGAAGGACAATTGTTTTAATCATTGTGGATCAGCGAAAAGATTTTCGTTGTTTTGTTGGTGCGCAATTTTGTGGAGAAAATTTAAAAAAAAAGTAAAAAGAGTAGATTGTAAAAGGTGTTACAAGAAATACATTTCAATGTCATTTGAGGTTATTAACTATTTAAATCGATATATTTGAGATCGTAGTTTATCAATCTATAAAATGCATTTCAATCACTCATTTATTTTTCAGAATCGTGTATATCGGGGGAAAATTCTAGAAGGGGTCATTTTCGCACAGTAACCTCGAACTAGGGTTCGTCCCACAATACTCACAAAATGTGATAACCTACACTCATTGTCAACGGAGAAATAATCAGTTATCAAATACACATGCACCTCACGTTTTAATTTTGAGCCATTATCAATGTCTTTGCTGCTCGAAAATCTATATTCATTCGATGGTTAAAACTCTATATGTGTCGATGCAATTTTTAAAAAATTATGAGAAATGTTAAAATATTATGAGTCAACCCTCTCTGTTGTATAAAAAAAAACCATCTTTAGTTAGTCATATAGGAATTATGGATATCCAGACAGTTTAATTTATAACGTTTCTAGATAGTCATATTGCCAAATCAGCTCGGCCTGATTGAGGGGTAAAAACTAATACATAATACTTAAAAGGTCCCCAAATCGAAGTCCTTATCAAGATTCTTGGTACTTGATTGCTCTCGATTTCAGACATCAAGGGTAAAAGTAAGCTTGTCTGGGATTATTTATAGAAAATATATCTCAAGACTCGTTTCATAGTAAACCTCAAAGTGGCTCTATTTCATTACATTACATCCGTACTTTTTTACTCATTTGATATTCCTTTGAAGTCGTTGACAAAAGAGATGTCGTTTCTAGTCATTCACAAAAAAACTAAAATATGCAAAGTGAAACATCTATTGATATGGTAGCCATGCTTTTGTCTTCTCCTACAACTAGAAACGTCTCTCGTAAGTCGTGACAGGTAGCCCTCTTTGTGCCAAATTAAGCCAAGGTCGAGGAGCCAAAAGGAAAGAACATATTGAACTATTATAATCAATTAATCGATCCTCATGATTCTTGAACCCTAGAGTTTGATGCTCCTACATCGGAAAAGTGTCCAAAAAGTCCTAAACCTATTATACGACTGTCAATTCAATTTGAAACCTTTTAATTGTGCCAATTTAGTCATAAAGCTTTTAATTATGCCCATTTAATCTTAAACATTTTGACGATTTGCCTTTTTAGTCCTAAACCTTTTGAGGATTTGTCAATATAGTCATTCCGGCCAATTATCCAAATAATATGTTGAGGATTAAATTGTCACATTTGAAATGTTTAGGACTAAATTGGCAAATCGTCAAAAGATTTAGGACTAAATTGGCACAATTAAAAGGTTTATGACTAAATTGGCCGCCATACAATAAGTTTAGAACTTTTTGAACAATTACCCCATCCTATATCCATATCTACTTCAAGAGCGGTCCCTATTAGCTTTCTCTTGGTTCTCCACGTTCTAGTAGAAGTCTTCAATTTGCATGCTTTTGCATGTTTCTAAACAGTGGTTAGCTTAGCTATATCTAAGCGATATTATGTCCACTACAAAATATTAATGAACCTTACACAAGTTAATTATTGTCCTATCCATCTTACTAATTCGAACACTCATTTGAAATCCGTCGTATCCCATAGCAATTAAATTCTTTATAATAAGGTTCTTCGGGATAATTTGTCATCTTTCTCTATTACCAAACAAAAGAGGAATTAGAAAAACATCGACGTGGAAAGTGACGCCCAATTAAATCATGCATCTTAGTGGTCCTTTTTGCTAAATGAAGGGGCTATTCATGGACCATTAAATGTGTGCTTCTTTTCTCCTTCTACCGTCTTTAGGTTACATCAACAAGATTATGATCATCCCGATACTTCCCTTAGTCGAAATAATACGCAAGGAGATGACTTAAGTTAAATGAGATGTAACACATCAAGGCATGCGAATGTCGCTAGCACGTAAAAAACGACATGCATGTCCCAATCTCTTGAACTTGGTGGTGTCATTTCACCAAGTTCGGATCAAGTTCATGGTCCTGTGCATCGAGGCATGCCGGACTCGGCTCTTGAGTTTCTCCATCTTCTGGCCTTTCACGTGTTGTTTGGTTATCTGTGGTCACCTGCCTTTGAAATGATGGCCGTGGTCCAAGTTAAGACCGTGGAACTGCTCGACAGCCAGTACACGAAGTTGTCGATTTTGTTTCTTTGAGGATATGAGAGGCTCAAATTGAAAGATCGTCCGATCGCTCTGACCAATACTAATCGCCACGATATACGGTCAAACGTGCCGAGATTGTTGGAGGGAATTAAATCACTGTTCTCTTCAATCTTATCATGTTGTCCATCCAACTTGAAGTCGAACCGAAGTAAGTGGTACGTGCCAATCAAGTTTAGGGTTGTTCTTCTCGTGTTGTCCTTGTCGTGTAGCCCTCATGCCGGCTCCATCCATGTGTCACGGGTCGGTAGTGTCTGTGACACTTGCATGTAAAGTCGTGATACACGTTACGCACGAGCATCCGATCTATTCAATCGTAAGAAATTGGAATCAATTGCATTGAATAATCAACATACGTAAAGAGATTATTAAACCGTTGTTTCAAGTAGAAGGATGTCTCGAACGTTCCGCTAAGTCGATAAGATAATTGACATGGGATGCTTTATGCACTTTCGCACGCAAGCAGAGTTAAAAAAAATGATAATATTTGTCTGTTCGGCACAACGATAACTTTGTGATAATTGAAAAAATGAAATAATATGATAGAACACAACCATTCCAGAAATAGATTTTTGAAGGTCATAGTGAAAAGTAGTAACAATTTTTTCTTGTTCTTTTGCTTTTTACAATCGCTTGAAATTGATCACGCAATAAGACAATTTTAGGATTTTTTTTTTTTTTGCATTACCATGATATTATGGCATTGCCTAAACCTTCGTCGCCAAATCGACCTTCACGTGAGGGGGAGTGATAAGATTAAATTATTCAGCACCACAGTCTAAGTTTAAGCTTTTTGAATAGGATGCCTAACTACAACGGTGTTCGAGCCAGGGTGGGCATGCTAAGTGTCAAATATAATGTAAAAAGGAGATTGTAATGTTAATTAGATAAGTTCCACACAATCTCGAATTAGCTCGGTGCATATTAAAGAAGTGATGGTGCGGATGAACCACAACTGAAGCGGACAATATCATGCTGACGATAAGCCCAGATGAAACTACCTATGTAGTGGAATCAGAGCCGGGTTCACCCCCTATTTATTTGCACGTGCCAATCTTGTTTGCATGTGAGAGAGAATGTTAAATGCATTTATAAAGTTTCTCTTTGATGTTTCAAAGGGTCTTAATCTTATATATAGTATTCTTAGTCCAATATTTCAAGCTCCAATAGTAGACGGTTTCGCATATGGCCTTCAATATTCTTATGCAATTCTTAAGATATGCTTTTCGAACCGAATAATCGCTCGACATGTTTCAGAATCGCATACAGGTGATCTCAATTGAATAACGAACGCACTTAAAGATAGGTGCGAGAGAGGGAACCATAGCCGCCTCTTGAACACTCTTATCGTTCCAGGAACACCAGTGCATCAACATCAGATTAAAAGCAGAGAGACAATGGAAGCAACTGTTGAATCAGGATGCTGAGTCCAGCAACGATAGTTACTAGGGAACCCAGACAACAGTAGAAGCCTTTCTTCTTTGTTCCTTGTCCTTAAAGATGGCCTTGTTGAACACATCGATGCACATCCAACACGACCCACTAAGGCCTAAAAGAGAGAGCTTTTTACGTATATCTCAAAGACATGCCTTGCACGTAACGCCCGAAACATCTGTTCCATACTTCCTCCGAATCGTGTTCGCACTGCCCTCTTTTTGTGCGCCCCATTGTTTCCCATTGTTTCCCGTTTCTGACTGCGTAGCTTACATGCTTTATCGACGATGAAAGTTTTGGAGAGTCCATTTCGCTTTTGCTTTCATAACAGGGTATTCGAACCTTGCGACTCAACTGATTCCCTGCGAATGCACGCAAAACATTTTCGTCCATGTGCATTGGGTTAGCCTTTATCCACAGGGTAGCGGGTCAGAGCCTTGCCCGGCTGAACCGATAACCACTACTCGCGCACTCGCCATCGCGGGCCTTGCTCAGATTGAGTCAGGACAAAGTGATGACCAGACTCAACCGTTCATGTACAAGGATATAATGCATGTCACTATCCGAAATTCATGTTGTAACACTCCTATTCAGGTCGAGGAGGAGAGATATCTTATGACTTGATACATGAGCAAAATCTTGTTCAAAGTAGGCACCACCTTGAGTAGTCTTATCGGATACCCGTCTTGCATCAATCAAGCCGCAACGTCGCAAACCATAGTAGAACATTTGCGCCATCTGAAAAGTACAAGCCTAGCTAGCAAGGAGAGCTGAATGTTGTTTCTAAACCTTTTTGACGAGACAATATTGCGTGCACTCAAACACATATGGACCATTCAATCCGATGAGACCCATTTGTTTTACATGTGAGATTCACCAAATTCAATGTTCCATATAGATTACGAGTTTATGTATGTGGTCCAACCCCAACTATTTTCTTCTTTTTTCTTTTTCATTTTCAGGTTTCCAGTGTGTGTTTTACATATCAAATTAGTTAACTGGATACACTATTGTGGGCACACTTGGCGCTCACTTAAACATGTTTTCGATGCTTTTGTTGTTGTGAAGAAATTGAAGCAATGTCCTGTGACTCTTTTTGAGCAGACAATGAATCATAGTGTGGATCACGACTGAGTCATTTCTTTGACACAAAGACGAGACGAAGAGAGTTTGAATTGCCGCCCGCATAGTGATCACTTGTTGTGTGCCACGAAATTAAGTAACTCGTCCTTACACACCATATTTTCATGCTAAAATTGAAGGTGTTCCTAAAGTGCATGGTAAAGTTGAGGGCTAATGTTCATTTTTAGACCGGCTGCCAAATGATCCTCGAATCAACAAAGTCAATGAAGGTTTTCCCGACATATGACTTGGAGATGTTGTGATTCGAACACAGAATCTATCGATCGAGGTGATGGAAAAGACCCGTTCAATTAATTTATTTACAATTTGAGATGGCGTATTCTTATTAGGTACTCACAAGGACTCATTCACTCAAATAACTACCGATGGAGTCTCGCACCACTTAATAAATCAAATTTCATAAACGAGTCTTGATAGTGTGATCAAAGTGGTGTCTTGGGAGATCCTATACCACCACGTGCTTTCATTTCCATTCCTCACCTTGCCTCAACCTCACAACAAGCACGGTTCATGAACGATCTATATATGTGTCTACATGAATCAATAAGCCTTACAAATAGAACTTCGGCTTGTCCTATTTATCGCTTGGACGGGCTTAAACATGATTTTTTTGGCCCATCGAGGCTAGCCCGACTCGACTTACTCATAAGATTATTAAGATGGGCAGGCTTGGGCAACCGATACCTTTTGAGGGTTCACCCGAAATATTCTTACACATAAGATTATAGGTGTTTTCGGGTCAGAATCGACCTTGGATATGATGAACCATAAGCTGGTCACGGGCCAGGCCCTGACCAACCCGGCCATTTGGGCCTACAGAAATTTCATGAGACCCTTCACGGGCCCACTCGGCCCACATAACTCTAGACTTCATCATGCATGATTTTATCCATTAACGAAGTACAAATGTGGGAAATGTCCTTATCGAATGTGCAGAAGTGAAATGCCAGTGTGTCCACATGGTTTTCTGACAAAGTGACCAAGTTATAAAGTCTTCAAGACAAGGATATTTTAACTTGAACAAGACCTCGGCTTTTATGTGAACAAAAAGAGTACGAACATAAACATTTTCAATCCTAATTGTCTCCCTTAATTCTATTTATTTTCATCCAACGATCGACTCCAAATAAGATCATCGGGCGTGTGTTTTACCTGAATAGCGATCGGTTTTCGGGTGGGTAGATATTATACTAAGAACCTAGAACCTACCCTGCAAAAGTCGATTTGCATTATGAAACCGAAAATCGAACCGATGAACCGACCTGAAACTAAACCAAGCGGCTCCAAGGTCGATCGAGGAATCGGCATGCCTTTTAAGCAACCAAACTTTAAGTCAAATAACTATTATTCTGGAAAAATATACTGTGCAATAATTTGTGGTATAGTGGTTACATTATTGAACGACTTTCTAACCTTCTCAAGTTCAAGATCAATATCCAACATATTTATCTGTCGACCGTAAAGCCAATTTGGTTCGATTTTTGGGTTATACCAGCCCAATTGCTTACCCTTAGTTATATCATGTTTTTTATTCTTTGTATTTCTCAGCTTTCACGATGCCCGACGTCATCAAAAGAGTTGAATTAGTGTGATAGAACAAATAACCATTCCATAAGTAGATCGAGGTTAGTAGGCGATACGATGGGATTAATCGTGTTTAACCCAAATGCAAACCGCAAGACACTCAACCATAAAAAAAGTGTCGAACCATATAACGTAGCTGTTCCCCAAGTAGTAATCGAGTTCCGGATCTTTCGTATTACAAAGCGAAAGGTCGCGATCGTTTTACCGCTCTGACCATTCTGACCATTCCATTTGGATTGAACCCGAATTCTTCGGATGGGATCCGAGTGAGAGACATTCCATCATCTTCTTGCACAAGCTGTGCCTCTTCTGTAGCAAGCCCTTGGGCATTGTTAATTCCAGATTCTCTGGTCTCAGGAGTTACAGAATGATGACCAAGCTCAACCATTCAAGAGCAAGCACCATATCCAACTCTACTCAAAGAGAATAACCTACTCTCTCTCTCTCTCTCTCTCTCTCTCTCTCTCTCTCTCTCTCTCTCTCTCTCTCTCTCTCTCTCTCTCTCTCTCTCTCTCTCTCTCTCTCTCTCTCTCTAAACAATCTTGTACGTACAAAGATAATGGAGGAGACATGTCATATGACTTGATACATAAGCAGAGACTTGCTCAAAATAGGCACCACCGTTACTAGTCTTACTGGATGCCCATCTTGCGTCAATCAGGTCGCAACGTCACAAGCGATATCAGAGCATTTCCACCAGCAGAAAAGTACCTACCTAGCTAGCTAGGGGACCTGATTGCTGTTTCTAAACCTTCTCGACAAGATATTATTGCGTGCACTCAAATACATCTGGACCATTCAACCTGTCAAGACCCACATGATTTACACATAGGATTTATCGAGTTCAACATTCCAAATAGATCTCGAGTTTATGTATATGGTCCACCCACTACTTTTTTCTTTTTTTTTTCTGGAATGCAAATGAGTTTCTTTTTCCTTTTCCGGTATAGTGTCTGCCATGACTAATCAAATTAGTTTCCTTGATGCCATTTATTGTTGGCACACTCGGCGCACACTCAAACATGTTTTCTGGGGTTTTGCTCTTGCCAAAAAATTGAAGCAATGTTTTTACTCTTTTTGAGTAGACATTGAATGAAAGCGTGAATCGCGACTGAGTCGATTCTTTGACACAAGGACGAAACAAAGAGAGTTTGAATTGCCACACGTATCGTAATTACTTGTCGTCCCACGTAACTCATCCTTACACGCCATAATTTCATGCAAAATTGAAGGTATACCTATAGTGCACAATAAAGTTGAGGACTAACGTTCATTTCGAAACCGGCTGCCAAATGATCCTCGAATCGACAAAGCGGAAGAAGGTTTTATTAACATATGAATCAGAGATACTGTGATTTATATAGAATCTGCCGGTTGAGGTGATGGAAAAACGGTAACTTGTGAGATTGCCCGACATGGTAAAAAGTAAGTGTGCCATCACAGTGGGGTCTTGGTTCGACATGATTAGCTGAATCTATCCAACCCAGCTGCAAATAGGAGAATCGTGATTTGTTGTCTTGCTTTTTATTTGTTAAGCATGAACGATGTGAAGCAGATTCATAATCGAGTAATGATAGACTCGAGCAACTCGGCAAATCGTAGAGGGTGAACTGTTCCAGACTCTCATCCAAGTGAGGTAAACAATATATATACGATCAAAATAGTCACAATAAGTTCATTATGAGATGATCATACATTTGATCGATCGTAAGTGGAAAAACTATTTTGCCAAAAGCGATGCGAGTATAATGGAAGAACGCAAGTATCGAGTTTGGTAACATCCCATGACAATGGAAGCCACGTCTTTATTAAGTTTATGTTATGACCAGGCAAACTTAAGTACAAGACCCTAAAAAGCTGACACCCACATATACATATACTGATCTTCAAGTGAAGAGATGAGTTTTCTCTTCCACTAGGGAATATATAGATATATACTGATCTTCAAGTGAAGAGATGAGTTTTCTCTTCCACTAGGGAATATGCTCAAACAGTTGCTATTGGACCCAAATTGATGGATGACTCGATGGTCTTCATGGCCTCAAACCTCGGCTGCTTGGCCTGGAACTTAAGCCCTGCATAGAGCTTCATGTAGTCCTCAAACACAAACTTGGGGTACACTTGGCCCTTCTCTTCTTTCTCCACCAACTCCGGCGCCGGGTATATGATCGCATCGCTCCCAGGGTTGTAGAACGACGCGATGGACATCCGGTTCCCATCGGTCTGCGCGATCACCCGGTGCTCAATGCTCTTGTACTTGCCGTTCGTAATGACCTATCATTGCCACACAATTAATTTGATGTGTGACCTCAAATTAAGAGCATCTCATCTATTAATGATTTGGGATTGAGATCACAATACACATACCTCGAGTTGGTCGCCCAAGTTGATGACAATGGAGTGACGCATGGGAGGGACGTCGACCCACTGGCCGTCCTTGAGGAGCTGGAGGCCGCTGACCTTGTCGTCCTGGAAGAGGAGGATGATGCCGCCGGCGTCGGTGTGGGCCCGAAGCCCCTTGATGAGGTCCGGCTTCGGGCACGGAGGGTAGTTGCTCACCTTGGTGCCGAAGGTCGGGCCATTAGACCCATAAAAGACCCTCTTCAAGTAACCTTTTTCCAAGCCTAGATTCTCACAGAGCAAGTCCATAAGCAGCTCAGCTAGCTTCTCCAACTCTAGTGCAAACTGCTTCATTGCCTTCCTGTTGAATATAATCACAAATAGGACATATCATTAGTCTCAAAATTGTCCGACGGGACCGATTATGAAGTTTTATTCCGTATAGTGTATAGAAGGAGCGTGGTTGATACATAACTACGAGGACTGGAATCACCTGAGTGAGAGTGTGCCATTCGAAATTAGAGCTTGAATCTTTGACATCATGTTAGATTACTACTCGAAGTTTCAGATGTGTGGGAAAAGTTGAAAGGACTCAGATGGTCCATAATTGTTTTGTAGTTCATATTGTTATATAGATTATGTCTTAACAGAGGGAGCAATGTTAAATGACACCGAGGCATGATTAAAAGAAATGCTCAATGATCGATCACCGGTAATCTTCTTCGAGATCGGGGACTTCGGAGATGTTAGAGACCGGGAGATGGCGGAGGTGGAAGGTGCTCTCCCAGTCGATGTCATTGATCTCGGACTGAGTGGCCTCGACGCCTTTGCTTGCCACCATCTGCTTGAACTTTTGCTCCATGCACTTCTTGTAATGCTCCTTGTTCAGCCTCTCCACATTGTCCAACAGTTGGTGTGATATCCCATGGTTCACCAACTACACAGCATTAGAGCACATACAGATGTTCGTTATTCAAGGCCCCAAAAAACACGGTTTGCTTAATGGGTTTCGTAATAAAAGCCTAATTACCTCAAAGAAGCCCCAATTTTCACAGGCATCTTTGATCTTGGCCATGGTGGTTCCTCTCTCCTCGCTATTCAGCTTCTCCAGATCAATCACTGGGAATGACTCCATTGCACTCTCTCTCTCTCTCTCTCTCTCTCTCTCTCTCTCTCTCTCTCTCTCTCTCTCTCTCTCTCTCTCTCTCTCTCTCTCTCTGAAGGTTTTTGTGTAGCTTAATCAGTGGAGTGAAATGGGGGAGATATTTATAGGCACTGAAAGTGTGATCAACAAGGAAAAGAATCAAGAAAATGGGTCTTTGAGTAATTGGCTGAATCAAATGAAAAAGTAAGAGTTACAGGTCCAAATCTAAGTTAAAAGAAGGAATTTGAACTCGTGGAGCATGAATGTGATCCCATCCCTTTATCCCTTTTTCTTCTTGATGTGCATGACCAAAAACAAAATTTGCAAATATTTTCAATTACCCACGCACGAGCCATATATATCTGTGTGTGTGTGTGTGTGTGTCTATATTCCCTTTGCTTGGATGCTGTGAAAAATAACATCTGTGGAGCTGCTTTCACTGTCACCTGCTTGACTTGGAGGAGTCTGGTTTCAATTGGAAGCCTTTGCAAACAGGGGGACAAATCTTGAGTTTCATCTCTTTGAACCTTCACCTCAATTAACCTTGTGTCCATATTTACGAGAATGCCAAAAGTCGCCCCATCCCCAAATCCTAAATTCTCACAGCCACCCAGCACCCAAAACCAACTAAAAATAAAACTCACCCAAATCCTAATCAAGATGCTAAGATGAGTTTGTAAGAAGGAGAGATTTGATCTTTTCAGTGTGGGGTTTTGCTTAGAGGTATGTCAATGGTAACCGCAAAGATAGAGGCATGTAAATTGGTCAATGGATCAAAATTGAGGTACGCTTTTTCCTGTGTTTTTCCTCATTATCATCATCGGAGAAATAGAAAATTAGTCATCCCCATCTATTTATCTCTTTGAGCATTTGGATGGATATATAGTAACTTTACATATATCTACATGATATATGAACCATGGAGATATTACATCTAAACCCTCAATTTGCCTTCCATTAATGCCAACTTTTGGGCTCTACGCTTAGGCAGATGTGTCAAATCACTTGTGAGGTGAGATACATTGTTAGTATTACCAAGGCTCCATTTGTTTCGTAGAAAATAAATAATTTGGAAAGCAGTTTCCTAAAAAATGATCGTTCGTATCGTTCAAAACGGTTAGTCAAAGTGGCAATTCATGATTAATTAAGAGGAGAACAAGATGATGTTTACACTCTCTAAACCTTTTCTTTCTTAGTAGTACATCATCAATGTAAAAATCTTATTTACATAGACAAAATCTTGATTTAATGTATATGCGCCCTTGAATCACTTTTGATTTTTGTTTAAGATTTTTGTGTATAGGAAAATAGAAGCAAAGTGAGTGGTTTAATTAAGAGAGCACTATTAAGTGTTGTTTGAAGATGAGGGGTGTTAAGTGATTACTTGCGCATTGGATAGGTTCTTTTATTTATTCAAAATTAAGGAAAAGTTGTGATTAGATTATTTTGGATCTCCTGTTTTTTAAGTGTTGATAATCCTAAGTATTGAAAATAGGAATAAAATGTTGTTTGATGATGATTGAAAACCGGTAGCTAAATGTTATTAATGTATTGCCAAACATAGAAAAATGACATTATTGGTAAGTTTTATCGATATATTTGGATAAATGAATTAAGTAACACATTCCTTATTTACCGAATTAAGTGGTTTTTGACTCAATTAAATTATTTAAATTAATTCTATATAAGATTATCAAACAAGCTTAATCTCAGTTCAGCACCTATTTAGGTTATAAAATAGGCCCGTGTTAAACTTTTTCAAATAAATATATCCGTTAGAAGTCTTCTATCTTATCTAATGATTGTGTTTATTCGTGAAACCCATCAATTTGGAAGGTTTTAGTCGAATTCTTGAGCATTATCGTTTGGAGAAAGTGAATTCCCACACCTCTTAGCAAAACAATAATTTTATTTTCCAAAACATCTTTACGAAAATGGTTAAGAATCTATTGATGAGACGTGTCCATGAAAGATCTCTGTCTTCATCCCCACCCTGTGAAAATGTGAACAATAATTGAGCAACAGAACATCCTGGATACCAGTGCTATCATCATCATCATCAAAGGAGGTCCTACCAGTTTGATCCAATCATTTTGTCCTTTTGATTTCTGATTTTTCCTTCCATGGGATTTGCCATGGTGATGACTGGTGACCAACTACAACATTACAGAAAAGCATACACAGTAAAAAGAAAAAAAACAACGCATGCCAAGCAGAAAATCATAGAAAAGGTAGAACAAGATAGTGGGAAGAAAGGTGTGATGGCCAGTGAAAAAAATGGGGAAGGACAATTGTTTTAATCATTGTGGATCAGCGAAAAGATTTTCGTTGTTTTGTTGGTGCGCGATTTTGTGGAGAGGAGAAAATAAAAAAAAAATTAAAAAGAGTAGATTATATAAGGTGTTACAAAAAATACATTTCAATGCCATTTGAGGTTATTAACTATTTAAATCGATCTATTTGAGATCGTAGTTTATCAATCTATATAATGCATTTCAATCACTCATTTATTTTTCAGAATCGTGCATATCGGGGGAAAATTCCAGAATAGCCCTCAAGTGGGGTCATTTTCGCACAATAACCTCGGACTAGGGTTCATCCCATAGTACTCACAAAATGTGATAACCTACACTCACTGTCAACGGAGAAATAACCAGTTATCAAATACACGCACCTCACATTTTAATTTTGAGCCATTATCAATGTCTTTGCTGCCCAAAAATCTATATTCATTCGATGGTTAAAACTCTATATGTATTGATGAAATTTTAAAAAAATTATGAGAAATGTTAAAATATTATGAGTCAACCCTCTCTGTTGTAAAAAAAAAAAACCATCATTAGTTAGTCATATAGGAATTACGGATATCCTGACAGTTTAATTTATAACGTTTCTAGATAGTCATATTGCCAAATCAGCTCGGCCTAATTGAGGGGTAAAAACTAATACATAAAACTTAAAAGGTCCCCAAATCGAAGTCCTTATCAAGATTCTTGGTATTTGATTGCTCTCGATTTCAGACATCAAGGGTAAAAGTAAGCTTGTCCAGGGTTATTTATAGAAAATATATCTCAAGACTCGTTTCATAGCGAACCTCAAAGAGGCTCTGTTTCATTACATTACATCCGTACTTTTTTACTCATTTAATATTCCTTTGAAGTCGTTGACAAAAGAGACGTCGTTTCTAGTCATTCACAAAAAAACTAAAATATGCAAAGTCAAACATCTATCGATATGGTAGCCATGCTTTTGTCTTTCTCCTACAACTAGAAACGTCTGTCATAAGTCGTGGACAGGCAGCCCTCTTTGTGCCAAATTAAGCCAAGATCGAGGAGCCAAAAGGAAAGAACATAGTGAACTATTATAATCAATTAATCGATCCTCATGATTCCTGAACCCTAGAGTTTGATGCTCCTATATTAGGAAATTGTCCAAAAAGTCATAAACCTATTGTACGACTGTCAATTCAATCATAAACCTTTCAATTGTGCCAATTTAGTCATAAACATTTTAGGATTAGATTGTCACATTTGATATGTTTAGGACTAAATTGGTAAATCGTCAAAAGATTTAGGATTAGATTGACACAATTGAAAGGTTTATGACTAAATTGGCTGCCGTACAATAAGTTTAGAACTTTTTGAACAATTATCCCATCCTATATCCATATCTACTTCAAGAGCGGTCCCTATTAGCTTTCTTTTGCATGTGAGGTGTGATTTTCAATCTCTAATGATTGTCAAAGGATTTAGTTCGATTGCCTGTTCGACCACACGTGCTATCCTTCAACTACAAGAAGTGAGGACAACATGATGCACTTCAGTAGGTTGTTTTAATTTAGAAGTTTTCTCTTGGTTGGCCACGTTCTAGTAGAAGTCTTCAATTTGCATGTTTTTGCATGTTTCTAAACAGTGGTTAGCTTAGCTATATCTAAGCGATATTATGTCCACTACAAAATATTAATGAACCTTACACAAGTTAATTGTCCTATCCATCTTACTAATTCGAACACTCATTTGAAATTCGTCGTATCCCATAGAAATTAAATTCTGTATAATAAGGTTCTTCGGGATAATTTGTCATCTTTCTCTATTACCAAACAAAAGAGGAATTAGAAAAACATCGACGTGGAAAGTGACGCCCAATTAAATCATGCATCTTAGTGGTCCTTTTTGCTAAATGAAGGGGCAATTCATGGACCATTAAATGTGTGCTTCTTTTCTCCTCCTACCGTCTTGAGGTTACATCAACAAGATTATGATCGTCCCGATACTTCCCTCAGTCGAAATAATACGCAAGGAGACGACTTAAGTTAAATGAGATGTAATACATCAAGGCATGCGAATGTCGCTAGCACATAAAAAACGACACGCATGTCCCAATCTCTTGAACTTGGTGGTGTCATTTCACCAAGTTCGGATCAAGTTCATGGTCCTGTGTATCGAGGCATGCCGGACCCGGCTCTTGAGTTTCTTCATCTTCTGGCCTTTCACGTGTTGTTTGGTTATCTGTGGTCACCTGCCTTTGAAATGATGGCCGTGGTCCATGTTAAGACCGTGGAACTGCTCAACAGCCAGTCCGCGAAGTTGTCGATTTTGTTTCTTTGAGGATATGAGGGGCTCAAATTGAAAGATCATCCGATCGCTTTGACCAATAATAATCTCCACGATATACGGTCAAACGTGCCGAGATTGTTGGAGGGAATTAAATCACTGTTCTCTTCAATCCTATCATGTTGTCCATCCAACTTGAAGTCGAACCAAAGTAAGTGGTGCGTGCCAATCAAGTTTAGGGTTGTTCTTCTCGTGTTGTCCTTGTCGTGTAGCTCTCGTGCCGGCTCCATCCATGTGTCACGGGTTAGTAGTGTCCATGACACATGCATGTAAAGTCGTGATACACGTTACGCGCGTGCATCCGATCTATTCAATCGCAAAAAATTGGAATCAATTGCATTGAATAATCAACGTACGTAAAGAGATTATTAAACTGTTGTTTCAAGTAGAAGTATGTCTTGAACGTTCCACTAAGTTGATAAGATAATCGACATGGAATGCTTTGTGCACTTTCGCACGCAAGCAGAGTTAAAAAAAATGATAATATTTGTTGGTTCGGCACAACGATAACTTTGTGATAATTGAAAAAATGGAATAATAGGATAGAACACATAACCATTCCAGAAATAGATTTTTGAAGGTCATAGTCAAAAGTGTTGAGGAAACTCTCTGATTTTGTAGTTGACAAAACTATTCATGTTAATCTTGTAAATCTGATATGTACTCTGAAGTATTTTGATTCAGGTTAGTGTATTCTGGAAGTGGTAACTTTAATACTTCAAGAGAACTTAACTTTCTACACGCTCAAACTTTACAAGGTTCAGAACGAAAACTTCAGACTCTACAAGTTTCAGAACGAGAAGTTCAGACCCTACTGATATAGACACTCAGACTTTATATTAAGGTGTCAAAGATCTTCAGACTCTAATTTTGAAGGACTCATTCTTTACTGAAGACCTACACTGACTTTGTTTCTGAACGAAAAGCAAGAACCAGAAATTCTTCAGACTCAGAATTTATTCAGAACGAAACATAACGGCTAGTGATCTGGCATGGATTTCACAAAGGAAAGTTTTGATTGATTCAATCTAAGGCAATTGATTGACAATCAAACATTATGATAAGTATATATCACAACGGATAAAACCCTACTTATGGAAACCAAGATTCTGGTTGTATGGGCGATCAGATTCAGTGGGATTCGGATTTTGTCAACCAACAGCTACTCAATCCATTTTATACAAATCTGTCCAAGGTGAAGATTGGAAGATGATCCTCTGAAGATTGTCCAACGGCTAGTTTGGAAGTGGAGGAGTATAAAAGAAGATCAATGAGGAGAAGAAGATATAGAACGAAATCAAGAATCAACAAGTCCAAAGTCTGAGTACATTCTGATTCTAGTATTTGTCTTTCCTGAGCTAAATATTGAGATTTTGAGGGATTGTCTGTAAAAGTGATTGTGTGAGATAGAGAGTTTTATCATTCACCGAGTAATATTACTTTGTAATCCCTTTGATCACATAATAGAATCCAGCCAGTAGGCTGTCAGCGTGGGAGAGTGGGCATAAGCTTGATCTAAGCCGAACCACTATAACTTCTTGTGTGCAGTTCTCTCTATCACTAATCTCTCATTATATTGTTTGCATTGCACACTAGCATATTCAGAATCTGATTATTGTTCAGACTTTACTGATTATAAAGTCATTTCCGCTTTAAATTCTGCAAATTCACTCAAATCATCTATTCACCCCCCCTCTAGGTGATACTTGCTAGCTACATCAAAAAGTAGTAACAATTTTTTCTTGTTCTTTTGCTTTGTACAATCGCTTGAAATTGATCATGCGATATGACAATTTTAGGATTTTTTTTTTCTTTTTTTGCATTACCATGATATTATGGCATTGCCTAAAACCTTTGTCGCCAAATCGACCTTCACGTGAGGGGGAGTGATAAGATTAAATTATTCAGCACCACAGTCTAAGTTTAAGCTTTTTGAATAGGATGCCTAACTACAATGGTGTCGGGGCCAGGGTAGGCATGCTAAGTGTCAAATATAATGTAAAAAGGGGGTTGTAATGCTAATTAGATAAGTTCCACACAATCTCAACTTAGCTTGGTGCATATTAAATCAGCAATGGTGCAGATGAACCACAACTGAAGCAGACAATATCATGCTGACGATAGGTCCAGATGAGACTGCCCATTTAGTGGAATCAGTGCCGGTTTCACCCCCTATTTATTTGCACGTGCCAATCTAGTTTGCATGTGAGAGAGAATGTTAAATGCATTTATAAAGTTTCTCTTTGATGTTTCAAAGGGTCTTAATCTTATATATAGTATTCTTAGTCCAATAATTCGAGCTCCAATAGTAGACGGTTTCGCATATGACCTTCAATATTCTTATGCAAATCTTAAGATATGCTTTTCGAACCAAAAAATCACTCGACATGTTTCAGAATCGCATACGGGTGATCTCAATCGAATAACGAACGCACTTAAAGATAGATGCGAGAGAGGGAACCATAGCCGCCTCTCGAACACTCTTATCGTTCCAGGAACACCAGTGCATCAACATCAGATTAAAAGCAGAGAGACAATGGAAGCAACTGTTGAATCAGGATGCTGAGTCCAGCAACGATAGTTACTAGGGAACCCAGACAACAGTAGAAGCCTTTCTTCTTTGTTCCTTGTCCTTAAAGTTGGCCTTGTTGAACACATCGATGCACATCCAACACGACCCACTAAGGCCTAAAAGAGAGAGCTTTTTACGTATATCTCAAAGACATGCCTTGCACGTAACGCCCGAAACATCTGTTCCATGCTTCCTCCGAATCGTGTTCGCTCTGCCCTCTTTTTGTGCGCCCCATTGTTTCCCAATGTTTCCCGTTTCTGACTGCGTAGCTTACATGCTTATCCACGGTGAAACTTTTGGAGAGTCCAGTTGGCTTTTGCTTTCATAACAGGTATTCGAACCTTGCGACTCAACTTGCGCGCAAACCGTCTCATCCACATGCATTGAGTTAGCCTTTACCCTCAAGGTAGCGGGTCAGAGCCTTGTCCAGCCGACCCAATAACCACTACTCGCTCAATCGTCATCGCGGGCCTTGCTCAGAATGAGTCAGGACAGAATGATGACCGACTCAACCGTTCATGTACAAGGATATAATGCATGTCACTATCCGAAATTCATGTTGTAACGCTCCTATTCAGGTCGAGGAGGAGAGATATCATATGACTTGATACATGAGCAGAGACTTGTTCAAAATAGGCACTACCTTGAGTAGTCTTATCGAATACCCATCTTGCATCAATCAAGCCGCAACGTCGCAAACAATAGTAGAACAATTGCACCATCTGAAAAGTACTACTAGCCTACGTTGGCAGGAGAGCTGACTGTCGTTTCTAAAGCTTTTTGACAAGACAGTATTGCATGCACTCAAATACATTTGGACCATTCAACCAGACGAGACACACATGCTTTACCCGTGAGATTCACCAAATTCAACATTCTATATAGATTTCGAGTTTATGCATGTGGTCCATCCCCAACTATTTTCTTCTTTCCAAAAGGGTTTTCTTTTTCGTTTCCGGGTACGAGTGTGTGTGTTTACGTATCAAATTTCTTTACTGGAAACACTATTGTGGGCACACTTGGCGCTTACTCAAACATGTTTTCGATGCTTTTGTTGTTGTGATGAAATTGAAGCAATGTCCCGTGACTCTTTTAGAGCAGTCAATGAATCAAAGAGTGGATCACGAATGAGTCATTTCTTTGACACAAAGACGAGACGAAGAGAGTTTGAATTGCCGCCCGCATCGTGATTACTTTGTCGTGTGCCACGAAATTAAGTAACTCGTCCTTGCACACCATATTTTCATGCTAAAATTGAAGGTGTTCCTAAAGTGCATGGTAAAGTTGAGGACTAATGCTCGTTTTTAGACCGGCTGCCAAATGGTCCTTGAATCAACAAAGTCAATGAAGGTTTTCCCAACATATGACTAGGAGATGCCGTGATTCGAACACAGAATCTATCGATCGAGGTGATGGAAAAGACCCGTTCAATGAATTTATTTACAATTTGAGATGGCTTATTCTTATTAGGTACTCACAAGGATTCATTCACTCAAATAACCACCGATGAAGTCTCGCATCACTTAATAAATCAAATTTCATAAATAAGTCTTGATAGTGTGATCAAAGTGATGTCATGGGAGATCCTATACCGCCACGCACTTTCATTTCCATTCCTCACCTTGCCTCAACCTCACAACAAGCACGATTCATGAACGATCTATATATGTGTCTACATGAATCAATAAGCCTTACAAATAGAACTTCAGCTCGTCCTATTTATCGCTTGGATGGGCTTAAACATGATTTTTTTGGCCCATCGAGGCTAGCCCGACTCGACTTACTCATAAGATTATTAAGATGGGCAGGCTTGGGCAACCGATACATTTTGAGAGTTCACCCGAAATATTCTTACACATAAAATTATAGGTGTTTTCGGGTCACAATCGACCTTGGATATGATGAACCATAAGCTGGTCATGGGCCAAGCCCGGCCCAACCCGGCCATTTGGGTTTACAGAAATTTCATGAGACCCTTCACGGGCCCACTCGGCCCACATAACTCTAGACTTCATCATGCATGATTTTATCCATTAACGAAGTACAAATGTTGGAAATGTCCTTATCATATGCGCAGAAGTGAAATGCCAATGTATCCACATGGTTTTCTGACAAAGTGACCAAGTTATAAAGTCTTCAAGACAAGGATATTTTAACTTGAGCAAGACCTCGGATTTGATGTGAACAAAAAGAGTACGAACATAAACATTTTCAATCCAAATTGTCTCCCTTAATTCTATCTATTTTCATCCAACGATCGACTCCAAATAAGATCATCGGGCGTGTGTTTTACCTAAATAGCGATCGGTTTTCGGGTGGGTAGATATTATACTAAGAACCTAGAACCTACCATGCAAAAGTCGATTTGCATTATGAAACCGGAAATCGAACCGATGAACCGACCTGAAACTAAATCAAGCGGCTCCAAGGTCGATCGAGGAATCGGCATGCCTGTTAGGCAAACAAACTTTAAGTCAAATAACTATTATTCTGGAAAAATATACTGTGCAATAATTTGTGGTATAGTGGTTACATTATTGAACGACTTTCTAACCTTCTCAAGTTCAAGATCAATCTCCAACATATTTATCTGTCGACCGTAAAGCCGATTTGGTTCGATTTTTAGGTTATACCGGCCCAATTGCTCACCCTTAATTAGTTATATCATGTTTTTTATTCTTTGTATTTCTCGGCTTTCACGATGCCCGACGTCATCAAAAGAGTTTACAGGCATGCTCCAAACCATATCTAATACCTAGGATTCCATATGACATCTTGACTATAGATTATGAAACAAATCTCGTTAACTTTTCAACTCGAAATTCTTAGTCGATCACGGAATTAGATTAGAGGATTTGCTAAAACGTGGTCCAAGCCCCGGAATTTGGCCATCGTACATCAAACGGGATTAAATTATTTGACCTCTGACTTGTCCCCATCCTAATTCACACCTCTGAATTGGGCCGCTATAGCTATCCTCGGGCGGCTAGGAATTGATGGACTTCTTTCGATTCCGCACGTGTCAAATAGATCCCAACTGACAACTTTTGAGCTTGCTTGATTTCTTAGCAACAATTAAATGTGAAATCGAATGATTTGATATCGGTCACTACAAAAAAACATACTTTTTGCGACGGATTTTGCGATAAAAAAATCGCAAAAATACGTCGCAAATCATTTTTGCGACGAATTTAGCGACGGAATTTTTCCGTCGCTACTAGGTCGTCGCAAATTTTTGCGACAGAAAATATTAATTTTCGTCGCAAATTTGCGACGGAAAAAAAATTCGTCGCAAATAATTCGTCGCAAATTAGCCACGAACACTATCCGTCGCAAAGTTCGTCGCAAATATTTCGTCGCAAATAATTCGTAGCAAAATTCGTCGTAAAATTCGTCGCAAATTTCGTCGCAAAATTCGTCGCAAAATCCGTCGCAAAATTCATTGCAAATAATTCGTCGCAAATTCCGTTGCAAATGTAGTGCAAAATTCGTCGCAAATATCGACGCAAATTTCGTCACAAATTTAGTCTCAAAATTCGTCACAAATTTTGTCGCTAATTATTCGTCGCAAAATTCGTCGCTAATTTGCCGCAAATTATATTCGTCGCAAAATTCATCGCTAATTTGCCAAAAAAAAAAATTTGGTCAGTAATTTGCAGCGAACTTATTCATGGCAAAATTCGTCGCTAATTTGCCACCAAATTTTTTTACATTTGCCATCAACATTATTTATGATCGAATTTAGCGACGATTTTTTATTAATTCTTTAGCGACGAACTCTGCGACGATTATCGTTTAGGGACAAAATTAGCGACAAAATTTTATTTTTGCAACGAACTTTTGTAATTTGTGATCGTACGATAAAATAATTTATTTTATTTTTTGATTTTAAACCTAATTAAAAGCAAAATTAATTTTTGGAATTTATATTTAACATTGATTAAGCAATTAATAACATCAAAATATTATAATAATATGAAAATGAAATACATTCATCTAAATTTTCCACAATAATTGACATAAACATTTTTTTTATAGTACACATAATGAGAGAATAAATAATCTTGCACAATAATCTTTCACAATAAATAATGACGACAGATTGGAATCAAAAAAGAATATCCTGCTTTTAGCGACAATCCCCATCATATAAAATACTAAACAAAAATAAAGACACGGTCCATGTGAGATGCTCACTTCCTGCTCCAGTTTTAACAAATGCCGGTTGAAATGTTGTTGCAACCTCTCATTTGCATAACTTATGCAGAATTGCTCAAAGCTATTCTTCTACAAAACACAAATTGTCTGGAATTAGACACAAAATTAGTGACATTGTGTCCACATTAAATGTTAATATATTCAGCTTCTAAAGGATACATAATGACTGTGAAGCAAGCAATCTTAATTAAGTAAAGCAACGAAGGTAAATGAAATATAGAGGAAAAATGTTGAAGTCCACTTTCAGTGATAAATCTAATAGAAGTAAAGAAACAAAGGTGCAACGTAGGTGTTCCAAATTGGTTCACTGTCCACAACTGCACACTTCCACCACAAAAAAAAACATTTATGTAAGTGACATGAACAAAATAAAGAATGATATTGGATGCTATTTATCTTTTAGCTACCACAAAATACCTGACAACACTGCACACTTCCACCACAAGCAGCATAATGAAGTGGAGTGCTTCCAGCACCCGCAACGTGCAAAGACAAATACACATGACTTTCCACAAATGCATGATTCTAAGCAGGTATCACTGCATTCAAATAATCAATCATTTTGAATGAAGCCATAATTTTCCCACAGGGTATTTTCTAAAAAAGCAAATAACACCTGGTGCAACCCCCAAGACCAGAAGACAAAAGAGGGGTTTTGGACTCTTGATTGCCCCATTCATTCCCATCCTCAAAAACCCAAGCCCCACGACTAAAAGCAAGGAGAGGAAAAAGATGGAACCAATCACATCAGCTTTGACCCAGCTAAGCTATGTAGCCCAATACAATATGCCAATATAGGTTAACATACCAAATCACATTTGCTTCTTAGAATCTATTGCCTCTTTTCCTTTGCATTGCAAGAATACGAGTAAAATATATTCAGATGCTATGAGCTATAGTAGAGCCGAAAGGAGAACAGTCAAAAGAGAGAAAAAACAGAGACAACAAAACCAAACCAGCTTAAAGCAAACATGAGAAAACCAGGAGTAGCAATATTATCGAAGACTCCGATGGAGACAATGCAATGGGCTCAAACAAAGCCACGAGATCCTCCATTTTCGCGAATATCAAAACAACCAACAAAATCAGCCCTGAATCAGATCAAACAACAAAATCAAGCTAAAGCAACAAAAGCCAAGAACAAATCAGCCCCCAATGTACACGTGCACGGCATATACTTGTACATATCACTTTCTTGCGGTTCCTCTTCCAACAGAACAAATCATCAGGTAAGAGGAGTGCTACCACAAACAACAGTTTCATTTAAAAGCAACAAACAAAAAATCAGCAAGAGAACTCATTGTCCTACTTTTACAGCCATGATATAGAAGTGCCAATGAACCGATATGTTGCTACTCTATTTGTTCCCTTTTTTTTATGGGCAGCTATTTAGCTGCCGAAAATTTTTTCCTCACCTTGAGCATTTGAACATCTTCTTGAAGAGTAAGCCACAAGGTCTTTCTCAAGTACTGCAATTAAAAGTTACTGCCCATGAGTTGCACTATTTATGTAATCAGATTGCAAAAAAGAAAAAAAAAAAAAGATCATAGTATAACCTTTAAAGGTTCAAAGGGGTATTGTCTTCCAATAGCTTCAAGTTCTTTCTTGCAACTCGCATTCAATGAGTCGAACATTGTAACGAACAACTTGTCCACAATGTCCATTACCTGCACATAAACGTTTAGTTCGTTAAGCTAAACTGAAAATTCAGTTAAATGAAAAAGAATCCAATCCAACCTCACAATAGTGCTTCTTAATCTCCATTTCAACATCAAGGCCAGTAAATTCACACAAATGCCTATGTGTGAAGGAGTTTTCTGCCCTAAAAATAGGGCCAATCTCAAAAACACACCCAAAGTCACCCATTCCATGACACAACACTTCTCTGAGGCATTTTATCGAACAGCTCACGAGCAGCTCTAAGATCCCCCATTCTAACATACCCATCGACCATCACATTCCACAAAACCACGTCCCCCTCTTGCCTCCTGAGATTCATCTTCTTCCCCACTCCACCACTCCGAACAATTCTCTCATCAAACAAAACGTAAGCATCCTCCATGACACCGCAGAGCACATACATTCTGACAAGGTTACTAAGAACAAACTCGTCACCATCCAGACCACACTTAGCAACCATCCCATGAACCTGCCTCCCTTCCTTCACCATCCCCAACCTCGCACAAGCCTTCAACACCGGAGGGAACGTGAACCCGTTGGGCTCCACGTGGCCACCCCGGACCATCTCGCGGAACAGGGCCAGAGCTTCCAACTTTGTGGTGTCGTCGTCGCTCTCGGCAAGAGCCATAATGATGGAGTTCCAAGAAAAGCAATTGGGTCGGCGCATCTGGTGGAAGACCGCGCGCGCGTACCGGAGGCCGAGAGCACGTCGTCGATGTTGATCCTCTGCTTCCGATCCGTCGCCGCCGACCACCACCTCCTTGCCCTCGACGGGGGGAGGAGCCGCCGCCCCTTTGGGCCCCTTTGGGGCGCTCTTTTTTTAATTAAATTTGCGACGAATTTTATATTTCGTCGCAAATTTTAGCGACGAATATATTTTGTTTCCATCGCAAATTTGCGACGGATTTTTTTTTTCTTCGCAAATTTGCGACGGATTCTTTTTCCGTCGCAAATTTTCTTTTTCGTCGCAAATTTTTGCGACGGATTTTGTTTCCGTCGCAAATTTTTGCGACGGATTCTTTTTTCGTCTCAAAAATTTGCGACAGAATTTGTTTCTGTCGCAAATTTTTGGAAAATGCAATACAATTTTTGGAATCCGTCGCAAATTTGAGACGGATTTTGCGACAGAAAATAGATCCGTCGCAAATTTCCGACGGATTTTTTTTCCGTCGCAAATTTGCGACGAATTTTTATTTCGTGGCAAATTCCGTCACAAATTAGCGACGAATAATTTTCGTCGGTAATTTGCGACGGAAAAAAAATTCCGTCGCAAATTTCGTCGTAAATTAGCGACGAAAAATTCCCGTCGCAAATTTCCGTGGCAAAATCCATGTTTTTTTTTAGTGGGTGTCAATACTCCCGAAAGGTGTTCTCTTTACTCGTAGCTCTCTAGAATCTTGAATAGCAGTGTCCTGATATGCATCCATATTGATACACAATCTAAGAGGTCATCAATGACCGGACGAAAGAATTTGCAAGGGATTACTCTCTCATGAGCTAACATCTTATATCGATGCATTGCTTACAAACTGATGACAAGATCTCGTGATTTTCTCAAGCGCGACATCATCTTACACAAGCTTCTTTCATCCATCGAGAACCCGGAAATCGAACAAATTTCCTCGACACTTTCAATCACTTCAATCCAATTTAATTGTATATTTTCAAACATGGGTCAGATTACACGGCTAACGATACATCTCCTCCCCACAAATGAACTGGTGGGGATTGGTCCCAACCCGAGCTTTGTAACACCAAATTCACCCGCGACGCATTCATGTCTTTTTTTTTTTCCTTCTTTTTTTCTTTTTCACTTTTGCTGAAATCAATAGAATCGAAAATAAAAATAAAAAAAGGAAAAAAAATTAAATAAAAAATTCCTCCACAAATTGACGCATCGCGAACACAGAGGCGCGCGTGGGGGACCGTCGGATTCAGAAGATGTCGAGGATCTCGAGGATCTGGCGGTTGCAGAGGGGACAGCTCCCTCGGTTCAACCACAGCTCCCGGGAGCACACCCTACAGTAGGTGTGCCCGCACGGGATAAACGCCGCGCCCTTCTTCCGCCCCATGCACACGCAGCACACCGCGTCGCTCCCCACCACCCCGCCGCCGCTGCCGCCGCCGTCCGCCCCGTCCCCGCCGTCGCTGCCGTCCGTCTCCTCCAGCAGCCTCATCAGCGACACCCTCAGCGGCGTCCCCGGCTCGGTCGGCCCCCCGGTCCGGTCCGGCCGGGCCCCCGCCCCGCCCGCGGTGTCGTCCCCCCCCTCCGGCTCGTGCGACGCCGCCCTGTACTGCCGCTCCGCCGCCAGCGCCGCCGCGAGGTTCATGGCCGACCCGGCCGGCTGCGCCTCCGCCACGCCGCAACCCGGATCGAGGGCCCGGTCGATCGGGTCGAAGGCCGGTTGCGGACCCGATAGGCTGGTCGGGTCTGAATTCTGATGGGGTGGCTGCTGGGGCAGCTGGTGGTGGATCTCGGTGTCGCCCTCGTCGTCGTCGTCCCGGACGCTGATGGTGGTGGTCCGGAAGCCCCATATCGGACCGCCGCAGCAGCCCATGCCTTTCAACCCCAGCCGCTCCTTCAGGCTCCTCTTCCTCCTCCTCCTCCTCCTCCGGTCGAAGCCCTCCATTTTCTCTCCCCTCAGCAGGCCGAGGATGGTCGTCGACGGCCTCCCTCCGGCGCCCGGTTCCTGCAACATCACCCCGAGTTGGCTCATCTTGGCTCACACCCAGAAGCCCAAAGACATCAAGAATGCCAAAAGTGAAACGAATCTCTTCCTTTAAAGAAATTATATCTCGAGGAAAACATGAACGTACCGCAGCAAAACTAAAAAAAAATCAGTGGAAGATTGTGAGGGGAATTAAGAGGGGCTTACGGTGGTGGAAGTCTCGTGAGTCCCTTCAAGGAATGACACAACACGGAACAGAACAGAACAGAACTGAGGGCAACAGCACAGCCCACCTCTGGTTTAACTCATCAGAGAGAGAGAGAGAGAGAGAGGATGGGCACTGGATAGTCCTGCAGACACAGCTTTGTCTCGTGGGAGGAGGAGAGAATAAAAAGCTGGAAGAGAGCGAGGAAAGGACAAAATAGAAGCGAAGGGAAGACAGAGAGAGAGAGAGAGAGAGATCTTTTATATCGGTTTCATCTCCTGCTGTTCTGTCACGGAGCGAGCCGGGAGAGAGATGAGCTTCGGGACATTGTGGAGCTCAGCTTCAGACATCAAACGCGAACAAGAAACTGTTGACCTCGTTCTTGTTATCTATCCTCTTCCGAGTACAGTGGCATTCGCTTGGCTTGCCTCTTCTTTGTACGTTTCCGCCTTGCGTTTTCCTCTTGTTTCGCGCTCCTGGCCACGACGATGACTTTGTCACCGGGGGTCGGAAGATGCGAGCTTCCGCCGGCGGAAAACGAGGTCAAAGAGGGCCACGGAAGCCGGCTCCGGAATCGAGGGTCGCGCCACGTGGCGCCCTCCCGCGGGCCCCCCGCGGCATTTGCATGTGGGACTGTGGAATCGGGAATCGTCCGTTTTGCTTTTCCCTCTCTTGCTCCTCTCCTTCTTTTTATTTCAAAGGGTGTGGGCTCGCGGAGTTTGATTTTCGATATTCAAAATAATTAACAAAACTTACGATAAGGGAAAATGGTATAAATTACATCTAAATTGGTGATATGATCCCTCAACTTTTAATTTATTCAATATAATCCATGAACTTCAACATAATATGCAATGTGATTCCTAAACTTTTAATCTGTTCAGTGCGGTCCATAAAATTTTGGTACATGTTCAATTTTATCCATAGACTAGATAATCCAGGGACTAGGTTGAATCCAGGAATTACATAATTGAGCGACTAGATTGAACATTTACTAAAAGTTCAGGGATCATATTGCACATTAGGTTAAAATTCAGGAACCACATTAAACAAATTAAAAATTCTGAGACCACATTGTACATTAAAGTAAAATTCATGAACCATTTGTATAATCATCCCTTAAAAAGTCCACTATGTATCAAGAATTGTTTGCTTATTTTAATGGCTTCATAAGTATATTGACGTCACAATTGAAGAAACTAAAAAAGATTCAATAATATTTAAAAATTTCATATTTGAATGAATGGGGTGAGGAGGCCAATTTATTAAAAAGAAAAGAGATTAAAAAAAGAAAGTTAAAGGACGCCTTCGAAATGACGCTTTGCTTGCTTATCTATGACTTAGTACACAATAATGCTAGTTGAACCCTTGCATTGAACTTCGCAAAACTCCGTAATTAACTCAGCTATGTCAACTAGTTGCTTCTGTCTAATATCAAATTTGTGAATGTATAGTCATGCACACATGTGCAGCTAGCTAGGTTTTCCTATGTCAACTCAACTTGTTTCGTGCTTTTGAGGGTTTTTCATACACGAAGCAACATCATTCTGAGGTCATTAGTGGGTCATTAGTGTATACCTTACGTACAACTCTCAGTGAAATCAAGAAGATTTTTCGCTTTATTAAGACAATACGAGCACATGATCGGCGCTGCAAAAGCCGGATGGACCAGTACGTTGTGAGAAGGTCTAGAATTATATAAATTTTAAATGGTGTAGATTGAGGATATATTCTGCCGGTATAACTGTTGAGGTAAGGATATGTACTAGGAGATTGATTAAAGCTTGAAAGAAGGATTAGTGTAGGGTTAATCTCTTTGGGTATCATGAGACAGATAGTTATGCCACTATAATGTTTTTCTGTTGTGGTGTTAATTAGGGAAAAAAATGTTGGTCTAGGTTCTGAGCTAAGCCTCGATACTTTAGCGAACCAAATGAATTAATTTAGCGACGTCTCTACAAATCTCAAACATTGTCTTTATAAGTATTGAAAGAAGTGTTAAAAGATCATCATATATGCTTCTTTCCTTCAATTTGATGTGTTATTTGGTGCTAATGTCCTCGGCACATCATAATCGAAAGCCGTTGATTCTATTTATGTAACAGCTTAACCAAGAAGTGTTTCTTTACCCTTACGAATAATACATATGCATCATGCTAGTGCGAATGTGATAAGTAAAATTAGGAAATCACAAAGGTAAAAAGTCAGTTATAACATCCTGTCTTAATATTGCTTTAACTCGAATAATCATTTAGATATAATCAAGTCGAGCTGAGTCGATGGTACCCAAGTGAGTTCTTGCCTGCCTCCTGTGCGTCCACCTCCCATCATCATCTGGTTAAAGTTTGCGGTCAAAACCTTAAGTTTGATCGACTTGCAATCTAAGTGTCGTCGAATATGTGCTCAAAATCACTAATACCAATTGTATGAAAATTGATGAAAATATCTAATCGCGTATCTAGTTGGAATCTATCAGGATCCTCTTTGACTATGGGTGAGCAATTTCATAACGAGTCAATTCTCAACCTAGAATTGAGAACCAATATTGTGATTCACAATTTTGAAAAATCGGAACTAGAAATTGAATCGGTCAATTTCTTAACCGAGCGATTCCCAGTCCTTGAATCTACTTGTGAACTGGTCACTTTTCTTTCATTTAGCAAAAAAACTAACAAGTTTATCATAAAATTTAGAAATTGCATCTTTCCAATAAGAAAACTAGTTTCTTTATGGTGGAGACCATTGTTCAAATCTTAATGATCACAGTCAATTCTCGAATTGAACCGAGCTTGATGATCACCCTATCTTTGGCGGAGTCAAGCCATCCTCACAAAAGATGTCGGCTTTAGTGCTATCTTCACACATACACTCAAAGAAATCGGAGCAATTACTTATCACACGTACACTGCCGATCCGATCCCCTAATTCAACGAAATCAATCTTTCCCGATCATCCATCTAAGCTATAGTTATCAACTCTCTTTTGGGTTTGAATTTGCCATAATAATGTTTGCATCTATGTAAAACTCAATTATGCACCTAATGGATAACAACATATGATTAGAATAGGGACAATTCGGGTTGGGATTTGGCCAAAGGGAAAGCGCCGGAATTGAAGTTAAGTACGTAATCACTCGATCACTTTTCCTTTATAAAAAGGGGAGGAGAAGAAAGCTGGACCTGCCAAAGCTGACGTGACCCCAATCTGATCATGAAGATTTTTCAATTTCAAAACGGCTTGCCGCTTTGGCCTTTTGGTCAAAGAAATCCCCCCAACAGCAGGCTGAGGGAGGGGATCATGATGAGATGACATCGTGGAATCAATGATTGGGATTGACTATTGAGGGTTGGTGTCTGGTCCTTTTCGTTTCCAGTTCTTTCTCTTTTGTCCAAAGATGTGAATTTGGGATTGACTTAAGAACACGAAGAGGAATTTGTATGTGGTAGAGAGGTTCCATAGCCAATTTCATATGTGGAGCTTGGCATGACATGTTTGATTCTATAAGATTAGTCAAGTTCATATGTAGAGCTCAATTGGGTTCGATGATTTTGAAGGATACGAAGCGTATGCACCAGATCGCAGAACGATATTTCAAGGTTTAGCATTCAAAAATTAGGGATAAGCATTAGATCCGATTCAGCCCGGTTTTTGGTCTAGACCGACCAGTTTAAGGCCGATTTCATGTAGAATCAATTCGGTTCTTGATTTCAAGGTAGAAACTACCGATTCAATCAGTGCGGTTCCCTGATTGAACTGGCTCTAAATCGATTTTGGATACTTTTCCACCCTTCAAGATTCGAAGCATGATCTTCAACATGAAAAAATAATGTTATCGGTAATATTGGGTGAGAGACCACATAACACACACACACACACACACATATATATATATATATATATATATATATATATATATATATATATATATATGCCCTATAGTAGAATGTCCAATTTCAACACCCTTTGACGGACGAAGTGGGTGCACACACAAAATAAAACGGTGTACAACCTGGCTATGATGCCATGTTAAAATGTCAAATCCAAAAGTTTAAACTAATAGGCGAGAGAGTCCACACATATATAAAAAGTATAGAAACCCGATAGTCATACGATGTGAGACATTTCAATAGATAACAACAACCAGTAGTTTGAAGATCGATCGGTTCGTTTTTCAATTTCAATCTTTTGAATCTGGAGTTCACATGGTCGATTCCCAATTCTAGTCTAAGAATCGACCTGATTTGAAACCGATCACCCCATTCCAAATTATACTTGACGGCAAAGATGAGCGACAAATAACTCAAGGACCAGGCGATATGAACGACTAAATATGCCTTTACTCTCCAAGGACTAGGCCCAATTGAACACAAACTTTACTTTAACAAAAGAAATCTCCATGTAGACTCGGCCAAATGAAGAAGCAAAGAACTCTCACCTATTCATGGGCCTATCGTGTGAACTCGGGACAGGCCTTTATGAAACATTTTCACGCCCAAATTGTCTTGTTGGGCTTCCGGATCAACCTTCTAGTGTTCAAACCCAAGGTCGTTCACAACATAATTTAAGGAAAAAAAAAGAGAAATTACTTAGGAAAATTGGCGGGTTTGAGTGGATCGGGTCGGACCCTAAAACCACTCACTCAAGCCGCGACCATCTCGAGAAATTTCATGATCAGGAGGACTAGGGAAGTGCAACCGGCCTGGTTCTACTTAGGATCGAACTGAACTGGCCATGGAAAATAGGTCCTTATTCAAGTTGGAACTTGTTTTATGAAGTTGAAAGAAGATGATTTATTTTTAATAAATGAACTTAACTTCTCTATTGCTTTATATGTTTGTTTGTTTTATATCAATTTTTTTACTTAGGGCTAACTTATTGATTAGACTAGTTTGCTGTAATTACTATTTGTCTCGATTTTTTAAAAAAAATGAAGGGAAAAAAAAGAAAGTGATTCCTAAGTAGACCTTGGAATCGGACCGGAAAAACACACTAGGCTCTAGGGTCGATTTTCAGGGTAAACATGATAGGTTTCGCTGGGAACCGATTTTAACAAGGTCAGTTCTAGTCCAGATTCCAAGGCTGGAATTTACTTACCCAAAAACTGATCACCTCTAATCGGAATGGTGCACCCCGATCAGCTGAAAATGGTTTCCAAATTATGGGCTGAACAAACAAGCCCAATTAAGTTTAGAAGTAGGTATATAATTAACAAGAAAGTATATAGAAAAATAACAAGTTTAATATCTATGATGAAATGTAAAATTTTATAATGTCGTATATCTTCATCCGTTTGATACTGGTAGCTTAGCTACATCAGGTTCAATTAGAATACGACAAATGGTGAACAAGCATTTAATTTAGTTTTTTGGTATATCCCTTTATCATTGATGAAAACGATGGCTTGTTCACATAGGAAGTTTCCAACTTGGATTTCTCCTTCTCCAACACTAGCTGATAATATTTTCTTGTTTCTCTAAAGGGCAAAGCTCTTGAGCTACCATACAATTTGTCAAAATCTTTATATCACGAGGTCCTGTTTTTGGATCATCTATTTATTATATAAGATCGATCAATTCTCGATCTAGAACCTAGAAAATTGACTCCGCGACTCTGGGTTCCAAAAGATTAGAACTGGGAACTGCCAGTTCCGATTTGATTCACTATTTCCATCTGAGAATCGGCCCATTTGTCTATGTTTTTTTATTTATTTATGAAAAATCAAATTCTTGTAATAAAAATATAAAGTTGCCTCACTGCACTACAAAAACATGTGTTGATTAAGTGATTATGTTATTAACTAATGTTAGAAAACCATGGTTCGATTCTCGGTGGGTGTAAAATATTCTTTTTCCAGAAGAGACTCCAGTTAAACCGGTTTGAATAGATTTTCAGGTAGAACCAGTTCTAACTTCGCCAAACCGATTCTTCTCAGAATTGGCCTAGAACTGATTGGTCTAGGTCTGTTCGGTCCAATTCCCGAATTGAATCGAACCGAATCGAACCAGATGTATACCTCGAAGGTAATGTATATGGAATGGAAACGAATGGTGGATGTGCTTGGAAACACTTGGTTAGAGAAATCAGATTTGTCATAAGAGTCCTCAAAAGTTCTGGAATTCATAGTCATGCCAAAACAATGGTTGCTGGATTCATACAAAACTACGAAGGCATTTCCCAACCTCTCATATTAAGATGGTCTCGTTCTTTTTCCTTCATTTTATTTTCCTCTCTCCTAGCTCGACAACAGTCCATGTGTCAAAACACGAGGCCTCACAAGGAGAGGTCCCACAGATTTTGGGGGACCCACCTCATCACTGCAATGACCAAAACGCCCTCCCCATAAATTTTAATAGTACGTCCAAAACAAAACCGACATAAGCATGTGATCATTATGGCAACATCTTTGGAGGTACAAAACACTACTAAAAAAACCTCTTACTTTATATTCAATCTAAATTCTTGTCCGATCAGTTTTTAATCTAAACAAAACTCACAAACTTTTACTATAATCTCAAAAAGTGATTGATGTTTAGGAGTGATTAGAGTGGTTGACCTTTCCATTATACCAACTGCATGAATTAATATGATACTTCATGAGCTCATAATGCTTTAAAATTCAAGATAAGCTTCTTTACTTAGAAAAAAAAAACACCTATTGCCCCCCAACCCAACCCAATCAAAGAGTATGACTGCCTAATCAAGAGCGATTGACGTTTTTACTACTACCAATCTCATGAATTAATAAGATATTTCATGAATTCAGAGCGTTGCAATTCAAGATAGACTTCTTACTTAAAAAAGACAGCATCTTTTATCTTCTCCTCCTACCAATCAAAGATACACTGCTTTTGACCCTCAGCAGTACCGACTACCAAATTAAGAGCGATTTAGCATATCCATTGCTACCAAATTAAGAGCGATTAACTTTTATAATTACTCCCAAAATAAAGAGTTGAAAAAATAGAGTTCTTAACTAGGGGTAAAATCGTCTTTCCGCCAGAGCTTCCCAAAATCTCATCTTGGCAGTTTTATAGCACGCGGTTCTTTGCTTCGTCGAAACCTAGAACTCTCCCAAGTCTCCGATCGTCGTCGGTCTCTTCGGTCGTTCATTCGCTTCGTCTTGTCGCGGATCTGTAGTTTGGAACGAAAGCGCATCCTTCGTTCTGGGCCTTGCTCTGTTCACGGAAAACCTTCCTCTGTTCGTCGCCCCGTCGCTGCTCTGTTCCGCAAGAACCTCCCCTGTTCCTCACCGGAAAATCAAGAACCGTCAAGAATCTTGTTCTTGGCCCCAAAATGTCCACCCTCTCGCAGCTCATCCATTTCCCATGCGCGTCTCTGTCATCGAAGCCGCCCCACCGCCAATTCTCCCCCAGGCCCTCGGTTCTCGCCGTCGCCGGCCCCGCAATCGCCGGCAATTCAAGAATCCAGCCCCGCCGCGAGCCGGGTCGCTTCCGGCCCGTGTTCCGGGTCAGGGCCGCGGACGACGGCGAGTGGGTGCCCGAGAAGGATGAGGAGGAGCCGGTGGGCGGGGCCGGCGTGGCGGTGGCGGAGGAGGAGCCGCCGAAGGACGTGGCGGAGATCGCCGGGCTGAAGAAGGCGCTGGTGGATTCGTTCTACGGGACGGACCGCGGGTTGAGGGCGACGAGCGAGACGAGGGCGGAGATCGTGGAGCTGATCACGCAGCTCGAGGCGCGGAACCCGACCCCGGCTCCGACGGAGGCCCTGACGATGCTCAACGGGAAGTGGATTCTTGCGTAAGTTTCGTTTTTTTCGGGTTTTGTTTGATTTGGATTGGTTGATGAGTGGGAATTCTTTTGTGACTTTCTTGATCGTGGTTAGTCTTTGTCTTAACATTCGACCAAAACAAAAAAAAAGGTCTTTGTCTTGACCAGTAAATGCATTAGCTGAGTTCAAGTGTACGTTGTTACTCAATCAAATACTGAAGAATAATTTAGGAGGAAATATTGAATGTGAATTCTAGGAGCTTTGGAGTAAAATCACAAGAACAAACAAAAAGATTGCAGAAAACTCTCAGGAAAAGATGGAAACTGGAAACTTTAGAAAGCAGCTCATCCAACCTTAGTTTTGATGGTTAGTATGGTTTGGCTGCTCATGTGAGAACTATCAGGTTGATCATGTGATCTGTAATAAATGATCTGGAAGAAGTTTGGCTATTCAACTCGGCTTTAGTTTCACATGCCATGTCCAGAAAGTATAATAAATTCGACAAGTATTTACTGGAAGTAGCAAGACAACTAAACCCAGTGGGCAAAACTAAAAAGTGTTGAGTCACTATCTACCAGTACCATTATTTTAACATGGTCTGTACTATCTCAAAGGAAGAAACAGAGAATGGGTACCAGATCACATCATATTGGAGTCATGTACTGCGAGACTAGCAAAAGGACAAAACTCGGCCATCATGTTTGGAATTATGTTCGGTTGCTTAAGTTCTGATGAAATTATACTGCTTAGCTTAGCTGTAAATAAAATCTCATCAAATTCTAGCACGGTAAGACTATTGTGCTTATGCCGTGGAGCTAGTCTACAACAATAACACATAAGCTCTTTTCCTCCACAGGTGGTTGGTTAAATGATCCTTTCTCAACAGTTCATTTTGTGTAGAACCATTCATATCTTTAACAAGATCCAAGTGCCGAACGTTTTTCCTTAAAGTTTTGGCTCATGTCTTAGTTTTTTCCTTTTCCTTTGACCTTCATGTAGCTGCTATAGTCGATACTTGTGTCTGCTGCTTTGTTTTGAACTCATGGTGTTGAATCCTATTGTCTCAGCTCGAGTATAGTGCTTTTATCGTGTTTTCCAAATGAGATGTCTCTTAAGATTGTGGACATAATTTCTGTAGCTCAAAACTTTTCTTCATGATTGAGATTTTTTTAAGAAAATGTACCTTATAGCAATGACATCTGACGAGGCTGAAATACGGAGAAACTGTTCCAAGTTGCAGACTTTTCTCAAGTTACTTGCTTTACATACTTTCATCAATTTAAATGATGAACCAAGACTAAAAACAAGTTCTAGTTCTGTGATAGCAGTGGCACCAAGAAAGTTTGTCAGAGGAATCTAAAGTGTTGATCTACTAATCGGTATCGTGTGCTGCCAATTCCGTGTTTAAAGACCTAAATGCTTACTTGCAGAGATGAAATTTGTGTGTCTTCGTACATATGTGCTTGTTCATTGCATGCACTTGTTCCATTTGTCTTCTGCTGTTTCCCAAAGTGTTTCAAAGGATCAACTATTGTCTCTCCAATTATCCTCTTTGAGGTTTTACCTCATTTTAGCTGTTTCCTTGGGTGCCCATTCATTTTTGCACTGCATATAGACATTGTGCTGTCTCTCAAAGTGCACATAGGTATATGATGATTTCAACTAAATTATATGGTTTCAGGTACACCTCTTTTGCGCAATTATTTCCATTGTTGGCAAGGGGTACCCTGCCATTGGTGAAGGTGGAGGAGATATCTCAGACCATTGATTCGGAGAATTTCACTGTCCAGAACTCTGTCCAATTTTCTGGTCCACTGGCAACAACTTCTTTTAGCACCAATGCCAAATTTGAAGTCCGAAGCCCCAAGCGCGTGCAGGTTCATTCTTGGATCCTAAATGTTATTCTCTCTGATAAAACTCTAGGGTCGTTTTATATGAGGGGTTTCAATTGTTATTTGCCAAAGGAAATTAGGGAACTGCAAAAATTGCTTTTCACTCAAGTGAAACTAAATACCGGACCGAAAGTGCTTCATGTTACTTGCGCTAATAAAAATGTCAACCAAAATGACAAAAGACAAAATATGTGAAACACAAGCATAAAAAATGGAAAAAATTCTACTTTTCGGCCTTGTATATTGATGCCTTTTCTGATCAAGGCCATGTACTTTCAAATTATCTAATCCAATTATTCTACTTTCACAAATTTTCAAATCAAGTTCCTCTTGCCCCAAATCCGGCCAGATGCAGCTGACGTGGCCATCGAATGACGTCGTAGTGTCACATGGACTAAATCCACATCATCTTCTGATGTTGTTCAGATTGGCTATATTTCTCCACACGCGTGCACATGAGCATCCGAATATTTTGTCCGCATCATACTGGTGATGTCTGATGGCCATGTTAGTTGAATTTAGTTCTATTCGATGTCAGAGGGATTTGATTAGAAAAAGTGTGAAAGTGCAATAACACAAAGTAAAGTTTTCCCTAAAGAGATAGATGGCTAAATGTATAAACAGCCCGCAAACTACTCCTGGAGAATCTACATCTTTAGCTGTCAAGAGTTGGATCTTCCTTGGTCAATAAGTTTCTGACCTACCTTCATGCAGAGACGGCAGTCATGCATTCTCCTCTGTTATTTCAGATCAAGTTCGATGAAGGCATCATTGGAACTCCGCAGCTCACGGACTCAATTGTCTTACCGGAGAATGTCGAGTTTCTGGGACAAAAGATTGACCTCACTCCTTTCAAAGGTTTAATTAACTCTGTTCAGGACACTGCTTCCTCTGTTGCAAAGACCATCTCCAGCCAACCGCCCATCAAATTCTCTCTCTCGAACAGCAATGCCGAGTCATGGCTACTGACCACCTACCTCGATGAAGAACTCCGTATCTCAAGGGGAGATGGTGGAAGCGTCTTTGTTCTTATCAAGGAAGGTAGCTCCTTGTTGTCACCGTAAATGACTAAAAGTGAAGACTCCTTTTAGCGATCAACGTACTTTGTTTGAGTGAATATCTATGTTTGAAACTGTGGTGTATGTGGATGAGTTATATATAAAAAGTTTAAAGGAGTTTTAAATAGGATAGAGAAATAATTTAATTCTTTGTCTCAAAGCCTTACCTTCTCGACTTCCTCAGTTACTTAATATTGATTATGTATTGATTTTGGACAAACCCATGGTTTTTTTCCTTTGGATCAATGACCTCAAATCTGGCTAGCCTTGACTACTCAATTTACGCAGGAACTTATATCATCAGTCTGCAAACCTCAGTAGATACCCATGCACAATATTCATCTTCAGGATGATGAGGTTTCCTGATCATGAATCGATGAATCTGATCAATAATCCATGAAGCAACAGCATCTCTGTTGTTTATACATATATATACACCAATAATGCTTGTTCTGGAATAGCCAGCTAAAAGAGTATTTGTAAGTTTGATAATGGTCTTCCTTTTTTTTTTACCTAATCTAGACAGGTGCAAAGGTTTCTTTCTGCAGCTGTGCAATATTTTTTGGTGATAATCTTTCAATCTGTAGTGTGCTGGTCTGCTGATTAAACGACGCACGGGCGTATATTTGATAGACTCGAATAGCTGTTTTTCAAGTTGATTTTCTCTATCATCCGAACGGCTGTGCTATTTCTTGTTTGATTCAAACATTATTCACCAAGTAGTTAATATTGTTGGACCTCACCTGGTTTCCACTCGATGTTACTTATGGATTTCATTGCATGCATGCCCATGTGGTTAAGTTTGTGTTTGAACCAGGATGCCTCTCTTTCTTAGCAAAAGATTTCAACATGCAAATATGATTTAAATGTAGGCTTGTTGGCATGAGCCTACACTTTGGACAATCCACAAGTCCATCAATTTCATTTACTTCCTAATAAACAAGTTAAAGCAAACCTCATGAAATGCCTCCAATATCATACTCCTGCTCTCCTCACAATTCACAGAGAGGTACCAATCCAATAGTCGCCGAAGACCTTTCGTGTCTACGATTCCAGTTGATGTTATCATCTTCACCATGGAGTCTCTGAAATCTTGCATAGGATCATAAGATTCCATCTCTACGGCGACTATTAAAATGAATTCAGTCCTTCCCGTTCTTCGCCTCCTTTGCTCTGCACGCCTCGCCTCTTGCCTCTCGCTTATCATCTGGTCGAGTCGCTCTTGAACCATGGCATGTGCCACGCTCGAGATTGTACCGATCCGGTCCGAATCATCGCTCTCATCAGCCTCCCCCGATGAGGAAACACTGAGCTTGCAACTGCAACACAGGTACTCACACCCTCTACTCTTAAGCCTCTGCTTCATGGATGGCCTTGAGCACCTCATTCTCAGTCATGAAGGAAAAACTTTCTGAGCGAGTTCTTGCAGAAGCAAACCATTTATGAGCAAAATTAGCAAGTGGGTCTCATTGGGAATCATTGTGTCTCGAGTTGGTATCTTGTGGTACATGTCCTTCAAAAGGAGTTGAAGCTGTGGTTGGGAGAAGAAAAGCTTTTCGAGGGGATTGGAGGGGATGTGGATTGTTAATGGGGATTGTGATGATGGTGTGGACAAATCTCAAAGTATCTAATTCCCTTTATAGGGTAGGGGTTGGTGGCATGCTTTTGTGGAAGTTGTGGTTGATTTGAAAACAATAGGATTAGTGGAGCTCTTACTCTTAGGGTTTGAGTAGTAGTTACAAGGGGAATTTTGTTGAGTTTAGAAAGTTGAAATAAGCCACATTCGAATCAAATGGTGCTTAGTTAACATCCCCTAGTGTTGTTGCTGTTTTATTTGCGATTTGATCTAGGAATTTTGCCTCATGAGTAAGCTCGATCATCTCGGGGAGAGAGCGATTTGCTAGAGGAGCAGAGGGAGATGAAGAAGGAGGAAACGTGAAAATTTGATGGAAGGACCCGATCCCAATTCAATTTGAGGATCCTCTTCATTTTTCACCCAATTGCGAATTTCATATAGTATTGCCCCTGTTTTACTCGCCGGGAAATGCCTACCGGCAAACATTTGGTCGGCTGGCGAGTTCAGATCGTTATTTGAGACTGACTTGGTTATTTCAGGCTCTTATTTGAAACAAAATTCACTTTAAACTCTTATTTTTTTTTAAATGATCTCATTTCTGGCGTTTATATGAAATTTTCTTAAGAGCAAACGGTCAATGTTAAGAAGTAAAATATATTTCGCGCTAGACTCTAAGGAACAATGGTGTACACAGAACTTTCAAGCGAAGACCTTCAAAGATAGTGGAGGTCTTGGGCCAATTCCTACCGGATACAATCTATAAGGGCCAACCATGAAAAGGCTTATCATATGTGGATCTTTTCATTGTGTCTTGAATGAGTGATCGATTACATAAAAGATTTAGGATGACATTGCTGAATTTTGGTGGATTTCCATTTAGGTTACTGTACTTTGATTTCAGTCACCTAATGCACTAAACATTTACTTCGAAAGGAGACCCGGGAAAGAAATAGCGACGGCACACTTCAGCCGGAATTCGATCAACTTTTCCGGTGAAGTGCCGACGTGGCAGCGGACATGTACGGAATAATGGTTGAAATTCGGTCAAAGCATATCCATGCTAAACATCACAACATGGCCGTCCCGTTAGCACCTCAACAAATTGGCGGAAGTTCGGTCAAAGAATGTTTCAAAAAATGACAAATTCAGTTTATCAAATGATTGAAATCTAAGTTTAATGACGTAATGGTAAAGCTCACTAAAAGTTTAGTGACCGCCGGCATCGATCGAATTTACTTGATTTTTCAGTTGCATAGTTGCTATCGAGGTTAGAGACCAATCTCTTTCTTAACCCAACCCTTTTTACCAACGGTAGTAGCTCTTGAGATTTGCATCCTCTTGTCCCAAATTCAATGAGAAGATGCCCCAGCCTCTCGTCCTCCCATTCAAGATACTAATGGGCTAATAGAAAAGGACATTCACAAGAACAATGTCACAAAACCTGTGGCATGATACCTCAACTGAACCATGAAATTCCAATTAAATGAAGCTCAATCGAGAAATACTATAATCTTTCGTGATTTCCACTAGGCCACCAAGAACCAAATTACATATCCTTGTCATTGGGCTCATCCCAACAAAGGGGAAAAAGCAACATCTCACCTTAGATTTGGCCCACCCAAATCCACCTCAATTAGACATGGAATATACCCACCAGATCTCTCCCATCCCCAGTTATCACCATAGAGGCAGTTTTTCCATTAAAGAAAGAATATCTCATTAATAAGCATCATCCTGACCAATTAGGCAATCAACCCACAAGCTAACCCTCTTCTCAAAGAGAAATCTTATGTCATAATATCCTCATGGGATATTCCCTGCCTCGCTTACCAAAGCCTCAAATCCATACCAACCCAAGAGTAGGAAGGTTAGGTAAGCACTGAACCACACAGATCATGATCCGAACCGATCCCATGAACCATGGCAATAAAAATAAGAATGGATAGATCACAATTAGCCCATCCATATAACAAGGGAGCTAGTTCCGTAAAATCGACGCGTTAGATCGAAACGGTATGCATGGACGGACCGAACTGTCCGGATACCGAGCTCTGAGAACTGAACAAACCCAATTTCTTTCGAGCGATGCGACGAGTAATTCCCCATCCGGATCGAGTTTATCGCCGGCGTCACATCGGGCAATGATTGGCGCCCGGCGCCTCGATTGGTACCTATCCTGTGACGGCGACATGGTGGAGCCCTGTTCAGTGTCGAAATCCGAATCGAGCCTCTCGACGATTGAATGATTGATCAATTATTCATTTGGATCAACACGCAAAAATCTATGTGTTTGCAATCCCGTGAATTGCCCCCCCACATCATCATCTTCTAATCGCATGCGCACCAAACACCAAACCGTCCAACAATTTTCCCCCGGAAAATCCCCAAACTGCCCTCCCATCCGATGGGCGCGACCAAACTTTCTCTCGCCCGGGCGGGGGGCGCCGAAGCGCGAAATGACGACTTTGCCCCTCGGTGGCGCTTAAGATAATATCGCCAGATTTCGCGTTTCTCGCGATCGCACACTCGCTCGCTCACTCTCTCGCAGTCTCTCAGTGTTAGGTGCAACCGAAACCGAAACCAGATGTCGCCGAGCTTCGTGTTCAACGGCGATCTCCTCGCCGCCGCCGCCGCCGCCGGCAAGTCCGCCCCGCCGGCGGTCACCGGCCGCGTGGCCTCCGTGTACAGCGAGGTCCAGACGAGCCGCATCGATCACGACCTCCCCCTGCCGTCCGTGCTCAAGGGCTCGATTAAGGTCGTCGACGGCCCCCCGAGCTCCGCCGCCGGGAATCCAGGTCCTCTCTCTCTCTCTCTCTTTCTTGCTGTAAATCATCGGATCGGTTCAGCGTTCTTCGTCGGGGTGGTGTCGGAGATGTGTCGGCGTAGAGGCCTCGGCTATGGCTCGGCTGTAGAGCAGAGCGCCTTCGTGATTGTCGAGGAGTTGTTGATCTGAGTTGTCGGATTGCGTTGCTCTCGTTTGTACTGTGAGCGCGCGCGCGCGCGATTTTTCGAGGAAAACCGTGCGCTTAGTATTTTTGAGGACTGACGATATGTTTCGGTCGCCTGCTGCTTGCTAGTTGAGCGCTGTTCGGAAATGAGATTCCGTTGCCGGTGGATTTGATAGTGTGCGTGGTGGTGTTCGCAGGGGAGATCGCGAAGCTCTTTCCGTCCCTCTTTGGGCAACCGTCGGCAATGGTGGTGCCCGGCGATTCCGCCGCCGATGGATCAAACCAGAAGTTGAAGATAGGAGTGGTTTTGTCGGGAGGCCAGGCTCCTGGAGGGCACAATGTGATTGCTGGAATCTTCGGTGAGAATCATAATAATCTGATGATGCTCTTATGTGATTCCTCTTTCAAGTGATTGATTCAGTGATGTTTGTGTCTCTAAAGATGGACCACTAGTGATCTAAAGATGGACCTCTAATGATAACTTTCTTTAAAATTTTAAATTTGGTGCTAGATTACTTGCAAGATCGTGCAAAAGGCAGCACATTGTATGGGTTCCGGGGTGGTCCTGCTGGTATCATGAAGTGCAAATATGTGGAACTCACTCCTGAGTATATATACCCTTACAGAAACCAGGTGAGGCTGTTTGATTGTACGAAAGAAATAATGGCATCCATTGGGAGATATGACATGCCAATTATTCATTTCAATTGTGTAATCTCAAGACACCTTTGGAACATATAGTCGGGTGCCTGCTGGTTTATTTTGTGCATGGTGAAGCTATGTGCATATATCTAAAAAAGTAGGTTGCAAAATAATCACAGACTTTGACTGCATAGTCATGCATTTTGAAACTGCGCACGTTGACATGTTTGTCAAGGGAATGTTGTTTTGAGCAAGCTGGCTAAGCACTTCGCACTATTTTTCTTCTTGCTTCAATTAGGGTGGCTTCGACATGATCTGCAGTGGGAGAGACAAAATTGAAACTCCAGAGCAGGTGAGACACGTCCTTTTCACTCTCTTGGGTGAATAGGATAATCATTTATGCAAGAAGATGAGGCTGACGACATCTGACCTGTTTTCAGTTTAAACAAGCTGAAGAAACAGCTAAAAAACTTGACTTGGATGGCCTCGTTGTTATTGGTGGAGATGACTCAAATACGAATGCTTGCCTCCTTGCTGAAAATTTCAGGTACACTTTCCCTATGATTTTGTCTGTAGTTACCGCTTAATGGAATTGGTTATCACCTATACTCTATCACTTGATGTTTTGATTCTTTTGATGGCATTGGTACATTCAGGAGTAAAAACCTGAAAACTCGGGTAATTGGATGCCCTAAAACCATCGACGGTGATCTCAAATCCAAAGAGGTTCCCGTGAGTTTTGGATTTGATACTGCATGCAAGGTAAACTTTAGCTAATTGTAGGATGCTGAACTCCTTGTTCTTACTTTGGTGTTATAGTTGAAGTGTTCGAATCATGTTATACGCTGATTTTGCCAATGTGGGATGCTAATCATGCGCTGATTTGATAGAGACCCGACAAGAATAGATAATTGTACTTCCATCTCGGAGAGGCTTCTCACGTGGTCTATGTCTCTCATGCAGATCTACTCTGAACAGATTGGCAATGTCATGGTAGATGCTCGGTCAACCGGAAAATATTACCACTGTAAGTACCTGATTCAAGTGTGATGATATACGTTACTATATTACTATGTCATCAATCTTGAAATTTCTACTTTGCTCAGTCTCCTCTTTTAAACAACATCAATATTTCGTATTTGGAAATTTGTTAGACATTGTGAACAATATATAAGTAGCAGGTCAGGTCAATCACTTCAAGCAGATCTTACTTTTGTTCTACCTATATGTCTAATTCTTCTAGAGTTATAACAATCCAAAAAGAGATATGAAATTCATATGGTTACTCCAATGTTTTAGGATATTGCCGATTTCCTTGCAATTATAAGCAAAGCACCACCAACTTTTTTCAACCTCTCCCCAGAGACTTTTGGGCACCTCTCTTGCCACCAGTAATGTCAAACACTTGTTGACTTCTGTGTTGTTTTAGTTATATCCGATCTTATCTTCTAAAACATCAGCTTTCCTTCTCAGACTTCATTGTTCAACCTAACAATTGCCTGCTGTTCTGACGGCAACTGTGCATCTTCTACGTCCTTCTTTTTTATGAACATTCCTAAATTGCAATTCACATTTTCTGAAATACCTTTGTGCTGCAGTACTTTCCTCTAGGTATGATTGTGTTTATTACTAATTATAGTCCTATCTCAGTCTAAACAATGCAGCTTGCCTAGTACTACAATACTCCATCTTTTGTGTGATTGATTTCATTGCTGATGGTGGTCCTCTCTAATCAATAATCTATTGTCGTTTGCTTTCCCTGTCAGTTTCCTTCCCTCAAGTTCTGGTCTCAAATGAAATGCGTCCGCAGTCTTCATTCATTTAAGTAATGAATTAGCTGTGTTAGCTTGTCAGAGTCATGATGCATTCCATGATCCTTTCTCATCTGCTTAACTTATTTGTTCCTTATCCCATGCTTGCATATGCAGTTGTGCGGCTAATGGGACGTGCAGCTTCTCACATCACTCTAGAATGTGCTTTGCAAACTCATCCTAATATCACCATTATTGGAGAAGAGGTAATTTTCTTGTCTTTCATTTTGCTTGGATATTTGAGTGGCGTAGCCTAGATGGAGAGGAAAAAGAATTAGTTTAGGTTCTCCTGCACTTTAATTCTCTTTCTATGATATTTATACACACACACACACACACACACACACACACACACACACACTCTCATCTGTTCACTGATTTGGTCATGAATGATCCACTTATGGTAAAAAGTTCCAGCTTTAGTCATATGATTTACATCTTGATGCAGGTCGCTGCCAAGAAGCTGACTCTTAAAAATGTCACCGACCACATTGTTGATGTTATCTGTAAACGTGCGGAATTTGGTTACAACTATGGAGTCATACTCATACCAGAAGGTCTTATCGATTTCATTCCAGAGGTAAATTTGTACTTCTTTTAGATGTAATTTACAACCTTTTGAAAATCTGTTCTTAGGACTTTCAAGTGGACTGGTGAGTTACATCTATGGTAGACACTAATTGAACTGTACTATTTGCAGGTGCAGCAGCTTATTGCCGAACTAAATGAAATTCTTGCCCATGAAGTCGTGGACGAAGGTGGGCTTTGGAAGAAGAAACTCAAAAATCAGTCTTTGGAGCTCTTTGAGTTTTTACCTGAAGCAATTCAAGAACAATTGATGCTTGAAAGAGATCCACATGGAAATGTACAGGTATTGTTATCATCTTGAACTGTTTCTCCTAATATTCAGTGTCTCTGGGTTTTGTCATCATTCTTATCTGTTTCTTTGTTTAGGTTGCTAAAATTGAGACAGAGAAGATGCTCATTCAAATGGTTGAAACTGAATTGGAGAAGAGGAAGCAGGAAGGTACATACAAGGCGAACTTCAAAGGACAATCCCACTTTTTCGGGTAATACCATTTAGTCCGTGAAAATGTGACATTTCTTTTGTGGATTTTTTTTGGAAAGGTCTACTCAGGGAGGGTTTCTAGTGATTGTTCCTCTTTTCTGGTGGTTGTTTAACAAGTGAAACCTGTTGTTATTCTACACGGATTTTCCTTCAACCTTGACCATATTTCCTTTACTCTTTATTTAATGCATGCTAATTGCCTTTCAGGTATGAAGGCAGATGTGGTCTGCCAACCAACTTTGACTCTACATATTGCTACGCTTTGGGTTGTGCTGCAGGAGCTCTCCTCCAGAGCGGGAAAACCGGGTTGATATCTTCAGTATGTCTTTTTCCCCTAACAAAGTTTGCTTTATCCTTGATGATGGTCATCATTTTCAGTCGACTGGTCTTTCTCATCTGCGAAACTGATGGAGCTCACAAGCATAATATGTCTTCAGGTGGCAAATTTAGCTGCCCCAGTTTCGGAGTGGACTGTCGGTGGAACTGCATTAACCGCATTGATGGACGTTGAGAGGAGACATGGTATACTAGTTTATTGAGATTCTTTGATAACAGGATGATACCTATTTTCTTCTTTCTGAGACGGTATGGTTGCAGTACCCTTGTTACCGAAGCTACATCATCCTTTTTAGTAATTGCGTGCTTCATTGAAGCAACGGGGAGAATGACCATGGACTAGGTTTATCCCTGTTCTGTTGATAGCTCAGCTGGTTCTTTAAGTGGGGTTCAGTTTTGATTTATCCATCCGAATATCCCAGCAGTTCATTATTTTTAGTAGTTCATGTTTGTTGCTCTAACCTGTCTACCTTTTCTGGCTTGTAAATATGACTGTTATGCCTGTCTGTCTTTACACGTGTGCATGATTGTATCTGTCTATGCCCTTAAATGCACAGCTCAAGCTGAGTCCGAAATTTTTATCTTATCCAAGGTAAGTTCAAGCCTGTGATCAAGAAGGCGATGGTGGAGCTTGAAGGTATAAATCGCTGCGTGCATTATACCCACTAATTTGCTTGTGCAAACCTGGATCTTCTAAGCAATAGTTGTTCTATTGGTGTAGGTGCACCGTTCAAGAAATTTGCCTCAATGCGGGACGAGTGGGCCATCAAGAACAGATATATCAGTCCTGGTAGGTTCTCTCTCCCCCCTTAACAATGCGTGGTTTTTCAGAACACTGGTCACTATGAATGATCTGCTTGATTCGCGTTTGCTATTTCTTTGTTGTTTATTCTCATGCATTCCCTTACTTCTATTGGTGCCTTGTTTTATTCCCCTTTTGCCTTCAATGCAGGTCCCATTCAATTTGTTGGCCCAGCATCGGATGCAGTCAACCGCACCCTATTGCTGGAACTTGGAGCTCAAGCTTAGATAAGTGAACAATCTCGTGGTAACGAGTTCCTGGAGAGACTCAAAACTTTGCTTGGCTCAGCATGTGATCTTTTTATGTTTGTTTTTCTCATTGCGTTGGATTTTTGTAGAACTTAGAGGTTGGTTAGAAGTATCGTCCAAGTCTGATGGCACAAAGGCTTTCGCATCAACTTGGTATCTATAGGCGTTCATTTCAGATTCAAGTCCTTATTCTGCTTTGTGACAGCTGATTAGTTGCTCATGTTGTAGCTCTGAAACTAATTTATGATGTGAGCTAATAAATCGATCATTTGGCAATGCAAGGCAGATGATATTGGAATGCCTCGTGAACTGCCAATTAGACTTTTCTTCGTGATCATCTTTATGATTGGTTGGTATCGGTAGTTCAAGAGTAAAATTTGGACTCGGATTGGACAGCGTTGCAATCTTTTTAATTGTGCACAGTAATTTTGTAGTAGTAATTTCTCGAATGTGCTAGTAATCATCAATAGGTGAATAAGTAACATGTAGAATGTGTTGGTGAATATGAGTCAATCCCATCCAAGATAGTGCCTTGGTCAGACATAATGCCAATTGTGTAATCCTAGAACTGATGAATTGCGCAAAATGAGCTTGTGGACAGGCAATGGCTGTTAAAGACCATGGTCTTCTGTTCTGTTGAGGCAAAACGACCAAGGTTAAATCTTTTTTTTTGTGTCGATATTCATGATGTGTTTGGCTGGTTGTTTGGATTTCTAATCATGATAGAATTGAATAGGATATGATATAAAATTCATGGATTTGAATAGGATATGATATAAAATTCATGGATTTTCCTACATCATACTCATTGTTTGGTGAATTACAGTTATAAATCTAGATATTAAACTTTATCCAATTTTTCTTTAAACTTTGTCCATAACATTAGAGTCGTACCAACTACCAAATTACGAAACCAAAGCATACATTACTACACCAAATTGCGAAACCAAAGCATACGTTACTACAGGAGGAAGAGTGTGCGCTAGCAAATCAACAGCAGCCAGCTTTAACAACTAGAAAGCCGGGAAACATAATGCACTCGAAAAAGGTACTGCATTTTGCTCCCCAAAAAAAAAAAAGCAGTAGAGATTGGTATGCTTGGAGCCAATGGCACTTGTTGGGCCATATCAAAAGCACACGAGATAGCTAAAGACCATAACAATTGCAATCTGGATTTTTAATAGAGGGAAGATGTCTATCTATCCATTCTATGTTGTTCCGCACAATTCAAGTCGTTAATTTTAATGAGGCGGTCGAGATGATCAAAGCGAGTTTGGCTTCCAGTCAGGATGACTTCCGGTCAAGATGATCAAAGCAAACGGGCGATCCTTCAATATATGCAATATATGCTTACGGTAGTGCTTTTCAGCAGCAATGCACACCAAAATCAGATACATCATAACACAAGCAACATTTGCAAGTTCATGTTTCAAAATGAATGAAAAAAAAAATTCTCACCGTTCATAAAAATATTTAGACTTAAATTATTATCGATAATGATAGATTTTTCATCGAGTAATTATTTTGAATGATACAAGCAATTATTTTTTAAAAAATTTTTAGACATCAGAATGCTTACCGACTTACTACCGTGAATAATTTTCCCAGAAAGTTTAAATTCCATTTTTTGCCACTTAAAAACGTGCTTCCCGGACCGACTCTGAGACAACTCTCTCTCTCTCTCTCTCTCCCTCCCTCCCTCCTTCCCACCGGCGGAAACTTTCTCCGGCGGAGACTCGGCGAGCGAGGAGCCATGTCGGTCCCCAGGAAGCTGCTGAGCTCAGCTCGATCGTGCCGCTCCATGCTCTCCTCCAGAACCCTAGCGTCTCCTCCTCCGCCTCGATCGCGCGACCTCCCTCCCCCGCTCGCTCCACGTAAACGGCACACTCCCTTCCCCTCCTCCTCGCCCATGTTGTTTTCCTCGCGACGATTGCGGATTCGATCCGCTTCGGTTCACTCCTCCGTAGCCTCCGGCGAGCGTGCTTACGCGAACTGTAGTAGGTTGCTTGCTTCTGCTGAATTCCGGCGGGAGCTGCGATTAGTGCTTCTCCGTTTCCTCTCTTCTTTTCGAATTCTTTCTTCCGGTGGCTTGAGTGCGCTTCGTTTAGTCTGCTCGAGACTTGGTCTCGTTGTCCTTGTCGTTAGCTTCGTTGCTGAAGCTTGCTGAACTGCTGAATTTCACGCGTGGTGTTGGTGGTTAGCGGCGCTTTTATGTCTCGACTTTTGCTTAGGAAGAATTTGAATCGGTCGCATTCTAAGCAGAATGTTAAAAGTTCAAATTTTTATGAGTCCTTAACTTTCTATTGGCCGGCAGCGCAAAATCGCCTTGGAGTTGCTTCGGTTTGGTGTTTGCGCCACGGAATGACGTTACTTAGATTCTTATAAAAAAGATGGTCTTTTCTCAGTGTAGTGTCTGTGCTTGCTCCTGGAGGACTTGCTTGAATCTGAATTAATTTTCTTATGTTGTGAGGAATACTCATTGCCTTAGTGGATTCATGTCGGGCATGAATTAGTCTGTTGGCATGCGAGTCAGCAGACAGCGTACCTTTGTAATTCAGGAACCAACAGTAAAATATCATGGTTTATGACATAGAAAGATCTATAAATTCCCTTTTTCTGTGTCTTTGCGACCGGCGAATTGAATTGAATATCTCTGTCTGTCTTGCTATTCACCAGTAATGATGCATGCAGGGGTGCTAGAGCGACTTGTTAATCTCAATACGGATAAGATCCAGGAGACCAAATTACTTCCCAATGTTCGTGGAACACAATTTCTATTACCAGCCGTCTTAGCTGGTCTCTTTGGAGCTGGAGCTCTGGAAGTAGCATATGCAGATGCTGATAAGGTGCGATTACGAATTCAATTGAAGCACTATATTCTTTGATCTTTAAATGTTTTGATGGGAAGGGCAATTTTTATTTGCAAATAAGTTAGCTAGGAGAGATCTGTCTGTCCTGCTTATGCCGACACATACAGAGTTGGCCTGGTTGCCATGTTAATTCCAGGTTCCTGATGTAATTGTCAAAGTATAGTGTAAGTTTTGTTACATGATTGTCTATATTTAGTATTGTACAGAACCTAATTTTGCATAGTGCAGCCTGTCGAGAGTCCTCCATCGCTGTCAGAGTCACCTTCAGGTGGTGCAAAGCTGGAGGAAATCGCCAGGACAGAGCGACAGCGTGTTGAAGAGTCGCTCAGAAGTAAAGGAATGCATTATGGTTCCTACCCCAGGTTTTCCGTTGGTGTTAAAGGTCAAAAGGTCAATTCAGTAGGATATTTTCTTCACAATAATTTTTTCTTATTCATGGCGTAACAGTGATGGTTCTCTTCTATAGTGTGGTTTCAAGAATTAAATTCTGGCCGACTTGAAGGAGTGTGTCAGGATTTTTGTCATTGGCTATAGAACTAATTGATACTTGTGAAGAAGATTCAAGGTTGACTTTGGATCAATGTTTTTAATCTTGTATGATTTGGAGAAGGTAGGGTGAGGTGTAGAATGACTCAATAAGCAATCCATATTTATGACTGATATATGAACTTTTTCAGCATATGTTGACAATAGAAAACACATATTTAGAATTTCCTAGCTTAAAGACTATAATTTCAACTTATCTTTGAATACGTGGTTTTGTCTCATCTTTGAAATTGTTTTGAAGTTATATTCAACCATGTACTTTTTAATTGAAAATGATTTGAAAATATGGTTTTGAGATTCAGCTGGTTATAGCATGCATCGTCATTTGAAAATGTCGTTGTATATTCCAATACATATTAAGATACAAGATTGTTCGTTAATTAAACAAAAAATTAGTGTCTTTGGCACAACTTATGATTACCAGACTACATGTTCTTGTTGCTCTATGGGATGTCCTGCCCTCACCTCCATTGCTTACATAGAACCCGTTTCCATCTTAACGTAGTTGCATAGTTTGAAGTTCTTAAAGAAAAATTTATCGTGTACTGCAGGTAACTTTGAAGTTTCAGGTCCCTCCTGCATGTGAGCTATCCCAACTAATTGCAAACCTTGTTTCCAACCTTGGAGTGAAGGCTGAGGAGCACAGCGGTGGTTCAGTTATGCAATTGCGTGGTTGGGACAGGTAAGCGGATTGCCTTTGACGGGTTGACAAATTTCTTTTCTCATCCTCATCACTGATTGCAGTTCATTTATTGTTTCCTTTCGATTTCTTGTATTCTTTTGGGAGTTTGATGGTTCTGCAATGAGTTTACTTAAGAATGTTATGTGCATGTGTTTCCAGTGCAGTTGCTTGGCAGCTGATGATCAATCCTCCGGAAAGGCAAAGAGAAGCAGAACAAGAGGATCGTGCTGAAAATATAAAGAAACAGGAGAATAATTTATGCATTCTCATATTTCGCTCTCTTATCAGTTCAGATAAAGCGGTGAGTAGTCATTTCTCATTGATGTAATTTCGTAGTTGTCTCATTACTGTGCACCGGAGCTGAAAAACTAGTAAAATATCTATCTCATGAGCTGTTGCAGGAAATTGAGTTCATGAAGCCTGGAAGCTTGAATCTGAAAGAGCTGGAAGCTTTCGTTTCTGTCTTGCAATTGGCAGGTAGAAAGTTGGGGAGGGATAAGTTTTCGGAAAGTAGACCAAGGGAAGGTACCGAAAGGAAAACAACCCCAGAAAAGACGATTACAAGTCTTCAGTCAATGGGAGTGAGAATTTATGGGATTGATGAAGCTCCTGTTGATGTGGAAGACAAGAAGTTATCATGGGACAACATTGCTGGGTATCAAAAGCAAAAACGGTATGTGAAGTATTACATTAATTAAATTCCTCATTTATATAGTTTCAGTTTAGGTTATTGTGTACATATTGGATAATGCTTTGCTTATGTGACACCTTATTAATTTCAGTGATTTAGTGTGATAATTGTTATGCTTTAGCCCACAGCAACAGAATGGATGTGTGACATGTAAAAGATGGATTAAAATCCATGTAGTTAGCTGCTTATACTTACCTCTTCTCTAGAACAGTCCTACTTTTACTTGTGTAAAAATGGATGTGCAAAATGATCAAGTGTAATAGTAGAGGATACAGATTTGTGAAGCCAAGGACAGCTTATTCATTTTACTGTCAAGTAGTATCAGCTTTTGTCGATTGTCAGCATTTTCTTGATTCATGGGTTTTATTATCTGGTAACCTAAAAGACTTCTATACTACACAGCAAGAATACTGGCTGCACTCTATTTTGATCTTTGTATTATCAGAATTTATTGCATCATTTCCATTTTCGATTGGATAGCATCACGGCCACATGTATTGCTCATGTACACTATCTTTCACATGCATGTCGTGAAGGGAGATAGAGGACACTATATTACTGGCTTTACATAGTCCAGAGGTGTATGATGATATTGCTCGTGGAACGAGATGCAAGTTCGAGTCAAACAGGCCTCGAGCAGTGCTCTTCGAGGGTCCGCCAGGTTTGTCTTCTATTCATGATTTAGTTAGTCAAAAGAATTTTAGTGAACTAGTGTTTATGGCCAACAATTTTACTGAACTAGTTCTTTTTTTTGGTCGGATTACTTAACTAGTTGATTATCAGATAATTTGACATTTGAGAGACGACTAACCACTTTCTAGTCGTACTTTTTTGGAGACTCACCATCTAAGGCCTGACTTTATCTCTTCTTCTTTTTTTCCTGGGACCGAATCCTTGATTTTGTTTTTACTGTATGAGCCTTGGAGAAGTTGTTCTTGAACATTTTTTGGCCAGGGTTTCACTTGAAAGGATAAGAGCAGAGAGCATTTCAAGGAATAAACTTCTACTAAGATTTTGGATATTATTGTATAATGCACACTCTCGGTTGAGTTGAAGAGTAGATTTTGCTACTACATGGAAAGTTATTAAATCGATAAGCTTCTTTTTGTGCGTGGGCTGGCAACTCGTGGTGCACATTAATGATACTTTACTTTGAATTAATAAAAAATGGGTTTGTTTGGCAATTTGTAGTTATCTTGCTAGAGTGCACAATTGGCACAATAGTATTTTGCTGTCTGCTACCATGACCATAGTAGAAGCCTGGCAAATTTTTTTAAATGTGCTCAAGTTCCTATTGATGACTTCTGTATATGACAAGTGTTGAGGTTAAGTGACACTTATGAATGGAAAAGCTAGAGAAGCTGCTGTGGTTTCCCGATCGTTTAATGGTGCTGCCTTAGTTTATTGGAAATAAGCTCGAGTGCTGATATTAAAGACACCTTTTAGACTGTATCCCCCCCTAAATGAACCATATGATGCTTCTTAATGTCAGCACTTGGGCTAACAAATGGGTTAATTCTCCTAATAGTGCTTCATGAGTTATTAAAATACATAGAAACTCTCCTAAATTCGGCAGGAAGAGTGAACTATTTATAAAGCATGTATCTTTTTTATGCTCTCCTAAATTTGGCAGGAAGAGCGAACACTTTATAAAGTATGTGTCTTTTTTATGCTTGAGTGGCAATAAGCTTTTTCTGTTCATTTAAATAGTTATTGCTACATTCTTAGTAACAGTCCTATATATAGGGAGGTTCCTTAGTTTGAGGGTCGTTGCAAATTCACCTTACATTGCATCAATTATTTTGTCCAATATTTTAGGATGCTTCTATTGGAACAAATTACTTGCATTAAAAAGTGTACTGGCGTATCTGGTTTCTCTGTCCTTGCTTAATATGACAAATTAGTTTGGCAAAGCTTAATTATAGTACATGTCCAATTCCAGGTACAGGAAAGACATCATGTGCTCGTGTTATCGCCAATCAAGCAGTATGATACTACATCGGCTGATAAGGACATTCATAGCTGCTATCTTGTCTATGTGACATGGCTTTTGCTTTCTGCATCGTGCTCTCAGTTAATTGGTTGTTGTATTTAATGCTGCCCTCAAGCGATAAGATATTTTTCTCTCCTTATGATGACTATGCTAATTAGTTAGTACTATGTGCTGCATGGTTGGGTGCATTTGTTGTGGTATACCTCGTAAGAGGAGTGTTAAGCGAGATTTTTTATTTTATTGTGTCTAATACTGATTCCTTAAAGTTATGTTGCTGAAGTTGCTTTTGCTCTAATTCTAGCTGCTCTTTGTAGGGGCTATAGAACGTTGGGGATTGAATTTTGTTTTCCTTCAAGTGATAGCAGCAGGATCTTTGGACTGGCTTTGATTGAATTAATAAAGCGATAAATGCTTACTACGTGTATTTGCAGGGTGTTCCATTACTGTATGTACCATTGGAGATTGTCATGTCAAAGTACTACGGTGAAAGCGAGCGCTTGTTGGGACAAGTGTTTTCACTTGCCAATGAGTTACCAAATGGTGCTATCATATTTCTAGATGAGGTATGTCTGGATGATAGGCAAGCTCTTCTTGCAGAAGTAAATTTCTGTGGGAGAGTTCATGTAATATTGCATCATACTTTTCTATACCTCATAAGAAAGAGACAACTAGCAAGCATGGAGAGAGAGAGAGAGAGAGAAATCATAGAGCCCAACATACCACAACGCTTCATCCATTTCTTCATCTTATACAATTGAGTTGGTTTTCATGTTTATGTCGTATCAGTTGAAGATGTCGAGCTCCTGCTTACGATAACTTTGTACCTTGAAGGTCGATTCTTTTGCTGTTGCTCGTGATAGTGAAATGCATGAAGCTACAAGAAGGATCTTATCAGTGTTATTGCGACAGGTACGAGAGTGTATTTCCCTAGATTTACACTTTTCAAGAAAGGCCACCTCTTGCATCTGCGATATCTGATCTTTGTCCAGAGTGAAAAGAATATCACTCAAGTGAATTCCATTTCTAAATTTTACTTTTGATCAATGACCTAGATGTGACTAAACAAATCTGTGTTAGTGCCAAGATCAACCTATATTTGCAAGAATACCATTCTCATTAGATGTTTGTTTAGCTAAATTTCGTTAATGTTAGAACATCTTGGTCCCCGGCCACTTGACCATGAGGTGGTCAATTCTGCAGGTTACCTTAAACTGGTAACCCTTGGACGTCCAATCTCTCTATTCTGTCACTTTATACATTTTGCCGGGCTATTCTATCACATGCTTTCTCAACAGCTGCCTTTAGTGTTCCTAGCAATTGCGGGACTCCCAGTAAATTGTTTTCCCTTCTTGCAGATTGATGGATTTGAACAAGATAAGAAGGTGGTCGTGATCGCCGCAACAAACAGGAAGCAAGACCTGGATCCTGCATTAATCAGGTAAAGCAGGTGCATGTGTCTGCAAAGCACTGCTTATGAGTTGATTCAGTCATTTTGTAATCACGCGCTACTCGTGTTCTTCCAGTCGATTTGATTCGATGATCACCTTCGACCTTCCCGATCAACAGAACCGCCAGGAAATAGCAGCTCAGTATGCAAAGCACTTGACAGAACCTGAATTGGTTGAATTCGCCAAAGTCACTGAAGGGTTAGTCCCTTCAAGTTAATATCCCATAGCAACTTCCATTTCTTCTTTCATCGTTTTTTAATTTTCGCATTCGGGTCTGTAGTACTGGAGATGACTTTCTGCCCTTTTTATTCGTTCTCAAATGTTTTTCTGTGAAGCTCAACTTATCTGGATGTTCTGTTAAACCAGGATGTCTGGAAGGGACATAAGAGACGTGTGTCAACAAGCAGAGAGATTATGGGCTTCGAAGGTATTAATCTGCGTGGCCCCTTTCGGACATCGAGTTTTTCCTAGGCCATAGAGGGGGAAACAAAACGAACTCCATCAGGGTTTCTGATTTCGTTACAATTTGCAGATAATTCGCGGCCAGGTGAACAAGCACGAGCATGGGATTCTCCCGCCTCTGCAAGAGTACGTCGAGAGCGCCACGAGCCGACGGAACGCGTTGCTAAGCGTCGCGGAAGAGAGGGCCGGAGATCCCACAGTTCGCAAGAAGAAATTTCAGTTGGATTTAAGTTAAATCAAAGAGGCGTCATCGCCTCTGATCGGTGGGGATGCGTCCCTTCTACCTCTTTTCTAATCCCGACTCTTTTCTACTGTAAAATGCATCACATCTAGTTACACATGGCCACAATGGAATTACAGTCATTCCGGTCCGAGGCGGCGAATGCACACTTCGGAAAATTCTTATAAGATCAACGACTGAGGCGTAGATTTGCAGACAGTCGACACGTACGTGCAACTAGCTTCGAAGTTGCATCCTTTTTGCGCACATTGTAAGTGAATCTTGTACATTATCATACACGAGAATGAAAGAAGCAAATCAAGAACGCACGCGCAATGCCTAGGAGAGAAATCGAGGTCGCCGGAGTAAGTTGACGGACCTTTTTTCTTCTACCAACTTCAGAAGAACAGATTGCAGTGAAGCAAGCTGAGCAAGAGAGCTCCTTCCCTGCATTTCGACCGCACCCAGAAGATCGATGAAGTGATTCTGCGAAATCGAGGAATCGTGCAGTGAGCAGCAAACGGGTAAAGCTAGTGCGTTACCTGGCGGAGGAGGCCGATGGCCTGTCCTCGTCCTCGGCTCGCTTACGCTTCCTGCTGCTGCCGCCGCCGCCCTGGCTTTTCCCTGCGACGACCGTGGCGATCTGCATCTGCGTCTGCAGCAGCATCCGGGTCATCTCGCCCTCGAGCTCCGCCCGCCTCCGCTCCGCCTCCAGCCTCAGGGCCTCCCTGGCCTTCGCCATCTCCACCTCGGCCAGCTCCATCCTCAGCATCGACTCCGAGAACAGCCGGAAGCTCGCCGCCGCGCCGGCCCGCCGGGGCGACTCGTCCCCGTCGCCGGCCGCCTCGGAGCTCTCCGACTCGGACCTGGCCGAGTCGCTGGGGTCGCCCTCGCTCGGGGTGTGCGCGCCGGAGAAGAGCCCGAAATCGACGTCGTGGTTGAGGCCGCCGCCGCCGCCGCCGGGGTCGCCGTCCGGTGTGGTCCTAGGGGAAGGATCCGCCATTGGAGGAGGAGTGGAGGTACCGCGCGTCCTCCGTTCGACGCTGCTTTCGGGACTGAAAAGACGAGGCTTTTTCCTTCTTGCCTTTCTCCTTTTCCAGGGTGCGTTTCTCCACTTTCGTCGTTCCCAATTGGTCCGTACTTCGTTTTGGCGCGCCACGTCAGCGACCGAGACTCGACAAATTTAAGATAGATAAAGAGAAAACTGTCTCAAAAATCCTAAAACTTTAGCTTTGTCTCAGATTATATCCCAAATTTTTTATCTCATAAAAACCCCAAACTTTCTTTTGTCCCAAATCTACCCCGTTTACTTTTTCATCCAAATTTTTAATATTATTTTTTATTTTTCGAATTTTTTTCTTTTCTTTTCCTTTCCTTTTCTTTTTTTTTTATCACCTTCAACCTGGCGACCGGCCGAGGCGGGCCGGCGAGGTCGGCCCCGGCCGGCGGCGGCTCGGCCGCGGCGATGGTCGGCCTCGTCGTTGCAGCAGGTTCGGCCTCGGCCGACCTCGCCGGCCGGGCGGGCCGAGCCTCGCGACCGGGCGAGGCTCGCCCGCCGGCATGGCGAGGCTCGCCGCGGCGCAGGGTCGGCCTGCCAAGAACTGGCGAGGTCGGCCGAGGCCGAACCTCGGCGATTCCTGGGCGAGGTCGAGCCTCGCCCGTGGCCTAGCCGCGCCCGAGATCTGGCGAGGCTCGGCCGCCCGGCCCGCAGCGAGGCTCGGCCTCGCCCGGCAACTGGCGAGCCGACCTCGCCGAGGCCCCGGCCGACGGATGGCGAGGTCGGCCTCGTCTTCCAGCCGTGCGGCGAGCGGGAGCCCGACCTCGCGCCCGGCCGCCGGCGGGGCTCGGCCTCGCCCAGCAGCGGCGAGGCCGACCTCGCCGGCCGCCGCGGGCTCGGCCTCGCCCGGCAACAGCGGCCGACCTCGCCGGCCGCCGGCGGGGCTCTCGCCCGCCCGGGCGAGGCGGCCTCGCCCGGCCGCGCCGGGCTTCGGCCTCGCCCAGGCAGCGGCCGGCCTCCGCGCCGGCCGCCGGCGGGGCTCGGCCTCGCCCGGCAACGGCGAGGGCCGACCTCGCCGGCCGCCGGCGGGGCTCGGCCTCGCCCGGCAACGGCGAGGCCGACCGGCGAGGGCCGAGCCTCGCTAGCGGCCGGCGAGGGCCGCCCTCGCTCGCCGGCCGGGTCGCCGAGGACCAGCGGCCAGGCCGAGGTTGAAGATGATAAAAAAAAAGAAAAGGAAAGGAAAAAGAAAAGAAAAGAAAAAATTCGAAAAATAAAAATAATATTAAAAATTAGACGAATAGTAACTGGGGTAGATTTGGGACAAAAGTAAAGTTTGGGGTTTTTTATGAGACAAAAAAAAGTTTGGGATATAATTGGGACAAAGGCTAAAATTGGGGGTTTTTTAAGGAATTGGGCCTAAAAAGGGCAAACCGTCTCAAAAATCCTAAAACCTTTGTAGATTATTATAAATCGACTATCGAAGTGCAAGAGTATAAACTAAAGTAGGGTGCAAATTGTAAAATGATTTTACTTTAGTGGGTACCAATATCATGGCTCGGATATATATGGAAGTACGAGATTAATGAAATCAAATCGGATAAATTGGAGATATCTTTCGACCGAAAAAATAATTGGAGATATCCGGGAGATAATTATCCAAAAAAGTTCCAAGCCTATTGTACAAGGCTAATTCAGTTTTATATCTTTTAATTTGGTCAATTTAGCACTAAATTTTTTTGATAATCCATCATTCGGATAATTTTGGTCGAAAATAAAAATAAAAAGTAAAAATAAAAAGATATGCAAGAAATTTTAGAAAACTTTTAAAAAATTGCAAAGATTATCCGCGTCAGTACTTGTTGTGCCATGTAGGACAGTTGGTCTTCACGTCATCGATTTCTGACAAAAATTGATCGGAAGGACGACGTTGGTAAATTGTTAAAAGATTTAGGACTAAATTGGTCAAATTGAAATGTTTGGAGCTGAATTGAAATTCGTACGATAAATTTAGTACCTTTTTGATAATTTTCTAGATACATGGGTTACACTAATTAATCATTGATTAATATGTTAAAACGAGCCCTGTGTAATGAAGAGTCTCGATACTTCGACCCAACTCTTCAATGCCCAAATACATGTACAAGTATTCGAATATAAAGATTCTTATCACGTTGATTGTTGGTGTAATGAACTTTCTACCCATCTAACATAGGATGAACGACATATGCACTTAGAGATAGCTGGGTAGTCGAATCTTTTTATTGCTTATGCCCGCTCCATTGCCTCGATATTAATCGACATTAGAATCTTAAAATCTACAGAGGGACGATCGCAAGAGCCTGCGAAAAGCTGACGTGGCAAAGACCGTCATAGCTTCGAAACATGCCGACGTGGATTTTTTAGAGAGGATTATTTGTTTTGACATTAGCCCACAAGCTTCTAAATACATCACATATAATAACAATGACATAATAATAATAATAATAATAATAATAATAATAATAATGATGATGATAGTAGTAGTAGTAGATATTATTTTTTGGCCATATGAATAAAATAATTAAAATTTCGACCAAAAAAAAAAAGAATGAAATAATTAAAATAGATGCCGAAGCAGCAAGCTAACAAGAATCAGAATAGTCGTCAGTCTCTTTCTCCCTTTCTCTTCTCTCTCTCTCTCTCTCTCTCTCTCTTCTGCGACTCGCTGATTCGATCGGACCGTACAGCGACCGCCGGGAGGAGGAGGAGGGAGGGAAATGGCGTCGCGCGACAAGAAACCGGCCAAGCCCTCCGGCAGCCGGGCCGGCGGCATACGCACCCTCTCCGATCTGAACCGCCGGTCCGGGCCCGACTCCGACAGCGACTCCGACGGCCCCCAGGAGTACTACACCGGCGGCGAGAAGAGGTCCTCCCCTCCCCCTCGCGACGGAACCCTAATCCCGTTCCTCTCGCGGTTTCGATTCTGTTTGATGACGCTCCCCGTTTGTCCGATTGGATTAGATTGGATTGGATTAGATTCCTTTCTCGAGGTGTTTGGCCGAGGGGAAGTGATCGTTGTTTTGCTGATGGTCTTTGCTTGCTCCGACTGAGGATGAAGATTGGGATTTCGTTGTTTTTGAAAGTTTTTGCATTCATCACCGTTTCTGAGACATTCCATGAAGTATGTTATGCATTTTGCCCGTGCTATTCTGTTAAGAAAAGAGTCAATTTTGGGTGTTCCAACTTCGTTTGTGTCCACTAGGCAATGAATTAGAAGCTAGTGAAGAGAAAAAAGAAAGAAAAAATGAATGTACAGATTGACTTGTACAGATTGACTTGTGATCCCTAATCGATAACGACGTGGTAATGATGGCAATGGGTTGGTTCATAGGGAGAAATATTGGATCTTGAGGTGATTTGGGCATTTGGGGTTTGCATGCGGCATACATGGATGTACTCATCGTAGTTATTCTGTCGAATTTTGAAGATATATAGAAGTAACTCCATTTGAAAGGTTTTAGTGATGTTAACGTAGTAGAATGACTAATGATAGTTTGAATTAGTATCTGAATAAGCTATATGCGTAGAGGGTCCAGGTATGTAGAGTGGAGCACTTTTAGGGGAGTAGCATCAAGGCAATCGGGAGTGTACATGTAAATAGATACCGGATGAGATCTACCTGTAGCGAGGTGATTCTTTATGTCATTTTGCTAAATCATTGGGAACTAAACCGTCATGCTAAAGTTCTGTGGTTCTGTCGTCTGTTAAGCAGTCCCATGAAAGAAAACGGGCATCTCATCAGCAACATAAGACTGATAATTGTTTGATACCTTAGTGGAACTAACTTAAATTTGTAATGGTAGGTCTCATGTAGGTTGGATGATTAGATTTAATATATTTCACAATTATTTTACATTGGTTTTTGAAATTAAAAGGGTGATTATTCTGAACTTCATGTTTCATTGGGAACTTTCATGCCAAGTGACAAGTGCTGGGTTTTTAATTTTTGGTCCACACCTATATTTGGGGGGCTAATTCTGGTTTTATATTCTCAAATGCGCTGGGCTTGTAGGAAAATATAGTGTGAAGCCTCCAAATGAGGTTGGGATTCTACACAGTGTTTAATAGGTGTCTTTGTGATATAAATTTTAGGACAGGATCATAGGTTGTCATTGACGAGAAGTTGCTTGAAAGTTTCAGCGCTTGCTCCTGCTGGCTAAGGGACAAATGGAGGATGCATGAGAACGTACAGGCTACTTTTCTCTGCAACAAGCTGGAAACTTAAGGGCTGATGTGTTGATCAACTGCTCTTTTGATCTTGAATTTATTTATTCAATAGTAATGTACTGATGATCCTGCGGTGGTCTTACACCTGTGGAAGGACATGAATATTTTTTAAAAAGAAATCAGATTTTGTTTGCAGTGTGATGACTGAGCAGCTAGTTTTCATAACTGATCAAGTGCGTTGTCTGAAGAAATATTTGGCACTTGTGTGTGTATCAGAACACAATGTTATTGACTGTCACGGCTGAAGTCTGACACTATATGATGTATAATTGGCAGTGGGATGCTTGTGCAAGATCCTACAAAAGGCAATGATGTGGATTCAATCTTTAATCAGGCTAGACAAATGGGTGCTGTAGAAGGTCCAATAGATAACCTTCTTCCATCTTCAAGTTCAAGGAGCTTTACTGGCACTGGACGACTACTTTCAGGAGAAACAGTGCAGTCAGCTCCTCAGCAACCTGAGACTGTCATTCACAATATTGTTTTCTGGAGCAATGGGTTCACTGTGAATGATGGCCCTCTAAGGAGCTTGGATGATCCTGAAAATGCTTCTTTCCTTGAGGTACAAGACCTGATAACTATACTTGAACTGAAAACAAAAACGAAATTTGTTTTCTCGAGATATTTCATTGCTCGAATATCGATGATGTATTTTCAATTTAACATATTTAGGTGAGCAATGAAACTAATTGACATGTGTGTATGCACCTTTTACTTTCCTCCAATTGAAAGAGATGTGAAGGAATCATATGGAGTACTTTGATTTTACAGAAGACTTGGTACATAATGGACTGCAATGGTGTAAAAGAATCTATAGAGCAAATTTGCGTTCTCGATGTTGATGCTAGTGTTGGAATCCAATCCAACTCTTTGACAGTTCCAGCCTTAAGCATTGTTCTAAATCGATGAGTATCTAATATACTTTTGGTTTAAATTAAAAGGCCTTGGTATGATTCCTGTGAATTTTTATTCCTGGATCTGGATTACAACTATGTTGGTAATCTTACGGATAGTTGTCTCCTGGCTAGAACTTCATTTCTTTTTCTAGTTCTTTTTTTAGTTGCTAATTTAAACTGCTGCCTTGGTCATCTCTTATTTCTCTCCATGCAGAGCATTAGGAAGTCTGAGTGTCCAAAGGAGCTCGAGCCTGCCGACAGAAGATCCTCTGTTCATGTGAATCTTATAAGAAGGGACGAGAAGTGCCCTGTGAGTAATTTCTTTACCGTCATTCTTCTTGCGGTGTCTCCCTTCCTCGTATTAATAGAGAAGAATATAGTTAGCTGATACCGGAGTGTACACGAACAAGTCTTTTTCTTTGAAATCGTGTGTTTTTGTCCATGTATATCTGCTTTTGGTACACGTTAAGCAACCCCCTTGGTACCACCACTACAAGACTATATCTAGGCCTTTCAAACTCTGTAATTATCAAGTTAACATGCATCGTCTTGCAGGAACCAGAGAAGCTTCACGTTCCATTTCAGGGCGTTGGAAGAACGCTAGGAAATAGCTCTACCCCTACAATGGCAGCGCCTGAGACTGCCTCTGCTTCTCTTAACGGTGCTCCTGCCCCATCGATGGGCCTCGTTGTGGACGAGACAATGCCATCAACTTCGATCCAGCTTAGATTGGCAGATGGAACCCGGATAATTGGACGTTTCAATCACCGCCATACGGTCAGGGACGTCCGTGCCTTCATTGATGCATCTAGATCTGGGGTTTCCAGGACTTACCAACTGCAGATGATGGGATTTCCTCCCAAGCTCCTGACTGAACTCGACCAGACAATAGAGCAGGCAGGCCTTATCAATTCAGTTGTCATCCAGAAGTTCTAGACCCTGCCTCTAACGAGAGTACCAAGGAAGTGAACATGCTGGTTGTCAGTTACGTTATTGTGGCTTGCTTGTATCGACTCTATACACTTTTGAGGCTGTGATGAATTTCAGAATAACTTACCAGTATGGCCATATATATTGTATGTTGTCATTTGCATATTCTGTTGGTTCAGTTCCTCGCTGTAATCGCTCCTCGCTTCCTTACATTAACATAATTAAGTTAGATCAGATCTCACTTGCGAGATCAAAACTAGAAGGCTCCAGTAAAAACATCAATCAACCAAGCAGGAAATAAATCAAAAGAGGCTCTGTTGGCAGTCGACGTCAGAACCGTTTCTTGATTCTGTCTCCAATTTGCCATTGAGGAATCGTTTTTTTCTAGTAGTTCGAAAAAAAGACTTGTTGAATGGGCACGGACGCCCGACTGGCAGAAACCTAGAAGACCCAGAACTTTAAGTATACTTATCAAGGCAAAGTTATATAGAATGGCACTACACGGTACTCCAATAGATCATTAAGGTTGACTTTCTCAGTAAAACCTGACAACCTGGTTGGTCAGAGAGAGTCCTAGTGATCTAGGCAAGTCCTTGGAAGCAGTCAATCGCGGTATTATGACCACACATTTTAGCTCCTCCATGCTGTGTTGGTATCATATCCCACTTCCAGTGTTCATTTGATCATTTACGCCGAGCTCAGAGAGAGATGGACTGATCTACAGTGAACAAAGCGAGAGAGTAAGCACCCGACGAACCAGGACCAGACAAAGGGAAAGCGTTTGCTGTTGCAAAATCATCTCATTGACCCCACACGGTTGAACAAGGAGAAAACGGCATGGAGAGAGCTGGTCTTGATGCTGATGCAAGATCAGAGACTCTAGTGACTCAGAGGATATAATCAACGAATGGCGAGCTTATGTTAGGAATGAAATCTGACGAATGGGAGAACAAATGATAACGAGGAATCTGAACCCAGATCGTTGGTTCTTTAGACTCCTTGTGCTCTCTGTGGGATCAATAACAAGGCCAATCATCCTGAGGTTTTGTCCATAGGCCCTTATCACAGGGGCGGAGACCATTTAGAGGAATTTGAAGTGTACAAACGGCTGTTCTTACACAAATTTCTAGATTAAATGAATCGAACTTTTCAGTCACTCATCCTAGTGATGGCAGCTTCCTTCAAAAGAACCATGAATTGCTGCATGGGTACAGTCCCAATGTCTGATGTTGGCTTTGGGGAAATGATGATATAGAGTTGGTTCGAGGTTGAAATCCGGCGCCTTCTGGGCGAGCACGCAATTGGTGATAGGGACCCCAGGACCCTTAGAGATCACCGAGAAATGCGAAAATCTGAAGGTCGGGCACGGACATTACTTGTTCTACCCGAGTCTCCTCCCATCAGATGGGATTGACTGCAACCGAATGTAGGACTCCCCCCTTCTCCTCCAGAGCAATCCATGCCACTTTTAACAGACCTTAGGTCATCAGGAATCAAGCTTGAACCAAAGAGAGCCGATAGTTTCCTAGAGATAAGTTTCCAAAATCGTCTGTTGGAAATTCTATCACTGTGTTTCACCGGAAATGTTCCGGCGCCGAAATATAACTGACCGAAAGTCGTTCTTTGGTTTTTTATTGAGAGGGGACCGGGTTCTGGGTCTAATTCCGGACAGGAGTTATCCAAACGTGAACAAAGAGTTCGATTGTATTGATTAACAACTCAAATTTCGTACAATGACGAAGTTTGACTTATATTCATAAACAACTCAGACGAGTCCGTCCGGCGGTGTCTGGAGTTCATCGATGTGATATTACAAAGCTTCTGACTTAGAAAGTGAACATCTATAGCTACGGTCGATACTGGGAAGTAAAAATAAAAAACCAGCATTTTGGTTTGTATGCGCATGGGTCTTTCTTCTGGCAGTCGGGTACTATTTATAATGTGAGCATGGTAACCGCCTTTCGTACTGCGTTCGATGGCCACCGTTGATCTCATCTTCACCGTCCATCTAATGACACATGTCCGTCAACTGCCATCGATTTTATCCTTTGTCCGAAGGGATAATCGTTGTAAAATTCATCCCGTCTGACACCTGTCTTCCTTGAAGCGGTAATCGTCATTGAGCTCGTATTATTTTGACACCTATCCTTCTCGAGGCAGTAATCGTCATCGAGCTCATATTGTCTTGACACCTGTCCTCTTGAGGCAGTAACCATCATCGAGCTCGTATTGTCTTGACACCCGTCCTTTTCAGGATGATAACGGTCGTCGAGTTCTTCCTGGCTTGACACCTGTCCTCCTGAAGTAGGAACCGTCGTTGAGCTCTTCCTAGCTTGACACCTGTCTTTGTCGGGATGATAACCGTCATCAAGTTCCTCCTGGCTTGATACTTGTCCTCCTGAAGCAGGAACCGTTGTCAAGCTCTTCCTGGCTTGACATCTATCCTCCTGAGGCAGGAACCGTCGTCGAGCTCTTCCTGGCTTGACATATGTCCTTTTCCTTGTCGACTTCCTCGATGACAATTTTCGTCGACAACTTCGGCACTCGCTCTCAACCTCTCTTAATTTCAAATTTCCCGCCGGTATCTCTCAGTGTTTGTTAGCTGTGAACCGTTTCGTACGGGCTACGTCATCCTTTGACGTTTATTATTTTATTTATTTTGGTTGTCGACAAACTAATCAATTATAGGTGTCAACACCTGTCAACTTTTCTGTTCAGATGGAATCATCACGACAGTTTTCTCAAGACGATCAGCTAGTCGCCAATAGCTTAAGCAGACTCCTGGAGAAAACCACGTTACATGTTTATGATTGTCATCTCTCCGACCAGTTCAGGAATATAGAATCCCACCACAACAGCAACTCGGCGACCTTGAAGTGCACCTACTTTCCCAATCATGGACATTTAACTCAGTCATCTCGGCTTCTCTCACCAACTTCATCACCATAATGCAAGCTATCCTCGAGGAACTTACCCATCACAGAAGTGTCAAAAACTGAGTCTTGGGCATCCATGGCTATTGGCTTCTAGTTCTCAACTCCTGTCCATTCCTATAAATCTCAAACCTTCCGTGTATTATAAAATCTTGTACTTTTGCTTCCTGGTTTCTATCTCACTGTGCTTGCTATAGCATGAGATCTCTGTTCACAGGAATTCCTTATAGCTGCATTGGGTTGCTCCTTGTCGCCTTAACTTTTGGAGAACGTGCTGAGTGAGAGTCAAGTCTCGTTTCATTCATGAACGAAGTGTACGTGAGTCGCTGACTCGATTAAAGTAAGTTGATTGTTCAGGACATTGTTGCTGTAGTAAAATCATTGTTTAGTGTTCACCACCAATCTTTGAATTCCATAGAAAGCATAGCAGATCTCCTACTTTGCTAATATAAACCATCCCATCCTGTTCTGACCGATCTTGACCAGACGATAGTCATTAAAGCTCTACCCTCTGCATCTAGTCGGACTCACAATGAAGTGAACTTGCCGGATTTCAGTTATACCGTTTTGGGTTCACCTTCAACTTCTCCACATTTAAGTACATGCTGAAGTACAAATAATATGTATCTGATGATCCTTGACCTTAAATGAGCAAAGCCATCTCCATTTGCATCCTGTGGATCGTTCAGCCATTTATATACTACCCTTCCATCATGTTTCAGGATTGGATATTTTCTTCTTCAAAATGTGCCGTCTCCAACCAATTTTAGTACCTTAAGTTTACTAGAATACTTTGGGTGAACGCCTCATGTTTGGTACAAACCGTGATTTTTCGTGAATCAGTAAGTCTATTAACAAAGAAGAGCCAAGAGACAAGTGTGCTCGCCTCAGATCCTGGATTTCAATCAAATATTCGGAGAGATGAAGAGATGAACGGCTATCTCTAAAGTTACACGAGCTGATACCTTAATAAGCATAAAGCCGAAAACCAGAAAGAGAAAAGAGGTTCGTTTGCATAAATAATAGCACGAATTGGGCAAAAGAAGTTGGATTTTATGGGGTGAAAGAATGATGACAATGCTATCATCTCCAAAAATGTAATGTTTGAAGATCTCTCTAAGGAACTTTCTCGTCAGCTGTCAATCCTCAGCTGATCTGATGACTGCTTATGGTTGTTACAACATTCAATTAAATTAGCATGTGAAAAAGAATGTTAAAACAATAAACAGCTAACAATCAACAGACCCTACTTGAATATATTATCATATAAGGCACATACACTCCTTGCAGCGCGGGAACCGGTAAATACTCCTTGCCACTGGCCTCTTTTGAACATGTTTAGTTTGCCTCACTGCTTTCCTCACCCTTTGTTCAAACACGCGCCATTCTATTGTATTGTTCTTCGTAAAGATGTCTGCGAGTCTTCGCTTGTTTGGCCTTATTGTCGGCATCTTTCCTCCACCGTAATATATCCGGTAACCAGAGACCAAGGATGATAGCTGACTCCCTGAGTCCGTCATGGCAAAGGCATCCGCTGCGGTGCAGACTATGAAGTCCAAAGCAGCTAACTGCAGAAATTCGAATAATTACAGGGAAAGGCAACAAACAATCGGACAAACAATAGATGCGACAGAGCTTAGTCCATAATCAGTGCATTTTTCTCAAGCCGTCCCATGAAAATGAAAAGAAGAGAAAGAACATGTAGAGAAAGCTAATGAAATCAAGCTAGAGGTGACTACTTCACGCAGACTATATACCTGAGACGAAAAATTCTTGAAAGGTTCCAGTTCACTTGCTGAAAGAAGAGTCTCCTTGGTGACCAAATTAGGATACAAGCTGTTCAAAGCAACCAACCTGGACCTCCCCCCATATATATTTGCTCCAGCGACATATGCGTATGTTTTTCTTTTAAAACCAAGAGCGGCTAGCATAAGTACCGCTTCTTCAGGTGTCAAAGGGCACAAGCCTTCTTCCCTTAGAGCAGCAGGAGAAGGCAACCTGTCTCGACAAACAGTTTAGTCAGTCAATGAGAATGGCCATTCTAACCAAAAGGAAAATGCTAGACTTTTTCCCCATACAGAAAACCAGGAAAGCGCCATCTAAAAACTAAAGGAAATAAAAATTTACTGCAGGATGCGAAATTACTCATACTTCGAGGTCTTCTTTAGAAGAGTCAATGCAGGGAAATGGACTTCGCGGAATGCCTCCAATTCTTGTCTCTCTTCTTCGCCACCACCAAATTCACACAGGGAATGAGCTACCATGTCGATTTCGAACCTCAGGTGCAGAGCAAGATACTTAGAAGCTTTCCCAGAATGACCTCCCTTTTCTTTCAGCATTGACTCTGCATAAGGACCGACAAGATAGTGATCTAGCAATCCAGGTTGTGGACGCTGTCGTACTCTCTGAAGAAGCAAAGCGCTGGTTTCTTGTATCTTTGGGACAAACTGGAGAGCGTGAAAATTACATCTGCAACGAAGTCTCTAGATGAAGTTTCCTCAATTAGGAAGAGCAAGCATAAAGAAGGAAACAAGAAAAAATAAAGAAAGATTGACTTTCACACAGCATGCTAAAACTTTTAAAAAAGAACCCTCCTAGGGTCATGCTACGATAACCATGTCCAAGCTTAAACTATTACCTGCAATTGAAATGGTATGGGGTCAAATGCCAGACGATTTCCAAATCCAAGGAAATGGACAACTCTAGTCTGGATCAGAATAGGAAGAATATTCTTCACATAAAAACTTGGTTTTGATTCCTTTCTGATATCAGTATCTGTAATCTGAAAAAATGCCCACGTAATTAGCACCACCAAAGATGAAGCCACACAATGCTAATTATAAAGCCCTTGGCATTGTTTTAAAGCGAGAAACTCACAAGGCTGCCAACTGCCTCCAAGTCTAATGATCGTAGCTCTTCAGGGAGCTCCTTCACTATCCGAATATCAGGAGTCAAGTAGTTAATAAAGTGCTCCTCCTGATAGATATCGCTGAATTGACTATAATGGAATTGAAGGGTTACTTTCCGAAGAGAAAGATACAGGATTGAGAAGCAAATATCTGACAAAGAAATGCATATTGTGCAAATGTTGAGCCTACTAAACTTTCAGACTTAACAGCATAGATGATCAACATTCACCATGGATATCAACAACAAATCAACACCAGAAGGATACTATCTTGACACCCTAATAGACGATGATCTGTATAATGTGTACCCTCCACTACAGTTTCACTTCAACAAAGTTATCTCCTAAGATGGGAAATAACATCATCTAGAAGAAACAGGTAATGTGATGAGTTCCTATCGAAGAATCTAAGATGACGGAAACTGATAATGAAATGTCACCTAAATAGCAAAGGCTTCGAATCAATATCTTAACCAAACTATCAGTTTCAGCTAGTTATTAACCACAATGATCACATAGGACTGCGTAGATTGAAGGAAAGTAACTTGCAGACAACGAATGAAAGAGATGGTAGCAAGTTACCTAACATCTTTCCAGACACTGCTGTATAAAAATCGTGGAACAACGAGAGTTGCATTGAGTAATCTTGCAATAACAACAGCATTACAGACCTGCTTAGAATCAACTAGAGAATTTAGTAAACAAAAGACACAAGCTACTACAATTTGGCCATCACTGGAATTAGAGTAGTGTCACAATTTAGTAGAGGGATTACTTACAGCTACTCTCTGCTGGTTCATTCCACCATTTGCAGTGACCATTATGTATCCATTGTTTCCACCTGTAGAAGTAGAGATATGTAATTATGCCTCTAGTAGATGGCCCAAGCATTGTTCACAGTTTATTTTTCTTGATGGTACGCTAATTGTTTCCATGTACACAAAGAAGAAGACATCACCATCATCCACATTTACAACCTCTCCATTCCGGTGCACACAACCAATGTATCTGCACACACACACACACACACACAGCTTACCACTCGGTTTCCAGTTACGTTGATCTGAACAAGGTTTCCATGCAGAAGCTGGAACAAATGGTTCCCGCCATAAGTCTTTTGGCTCAGGTTTGTTATGACCCTGTTTGACATAACCAAGAGGACACGTGACAAAGCTACCGTCAGATGATTAAGCTCTCCCCTCTCCGAAGGCCAAACTGACAAAGTATAAAGATAGTGCAATTGTACCTCTGCCAAGGCATGGGCAGCCCAAGCCAACAACCTTCCATACACACCCCTCCAAGGTTTCACTCGTTTCCGGATACTTTTCACATCTCCCTTCTGATAAAAGTGAACAGGATCAATAGACTAAAACGTTGATCTCTGTATATTGCCATCTAGATGCAAATCTTAGCTGCACAAGTTATATTTTACCAAACTAAGGCAAGCTTCCTCTTCGTTGAACAAAACAAAAGATTTTCAATATTGAGTCAACTCCCAGGCACTTTCAGAGTATTGGCTTCCCTCCAACAACAATAACTTTTTACTTTGGTGAATTATCCTTACGTATCAAGAGACCACACTTGTGAGCCAGTTAGCACAAATGCAATGCAAATTCTTGGACAACAACACTGGACCTTGACAGAATCAAATATCACACTAATATAGCGACCAAGGTTCATGGTACTACTTCCCTCAATGGTTCAATAATTAATGCCAGCCCACTTACGAGGTCTAAAGAAGAATTTATCCATTAAACACTACAAAAGATTCGTCCACGTCCATCCGTGGCATTAGGAAGATGTCAAAGCTGTTCCATTCAAATCTTCCCAGCATTTCCCTTTTAGCGCGACACATCTAATGAAAAGCTTCACAACCATGGAATGATTTTATATAATCCACCAAACAAAATTCTTCCGAAGAATTGAATCACAACAGCAGCAGAAGGCATACCTTGATACGAAATGAAACTGCAGAAGACGAATTCCCTGCAACTCCACCTTGAATGCTAACCTTGTGATCTTGCAAGCTCAAGAACATCAACCAATTCACCAAGAGAAAACAAACCATCAACCCAATCACGAAAACAACCCCCCTTCTCTGGTACCACCTTCTCGCCATCTTCCTCTTCGCCCTCTGCTGAGTTTTCGAGCGCTCCTTATCACGTCCCCACAGGAACTCCAAAGCTTCCATCTTTACGCAAGAAAACGAGGACCCATTACCGCAAGAGAGGTCGGGGCTCGAGAACCGGCTCGGCTGGGGCCCGCTCGGCTCGGCGGGGCCGCTCCTCGGGGACCTGGGGTGGAGCGAGCCGGCCCGGAAATCGGCCGAGCCGGGCTGGCTTTCTTCACCGGGTTTATCATTGATTACCCCGTTCGACTTTTCCATCTCATACTTTTGGATCTGGGATGATCGAAGCAAATGGGTCCTTTGCCGAGACTTGAAGGATTCGGCTTTTTCGGAGAACTGGGTCTTCTTATCTAGGACAAGATGGTCAACAGATGGGGGTGGTGTCTTGAGTTACAAGGATCTGGTCTCAAAACAACATCATCAGTATGCTGCGTGTGTGATTTGAGAATATGGCAAATTGCCGAACGAGGAATTTTTCCTTTCGTTTTTGGTTTCTTGAGTGGAGGTGGGGGGTCTCTTTGGAAATTGGATTCAGCTGGACGTCTGATCGGTTTTCTTTCGTTGTCTGAAAATCTGCGTTCTTTATTGTCTGCTTGGTGACGCAGGGTAATAGACACGCGAGCACGGAGAGTTGAGACAGTCTCATCAAAGGCAACGAACTCGCAACGAAAAGTAGGGAAGCAATATAACTTATTAGAGTCTTGCACAAATGTCACGATAAATAGTGCCATAATTTTTTTTTTATCACTTTAACTTGATGGTTTATAAAAGACATTCATTCGAGTGTCGTCATTTTTTAAAAACGTTCATTTGAGTTTCAATAATCTGTCACTTAGCACTCAATTGAATGCGTAGTAAAGATCACGCTGACCAATGTGTAGATAGTGTAATGGCACCACGACGGCGCATGCCATGGTCGCCATTTGGTGGCTAAGAATGCAAAGGCGAGCAAGCATTTTTACCATCAATCAACTATAGGACAAGTGAAAAAAATTTGTTTTCTCATGGCTCATTGATGGGTAATGAATTTCAAAAGCGAATTCAAAATCATTAAAATTCATATTGTTAACGTTGATCTTTCCACTACTCTTAACTTCCGGTTAAGTATACTCAAGAAAGGGTGAAGTTGGTGAGGCGATTGGATTTGCTCTTCATGAATTTGAGATGTAGCTTTGTCTCATGCTATTGTATATCACTACATGCCAGTGCTCGGATGCGATAACCGACATTTTTCCGTATTATTTTTGTTCAATCCTTTTTGAAAAGAAAAAGAAAGATGGATCTACTTTACAAATTAAACATATGAATTTAGGGAAAACATGTGATTCACGACAAATTCGGTAGTCGCAATTACAGAAATACAAAATCATGAATAGTTAAAATAAACCAATTGTCATTACTCAATGTGGTACGATTCCACTAATAAACGGCAATGACTAGTTGCGCTTCACATTTTAGGGTGTCAAGTGCAACATTTCTCAAAATTCGGGAGCAAAAATGCAAACTTTCCAAGAAAGAAGAACATTGCCACGCAGAGAGAGAGAGAGACAGAGAGAGAGAGAGTCATATCACCGGATGATCGCAATGGCATTTGTAGGAGACGACGTGTGAACAGACAGATGCTCTGTTCCAAGAAAGTCCGAATCCTTTGCGCTCGTTGTTGAAGCATACCCATCAAGAATACCCTTTTCACATGTAGCAGCAGTTGCAATCAAGACCACCCAACAGCATGAACAAGAAGGGGTTGGCCATCTTGATGAGAGCCAGGATGAGGCCCAGTGATTCCAGCAGCAAGATCTCTCTTTCCCCTCTCGCTGTAATCACTTCCCAGTCTTTCTCTCATGTTGAGGTTCTTTTGATGTTTCTTGGGACGTGTCTGGATTTCCCATTTCAGTATTGTCGCAGCGACCTCTGGCGATGCTGCATTTCTTGATTGTTGGACATGGAATTCTCAGTTTGTCGGGAAAAGTTGATCTTTTTCTTTTCCTTTGTTTCTTTTTTGGTTTCGGAGTGATTGGAGAAGATGATGAAGCTGTTCTCTTTTGAATTGATTACGCAACAGGAGAAATTGAACCGGGCGACACCTGATAGTCAAGCAAATCAATCCGGTGGAAGTGACATGGAACCTGCTTCAGATAAAGGAAATGATCAGACCAACTTCTCATGCCAAAATAAAAGGTTTTCTGATAATTCTCTTTGTTAAAGAAAATAAAGAAATGGTTTTGCGTCTACTTTTTTGGACCCCACTTGGTGGGATGAGGTTCAGTTTTTGGTTGTCGAGGTCGTTGTTGAGTTCTTCAACCTGGGTTGAAGAGATAGTGTTGTGAATTTTACGGACAGGGCGTTTGAGCTTGTGAAGGAGTCGATGCACTCGGCAATATCGATGAACAAAACAGAGGTTTTGGATGCTGTGCTCAATGATTTCACGGAGGTGGGATGAGTGGTTTGACCGATTGTTAATCAAATTTGCAAGGCAATATACAGTTATACTTTTCGGGTTCTCACAGTGTCAAAAATGAAAAATGTAGGGTTATGTTAGCCTTTCTGGAGAAAGCCGTAAGGCGTTGTTGCTTTTGCTTGCCAAAGAGTATGATCTCAATAGAGCACAAGTGCGGGAATTGATAAAGCAGTATCTCGGACTTGAGCTTCCAAAAGGTTAGAAATTTGGTTTGCATGTGTCTATCAGTAATCATCATTCTTGTATGTGCTCTTGTTGGGAAATTAGCGATTGTTTGGAACTTTGACATTTTAGCTGATGCAGCTGAAGAGGGTAATGTTGTGGAGGAAAGCTTGCTTTCTCCGTTCTATCGTATAGAGAGAAACTTGAGACATGCTCTTAAGCCAACATATGAAGTTCTTTTTGAGAGATTGAACACGCATCCTGGAGGGTTGAAGTTCTTGTCTATCCTTCGAGCTGATATACTGTCGATTCTCGCGTAAGGTTATGGTTCATATTACATAAATGATTTGGTTATATATGGCCACGACAGCTTCTAATCTTTTGGTGAAGTCGATTCTTTCACATTGTTTATGGACGTCCGTACTGTATTGAGCAGTAAAATAGCACTTTTTACTATTTAAATTTTCTAATTTGTGATTAATTGTGAAGTACATGCATTTATATAAAAAGGACAAGTGCTTCAGGCCTAATTGGGGATCTGATTTTGATTGGAATAATCTTCATAAAAACAGAGAGGAAAATATACCATCCCTGCGAGCACTGGATTCCTATTTGAAGGAGAAACTTGGCACGTGGCTTAGTCCTGCTGCTTTAGAGCTTCATCAAATCACATGGGATTATCCTGCTTCTTTGCTAGAAAAGATTGTGGCCTACGAGGTTTGTTCTCTTATTCTTTTCCTACCTCTGGAGTGTGATGGTTAAGGGCCTTTCTGAGTTATTTTTTTCACTACAGGCTGTGCATCCTATCAGCAATCTTCTAGATCTTAAGAGAAGGTTGGGCGTGGGACGTCGTTGTTTTGGATATTTACATCCAGCAATACCTGGTTAGATCTTCAACTTTCGATGCTTCCTATCAATGCTCATCCTTTTTTATGCACTTATTTGCCAGTTGTGTGTTTTTTCTCATGTTCCTTGGCCGTTACAAAATAATAGCTAGCACTGAACAGTACATATGATTTCATAAGTTGGAATTTACTTTGCTAGCCCTTTTAAGGTATCTCCTTGTTAAGTATGCCCAATCGGCAGTACAGAATATGAAAGTGCATTGCTGGACTACATTTTGATGTAATTACAATACAGCTCCCTTCACAGCTGGTTTTGCCGGGGTGTCTAAGAGTCAAAGGTTGTCAATTCGACCATCAAATGATGTTTATTTCTTTGGGTGGCTTGGTTTCTTAATAAGTTGGTTGCAATTCACATCTTCCTTGAGCCCCGTTCTATTCCCAAGCATTTTAGCATCACGTACTTACATTTTTATGATCTCCAACCTCCAAATGAGATAACTTCCACAAATGCATGAAATTTGAGTTTCCGGGTGTAAGGAACACTAGAGTGATTGCTCCTGCATGTAATCTTTTTGCAGGAGAACCTCTCATATTCATTGAAGTTGCACTTTTGAAAACTGTGGCTCAGACAATACAGGCATGTCGTACATGATGTGAATTTTCTAATTGTCAGAGATCTCTATATTTAACTCTTTCATTGGACGACAGGAGGTTTTGTGGGATGATCCTCCCATACTTGAGCATGAAGCAACATGCGCATTGTTTTACTCTATATCGTCAACTCAGGTTGGCTTATACATTCCTTAGTTTTCGCTTATATGAAATATAGAAATCATAAAGCACGTGATTGTCAATATTTATACTTATCAACAGGATTTATTGGATTGCTTACAAATTTTAGATCATGTTTACCTCAATACTGTCCTTTGTAGCATGTAATCTGGATCTATCTGGATGCCTGAATTTAGCAATTAGAATCTGCCAGTGGGAGTTTATGGCTTTTCAGTTAAACTGTAAACTACCATGCTTCAAGTTTGCGCTATCGAAACGAGAAAAGTTTGGAAATAGATAATTTTGAACTCAAGCAGTTGTATAATTGTTGGTGCTGGGGATTGTCCAAGCAGCCATGAGTCATGCATATGATGAAATACACCTATGGTGGTTCAATGACTACACTAGTATCTACTGTTTTTATGGCCGAATTCAAAAGATGCTTTTACATGCCTAATAGTATGCACACATGGAAATGTTGCAGCCTGGTTTGACAGGGATCAACCTTGGAAAGTTTCTTATTAAACGAGTCATCACACTGGTGAAACGAGACATGCCTCAAATTTCTGTGAGTATTTCCAGTATCAGTTAGAACTTGCATACATGTGTTGTATGAGAGAGTGTTTGCTTATTCTTCAATATGTAGGACTGAGAAGTTGAGTGACCAATGTTTTATGCTGCTTATTTGTTTGCTGTTTTGTTATATGTTAAGCGATACCTAGTTTTCAGACTCTTTAACTTGGGTTTAATTGGTTTAGAGAAGAAAGCTCAGTCGATTAATTCCATGACTACTTTAGACTTGCTATCAAGTTCTTTTTTGGCCCCATTACTGACAAAATGAAGATATTGCTCGGTTTGTTTCGCCTTCATAAATTTCTGGCTTTTACAATCTTTTGTGTGAGAAGTCATTTACCAATTCACCTTAGTCTGTAATAGTTAGAAACTATGATACGAAGTTTATGAAGGTCCTTCACTGGCATTGGATAGGAATCTCTTACTCATGATTGGCACAACAGTTCAAAAAGGGGTTACAATGCCGTGAGTAGAGTTACTTGTTAGTAGTCTGACATTAAGTGAGCTTGAGCCACATTTTAATTAATATATGAGATAGTATTAGAGTTCACGGCATAGGGGTTTTGATGCACTTTCATGCAAGCCCAGGAACCATCTCCATTCCATAATCAAAAGTATTTTTTTTCTTTCTAATTTAGACAGTCAAGAGTAGCCAACATCAGTTATTTTTTTTATCTTCAATGGACTGGCAAATAAAGAAACATTCCTGTGGAAAGCAGTTTTATGCTAATTTCTGACAGTCCATATCAGATAAGTTCCAAATCCTAATATTTCATTTTTTATATTTCTCTCTGAATAGTGCCACCATTAATGAACCTCAAAATAGCAAAAAAGAAAGATCATGATTCTTAACCATGTTCTTTAGAACTTAAATTTCTTGAAAGCTTTTGCCTCCCTCTGATGCTCAGTTTTATGATTTTTCCCCTGAAATGTTCTTCAACTGCCTCGTGAAGCTTGTCACTTTTCCCATGTAGATATTTGCTACTCTCAGCCCAATCCCAGGGTACATGCAATGGCTACTCTCTAAGTTGGCATCTCAATTAAAGCTGGCCGAAACAGATGATGCCACACGTACATCATCTGATCAATCTGGCTCATCATTCTGCGAAAATATACTTGAACCAGAAGAGGAAAGGGCGCTCTTGAAATTGTCTGAGTAAGCCTTTTCTTCTATTATATCATAAGCTTTTGGTGCGCTCAATTCCCGGTTCATGAAACTTTGAGAGTAATCTTGTTGAGCTTCCTCTGATCATTTTGTGCGTATGATGAAACACCACGCGTCTGTCATCACCTAGTTACCTTAAGTACTGTTTCGAAGCACGATGTGTGGGCTCGATCGATCAATTTTTTTTTTTTGTATTATGGATCATACACATGGGTTGGTCCCAAGTATAGACTGTTCATGTTTAAAACAGCTTGGAGGAGCTTATCTCACGATTTATGTCCCGTAAGTACTATTTTATACAATGGTAAATTGACCCAGAGCTTGAGATTTAAGACTAGAAGATGGACCAATTGTCTGTGCAGTTGAGCAGGGATTGATCAAGGATGTGGTATCATTTCTTGTGATTAAGATTTCGACTCATCGTCTACTTAGTACTTGACATGTTATGCAACAGTAGATAATAGAAAGATTTAAACCTTGGAGTTCCTCCATGGTTAAATTACTTTCTGCCTCTTAATTGCAAATATTTAGTTAACTAGTCAATCATAGCTCTGCGCTATATTTAAAGGACGAATGTTCTGGAGGCCTTATATGATCTACGGAAATCTCTTTTTCTGTTGGATAAAGTTGTTGCTAGTCTCGGTCCATCCCTGATAAAACTTATTCAGTGTCTTCTTTTTTGTGAGCATTTTAGTTGCTTATCTGAGATCTTTTTCCTGAATCAACAGATTGTGATTGGTAATGTCCTTTTCAGAATAAATAGCTGTTCTTGGTCAGTTTCTCCTCCATGTTCATATAAATTGTTGTGTGCCACAAGGTGAACTCTTTGGGTCGGGTTGCAGGGAATACAAAGCAATGAAAAATGGAATGGAAGTGATGTTTAATTTGCTGACCACAAATGACTACACATGGGCCAACTCACCTGAAATGGTTTCAGTATTGAAGCCTCCACTCATGCGGCTCTGTGCCAGGTAAAATTTTTTCTCTCCAAACTCGAGTATGTGCCTGGTGTGTTAGTAAAATCAATTTTATGGTGGAAACAAGTATCACATAGTATTGCTGAACAATATTGATTTGCAAAATGTAACAGTGAGTCAAGTTCTGGTATTGGGTGAAGTGCTATTACCTGCCATTCAATTTCAATTTCTGTGCAGATGATAGTGGCAATGTATATAAAATATATGAAAGTTGGTTGAATGACTGCAGGTACCTTTTGCAAGAGAAAAAGAGAGGCAAGGCATTAGACTCTGTGGCCAATTTTCACTTGCAAAATGGAGCGGTAAACTGTTCAAACTTAAATCTTTCGTTCTAAAAGTTAAAATTTCTAAATGATCTAGAAAAATAAACATTCAAAATTTTCTATTAACTTGCTCTTTCCTATTTTTTTCCTCAATTGGGGAACAGATGGTTGAAAGAATAAATTGGATGGCAGATCGGTCAGAGAAAGGACAGCGACAAAGTGCTGGCATCATGGTAAACTATGTGTATAGGTAATTGTCTCAAACCGATGTCCCTGAAAGTTTTTGTGTCAAATGAGCAGTTCAAGGATGAGGAAGCGTAGCTGAGACATTGTCTCGGCACCTGAATAATAAAACCAGGCTTCTCTCCAGATTTTGCCTATGCCAAGGGGTGCAAGCAAGTCAAGCTACTTGTGAGCTACTCGTGCTCGACTTTTTCACCTATTCAAGATTGGCTCCATTTTTTTCGAGCTCACGTCGAGTTCAACTAGCTTGAGTAGCTTGTCGAGCTGAGTTCAAGCTTAAAGATACTTGACTTTATTGGGCCGCGAGCCTCATTGAGTAGCCCATTAATTTTACTATGTAATTATCCTTTCACCATTTATTATTATTTTAAGCACAAATAAAAAGGGTGAGTGCTAGTATTCTGAGCCAAGTCAAGTTTGACCAAGCTCAGAAAAATAATGTTGAGTTTTATATACTTAAAATTGAGTCAAGCCGAGTTGAGCTCGATTATCTCGAGTTCAAGCTTGACAAGAAGTACTCGATCAAGCTCAAGTTGAGCTTTGAGATTATGAGTTGAGTTGAGTTGAGCTTTGAGCCTGGCACTATGTCGGCTTCACTCAACTCGATGCACTCCTCAATCTAGATGAAACGGTATAAAGTGCGAAACACATAAAAAAGGGTCACACTTGCTTATATCAACTTGTTGTCATGTGTCGAGTTCAGTATTTTTTATTTGGTCTTCATTTTAAGAAGATGATGTGAAGTTATCAACTGCAGGCTGGAGAACATTGAGGAAAATGCTCAGTCATATTTCAGTACAGGGCAAATACATTCCTCAGATGACATCCTTGAATATGTAAAGGTAGTATTCATTTTCCTTGGACTATCATGATTCTATGCATTTATCAGCATTGAGAGCTCGAGGTTGGCACTAAGCTTTCCTCTTCCCCGTCTGCTTATTTTGTGGATCTGCTTGTCTATAGGGGGTGGAGGTATGAATAATGCAGCTGGGAAGGTTGCATAGTAATCCAAGTAAGTTGTTTTTGCGCATCCGAAGGAGAATATGAGCGAGCTTAGTTATGCAAGAGCATTGCTCATCACAATCAACTCACAGGGATGGTAGCAACATATAACTCCGGAAGCAATACCGTAATTTAGGTGTTCTATGGTATTTCTCATTGTATTCAAACCATTAATGGAGGTTTAAGATATGACCTTTTAAAGCATGTTCATTTTCTCATGAATGTCCTGCCTGTCCTTGAGAAACTAGCAATTGGACGAGAGGAGTCCATACATCATATTAATTGCATACGAAAAGACAATATCTCATCCAACTGAGTTGACTTGAGTGGACGATATGACATTCTTTGGGAGCATCGAAGAATTTCTCGAGAAAGCAATTTATCGTTCTAAAAGAGGAATGTCATGATAAAAGAGACTGAAAAAAGATCTGGGAATATCCAGGGAAGAATCTTCTTCCAAGTAGCCTTGTTACATTTGAGAAAACAATGTCATTTTCGTCGTCCGATATTTTACGACTTTGGACAGATTGCACCCTTTCATTTCTTTGGATGGTTCTTCAAAGTAGAAGCATCTCCTTTTCAAATTGAGACAGAAACTTCGAGTTTCTACGATGTACCATTTGAAAACTCCTTTTCAAATGGTACATTGTAGTTCTCACATCGTAGACCCCGCCCCAACTCTATCTTGAAGATGGTGCATAGGTAGTCTCTGAGGAGGCGAGCGAAGCCGCCGATCCCAAGGCTGCTCTTCCAAAATATTCATATTGCTTTATTAGGTAGTAGATGCGTTGTTAGATTCAGAGAAGTTTGAGGTACTTAACAAGTACCATTATGGGTTTGATGAAGACACTGATCTCCCAAGCTTCGGAAACTCTTATGGCACTAATTCAATTAATACATCAAATCGTCTCGAAAGAACTTGCGCCGGTTACTTTCTTGGAAGCAGAAGTAGCTCACTTTCAACCACATATGCAGAGAGATGGCGGGATCGATATCCCTCCATGATACAAGCTCTGTCGGACTTTATCGTAGGAGAAAGGAAAGTTCTCACATATGAATCTTCATCTATTGATCTCCTTCTATGCAAAGTTGAAATCGCTATACAATATAGTACGATGGCAACGAACCGAACTGCGTGTATGGCCTAAAAGCACACATGAAACGGACCAGAAAACCGATCACTTCCCTCTCTCTGTTTCCGCATGACTAGTTTCCAACACGTACTCCCTCATGAGCCTTGTGTTAGCTTCATCCATCACCTGCCAATTGAACAATCACCACCCCCATGAATCATCGAAATCAAACAGGCCTCCGAAATGGGAAAGTTGTACATAAGAAGAACATCGCCTTTTACCTTAGAAGCTACTCGTCTCAGGTTATCCCACTCGAAATCTTGCTTGCAATATGCCGATCGAACCTGGAACATCGCGCAAGTCGATTAAGTAAATAGATGTTGTAAACAATGAAATAGGAAGAAGGAAAGGAAAGAAGAGAGCATCGGCTTACCTCTAAAATGCGCAAAGCTTCGCAGTTTGGAAGACAAACCATGATTCACCAGAACCAAAGCTCAAGTCAAGTTCAATATCATTAGCAGGAAAGACAAAACACAGTCTTACATTACATTCGATGTTAGAATCATCGGCTTCCTTAGAGTTCGAGTTAAATAACGTCGGCGAGAAGATAAATTTCCATAACAGATTAATCCAGAGGGATATAAGGAAGAAACTAACCTAAGCTCTGGTGCCTTGAGGATTCTCTCATCAAGTCGGCGCAGAATTTGTCCCCGTCGTTCAAAGAGTGCCGGCTCAAAAACTCTGCCAGCTCCTCGTACGCTTCGCGGTTATAGGTCTGCTCTGGGAAATCAACAGTAACAGATAAAATTGGCCCAAACATACATGGCACTTCACAAAATTGCTACAGTGCTGTGTAGTAGTGGCTATGTTCATTCGTGTCAGCCTATGTTTTGTGCCACAAGACAGCAACAGACGCCGGATTTTTGTTCAAAGTGCACACCCTTGCACATAATTCAGCAGTTCTGATAGTTTTAAAGCTCTTGAAAGTTCATAATTGCCTTAAAAACATGAACCTGGATAGATCCAAGCAACCACTTATCCATGCACACACACTTGGTAGTTGTTACAGCCCTCGAGTTGAGCCGACACCATTGTTAATCTATCGAAAAATTAGAACAAGCACGGTTCACTGATAAGACCATCCGGCATCAGTCAAAATTCTCACGCCTCAAGGTGGTAAAGCAAATAGAAAGCAAAAGAACCTCAAGCTGCGCGCTGACGATCCTGACGGCGATATAAGTGAAGAACTTGTGCAGATGGTTTGCCGCTTTCTTCTCCGGCGATGCTTCTCCAAACCCTGCAATGCGAATTCATCAATATACTGATCAAACGACTGATCGAGAGAGAGAGAAAAGGCAGAGAGATGGAGAGAGCATGCGAAACGGTACTTACCGGGGACGTACATCTTGTGGCAACGGATGCGAGCGGGGTGAGAGCTCCGACGCTTGAAGAGCGACGAAGCGGGACGGGCTTCGTGTCTGTCGGGTCTCCGAGAAAGCAGGGAGAGGCTCCGAGAAAACGGCAGGATCGTGCAGGACTCCATGGCTGGTCTGGAGCTCAAAAAAGCTTGGAGCCTTTCGTTATCTTGGCGTGTGATTTTGTAATGAAGCTGCCAATGCAAATATCTGCAGTGGCCTTTGCGGAACATATCTTCGAGTGCACACGTGGAAGGGCTTGAGCGGTGTTCCTCACGTGCCAGGAGGACCTGCTGGTGTTGACTCAATAGCAATAAAAGCCTACTCATTCCATAAGACTGCCATGCCCCCTGCTATGCCTATTGGGGTTCACCGCAAAACTTTTCTGAAAGTGTTCTTGTTCTTGATTTTTAGTATCCATTAAGAATAGCACACTCTTGAGCCATGAGGGCTTTAATGGCTTGGATTGTCAGGGGTGTGCAATTCCAGCATATAAGCTTCATTTGTAATCCCGTGACTTATTAGGGCCAGCCACCAGAGCCCGTCTTTAGTCCACTGCTACCATTTGGAACACGAGTTTTCAGCAATTAAATTTAATCAAGTAATGACTAACTAGAAATCTGAGGTTCATAAGGGTTATATCTTCTAACCTTCTTGCTGTCTGGAATTTTTTTGCCCTCTGAATTCTTTCTTTTGAAACTCTTCTGGGCCATGGGTCGAGTGAAGCACCCTGATTTGGACAGGGGTTGAAATATGAGTGGAAGGATCTGAGTCATTTGCCTGTCATGCATTACTGAGTAGATTTCCTCAAGAACTATACCATTTTCCTTTTCTTTCTGACTGTTGTTTGGCTGCTTTTGTGGGCTGGATTCACCTCTGTCATAAGGCACAATTTGTCCCGAATGCACTGGAGTTTTCGAGATGAATTCATTTTCAATATTTTCTTCATCCTTTCTTACATGAAACAACTTCCAGTAGGGACTATATTCACGAACCTCTGACTTGAGCAACTGGCCAAAAAGGCATTCATTTTCTGAGGAAAAACTATCCTCATTATAAGCCACCTCTTAAAAGTATTTGGTATAGTGTCCCATATTTCCGCAGGAATAGCATTAACGGGGAAGTCTCTCGCACTTACAATCTAGTCATGGTTTCTTCCCTTCATTGCTAGTTATGATTCCGCATTTTAATGGGGATGATAGATCTAGAGTAACTCTCGCCCTCTCCGATTTTAATGGAGGCAAAACCCTTAGCTTCAACCTTCACTTCGGAAACAAAGCCAATATTATACGCAGCTCGGCGAACCGCTTCCTCTGAAATCCATTTGAGGAGAGAGCCCATGGATTTGAACCCAAAAAGTGCAGGAGTTAAACTCATAGCCATAAGGAAGGGTGTTTGGTTCTCATGACTTCAGCTATAACAGATGATTAGCAAAGGACCAAGGCCCAAACTCCACCACCCTTGTTTTTTTTGGCAGCCTCAGAATCGAAGGTAAAAGCAAACACACCTGGTTTCCATTTGGGTGAATGCTACATTTTCAATTCTCCAACCTTTCCTCATGGTGTTTTGGAAAGCTTGGAAGTTAACCAAAGAGAGTGGGTCTACATTCCTTCAATTTGTCCTTTGATACCACACCAGCCATAAACGTAATGCCATTCGCAGCTCAGCTTCGTCTTCTTCATCCATTAGTTTCTGGGCGATTGACTGCAGGACTCTTGACAAGATGAAACTTGATTCCCATTCACTCTCTACGATCTTGAGCACATCGTTCTTCCAGTTTTTTATTCCTCATGGTTAGGTATCAAACCCAAGATTTGTTCTTCATCAATCGGTACAAAGATTTTAGATTCGTTCTTGTCATGCTTTAATAAGCAAAACATCACTTGGTGGAGTTGAACATGAGCAGAATAGTTCATTTCGCAAATCACGTGAGGCATTAAACTGAAAAAACAAAAACCAGGCGCTCACCCGATGGGTAAATCCTGATTTTCTCGAACATTCAACGGTTCGACCGTCGACTAAAACTGTAATGCATTTTTCATAATCCCATCCTATTGATAGAAGGATTGTTTTATTAGATCCTTAACACAATTAAAAAAATGTGATAAACAGAATTAATCACAATTCAAAAAATGCAGTGGCCTACATGACATAACTTGAAAAATCTTCCGGGCCACCATAACGTTTGAACTATCATACGAGAACAGGTCATTCTTACATGATGCATGGCCAAGAAGATTATTAGAATAATATAGATGCATCGTCTTGGACGGTATCAATCATTGGAAAGTCCCATGATTCCTTGAATTATATTTTATCAAATCCGAGGAGAGTGTGTGTGCGGTTGAAACATCAGATTTCAGAGCGAATCATCGACCAAGGTGACGACAAACATCACCTGAACCTGCTGACCCTTGACCACCTTCTCTTTCCTCTGTATCTAGACCTTCATTCCTCACGGGTCAACTCATCCCAACTCGGTGGACTCACCCCCACTCAGATGCTAGTGCTCCCCGAGCTCAAAGCTTCCCTCGCTCCGCTAAGATGATCGGAGCACGATCGTCGGCGAAAACGACACCGACCCGGTTCGTGATACTAGCCTTCCAACTCGTTTTGATCCTCTGTTTCGGAGCTGAGGCCAAGTGCAGGCATGGCTGCGAGCTGGCCGTCGCGTCGTACTACGTGTGGGAGGCGTCGAACCTCACTTACATCAGCAACCTCTTCAACAGGCCAGTCGCCGAGGTCTGGCGCTACAACCCCAGCGTCTCCGGCGGGGACGCCGTCGCCGCCAGGACGCGGGTCAACGTGCCCTTCGCCTGCGACTGCCTGAACGGCGACTTCCTCGGCCACACCTTCACGTACGTGACCCAGTCGGACGACACGTACTATGGGGTCGCCATGTTCAAGTACTCCAATTTGACGACCGTGGAGTGGATGCTCCGGGTCAACGGGTATGACCCCTCCCATATACCGGACGGTGCCGTGATAAACGTGACGGTGAACTGCACGTGCGGGGAACCTCGTGTGTCCAGGAGCTACGGAGCGTTTGTGACATACCCGCTCCGGCCGGGGGACAACTTGGCGGGGTTGGCGGTGGAGTCGGGCCTGCCCACCCGGTTGCTGGAGCTGTACAACCCGGGTTCAGACTTTAGTGGAGGGACGGGGCTGGTGTTTGTGCCGGCTAAAGGTTGTACCTTTATTTGATCTTTTGAATTATGAAAATATTCGTATTATTCATGGACTACGGTAAAATTCATTTTAATCAAGATGATAACCATTTCCCATGAAATGACTTGACAGTTGCTGTAAAAGGCGATATTGTTCAATGGATGGAAAACAGGTAACATCTAATAGATTGGAGAGTGTCGAGTGGACCGAGTACATATGTGCCGAATTCGTCCTAGCCGTGAGGCCATGTGTGTCTCATGTGGTGTCCACGCAATCGAATAGTGTGGGTAAAAACCGAGTTTACATGCATCCGAAGCGCCCCAGAAAAGCAACGCGGTTTAAGTCTCATGAATTCCTGACAAAAATTCTCATCGTGACATGCCATTTCGTCTGCAATATCTCCTTTTCCACATATGTTGACTGAAATGCACGGCCATGAATATCCATATTATAAGCTGACTGAGAAAAGCTTGGGACTTATTTGTGTTTGACATTGGAAAAGCTCAGCCGAACCCATTAACATGTCTCTCAGCAATAAGTCCTAGAAAACAAGTCTCTGCATTTTCCATTTCGGTCGCGTTCTGGGTCACATGACAAATAAATGGAAGACTTTTAACATTTGTGAAATGTAGCCTATGCTGAGTATATAATTCACCAAAACGAAAATGATGTTGGGAAGTGAAGAATGTTCGATTGCTGATACTGATTGAACTCGAAGCGAGAAAAAGGCTTAGAGATTATAGGATCTCCTATAGTGTTGTGGTATGATATGATCGTATGACTATAAGGAGAGTGCACTCTCTTCTTTATTAAGGTTTTGGTTTTCATCCTCAGTTTCTCATTAAGTTGTACCTGACACTATTTCGCATGAATTTTGCAGATCCAAGTGGGAACTACCCTCCATTGAAGTTAAGGTGAGTCCCAGTATCACAGTCTGAGAGAATGAATATAGAGCTTCATTACGATGTTTTCTTAGTTTCTCATAGATAATCTGAAGTTCCCGTTCTCTCTTTTGCAGACGAGGTTGTTGGATCTTTTATGAGCATTGCTTCCCTTATTGTAGCCTTGATCTCTAATTGCTTGAGGTCAAATGTCAGGATAGGCCTTAGTTCATCCTGCAAGTAACACTGGGTCTAATTTTGATCAGGAATCTCGAGCAAAGCCATCGCTGGCATAGTAATTGCAGGGGTAGCTGCGTTTGCATTGGCCGATTTTTGTTTCTGCACCGGTTTTTACCGAAAGAAGAAGGTGGTGGAGGCATTGACTCTTTTGAAAGCATCTGATGAGAGTTACTTCGAGCACGGACAAGGTCTTAATTCTGGTTCCAATTGATCATCTCACTAGAAACAGCAAATGCTACGTCACTAATTAGATCATATTTGTCACGGCTTTCTTATCTGTAAGCGCCGAGTTTTGTGTGATCCTTGACTATGTATTCTCAATAACATGTGGATCTAGGTTCAGAAGGAAAACCTTTGGAATCGGAACTTGTTGCTGGTGCTTCTCGTAAGCTCCCAGGTATCACGGTATACCGATCTGTAGAGTTCTCATATGAGGAACTAGCCCGGGCTACAAATGGCTTTAGTGGGGCTACTGTGATAGGGAGAGGTGGCTTCGGATCTGTCTACTATGCCGAACTGAGAGGCGAGGTTTGTTGCTCGCTCCCAAATCATTCTCACAAATTAAGTAGCAGGGAAAAAGCTGACCCAAAATGTGAAAAGCGTTCTGAAAAACATAAAATATTCAGCAACAATAGGAAACCAGAAATTAAGGAACAGCAAGTTGAGAGTGGCGAGAGTCGTGAGACTGAACACTTTAATGAAAGCTGGTGATGATAGCACTGATGTTAGACGTGAGAGTAAATACAGATAGAACGTTAAGCGAAATTTGTGTTTCTTAACTCTACTAAAGTGCTGGATGGGTTATTTCCCTTCCTCTCTTTCTGATTTTAGTTACGCTTCTGGTCTCATTTGATGAAGTTACAATCCTTTGTGACTAGTTATACGTGATGGTTTTCGTGAATCACCCATGAGACTTTACCATCACTTATTTTTCAATTCTTCTAGGGGGATTTTGAATGTGAGACTGATTGCCTGTGTTTCTTTGACAAGAGAAAAGGCTGATTTTGTGAAGCTGAAATGCAGAAAACTGCTATCAAGAAGATGGATATGCATGCATCAAAGGAATTCCTTGCGGAATTGAAGGTTCTGACCCGTGTTCATCACTTGAACTTGGTATGAGCTTTTCCTTCAATTGATCATTTCATGAACTCGGTACTTCGAAATTCGTCTGCTAAATGGTAAGGGGTGGGGGGGTGGGGTGGGGGAGGAGCGTGGGCGCTCACTCACTTTCTCCTTAAATGTATTCGAGTAGTTCCATGATTAAGATAGCAACTACTGCACCGGTTGAAGCAGATCTAATGTCAGTAAATGGGATTAATCCTTGGAATTCATGCAGTGATTATCTGGTAGAGAGATTTCACTCTCGTCTGTGTATATCCTGTTCTAGCTACCGGGAGGTGGACTTTCAACTATAAAAATCGACACGAACTTGACATCACCATATGAACATTAAGAATAGTTACTTCAAGAGTTCAATCGTCGTAGTCAGTGAATAGTAGTAAAATTACTTAGCCCGTGATGAGGAAAATACAGAAAGCTCCCGGTCTGCTTGACGTCGAATGATGATGCTCTATGAAGCAGAATGTTTAGTCATTACTAAGTAACATGCTTATATATATGCACTCAAAATATTTTACAGGTACGCTTAATAGGGTACTGTATTGAAGGTTCCTTGTTCTTGGTCTACGAGTTCCTCGAAAATGGGAGCTTATGTCAACATTTGCGAAGCTCAAGTGAGATGATCCTCCAGATTCATTTGGATCGGACATCTTCTACTTTTTATTTTCTTCTTATAACCTCCTTCTCTTCAACAGAGAATAAGCCATTGCTGTGGTCGGCTAGAATGAACATTGCCTTGGATTCTGCGAGAGGACTTGAGTATATCCACGAGAACACTGTCCCGGTTTACATACATAGGGACATCAAATCGGCGAACATTCTGATAGACAGAGACTTTCGGGGGAAGGTTTTAAAATTTCCCTACTCCAAGTGTATTTGTAACATGAAATTCTCTCTACCGTTGAAGCATTACCATGTCTACAGGTTGCCGATTTCGGTTTATCAAAACTGACCGAGTACGGAAGCGCTTCTTTACACACTCATCTTGTGGGTACCTTTGGATATATGCCGCCAGAGTAAGACTTACTTTCAAGTTATTCATGTTTATTAGAAACATTCGCAAATTTCATCATTTGAGAGGGCCAAAGATTGATGACGCCAGATTTGCTAACGTTATTGCTGGCTGAAATTTCTGTGATTCTGAGGTTAGAGTGGATTTCACCGGCAATGCTTTTGTGCAGGTATGCTCAATATGGTGATGTCTCCCCCAAAGTAGATGTATATGCTTTTGGCGTTGTGCTCTATGAACTCATATCTGCCAAACAAGCTGTTGTAAAGATGAATGGATCTGCAAGTGAAGCAAAAGGACTTGTTGCTTTGGTTGGTCCTCTTTAACTCGCGCCCTCATTTCTCTCTTATATTCTAACAGGAGTAACGTCCTAACCATCATAACAGCTTTTCTTGCACTGAATGTAACTAATGTCTTGCAGTTTGAGGATGTTCTAAATCAGCCTAATCCAAAAGATAGCCTCTGTAAACTCGTCGACCCCAGGCTGGGTGACAATTACCCACTGGACTCTGTTTATAAGGTACTATGGTAGCGTTAGACAAAGCGTTTTTCCCAAAAGGTTAAATTGTTAGGAAACGGGCTGTTAGCTAATTCCTAAACAGTTCTTTAGCTGATGATAATGGAGAAAGGTATTCTATGGAATTTGACATAGGCTTAGTTGGAGGACTCAACTATATCAATAGAATGATGGTCCACATACTCAAAAAGCTTTCTCAAGTGTTTGCATTGCAGATGGCCACCCTTGCTAAGGCATGCACCCAAGAAAATCCTCAACTTCGACCGACCATGAGGTCGGTAGTGGTGGCGCTGACGACACTTTCTTCTGGGACATTGGTTCCTTCTGTGAAGCCCATTCCTCCGTCAGTCTAATGTCAGGAAGGTAGTAGCTAGAGAGGCATCTTAAAGAAAAACATGCTTCATAAACACAAGCCCCAACTTGGCGTGCTGTTGGAATGAACTGTCCTCTGTGGGCATCGTATCGAGCAGCATAGGCTAAGTCCCTTTTCCTGCCTTTATCTTTGTCTCCGGATCAAATGTAGCTCAAAAAGCGGAAGTTCGAGATGCAACTTAGAGAAGCATAAGCTATATTGCTCAGATCAGGATCACAGACTATATTAAGTAGGATGATATTGGCTTGGCCTGAAGAGACTAAAGGTCAATAATGTTTCCATATATCTGTCAATAGGTGTTTATGCAGTAGAAAGGTAGCAGAATATATGATTGCTCTACTTTATTCATCTTGGCACTCAGCAGTTTTATTGTAAGCTTCTCGCATTTTAATTGTTAGTCGTCAGGAAAATCATGTACTGCAAATTTTCTCTTGAAATAAGATTATTTCTTCGTGTTCTCTATCAGTCGATGAAACTGATATTTGGCCAAAAAGAATCAATAAAACCAATGTAAAACGGCTAAAAACGTTTGGTTTTGCCTATTCTTTGTGAACTTTGTTCCACAAGTCACCAATGTTGTGGACTTCAGCTATTGTGAAAAAAAAAGGGGCCAAGTTTATAAGATGGAGTAAGCCGGAAGTAGAACTCTCTCTATAAACAAACAAACAGGATCAGGAAAAGAGGGGGAAAAGAAGGAAGGACAAGTTAAAGAACCAAAACGAGAAGAAAACAGACCAATGTGCAGGATTTGATGGAGACAGACAAAAAAAAATGATGGTAAGTCAGCATTAGAGAAAAATATAGGGAAAATAACACATATAGTCCCAGAACTTTGGCCCCAATATGTAATGTGATCCCTGAATTTTAGCTAAATGTGCAATGTAGTCTATAAACTTTTAATTTGTTAAATGTGGTTCCTGAACTTTTGGTACATGTTTAAACTAATCTCTAGACTATATGAAAATGTTCAATGTTATCATTTCATTAATTTAATTTTAGGGACAACATTGAACATTTTCATATAATCCAGATACTAGGTTGAATATGTACCAGAAGTTCAGAGATTACATTGAAAAAATCAAAAGTTCAGGAACTACATTACACATTACTCAAAGTTCATGAATTATTTGTGTCATTATCCCAAAAACATATTTGATAAGATTAGAAGGCCTCAATTCTTGACTGAGGTAGGGCCCACTAGGGCCCATCAAGCCCGAAGCACATTTGGGCGGGCCTAGGCAAGCGTGTTCTCTCTCTCGAACCCGACTCCAACCATATAGACCCGGTCGGGTACGCCTAGACCCGTTCATCTAATCAAGAAAAACACGATATTTTCTCGTATCAAGGGTGAGCCTAAATGAGGACTTTTAGGTTCGATACACGGCCCAATCATTGACCGCGGTCTAAGCGGAGGAGACACCAAAAGGTCACTTCCATCTCTCCAATGGAAGCAATTTGTCCCTCGTCTGGTCGAGCGCAAAACAACCACAGCCCAAAAGCCCAGATGCCCGAAGCTGGAGCGAAGGCCTTGAAACGTGGGACGGTGGGAAGCAAACCCACGACGACAGATGAAAGAAAACACCGAGGCTTTTTACCCGCCATTAACGATTGGGTTTCCTGCGTTATCTTGATTCTTTCGTCCCATCCTCTCTCTCTCTCATCTCCTCTCCTCCGCTCTCAACACACTCCTTCAAGAAAGATGATTACAAGCTCTCAGCATTTGCACAGCCAGCTGCTTTGCCAGTCTCCTTATCAGCCTCTTTCTTTCTCCTCCTTCGCTCAGGGCCACAGACCAATCTTTCCCAGAAAGTTAGTCCCCAGACACGCCGTCAAGAACAGATTCTTGGGTATTCACTTCGACGGTACGACCTGCAGAGGGAATGCTTATGGTAGAGCAAGAATCAGGAGTCGGGTAAGTGGTGAATTGACCGAGGTTGAAGAGCAGCAGCAGAAGCAAGAGCAAGAGCCTTTGGTGAAAAGAGCATACCCTTTTCATGAGATTGAGCCGAAGTGGCAAGAATACTGGGAAAAGAACAAAACTTTCAGAACCCCAGATGAGATTGACACGTCTAAGCCCAAGTTCTATGTCCTCGACATGTTCCCTTATCCCAGGTTTCTCTCTCTAGTTTCTTGTCGTCATCGTTAGTGAGTAATTGTGATGTCAAAGTTGGTAGCTTCACTAGGCCAAGGATGGGAATTGGGAAGCATGATTCGATTGAGTGTCTTGAGCAACTGGGGTTGGTTGTGATCAGTTCAATAATTTTAGGTTTATCCATTCGGACTGAATTCATCCTTTTGCTTGGTTTTCATGTTGTGTTCTTGGAAGTGAGATATGTTTTTTTTTTGCTAATTGATTGTTTTCAATTCAGTGGAGCGGGATTACACGTTGGGCATCCCCTGGGATACACTGCCACTGATATTCTTGCTAGATTCAAGAGAATGCAAGGCTTCAATGTTTTGCACCCAATGGGATGGGATGCGTTTGGATTGCCTGCAGAGCAGTATGCGATTGAGGTTTTCTTTTCGATTTTGGCTTGGTGATTACGTGCATTTTTGAAAAATTCTGCTGCGGTTATGTAATGGTTTGTAACAGGACTTTGTTTATGTGTTTGGCAGACCGGAACCCATCCGAAAATGACAACTTTGAGGAACATTAACCGATTTCGCACCCAGGTGACCTACTTTCCTCGTTTAGTGTAGGGCATTATCATAAAGCTGCATTAGCTTGGTCTTGCTTTGAATTGTGTGGGAAAGAATCTGGGGTCTAGACTTGCCATTGAAATTTTTTTGTGACCTCTTTTCTCACTTGGAGACACTTTGTTTTGGCTTCTTGGTCACATGTACTAGTAAACTGCAAAGAGGGGTTTGATCATCTGAGAGGTGTGTTAGCTGTTTGATTGTGATTCATAGCTTAGAAAGTGGTTTGGATATTTCTAGGGTACTATTAGCGGTAGTCAGAAAAGCTAAAATAGCCTCAATCAATCCAAAAGAATATCCGAGAAGGACTCAACAAAGTAAAACCTTTTAAGGAGGTTCTTATGGAGCATCCAATTAATGAAAGTAAGAGCATTCACAGATGCTTCTTCATATATATACTCTGTTTACTTCTGATGCAGGAAAAAATTTTGTGGCTACTACTTTATGGTTTCATCATTGACACTGTTTAAAGCAGTTTCTAAGCTTCTGTTATGTGGCAAGCTATGGTCTTAAATTCGGGCACTTGCACTGTAATTGGAATTGCAGCTTAAATCACTGGGTTTCTCCTATGATTGGGATCGTGAAATTTGCACAGTAGAACCAGAATATTACAAGTGGACCCAATGGATTTTTCTTCAGCTTTTCAAGAGAGGATTGGCATATCAGGTACTTAAAACCACTTGCTTCTGTCTGAATATTCAGTATTTGTTTGAAATGTTCATTGTCCAAGTGTTTACTTGTTCAGGCTGAAGTGCCAGTAAATTGGTGCCCTGCTCTTGGTACTGTATTGGCTAATGAGGAGGTGATAGATGGTGTGAGTGAGCGTGGCAGCCATCCAGTTATAAGAAAGGTAAACAATGATATACTGGGATATAGGAAACAATAAGACCTTTTTAAGCTTGGTTACAATCTTGATTTCATCATTTTGAATGGTTTCATAATTTTACAGTGTCATTGTTTATTACAAGCAGCCAATGCGGCAATGGATGCTCAAGATTACTGAATATGCTGACCGTCTTCTTGAAGATCTAGATGACCTCGATTGGCCTGAAAGCGTCAAAGAAATGCAAAGAAATTGGATAGGGAGATCAGAAGGTGCTGAATTAAAGTTCCGTGTTGTTGATGGTGATAAAATGGAAAGAAATCTAGAGCTAACTGTTTTCACTACCAGGCCTGACACAATCTTTGGAGTAACGTAAAACTTCTTCTTCCTCATATTAGCTGCACAGGAACCCTTCCATACCGAATTTGGTTGGATTATTGCATGCATTCATCCATGCCTTTTTCTTTCAGGTACTTAGTTGTTGCACCTGAGCATCCTTTGTTGTCGGCATTTGTCTCTGAAGCCCAATGTGGTGATGTATGTTCATTGTCTTCTTATTTTGAATTCGTATTTGTTTCTTTTTAATGGTAAGCAGACTTTTAACTTTGTATTCTGCTGCAATAGGTGGAGGAATACAAGGACATAGCATCGAGAAAGAGTGACCTCGAGAGAACTGAGCTCCAGAAGGAAAAATTTGGTGTCTTTAGTGGTCGCTTCGCCGTCAACCCAGCTAATGGTGAAGCAATCCCTATATGGGTTGCGGATTATGTATTGGGGAGGTATGTATCGCTAGCTGATTGTATAATTTCACCTCTTTGAAAGATTTAGAGTAAGTCTCATTGCCAAAGTAAAACATTGGAAGCATTTTCTTAGCAAATGGTCTCTATGACTTTTATTCCCCGTTACTTCTCGTCCACATGTTTTCTTGTATTTTCAAGTTGGTTCTCTTTCCAGATAGCACATCATAAAATATGTGCATCACCTACACTTTCTGCTCCTGGCAGTTATGGTACAGGAGCGATAATGGCTGTACCAGCACATGACACGCGGGATCACGAGTTTGCTCTAAAGTATGACATCCCCATTCATTGGGTAGTGACTCCTGATGGGGAAAGCAGCCCTGATTCCAAGGTGGCTTACTCTGGTGAAGGGATAATTATTAATTCCTCGGACTCGACGTCTAGGCTTGACATCAATGGTTTGCTGAGCGGCGAAGCTGCTTCCAGAGTCACTGAATGGGCTGAGAAGACTGGCAATGGGAAGAAGAAGGTTCAATGTTCTCTTTATTTAATACATTTTCCATGTGATTAAAAGGGTTGGGCTAGGGGTGGTTCAAATTCACAGTGAAATGATTGGAGTACCTGTATTTGCTTAAAATTTTAACTTTACAGGTGAACTACAAGTTGCGGGATTGGCTCTTTGCTAGACAACGGTACTGGGGGGAACCTATACCCATCATTTTCTTTGATGAAACCGGTGAGAGTGTCCCACTCAGCGAAACAGACCTGCCTCTTTTGCTTCCTGAGTTAGATGACTTTACACCCACGGGGACGGGGAAACCACCATTGTCGAAGGCAGAGGCGTGGGTATGTTTTCTGTCACCTAGTCCACTTATTTCGCTTATGAAACATTTTTTTCCAGCTTCTTCTGCTAGGGTTCTGCTGAATTTAGTTTCTTGTTAGGTTCGAACCTTGGATCAATCATCCAGAAAAATTGGTAGAAGAGAAACAAGCACCATGCCACAGTGGGCTGGTTCTTGCTGGTAATGATTTTGGTGTGGTCTGCAGCAACTTTTTGAACTTGTAAAGTACAGGTATTAAATGGTCTTAAAAAGGGTTTGGGATTTGACTTTGTGCATTTCCGTCTTCAACCAGGTATTATCTGAGATTTATGGATCCCAAAAATTCCAAAGAATTAGTCTCTAAGGAGAAAGAAAAGTAAGATCAACCTCTAAACTTCATATTCTTCCACCAGTTTAATATTCTTTGATTGGTCTAATGCAGTGATCATGCATCTTATGTTTGCTTTACCATGTTAAATTTCATATTATTAGCTTGTCTCAGGTACTGGAGCCCAGTTGATGTGTATGTCGGTGGTGCTGAACATGCTGTACTCCATTTACTTTATTCTAGGTTCTGGCACAAGGTTTGTGATTTGGACTTCTCTTGCCTTTGTCTCTGGCTTAGGTTGTCTCATGCTAACTAACTAACAAACGGAAGAAACGATGGGTAAGAGACAGGATTATACCAAAAACATGTGCTTATGTGGTTACGCCTTTTAGTATCCCAAATTACCTTGACCCAAAGCGTTGTATCATGATTGTCAGTTGTTCTTTTTTATAGGAAGTGGTTCTTAGGGCAGTCTTGGGCTTTATACAGAGAGCATAAGATGAAAGTTTAGAGATCAAAACTAAAGATATCTGGAATTGAGTGGGTCTTATTAGCTTAGATCTACATGGGTCCAAGCTCTCTTGGGTAGTTGTGCTGGTTAAAGTTGGTATGGAAGGGCTTTTAGGCTGTGGAACATGTGCACTATTATTAGGCAGAGTGTGGCTGCCTGTGGTGTCATGCTGATGTTATTTAATTCAGTCTCATACTTATCTGCTGGATATGTTTTAGGTTCTATACGATATTGGTATTGTTTCCACGAAAGAGCCTTTCAAGTGTGTTATAAACCAGGGAATCATTCTTGGCGAGGTAAGTAATAATTGTTTGTCCATATTTTCTTCCATCAATGCATTCTATCCCGCGCCTGAGTAGTTGAAGGGGCCAAGTTGCATAATCGTTAAATGGCGTGTGTGGCAGGTTCAATATACAGCATACAGAGATGCTGATGGAAATTATGTATCTGCAGAAGCTGCAGATTCATTGGGTGAATATACTCAAGAAGTAGTAACTGAAGAAAAAGTAAGTTACTTTCATGCATCAACTTTGGCGTTTCAGGTAGAAATCACAACATTATCTTGTGCATTAAGCATTACCACCTCCTTTGCTTAGGTCACAAAATCTGGGGAATTTTTCATACTGAAGGACAATCCTAATGTTCGTCTAACAGCACGTGCTTACAAAATGAGTAAGAGCAGGGGAAATGTTGTCAATCCCGATGATGTTGTTTTTGAGTATGGTGCGGATTCTCTTCGCTTGTACGAGATGTTCATGGGACCGTTTAGGTATTCATATACCATCAGTTTTCTGTTTCCCACCTAGATCATATTATCTAGGCTCTTACTATCATTATGAGCCGTTCTCAAGTTTCTACTGTTTCCTTTGGCTTCCAGAGACTCAAAAACTTGGACCACCAGTGGGATTGAGGGTGTTCATCGGTTTCTGGCGAGATCGTGGAGGCTGCTTATCGGTTCACCATCACCTAGTGGTACATTTAAGGGGGGAACGGTGGCAACCGATGTAGAACCGAGTCTGGAACAGCTTCGTTCTCTTCATAAATGTATTGCTAAGGTCTTACTTCTGTTGCATCATCTGTCGTTTCTTTAGAATGCCGTATTGGTTTCTGGTTTGTTAGCCATGTTCTTGCTAATTCACACGTGAATATGGTTTTGGAATGACAAATAGATTACTAGAAGTGGTTAAATTTCTTTACGAGGACCTGTGGGAATTTGACCACGGCATGGACATGTAAATGATGACACAGCATAAGAATGATGGAGCTGTCAGTTTAAGTTCTCTACCATTTACAGGTGACAGAGGAGATAGAAGGGACACGGTTCAACACTGGAATTTCTGCAATGATGGAGTTCATTAATGCTGCTTATAAGGTTGTTTTTCTTCTGTTGAATGAAATGCCCTTAGTATCTTATTAATGTTGCTCTATTTACTTAGTCCTTTTTCTCAGCTTTGTCTAGTATAGCATTTATTCTTTGTGAGATCAGTGCTCTATTTTCTTTTTTCTCTTTCATTCAGTGGGATAAACTGCCAAGGTCAGTCGCAGAAGCATTTGTTTTGTTGCTTGCTCCATATGCTCCTCATATGGCGGAGGAGCTTTGGTCCCGCCTAGGGCACTCAAATTCATTGGCGTATGAAACTTTTCCAAAGGTATGCATTGTTTTTTTTTTTTTGTGGCTCTTTCTTATCCCGCATGCTTGTGATTGCTTTATGCTCTGCCGTCTACAAAGTGCGAGATGACAATACTCAGAAGTCAGATTCTGCTAATATCGAGCCTATCAACTTATTTAACGAGTCCTCTTCATTTTTCCCCCCTTTTTTTTTCGCTTAAATAGATCTCACAACATGTAAATTCCATAATTCTTATATGGTAGTGAGAGCCCTGAGTAGACTAGGCGGAATTAAGATGTAAAGTAATTATAGATGAGCATATCTCTGACTGACTTCTCTTGTGTTCTCTTCATGATCCCACATGGATATTTGGGCTCAATTACTCATTTCCTAGTTCTGATTTTGAATGGCAGGCTAATCCCGATTACTTGAAGGAGCCGACTATAATGCTACCAGTTCAGATCAACGGCAAGATGAGGGGTACTATCCAGGTCGAAGAAGGGTGCTCTGAGGAGGATGCTTTCAGATTAGCTTCGAAAGACGAGAAACTTTCCAAGTATCTGGATGGAAAGTCCATCAAGAAAAGGATCTTTGTCCCTGGCAAGATCCTAAATGTCATCTTGGACCGCCAAAATGTTAAGGTCGGAGCTCAATAGTCACTTTTGACTGCGCATTATGGAGTTGGTCCCCGGTTACCTCGCGCCAATAGATGTAAATGACAAGGTGTGTTTTGCACCTAAAGTTGGTCATTTTCCAGTGTCAGGAGAGAGTCACGTTCCATTAAAAAGACTCAAGTTTTATCTTGAACTTTCTGTTGTGCTGATAAACCTAACTCTTAATATTCCAGATTCTTTCGTAAGACCGAACAATGAAGAAGAAGATATAGACCAGTTATGATCAGCTAAGTCGCCGTCAACATATATTATCTCACAGAGTGGTTCCCGTGCTATTACTTCATCACAAAAAAAGAGGCATTGCATTGTGTTGTGGTAGGTGTTTAACTTGGGAATGCAGACACGTAGCCGTCAGTCTTGATTCCAATGTTTAAATCCAGAAAGTGGGAATGCACTCCTCAGCGATGAGAAGTAAGATGTTTGCAGATTAGGTGAAGCAAAGACCGTTATCTCCTGTATTGTATCCTTCAGTCTGTGAGATGCTGCCATCAGGTGGTTGGGATGTATCTACTGTATATTCTACTGAATTGACAGTTTGTATGAAGTGCTTAGCTTATCCAGCAGAATTCTCTCCTTCAGCAGTTAACTCCATATCTGTGCTTTGTCTCTTAATCACCTGCTGTTTCTATCTTAATGCATCATCATCTGGCAACGTCAGATTTTGTGCGGTAAGCATGCTGTGTATAGGAATACAGATGGGGGTCGCTGGTTCACTCAAAGTTCTTGACCTTCCAAAGGGTCTTGTCCTGAGCAGCAATTAGGTGGTGACAGAGAGAGATGGAGATGGAGATGGAGATGGAGATGGTCAAAGATCTGGAGGTGATTTGATCTCCAAGAAAGGCAAAAAAATCAAAGACAGCAGTAGGGTTGACCACTCACCAGACGCTCTCCTGCATCATTTCCTTTCTGATTCCCAAATCAAATTCCACAAGAAAGACACCAACTTTCAAACTTTGAGGTCACACCTTCTCGACATTGATGCTTTTCCCACTTTCTGTTAAGGAACACCCCCATGTTTGAGCCTCACCTACTTGTTGGCATGTCCCTTTGTCATGCTTGGACGGTGCCGTCTAGTCATTATTTTACCACCCCGAATAAGCAAAGAGAGAGAGAGAGAGTGACACGTGTAGAAGGAATGGCAACTTTTGTAGACAATTTTGTACGTTCCGAAAGCCTCCATGATTATATACAGAAATAATGTCACAGATGATACTTAAACTTTGATTCAATATATAATGTGATCTTTGATTTTTAATTCTGTTCAATGTGGTTTCTAAACTTTACCCTAATAATAGGCAATATGGTCCATGAACTTTTAATTTATTCATTATAGTTCTTGAATTTTTGGTACATCTTCAATTTAATCTCTAAATTATATGCAAATGTTCAATATTATTATTCAATCAATTCAATTTTAGAGACTAAATTGAACATGCACTAAAATATTTGGGAGTATATTGAACAAATTAAAAGTTTAAGTACTACATTGAATAAACTAAAAGTTTATGGACCACATTGCACATTAAACTAAAGTTTAAAAACCGTTCGTGCAATTTTCCCTTATATATATTATTACTAAAAAAAAGCGCACAAAATGAAAGTCACGGTCCTTGTGGTACAAAGAAAGTTGACAATTGAAAACTCTTGCAATGCTTGTCTTATTATGAAAAGCTAATTCCACCAAAAAATTCAAATCGGTACACCCATACCACATCGTCACAAAAAAACCTAAACCGATATATTTATACCACATTGACCTTAAATCGTGGTCAGTCCAGGAATTATTAGGGGTAAAAGTGGCGCAAACGCACCAATTTGGGATTTTTCATTTCATGCAAAAATTAAATGTGGGGAGAGTACATCGGTTTGGTCAAAATGTGGTACCAGCGTGCTGGTTCGGTAGTTGTTATGACACAAAAATTAGTTTACGGTACACGTGGCACGGGTCATATCAATTTGGAATCATTTTTAGGCGGTAATAGCTCCGTTAGGAATTGCGTGATTGCTGATAACCGAAAAGGAATTATGGGATACGCCACCAAAGAAACCGTCCGACACTGCACACGCACGTACGAGGGAAGGAAGAAAAGAAGGAGAAAGAAATAATTAATTAAAGATTAGACCGTGTTTAAGGTTGCTTATGTCTCCCCCCCTAGAATGTTTAATGTTATATTAAATAACTAATATTTCGCAGAGAATGTATAAATTTCTTTTTTTATTTTTATTTTTTTGGTCTAGATTTTTATTTATTTATTGAAAAGTAGAAGGTTTTTCTTTCCCTCAATCCGCGGCGTCGTTTTTGTGGTCCCGACCCGCGTCGTCGTCTTCTTCTTCTTCTTCTTGAAAAACGCTCCCCCCCTACGCGACTGCACGTAGCTTTCCGAACTCGCGCAAGACGACGACGGCGACGAAGGCGACGGCGACGCGACCGAGGCTTCTTCCAGCTCCGCCGCGAGGTTCCCCTTCGAAGCTTCAAATGCTCTCCTCCCTCCTCCGGCTCTCCGCAATCAAATGTAATCTCTCTCTCTCTCTCTCTCTCTAACTCTCTCTTTCTCTCTCTTCTGCGCGCGTGCGCGTGCGGTGGTATTCACGTCGTCGCTGCTTGCAGGAAGGACGGCGGCGGCGATGAAGAAGTCCGCGCAAGCTCCGACCCGGCGCGTGCTCTGGCTCGGCTGGAAGCTCGTCGTCCTCCTCTCGATCTCCCTCTGCCTCCTCGGCCTCTTCCGGCTCCACCACCGGCCTAAGCTTCCTTCCTCCTCCTCCTCCTCGTCGTCTCAGCATCTCGATGTGTACCGCTCGCGATCGCGCTCCCTCCGCGGCGGCGGCGGCGGCGGCGGCTTCGTCGGCAATCCCAAGCTCGCCTTCCTCTACCTCGCTCGCCGCGATATCCCGCTCGATTTCCTCTGGGGAAGCTTCTTCGAGGTTTCCGGAATGATCTCTTTCGTGCTCTTGTGACGGGATTTCTCGGTCCCTTTATCTGTGCGGCCTAGGAACCGACGAGTTCTCTTCTGTTGTTGTGTGTTTTTTCTGCCGCAGAGTGCTGACGTGGCGAATTTCTCGATATACGTACACTCGGAGCCGGGGTTCGTGTTCGACGAATCGACGACGAGGTCGCGTTTCTTCTACGGTCGCCAGTTGAGCGATAGCATTCAGGTGTGATTCATGGAATTCAGAGGGAAATGCGTGATTTTCGGTTGTTTCTCGATCAGTTTATCTTCGCTGAGGTTGAATCTATAGTTCGTTTGATGGGATTTTCGTCGTCGCAATGAAAAAGTCCTTATTTTTTAACTGTCCATCTTGTTGCCGAGACGAGAAGAATGGAACAAAATCGAATGGGAGTGTCTGCCGCGTCAATGAAACTATGTTTACTGGGCTTGTAAATGATGTCAACTATGTTTACACAGCTGAAGTTGTACAAAGGAACACAACTGCAGCACCGGCCTTCCTTATTTTGATGTTTTTAGCCGCTAGGTGGATCTACAATAGGCCAATTCTTGAACCCAACAAGCTGTTGTCCTCCTTTGTTACTGTTGGTGACTCGTCCGCCATGATAAGTTGAATCTTTTTTTGAATGTCATGCAATTTAACAGGTGGAATGGGGAGAGTCAAGCATGATCAAAGCAGAGAGATTGTTGTTTGCTGCAGCACTCGAGGATCCAGCAAATCAAAGATTTGTTCTCCTTTCCGATAGGTTGATGTCCTTTGTATTTGCATAAATTTATTTTTATCTCATGTGCATTGTAAGCTTAGAGTTTCTTCTGCATTAAGGACAAGTAACTTCGAATTTGATCCTTCTCTTTTTGGGTGAGCAAACAATCATTTTCTTGAAGCAGCAGCATTTAGCGGTATGCTGTCTCTGCTACAAGCAACACGGTTACTAAATAAATAAATGCCTATTCAATGAAGAGGTCAAACTAATCCCATTGTGCCATTTTCTTCTGAGGATAAGTAACTGTCCTTCTATGTTTCTAATAAGCATCTAATTTTAAACTTGAATTTCCAGAAAGCATCCTTCTATTTCCAAATTTCCACATATCGTTAATGAGTTTCAATCCAAGCCATTCTAGCTGCTGCTTATTAATGGTTTGCTCCTTTGATGTAATTTTGAATTTGATCTGTTCCAATATGATCAGAGAGTTTTAGCTTTCAGTTTGTTATCTATTTGTACTAAAATGTGGGCGTAAGGTTGTCATTGCTAGATATCCTTTGGTCTTTCTTTCTTTTATAGAAAGACATGTGCTTAGTGTTGATCTATACAGTGGCTTGAACTGGTTCTTCAAGGTCGTTATCAAGTCAAATAGGATTCTTTTGTCCATTTTTTCACAAAACTTGATCATATTATGAAGTTTCTCTTTTGCTGGTGCTGCAGTTGTGTTCCTTTGTACAACTTCAGCTACATATACAGCTATCTAATGGCTTCTTCGAGGAGTTTTGTGGACAGGTAGATGGAGGCCTTTGATAGTTGAGGTGCTTAGCATTGTTTCTGTGTATGGTGATTTCATGCTTTGATTGATACATTGCATCCGTCAATTGATGCATTTCCTTACAATTTGTAGCTTTCTTGATGCAAAGGAAGGCCGGTACAACCTTAAAATGTTTCCAGTTATTCTAAAAGAGAGATGGCGAAAAGGGTCACAGGTTTCTGTCTTATTCTTTTGTCTTCTGTCCCCGAAAGATGTATCAGCTGATGTTTCAATGAGAATTTGTTGTAGCTATTGCATGCCCCAGATAAATTAGACTTACCTCTGTTCACATCTATTCTGAAATTTTTTGTTATTTGTAATATGGAAACATAGATAAGTAAATGGGGCTTCCATCTACACGCCAAAGCTTTCATTGATGTATGTTTTTTCTTTTAAACCTACATGCTGGAGCTTTTGTTGTGTCGATGTTTTCTCTAAATTTATCATGTTATTCAGAGCGATCATTGTGTTTCGTATTTCCGGGCCACCTGGATCACCCTCTCTTTGGTCTGCAAATTGCACCTTGATTTTCCATGTTCCATTTGTGTTTGTTTTTTTGTGATTGTGATGATGATGCGTCCATTGAGCTGATATTTTGTGCTGATGGAGATCAGTATTTTCCGTGGCCTTCGTTGTATTAATGTTCTTATTGCTACTATGATTGCAGTGGATTGCCTTAGTTCGTAGGCATGCAGAAGTGGTTGTAGATGATGAGGTTGTTTATCCAGCATTCAAGAAATTTTGCAAGGTAGATGATGTAACACGTAATTTGTTTACGCGCGCTCTTATGAAGTTTTCTGCTTCTTACTCGGTCTACTACTGCTTGCCCACCAGCGAAGACCACCTGTAGATGCCAGTAAAGGAAAGCTGAACACTGTGAGTGACTTTTGAGTCTTTTGACCCCTCATACAGATAATATCAATTTCCGTACTTTCTGACATGTTATGATGTAATGTGAAATTTTCAATCTTTTGATTGCTTGGTTTGTTATTGAGATCCCTCCCTGCCCCCAACCCTCGCCATGTTGACAATTGGATGACATAATTTTTTCCCAGCTGTCACACTGATTAAATGCTAAAGGTTCGCATGATCAACCAACTGCGGGTGTTGTCCTGATAACTGTCAGTATTCTTTAAGACACAGAAATGTTGCTGCTTTCATTGTTTAGAGGCTTAACTTTTCTGTGCATTTTTTTTTTATTACCCTTTCGAAACTGGGACTTTTGTTCTGTAGGCTTAACTCTTCTCATGTTCCACTTTTTTAAGAATTCCAAGTTTGGGAATTATGAATACATTTGATATATGTTTGAAGCCTTGAGTTTTCTGAAGCTGCGCCCCCTAGTATTTGTCTGGATTGCTTTCTCTGTGCATAGCCAGTTTCAATTTAACATTAGGATCATATTCTAAATGCCAAATTACGTATCACAGGGAATCGTGAAATGTTTAAAATTATTAATCTACAAACCAGTGTGAGTTCTTAAAGGAACTGGCAATTCTCACACACAAATCCCACAGGAAAAGTGGTTGCTATCGATTGGATACTTCATACTGTTCATGCTGTCTAATAGCATATAGCTGGAAGTGTTCGAAAGTTTTCAATGTTTGAAGGATCTAAATATGGCTAAATAAGTGATTTCAATGTTTCATGAGACCTCATGAAGTTGATGCGTGATGTTCACAATTGCTTCTAAAAGGGACATCTGTAGGTTACGAAGCCATTCATGGATTGTTTAAAATGGTCAGATTGATCTGCTAGTTATTCTAATATGAGATCTATTGCCAACTGCAGAAACTTCAGAAGCAGCACAACTGTATTCCAGATGAACATTATGTGCAGACGTTACTTGCAGTAAGAAACATATTCATCATTACTCACTCGCCTTCTTTTGTGTTTACATCCCATTAATGCTACATGGGTCATTTTAAGCATCTTATACCTGGCCGACCTCTACTTCAATTGTTGCTAATAGACAACGCTTACTTTTTTAAAGCTCACATTGCAAATACCTTTTTACTGGACTCTGATACCACGTGGCTCATAAGTCTTTTACCGTGTATGTTCTGCTAGTTGAATGAGCTTGAAACTGAACTTGAACGAAGAACGGTAACATATACCTCATGGAACCAGTCGGCTACAAAGATGGATACTAAAGGTTGGCATCCTGTTACATTTGATTATGCAAACGCCAGTCCGCGACAAATCCAGGGAATAAAGGTCGGTCCTGAGCACATTTCCCATTTAGTTTTCATCCTCTGAAAATGAAGGTGCTTTCTCTAAGATTAAGTTGATGACAGGCTGAGAAAATTATGTTTCTCTTTGTTCTACAGCAAATCTGGCTTAGTGCTTTAGTTGCCAACTTTTGCTGCTTAAACTTTTTGTTTATTTCTTTGGTCGACTTCCCTGCAGCAGAAATTGTAGTTTTTTGCGAAGCAAATAACAAAGTGATAAATTTGTTAACTTCATAAGCTTCCGCTTAATTTGATTGCTACTACATAGGTATTTGGGTAACTAATTCTAAAGAATAAAGAAAACCTCCCGTGAACCAACAAATCTCTTGGTTTAACTTCTTAACCCTTTTGGTCCTTTCAATTAAAACTGCGTATGGTACTTATTTGCGTTCTTCCACCTAATTTCCTGTTCTTTTTCATTTATATCTTATTCTCTAATCCATTGCTTTTATCATCGATTTTTCAGAAAATCAATCATGTGTATTATGAGACCGAGTTTCGGACAGAGTGGTGCCGTGCAAATTCGTCATCTGTTCCGTGCTTTTTGTTTGCGAGGAAGTTTTCACGAGGAGCAGCCATGCGCCTTTTGAGTGAGGGGGTGGTCGGTCGGTTTGATGCTTCCTTCTTGTTAGATTCAACCCCTTGATCGGCTACACTAGTTATTTTCAAAGGCTCTGGGATACCCTAACAAGTAACAACTGACTACTTCAAGACAATTTGGAGAGGAAGTGGAGCATCCTGCTAAAAGTTATGCAGATAAGCCGCGAGGTAATATAGTTGGACGATAGCATTACATTATTAACCACCAAAATTTTGTGACAGCGGCGATAACTCGTGGATATCGAGAAAACGACACGAGAATCACGGAATTTGAGTTCACACACACACACACCTTTCTTATTTTTATATTTTCCCCCCGACAGTTCATTATTCAAGTTCTCAACCTTATGTCTGTTGGTTCTGCTAAGGGTCTATATTATGTACTATTCTTTCTCAGGGTTACTACTTGTACAATTTAGGCTGTCATTGAAATTTTCTGAAAAGTATGACCAACAAAATTCTGAATTCTCTGAATGCATTCTATGATAATTTCCTTCTATATAGTGATATAGTGTCGTTAATACCTTTTAAATAAGCTATCTGTGCTTCCACACAGGTTCATAGTACACCATGACGAGGTCATTTTGGCAGTTGCAGACTAGGATGTCTAAATTTTCATAGCACGAGTTATGGCTGAGGTAGCCGACTACTAAATGGGTAGGGTACATTGCAAGCGAAGCACTCGGTGGCCGTAGTTGTGAAGAAGCAATCGCATGTGACTTCATTTATAGCCTCTTGACTTTATTACATCACACGCGACCAGCAGTAATGCTAAGAATCACCCTCCGGTATTCACACATACAATAATTTTGTGATAAATATAAGTCGTTAACTGTGGTAAGAAATGGAAATGCTTCGGTTCTGTGTGCACGCTTAGTTCGCCCGACTGCAATGTTTCCGCACTTCGCCCTTCATCTTGCCAAGAACGTTGGTCGAAGAGAGCTTGACGAACGCCGAGGAAAATGCGCGAAAGAAGTAGTCTAGATCGATGGCGAATTGCCTGACCATATCAGAAGTGCGGGGATCTGTCGAGATGCTTGAGTCAATGAGAAACAAGCCCTTGCCCAACAGTAGGTCCCTGTAGTACTGGTTATCGAATATTGTCGGGGTTATGTCGTTGGATACGGTCGTGAGATTTGTCAGGGGAACTGAGGTCGGGCATTGTAGTCTGAGCTGAGCTTCGAACACCGGGTTCATTTGATCGTCGGGTTTCAGGTTGTGCAATCTGTCGACGATGTTCAGGCAGTGTCCGGTGCCTAGCGTATGAGCACCTGCAAAGAGCGGTTCACATTGAGCTCACAATAACATGGAATACTTCGGATCACATCAGGGCTCGATTGAGAAGCTTCGGCTGTTCGTACGGATCGCTGCAAGTCCTGCAGGATTCTTAACTTCCGTTTTTCATGTTGTCGTGAGAGGATTCGCTCTCATAAAATGGTTAATAGCAGCTTGAATTCATGTCACAAACACAAAAGGGTCGGTCAATCTTCGATGTGCAAACTACTATCTACATACACCCAATATGCGAGTTTTACTTCTATGGGACTTCCTCATATGCTATTGTATAAATCCTAGCACATGAAAATATGCCTGATAATAGGCAGACTTGTAGAATGAAGTAGAAATGGTCCTGGGAACAGGTATGCTGGTATCACATGAGCTAACGCGAAAACCGTACCCCGACACCGGGCTAGCCGAGATCGCAAGAATCTCCTTTTAAAGTGTCTATTAGCTTAGCCTATCCACATATAGATGCATTAATGCCACTCATTAGGACAAGTTCTACTTAGGTGTCTAGTCGATCGCTATCAAGATTGATGACATGTGATGCTTACCCACGATCGCGACCGATTCCTCGAGATTCAACCCTTTGGCCATGAAGGTCTGAAGGAATGCATCGACAGAAATACTTGGAGAAGGGAGATGGGCATCGGCTTGCTGGTGATTGCTAGCTCTCGAGTCTTTCCTTCCAAGAGGAATGGCAATGTGTGGTCCTCCACTCAGAGCCACCGATTCCCTTGCAGCTAATGCGATTATGTCTGCACAAGAGACCTGGCCCGGGCATTCAGCTTCCAACGCCGCCTTGACGTGCTCGATCGCTTCGAGTTTCCTGATGCCGAAGTTCCTCGACGATTTCATCTCCGACTTCAAGCCGATCGGGTCGAGAAGTATCGAAGCGTCGCATCCCTCATTAGAGGAGAAGCATCGTTATCGTGGAGTTATGGAAGAAAGCGACAAACTCGAGATATTATCAGATTAAACGAAGGATAACAAGCTCTCAGTATCACCCCAGATAAAAAAAAAAAAAAGAACTCTTAATACAATGCCAACTAGTAAACCATGTATTCAACAGTGTTCTACAATAACTTTTAACATTCTGACAATGTAAGTTGTACATAAGGGATACATACACTCTTAGCCTACATGCATTTATGTACATCTCTCTCTCTCTCTCTCTCTCTCTTTCAGCATACACAGACACAACATGACAACATGCATAATCAAGAAAATGAGGAGTGGTTAATGTACATGAAGTGATGATTACCTGAACTTGGCAGTCATGGAACATGAGCCTGAGACAGGCAGCGGGTGCAGTTGCATCCAAGAAAGCAAAGCTCAGCATCTCCCTCCTGACAATGTCTTCAGCATTAGGACAGGTCGTTCTGTAGTAATCATAAGCCAGTTGACCATCGCTCACCCCAACCCACACAACCATCAATAATGCTGCTATTGCCATGCACTGAGACCTCCCCATCTCTCTCACTCTCTCTCTCTCTCTCTCCAACCTATGAATTATATAGGGGAACGACGGTGAATTACGGTTGCAGGAAATAAATGAAGATGAGGATTTAAAAAGAGAGGGAGATCATATTATTAATGGGGTTGACGAGGCACAAGTGAGAGGGAAGAGTTGGCACTGGGACAAGAAAATCTCATCATCTGGTCCACAGTGTCCCCAACTAGAGGGGGGTGTAAAACACATTATAAAACGAATCTAGCTTCATTCATGATGCAAATGGTTCTGCTCTGTGTGAACTTCCCTAGATCTTAACAGTCTGATAGCAACGGGTTGATCGAAAATACGCATGCTCCATGTGAACGACGTTTCTTGATCGCCATCGTCACGATCTTCTGCTAACATGTTCCTCTCTTCCTTTGTGAAATTAACAGTCGAGGATGGTTTCTGTGGTTGAGAGTACGTGGGGTCTGAAGTAGGAGTTAATGCACACCCATGGTGTTTATTCCCATTACTAGGCATGCACTATAATTTCGTGACCGCCTTATCGTTCACCTCTAGTAGCAGAGTTACCATTGTTGGCCACCGATGCAGAAAGCTCGCTGTGATCTCCACCAGTACATGCTTCTATCACTCTTAAAACTTTGATTTACTTCAAGTTGGATTCATGTTCTGAGGCTTAGCAGTTACGCTTTCGTGTTCGAAAATCTCAATGCGCCCCCTTCTTTGCCTCCCCACCTATTCAATTTCACACTACAATCTTGGGCCTCATCTCTTCCTACGACAAGGGCGAGCATTAGAGCATTCATTTACTTGACCGTGTCCGCATGCAACGACAATTTTTAGAATAATTGTCAGTGATCTCACAAAATTTTGCAAAAAAGTTAATACGAATTGTGATTTTACCAACCCACCCATGGGTAGCTCAGTTGATTAGGGCGTACTTGGGATTGTGTGGTTAGGCGCACTGGTCCCAGGTTCGATTCCCCAGCTGAGCACTTGTGATTTAAGTGGGGAGCCATGGCGGTGGGTTGCTGTGCTAGTCTCCCCCGAAGAATAGTCGAGGTGCGCGCAAGCTGGCACGGACACCTCGATTACAAAAAAAAAAATTGTGATTTTACCAAGTGGTGGAGTATGCCATGGTTCAGCATCTATGCACCATGAGTCACGTCACGGGCCACATAGACTATTTACTCTATTTCATATAGTCATTTGACTAGAATTATTATTCCTTTTAATACGGAAAATTCTCACTATAACTTCGTTGTTTCAACTTACTTTTCAAATCACTAGCTAGACGCCATGGTTCAAGTCGCTTTTGAATTCGTTGGCACGCGATACTAATATCGCAAGCTAAAGCTATTGAGATTATGCAGAAATTTACATTTAGCTAGTAATCTTCAACTCATGCCCAAAACTGATAGTAGAAATCGAGAGTTTAATTCGTACGACCTTCTCGCGATCAGTCACATAAGCGATGAGAGGACCTAAAACAAGTTGCGTGATAGGGAAATTGGACCTCACACCATGCCATTGCTTGGTATAAATGGTAACAATGCATTTCAGCTTCAGTTGCTAACACATGTTTGAGTACTAGATTTACTTTAGAAAGGTTGAATGCTTTCCAAATCATGTAAGCAAGACCGATTAAGCAAAGCTCAATTGCCCCTTTGGCCAATTCAGAGTCCCTGACTTTAATTTTTTTTTTCGAGTGTTTCGCATGCCAATAATTCAAGATGGCACACGAAATTTATATATTTATATACATGGGTCGGCATTGGTCTATGTGGGTTTGGGTCGTACTTAAATGGCTGTTTCAATGGGGTCGGTCAGCACATTAAGAAGTCCTTCAAGATGGATGATGATATACCCCACGTTTGTGCAAACGTCCTGTCGCTCTCTACTTTTAATTTTTGGTCAAAACAAATTTGCAATCATTACCAAAACGATAAAGTGATAGGAAATCTCAAAAGTTACCGTCACAAACCAAGCCCACAAAACTCCAAAACAAACAAAAAATCATAAATCAAGATACATCATCGGAGCATAGATAGTAGAGATAACCACACGCTCGTCCTTTAAGAACAGATTTGTGACTGCATCCAAGTGAAATGATCGACGGCCGATCACTGATTCACAAAGCATCATCAATAATAAGTACACGCTGAGATCTCCATTTGTAAATACGGTTTTGCCTTTCAGAGGTATGCGCCTAGGTTCAGCGTTCCCATTACCATCACCATACGGAAACAACATAAACATGTTAAAAATACTCATATCTAATACCTGTGAGAGCAAGCTCTGTAGCTAATGCGATGCACCAAAGCTTGTAACTAAAACACATTGAACCGGCACATATTTGACGCCGAAGTTGCTGTGAACAGTGGAAAATTTATTCATTAAAACTCCAAATCTGGAGGTGGAAAACTGGAGCTCTCTACTTAATGATATGGATTATGAATTAGTTGATTGGTGGCGATTTAGGTGGCCATGAATGCTTTGTATGTGCCACAAATGGTGGTTACAGCAACAAGAAGAAGAAGGAGAACCCATGTGTTTTTAAGACTGTTTTCCACAGTTGCCACATATACAAGTGATTGAACAAAGGAACCACCGGTTCCATTGACACTTTGAGAACTGAAGCTGTGAAATACCGCACCGGTTCTACGACGTAAATCGGAGCAACCAAAGGGTTTTAACTAAAAACTAAGTTCAAAGAATAAACTTCGGGTAAACATATGGTGCAGCGAATGAAGGAAATGTTTCAGCAAGTGAAAAAACCGATGCAGAGCACGAGAACAAAATTCTTAAGAAAACCTCTGTTACGCTGCCTTGGGCACTGCGACAACAAGTTCATCAAGAGGTCTGGCTTGGCATGATTATTCATCTCAAGGTCCTGATGATGACAATAATAGATCAAAATCGGGTCGAGTCAGCAGATATCTGTCTTTCACATAAACCAAGACAGATTCTAGTTTCACTTCCTTTATGATTAGCGTTCTTCAAATTCACACGCTGAAAAGAACTATGGACACAGAGACATCTAATCTGGCAAAATGAACTTCTATTTGCTTCCAGGTTTCAGAGATCAATGCTGGAAAAGCTGATGTTTATAAGGATGCTCCAAGAGCATCTTCCATTCCTAGATCAAGAAGGGTTGCTAAGCTTTGGACGGGGAATTATGAATTGCACCAAAAGAACTCTTTTCTCACGATTGGATCTGTAATTCTGATCATCCATGCTGAAGAAGTGACTTTTCGAGGCTTTTAAACACATACAAGTGATCAAAATCTTCAGGATGCTGGGAGGACACTAATTTGATGATTTCTTAGGATATTCCCTTGGACCAAATATGATGGATCCAATCCTTACATTTGTGCTTCCCATTTCAACCTGCATAAATTAGCAAACAATAAGGAAAACCTAGCATAACCGCTTGCTAGACAGGAATTAGTAGATAAGAATTCAGAAGAAGTTTATGTACACAGGTGCAACTGGCGTTGACAAATCTCTTAGATGCACATGTTTTGTCTACCCAATATGCAAAATAGTGGTAGCAAGAAAATCCGGAATTGCAAGGTTCCTTACAGCTTGTTCGAAATCACCAGACATTCCCATGGACAGCTCACATTTTTCTTCTGGTATTTCAAGTGCCTTGCACACTTCGCTTCTGCAGTTTGCTAATGTCTAGAATTACCAAAAAATGTTACTATTAAGCGGCAGTAAATAACCAGCTTCTCATATAGCAAATCATCAGAAACCAATTTAGAGATTATGTGTAATCACCTTAAAGTTCTCTGGCGTTGATGTATAATCCAGGTTCCCAATTGTCATTAGACCACAAAACTCCAGGTTTGAGCAGCTCTGGCTCACATGTTTTGCAAGCTCCACACAGCCTGAGGGCTCGACGCCAGATTTTGCTGCAAAATTGTCTATGATTAAGATCTATATGCACAACATTGAGATAAAAGAACAAGTCTATCCATTCAGAAAGATTCGGAAATTTAAGCCAACACAAAAGAAAGTAAGAACCTTACCAAAAAAAAAAAGAAAGTAAGAAAATATTTTAAACATCCACAGGAATAACTGTTCTAATTAAGTGAGAGTTGATGATATTTAGATGAGAGAGAGAATCAACAAAAGAGAGAGTTGGGGTGAAGAGAACGCGCAACTAATATAGAGAGAAAAGTATTGACTTAGTGAGTTGATTTAGCTAAATTATCTCTTATTTATAAGGAAAATATCTTAAAGGTATTCTGTAGTTTCCATACATTATAAAGACACTCTTGTAAAGAATTGGCAACTTATTCTTACAGTTGGTTGACGAAAATAATTAGACGACTTAAAGTAAGATATCTAGAACAGGTTCAAGGATGTAAAGTGTTAAATTTGAAATTAGGGATGTAAAGTGAGACTAAGCCAATATAGCATACTAAACGTAATTATCCCCAATATCTTAACATGTTTTTTGGCCACAACATATCTAAACATGTTCAAATGCTATTTTTCTCTCATAGCATGCTTCATCCTTCATTTTATTCCCATTTAAATCGGGTAGCCGAGAAACTTCCTAGTCGAAGAAAGAATAGCTGAATACATTCTCTGCACACTTATACTCTTAACTTTAGACGCTAAAAAGACAGGATACAGTCCAGGAAATGATTTCTACACCGAGCTCAAGCATTTCAAAGTGTTTTGCCTCTAGGAATTAGAAAACAGAAGATACGATGCAAGATATCCAAAACAGAGAAGTTCGACATAGATATATACATATGAAAAATGAAGCAGCTTGGATCTATGGTCCAGACTCTCAAAAGGAAATGACTATCAGTGGATTGATAACGATAGCTGAATAGTTCTCGTGAGATAATCATTACAAAGGGCAAAGCAGATACTCATGAAGTATTGCTGACAAAACATCAGAAACGGCAGTTTTCCATATGATGAAACAGTTAAGAGATAACATTTAAAATATCCATTGCCCAAAACAAAGATATGTTTTCTATCCTAATCCATAAGCAGTCATGAAGATATCATCCTAGCATGAGGGACAAGAATTATATGGACTATCAATTCAATAATGATTCAGAAAATTGAATAGCTTACATTCTTCTCCACTGGTATTCACTTGGATAAAGACTTTCAATGGATTTCTTCCAGCACTTGCCACAACACTATCAAGGCGATTGGCAATCTGAAAGTTCCAGAGTAGTAGGCAAATGAAAATTATGTTAGAGCCTTCTAGATACAGATGCGGATTCACAAACTTCAGATTCCTCAAAGAAATAACAAGGAGTGAATTTAAGAACCTTCTCATCATCTACACTCTCTAAAACTGCAAGATTAGGAACACCAGCTGCAAAGATCAGACATGTTACATAGACATTACAATCAAGATGGAAGAGGGAGCGGGACGACATTTTGAACAATTAAAAGAGAACTAAGGATTGGCGACCTTAAAAATTTATGAAGCTTCTAACATGATAGAAGGAAGCCCACAAATAGCAATTTACAGTTAAAAGGATCCTTACACGATATAGTATTGGATTGCCATATTAGGAACTGCCTTTCATAACCAAAAGATAATTGCAGTTTAGTTGTTACAACTATATAAAACAACCTGATCCATCCAAATTTTAGAAAAAAAATTAATGTAACCTACTAATATCCTAGGGCAAGCATGTCTACATTATCATTTCTTACTCTCAGAGCTGAACTTGAATGTCTCTCCGGAGGATCAGTAAAATTCATAAGATTCAATTACTGCTAATGCTTTGTAATGTAGCACCTATAGACTGTTGACTTCAATCCTAGCTAAAGTATCCCCTCTGAACATCAAGGTGGAAGGTTGCCAGAAAAAAACAGAATTGGGGTGGCAGAAAGACAGACGGAAATCACTAACCTTTCTGTGAACAATTTCCACACAAAAAATCAGATTAGAAACCTAGGCTGCATTTGATGGGTGGGATACAGTGTGAACCCAGATAGGATATAAGTTATCCAATATGGCATATGGGCCAGTCGTCGGGATGGGATAGGTCTGAACAAACCCAGATATAGCCCAATATTCACTTAGGATGTAACATAATTTTATACAAGCCAGAAAGGAATAGGATATGAAAGTAAAATAAAAAAACAAAAGCAGAAAGTGAAAAATATAAGACTAGGGCTAAAGCTAGAGATCAAGGAGAAAGAGGAGTACTGCTACCATGGATGTAGCTTGTTGCCTCCACTGATCACTACCCACAACCTTGGAATCTCAAACCAAAAGGCGTCTCAACAATTTGGTCTGTAAGATCAACTCATGCGTAAATTTGGTTTTTGGGCTGTGTGAGGATGGCGATCACTGTGCAACAGTCACAGTGGATCGTGTATTGACCCACTTTTCTTTTTCTTTTTCTTAGTCTGATCACTTTGTTTAAAACATAGTTTTATTACAATCTTTTTATCTGCAATCTGGTCTATCTTATGAATAACAACCACTTCATCAGACCTGATATGTTTATAACCACTGTTGCATCCTGTCACTCACCAAACAAGATATAGGAAACCTGAGCGACTTCATATCCTATCCCATAGTATGCAGCCTAGGAATCCAGATTCAAGAGCACAAAATGCACTATATATTGAGAAGCCTAAGAGTTAATGGGCAAAATGAGGCAGGAAGAACTAAACACAGATACAAAGGTGCCCGATAATGCTCTTCTCAATTCAGAAGGCGGCGAAACGACCAGAATTGGATCCAATCGAGACGTACCGAGAAGAGGCTTCACTTTATTACTCTGCAAATTCCCAATGAAATGCCACTCGATGTCCTCCGGAAGCTGCACTTGCAAATTCAATAATCGAATCAAATATAATCGGACAAAAGAGCCTACTTTTTTCGCAAGAACTCGATACTATCCGCATGTAGCCAAAGCTAATTAGAAGCAAATCCCCCAAAAAACAATGAATTTGATCATCTTTAGCCACTAAAGTTCTTCGCTTTGAACTTGTCACTGCAAGCTCTGTCCAGAACAAAAACACAGTAGAAGAAACCCATCTCAGATTCTTCAGTTTCCCCTCCCACGCACTCGACAGATTCACAGCTACCATTACAGCAACGCGGCCAAATCAAAGCTCCGAGCAGGTTGAGTCCGGAACCTGAGGGGCCTTGTCGACGATCTCCTGGACGTAGTTCTCGCCGAAGCAGCGGTGGCCGGCGTCGTAGAGCTGGCGGATGAGGGCGACGGGCTTCGTCTTGCTCACGGCCACCACCCGGACGCGGCTCGAGCCGCGGCCGCACCTCTCCGCCGCCTGGCCGACCCGGTGGAGCGCCGCCCGGAGCAACTCCGTGACGGCGGAGGGCGAGGCGGACGTGGCCATCTCCGGTCGGTTCTCCTCCGTCCGATTCGCACTCTTCTCGCCACGGTCGGTGGGGGCGTGCGTATTTTACTCAGCTATTTTTTTTTTCTTTTTATGTGTAATGATTTTGACTTTTAGATTTGGAAATTTTTGTACGTTTTGCTATGCTCACACTTTGATTTTAAGTTGGCACGAAATACTTGATACCGTAGATTGATAGTCATCTTATAAAATATATAAATGCATGTTGTGTCATTCATTTTTTCGATTATCGCCTTTTCAATTATTTGCCCACGTTCGTGTGACTTGTATGTGCAAGACTCAATCACATCAGCCTATTGTCGCGTAGCCTGCACATCAAATCCAAAAGTGTATATACCACATTAAAAAGTCGACGCGAGCCTACCTATTCACTGTTTAGTGGACTGACTCAGTTAACCTAGATTGGCTTCCCTATCATCACTTGATCAGATTAACTCGCGCCTTGTTTTTTCTTTTCTTTTCTCCAAACATCAATTGTTACCTTAAGTTTGAGTGCCTGTTGGACATATATTTAGGAGATTCTCCATATCTCCCTTGATTCTTCATATCTCTGAGAATTGTACATGTCCCCGACTGATTACTATATGTTAACTTAAAAAACCCATCTTGTAAAATCTATATAGTATTTATAGTACATGAACTTTTTATAGACTTTAGAAAATGATTATTAAGGTAACAAGATATTTTACAATATTAATTTTAATCAATTATAGATGTACACTAGCAAGTCTGATATATGTACAATCACGAGAGATATGAAAAATCAAAAGCGATACGAAGAATCGTCTAAATATAATAGAAACATCTGCTCTCAAACTCAAGTGAAGTGGAAGAAGTGGGGAGTTCTAGAGAAAAGATAAAAACAGATCAAAAAGCCCGGGTGGATGTGCTTTAATGAAGATGTCAATAGTCTAATCAACCCATGTAGAGAACAAGTTCAGCAAACCATACGTGACAAAGTGCTAACATGATAGTGGCAGATACACAATTGAGTATTTGTGCAGACTACACGACAGCAATCTGACATTGCAGATATGCATTTGAATTTGACATTTGCATGCTACGCGACAACAGACTGACATGGCACATACATGTTTCGGATGTCACCGTGAGGCTAGACGAACATCCATCGGGCAGGACGAACAATGTGAGCACACACCCGGTGCACTAAAAGTTTCCTCAGTATCACCCAGAAAGATAAGAATATGCAGAAGAGAGAATGTATAGTTCTTGTGTCTGAGTACGTGAGATATTTATAAGCTTTATGAAATGATTATTTAAGGTAACTAGATATTACAGCATCGATTATAATCAACTAGGGACATGCACAATCAAAGAACATATGTACTCAAATCTCATAAATATGGAGAATCTTGAGTAACGGGGAATCTCTTATTTACTTTTGTGCTTTACAGTTGGCCTGGGCGAGCATAGCTGGACTCGATCGTTTTAACTTTGACAACAAGTTGATACAACATTAATGACAAATTCTTACCTTCGAATGTTCAAAGTTTCTCTTTTCGACCTTCCGACGCAATTCAAACACTAAGCAAAGAGGAGGCGACTGCAATTAACGTTCACCATACTCCCAGAAATCATGGTGGGGAGAGATTCGGAATCGCAACTAGATTCTCTTGATCAAATCACTGCCATTTTACCTTCTCGAAAGATTTTCATTGCAACGCAAGCAGTCTCATGCATCGAGACCATACAGAGAAAAGCATGCACGCGTGGCTTACGTCGCACGTTTATCCCCTCCGGGTCAACCCTCCCTCTGTTTTCTGTATAAGAACCCTAATTCTCACAGCAAGAAGTTCCACATTGGCTTGAAGCTAAGGAACACGCATGCCCTCAAGCATGAGTCCGCTCCTACACTTCCTCTTCATCCTCTTCGCTGTGGCTGCTGTTGTCAATACTTCTGCAACAACAGATCCTAGCGATGGCAGCGATGAAGACTTTGGACTGGACACTCTGTCGCGGCGGTTCCTCCCTGAGCAGAGCCGAGTGCTGGCGACCGCGACGTGCGACAAGTACCCGCAACTGTGCCGAGTGAAGAGCAGCCCTGGGCCGGACTGCTGCAGGAAGGCGTGCACCAACATAAAGACCGATCGGCTGAACTGCGGGATGTGCGGGCACAAGTGCCGGGTCTACGAGATCTGCTGCAAAGGGTATTGCGTGAACCCGATGTTCGACAAGAGGAACTGCAACGGATGCAATATAAAGTGCAAGAAAGGGGGCTACTGTATCTATGGGATGTGCGATTACGCTTGATGGGTATGAATGAACAGCAATGGAAAGTGAAACTGAGCTTTCATTTGGTTCAGTTGTTGGTTTGATGTATAGTTTATGCAGATTACACCCACGCAAACGCTATTTACATATATTCTGAGTCGTCTTGGTCTTATGTGTTTCACTTGATGATGCTAATAAGAAAGGAGCGTCGTGTAAGATCTTATAAGAATCTCCCTGTTATTACGTGAGTATGACCAATGTAATAAAATCCTTCATGTTAAGAGGATAGAAATCATAACATCGAAAGATTGATTTTGTTGCAAAAGATAAGATGGAGTTAATTTTTGGACGGACCAAAAGGATGAAATTCAGTAATGCTCTGTTGATATGATACTTCCCAATATATTACATGATTTATAACGTCAGGTAACAAATATTTATATCAACATTCATCACATGGTTCAAAGTGGCAAAAACTGCGAATTTCTCTGAACAAAACCAAGTATATTTCCCTACACTCCTAATGGTAGGTATATCTCTACGGGCTTGTCTTATTCATGTGTCATTTTGGTAATGAATGAAAATTTCTTTTGATGAAAGAAAAAAAAGGGTAAGAGACTTCACACACGGTATATAGATGTAGATTACTTTAAGTAAACCAAGATGCATGAGATGCTAGATAACCTAGGGGTGTTTGGCAAAAGGGACAAGCGATAATACAAATCGAGTCAAACTAAACTTAGATTTTGAGTATTATCGGTCTATTAATTAGTTTGATGAAGATATGGAAAAAAAAGTGTCATATATAAACTAGGTTTGGTTTTGATTCAACTATTTGTCAAACAGACCTACAATGACAAACAAACTCTTTTTATATATTACTATTTTATATGAGCAATTACGTGTAATATATATACTGAAATAAGGATCGTTGCTTTTGGCTAAAGTGCTTTATTTTTGTGCTTCCATCTAAAAAGCATCTTTCGAGGTGCGCGCATAGTCTTTCAAGTGTGGTCATTTATGTATTATTGTCCTAGAAACGCATCTTTAAGATGCTGGGGTGTGCTTATACTACTATTGTATTACCCTTGGCTCAGCCTATATAAGGATAACTTTTGTAAGAAATTGAAATAAAATCGGTGTTATGAAAATATCTTCTATATACAATTCTCCCATGGCCTTCTAAACCCTTTCCCTTTTTTCCGCAAAATCTAATGTCATTATAAGCTTAGAGTAAAATTGTCAATTCAATATGATGAGTTGATTCCACAAGTATACTTTGCACTTGCCACTCTGTGGATCCTATGGATAGGAAAGTTTCTGAGTCTTGACAACCTTATGGTATAAATTAATGGTTTTCTGAAAATTAGGAGTCCCTTTGAAAGGCTGAGGAAAGGACGGATGTTTTGGGATAGCATATCTATCTCAGATAACTATTGGTTTATACAATAACCCCCTCATTGTATCATACATACATATATGGATCATATGTCTTGCTTTAACTTTTTACTTGAGCGGGATATATTCTTTTATTTCTCTTTTTTGGCTTGCCAAATTTCCGACGTCATATATGGTAAATTTTACTCTTTTTTTCTCTTTAATGCGAAATGCATTACAATATTAAGGTAGTATGTAGGTGAGAGCTAAATGAAAAATTAAAAAGGGAGAGAAAATCCATTTTTGACTTAAATATTTAGATATAAATATAGATATGGTCTTGCACACGAACGTGCAAAATGGCCGAAGGGTACCCAGAAATTTTACATCTACATATCGTTATCATAGTAAGAAAACAAATTTGGGGTTCCATAAGTATGAACAAATGCGCACTATTTTACATGTTCTAAAGTTAATATTTTCCCCATGACGTATGTACTCATTTGGTGATTAATGTATATTTATGTGTCAAAACCAACTTTTGTAACTACACGCATAGGAAGGGAACAAAAGCTTATGCGTTGTCCAGAAATAAAGGAAAGTAGTGATGAATTGCGTTGCACTATCGAATCATAGCTACCCACAGAACCTGTAAAGTCAAATTGCTAGTATTTTTTGGGATGCACGCCGGATAATTTGCCTCCATAAACCCCTCCCGGAGACAAAAAGGAAGAGAAGCAAAGTTATGTAGCTCTAGCAGTCCATAGAGATTTGAAGTTGTGTAAGGTATATTCGGTTTCATATGTCTTTATTCATTGGTGGTCTTTGTCCACAATGTAGGGATAAGCAATCGGGCCGGTTCGATCTGGGATGTGGACCCAACCGGCCTCGTCCCCATCTGTTGAAAGCATGTTCGGGGAAGAACCTGGCCCGGTTCTTGGCTCAATTTTCGGGTTTTATGTCAAAACTGACGAATTCAAGGTCGAACAGATTTAGAACCGGAAGCAGTTCGGTTTTCGGTCCTGAAACTTGGGAACCGCTTTTTAACTTGCTCGGTTCTTGGTTTTTACGTCAAAACTGCCAGTTTGAATGATTTTCTTTTCATTTGATGCGTTTCGAACTTTTTCTTTTTAAAATGTCAAACGACTCAAACTTCTCAAAACAATGGGAAGATTACAATTTGTAACAATTTCAAATAATGTGGAGAACTTTAATAATTTAGGATCACTATCAATATCTTTAACTTGGCGAGAAAATAAAAAATACTTATGATAACATAAAATATAATGGAGCGAGAAAATAATAATATCCGATAAGGTAACCTGTGATGCTATTTTGTTTGCGAAAATATTATTAATTTCCATTTTCATGTACCAAACGCAGCCTTGGTAGTTCGGTATATAAAACGTAGTTACTAAAGATTTTCTTTGGGACAGTATATGCACATAGACTTTTAATATTGTGTGTTATTTTTTGAGATTACTATGTAAAATTGAGTTGACAAGGGTCGACCTAATAAAGATACCGTGGACACAAAGAGCACATATAGATTCACATAAGTACATGCGATTTGAAAACATAGCAAGCGACGAAAACAAGGATGAACAATGTTTCCTTCGTCTCTTTAATATTAATCATAGAGAAAGAATAAAAAGGGAATTTTTAGGTGTGCCGCTATGTTTATACCCGATCGACCCGGTTTTCAATTCATGTGTATTGACATGGATTTTGACCAAAACCCAAATATATAGTCAAAATGGGCTAATTGAGACGTGTACTTCACATCCAAGGAAATTCATGAACTCAGAAAGACGGTGCAAGTTTAACTGATTTTGAACCCTAGATTTGAAGAAGAAGACCGGTCTTGCTTCGTCAAATTGACAACGTGCGATTTGGGGGCTTGTCAGTTTGGTCACGTTGAGACTCTTGATTCATGTTATTTCAATTCTCAGCTAATTTGATCATCCCACCATCGTAATCATCATGATTAGCACTGGCAAACATAAACCTCACACAGATTAAGTGCCAATGATGATAAACTTGTTGCTCCAAGTATGCATCTTGGCTTGATGTGGGGGAAATTGTCTAATCGATTCTAAAACTTTTGTACAGATGCCGATTCAGTTTTAAACTTTTCAATTTTATCAATTTAGCCATAACCCTTTACGTGAAATTATATTGTGGTCATTCCGGCTAATTTTCATCAGCAATAGCTGGCGTGGCGGTATGCCACATAGGACGGTCGACGATGACTGGATCGCCACATCAATGATTTCCGGTGAAAATTGACCGGATAGGTTATGTTGGAATTTCGCACAAAAATTTAAGACTAAATTGAAAAGTCGAAGACCGAATTGGCATTTGTAAAATAGATTTATAACTAATTGAGAAATTTCTCGGTTGATGTGTGCGGGACCCTCACAATTGTGGGCCCAAAATTAGGGTTTTGGTGCAAGCTATAAAGAGGGTATCATTATTTATTAACCTCACCCATAATCTCTCTTTTTCACTCCTTACTCTTAGGTCAAGAGTTCATAATTTCTAGGACGGCTCATCTCAAGAAGTTGAAGGAGAAATACAACATTGAAAAAGAATAGAGTTAGTCCTTGGATGACGTATTATTAGGTTTATCATCACTTATAAGTTACTGTAAAACATATCATACGGATCATCATGCAACGTTAAACCGATACATATTGTGTTAACAAGATGCCTCCCAGAATATGGTAGATTGTCTCTGCCTTAAATATGAAAAAATCACCCAAGCAATCATAAACATATTATATGGCTGCCAATTCAGTCATAAACTTTTCAATTTTGCCAATTCAGTCCGGCCGGCAATGACTAGACCGCTATGGAGAAAATTAGCCGAAAGGATTATATTATAATTTAGCGCAAAGGTTTATTTAAAGAGTATATGATTGAATTGGTATTCATACAATAAGTTTAGGGCTGATTGGACAATTTCCCCCTTCTTATGCTAATACACTATACGTTGAAAGTAAATAATTGCAGGCTGCATGATTAGTCTCGTTTGTATAGCTATCGTCCTTTACAACTTAGCCACCAAAACGAGCTTAGTTTTCTTTTCTCAGAGAAAACAAACAAGCTTATCGGAAACAAACCATCTTAAATGATAACCAAAAAAACTTAAATTAGACCAATGATATTTATGAGTGCCTGTATTTCACGAAAAAGAAAATTCATAATTTTTATGATTTGCCTGGATTTAACTGGTTTATGGGGCTTGCCTGGACTTAGCCGGGTCTCCGCGTCCATGTCCCTTAATTATGGAAAAGAAAAAAAGCCAAACAAATGAATGAAAGAAATTAAGTGGAAATTTCATCGAGGTGTTGCATCGCTTGCATAAGTCAATCAGAACACATGAACACGTGCGCAATTCTCTTTGGTTCTTCTCCTTTCTCCAACTTCCCATTGTTCTCCTCATTTGAAATTCTTGGCACTGGTTGGAATCCCAACTTCCATTCACTAGAAATTTGCATAAAATGATTGATGCAGACATCTTCATTATCGATAAATGGCATATGCCTCCCTCCTCTAATTTTCTATAAATAGGCACTTCATTCTCATCTATGTTTGCATGTGTACCAACCTCCTCTAGGCACCCTAAAATCCTCTTCATCCGCAAAAACGATGAAGCTGTCATACTCATTTTGTATCGTGTTAGTTCTACTTTGCTTTACGCTTGTAAGTTCTGAGATACCAAGTGTCACAAGTTCAAGCATCATCTCCTCGAGCCACGAGGACAGATCCGGCATTGAGGCTCCGTTTCCTCTCCGTTCGCGAAACCATCTCCTTGCTGAGAGCGTCCGTGCGGCCATGACGTGCGACAAGTACCCTAGGGTTTGCCGTGCGGCGGGCAGTCCCGGCCCGGATTGCTGCGGTAAGCAGTGCGTCGACGTGGCGACGGACCGACTCAATTGCGGGGCTTGCGGGAAGAGGTGCAGATATGGCGAAACGTGCTGCCGGGGGAGCTGCGTGAATCCATCGGTTGATGAGAAGCATTGTGGGCGATGCAATAACAAGTGCTCGAGAGGGAGTTCATGTGTGTATGGTTTAGGGAAAAGTGCCAAAAAAGTCCTAAACCTTTTGCATAAGTGCCAATTTAGTCCTAAATCTTTTTTTGGTGTCAATTTAGTCCTAAACCTTTTGCATTTGTGCCAATTTAGTCCTAAACCTTTTTAGTGCCAATTAAGTCCTAAACCTTTTAAATTGGTGCCAATTCAGTCCTAAACCTTTTATTTTTGTGCTAATTTAGTCTTGGTCAACTTTGACCGGAATTTCTGGCGTGGCGCTGCGGCCGGCGGCGATCACCAGCGCTGACGTGTTGACGTGGACAAATTAAATAATATTTTAATATTTTTTGAATTTTTATTTTTTTTCCTTTTTTTTTTTTTTTTTTTTTCCACTTTTTTTTTTGGTTTCTTCTTCATTGGCCGGTCGCGTCCGTGGCCGGCCAACTCAGAAGTGGTCGGTCCCGACCGGCCGGAGGCGGTGGCGGCGAGCTCGACCTCGCCGCCACCGGGGAGGCGGCCTCGCCGGCGAGGCCGAGCCTCGCCATGGTCGGGCGAGGCTCGACCTCGCCGGATCTGGCGAGGCTCGGGCCTCGCCCCGGCCGGCGAGGACCGACCTCGCCCGACCATGGCGAGGCTCGAGCCCGCCGGGGAGGCCGCGGCGAGGGCGAGCCTCGCCATGGTCGGGCGAGGCCCGACCTCGCCGGATCTGGCGAGGTCGAGCCTCGCGGCGGCTGGCGAGGCTCGACCTCGCGAGATCCGGCGAGGTCGGGCCTCGCCCGACCATGGCGAGGCTCGCCTCGCCGCGGCCTCCGGCGAGGGCTCGAGCCTCGCCGACCAAGGCGAGGCTCGGCCTCGCCGGGCGAGGCCGCTCCTCCCGAGGGCCGGCGAGGTCGAGCTCGCCGGCCACCGGCCTCGAGCTGAGGCCGGACGGCGACCGCCAGATGAAGAAGAAACCAAAAAAAAAGTGGAAAAAAAAAAAAAAAGGAAAAAATAAAAATTCAAAAATTATTAAAATATTATTTAATTTGTCCACGTCTAGCCGCACGTCGGCGCGTGACTGCCGCCGCGCCGGCAGCGCCCACGTAGCAAATTCCGGTCAAAGTTGACCGGAAGGACTAAATTGGCACAAAAATAAAAGGTTTAGGACTGAATTGGCACCAATTTAAAAGGTTTAGGACTTAATTGGCACCAAAAAGGTTTAGGACTAAATTGGCACCAATGCAAAAGGTTTAGGACTGAATTGGCACCAAAAAAGGTTTAGGACTAAATTGGCACTAATGCAAAAGTTTTAGGACTTTTTTGGCACTTTTCCCGTATGGTTTATGTAGCTATGCTTAAAGAGGAAGGTTTCATCGATTTATCGACAGGTGAAACTGGTTATTGCATGTTACGATTTGAAAAAAAAATAAGATTGCAATTATAGAACAGCTGGCAGCTAGCTAGATACGCATGATGCTTAGATAGGTGAGTGTGAGTGAATGCAATAAGCAGGCAATGTTATTGCAATATGGCATAGCGGCCAATATGGCCTATGCTTATTAATAAATGATAAATGTATGCATTCTTTTTATTTGTCGCTATTTACGTTATGGAATAAATTGAAACTCTCTCCCTCTATCAAGATCTAGTGAATGTCCTGATGAGTACCATGACAATTTATATGACTCTTAACATGCTTTAGAGATCATTTGGGATGATTGTAGCCGAACTGTGGTTGTGCAGAATGTGTTGTGTCGTAACTGTGCCGCTTTTTATATTTGATAATACATATTTTGAAGTTGTACCGCCTCAAAGTTGGGCGAATAAGCAACTTCTTTAAAACCGCTATAAGCCACTGTAGTTACGGGGGAAAATTGTCCCAAAAGTTCTAAACCTATTGGACTTTTGCCAATTCAGTCCAAAACTTTTTAATTGTACAAATTAAGTCCTAAACCTTTTCATGTTTTGTCAATTAAGTCCATCCGATCAATTTTGGAACGTGGACGCTGACGGGCCTACATGCCACATCCAATGCTGACGTGGATAATTTTTTTATAATATTTTAATTATTAATTGGCATGCACCGATCATGCCATATAGGACGGCCGAGGTATGGCCGGCCAACGTCCACATTATCGATTTCCGATCAAAATTGGCCAGATGGACTTAATTGATAAAATATGTAAAGGTTTATGACTCAATTGGTATAATTAAAATGTTTATAATTAAATTGAAAAAAAAGTGCAGTAGGTTTACTCTTGCCACTGTGAAATCACAGGATGAATATATCACGACAATGAAGCAACTCCTAGCAGACCTTAAAGGCTCCACGTACGAGTGTTTCAGCCAATCACACCATAACCGGAATACCAACGAAAACAATCTTTATGGTATTCCTGTCTCCCGTAAATCTCTCAAATGATGACAAACGAAACATGCATACGTCGGTGGAAGGTAGCCTCCACCAAACGCGGTCACATCGATCAGCGGAAAAGAATGGAACATCACTGTAGCAACGCATGTACTACGCTGTAGCATCACTATAACTGAAAGGATAATTATGTCAACAGTTATACCGTAGAAATCCCGTGCGTTATAAAGTAGTGCAGACTCTCACTTGTATCGGCAGAACTTATAATTGTGTTTTAGAGATCACAAATGTTATATCCTTCTGCACTATAAGTTTCTCACAACCATTTGCAATCTTTCAATACCTTTCACTATTTTGTAATCTTTCACTCGTTTATATTCCAATCATATTGTTATTGCAATTTTTGTTTCAATCGTATTGTTGTTGCAATTTTCTCATCATTTATACTTCAATTATTGAATGGGACAAAAATTATTTCACCATTGATTATGCCCAGTAGCCAAAAGAGTTGATTTACTAATTAACTTAAAATAAAATAGCAATGTGTGGCAATGATTTTGGTTTTGGCGATAGAACTACGCTTACCACCAGGTTTGCTGATAATCCCAGTAGGTGAGTGTGAGTTGATATGCGATCCTGGCTGTGATTTTGGCCGGGAATTTTTTAATTGTATGAGGTGAAAGACACTATTTTTTATTTTGTCAATCTCCAAGACGCGAGTCTGTGGTCGACTCGTGTGGGTTATACTGAGTCATGTGATCACTGTTAAGCTCCTTGTTGGAGAGGCATAAAGGAAACTATAGGCTATACCGATAAAGTACGTAGCGTTTACATATAAGTATTCTATTTCGGATTTAGTGATATATGATAATCACTTGATAACTTCTCCTTTGAAGTAGGGCTGTAAACGGTTCGGTTCGGTTCGGTTTTCTTGAAAAACCGAACCGAACCGAACCATTAAGGAAGCATCTCTGAACCGAACCGAAACTTGCTTGAACCGAATTGGAACCGAACCGAAAAACCGATTTGGTTCGGTTTGGTTCGGTTCGGTTCGGTTCGGATTAGTTTTCGGTTTCTTCTTCTTCTTTTTTTACTGAGCAAGTACAGAACAACAGCAACGCAGGGTACTCCGTTCAACACATTCCAATTCTCTAAGACTATCATAATCCACATATAACACAATCAGCCAATCCGCACTATCGAACGCATACCAGAACAACAAAAACATCGAAGCCCTAACCTTTTCACCCCAAAGAAGAACACTCGAGAACTCTCTGGGTTTGTCGCGGCCGCGAATCTGCTTCGGAATCGTGCAGCAAAATCGGAGCTTTGTCGAACAGGCGTGAACAGGTATCCTTCGGTGATGGGGATGATACCGTCGGTGCCCTTGCACCAAGAGCCGCCGCCGACGACGGGGAACCGAGGAACGGAAAAGGTGACGGTGGCGAGGCTCGGTCGCGATCTCGTCTCGGTAGGGCTCGGTCGTGCGGACCGGCGGAGGAAAACGCCCGACTCGGGCCCGTGATCCCGGCGGGAGCTGCGGCCGTCGGAGGCGGCGGCGGCGGCGGTGGCAGAGCCGGAGGGGGGAGTCGCGAATTTCGGAGGCGGAGCAGCGAGGAGGAGAGGGACAGGGAGAGAGGGAGATGCGAGCGGGAGAGAGGGCAAGATAGGGCTTTTTAGGGCTAAAACCGAATTCTTTATTTCAGTTCGGTTCGATCCGAATTGATCCGAACCGAACTGAAATAAACCGAATTGAAAAAAAAAATCGGTTAATTTTGGTTATCTGAACCGAAACCGAAACCGAACCGAAATGCATGAAATTTTCGGTTCGGTTCGGTTCGGTTCGTATCTCGGTTCGGTTTTTCGGTTCGGTTCTGACACCCCTACTTTGAAGAGATGGCATCAATCACGCAATATGTGCGCGAGATTTGCATTAACTCTCTTAGAAAACTTAAACTGGAGATCGATCTTGTGCCCTTCCTTAATCCCGATCATTTAAAAATAATAATACCACTCTTATTACATTTAAACTAGCTTGAACAAATACAATTTTGGGGGCAAAGTCCAATCAACCACGATGTTGTTGGCCTTGCCTTTATTACCTATAGTCACATAAAAACAAATCAAGCCTTTCTACCTAATACCTCATCTACAAATGTACCAAGTTACAAACAAATTCACTTAATACGATGATAACTGCACAATTTGCTTCAGACTCTTTGACTCCAAACCTTCACACCCCTTCATATTCATGCATAGCTACACATCCCATAAAGACAAGAAGATCCCTTCCTGTTGCACTTGTTGTTACAGACCCCACAATGCTTCTTGTCAAACATGGGGTTCACACACTCACCTTTGCAGCATATCTCCGAGTACTTGCACTTGTGCCCGCACATCCCGCAGTTCAGCCTATCGGTGCTCACGTTCACACACTTCTTGTTGCAACAGTCTGGTCCGGGGCTTCCCTTAGCACGGCAGATCCTCGGGTACTTGTTGCACGTCAATGCGGCCCTTGAGCTAGTGGCCTCCGCAAGGAACCGGCCCGTGCCTCGGAGGGAAGTGGCTGTGTCCAGGGTTTCGAGGGAAGGCGAATCGCGGGTCTCGCCCGAAACATCGTCTTCTTCCCCATAACTAAGGTACGAGCCTCCTTCTTGTGAAGATGATTCGAATAGTGCAGATGCAGGATTGAATGCCACTATTGCAATGAGCAATACCATGAGAAATAATTTCCTTGGGTACTTCATTTTGTGTGTGCTTCAGAGAGAGAGAGAGAGAGAGAGAGAGAGAGAGAGATGGTATTGATGAAGAGGAATGAAACACGATGGGGATATTTATACAAGAGAGATCATTCACGCTGAGCGAAGACACTGCATGGCTCGTTTGATAAGACAACACATCGTTGATTAGGTGGAGTGGAATGTGGTCTAATTTTCTAATTGCCAAACAAGCTCAAAAGTAAGCGGAGTTAGGCTTTTGATATACTAAACAAGAGAGCCAAGCTCACAGGTTTGAATGAAGAATGACCTTACACGATATCCGTACCTACAACGTGAAACGCCCCTTTCTATGACAATTAGGTCAACCTTGACTTTCCATGCGATGTGAAAATCAAGTCGAGCAAGATATCTGCGAAAGGGAGGTGATGAAGTTCATCAAATGAGCGAAATATTAAGTCCAAGAAATTGATTTAAGACACACGTTCCTTGCTAATACTATTGCTTAATCACATTGGCCGAACATGTCGTTGGACTTTCCCCTTGGTTATATAGATTTATACTGTACACACACATATTTATACCTATCTTCAATTGAGCTAAGTATATTAATGAAGCAGGGTGGCCCCTGCTTCCCCGGGTCCAAAAATTTCCTATAATTTTAGGGACAAAAAATTTCAAAAACTATGTCTCATATTAACAAAAAAATTGTATCTCGGCCATAACCTTATATTCTCGATCCACGGGAAAAGTACCGAAAAAGTCCTAAACCTACTGCATTAGTACCAATTCAGTTATAAACTTTTCAATTGGACCAATTTTGTCCTAAACCTTTTCACATTGGTATCAATTCAATCCATCCGGCCAATTAGGCTGGAAATTGTTGACGTGGACGCTGGCGGTCCTACGTGGCACAGCCGGCGTTGACATGGATAATTTTTAGAAATTTTTAATAATTTTTCAGATTTTAAAAATAATTTTTTCTTTTCTTTTTTCTTTTTTTCTCTTTTCTTTTCTTTCTTTTTTTTTTTGAAATTGATGGCCGGCGAGGTTGCCGGCCGACCATCGCTGGCCACAGATGAGGGCCGGCGACCCTCGCCCAGATCCAGACGACGGGCAGCGAAGGCGTGGGGGCCCTTGCCCAGACCAGGCAAGGGTCGTCGGCCCTCTCCGGTCACCAGTTTCTAAAAAAAGAAAAAAAAGAGAAAAAAAGAAAAAAAAATATTTAAAAAATCTGCAAAAATTATTAAAAAATTATAAAAATTGTCCACGTCAGCACCGGCGGTGCCATATAGGACTGCCGGCATCCACGTCAGCGATTTTCAGCATAAATTGGCCGGATGGACTGAATTGGTACCAATGCGAAAATGTTTAGGACTAAATTGGTTCAATTGAAAAGTTTATAATTGAATTGGTACCAATACTATAAGTTTAGGACTTTTTCGGTACTTTTCCCCTCGATCCACCATTGCCCACTCCTAGCACCAGCTAAGTCCGAACTAAGTACATGCGAGAGGATTCAAACTCGGCACTCAAAGGTGGGATCGAACGGACACCTCCTGGCACTCATCCGTGAGGCAAGATGATCATTGAATATTATTAGTTTCTTACCATGAGTGGATTTTTTACTATTATCGGAAGGTTTTAGCAACACGATTATCAAGATTCTAATTGGCATCTATTACTTTTTTCTACTTAATGAATTCAGTAACCCCTTCCTTACTTTATATAGTGAATTTTGGACTTAACTGACTCTTTTAACTAAATGTTAGTTGATGTTATCTAAAAAAATTAATCTCATTAAGGTTGAACTTTTTTCATTTTAGCACTTAATTGGGTTATCAAGCAGGCCTAGAATTTGGGAAAATTGTCCAAAAAGCCCTAAACCTATTGCACTTTTGCCAATTCAGTCCTAAACCTTTCAAGTTTGCCAATTGAGTCATAAACCTTTACACTTCTTGCCAATTGAGTCCATCTGGTCAATTTTGGCTGAAAATCGCTGGCGTCCACGTTGTGCTGACATTGCCATTTTTAAATAATATTTTGAATTTTTTATGGTTTCTTTCTTTTTTTTTCCTTTTCTATGTTTTCTTTTTTGGGTTTTAGAGTTGACCGGCGAGGATGGCTGGCCAACCCTCGCCGGCTCTGGGCGAGGGCGTCGTGGCCCTCAACACCCTCGCCCAGAGCAGACGAGGGTCGTCTGCCCTCGCTTGTGGCCGGCGAGGGTCGGCCGGCCACCCTCGCCGGCCAACTCCAAACCCCAAAAAAAACAAAGAAAAGGAAAAAAAAACCATAAAGAATTAAAAAAATTATGAAAATATTATTTAAAAATGTTCATGTCAATGCCACGTGGCCAGCCGGCGTCCATGTTAACGATTTCCGATCAAAATTGGCCGGATGGACTCAATTGGTAAGAAGTGTAAAAGTTTAGGACTCAATTGGCAAGAAGTGTAAAGGTTTAGAATTCAATTGGCAAACTTAAAAGGTTTATGACTAAATTGGCAAAAGTGCAATAGGTTTAGGACTTTTTAGATAATTTTCCCCCCCAGAATATATCTAAAGTCACCATGAGGTTATTGCAAATTAAGGCCTACTCCAAGCATTGATCAATCTGCTTTTTATCGAAGAAGTTCCTTTATTTTTGTATCGATCCAAATAAAGCATTAAAATGCTTGGGACTTTGTAATTCAAGAAGCGTGCATTTTGTATTATGATTCAGAACTGGAGAAATCTCTTGAATTACGCCACATGAAAGCGATTCCTTGCACAACCATTATTCTCTGAGTATGTATGGCCCGCCCTTTCTGACCAAAAAAAAAAAAATGTATGGCCTGCCTTCCATTAGACCGAAGAGGTTCTTTAGTGCATATTAGGATTGATTTTGGTTTTAACTTTTAGCATTATATTTAAGTACTTATAGCAATTTACAATATGCATTTTTATTTAATACTAAACACCCCAAATATAAATAGTAATTTCCCTTTTTCATGGAAATGCCAAAAGTACTTCTTGGAGAGCTTCAAGCCTAATAAACCGAACTATTATTAGTGTTGTGCTAAAAAATTTACCCAAGACACCACCTAACTTAAAAAATGTCTGGCAAAAATGATTCTAAATTTGAAATATTCTTGCATTAAACATAAATTTCTAATTCTAGGTACATTCTTTGATGGTCTCAGTCAAAACTTTTATATGGATCCTCTGGAGTAAGCTCCCAAAAAAAATAATGGATGTAATTAATCAAATTAAGACTCTTTGGCCGTGCAAATCGATTGCGATTTGAAACAAATGAGACTTTGACGAGTAGCGTAAATTGTGGATCTATTGTAGAATAGCAGCTATTCTCCATTGAGCCACCGACTGCATGTTCAATGCAGTTTCTGCTTTCCGCAGAGAAATGAAAACGAAAATGATGAAGAAGGTTGTCAAAATAATCATAAATATTCAAAACCGGTACAGAAGCACGTTGAGGTTTGAACAAGAACTCGTCTGTTGAGTTTTTCTTGTCTTGGTTTTTGACTTCCCATTAAGAAATAAAGCAAGAAAAATTGTAGGGTTTAATGTTGACTAATAGGTGCATTGACAGGTCAGAGAGATTACAGCAACCCTAGATTATTGTGATATTCTCCAGTTTTAGCATGCAATAAGTCAAGCAGAAAGCTACAGGACATGTACGTGTGACCTTGTAGATCTCATATTCTTGAGTCGTTTTTAAGGGTTTTTCTTTACTAAATAGGACTCGAATTCTGTCCACAACGGCATGCTGCCCCAGCAACATGGTGCTCGTAATTGCATGAAGTCAATCATCAAAACCGATTGACTTTTGCTTTTAAAGAACGAATAAGAGGAACAAACCTCCGTTTGAGTTTGATGCCGAAACTCAAGTCCACAAACTGAGTCTCGCGGTTCAGATTTTCTCAGATTTTCTCATGATCTGTAACACATACCAGATCAACCCAATGACCTGCGTGATATCGACCAATTCATGTGAATCGGGTATTGCGGGCACCCGATTAATGTGAATCCAGCTCACAAGAGCAGCTCAGTGGCAGTGAGAAAGTTCTAGTTGTTTTTTTAGTGTAGTACACCAGTAATACTCTTGAAGTTTGGCTTTTGCATGCGAGCTTCGATTTTGCAGAATGCTGATATAGCTTTTGTATATATCTACAAAATGATGTAGCTAGCAAGGATCACCTAGAGGGGGGTGAATAGGTGATCTAAAATAATTTTTAGTAATTTATGCGGAAACAAAATAAATCACAGAAGAGTCTGAATAAAATTCAGATTCAAGACAGATTATATAGACTGTGCTCTTGATGTGCAGAATGTAAAGTAAGAGATAAGGGATAGAGAATCTGCACACAAGTTTATAGTGGTTCGGCTTATAGCAAGCCTACGTCCACTCTCCCACGCTTACAGCCTACTGGCTGGATTTCACTATGTAATCAAGAGGAGTTACAACTTCTGAGTGTTTACACTCTTGTGTATGATAGGACTCTCTATCTCACACAATCACTCTTACAAAGTGTTCCTCAAGATCTTAATATTTGGCTCAGAATGACAAGAGAAAAATGATTGGATTAAGCTCAGACTTTGGACTTGTTGATTCTTGATTCTGTACTCCCTTCTGCTGCTCGTTGATCTCCTTAAATATTCCTCTGCTTCCAAACTAGCCGTTGGACAGCTTTCAGAGGATCATCTTCCAATCTTTACCTTGGACAGATTTGTATAGTAAGGATTGAGTAGCCGTTGGTTGACAGATTCTGAATCCCGCTGATTCTGGTCGCCCATACAATCAGAATCTTGGTTTCCATAAGTAGAACTTTGTCCGTTGTAATGCATTCTTGTCATGATGTTTGATTGTCAATCAGTTTGATTCAGATTGAGACAATCAGAACATTCCTTCTGTGAAATCCATGCCAGATCACTAGCTGTTGTGTTACGTTCTGAATTCTGCGTCTGAAGATATTCTGCGTCTGCATCAGAAGAACTCCTGCGTCTGCGTCTGAAGAATTTCTGCGTCTGAATAATTTCTTCTGCGTCTGACGAATTTCTTCGTCTGAATAATTTCTTCGTCCGCATCTCGCATCGAATAACTCTCGCTTCGAATCTCGAAGCTGCGATTATGTGGGTCTTCGAAATATACTTGACAGATTGTAAAGTCGAATAACTTTCTTCGAGCTTCGAATATACGGACACGGAATAGTTCGAATAAGTATCGATTTACAATAACATAGAAAGGTTTTGTCAACTTCAAAATTAATAGGAGTTTTCCTCAACAATCTCCCCCTTTTTGATGGTGACAAAACTTTCTTTGCAGATTGAATTATTTTAAACATATTAAGCTCAATAAACACAGATTGAAATAGCAAACTCTGTTGATATCTGTGTCTTTCTTCCTTTGAGAATAACCTGTAAATCTGCAATATGATTTCTCCCCCTTTTTGTCATCAACAAAAAGAATAGTAATAGATAGAATAATGCATTGATATTAAGTAATCAATCAGTCTAACAATAAGTATGAGAAATATTACAGACCAATTGAAAAAAATAGAGAGAAATGTTGAAAAACAGGCTATTTTTTAGGAGTACGAATCAGTTGAAAATTTTCCAATATTGAGACAGCCTCCTCAATCTTCGAACTGCATTGACCTATGGCTTTATCCATGCTGGATGAGCACATAGCAATGGCTCCTTCTAATTCCGCTTTGTCTGCTGCTGCTTGAAGTTGTTGAGCCTTGGTGTTTTCCTCAACAATTTTACGTAGGTTCGCAAATTTTGCTCTAGAGCGCCTGCTTGTCCTTTATCTCGAGCGAGAATCGAAAGGATGTTCGATTTTTGAATGCGACCTTGGTCATTAGCTTTTTCGGACGATTGTACCCCGGTGATTCGGTGGAATCTCCCCGAACAGGTGATTGTTCTTGATAACATGCTCTTCATGAATTGGTTACGAAACATTTGGAGCCGGTTCGGGAACATGTTCAGTTGCAGTGTGACCGATTCAAAGTGTCGCTTACGCTTCATCATTTTCATCATGCGAAGAGTTTTCTTTTCTTTTCTGTACACTTTGATTGGGGTTGGAGAATCGGTTTGCTTGCTTCTTGAACTAGTTCTTTTCCTTTGCTCCTTTTCTTTCGAACTTTCTTGCCAATGATTTGGCCTCATGTTGAGCCTCTTTCCTTTTTACTATGTCCCTGATATCTTCAAATTTCTTCATTTTGGAGAGCATTTTTTCTCCAACAAACATAAGGGGAAGCATAGTTTCTCGCAACTCACCAGGAATAGATAAATTGAGATACATGAAGATACGAGTGATCAAAGCTCCATATGGCAGATGACCCTTATCTTTCTGCAATGCTCTGTACATATGGAATATTATGAGGTGAGGAAGAGAGAAGGATTGACCTGTCAAGATAGCCCAAATGAGCTTGATCTCTGATTTCGAAAGGTCAGTTTTTGAGGCATCCTTTGGCTTTAAACAGTTGATGATGATCTTATGCAGGATCACCGATCGTCTTGATAAGTCAGAATAGGAGAGATGTCTTTTTGATCCTTGAGCAAAATTTGGATTTTCAGAAACTAGCTGAGAAGCCTCTTCAAGACTTACTGCCAATGGTGTAAAAGTGGAGTGTGTGGCTCCAATTATCCTTGCCAACTCATGCGCCTTTAAATCAACTTTCTTGTCACCAATAGTAAACTGTAACCAGTTTGGTGACAGAATTGAAAGATTCGAATAAAAGTAGGCAGTCAATTCAGCATAAGTGTTGGCAGATTGAAGGCAAAATTCATAAACCCCTAGTTTTTCAAACAGGTTCTGTACAGAAATTCCAGCCTTCTCCAAATACTCGAAATCCACAGTTCTATTGTTCATTACTCCTCTATCAAGTAACAGCACTGTAATACATCTGATGCGCGAGTGCTTCTGAATAAGCCTCCTGTTCCAGGCAAGCCAGATGCTATTCCAACTTTCATCTCAAAATTCTCAAAAAATCGTGCATCATCATCCGGAACAACAAATTTTGACGCACTAGATGTCTTAGGGCTTACATGAACCGATTTCTTTTCAGATGGAGTTGAAGCTTCTCCAACTTTTTCTTTGCCCTTTCTGGAAGAAGTTTCTTGTGGAGTAGTGCTGGTTGGAACTTGCCCTGATTTAGTGCAGTATTCAGAATAGATTTTCGCAAGGTGAGTTTCAGAGCGAAGATTGTTGTCTTTCAGACAAGCACGAAGAGCTGACTCAGAGGCATTATTCCTTTTCAGCCTTTGATAATTCTCCCACACACGTTTAATGTTTATGAACCGAAAATCAGTTTTACCAGACGATTTCGGTGGAGACGAACGCTGAGGGGTTGACGCTTCAGAAGGGTTGACATGATGATCGGATTCTGAGTCTGAAACTTCTAAAAATTCCGCCGCTGCGGTAGATTTTGAGTCTTGATTAAGAATACGAGAAGATCTTCTGTGGGCCACCATCTTGACCGGCATTATGATCACCTTTGAAGACGAAAGTTTCGATCTTTTGGAAGAAGAAGAGGAGAGTCTCTGTATATCGGAAGGTTTTTGAGAGAAAAAGATCGTACTGGTAGGGTTTGGAAAAAGAGAAGGACGGGCTTAAAAAGGAAGTTGATAACCTTTTGGAAGGAGAAAAGTACTTTTAGAAATTAAGAGATATCCCAAAACAAGTAGGAAGAAAATATTCTCTCTAAAACTTAACCAAACATATCAATATATTAGACAGATTTTAGCAGATAAAGTAGAATGCATACCTGATTTGCTTCCAAGTATAACGAATTATACAAGTATCCTGCCAAAAATGTCAATTTTATACCCGCCAAAATTTGAATAAGGAACGTACCTGTTTTCGTGAGTCTGAAAAATGTTCAGATTGAGAATACTTGAGTCTGAACAATTTCCTGTCTATCAAAACACTTCAAGAAAATGGATAAGTAATGCACAGTTTTTCTCTGATGAATTCAAATGAAGATTTATCAAGAGGTTTTGTAAATATATCAGCTAATTGATTCTTAGAATCAATAAATTGAATATTTACATCACCATTTTGAACATGATCTCGAATAAAGTGATGCTTGATTTCAATATGCTTAGCACGAGAATGAAGAATTGGGTTCTTTGTCAAATTGATTGCACTTGTGTTGTCACATTTGATTGCAACACTTGATTCTTCAATATCAAAGTCTTGTAATTCTTTGCTTCATCCACGAGCACGTGCTGACAACTTCCCAATGCTACATATTCTGCTTCTGCTGTAGAAAGTGCAACTGTACTCTGCTTCTTTGAGTACCAAGATACCAACATATTCCCAAACAGTTGACATGTACCGGAAGTACTTTTCCTGTCCACTTTACATCCAGCTAAATCAGCATCAGAATATCCAGTAAGAGTAAAATCTGAATCTTTGGAATACCAAAGACCTAACATTGGATATGTTCCAATGTATTTGATTATTCTTTTTACTGCAGAGAAATGAGATTCCCTTGGGTCTGATTGAAATCTTGCACACATACAGACACTAAAAAGAATGTCAGGTCTAGATGCAGTTAGATATAATAAAGAGCCTATCATGCTTCTATATACCTTCTGATCAACCTTTTTACCATTTTCATCTTTGTCCAGTTTGGATGAAAGAGACATGGGAATGTCTGTCTTCTTGCAATTCTGTAATCCAAATTTCTTGATAATCTCCTTTGCATACTTCTCTTGGCAAATGAATGTACCATCTTTGGTTTGTTTCACTTGAAGGCCAAGAAAGAATGATAATTCTCCCATCATACTCATCTCGAATTCATTCTGCATATTCTTTGAGAATTCCTTGCATAGCAATTCGTTAGAAGATCCAAAGATTATATCATCAACATAAATTTGAACAATTAAGAAATCCTTACCCTTTTTCTTAACAAATAAAGTTGTATCAACTTTACCTTTGGTAAAACCATTTTGCAGAAGGAAGTTACTTAACCTTTCATACCAAGCTCTTGGTGCTTGTTTCAGATCCGTAAAGAGCCTTCTTGAGTCTGTAGACATGATCACTCTTTCTTGGTTCTTCGAAACCAGGTGGTTGTTCCACATATACTTCTTCTTTGATATATCCATTCAGAAAGGCACTTTTCACGTCCATCTGAAATAATTTAAAGTTATGGAAACAAGCATAAGCTAGTAGTAGCCGAATGGCTTCTAACCTTGCAACTGGTGCATATGTTTCATCATAGTCTATGCCTTCTTCTTGAGAATAGCCTTTTGCAACCAGTCTTGCTTTGTTTCTTGTAACTTTCCCTTTGTCATCCAGTTTGTTTCTGAATACCCATTTTGTTCCAATTACTGGATGATTTTTGGGTCTTGGCACAAGCTCCCATACTTTATTGATTCGAAGCTTGAAGTTCCTCTGCATAGCATCGATCCGCTTTCATCGATAAAGCTTCACCAACTTCTTTTGGCTCTATTTCGATATCAAAGCCAAGTTGCTGATGTTCTCTTTGTGTTTGGATCTTGTCTTGATACCATCTTCTATTTCTCCAATAACGAGGTTCTTCGGATGACTGGATTTATGTTTCCAGTTTTTGTCATATTTTTCCTTCTGAAATTCTGCAGACTCTGAACTTTCTGTTTGAGTCTGTATTATATCTTCTTTGCCTTCTGATGCTTCTGATGATTCTTGAATATTGGGAGATGGTTCAGATTCATCTCTGTGAGTCTGAATGTTTTCTTCAAACCTCACATTCATTGATTCTTCAACAGTCTGAGAGTTCTTGTTGTAGACTCTGTATGCTTTACTTGAAGTTGAGTATCCAAGGAAAAATCCTTCATCTGCTTTCTCATCAAACTTTCCAGTGCGGTCATTTGGATTTTTCAGGATATAGCATTTACAACCAAACACTCTAAAATATGAAATGTTGGGCTTTCTACCTTTGTAAAGCTCATAGGGGGTTTTCTCAAGAATGGGTCTGAGAAAAGCTCTGTTAATGATATAGCATGCTGTAAAAACTGCATCTGCCCAGAAATAAAAAGGAATTTTGCTTTCAATCAGCAAAGTTCTTGCCATTTCTTGCAAAGAGCGATTTTTCCTTTCCACAACACCATTTTGTTCTGGTGTGTAAGGAGTAGAAAAATTGTGTTGAAAGTCATTTTCCTCACAAAAATCTGAAAAACTTTGATTTTCAAATTCTCCCCCATGATCAGTTTTAATGCAGGAAATGGAATAGCCCATTTCATTCTGAACTCTTTTTGCAAATTTTGAAAAATATGAAAATGCTTCATTTTTATGAGCAAGAAAGAACACCCAAGTAAATCTTGTGAAGTCATCAACAATGACTAAACAATATTTCTTACCACCAATACTTTGTGTTCTGGTTGGTCCAAATAGGTCCATATGAAGAAGCTGCAAAGCACGATCAGTGGAAACATAATGTATAGACTTGAAAGAACTTCTTACTTGTTTTCCTAGAGTGCAGGCATTGCATAACTCTGTTTTCTTGTATTTCAAATCTGGTAGACCTCGAACCAGTTTCTTGTGTGAGATCTTTGAGATTTGTTTCATACTGATATGCCCCAGTCTTCTATGCCATAGATCTTCATCCTCTTTGATTGAGATCAAGCAATGAGTGGATTTTGGATTGACATCTAGAAGATAGATATTGCCATGTCTTCTCCCTGTAAATGTTTGAGAAGAATCTTTGCTTGTCCCTGAGCATGTATCTTCTTGAAAGTTGATTCTGAAACCTGTGTCACATAGTTGGCTTATGCTTATCAAGTTGTAGTTGAGTCCTTTTACCAACGAGACATCATTGATTGTAAGTCCTCCAATTTCAAGCTGTTCCTTTGCCAACGATTTTTCCTTTGGTATTTCCTCCAAAGGATACTTTTCCACCATTCGGATTGTGTAGATCAACGAATATACTTGGATCTCTGTCATATGTCTAGAGCATCCCTTTGTCTAGGTACCACTTCCTTTTTCTTTTTGTGGTAACTTTGCAAAGAACACGACATCTCAAGTTTTCTTTGGTACCCAAATTTGTTTGGGTCCTTGAACATTAGTATAATTGTCTTAACAAAATCTCTTCTAACGGGTCTCAGGACCTTAGGACATTCATTCTCAAAATGTTGTGGATCTCCACATTTTGAGCATTTGAGTGCACTTCGACCAACAGGTTTTACAAAATTCCTTTTGAAATGATTTTTATAAGCTTGTCGAGGAGGTCTTTGTTTTAATCTCTCCTTGACCTTTGGAAAATCAATCAAGCTATCACTTTCCTTCACAAATCCGAGACCGGATTTGTTGTAGTAAGGAATTTGGATAGAAAGGATATGCTTCAAGGTTTCTGATCCCTTTGAAAATTTGGAAGTAATTTCTGAAACTTGCTTTTTCAAAACTGCATTTTCTTTGGAAAGAAAATCTCGACTTTCCTTGACTTGATGAAATTCTTTTTGAAGGAAATCGATTTTTTTTTTTGTGAAACATCCTGTTGCCTCAGTGATGAATTTTCCTTTTTCAAAGAAGAGATGCATTTAAGAGCAGTCTTGAATTCAAAGCATAATTCATCAATGTAATTTGATACCTCAATAGGCATGTCAGAATGTTTTACCTCAATTTCCACTTTGGGATCGGAATCGAATCGAGTCGAGTCGACTTAGCCATTAGACGAAATCTTCATCACTTGTCTTCACATTACGTGTCACTCCAGGTTTCTGCTTTTAAGGCCTTCTTTGCTTTCTCAAACTTGGTCTTCTTTTTCAGAAGTGGACAATTTGGCTTGAAATGTCCACGTTTCTTACAGTGAAAGCATATAACATCCTTCGATCTTTTCTGTCTCATCGAAAGATTTCTTCTTTTCAAAGGCTTCTTTCCCCTGAGGTTTCTTCCTTTGATCTTCATTTTCTTATACTTCTTTATAAATAGAGCTAGTTCTTCATCATCAACGTCTTCATCTTGAGAATGCATCGGAATCAATGTTAGTCTTCAACGCAATTGATTTATTACCTTTGGATTCAATCTCTCTCATTTCGTTTCTCAGTCTCATATGATTGAAGAGTTCCAATTAACTCATTCACTGATAGAGGCTTGATCCTTTGTGTCTCTCGAAGAGATGTTTTGATGTTGTCCCACTGATTTGTCAGTCCTCTCAGAAGTTTGTTGACTTTCAGTGCATCTGGAACTGGTTGTCCTTGATAAGCAAGACCGTTTACTATATCAGTAAACCTGTCATATAAATCAGCAATTGATTCTTCAGGCTTCATTTTGAAAGATTCATATTGACCAAGCAGAAGATTAATTTGAGTTTCCTTGGCTCGATCTGTTCCTTCATAAGTAATAAGAAGAGTATCCCAGATTTCCTTAGCTGATTCACAAGCAGCAATTTTTTTATATTCAATAGGTGATAAGGCACAATAAAGAGAATAAATAGCTTTGGAGTCTAAGGTTTCTCTTTTGGATATCTCAGTTTGAGATAATGGAGGATCTGCTGCTTTGCTTGCATCTGCCTTTTCTTTTGAATCAGAAGACTTTGGATTGACACCTCTGATGATGACATCCCATTGCATGTGGTCAATTGACTTTATGAATGCCTTCATCTTATTCTTCCAGACACTATATTCCTTGCCATCGAAATATGGTGGTCTGTTGTTGCTCTGTCCTTCAATGAGCCCTGGAGCACCATAGCTAGCCATATAGATCGTTAGCTCAGAAGTAAAACACTTCAATAACCGAGCAACCCGCTCTGATACCAATTGATGTAGCTAGCAAGGATCACCTAGAGGGGGGTGAATAGGTGATCTAAAACAATTTTTAGTAATTTATGCGGAAACAAAATAAATCACGAAGAGTCTGAATAAAATTCAGATTCAAGACAGATTATATAGGCTGTGCTCTTGATGTGCGAGAATGTAAAGTAAGAGATAAGGGATAGAGAATCGCACACAAGTTTATAGTGGTTCGGCTTATAGCAAGCCTACGTCCACTCTCCCACGCTTACAGCCTACTGGCTGGATTTCACTATGTAATCAAGAGGAGTTACAACTTCTGAGTGTTTACACTCTTGTGTATGATAGGACTCTCTATCTCACACAATCACTCTTACAAAGTGTTCCTCAAGATCTTAATATTTGGCTCAGAATGACAAGAGAAAAATGATTGGATTAAGCTCGGACTTTGGACTTGTTGATTCTTGATTACGTACTCCCTTCCTGCTTGCTCGTTGATCTCCTTAAATATTCCTCGCTTCCAAACTAGCCGTTGGACGCTTTCGAGAGGATCATCTTCCAATCTTTACCTTGGACAGATTTGTATAGTAAGGATTGAGTAGCCGTTGGTTGTCTGAATCCCGCCGGATTCTGGTCGCCCATACAATCAGAATCTTGGTTTCCATAAGTAGAACTTTGTCCGTTGTAATGCATTCTTGTCATGATGTTTGATTGTCAATCGGTTTGATTGATTGAGACAATCGAACATTCCTTCGTGAAATCCATGCCGGATCACTACTTGTTGTGTTACGTTCGAATTCGTGCGAAGATGCGCGTCGCATCGAGAAGAACTCTGCGTGCTGCGTCCGAAGAATTTCTGCGTCGAATAATTTCTTTGCGTCTAACGAATTTCTTCGTCGAATAATTTCTTCGTCGCATCGCATCGAATAACTCACGCATTCGCATCTCGAATAACTTCGCTTCGAATCTCGAAGCTGCGATTATGTGGGTCTTGAAATATACTTGACAGATTGTAAAGTCTGAATAACTTTCTTCTGAGCTTCCAGAATATACAGACCTGGAATAGTTCAGAATAAGTATCAGATTTACAATAACATAGAAGGTTTTGTCAACTTCAAAATTAATAGGAGTTTTCCTCAACACAAAAGTGGTGCTGACTCTGGCCTTTTTGGGGGGAGTTTCGTGGTGCATCATGGTTTATTTGTCGAGCTTTACTCTTCGTTCTTTATTGACAATCTTGTCTTGTTACAGTATGATACTTATAAGGATGACACAAAATTATGTGTTGACAATTCCTCCTACCTTATTAGCTGCTATGTTGCCCTCGCGGAGCTTTAAAGGCTTGATCGGGTGGTAAAATAATTGGGATCTTGCATGTCGAGAAATCTGGGTTTCTAAGTTTGGTTCGGTCCTGTCCGGTCCCTACCCGATGCATTTTTTAAGGCTAAGCCACGAAGAAGGCATTCCTTGCGAATCCCCTATTCTTGTCGCAGGATAAACCCAGTTCAATAGCAGATTGGCTCATGATGTCTTCTTATGTGGTCCAAAGAAAAATTGCATCGCATAAGAATGTGGAGGCTCTATTCTCGAATCTAGGATTTTCATGTGATCCATTCTCTCCTCCGAAAACCTAATATTTGATTGACTAGCCAATGCAAACTTCTCATTTATACGTTGTATAACATGCATTGAATTTCCTTACCAAAAAAAAAAAAATGCATTGAAATTAATTAGAGTTTTTCGTGCAGTCTTGGATACCATAAAGCCGAGTACACAGTTGCTACCTTCTCATCCTTTATTTACCATATCTTATCATGGCAACGGTTGGACAAACGTACTCAAGTCATGATACAAATTGCAAGTATTGTGCAGAGTCGCAACCCTTAAGGATGTGTAAGTTCTTGAGAGATGACGTGTCTCGAAATTAAAATTAAATTATTATGTTTAGATATAACTATGTATCATGCATATAAGTGCAGTGATACATCCATAAAACAAGAAAGTTTAATTTCCATGCACCATATCTTAAGAGAGTCTCTAGGTAAATTTCTGGTTTTTTCTTATTTCTTCATTAGTCACCGGCCACCAAAGATACCCAGAGAGGGTTGGGCGAGGGTCACCCTCACTGGCCACAGGCAAGGGACGGCCTCACTTGGGCGAGTCGACCCTTGCCCTGGGCGAGGGTTGCCCTCGCCAGAAATGAAAAAGAAAAAAGAAATGAAAAAATAGAAAAGAAAAAAATAAAAATAAAAAATAATTTAAAATTAAAATTAAAATTTTCTTTCAACGAAAACGCCCTTGGCCGGTCGAAATATTTAGCCCGCTGCGATCGGCGATGTCAGGCCCTTATTTGAAACTGACATAGCCACTTCATGCCTTTATTTGGTCGAAATATATTAACAATTCACGACTTTGTACTGCACATATTATTGGGGCTAATTCCAAAAAAAAAAAACACAAACTTTACATTGAGTGACAATTCTGGCTCTAACTATTTTTTGCCTCAATAAAAAGTACCAACTTTTACTAGAGTCTCAAATCTGGCCCCCGTGAAGTAAAATTTTTAAATTATTCGAACCAGATTTGAGATTTATGTGAAAGTTTGTGATTTTTTATAAAACAAAAAAAAACCCAGATCAGGATTGTCACTTAAGGGAAAGTTGGTGTTTTTTTTTAGAATTAGATCCATATTATTGTTAACTCGCCTATGAAAACACATCCTTGCGATGACCTTCCCCTTATTGCCATGTGGTAATGATTCCTCTGGCATTACAAAAAAGATACAGATATAACCGAATGGTAAAATTTCTCTTTGCCAAGGAGAAGACGCGGGTTGGATTTCCACTATTCGCATAGGTTAATTAAAGTATTGTAGTTAATGCTATAAAGTGTTGGATGTAATTAAAAAAGAAAAAAGAAAAACAGGGGTGGTAATAATAAACACTGATAATTAATTACTAGTTAATAGGTCGTAGAGTCAAACCCATTCTCTTTACAATATATCCATTGATAACGCTTATCACGACGTTCGCACATGTGAATAACTAATAAGAAAGTTAACGGATTAGTAAGTTTAAATATTTTTTGTACATGTTCAATTCAGTCCATGAACTATATGAAAATGCTCAATGTAGTCCTTTCATTAATTCAAGTTCAGAGACTACATTGAACATTTTTCATATAATTCAAGGACCGAATTGAACATGTACCAAAAGTCTATGGATCATATTGAACAAATTAAAAGTTCAGGGACCAAATTGTATATTGGGTCAAAGTTCAGGAATTGTGGCATTGAGGGTAGCCAATGCTTGTTTCATCCTGTTGGGCGATTTTACTCTTTGTCTGCATATGTTTGTTTGCGAGATAATGACACAAATAGTCCTTGAACTTTGACTTAATGTGCAATTTGGTCCATGAACTTTTAATTTGTTCAATGTAGTCCCTGAACTTTAACATAATGTGCAATTTGGTCCATGAACTTTTAATTTGTTCAATGTGGTCCCTGAACTTTTTATATGTGTTCAATTTAGTCCCTGAACTATATAAAAATGTTCAATATAGTCCCTGCACTTGAATTAATGGAAGGACTATATTGAACATTTTCAAATAGTTCAAGAACTAAATTGAACACATATTAAAAGTTTAGGGATCACATTGAACAAATCAAAAGTTCATGAACCAAATTGAACATTAGGTTAAAGTTCATAGACTACATTGAACAAATTAAAAGTTCAGGGACCAAATTGCACATTGGGTCAAAGTTCAGGGACTATTTGTGTCATTTTCCCTTTGTTTGCAATAGCTGGTTTTGCTGAAAGTGCTCGACACTCGATTTAAATATTTGGGATGCCTGTATTGTGTTTTTATCCCCTGTAAATACTTATTCCAACACCGTGCGCCGCAAACCATTCGGGTCTGTCGCGGAGTACTAGTAATTACTGTTGTTTGTTCCTGATAAATGCTGTTTGTCGAATTTGCCGGGACCATTATCTATTGATGTTGAGTCGTCCCTTTCCTTCCTTTTTGGCAGTACGGTCATTTGTATTAATGTATAATTATATGGCAGTACGGTCATTTATAATTATGAAGGACGTAAAGAAGATGGACCACAAGTCCCACCAAGTGACAAACTTTTTGAATACATATTGTTCCGAGGAAGTGACATCAAGGTATGTTAATACATGCATGGACGTTTGTTCGCAGTGATGACAATAGAACGAGTGTTTGTTTTATTATCTTCAAGCAAATTCCAAAATACAATCCCCAAAAAGGTTATTAACTCGGGGCGTTCAACGGTCGTTCTCTTCATCTGCATCAGCCACGTCATAGTCACAAATTCAGGATGCATAATTTCTGTGTAATTTCTGGTTGCATCAGCCTTTCGGTGTGGCTTGCGTTAAACAAAGCCTATATTGTGTTTCGTCCTTCCTTTCTTCTTCCAATTGGAAGCTAGAATCGTAAGTAGAATATCATGCCGTCTCATGTACTGACAAAAAAACAATGGTCACAGAATCCCTTTTCATGTGGCTTGGCTTAAACTATTTCTGAATTCTGTTCGTCCTTCCCATTTTCTTCATTTGGAAGCTGCAGTTGGAAGTATAATCTGAAGCCAGCTCACTTGTTTAACAATGGTTGACATAGTTACATAATCCTTTTCATGCAGTAGTTTTACCCCTTCGCTTATTATTCTTCCTTTGGCCTTTCCTTCGGATGTGATACGTACCGTTAATGTAGATAAGTTTTCGTTTCTCATGTTCTCTCGTCAGCTAAGTTCTCTGTGCTTCTCTTTTTGCAGGATTTGCAGGTTAAATCCTCTCCACCTGTTCAGCCTGCACCTGCACCCCCCATCGATAATGACCCAGCAATCATACAGGTGCTTAAAAGATCGCATTTTTACTCTTAATTATTTCAAATGGAATCACATTGATGTGTTTCGACATTTTGGCAGTCTCACTACCCTCGTCCGGTCTCAACCTCTACAAGTTTGCCTCCCGCTGCTAGTGGACCCTCAACCGATATCGGCTCCAACACCCAGTGGGCTTCCTCATATATATCAGCAGACTCTGCTTCTTCGGCCACCACCAGGGCTGTCTATGCCTCCTTCTCTGCAGCAGCCGATGCAGTATCCTGGCTTTAATGCTTCTTTCCCTGCCAGAGCTTTGAACTTGCCAGGTCCACACTTGCCAGAGGTCGTCCCATCTCCTTTGCTTCCTGTTAGCAGCAGTTCCCTAAGCATGACTTCCATTTCCTCATCTGCTACTCTGCCATCAACTCTCTCTACTGTTCCATCTGCTGCAACATCTTCAGATTCCCTACCGAGTGTCATGCTCAATAAGGCACCGACTGCCCTTCCTGCAGTCAGTCTGAGTGCTAATTTGCCATCACTCCCTCCTCTGATGATTACTGGTCAGGAGATTAGCAACATAATTCCCCCTATATCTAACAAGCCCAATGTATTCGCTGGTCCAACCTTGCAGTATCAAAGTACTCCTCAACCCACTTCCTCCGTTTTGGGGCCATCCAATGCTGTCAATCCAGAAGCTCCTATACAGATGCCAAAACCAACACCAATACCTTCATCGATAACGCCTGGTCAGCTTCTGCAGTCTTAACCTTCACAAATTGCTCACAAGGATGTGGAGGTGGTTCAAGTCTCACCATCATCATCGAAGCCATTGGCACCGGTTGCATCAGAAGCTCAACCTCCTATATTGCCTTTGCCTCCACCTGCACGTGTTGGTTATAAGGTCGTATTCTCTATCTGCATATTTTAAATTTGCACGCACATGGCACTTGTCCGAGAGCATAATCTCCTTATTAGCTGATGTACTTGTATTTTTGTTCATCTGCGCATAGTTTCATTCTGATCTTAAGATTCTGCATCTACGTAGCGGTCTCTGAAAAATTATGCTGAGTATATAAGGCACGTCGAGATAAATCTATTCATGTGAATTACTGCTGGCCTGAAGCCTGACGTGTACTTGTTGCGCTGTGTTCTTATCATTGATTATCGTGTAAATAACACAAATAATCTATTCATGTGAGTGACTACTGGCCTGAAGCCTATAATTAAAATGCTTTTTTGTGATTAAAAAAACTTTCAATTTTCATTTCCCACTTTGGTAATATGAAAGTTATTTCTCTTTTTGTGTGGGTCAAAGTTTTTGTACGAGTCTTCCACTCTGCGGTAATTTGTAAGCCTTTGAGCTTGTATGAGTCTTTGTCTCACCGAAACTGCTTAATAAATCGAAGCTAGGTGTTTTGACACGGATTTTCTCTTTTCACCAGCAGAATGGAGTTCCATTTCAGACTCGTTATGGACAGAGAGGTCGTGAAAATGGAAGAGGAGCTCAGTTAATTTTTCTGTGTTTCATTTGTCAAATGGTTTCCTTGATTCTTTGAGAACTCGTAATGATTATATAATCAAATCATCTATATACTCATATGGGGTCCCTCGATAGGTGCTTCCGTCGGTGACCGTGTTATTCTTGCTTCATATGCATTGGCAGCAGTTTATGGAACTTGAGCCTCTTGAGATAACTTGGGTTCAGACAATTGGAAGTAGACAAAGCTTGCAAGCCTCACGTATTTGTTTAAAACAGAATTGTTTAAACTGCTATTTGTACCTCCATTTCTTTAAGGATTAAGCCTTGGTTTTCAATAGCGGATTCAACATTTAAGTTCATTCCTGCATTTTCTTTCCATTTTAAGATCGAGTAGTTTTATGAGTGATTTGTCTTTTTTGTGGAAGAACTGAAAGCCGAAATTAGTTTTTGACATGAGTGATACTTACCGTGGCAAGACGCTCATATTTGTGATTTAATTTCTGTCCATGATGGCGATATCTCCTTTCCTGGTTTAATAGAGTAGCAATATTATTTGTGCAACTGCTAACAGCTTGTCTGTAGGTTTTCCAAATCCACGGCCGCAGCAACCAAAGCTTCCGCCGCCCTGCCGGCGATGATGAAGATGAAGACGACGATGACGAACTTAACGGAGCCGCTGCCACCGGCGCAAAGATCCCATCAAAATCCACCGCCGCAGCCACCAAAGCTCCTCCTAAACCGAAGAAACCCCAAGCCCTGAAGCTTCTCAGCTTCGCCGACGGTGACGGCCACGACAAAACCCAACCTTGCTCTCGCTCCAGACCCTCTTCTCGCCCCGGCAAACCTTTGTCCTCCTCCTCTTCTTCTCACAAAATATCTTCCCTCAAGGACCGCCAATCACCCGCCACTCCTTTGCCTTCGAATGTCCTTCCTCAAGCTGGCACCTACACCAAAGAAGCCTTGCGTGAGCTCCAAAAGAACACAAAGACCCTCGCTTCATCGAGCAGCTCTCGCTATGCTGTGGCATTGGAGTCCTATGCCGACCCTAGACCTGAATTCGTCATTGTTTTGAAGGGTCTTGTGAAACCCAATTCCATAGTCGAACAAACATTGAGGCAAATGGATGAATTGAGCTCTGATGAGGAAAAGGGAGAAAAGGGAAAGGCGTTGGAGGAGAAAAGGGACGTTTTGTATAGAGATGATGTAGAGAGACGGTTGGCTGCGATTGGAATCACGAAGGGGCAGGATTTGTCCGGGTCATTGTTTCCTGATCAGGCAATGATGAATGCAATAAGGGCGAAGAAAGAACGGCTGAGGCAATCGCGAGCAGCTGCACTGGACTATATTTTGCTGGATGGAGGGAGTAATCACGGCGCGGCTGAGGGGTTGAGCGAAGAGGACCCTGAGTTTCAGGGTCGAATCACCATGTTCAGAGAGAAGATTGAGGGTGGAAAGAAGGGTGTTTTCGAGAGTTTCGACGATAGGTTGGTGGATGCACCTTTAAGAAAAGAGACTGAGCTTGAGGACGATGAGGACGAGGAGGAAAAGATATGGGAGGAGGAACAGTTTAGGAAGGGATTAGGGAAGAGAATGGATGATGGAACTATGAGGCGAGTTACTAGCACCAGTAACGTTAGTACTGTCCGTGTGGTGCATAATGTGCAGCAGCCACAGAAGTATGCATATACAGCTCCTGCAGCGGGTATGCATATACAGCTCCTGCAGCGGGTTATGGTTCTGCACCAAGCATTGGGGCAGCTGCCCTTCCTCCTCCAAGCATAGGAGGGGCAATGGTTGCTGGGCTGGGGTTGGATGTTATGTCGATTCCGCAGCAGGCTGAGCTTGCTATGAAGGCTCTGTGCGATAATGCAAGGAGGCTGGAGGTAATCTGTTCTGTTTTGTTTTGTTTCCAGACCTTTCTCCTTTTGTTTGTATAGCATGGATTGGAATCTTTTGCCTGCTAAGAGAGAGAATGAGTTCTTATGCCCTTCTAGACCTTGTCACTATCCTTTTGCTTGCTGAATCCCTGTGTCTTTTCAAGATTCATCAATCCATTATTTGGCCTGATGTATGAAGAAAACACTTTCCTCCTTGAAGTTGGAGGACCTGATTATATTTATGATTCTTTTGCTTTCTGTCAGGAATCATATAGCAAAACCATGTCATCTTTGGCCAAGACTGATGAGAATTTGTCTTCCTTATTGTTGAATATCACTGCACTCGAGAAGTCTCCATCTGCTGCTAGTGAGAAGTACATAAATATGCAAGCTTCGCGACTATATTTCTGATATATGTAAGTTCTTGCAGCTATGGCTTTATTTATTTATTTTTTTATCTTTTAACCATATGCTTTACCATCTTTGTTAATTTCCTTTGATCCAGGGCAAAGGTTTAAGCTCTCCAGTGCTGATGGTTTCTGTGCCCACCAGCAAGCGATCAACAACGATGACTCAGCACAAGAACCTCATGACTAGATATGGTAAATAAATGATGAGCAGGTAGCAACCGTGTACTGAACATTTGTATTTTCCTTTCTGTTTCATCATTAGGTACATCATGTAAGGTTGAATTTGGTCTATTTTAACTCCCAAGCAATTTTCTGGTACCTTTGCCTGATTAGATGGATGTAGCCCTCAAACTTTTCTTTACTTGAAGTTGAATCGTGAATACGAGGAACTACTAAATTCTGCATTACATAATAAACCTCCCGGTGCTATATGTCTGGTTTGCCAGAATAATGAACTAAAGTTACATAATACAGACAATCCCAAAGGAGGCAAAAATTGCAAAATGAAACTTGCCTCTATCTTTTGCTTTCCCATAGATTTATAGTATATGTAGCTATTTGCTATGCGTTACATTTGCTTACGTTATATTTTTGTATGGACGCAGCTGACAAAGTTTCATTAGTATATGTGGATAGTTGCTATGCGTTGGGTGTAATGGCTGAGGAGGTAGGGATATCTTTTGGTTTTTCTGATATTAAGCAGGGAAACTCCACTGAACGTTGTTGCTCAACATTACTGTAACAGCCCGAATTTCGATGTAATTCCGGGATCAATAAAATTGACAATATTTCGCATTTCATTTTAGTAAGTCTCGCCCAGAGCTGATCGCTCTCGGGATATTAACCAATAGGGTAAGGCTAACTAGAAAGCGGTACGTGGACCAAGGATCCGATCACGAAGCGGACACCGATCACGAGAAATGATGAGAGAATATTATGAACCAATGTGGATCGATCTTAGGAAAAGTAACGGATTTGGTTTGGCCAAGGCCAACGATGTACAATCGGATCGCAGGTGATTCTGCAAGACCGAAAGTGCACGTGGCCAACCAGTCCTGAACTTAAACCGGACGATCGTGACCTCTGGGATTAGTGATAATTTCTCATTCTCTCAATAATCAGGACCGTCATGACTCGGATAACCCTAGGTCGATACGCGTAACCTCTAGACAGCCGCCCGTTAGTGAGAGACCATGAAATTGGAAATCGAGCGAGTTTTGGTCACGAAATTGGACCCGGACTTTGATACCAATTTTCGAAGGCTTGCACGACTATTTTCACGATTCTGACGTCATATTATACTGGCCACATACGTTTGGAGTTAGTCCGGTCGAAAAATGGAATTTCGACCAGGAAGTCAAAAATTACGATTTTGCCCCTCTGGGTGCCGATGTTGATTTTTGTGCCCGTATGAGGTTATTTTTCGCGGACAAGGTTATTTTGGGGTGGCCACGCACATTTAGAGTGGTTTCGGTCAAAAATTGGAATTTTGGCTCGGAAGTGAAAAATAATATTATTTTATTCCCAGGACTTTGCAGTCGATTTTCGAGGGCTTAAGAGGCTATTTTCGCGATTCTGACGCCATATTCCACACCCATTTGGGGTTGATATAGCCAAAAATTGGAATTTCGCCCCGGGACCGGAAAAATGACAGTTTTGCCCCTGGGCCGTTTTCAGTTCCGAATTTTTTTGGAAAAATTCTGGGGTAATTAAATCTGGTTTATCAGCTCAATTATTGGCCCAATTACCCTTTTGCCCCTCAATTATTGGATAGGGTTAGATTAGGACCGTAGGATTAGGGGTATTTTGGTCAAAACCGTCGGATCGGCGACACGTGTCGCCCCTAGCCCCCTATATTTGACCAGCTGACCTTTCTCTCTCTCTCTCCTCCCTCATTTTCGGCCAGACCACCCCACCAGCAGCTCCCCCTCTCCCGTTTTCCTCCTCCTCCGCCGGTTTTCCTTGCCACCCGCCGGAGCATCGCCGGCCGCCGTGTCGCCGCCGCGCCGTCCGGGTGCTGCTCCGCCTGACCTCACCTCGCCAGCACCACCCTCCCGCCGTTCTCTCTCTCTCTCTCCCTTGTTGTCCGTCCGGCCAAGGAACGCCGGAGCACCGCCGGACCGCCGTTCCGCCGCCGTCCAGCCCTCCAGCCCGTCGCCGTACGTTGCCGTACGTCACTGTCCGTATAGTGTCCCCGTACGGTTCCGTACAGTGTCCGTACGCCGCCCATACGCCGCCGGCCGCCGTCCGTACCGCCGTCGCCGGGATCGCCGCCGCCGGTTCCACTATTCATCAGTGATCGGTCGCCGTTCCCCGTCGCCGTGGTCTAGAAATTAAGTGAGTGTATTCCTAAACCCGAATTAGGACTGATAGTGCATTTTCTGGACTGGGTTGAGTATTGTCGGTGTATATTGGGAAAAATTAGAGCACCATTTGCTGAGGTATATTACTAGAATAATATTGGTGATTTCTTGGGCAAGCATGGATTAGTTGAGAATTAAGTGACTGGACTGCCGGGTATGCCCAGGCTGGATGACTGGCTGATTGTTGTGCCCAATTGTGGAAATTGATTAGTGCCATATCGTGTGACTGAGTGGCCAACCAATGCGGAGTGTGATTGACCAATTGATGGCATGAATTTGACTGGATGTCTGAAATTGTTGTTGCTTATGGTGTATTGTACTGCATTGCATGGCCACGCATTTCGAATGCCGAGAATGAGGCGTGTGACGAAATTGTGCGAGAATGCGTGCCTGCCATGAGCATGTGATCACCTAATATACCCTGATGCGTATTACGCGGGGTTCAGATAATAATTGGCAGTGTGTGTATGTGTGATCACAATTCGCCCTGATGCGAGTTACGCGGGGTATGCCGTCCTCATGCACTTTGAAGCAGGACGATGCCCGGTACGTCCTGAAGACGACCATCCTGATGCGTTTTACGCGGGCTCTGGTTCGTGCGGAGATCAGTGTTGCGCCTCATGCACTTTGTAGCAGGCAAGAAACACTGGGCCAGATCAGTGCTGCGTCTCATGCACTTTGTAGCAGGCTAGACGTACCGGGCCGTGAATTATGTGGACTCGAGTCATATTAAGTATTAATAATTGTGCCAGTGTGCCGTGTGAACCAAAATGAAAACATGGCATGACATTGACATCGCAAGCATGGAATGCCTAGCCCGGTGTGCGAACAAATATTATTGAGCATTCGCGCATGTGCCCTGAGAATCTTAATGAACTGCCTAACCTGCAGGATGAATCGTACGTTCGATCTGGGCCCGAGGGCCTAGGTCATTGTTTGTATATTGTGTTGTTTACCTGTCAGGAGATTGCATGTTAGCCTAGCCTAGGTTTAGGGGTTATACTCGCTGAGATTCGTCTCACGGTTGTTATAACCCAACATTTCAGACCCCCAATCGTAGAATGCCGAGGACACCACCTCTTTTTGGGATACCGCATCACATTCAGCGGTCGTCGAACGTGCACTCCTGTGGAGACGGAACAGCTTATGTGAGATATTACTCTGTACTATTTACTAATGTGGGAGAGTTGTACTACCATACCCAAGAATATGTGGCTTGGTGCTACAGAGGAACCGACGGAGTAATCGGACCCCCGCTCAGAACCTTCGATGTCCCGGTGGACGTGGATGATGTCATGATCCCGCAGATGGTAAGTGGTGAGATTTCAAATCCTCCAACCCCGCCCGATTGGAGCAGCCAGGGCGAGACCGTGGACGGACCTGCTGCCATGATCGAGGAGATTGAAGAGCCCGAAGTTCTGTATGCTGATCCGGAACCCTTAGACCATCAAGACGAGATCGAGCCGGAGCCGATGGAATTAGACCCGGAGCAAGATGGAGAAGTGGCGGAGATAGGATCTGATGAGGAGATAGGAACCGAGGATGAGAGAGTAGCCGCAGCAGATATGGAGTCAGAGGAGCAGTCGGATGAATCCTCGGAATCCTCAGATCCTGACTGGAATCCCTAAGAGCACCCTGAGCCACAGCTAGCAGTGGAGGACATGTGACTTTTTGACTATAGTCCTCCTTAAGTAGTCGACCTCACCCTAGCCACTTACCCTTTTGACCCAGTGGCTGTTGACTGTTTGTACTGCTTGCTTTTGTTGTTCGATAAGTATTGTAAAAAGGTTTTCTATAGTAATGTAAGTACGTACATATTTTCTGCTGTGATCGTGTTTATTGCTTGGCTATCTTTGGTTCGTATTTTATAATTGTCAGGGTTGTTTATTTATTCTTCCGCTTGTGCTTTACTCTCTGTTTGGGCGTTGGGTCGGCGACGCTTCCTGGGAGTGTTGCACCATAATCGACCAAGGTAGGGATGTTAGCGCTTCGTGGGGTACGGGGCGTGACAATTACCATATAATGTGTTATTTCGAACGGAGGCGTCGGGCCAGTGTTAGAACCGTAACGCTTGTCCCCCCGGCCTCTTTCTAGATTACTCGGCTTTATGCTATCTGAGATTGCACGAAAAACTCTAATTAATTTTAATGTACGTACGACGTATAAATGAGAAGTTTGCACAGGTTAGTCAATCAAGTATTAGGTTTTCGGGGGAGAGAATGGATCACATAAGAGTCCTAAATTCTAGAACAGAGCCTCCACATTCTAATCAGTGATGCAACTTTTCTTTGGACCTCATGAGAAGACATCATGAGCCAATTTGCTATTAAACTAGGTTTATCCCACGACAAGAATAGGGGATTCGCAAGGAATACCTTCTTTGTGGCCTAGCTTGAAAATAAAAATGCATCGGGTAGGAACCGAACCGAACCTCGAAACCCAGATTTCTCAATGTGGAAGATCCTAATTATTTTACCACTCGATCAAGCCTTTATAGCTCCGCCTAGGGCAACATAGCAGCTCGACAAGAAAAGATTGTCAATGAAGAACGAAGAGTAAAGCTCGACAAATAAACCATGATGGATTACTAATTAGGTGTGTTTGGAAAGCTTAAGTCCAAGCGTCTGGTTCAGACTAATTAGATATGTTTGGAAAGCTCTAGATGAGTGCGACCCAATTTTACCCTTTGATTGAACTTTTAATAAAGTAATATTTCGATCAATATTGGTCAAACCTTAAGTAGAAAATTAGATGTCTATAGCTACCCCTCTTCGTGGTAATGCTCGATGACAGTTTCACCAGAAAGAAGTTTCCTAATTTAGGGCCAAATATCATGAGAGTTTCAATATTGTGGCCTCACATCTCGTTCTGATATATAAACTCAATGCAAGGCCAATGTACATATATGCCGTCACTATCTAATGGATTAGGTTGTTGCTTGAAAACCTCTTAACACCTACAAAACGTTCCAGTCATTACCACCTCATCCAACAAATCATGTGAGCTAAATTCACATTAATCGAGTGCAGGCAATACCAGTATCACATGAATTGGTCAATGTCATTTAAGTCATTGGGTTGATCTGGTTATGTGTTACAAATCATGAGAAAATCTGAACCGCAAGACTCGGTTTGTGGACGTGAGTTTAGGCATCAAACTCAAACGTAGGTTTTTTCCTCTTATTCATTCTTTAAAAGCAAAAGTCAATCGGTTTTGATGGTTGACTTCATGCAATTGCGAGCACCATGTTGCTGGGGCAGGATGCGCTTGTGGACAGAATTCGAGCCCTATTTGATAAAGAAAAACCTTTAAAAACAACTCATTAATATGAGATCCACAAGGTCACACGAACACGTTCTGTAGCTTTCTGTTTGACTTATCGCATTCTAAAACTGGAGAATATCACAGTACTCTTAAGGTTGCTGCAATGTCTCTGACCTGTCAATGTACCTATTAGTCAACATTAAACCCTTAAAATATTTCTTACGTTATTTCTTAATGGGAAGTCAAAAACCAAGACAAGAAAAACTCAACACACGAGTTCGTGTTCAAACCTCGACGTGCTTCTGTACCGGTTTTGAATATTTATGATTATTTTCAGAACCTTCTTCATCATTTTCGTTTTCATTTCTCTGTGGAAATCAGAAACTGCATTGAACATGCAGTCGGTGGCTTCATGGAGAATAGCTGGCATTCTCCTATACATCCACAATTTACGCTGCTTGTCGAAGTCTCATTTGTTTCAAATCGCAACTGATTTGCATGGCCAAAGAGTCTTGGTTTGATTAATTACATCCATTAACTTTTTTTTTTGGAGCTAACTCCAGAGAATCAATATAAGTTTTGACTGAGACCGTCAAAGAAAGTACCTAAAATTAGATATTTGTGTTTAATGCAAGAATATTTCAATTTTAAAATCTTTTTCGCCAGACATTTTTTTTAAGTTAGGTAGTGTCTTGGGTTAATTTTTGTGCACAACACTAATGATAATTCGATTTATTAGGCTTGAAGCTCTCCAAGAAGTATTTCTGGCATTTCCATGAAAAATGGAAATTACTATTTATAATTTGGGGTGTTTAGCATTAAATAAAAATGCATATTGTAAATTGCTATAAGTACTAAAATATAATCCTAAAAGTTAAAACCAAAATCGATTGTAATATGCACTAAAGAACCTCTTGGGTCTGATGGAAGGCAGGCCATACATATTCGGAGAATAATGGTTGTGCAAGGAATTGCTTTCATGTGGTGTAATTCAAGAGACTGCACCGGTTTTGAATCATAATTTGAAAATGCATGCTTCTTGAGATACAAAGTCCCAAGCATTTAAATGTTTTATTTGGATCAATACAAAAATAAAGGAACTTCTTCGATTAAAAGTAGATTGATCAATGCTTGGAGAAGGTCTTAATTTGCAATAACCTCATGGTGTCTTTAAATAAATTTTGGGCCTGTTTGATAACCCAATTAAGTGCTGAAATGAAAAAATTCAGCCTTAGTGAGATTAAGTTTTTTTAGATAACTACAACTAACATTTAGTTAAAAGATTCAATTAAGTCCAAAAATCACTATATTAAGTAAGAAAGGAAGGGGTTACTAAATTCATTTAGTAGAAAAAGTAATTGATGCCAATTAGAATCTTGACAATCATGTTGCTAAAACCTTCCAATAATAGTAAAAATTCCATGCATGGTAAGAAACTAATAATATTCGATGATCATCTTGCCTCACGGATGAGGAGTGCCGGGAGGTGTTAGTTCGATCCCACCTTTGAGTGCCGAGTTTGAATCCTCTCGCACGTACCTAGTTCGGACTTAGCTGGTGCTAGGAGTGGGCAATTGTGGATCGAGAATTCAATGTTAGGGGCCGAGACACAATTTTTATAAAGCTTTTCAAACTTTCGTCCCTAAAATTACAGGAAATTTTTTGCCACCACCAGCCCCTAGGTCCTCCCATATGGGTGGATACATCCTGATTTCCCGTGAGGGGTTTACTAGCCCAAAACCGACGTAAGCAAGGATTTCCCCCTCACATTATTGAAGGTGTATACGTCCGTATGCAGTATACATAAATATAACCAAGGGGAAAGTCCAACACCATGTTCCGCCAATGTGATTATGCAATAGTATTAGCAAGGAACGTGTGTCTTAAATCAATTTCCTGGAATTAGTATTTCGCTAATTTGATGAACTTCATCACTTCCCTTTCGCAGATTTGATGTTCAACTTGTTTTATACATGGCACTGAAAGTCAAGGTTGACCTAATTGTCAAACAAAGGGGCGTGTCATTTTGTAGGTACAATAACGCATAAGATCATTCTTCATCCAAACCTGTGAGTTTGGTTTTCTTGGTTAGTTTATTAAAAGCCTAACTCCGCTTACTTTTGAGCTTCTTTGGCCATTAGAAAATTAGACCACATTCCACTCCACCTAATCAACGATGTATTGTCTTATCGAATGAGCCATGCATTGTCTTCACTCAGCATGAATGATCTCTCTTGTATAAATATACCCATTGTGTTTCCATTCCTCTCCATCAATAACATCTCTCTCTCTCTCTCTCTCTCTCTCTCTCTCTCTCTCTCTCTCTCTCTCTCTCTCTCTCTCTCTCTCTCTCTCTCTCTCTCTCTCTCTCTCTCTCTCTCTCTCTCTCTCTCTCTCTCTCTCTCTCTCAGGAACACACAAAAGATGAAGTATTTTAGGAAATTATTTCTCATGGTATTGCTCATTGCACTAGTGGCATACAATGCTGCATCTACATTATTCGAATCATCTTCACAAGAAGGAGGCTCGTACCTTAATTATGGGGAAGAAGATGATGTTTCGGGCGAGACACACGATTCGTCCTCCCTCGAAACCCTGGACCCAGCGACTTCTCTCCGAGGCACAGGCCGGTTCCTCGCGCAGGCCACTAGCTCGAGGGCCGCGTTGACGTGCAACAAATACCCGAGGATCTGCCGGGCCAAGGGAAGCCCCGGACCAGACTGTTGCAAAAAGAAGTGTGTGAACGTGAGCACCGATAGGCTGAACTGCGGGATGTGCGGGCACAAATGCAAGTACTCGGAGATATGTTGCAAAGGTCAGTGTGTGAGCCCCATGTTTGACAAGAAGCATTGTGGGGGTTGTAACAACAAGTGCAAGAGGAAGGGATCTTCTTGTGTTTATGGGATGTGTAGCTATGCATGAATATGAAGGGGTGTGAAGATTTGGAGTCAAAGGGTCTGAAGCAAATTGTGCAGTTATCATCGTATTAAGCGAATTTGTTGGTAACTGGGTACATTTGTAGATGAGGTAATATGTAGAAAGTCTTGATTTGTTTTTATGTGACTAAAGGAAATGAAGGCAAGGCCAGCAACATCGCGGTTGATTGGACTTTGCCCCCAATATTGTAATTGTTCAAGCTAGTTTAAATGTAATAAGAGTGGTATTATCATTTTTTTAGTGATCGGGATTAAGGTAGGGCACAAGACCGATCTCCAGTTCAAGTGTTTTAAGAGAGTTATTGCAAATCTTGGGCACATATTATGTGATTGATGCCATCTCTTCAAAGGAGAAGGTATTAAGTGACTATCATATATCATTATATCCAAAATAGAATACTTATATGTCAACGTTACGTACTTTATCAGTATGACCTATAGTTTCCTTTATGCCTCTCCAACAAGGACCTTAACGGTGATTACATGATGGAGGGTTGTTCTAGGATTGCTTTGCTATCGACAACCCTCATTCAATGGCGGTGACACCTCCCCAGATACAGAGCGGATCTCATCACTCACATCAAGAAGAGCACTGTCTAGATCTCGGCAGTGAGATCTCAAAGCGTGAGATCTCAGAGAGAGAGAGAGAGAGAGAGAGAGAGAGAGAGAGAGAGAGAGAGAGAGAGAGAGAGAGAGAGAGAGAGAGAGAGAGAGAGAGAGAGAGAGAGGGAGGGGACAATGGTGGTAGTGACGACTGCAACGGGCATGTCTGAACGACATGCTGAACAATGAGACAGTGGTGGGGAGTGACTGGCAACTTGGTCCGATCAAATTTTGTCTCGATTATCAATTTTCTCCAATATATGGTGATTCCAAGACTACAAATCGTGTCGACTTTCCTCTCTAAATTGAAAAGACTGCAACAAAACTAAAAAAACTTGGGACTGTAGGCCAGTCTTGCTCACATGCCAACAAAATTCAGTATTATATTGTCTTTAAGTTCGGAGCAGACATAGAAGTTGTTCTGTATTCTCTTAGCGTATATATTATCCTTTTGAAGTCCCTCTTGTCAAATTTGACAACGCTCATTGTTTTGGCCTGATTAGGGTTTTTCTTCTTTCTTTTTCGGCCTGAAATGGTCGGTGCTTGTTCTCCTGAAAAGCTTGGATCAACAAAGAAATTGATTGGAGAAGAGCACTTTATTTGGGCCTTTGCTCAAAGCCTTCATCTGGCAGTTCTATAACTCCGGCTGAGCAAGCATATCAATCTGAAGCAAACACAAGACCATACACAATGCACCCACAGGCCCAACCTGACAATAGTAAAAATTCCACTTGGTAAAAAACTAATGATATTCGATGATCATCTTGCCTCACGGATGAGGAGTGCCAGGAGGTGTTAGTTCGATCCCACCTTTGAGTGCCGAGTTTGAATCTTCTCGCACGCACTTAGTTCGGACTTAGCTGGTGCTAGGGGTGGGCAATAGTGGATCGAGATTTCAAGATTAGGGCCTGACGTATAGTTTTTGAAAAATTTATCCTTAAAATTATAGGAAAATTTTTTGACCTGGGGGAGCAAGGGCCACCCCGGCCGCATAGGTCCGCCCATATGGGTGGGGAACCTCCTGATGTCCCATGAGGGGTTTACTAGCCCATGATTTGCATAAGCAAGAATGGCCTCTCACATTAATAAAAGAACTCTAATTTATAGATAGTGTTGTTCTATCGTGAGAAAGCACAAGATACCAAGACCATAAATTACTTTGCTCAATTGATGTATATATATGTGTGTATGGGTCCTGAGTATGGCCTAAAACTGTTTTATCTGAACTCTATGACGTTAAACTTCTGGGGGTATTCCCTAGGGTGAGAGAAGAAAAACTATCTCCTAATGAGGGGGGCAGGGCATGCGGGCACCGGCACGTTAAAATAAGGAATGGATTTGTGCAACCTGCCATCAGCATGCTAGCGGACAGGCGGCAGAAACCCTGTCAGCCTCTCTTTCGCAAATATCATGTTCAACCTGATTTACACATCGCATTGAAAGTCAAGGTTGACCTAATCGTCATACAAAGGGGGCGTGTCATTTTGTAGATATAGATATCGTACAAGATTGTTCTTCGTTCAAACTTGTGAGTTTGGTTTTCTTGTTTAGTTTATCAAAAGCCTAACAAAGCTTACTTTTGAGCTTGTTTGGCCATTGAAAATTTAGACAACATTCCCCTCCACCTCATCGACGATGTATCGTCTTATCGAACGAGCCATTCATTGTCCTCACTCACCGAGAATGATCTCTCTTGTACAAATATCCCCATTGTGTTTCATTCCTCTCCATCAATACCATCTCTCTCTCTCTCTCTCTCTCTCTCTCTCTCTCTCTCTCTCTCTCTCTCTCTCTCTCTCTCTCTCTCTCTCTCTCTCTCTCTCTCTCTCTCTCAAGAACACACAAAAGATGAAGTATCTAAGGGAATTATTTCTCATGGTATTGCTCATTGCAATTGTGGCATTCGATGCTTCATCTGCATTATCATCATCTTCACAAGGAGGCTCTTACATTAATTATGAGGATGACAGAAAATGTAAAATGTAGAGATTGGAAAATTGTTTTCTTGTATTCCATCTTCTGTACATGTACATACTGATATTTATAATACAAAAGGGAATCAAAGAAAGAATAATCATGATACAATTTCCTATAATATCTCGATTGACTAAATCAATTAGTCCTCAGTCTATGTAATTAGAATCGGAATCTCGAGACAAATCATATATTTCTCCAACACTCCCCCTCAAGCTGGCGGCTTATATATATCAAAGACGCCAAGCTTGCTTAATAGATATGCATGTTGTCTCTTGCACAAAGGCTTAGTGAATATGTCGGCAGGCTGCTCTTCAGTTCCAATTCCTCAAGTTGCAACAATTCCTTCTTGAATTTTTTCTCGAGTGAAATGACAATCAACTTCTATATGTTTAGTCCTTTCATGAAAAACTGAATTTGCTGCTAATTTGAGAGCTGCATCATTATCACAAAACAGTTCACTTGCTCCATCAATTTGTACTCCAAGATCCAACAGTAGACCTCGTATCCAAACTATCTCACAAATAGTCTTTGCCATAGCTCGGTATTCTGATTCAGCTGATGATAAAGAAACAGTCGATTGTTTCTTTGTTTTCCATGAGATTAGAGATCTTCCTAATTTGATGCAAAAACCTGTGATAGATCTTCTGGTCATTGGGCAAGTCGCATAATCTGTATCGCAATAAGCCACCATTTTCATGTTGCAATCACGAGATAATAGGATTCCAAGTCCTGGGCATCCTTTCAAGTACTTTACGACTTTTAGTGCTGCATTCATGTGAGACTGCTTTGGATTATGCATAAATTGGCTGAGTATCTGTACTGCATAACATATATCAGGCCTCGTCATAGTGAGATAAATCAGCTTTCCCACAAGTCGCTGATATCCTGATGGATCCCTAAGCAATGGGTCTTCATTAGGTGATGATGAACTCTTATCATATTCAAGCGTTGTGAGCTTGATATTTTGTTCAACGGGAATAGTGGCCGGTTTACTTCCTGATAATCCTGCTTCTGAAATGATTTCCAAGATAAATTTTCGCTGACTAAGACATATTCCCTTCTCGGATCTGGCTATCTCAATACCAAGAAAATATTTGGGAGGTCCCAAATCTTTGATATGGAAGGTAGAGCGTAAATAATCCTTGAATTTTCTAACAGCAGAATCATCATTTCCCATAATGAGTATATCATCAACGTATATCAACAAATAAATTGATGAAGTACCTTTGGTCCATGTGAATAAGGCATAATCATGCTTGGAATGCTTGAAACCCGCATTTGTAAGTGCAGTGGTAAATTTGGCGTACCACTGTCGAGAAGCCTGTTTGAGTCCATACAGGGATTTACGAAGACGACATACCTGAGACTCCCCCTGTCTACGTAAACCCTGTGGAAGTTCCATGTATATTTCTTCATCCAGATCACCATGAAGAAAAGCATTATGGACATCCATCTGATGTAATTCCCAATTACGGAATGCAGCAACTGATAAGAAGGAACGGACAGTTACCTCTTTTGCAACTGGAGAAAAGGTTTCATGATAATCAAAACCTTCTCGTTGCGTAAATCCTTTAGCAACTAGCCGAGCCTTGTAGCGTTCAATTGAACCATCTGCCTTGTATTTGATTTTATATATCCATTTGCAGCCAATCGACTTTCTATGTGAAGGCAGGGGAACGATGTCCCAAGTATGATTATCCATTAAAGCTCTCAACTCGGCTTCCATGGCCTGTTGCCATTGTGGATTACATATTGCTTCTTCATAAGATGAAGGTTCCTGTTCCTCAGATATACGACTAATACAGCACATGTGCTCTTCCGACAGTCGATTAAAAGAGACATAAGAAGATATAGGATATTGTGTACCTGGTGAGTCCAGCGTGGAGCATATGTAATCTTTTGTCCATGTAGGTGGACGAACTTGACGTCTAGAACGTCGGGGTGGTTCTGCAATGTTCTGTTCTGATGGAGATGGTTGATCAATATGCTGCTGTGGAGATGGAATTGATAAATTATTCTCCTCGTTGTATGGTACGAATGAATCTTCTGTCTGATTTGAGTATTTAGGAGCTGCTGTTGTTTGATCCGAGGAGACAAAAAAATATGGAGAAGTTATAGACAAGTCTTCTTCTGATAGGAATTGATGACGCTTTGATTCTGATATATCTGTTTGAGAAGAATATATCGATTCCTGGAATGGGAATATATCTTCATGAAAAATAACGTCTCTGCTAATAAAAAACTTGCCTGTAGATATTTCCATAATCCTGTAACCTTTTTGGAGGAGAGAATATCCCAAGAATACACATCGTAAGGCACGAGGATCCATTTTGTCTCGAGGACCCACATTTGTTGCATAACATAAGCAGCCAAAAACTCTCAAATGTCCAATTTCTGGTTGTTTGCCGAAAAGCATTTCAAAAGGAGATCGACCTTCAAGAATTCTAGTTGGCATGCGATTAATCAAATAAGCCGCCGTGACCACACAATCTCCCCAAAAAGTCTCAGGGATAGAGGCTTGGTATTTGAGAGCTCGAGCTACCTCTAAGAGATGACGATGTTTTCGCTCTACGACCCCATTTTGTTGAGGAGTATAAGTGCAAGAGGTTTCATGAATTATCCCATGAGAAGCTAGGAAAGATTTGCATTCTGTAGTGAAAAACTCGCGTCCATTGTCTGTGCGAATTTTACTGACAGTTTTGTCGAATTGATTTTTGATCAGTGAAAAGAAATTCGACAGATTAGAGAATGTTTGACTCTTGGATTGCATGAGAAAAACCCAAGTGGCGCGAGTGTAATCATCTACAATTGTTAGAAAAAATCGAGACCCATCATGATGTGGAGTATGATATGGACCCCAGATATCTAGATGAAGCAGAGAAAATGCACTAGTAGCTCGAGATGTGCTTGTCGGGAATGGTGCTCGTGTTTGTTTTGCCAAAGGACAAATTGGACAATTTGGATATGGAAAACGAGCACTATGACCCAAACGTTGATGAGAAAGGAAATTTTTATTGCTGGTGGTGGCATTACATGAAATGCTTTTATTGAATAACGACATATCGAAATCCCTTGGAAAGCTGATCCAAAAATATAGCCCTTGTGTAACATTACCCAAGCCCATCACTTTGCCAGTCGAATGGTCCTGAAAGAAACATTTTTCGGAATTGAATATGACTTGGCAAAAGTTGTCTTCACAGATCTTAGAAACTGATATAAGATTGAATTCAAATTCAGGAATGTAAAGGACATTTTTAAGGGTAATGTTTGGACTAAGATGGACTGTTCCAATTTTGGTAACATAAGTGAGAGTACCATTGGGAAGACGAACAGATGCATTGGGATGGATTTTGTGGTGGTCAGAAAAAATTTTCTCATCACATATTATGTGGTCACTAGCGCCTGAGTCGATAATCCATGTATCAACTGAAATATTATCATTCCTGGGAAAAGAAGTACCTGAAAAACCCGCAGCTTTGTCTGTAGCCCTTAATTGATTCAATGCCTTCATAATATGTTGATATTGATCAGTAGTAATTGTCTGATTTGTCCTTTCAGTCCCTTGTGCCAAAACCTGATAAGCGGAAAAATCTTTCTCCTTTTTTTCTTTATCACCCGGTTTTCCATGCAACTTCCAGCAGGTATCAATAGTGTGATGTGGGCGCTTGCAATATTCACAATATTTATTTTTATTTTTAAAATTCTGCCCATTACCTCTGGCTGACGTGGCGCTCCGTGGACCTCCGGATGATTTAAAATTTGGGGCTGATGTGGCTTGATGGGAATTGCTTGATCCGCCCATATGATTAATGAGATAAGAACCGTCCGATCCCTTCTTATAATCTGGGCCGTCCATCTTCAAAAACCTAGAATTGGGGTCTTCTTCTTCTTCCCAGCGAGATTCACTTCTCGCGTTTGGCCCAGACAAAGTTGGAGCTCGCCGCGGCGGCGACAAACCCCGAGCGCTGGACGTTCGCTGTGATGGTCTTACCGGAGCAGCAAGCGTCACGCTCTCTCCGATTTTCACATACTCCGCCGTGGCCAGTCGGTGGTTCTCTTCCTGTACAGCCAATTGATAGATCCGGCCAAGAGGAGGGACGGGATCCATGGCTAAAATCTGCGATCGAAACGGTGAGTAACTCTCATTTAGAATCAACAGAAAGCGAGTCACCTTCTCCCTTTCTCGAATTTTTTTATACTGTTCGAGTGTTGTTTCTGGTCCTTGAAGCTCCTCCTCAGCCGCCTCGAGCTCATTCCACAAAGCTGAGAGTCGATTGAAACAAGCGGTAACTGAGAGGTTCCCTTGCTTCAACTCCGACAGGGCTTGTGTGAGTGAGAAATGCTTCGCTCGGTCCATTTTTCCGAACATTTCGCGTATGCTTTCCCATAATTTTTTTGAATCTTCGGTTGGTGGAAGACCGGCGGCGACATCAGGGGCTATGCAGTTCCCGATCCAAGTGCGAACGAGTTGGTTGCATTTGCGCCAACATCGTTGAAGCCGGTCGTCGGTCGGATAGGGCACGGTTCCATCAAGGAATCCGTCCTTGTCCTTGGTCACGAGCGCTCGCCGGAAATCTCGAGCCCATGCATTGTAGTTGTCGGGGCCGGTGAGTTGTAAGTTGATAAGCCGGAGTTCCGGTCCATCGGCCGGCGATGTGTAAAGTGCGTCGCCGGGCTCCAGCCGGCCGTTGACGGCTGGGACAGGATACGGGTAGAAACCGGGTTGCAATCCCGGGTAGGGATTCATCCCTTGACCCGGTGCACTCGGGTCGGCTCGGTGATTCGAAGGTGGCCATCCGAGCCCATTGAGTTGAGGTCCCGGTTCCGAATTTGCGTCCTCTGCAAGTGGACCGTGTTGGCCAAATTGCTGATTGACTGCCCATTGACTCTGAACTGGAATCCATTGTATCGGTGGCCACTGGACTTGACTGGGTGTTGGTGTCGGAGGAAGCTGTGTTGGTGCCGGAGGATCAATCGGGGGATGTTGTGCAGAATCCCGTTCACCATGAGTCGGATCCATTTGATCTGAAGACTGATTCTGTGATGAGTTATCGGATGATTCTTCCATTATGTTGTGCAGATATTTGAATTCCTACCCGGAGTGCTAATTCGTTTTGCCGGATGAAATTTGCAACAACGAAATTAGAAGGCTACCGGGGGCAATTTGGAAGAATGATGCGGAAGCTAGCTTAGAACCGAAAGCTCTGATACCATGACAGAAAATGTAAAATGTAGAGATTGGAAAATTGTTTTCTTGTATTCCATCTTCTGTACATGTACATACTGATATTTATAATACAAAAGGGAATCAAAGAAAGAATAATCATGATACAATTTCCTATAATATCTCGATTGACTAAATCAATTAGTCCTCAGTCTATGTAATTAGAATCGGAATCTCGAGACAAATCATATATTTCTCCAACAGAGGATGAAGACGATGTTTCGGGCGAGACCCGCGATTTGTCTTCCCTCGAAACCCTGGACCCAGCCACTTCTCTCCGAGGCATAGGCCAGTTCCTTGCACAGGCCCCTAGCTCAAGGACCGTGTTGACGTGCAACAACTACCCGAGGATCTGCCAGGCCAAGGGAAGCCCCGGGCCGGACTGTTGCAACAAGAAGTGTGTGAACGCAAGCACCGATTGGCTGAACTGCGGGATGTGCGGGCACAAGTGCAACTTCTTGGAGATATGCTGCGCAGGTCAGTGTGTGAACCCCATGTTTGACGAGAAGCATTGTGGGGGTTGCAACGAATGCAAAATGAAGGGATCTTCTTGTGTTTATGGGATGTGTAGCTATGCATGAATTTGAAGGGGTTTGAAGATTTGGAGTCGAATGGTCTGAAGCAAATTGTGTAGTTATCGCCATATTAAGGGTGCGTTTGGGGATGGCTTTCCCAAGCCACTTTGGACATCCAAAGTGGCTTAGCTTTTTCGGCATGCAACACTCCCAAATAAGTAAAAAAAATTTCTTCCAAAACTATCCTTATCTATTTTTTGATTTTCCGGTTTTGCCCTCGTTTATCACTATTCATCGTCTTCTCCACTTAGCTCGGATGCGTGGCTATGAGGGGACAGCGACGGGCCGGAAAGGGGCCGACGTGGTCGCACAACCCAGCAACCGTCACCTGGGGTCACACGACCACCGCGACCGGCCACGCGACCCAGGCGAGGGCCGCCTGAGGTCGTGCGACCTAGACGGCCTTCGCCGGGAACTCGCACGACCTTGGGGAGGCGCTGCGTGAATCAAGTGAGGGCCGGCTGAGGTCGTGCTACCCAGATGACCCTCAAGGGCCGTCGACAACCCATATTTGGCGTCACGCGGCCGTCATCTGAGGCCGAATGACCTCAGGTAGCCCTGGTGACCATTGACGAGTGCCGCCTCGCTTGGGTTTCGCGATCCCCGTGAAACCCAGGCAAGGCTCATGAAACCCGGGCGAGGCTCGTGAAACCCTGGCGAGGCGGCCCTCGTCGGTAGTTGCCGGGGCTGCCTAAGGTCGTTCAGCCTCAGGCAACGACCGCGCTGTGCCAAATCTGGGTCGCTGGCGGCCCTCACCTGGGTTTCGCGACACTCGTCGGGGGTCGTTCGACCCCAAGCAGCCTTCATCGATGGTCGCCGGGGGCTGTCTGAGGTCATTCGACCTCAGATGATGGTCACCGGCGCCAAATCTGGGTCGCCGGCGGCTGCTTGCCCTTCGCCGGCTCTGGCAAAGGGTTTGAACTTTTCTTCATTAAAAAATAAAAAAAGTGCCTTACAAGAATAATTTTTCCAAATGCTATTTTATCCAAAGTTGCTTTGCAATAGACTTTTAAGTTACATCTTACCAAACACAATTTGCATTTTGGAAAACTCCTTCAACTTAAAGTCCTTTGCATTTTTCAAAAGACTTTCCCCCAAAGTGTTCCCAAACACAGCCTAAGTGAATTTGTCGGTAACTTTGTCATTTGTAGATGAGGTGATATGGAGAAAGTCTTGATTTGTTTTTATGTGACTGAAGGTAATAAAGGCAAGGCCAACATCATCGTCGTTGATTGGACTTTGCCCCCAAATTTGTAATTGTTCAAGCTAGTTTAAAGTAATAAGAGTGGTTTTATTATTTTTTAATAATCGGGATTAAGGTAGGGCACAAGATCGATCTCCAATTTAAGTATTTTAAGATAAGTATTGTCAATCTTGTGAACATGTTGCGTAATTGATGCCATCTCTTAAAAGGAGAAAATATTGTGCGAGTATATCATTTATAATTTTACCCCGAATAGAGTACTTGTATGAAAACACTACGTATTTTATCAGTCTGGCCTATAGTTTCCTTTTATCTCTCTCCAACAAGGACCTTAATGGTGATTACATGACTTGGCATAACCCACGATCGACCATAGACTCATGTCCTAAAGTTTGAGTCGGAGTTTAGGCATATATAGAATGATGGTGAAAGGCGGCGACACCTCCCTAGATACAAAGTCAATCTCGTCACCGACATCTAGAAGAGCACTATCTAGATCTTCGAAGTGAGATCTCAGAGAGAGAGAGAGAGAGAGGATGGTGGTAGATACGACTGCAAATGGCATGTTAGCTGAATGGCGAGATAGTGGTGGCAAGTGATCGGCAACGTATTGCGGCGAGGTAATTGGTAATGTAGGGAGAGGATGAGAAATGGTGCGTTAGGATTGATATTACAGTCATTTGGCATGTGTCAATTTTTAATGGAGGATCCATACAAAGTTACATAAATATAAACCTAACGAATTTTGTCTCGATGTACCAAAATGTAGGATCATTCCAACACTACAAATCGTGTCAACGCTCCTCTCTAGAAGCTGTTCTATATTCAGAGCCGACATAGAAGGTGTTCTATATTCTCTCAACACATACTCACATATACATATATATATATATATATATGTGTGTGTGTGTGTGTGTGTGTGTGTGTGTGTGTATCCTTTTGAAGTCCCTATTGTCAAATTTGACGACACTCATTGTTTTGGCCTGATTAGGGTTTTTTCTTCTTCTTTTTTCGGCCTGAAATGGTCAACACTCTAGAGCGTCGGTGCTCGTTCTCCTGAAAAGCTTGGATCAACAAAGAAATTTATTGAAGAAGAGCACTTTATTTGGGCCTCTGCTCAAAGAAATTTATTATAGAAGAGCACTTTATTTGGGAGATGCTTGAACTAGCAGTGTCAACTACTGTGGTTGAGTGAATTTCAATCATTAATATGGTGACTCCGACATGGGGTTTATATCACCCAACGGCTGTGATTATGTGATCTCTGGTGAATCGAAGTCTATTCAAGAAGTTTTTTTTATATCAAGTGACAGTCTGAGGGCAACAAGCAAGTATAGCTCGGTCGGACAACAGCGTAGTATTGTGTATTGCATATAAATGGAATCACAGAAGGACTCAAGAATGAGAATAAGCAGAATATAAATCTAGGATCAAGAAAAGCAAAAGAGAGGAGATGTCTGTCTTCACTTTGCTTCAGTGTGTCAAAAGAGCCTGTTGTCATTGGATTGGACACCACATGTGACCGGTGCTTTTGCCCTCACTTTCCTCCAGAACCAAATTCCAGCTCCAATTCCTATGGCTCCTGCTCCTGAAACTGCAGTTACTGTCCCTGTGCAAAGCCCAAAATCCCCAAAAAGAAAATTTGGAATTCAGCTTATTATAAGTTCATAATCTAAACTCAAATTTCACTGTCAAATGCTATATATCTGAAGAGGTTCATTATCAAGAATTTGAGATAAAATCATATGTCTATTTCGATTTTCCATTACCTGCGATTACGGCAGTCTTGCCGTGCCCTGAAAAGTCGCGATCTGCAAAACGGCACTCAATTAAATCCACAAACTCATATCGCGGAATTTTGATTTAAAGAAATTAATCAAGACTGGAATGTACAAATTCATCATCTTTACGTAGCATCATGTAATGAAAGATAGAACTCAATGACCATGACATAAACATGTTTTGCCCCAAGTACCATCAAACGTTCCCCAAAATATTTGCAGGGACAGACTCAGAACTCTGAAACATACCTTTACAAGAAGCAGTATCATTCCTACCCTCACAAATACACAAGAAACTCTCCGTTTGCGTATCGAATCCACAAGTCCCACCGCCCTTCAGATTGTCCTGGCATGTCAAGCACCGAGTGGTCACAGGAATGTCGAAATCGACTCTAATACCGTACTCCGCGACCTGATCATATGGGCCCGCGCCGATGTTCCTCCAATACACACTAGTGTAGCTAGCACAGTACTTGAGCATGAGCCTAAGTGACTCGGTGGCTTTCGGATAATAAGAGCAACAAGAACTCGATCCCAATGCCGAGGCGCATTGCGGTAAGTGACGGCACAGGTAGCTCGAGCTGTCGCACGATGAGTCGCATCGGTCAGGGTACCGCTCGCAGAACATCGGCTTTGGCTCTATGATGACATCCTCCTCGCTGCAATTGAAGAACAAGTAATCATTTTGAGGGGAGAGCGATAAATGTGTGCTCGTGTCGAGGCTAAATGCACGAGTGGCGCGGAAGTTGCCGCGGTCCATGCAGTTCCACATAAACGGGTCGATCAGCAAGATGTGCGGATCGGTGTAGCTTATGTTGCGAACCGGGTATCGGCCAGAGGGGGTCCGGAGCTCCAAATTGCCGGTTTCAGAGCAAACAAGGAGGCGGCGGTAATACGGGCTGCCACAGCCATCGTCGACACCGAACGGGTAGTGTATCGGAATGCCTCCGCATGAGGTTCTACAGTGGCTAATCGATTGAGCTGGTGTTAGGATGATAGCGACAACCAAGAGATGAATTCTCTGGAGATGGAGTGGTGGTGATTTGATGGTGAGGAGGGAAGCCATTGAAGGCACTACTAAAGTAGAGAGTGGTGATTTGTAGCATAACAATGATTTGGAGCAATTAAAGGAAAAAAGCTATTGAATAGAGAAAGTTAAAGGCTTGAATTGGGTTCATGTCGTCTCTCATCTGCACAAGGAAAAGTAAAGTGTTATGAAGAACATGAAGGAACATTTCTGTGGGGTTCACACTCTTCAGCTTTTATGCCTTTTGTTTTCCTTTTCTATACTTTAGTATCAATTTTATTTAAAGAATAGGTTGTGCTTTAGCCTCCTCGCAAGTAATGAGAAGGTCCCCAGCTGAAATATATATAAAAAAAAAAATCAATTTATGAAGTTCAAGAGAGGAGTGTGAATTGAAATCAGAAATTTTGCTTCTTTTCATGAAACTCAACATGTAACTTTTCTTTATGCACAAATTATAATATTAATGGTGAGAAATTATGTTCCTTTCGATGTAGATCTGACTAGCCACGGACAACAAGGGGTGAGCACAAGATCCGATTTGACTCGGGAACCGGACCAAACCAACTGGTTAAAGGGAGAACCATTCGGTTCCAAGTTTCACGTGTGAGATTTTGTAAAACCACTGACAATTGTTTTTAAAATCTTAAGCTATTAAATGAATATGTAGTTTAAAATATAAATATTCTATCACTCTCCCTAACGCTTATCACGGTCTTTTTTTTTCTTCTCGAATTAATCGTGGACATATTTAATTGGGAAAACAAATGAGGTCTGAAAATATTTGAACTTGGAATCTCCTGCTCTGAGTTGTTAGCTGAATGTCATGATTTAATATTTTAAATATTCTATCACCACAAACCTAGAACCGGCCTAAGACTGGTTCGGTTCCCGGTTCCAAGGTCAGAACCCGGCTTTTGCGGTTTCCCGATCAAACCAATTTGGAAGTTTCCTTTAGGGAAAGATTTTTTTTTTTTTTTTTTGCACTGAACAAGAATCGAACCATGATCTTGAATATGGAGGACCAACATATGCTTATGTAGTGAAACGGTGCAACTTTTATATTTTAATATAAGGATTTGATTTTTGACACAAAAATAAAAAAGTGGATTGGTTCAAGAGTAAAATGGAAATCGACTGGTTCGATTCCAAACTTTTGAAACCAGGAGTCATAGGACGGATTCCCAGTTCTAGGTTTCTAACCGATTACCTCCGTAGACCACATCATTGCGAAAGTCATTATACTCGACCAAACCATTCATCATCAAGGGGCATCGATACCGATGCAAACCTCCATTGCAAAAAGAAAAAAACGCATTTTCAAACTTATCTTGCACCGTAATTCATTTTTTTCTCTACCCCATTTTACATTGGACACAATCTATACATTACCCGTTGATCACAAATATTATGGATACTTTAACAGTACACAAAATCTTTTATAAATTAAAGTGATGCTGATCCATTACATAAACAAAACAAAAAAAACAGACATGGGTCACAACCTTAATAGATTAGTCTATGAGCTAATGATTTGATTATAGAAATGACCAACATGTGGTGGGCCAAGTCGGACCTGGCCTGAGCTTCTCCATTCCAAGTCCATCGGGCCGGGTAGCCCCTCGTTTTCGGGCTAGTATCTTTTGAGCCCGTTTCTACAATTCCATCGAATCATTTCTTGACATGACACAAGAATAAGGTTCAAACAGGATGATTAGAAATGAATAAAAAATAAATCAAGGGAGTAACGGAGAATAAGTCAAAACAGGAGAAACTCGCTTTGAAATCATATCGGAATATGACTGAATGAATTAATCAGTGTGGCCATGGGCCTACATTGCTTATTGATAATTGTTAGACTTCTAGCTAACCAAGGGATTTAATGATGAAAATTTGTACCACCGAAGAAAAGAGAACGTGATGCTCCTAACTAAAAGTAATCTAAAACTATTTAGATGAGACAACTAATTGGCCTGATGTCCAAGTTGTATGGATTGTACCATCCATACTGTTCAATCACGACAGCTTCTGAAACTTGCTCATGTAGTGTTCCGGCTCTCATCATAGTCTAGGACTAAAAAAGGACTTTTTATCGCGTCGAAGCATTTTGATAATGAGATGAATTTGGTGACATGACATGAATTGCCAATTCTCTAATCTTTGGTTGATTATTCGCAAGAGTAATCGTTTCCAGAGTTGATAGATTGCATATTAAAAACCTAGAATTTACTTTGTCGGAGTGTGTTTCCAGTTTTGGCAACCAAATTGGTCGACCCTGGAATCGGCTTGGAATCGAACTAGCCGATTGTAGAGTCCGACCCGAATATGGTTTACATTTTCTTTCTCGTTTCATTTTCTTTTATTTCTTTTTGAATCAAGCATATTTATTTCACACTTGTAATGTAGAAACTGTCTAAAACATGAACATAAAATCCGATAAAATACTTCAACATAAGAATGTAGAAAGTGTTTAAACATAAGAGATTTATCATAGGTTTTGAACCAGTTAAAAACCGATTCTACCCAAAAATTGGTGGTTTCAGTTAGCCAAATCAGTCGAGGCCGATTCCCAAATTATTTTACCTAGAAACCAAATCAGTTCCCATGTGAACTGGTCTCGTAATAAGGTCGATTTTGTACGGTTCGTGAAAAGGATTTCATTGGATATTCTCACCGCTTTAATAAATCTCAATATTTTAAGTATCCTTCACTGAACAGTTCACCCGGGCCGACTCACCCCTCAATCATGGATACTATAAGTTAAAAGGTCAATGGAGGCCAAATTGAATAAGCCCTTGGGAGATGTGAAATTGTTCTTAATCAGTGGAAAAAATCTTTACTTATATATGTAGAGAGAGAGAGAGAGAGAGAGTGAGAGTCAAGGCAGTTCATCACTACTTACTAGGGTAGTAGGGCATCTGAATTAGGACAAAAACGATTTAACATGAAAGCAATGGCAATGATAAATAAACTTTGATGTGGACCTTAATGGTTGAGTCACAGATTCGCTGATCTTGATGGCATATGGGGTTGCGTTGTCAAGAGAAAGACTTCTATCGGACAAAACTTGTTTAAACTAGAAAAATTGCTATTTGACAGTAGCTTCAGTAGTATTCATCGTAATACCTTAATATAAGAATTGTATTAGAGGTTAGGGGTCCTGAGTGGTTTGATTGTCACTTAGAAACCGGAAATTAGACCAGAGGGACCGGTTCCCGGGTGAGCCAATGGAACGAGTGTTTTTTTTTTTTCTTTTTTTTCCTCCGTGTTGAATTTGGGAGCTCCCTGATCAAAAATAAAATAAAATTGGGAGCTCACTGTTTCACCTTGCGACAGTGAAACGTCTTCTTCACAAGTATGTATGGTATATGAATTGTTGTTGAGTTTCTTTATGTGGATTGTTTGACTTATTTGTTTCTTTTTCTTTTTTTGTTGATAGAAGGTGCTAGTTAACGCAATACATTGTGAAGGGGCAAGTGCTATAGACTTTAGGCTTAAGAATTTAGTCATGCTTAAGAGTTTAGTATAACAGCAGATCAAGTATTTCTTTTAGTTTTATAGATTTGTAAGACATTAAAAAAAAAAATCGATCTGGTTCGAGTGGTCAGGGTGGGCGGTACCATACATGGAACTGGGAATTTGACCGAAAATCACCAATTCCAAAAATTGAAATTAGAACCGGATCTGTGTCCCCAGGAATCGCCCAGAGCCGACCGGTTCATTTTGGTGACCCCTATTAAAGGTAATCGATTTCAAATTGGGTCGATTCCGAAACCGGAACCTAGAATCTACCCTATAAGACTCGGTTATAAAAGAAAAAAAATCTGAACCCGAAACCCCGAACGCTTATACTACGGGCTCGATACCAAATCGAAGAGCCGGCATGCTAAGTAGCAACTCTAACCTCTTCAAAACCACACCGTCAATTCAATGCAACTTGTATTGAATGTTCTTCCTTCTCCAAAGAAGGTGTTTATAAAAGTTGATAGTTCTTTTTTCTTTGCACGTACGTTGCATAGATGGCAACCACTTCGGTCAACCGTCGACATGATCTCCCTGGAAGAACCCGTCTCCACTTAATCATTAGTATCGCTTACTAAAGAATAGAAACATTGAAATCATATACATTAATAACATGATTTAATGACATTACAGGAAGGGCAACCGTTCGGTAAACCTACTCCGGTGGTGTGGAACAACAGACTGTCCAGTCTACCTGGAGAAACAACCAGTCATACAGGACTAGCTGGGGTCGCGGTCGAAGAAAATTTCATGGTTGATTACGACGGGTACAGAGTATGGAGTCCATAGAGGCTGAAGCGATCATCGGCCTTGACGGACTGCGGCGTGCGTGATCACTATGGAGGTCGTAATATATACGACAAACATGGATGATTATTAGGGCGAGGGAGATTACAAGAAGAGCAACGAAGAGATGGCAAAGTATTGATGATAACCTGGTCTTATTCGGATGTGGTTCGTACTCCCCATCGACGGGTACAAAGTATGAAGTCCATAGAGGCTGAAGCGATCATCGGCCTTGACGGATTACAGCGTGCGTGATCGCTATGGAGGTCGTAATATAGACAACGAACGTGGATGATTATTAGGGCGAGGGAGATTACAAGAAGAGCAATGGAGAGACAGCAAAGTATTGATGATAACTTGGTCTTATTCGGATATGGTTCATACTCCTCATCGACGGGTACAGAGTATGAAGTCCATAGAGGCTGAAGCGATCATCGGCCTTGACAGACAACGGCATGCGTGATCGCTATGGAGGTCGTAATATATACGATGAACGTGGATGATTATTAGGGCAAGGGAGATTACAAGAAAAGCAACGGAGAGACTGCAAAGTATCGATGATAACTTGGTCTTATTCGGATGTGGTTCATACTCCCCATCGACGGGAATGGACCCGAGCGGTTCCAGCGAGCGTCGTAGGAGGCAACGTCCCTAGGCCGCCTGAGGGCATTTATTATTTGAGCCCGTATTTTATAGGTATTTGGGCATGAGCCCATAAAATAGCTATTGAGTGACTTAGGGCTTTCTCGAATCCTAGGGTTTTCTTGTGTCCTCTATATATAATCTTTTTTTCTTGTAATTGAGAGATGTAACGTAGATATGGAATATGCTAATTATAATGGAATATTTTGCTAGATGTAGCCCTAGATTAAGTGTAAACTAGGTATAAAATCTTATATCTCGATTTTTCTTTCTCGCATTTACTCTATATTTCGTTGTATTTATACGCTTAATCCTAACAAGTCTAAGATGCAAACATTATTGACGGCAAAAGCTTTTTGCCAGGAAACTCGAAATAATACCTTCCTCAGGACCAGAATTGCATTCAGAATGAAAAGTAAGCAACAACATAATAAACACTAGACTTTCTCAATTACAACCCGACAAGATTGATGCTTCCATGATCCTATCTTCGAAGGTTTTCTGGGAGCCTCAAGGTGAGAATGGTGAACATACTGATGAAATAGAATTTCACAAAATGAACCTTTCCAATTCCAAATCGACAGTTCAGATGATTCTAATTGGAAAGATTTATTTTTCGTTATCGGTGTCTCCAATGATAAAGGGGAGAAAGATATTGGAATTTCGCGCAAATATTTATGATCACTAAATTAGTAAAATGGAAAAGCTTATGATTAAATTGACATCGGTACAATACGTTTAGGATTTAATTGGAAAATTTGAAAATATTAAGACTAAATTGGCATATGTGCAATAGGTTTATAACTTATTGGGTAATTTCCCCGAGATTTCCTAGTTCAAAGGAGAATTTTCAAGGGTTTAGCCTTTGTGGCAATATTTCCTAATCAAAATGTGGCAAGCAAGGTTTGAATCTTACACCACGAGAGATGAGTTTTTCCTAGTGGGTGAGGACACGGGACATGATAAGCTTCGAGATCACGATTTGATTTATATTGGGATAATTGTCCAAAAATAATAAACTTATTGTATGGCGGCCAATTTAGTCCTAAACCTTTTAACGATTTGCCAATTTAGTCCTAAACCTTTTAACGATTTGCCAATTTAGTCCTAAATATTTTAATTGTGTCAATTTAATCTTGAACCTTTTGAATATTTGCCAATTTAGTCATAAATCTATTATTTGGATATTTGGCTGCAAGGACTATATTAGCAAATTGTCAAAAGTTTTAACACTAAATTGATAAATCATCAAAAGGTCTAATTGTGTTATTCTCTTTTGTACGCAACTCTCTCTTTGAATATAAACAAAACTTACAATTCCCTCTTTGTGCGCCTCGTGTGTATTGCGAGTTGCAACTTGGATCTACCGGTTTCCACTGCGTCACAAACTCGGCAACCACCTCCAAACTCGTGCACCACCACCACCACCACTAGCTTGCATCACCGGAGTTCTATCACCATTGCTAGCACGACCAATACGCTTGGTACCGCCAACGTCCCAAAAATGACATTATCGACACCGAACGAGGAGGAAAAGCTCAAGGACCATCCTTGCCATTACCACTTAATAAATCTAAGCACTCGATCCGCCAACCGAACAAACACATCCTCATCACCGACCCACGCGACAAATCGGGTCCAACCCATCATCATTTTTTTTTTCCAAGATTCAGTTCTAGGATTCTTGCCAAATTCCGGCAGGAGTATTGCAAAAATAATATGAACACGTCTGGCGTTGCGCGTTGAGAGTTCACATCGAGTGATGATGGGCTTGAGTCCCCTCCCCAATCCAAGATTTCTCTCTTCATATGGCAAGTGTTCACATGATGTTGAAGGGTCGGCAGGTTGGTCAAAAAGATGAATAAATGGATACGACTAAATATCGATGTGATTCGTCGGTCTTCCGAGGGTTTGAATTGAAGAGAAAGGCGTTTGAAACTTCGTATCCAAACCAAGGAAAAATCTACACGGGGACAAACCCTCATATTCTCAAGGAAAGCCAATCAACGATGACTTTTCCTAATAAAGAAAAGAAAACACCACCAAATCTTGTCTCCTAGTAAAACCCTAACCACCCTCTTCTTTTCCCCCTTGTGTTTCTTATTTGCAAAAAAAGCTTAAATGAACATATATTGTCGTGTGGTACTAGGAAAAAAAAAAAGCTAACAACTTGTGTATTGACATAATAAGATATGTCATATGTTGGCAAGAAATATTTATCGAAAATTAGATTTGGGAAAATTTTACGGGACCACCACCAATTGCCCTAATTCACACGTGGATCAGACTTTGCTATTAGACTAAAACATGAAAACACATAATGGGATAAGTGCACTAAAATGCAATCGAGTCCTAAAACTTTCAAAAATTATAATCAAATCCTAAAACTTGTTGCGAAAGTGAAATCGAGTCTTAAGATTTTCAAAAAATGCAATCAAGTCATAAAACTTACCAAAAAAGTGCAATCGAGTCCTAAAATTTTCAAAAACGCAATTAACCGAATGACTTGATTGGACCAATTCGATAAGTTTTAGGACTTGATTGAACTTTTTGAAAATTTTAGGACTTAATTGCACTTTCGTGACAAGAAAGTGCGGTTCAACATTTAAATATCACAATGATGTTCCTATTTTCGCGGCGAAAAAGATTAACAATTCGGGACGATATTATTTACAAAAAAATTCCCTCGACGTGACCACAATTTTTTTAAACTCTTAGCTATAGTACCAAATCATCTCATGGACCCCCAAATTAAACAGCCCCCTCCAATCTTTTTTTTTCATTAAATTTACATTGGATGTCATAGTCTAATCTCATGAAAAGGACAAATTAGAATTAGAAAGATGGATCGTTGACACAAGATGGAAAGCAAATTTGACCCTCACACACACTTTTTTTTTCCTTTTTTCTCTCTAATAATCTATTATTATTATTATTATTATTATCATCCTCATTTTTATAATGTGAAAAGCATCGTCGCGTTTCTTGCGGCTCTACGCCATCACAAGCTGTCGCCATAAACCATTCACGAAAAAATTGGCCCTTCCTTTTCAAACATTGGCTCTTTCTCCATTTCAATATCATTATAAATATGCCAATTATTAATATATAGTTTAATTCGCAGCTGTCCGACCTAACCATGGGTCGAGTTTTTCCACGTCATGGGAGTAAGCCACGTGGGTGTGTATCCCGTGGTCAATGGAAATCTCAGTCAACCCTGTCTTTTTCTTCCTTTGCTGGATTCTTTTTATAAATTACTTATTATAAATGTGTGTTTTTTTTTCCTTACCAAAAAAATAAAATAAATGTGTGTTTTTTTATTAATTAATTACTTATTTTTTCGTGGTCCTTGTCCATGTTCTTACTCATGCTATGACGCCAGGATATGCGTTTGGACCCCCGAAGTGACGACGACGACTCCCTCATCTTCAAAATTCTATTTAAGACTCGTTGAAATCAAGGACAAGAATAGGGCAACAAGAAAATTTTGAAGCGTTGCTCCAAATTGGGGTTGGTTGGTGACAATGAAAGCACTTAGTTTCAAACTTGATCCGATTCCCGTTTTACTTGAACCTTAGTTTCATATGACTATGTGAATGTGTCAAACGTTGTAAAGCTTTGGAAAAATTTGTACTTAATCAATAAATGTTATTGTGGAAATTTCACAGTCGCCCACTCCGCCGTTTATACATGTGCGAGACTGTTGAGAACTTTTCGGAGCGTTCGAACGGGCACGGGGTTCAAAAGGGCGGGCTGGAAGAAAATTTTACTGCCCTTTTTGGTGAACAGAGCATGACTTTTAGTGCGAGAGGAGTTACAAGGCTTGGAGAAAGGTCGTTTAGAGAACTATACAATGGGGAAACTGTTTGGGGTCGTTCTTAATTAGCCTCGAATCCATCTTCTTTGTCGGTTTCAAAACACGTTTCTATATATTCATTGGACTATTCAGTTTCGTTTTTTAAGCCCTCGTGCTTTCGAATCGAGACCGTTCTAGATTTGTGCGGAAATCCTTTCGATCGCATCACGGGTTTATCTTTCGTTAGGTTAAACAATCACATCTACGGATCGCTCTTTAGGGTTTTGACTCGAATCTTACCTGATCGACAAGATTGCTAAGGCATTCCCCAAGTTTTGAGATTCACCTAACCAGGAAAGGCTTCCTTGATACAGAAGAAAGAACCTTACAAAATGCATGGGAACCGGAAAAAATTGAGACTTTTGAGCGTTTATATGTATTAGTTGCAATTGGAGACTAGGAAAAAGTTTCTGCGGTCCTGCCTTGATGGACGGTTTGCAAAGTATATGTTACCTGCATCCGCTGACGACTATTATTTAATTTTGGACTACTTATATAATGTCACGCTTTGATCGTTGACCACTTTATACAACATTTTCCCATCTCATTTTTCATTACTTTTTCCCCTTCAACAAATACCGTAAATTCATCGAAAAATCGAATATTTTCCAAGTAATATTTTACTTTGTCCCCCTTTGTTGCCCCTTCGGCGCACAATCGAATTTTCTATTAGCACTCCATTGAGTTCACGGATTGATTTGGAAGACATTTTTCTAAAAATGATCGCTCGTATCGTTTAGAGAAAAAAAATACTTTCATCGTTCACAAAAATGTTTCGAGCGATCATTTTTAGAAAGATGTCATCCAAATCATTCATTTTTCGTGAAACGAGCGGATCTCTAAGATCCGTTCTCGGCGTGCTCACTCAAACCTCAACAAACAAAATACTACTTTATCCTGAGAGTCGCACGCATGGAGCAGGAACCTTTGAATGGAATCAAACTAGGGCTAATTTCACTCCAACACTCCTACCTTTCCTTCCTCTTTCTTTCCTTGTTCCGGCGCCGTTTGCTTTTGGGAATTTTTGAATTGAACATCCGCCATCAAAGCTCCCCCCCTCTGCCCCCGTTTTCTCCTTCGTGTCCACAAATTTCTCAAAGAGACAAATCGGCCCCACGGCCCCCTCCCTTAGAAAAATCCATTTTTTCCACGTCCCCACCTTTGAAAAAGAACACACACGCACACGATCACATCCCCACGTTGTAGCTGGTTCTGTCATACAAGTAAGAGTGGCTCAACCTCTCGATCTGGTCAAGGTCTAGGCCCGTGGGGGTGTTTTCCCATTACGTGCGTACGTTGCTAGGGTTCTGATGTTGAAAGTTTCTCTTCCTATATCGGTCTACGGGGAAGCTCTCCTCGATCCGTGTAATGCTCCGCCAATTGACATTTACTCTCTTCAGATTGGCTGAGTGATTACGACTTATGAGTCACGGGTTTCATGAGGAATCTTGAATACAATAGACCTAAGGTTGAATTGCGGTGTTTCTAATTTAAAGAAACGTGTGACATAGAGTTTACCACCTTATGGGTATAGCTAATTACATGCATGCAATCTTTTTGGATTGATTGAGCCGAAAGGTTTAGGATGCTCAGTATTATTGAAAGAACTTTACCGACAGTACATATCGGATAAGACTAAAGTTTAACCCTGGGACAATGACCCTAATATGATATTGCCAGAATTCGATGGCATGACTCATACCAGTGTCTGTATGCTTTTATCATTGCACAAAAGTCAGTTTCCTTAACCACCAAGCTAAAGCCCATTCGTGTGGAATTGGTGTTGAAATTTCCTTATAAATGGCAAAGTCATGGGATTCTATCCATACCATTAACTTTCTTGTCTTGTTGCACACCTACCTTCTGTCATCTTTCAAAAGCAGCACTTGTTGGAATTAAAGGCTCTAGAGGCAGGAAAAAACAGTCCCTTGATGTTGAGTTCCTGTGTACCGTTTGGTGGGGGAAAGAACAAGGGAGAGTATGAATAGAAAGGGAAATTGAACTGATGTTGCACAATATTGTCATTTGAAGCTCATGGTTCTCTTTCCTTTTCTGTGGGCATGCAAAAAGTCTTCTCTTGATATGTATGGAAATTTCCACTGTGGAAATCTATAGCTTATTGAAAAATCAAGCCCCTCAGGAAATATCTGAGCAAATTAGGTCATACAAGGTAAAATTTGGGAAAACGATCCACGCAAATTTGACTATTGGCTAGCCATGATATGTCCACGTTCATGCATTTCAATGGAAATATCTTGCATTGCATGCTCCAAAAAATGGACTTTTATATAGCTAGGTTGGTCTCACTCTACCCTAGCTATATCAAGATAACATATTTATCCACAATGTATGTCATTGAAAATGTAGATTGCCTTTTATTTTATTTTTTCCAAACCGGTATACTTCATGCATCATCAATTTTATCCGAAGTTCCTAAATTTGTGACACCGTCATTTTATATTATACATATTCCTAATAACCGCAGATGTTGTTTTCTTCGAATCATACAATATAAATAAACAGAATATATATATATGTGTGTGTGTGTGTGTGTGTGTGTGTGTGTAAGGATATTTATTAAAAAAATTACGTACATGAAAGGATTTAGAAGATTCAGTCGATGCTTCGAAAAATTCAAACCTATGTTACCACTATATGGAATATATAATACAATCCTAGGACTTATGGATTTTTCATCCAATATCTATCATCACAAATTCTAAACTTTACCCACTGTAATACCAATACCTTAAGCTATTTTTTTGTCTCAAAATAAAACTCTAAGTTAAGCCCACTGTGATACTAATATTCCAATTTTTTGCTGTATCTCCAAAAACCCTAAAATATGTCCATTGTAACACCAATGCTCCAAACTTTTTTTTTTTATGTCATCAAAATCCCTAAACTTATACCAATATAACAAAAATGCCCTATTCTGACAACAACAACAACAAAAAAAACAGAAATACCCTCAAACCATTCATCTGATGTTAGATCCATGTCAACCTCGTTTGGCTGCTTTCGTCCACGCAAGCCGCCACGTCGAATTTTAACGTTCGTCTTGGACGGAACTATGGCCGAAGGTTTTCATTGGATCACCGGTACAATTCGGGGTGTCACAGTGCGCAAAGTTTAGGGTTCTTAATTGTGGACAGGGAGGGTGTTTTCATCACTCGCGTACAAAATTCGCGGTATCGGTAACATGAGAAAAAAAATGCTCGAGATACCGGTATCGCACCGGACAAATTTTAGGTATTTTGTACGTAGATGGATGGTATTTTTGTCACAATAAGTATGATTTCGCGGTTCTAGCGACACGAAGAAAAATGTAAATTCAAAGCACCGGCGTCACGGTGGGAAGAATTTAGGTTTGTTTTTTTTTCTCGAGGGTATTTACCCACATGAATGTCGTGTTAAAAAGGCTGTTGTTCTCAACTTTCTTTTTCCCCCTTTTTCACCCTTCTTCTTCTTCTTCTTGTTGATTTTTCCGAATAATTTCCTTGTTCTTTTTCATTTTTTGGCCCTTTTTTCCTCTTTCCACGTAAACGCCACGCCAGCTGTTAGAACGAGACGATATTGATTAGAGGGGCGGGGGGGAGCGAAAAAGTCAAACCTGGTAACTCGGTCCAGCCGGTGACCAGTCAACCCGATCGAGGCGGGCGACGTGGTCTCCCCCCCAGCCTCGGAGGGGGTGTGGGGCCAGGCCGTCGACCGGGCCACCGGGCCAGCCGGTCGCCGGGGAGCCGGGCCGTCAATTCCGTTGACTGTTGACTAATCTTCTTCTCCGCCCCGCCCCGCCCCGCCCCGCCCCGCCCCACCCCCGGGACCTTTTCCTTATCTTCTTCTTTTTTTTTTAATAATTTAATGTAAATTTAATTTTCCTTTTTCGTCACGTGGAACGCGCCGCACCGGTCGGGGCGGTGGCGCGAAACACTCTTATTTTTTTTTCCTCAGATTTGCGAACGAGTCAACCTCCTTTCTTGACGAAACTCTTCCGAAACTTCTCTCCCTCTCTCTCTCTCTCTCTCTCTCTCTCTGAAAATCCAAGGGCCACGCTTGCCCCCAGGTTGAAATTTGCCTCCCCCTTTTTTTTATTTTTTTTTTAATAATTGGATATATTTTTCGGTCATATTAATTTCTAGAAATTCCAAGAAATTATTTTCAAGCCGACCACCCTTTATCGTATAAAATAGAATATGAACCCTCCCTTTTATCGTGTAAAATTGGATTCGACGATCATGACGACGCCCAGGTAGGATACGGCTCGAGAGATCGCTCGAGAAGGGAGCCCTCGATTAAAACCGAGCTCCGGGCGAAAAGACCCTCGAAACATCGCGCATAAAATTCCGTAGTTTTTCGCCGGAAATTCGAAGGAAGACAAGGGAAAAAAAAAAAGAAGAAGAGGGGGACGACGACGAGTGCGTTTTCGCTAATTTCTTGCGGTTTCCAAAATCGAGATGCAATTAAATTGAATCTTTTTTTTTTTTGGGGTAGGGGGGGGTTGTAAAGAAATAAAAATTGAAGAAAGGAAAACCCCGCCCAAAGGCTTTAATAGAAAGAAAAAAAAAAGAGAGGCTGCAAAATATTAAGCGTAAAAAAATTGGAGGGAATTTTCATTTAACGGCAGATAATGCACTTGTCAAGCCTGACGCACCACCTGACGTCAGCGCCCCCCCCCCCCGCCCTCTCCCCCCACAAAGATCCCCAAAATCCCTTCTTTCTCTCCCCCAAGAGCAAGTCTTCAACTATAAATAAATGAATAAAACGAGCGAAAACCACACCAATTTTCACATCTTATTTTTTAATTATTATTTTTATTTATTTATTTTCTTCCTACGCCATCGATAATATTTTATCCCGGGTCCTTCGTCCAAACCCTTTTTATAGGCGCACCAGTTGCTTCGGCCAAAGACTTCACACACTTCTCAACAACACACATCTTCCTCTCTCTTCTCTCTCTCTCTACTTTCTCTCTCCTCCCTCCGTCGTCATCGCCACCATCATCATCATCATCTTCCTCCTCGTTCGAGCTCGCCACCACCACCACCTCCTCCTCCTCCTCCTCCTCCTCCTCCTCCTTATTTATGGACAAAGCCGGATGGGGCCTCACCCTCGACTCCTCCTCCCCTGACCCCTCCTCCTTCTTCGCCTCCGCCAAGAAGCCATCCGGCTTCCTCAAGCTCCGCCGCGACCCCCCGCTCCCCGCCGAACCCCCCGGCCCCGCCGCCGCCGCCGCCAGGATGTTCCCCGGCATCGACTTCTCCGCCAGCCTCGGCCGCCGGGACGGCCGCCACGCCTCCCACCTGTCGTCGTCGTCGTCGTCTTCGGCGGCGGCGGCGGCGGCGGCGGGGGCGGACGAGCCCCGGGTCGTCGTCGGCGAGGTCGACTTCTTCTCCGATAGCAAGAGCAGGTCGTCTCACCTTACCGCCGCCGCCGCCGCCGGCGACGAGGCCAACGTCGCCAGCGTGAGCGTCAAGAAGGAGAGCTCTGCTGCAGCCGACGCCATCGGCACGAGGTCCGAGTTGAACGTGAATGTAAGACCTCGAGCTGAATTGTCCTTCCTCTTTTTCCCCTTCTTTTCCTTTTTCGTAGAGACCGGGAGATTAGTAATCTTGGCGTGATTTGCTCGGGTCTACGCAATAACATCTCGGACGGTCCCACGTTGTTCTTCCGTCGCTGAAAATGGTTTCTCATCTTGAATTCTCTGTTGACAGACGGGTCTGCGCCTCCTCACTGCTAATACCGGGAGTGACCAGTCAACGGTGGACGACGGATTCTCATCGGATATCGAGGACAAAAGAGCCAAGAATGAGGTAAAAAAAAACACCTAGTCACGATCAGACCCGCACATGATTGTCCAATTTAGGATCTTAGTTTATGTAGTTAAAACGAGTTTTGATGATCCTTATGTTTTTCTTTGCAGCTGGCGAACCTGCAAGTGGAGCTGCACAGGATGAATGCGGAGAACCAGAGGTTGAGGGAGATGCTTGGCCAAGTCTCGAGCAACTACAGTGCATTGCAGTTGCACCTCTCTTCACTGCTCCACGAGCAGCAGCAGCAGCAGCAACAGCACCTGAACAATGGAGCTGAGCTCCCACAAGATCGTGAGGTAAGTTCAAGTTTCCTGGGATTCGATGGTCATTACGGAAAAAAAAAAAAGTGTTTCTGGGTCTGAATCGTTCCGATGCCATGCGTTCGAAATTGCAGGGCATGATCAAGAAGAATCAAACCGTGGTCCCGAGGCAGTTTCTTGATCTCGGCCCGGTATCGGCCACGGCCGAGGCCGACGAGATCTCGAACTCTTCGTCGGAAGAGAGGACGAGGGATGGTTCGAGGTCGCCGCTGGCGAACATGGAAGCCGCATCGTCGGCTCATAACAACAAAGTGGACCAAGATAGCTCCAGTGCTAGAGATGGCAACAAGAGAGGTATTAGGAATGAGAGTCCTGACGACTCTGAAACTCAAGGTTGGGCTGCCAACAAGGCACCCAAGTTGGAGGCGACGAGGACGAGCATCGAGCAATCCGCAGAAGCCACGATGAGGAAGGCCCGCGTCTCCGTTCGAGCTCGATCCGAGGCTCCCATGGTAATTATTCATCGCTCGCTCGATCTAGTGCGAAACTTTAGTTCGACTCGCTAAACTAGATGAAGATCTCCGTCGTTTCTTCGTCGAGCGATGCTAATTTTGTTTATCACACGATGGTTCAGATTACAGACGGATGCCAGTGGAGGAAATACGGACAGAAGATGGCCAAGGGAAACCCGTGCCCTCGAGCTTACTATCGTTGCACCATGGCTCTCGGTTGCCCCGTTCGCAAACAAGTGAGTTTTAATTTTCCCTCCATCGTCGATTCATGAATCAAAAGAGAAAATTTCGCTACATATATCATAGATATGACTAAATTCATGGTTTGGAAATTATGAATAATTCGAAAGGAAATACAAGAGCTACTAAGACAGATAATTGAAATTGAGGTTTCATGTATAAATGTGTAGGGTTTCATAAAGATCAGTGGCCGGTTCTTTTGATCCAAAAATTGTTATGACTTGAGTGCCTGACTGTAATGAACGAGTGGAGCAAGGGACTAATCCAGAGTCTTGTGCAATGGTTACAGGTTCAACGTTGTGCCGAAGATCGAACGATTCTGATAACGACCTACGAGGGCAACCACAACCACCCGCTCCCGCCAGCTGCGATGGCCATGGCCTCAACCACCACGGCCGCGGTCAGCATGTTGCTCTCGGGGTCAATGTCGAGCGCGGACGGCATCATGAACCCGAACTTGCTGGCGAGGGCAATCCTCCCTTGCTCGTCGAGCATGGCCACGATCTCGGCCTCGGCTCCGTTCCCAACGGTCACGCTGGACCTCACCCACTCCCCGAACCCATTGCAAATCCAAAGACCCCAAACCCAATTCCAAGTCCCCTTCCCTGGCCAACCCCAAAATTTCGGCTCGTTGCCTTCACAATCACTTCCTCAAGCTTTTGGGCAAGCCCTCTACAATCAATCCAAGTTCTCCGGCCTCCAATTGTCTCAAGAAATGGCCAATTCTTCCCAATTAGGTCAACAAGTTGCCTCGCTGCCACAACACTTGCAACAATCACAACAACAACAACCATCTTCTTTGGCCGACACGCTCAGCGCTGCCACGGCCGCCATCACCGCCGACCCCAACTTCACTGCAGCTCTCGCTGCCGCCATCTCCTCCATAATCGGCGGTGCCCACCCCAATAATAGCACCACCACCACCACAACCAGTGCCGGCGCCGCCGCGACTGCTGGCAACAACAACAACACTAACACCAGCACAAGCAACAACAACAACAAGATGAGCAGCTTCCCAGGAAATTAGAGCTGGGTCCATTTCCATTTTCCTACTTACAATTCCTTTGTTTTAGCTAATGTCAATCCTTTTTCTTTTTCCAACTTTCTTTTTTCCTTTCTTGGCCGGATAAGTATTAGATTTACATGTTCATAGGTTTTGGTTCTTATCATGGGGGAGAAGTTACAACACACCATCATTCTTTCCATTGTTTTATGAGAAATAATCTGGATTTCAGCTTTCGGTTCCAATTTCTTATTCAGCAACTCGAGTTCCAACGCTATACACAATGTAGAAAGAGCCTAGCCAGAGAGTTGATTCCATTTGACTTGATGGAGAAGAGAAAACAACTCATACCGAAACTTTCAAGAATCAAAATGAAAAGATCTTTGGCTTGGGAAGATGACAAAAGAAGGGTCTCGATTTCGATTCCGTGTGAGGTTGTCATCGAAGCAGTCAATGAATTCGGCCACCATGGTTGACACGTCAAGTTAGATTAATGGCCAGCCCCGAACACCGGACCTGAAAGCATTTGACTTTCTCGAGACTTCGAGGCAACTACGTGCGCGTGTGATCGTCTTAAATGAATATATAATAGAATAGTCATGCACATCAAGATCAAACCCTTCGGTATATTTAATCATTTTTCAGCAATAATGATAGTAATACGAATAATCACGACAATAAAAGAAAGATAGCGATGAAAAATAATGAGCCTGTAGGTCAGATTCATTTGATGAAGAAAGGTGGCGGAGCGGCAGTCGTTTCGTGCATTGTTACGAGGTGGTGGATATGGGTTGTCGTTCTTGATTGGACGACCTGCGATACGTCGTTGACTTTGCATGCAACAAAGAAATCGATCGACGTCACGCAAAGAAACAGAGTTTTCTTGACAAGACATCGAACGTGGCCTCACACCGTACGTTATCCACCGTACGAGAAATGTGTCTTTTCTTTTTCGCTTTGGTTTCTTTCTTTCCTCTTCGTCTTCTTCCTCTTCGACTTCCCATTGGAGGAGAGGGGCAGATAGCGTTGGTCCGACGACGGTGACGACTTTGATGTGGTCTTCAATGGTGGCAACCGCACATGCTCGCATGTGAGTTCAATGAAGAAGATGCCCGTAAGTTCAGTCCAGCCAGATGGAAGTATTCAACAAGTACGGCTTTTGATTTATTGCCCCATCGAGAAAACGAGGCTGTGTGCTCCTTGGTTTAAGACCAAACGGGCGAATATAAATAATTTCATACTCGGACCGCCGAGCATTTCTTGATTGGCTTTTTCAATTGGTCGTCAAGATTGACTATTAGTTTTTTCACGAGTTTATATAAGATTTACTCGCTTAAGATGAGTATGTTTGTCGTCGAAATCGAGTGTGTCGCGATATATTACAATCAACTCCAAGCAATTTGAAAGTGTTATCGATAGTAGGTTGTTATTAATAGAGCATTAAAATAATATAGAGTGTTTATTAGGGGTCACTACAAAAAAATATGAATTTTGCGACGGAAATTTGCGACGAAAATTTTTCGTCGCTAATTTGTGACAAACTTTGCGACGGATTTCTAATTCCGTCGCAAATTAGCGACGAAAATTTTCCGTCGCAAATTTGCGACGGATCTATTTTCCGTCACAAATTAGCGACGGAAAATAAATCCGTCGCAAATTTGCGACGGAAAATCAATCCGTCGCAAAATTGGTCACAAATTAGCGACGGAAAAATTCCGTCGCAAATTCCGTCACTAATTTGCGACGGAAAATAAATCCGTCGCAAATTTGCGACGAAAAATTTTCGTCGCTAATTCCGTCGCAAATTAGTGACGACTAATTTTCCGTCGCAAATTTGCGACAAATTTTGTGACGGATTTATTTTCCGTCGCTAATTTGTGCAACAAAATTTACCATTTTGCGACGAAAGTAGAGACGAATTGGATGATTGTCACAAGTTCAAATTCAAAAAAGATTGGACGATTTGCTACACGTCCAATTCTAAGAGAGATTAGATATTACAAATTCAAATTAGATAAGAACATCTATTATAAACTCAAGATATTAGATAATCTCTTAAAATGTTCTCGTCCCAAATAAGCTTTTTTAGATTCGATAGGTGCAAATCTTAGCTTCTTCTTTTTTTCAAGACTTAGATATAGATAACGCAGATATCTATTTAGTTGAATATGGCGGTTTCCTTCGCACGTAGCTCTTATGTATGCGTAAATATATGGGTAAATAAATTATAGCAATTTTCAAATAGATCGGAATCGGGTGGATGTATGAAATGTAAAGTCAATGTATCTATATGGGGATATCTATAGGAGATCATATAAAAGAGATATTCTTATTTAGACCTAACCAATTTGATCTAACCAATTAGATGAATTATTTCTAAAGGGTTACATTCGAATGATGAGTGAATAGAGGGCATGCATTCTATTAGAGAAATATTTAGAAGATTCCCTATATTTCGTTTAATTGATTGTAATTGATATTTTCCCTTTTAGATAGTCATCCTATAAAACCGATAAATAGGTTCGTGTACTCTTCATTTGACAATGATATATATATATATATTGCTCTCCGTCGCAAATTTTTGCGACGGAAAAAAAATCCGTCGCAAAACTTTGCGATGGAAAAATAATCCGTCGCAAATTTGCGACGGAAACAAAATCCGTCGCAAATTTTTGCGACGGAAAAAAAAATCCGTCGCAAATTTGCGACGGAAACAAAATCCGTCGCAAAAATTTACGACGAACATAAGGTTCGTCGCAAATTAGCGACGAACTGAAAAGGTTCGTCGCTAAAATTTGCGACGAAATATGAAGTTGGTCACAAATTTAATTAAAAAAAGTGCGCCCTAAAGCCCCGCCCTTACCCCCAATTTCTCTCTCTCTCGCTCACTGTTCTCCCTCTCTCTCCCTCTCTCTCTCTCCCTCTTCTCCCTCCTTAAAAAATGGTGATGGCAGTAGTCATCGTTATGAAATTTCATGTCTTTATTTTTTTCCCATTATTCCAAACTTCAATTTAACATGACTCGAGATTGTTATTTAAGGGTCTTGTTAACTAGTATTTTTTTAGTCATGTTAGAAAAGTTTTATATCGGAGAATGATATGGCGTGGAAAAATTTATATATACATTATTGGTTCACAACTTATTAGCACCAAGGTGGGTTTTAATGGATTGATTGATCGGGATCGGATTCGAGCTTCTTCTTATATCGGGTTTGTTACGGGTTCCTAATAAATGATATTGGAGCCAATTATTGATTGGTCGACTCCCAATATATTCCGATGTTTGGTGTCCCGATGAAGGTGTGTGCTTCATTTACTTTGTTTATTAGCTTATATACCGCTATATACTTTTGCTTTCAGCACCATGCTTGTAACCGCAACCCGAAAAATTGTCTGATGAAATTAATTCCGATTTATTCAATCATTTCTCCAGAAAATTAGCAGAAATTAGAAATGAATTCTCACGTATTTATTGGTCTTTCACTTTCCACATCGGATTTAAATTGGAAATATGGATTATCATCACAAAAAAAGACAAACTAATTTTGTCCTTAATTACCGAAGCATGTGCTGTACCGAATTGCTGCCCTTTGTACAACCGGGGAAGGGCAAATCAGCTTTGACGGGACGGGTCTGGCGCGCGTGGGGCTGTCTTGGCGCGTGAGGATCCGACGGGCTCGTGACACGTGTCGAAACGGAGTGGAGAGTAGCCACGGAATCCATACTCGCGAGATCGGGTATAGCATTTTTTAGTGACAAGCCTCGACGATTGTAAGAGCGGGAAATCGGGGAATTATTCTGGCAGCATATGCTGGTCAGGAATAGTTAATTCCGGTAATGCCACGCGCCCACGCTTGCATGACCTCAACATTTCTTTTTTGCGCTTTTTTTTTTTCAGTATTTTCGGCTTTCACTTTTTCCGTCCCTTTTGGAATATATGAAAAAAAACTCAAGTCAAAAAGTTACAAGAAAAGGATTGTGCACTTTTCTTTTGAACCTTTCTTCATTTTTCATGGTAAAAACGTTTTCAGTATAATATTTTGGGAAAACGGTACAAATAGTCCCTAAATTTTGACCAAACATGTAACGTGATCTCTAAACTTTTAATTTGTTCAATGTCGTTACTGACTGGGACCGAGAAATCGCCGCTCCGGAGGAGGAGGCACGAGGAGGCCTCAGCCGAAGATGACGACGGGGACGACGACGACGACGCCCCCCCCCCCCCGCCGAAAGGGAAGGAGAGCGAGGAGAATCCGAAAGGAGGGAGCTCCGTGGAGAAACAGGGCGTGCCCAAGAGGAGGAGGAAATCGAGCGCGGCGAAGAATAAGCAGAGCTCTCATTTCAGCCTCCAGCCGCACCGTCTCGGCGCGCACATGGACGGCCTCGCTCGAGCAAGCTCTCCACCGTCTCGGCTGCCGCGACCTGCTCACCCCTCAGCTCGTCGCCCGCGTGATCGACCCTTTCCTGATCCCCCACCCCTCGCTCGCCCTCGGCTTCTTCGACTGGGCCTCCCAGCAGCCCGGCTTCGCTCACGACCCCCTCACGTATCGCTCCGTCCTCAAGTCCCTCTCCGCTTCCCGACAGTCCAACGCCGTCGAGGCCCTGTTGAAGCGGGTCAGGGCCCGCGGGATCAGCCTCGACGCCTCGGCATACGGGCACGTCATCGCCTGTTTCGTCAGGAACAAGAGGACCCACGACGGGTTTTTGGTTTTCAGCGAGATTGGTTCGTTAGTTGGGGACGTTGGGCCCGACGTGTGTAACTTGCTTCTGGCTGCCCTCGCGTCTGATGGGTATATCGATAATGCAAGGAAGATGTTCGATGAAATGATGCAGTGGGGTGTTCGTTTGAGCACTCTGGGATTGGGCGTGTTCTTGTGGAAGTTTTGTGGTAATGGGGAAATTTCCGAGGTTCTGAGCGCGTTAGATGAAGTTAGGAGGCGTAATGCAGGGATTAACGGGTCAGTTATTGCCGTTTTGGTAGTTCATGGTCTTTGTCAAGCTTCAAGGGTATCAGAGGCTCTCTGGGTGCTGGACGAGCTGAGAAGTAGAAGCTGCAAACCTGATTTTATGGCGTATAGAATTGTTGCGGAAGCTTTTCGAGAAATGGGTGATGTGGTGCAGAAAGAGAGAGTTTTGAAGTTGAAGCGGAAGTTAGGAGTAGCTCCGAGGGCGAATGACTATAAAGAGTTTTTATTTACTCTGATTTCTGAAAGACTAATTAAGGAAGCCTCAGAGTTGGGTGAAGTCATCGTTAGTGGGGACTTTCCCCTGGAGGATGATATCCTCAATGCATTGATCGGAACAATCTCAGCTGATGATCCCCAATCAGCTATCGCCTTCTTTAGGTTCATGATTAAGAAGGGAAAGTTCCCGACCCTTTTGACATTGAGCAATTTGTGTAGGAACTTATGCAAGCACAACCAAACTGATGTACTGATGCAGGTGTATCAAGTCTTGGATTCTGGTGGTTATTTTGCTGATGCGGAGAGTTACACTGTGATGGTCTCATTTTTATGCAGGGCTGGAAAAGTAAGAGAAGCTTATGGAATCCTTCAGGTGATGAAGAAGAAAGGGTTGGGCCCAGATGTGGTTGGCTATAATTCTGTTCTGGAAGCATGTTGTCGGGAAGATCTTATACGTCCAGCAAAAAGGCTGTGGGATGAGATGTTTTCAAGTGGGTATTCTGGAGATTTTAGAACATATACTATCTTGATCAAGAAGTTCTCTGAAATAGGGCAAGTTGAAGAGGCGAGGAGGCTGTTTTACCACATGTTGGAGAAAGGGTTGGAACCAGATTCCTCAATCTACAAATCTCTCATAGAAGGGCTTTGTCAAGAAGCAAACTTTGAAGTTGCCTTTAATATTTTCGATAAGTGTATTGAACAGGATCCAACTCTTGCCAGTAGTGTCCTCAGTGCATTCATCCTGTGTCTCTGCAGAAAAGGTAAAGTTTTGACGAGCTCGGTAAATACTGAATTTGAGTATTCTTGATCTTATATAATTGCACCAACAGATAATGTCTTGGTTCTATGTCTTGACATGCTTGATGCAGGTGATTTTGTTACCGCTTCAAAGTTGCTCCAACGTTTCAATTGTGATGTGGGCAATTTAGACTCCCATGTCACTTTCCTGAAATACTTAAATGATGCGGACGAGGCGAGACTTGCCCTTGAACACATGAAATGGATTAGGGAAAACTCTTCTCTGATGATGAATCGTATTTCATCAGAACTTGTATTCCTAGTTTCTTCTGCGTCTAAATCGGAACCAATCTTGAACTGGCTTGACAGAATGCAAGCGAAGGAATTGCCTGCCGGTCAATAATACCTCTCTGTAGCGATATTAGCGATGTACCAATCTTGAACTGGCACGCTTGGACTCTCTTTTTTAATCTTTTTTTCCAAGGGATTAATGGCTTGCTGGTATTTCAGGGTCGTGGTATACAGCTTAAGGACATTCCCCATGGTATGTTTCCAGCTTTAATTGTTTCCTCATGGTTTATAGTGGGTCTGCCGCCTCTTTGCCCAGTACTTCTCTTGCGGGGAGTTACTTGCTATCTTAGTTTATATGCTCTTTTGAGTTGAACGGCACATGACCTTCGACTATCTCTGGGTTATTGTCTTGAATTTGTTTATGTTGCCCTGAATATTTGAATGTCTCAAGCTGTGTGGAGGCTGATTTATCCTGCAAAGATGGTTTTGCCACATTTTGCATTTTGTGTGGTGTCTCTGTTCCTTAAAAATCTTCATGCTAGATTGTAGTCTATATGCCTGGAGAATCTGCATCTTAGGCAACATCAAGCTTTATAGTCTAATTACTATTTGCCAAAAATTTGTGTTTGAATATTTGCTTATTGTCATATCCACAGTCACTTTGGCTGAAATCCAACCATCTTGTGGGTTGTAATGGCGAGAATAATCTACTGCCTGGCATTAGCTTCTGTTTATAAACTTTTTCTTGTTTGATTTTTGTTGAAAGTGCACAGCTAATGGTCCATCAATACAAGTAATTTGGGGAAGTATCGCCTTCGTGATCATGAACTCTCCATCACAATTTTTTGAGCATTTCTAGGGTTTGAATTAGCAAAGCAGAAATTGAGATTATTATCATCAGAGAAACAAATGTTAGAGTCAGCATTTGGCTAGGATGCATCGTTCTGTTCTCCATAACACCAAGCCACCAAATGCGTTACAAGGCCTTCGGGTTATGATAAGCTGATAAGGTTTTATGCAGACGCTAGTTACGAGAAAATTCTAATTACTAGTAGAACCAAAGCATGATTGTTGTTTTTTTCATAATGATTTGCATGTTGAACTTCATAGTTACCTGCTGGTATGATTTTCCCTATCTAGAATCACGAGCCTGTTGAAGTTCATGTTTCTCTGTTTATCACACACGGTAATGCTCATGTAATATGAATGTGAATGCTTACCTAATTATGCGCTGAACAATGATTGAATAGTCTCCAATTAAGATGTGGTATGGTAGAATAGTATTCTCTGAGCTTATGGATGTCATGGCCGTTATGGGCTTGATATATTATATGATACATCTTCCATCTGCCAGATTGTATGCTTCAAGTAACTTGGAAACTGAATGGTGATGATCCTTGTGTTAGATATTATATGTTAGTTAGTGACTGACAAACAACGGTTTTTTTTTTTCAAGGCTTAATTTCTGGGTCAATCCATATGAGGTTTCACGGGTATTACTTTTAAAGAGAAATATATTTCCATATTTTCTGTCCTAGCTGTTTATCGTAGGTCACCGTTCACCAGTACAATATATCTGTGCTAAAGATGTGCCTCTTTGGATAGGTAGAACTTTTATTTTCTACTTGTGTGTGTATCTTGGATTGAATTTTTGTGGATGGTTCTTGAGTTGGACACTGGCTATTTTATCATCTAATACTATCATGCAATAGGTCAGATAGGCACCAGTATAAAATTCTAATTGTAACCTGTGATCAGGGTTTATTTTTTATTTTAACTGCCCTTTTTTGTCAATGTTGGTCATCCTTGGTCTGGGTTCTTCTCTATATTCGTATATGTTGAGGGAAGGTTTGTCTGAGACTCCCTTTTTTACCTCCCTTATGTAATATGTTGTCATTGTTCAGAAGAAAGATTCAAGTTTTCTGTGGCCTTTGTTTTTGAGTGTTATTAGTGACAACTTGTTATTTTCATTTTGGTTGACTGTATCTATTTCTGAGCAGTAAACTTTTTTTAGCACGAATCCAGGTGCTCCACGGTAATCATATATCAGGACAAGTTCGTTTAACAAATACTCCCTCTGTGGAGATTAATGGCGATCACTTGCTTCAAGAGGTTATTAGAAGCAGAAGACGGACGAGAGGAACTGTCTTGGTATGTCAAATCTGGGGACTTCACCTGCAACCATTGACATGAAGCTACTTAAGTTGACATGGAGAAAGTTAGAAGGTTTGGCTGCTAGACTTGGTGGAGCCAAGAACATATTCTGTGAACTTTTTTCTGATAACAAGGCTGATAACGCCTTTTGGTTGGATAGTTCCTCAATTGAGAAAGTCTGTCTTGAAGAGGAAGAATGCAACTTTCAGTTTGGTTCTTTATTTTTATCATTCTCGTGGAAAATGTAGATGAATGTATTTCATTTTCATATTATTATAATATTTTGATGTTATTAAGTGCTTAATCAATGTTAAATATAAATTCCAAAAATTAATTTTGCTTTTAATTAGGTTTAAAATCAAAAAATAAAATAAATGATTTTATCGTACGATCACAAATTACAAAAGTTCAATGCAAAAATAAAATTTCGTCGCTAAACGATATTCGTAGGGGAGTTCGTCGCCAAAGAATTAATAAAAAATTGTCGCTAAATTCGATCATGAATAATGTTAATGGCAAAAGTAAAATTTTTTTATGGCAAATTAGCGACGAATTTTGCCACAAATAAGTTCGTCGTAAATTACTGACCAAATTTTTTTTTTTTTGCAAATTAGCGATAAATTTTGTGACGAATAATTAGCGACGAATTTTGCGACGGATAATTAGCGACGAAATGTGCGACTAAATTTGTGACGAAATTTGCGTCGATATTTGCGACGAATTTCGCGACTACATTTGGGACGAATAAAGTTCGTGGCTAATTTGCGACGAAATTTGCGACGAATTATTTGCGATGAATTTTGCGACGAATTTCGCGACGAATTTCGCGACGAAATTCGCGACGAAATTCGCGACGAATTTCGCGACGAAATTGGCGACGAAATTGGCGACGAATTGGCGACGAAATTTGCGACGAATTTTGCAACGGATAGTGTTCGTGGCTAATTTGCGACGAATTTTGCGACGAATTTTTGTCCGTCGCAAATTTGCGACCAATTTTGCGACGGATAGTGTTCGTGGCTAATTTGCGACGAATTATTTGCGACGAATTTTGCGACGAATTTTTCTCCGTCGCAAATTTGTGACGAAAATTGAAATTTTCCGTCGCAAAATTTTGCGACGACCTATTAGCGACGGAATTTTTTCCGTCGCTAAATTCGTTGCAAATTCGATTTGCGACGGATTTTTCCAAATTTTTCGTCGCAAAAATCGTGTTTTTTTGTAGTGGGTAATCAGTTTCATGATAGGTCGTTTCTTACCCTCGAACCAAGGACTAGGGCAGAGGGGGTTCCTAGTTTGTGGAACTAAGAATCGACCCACCTGATCTTGTTGAGGAAATCTCCTAATAGATTTTGATGTTGACAAGACTATCCATGTTAATCTTGTAAATCTGACATGTACTCTAAAGTATTTTGATCCAGATAGATATATTCTGGAAGTGGCAATTCTAAATCTGACATGTACTTTGAGATAACTAAACTTTCTGGAAAACCTCAGACTTTACGAGGTTCAGAAGGAAGACTTCAGACTTTATAAGATTCAGAACGAGAAGTTCAGACTCTACCATAAAAGTCACTCGGACTCTATTTTAAGTTGACAAAAAACTTCAGACCTTACTTATGAAAGGTTCAGATCTTACTAAAGATCCACACTGACTTAAGTTCTGAATGTAAAACAAGAACTAAAAGTTATTCAGACTCAGAAATTATTTAGAATAAAACATAACGGCTAGTGATCTGGCGTGGATTTTACAGAATGAAAGTTTTGATTGACTCAATCTAAGGCTAAAATTGATTGACAATCAAACATTATGGCAAATATATATCACAACGGATAAAGCTCTACTTATGGAAATCAAGATTATGGTTGTATGGGCGACCAGATTCAGCGGGATTTAGATTTTGTCAACCAACGGCTACTCAATCAATTTTATACAAATCTATCCAAGATGAAGATTGGAAGATGATCCTCTGAAAACTGTCCAACGGCTAGTTTGGAAGTAGAGGAGTATAAAAGGAGATTAACGAGAAGCAGAAGGTACCGAACAAAATCAAGAATCAACAAGTCCAAAGTCTGAGCATACTCCGATTCTACTACTTGTCTTTCCTGAGCAAAACACTGAGATCTTGACGGATATTTTGTAAGAGCGATTGTGTGAGATAAAGATTTCTATCATTCACTGAGTGATATCACTTAGAACTTGTAATCCTTTTTTATCACATAGTGAAATTTAGCCGGTAAGCTGTCAGCGTGGAGAGTGGACGTAGGCTTGATCTAATCCGAACCACTATAATTTTTTGTGTGCAGTTTCTCTATCCCTAAACTCTTATTATATCTTTTATACTGCACACTAGCACATTATCTATAAAGTCTGCTCAGAATCTGAATGTCTTTCAAACTTTAATCTTGATAATTTGTTTCTACTTTAAAAATTGATCAAAAGTTTTAGATCACATATTCATCCCCTCTTGATGATCCTTGCTAGTTACGTCAATTGGTATTAGAGTAGGTTGCTTGTTTATTAAAGTGTTTTTACTTCTAAGCTAACGATCTGAATGGCTAGCATGAGTGCTCCAAGTCTTATTGAAGGACAAAGCAATTCTAGACCACCATTTTTCGATAGCAAGAAATACAGTGTCTGGAAAAACAAGATGAAAGCATTCATCAAATCAGTTGATCACATACAGTGGGATGTTGTCATCAGAGGAGTTAATCCAAAGTCTTTTGCACCTGCATCTGATTCAAAAGAAAAGTTAGATGGAAGCAAATCAGAAGAAGTTCCATTATCTCAAACTGAGATATCAAAAAAAGAAACTTTAGATTCAAAAGCAATTTATTCTTTTTATTATGCTTTATCACCTATTGAGTATAAGAAAATTGGTTCTTGTGAATCAGCAAAGGACATCTGAGACACCCTCTACACTACACTACATATGAAGGAACAGATCAAGTCAAGGAAACTTAGATCAATCTGTTGCTTGGACAATATGAATCTTTCATAATGAAGACAGGAGAATCAATTGCAGATATGTATGACAGATTTACTGATATAGTAAATGATCTTGTATATCAAGGACAACCTGTGACATCCTCAAATTCGACCCTATTCAGGATGTAATGAAATAATGATTTTAATCGATGCACTGTTAGTAATTCTCGCTCTGAATTGATCACTCATGAGAGACTGACTGATAGGGAAAGGCTGTTAAGGAATTAAGTACGCACGACCTGAGAACTCGATCAGGGATTGACAATTCGACCAAAAGGATTGACGAGGGACAATTTTGAGCCATTATAGACCGATCAAGGGATGGTTATAGAACGATTCGCCAATAGCATACAATCGGATCGTGGGTGATTCCGCTTGACCGTTGTATGTATTGCGAACGATCCTAAACCCATTGACTGATGATCGCGTACTTCGGAACTAGTGATTGACCCCTCGCAATTACATGACAATCGAGACCATCCATGGTTCGAGAAAACTTAAACGTGGTTTGATATCGAATCAACCACGGGTCGTATACGCGTAACTCCTAAAAGCCGCCCGTTAGTTTGAGATATACTAAAGTCGCAATTGATTGATTTTTACCACAAAATTGAATCCGAATTTGGGTGTCGAATCTTCAAGGATTTCAAGACTAAAATGTTAGACATCGCCTCATTGATTTATTTGTTTAACGGTTTACTCGAAATTTTCAGAAAAGGAATTAGCGGGCCGAGAATTCGAGCCCACGAGAAAGTGGGCCGGACGAAGGCAATTGGGCCTCAAGCCCAATGTGATTCGGCCATTTGGGCCCAAGGCTAGCCCAAGTGGGCCAATGAGGCCCATTAAGCCCAAATTTGATTATACGAGCCCGTACGAAATTCTAGCTCGTATACGCATATAAATATTTTTATACATTGTGAAATTACCAAATTACCCTTCTTGCTTTTAAGACAAAGAAACAAAAGCATTTAAGAGAGAGGACTTTTGTGCATTTTTGGATCATGAAAGAAGACTTTGAGACATGCTTTAATGTGAGAAAATATCTCTCATTTCTCTCTCTCTTCCCCCCCCCCCCCCCAACTGGCCACTCTCTCTCTCTCTTTCCTTCCCCCCTCAGTCGCGTCCAACTCTCCCTCCTTTTTCTTTGGTTCGGCTGAAGCAGCAAGAACAGCCCCTTGGCTGCTATTTTTGCTGCCGTGGAGCCAACTGTCGAGCACTGTGACAAGCCGTGACCGCCCCGGAGCCGAACGCCGCTCATCCAAGCCATTTCCGCCGTTAACCGAGCCTCGCCGAGGCAAAACAGCCGCCCCAAAGTTGCTGTCCAGCCGAGACCCAGCCACCGTCGTTGTTCCGTGTTGTTTTCGGACCGTGCAACACGTAGCCCTCGCCGCCGCCGTCGCGCTCATGTCGTCGGATTCGCTAACGAGTGAGTTATCGCCCTAATCCCTTGCCTAGTATGTTAAACTTGATTAGAACGGATTAGTTTAAGTCAATTATGTTTAGTGTTAATTAATTAGGAATTAGTTGTTAAGCTATTGGAATATTATATTAATTTTCGGGAATTAAATAATAATATTTTATTAATTTTCGGAATTAAAAATATTATTATTTTATTAATATTTTTGTGTAAATTCCGAAATTAAATTGTGTTTATTTTAGGATTAAATTGTGATGCCTAAGCTATGATTTTCCTTATATATTGATTTGTATGCCAAATTGAATTGTTTGGTTATGGTGAAATATAGAATTACGGGTATTTAATTAATAAATCCTGAGGTGTTGGGTTTATTTGCTGAGTTTTATGAGATAAATATGTTGTGGATGATTGAATATGGAAGTATGGCAAGTTTGGCGATTCAATAAAATGTGCATGATCACGTGTGATTATTTTGGTGCATTTTTACGTGTGGAAGTTGCAATATTTCAACGTATTAGAACGGATCATGTTTGCATTATCTATTGAAAATTATAATGATGGAACCTGAGTGTTGCTATGTGTGCATGATCACCTAAAGGTTCCTTTCATGCCCGGTTATACCGGAAAACCGTATACCGAATGACCGCCAACCTAGGATTTGGCCGTGGCCCTAACGGGTGTCCCCAATTTGGTAATTAGAAGCCGTCGCTGGTAGCAGGGGAGACGTAGTCATTCGTGAATCGGATTTGGAATGAGCCCATTTATGGGATATACCGTCATTGTGGTAGGGTGAGACGATGCCGCGCCCGATGGGGCGGGGCGATGCCCGGTTATGCTGAAAGACCGTCAACTTGAGGCGAATATCGCGGGTTGTGCCGTAGCCCCTGGTGTGGCTGTAGTAATTGGAATACGCGTGAAAGATTGTGGTGGCATTGCGCTTGATTATGGGATGAAATTGCTAGGCACGGTATGGGATGGGCCGAAGCGGTTTCACTTTATAATCGGGACACGTGTGAATGCATTGTGCTTGAGAAGGTTGATGCGTATTCTGATTGCATTATATGCTTATTGCATTATCATGGCATACGGTGAATTATAACGTATAGGGCTTGTGCATGTGCCAAGGCAAGGTAAGGCTGCTTGTGATTGTGTTGTGAAGTACCTGTATGTTCAATATTGAGTTGTTTGCCATCGATATATCGTTGCATGTGTTAGGAACATCCGAGATGAGTTGACCTCCTAGTCAAGGCTTAGGTCGTGAACTTGCTGAGATTTATCTCATCCGTTGTTGTTAACCACTTTTCAAGTCATCCGATATGAGTACACGTACCGTTCCTTGGGAACCGGTTTTTTGAGGGAGAACACCTTTTGAGGTTATCCTCGTAGATAGAGGAGCTATGTTAACCCCTACCTGTTCTGGTTGTAATCAGGAAGGTCCGCGTGGCGGACTTGTAATATATTAACCCGATGTATTGCTGATGATGTTGTTTAAATTGAGGTGTGTTTTCCTGACTATCCCTGTTGTTGTGATTGGGAGTTTTTAGTTCGCTTCCGCATGCGTTTAATCGTTAGTAATTTGATTGGGTTAGCGATGCATCCTGGGACGTCGCATTTATAACGACTTTGGTGGGATGTTAGCGCGCTCGAGGTTCGGGGCGTGACACAACCAGTCTCAAATGCAATGAAAGTGAACAAGCTTCTGAGGGGATTATCAAAGGAGTGGGACAACATAAAAACCTCACTTCGAGAGACTTAAAGGATCATGCCTCTATCAGTTAATGAACTGATTAGAACTCTTTAGTCATATGAAACTGAACAACTGAATAAGGAGAATGAATCCAGAAGTAAGAAGTTAATTGCTTTAAAATCTAATATTGATTCTGATGATGCAGGTTCAGAAGAAGAGGATGTTGATAATAAAGAACTGGCTCTCTTCGTAAAAAAGTACAAAAGAATGAAAAAGAAAGGAAGAAACTTTAAAGGGAAGAAGCCATTCGAGAAAAAGAAGATCCCTGATGAGACAGATAAATCAAATGAAGTAATCTGTTTCCATTGCAAGAAGCGTGGACACATTAAACCAAACTGTCCACTCCTGAAAAAAAAAGAAAAGCAAATTTGAAAAGGCGAAGAAAGCCTTGAAAACAGATACTTGGAGTGACACAGAATGTGAAGATAATGATGAAGATATCTCAAACTTCTGTTTGATGGCCAAATTTGACTCAGATTCAGACTCAGACTCAAATTCAGACTCGGATTATGATACTGAAGTTGCAATCGAGGTAAAGGATCCTGCAATTCCAATTGAAGTGTCAAATTATATTGATGAATTATGCTATGAATTTAAGGCTGCTCTTAAGAAAATCTTCGAACTGAAAAAGGAAAATTTAGTGCTAGGCAACAGGATATTTCTCAAAAGGACAAAATTGATTTTCTGCAAAAAGAATTTTATCAAATCAAGAAAAATCGAGATTTACTTGCCGAGGAAAATTATGTTTTAAAAAGGAAGTTTTCTTATATCACTTCCAAATTTTCAAATGGTTCAAAAACGCTGGAACATATTCTTTCTATACAAATCCCTTATTATAACAAATCAGGTCTTGGTTTTGTTAAGGAAAGTGATCATCTAATTGATTTTCCAAAAGTCAAGGAGAGATTAAGGCAAAGACCTCTTAGACAAGCTTACAAAAATCATTTTCAAAAGAATTTTGTAAAACCTGTTGGTCGAAGTGCACTCAAGTGCTCAAAATGTGGAGATCCACAGCACTTTGAGAATAATTGTCCTAAGGTCTGGAGACCAATTCAGAGAAATTTTGTAAAAACAGCCTATGCTACTAACTCTCAAGGACCCAAACAGAATTTGATACCAAAAAAGACTTGAGTATATATGATTTTTGCAGGTTACCAGCAAGAGAAAAAGAAAATGGTACTTGGATAGTGGCTGTTCAAGACATATGACAGGAGATCCAAGCATGTTTATCAAATTTCAAAGTCTAAATGGTGGAAATGTTTCCTTTGGGGGAAATAACAAAGGAAAAATTGTTAGACAAGGAACCGTTCAGATTGGAGGACTTACTATCAATGATGTTTCATTGGTAAAAGGTCTCAATTACAATAAGATCAGCATAAGTCAACTAAGTAACACAGGCTTTAAAATAAGCTTCCAAAAAAACATCTGTTCTGGCTCTAGCAAAGACTATTCTCAAACCTTCACAAGACGAAGACATGGTAATATCTATCTTCTGGATGTAAATTATGATTTTACTCAATGCTTAATTTCTATCAAGGAAGATGAAGACCTATGGCATAGAAGATTGAGGCACATCAGCATGAAACAAATTTCAAAGATCTCAAATAAAAAACTTGTTCGAGGTATGCCAAGTTTGAAATACAAGAAATCAGAATTGTGCACAGCTTGCACCTTAGGGAAATAGGTCAAAAGCTCTTTTAAGTCTATACATCATGTTTCTACTAATCGTGCTTTGCAGCTTCTACATATGGATCTGTTTGGACCAATCATAACTCAAAGCATTGGTGGTACGAAATATTGTTTAGTTATTGTTGATGATTTTACTAGATTCACTTGTGTATTCTTTCTTGCTCACAAAAATGAAACTCTTTCATATTTTTCAAAATTTGCAAAAAGAGTTCAGAATGAAAAGGGTTATACCATTTCCAGCATCAAAACTGATCATGGGGGAAAATTTGAAAATCAAAGTTTTTCAGATTTTTGTGAGGAAAATGGCTTTTAACATAATTTTTCTACTCATTATACACCAGAACAGAATAATGTTGTGGAAAGAAAAAATCGTTCTTTGCAAGAAATAGCAATAACTCTTTTGATTGAAAGCAATATTCCTTATCATTTTTGGACAAAAGCAGTTTTTACAGCCTGTTATATTATCAATAGAGTCTTTCTAAGACCTATTCTTGACAAAACCTTCTATGAGCTTTATAAAGGTAGAAAACCCAGCATTTCATATTTTCATGGGTTTGGTTGTAAATGCTTTATACTCAAAAATCCAAATGATCGCTCTGGAAAGTTTGATGAGAAAGCAGATGAAGGATTTTTCCTTGGATACTCCACAACAAGCAAGGCACACAGAGTTTTCAACAAATACTCTAAGACTGTGAAAGAAACAATGAACGTGAGATTTGATGAAAATGTTCAGACTCAAAAGGATGAATTTGAACCATCTCACAATATTTAAGAGATGTCTGAAGCTCAACAAGAATCTCCAAAGATCATTGAACCTGTTAAAGAAAGAAAGGAAGATTCATCGATCACACAACCAGAACCGTCAGAATTTGATGATACTCAGAATGAGAGATTCAACAGAAACTGGAAACATAAATCAGTCATCCAAAGAATCTTATCATTGGAGAAGTAGAAGATGGCATTAGAACTCAATCCAAATATAAGGAAAATATCAATACCTTGGCATTTATATCTGAGATAGAACCAAAAGGGGTTAATGAAGCACTTTCATATGAAAGCTAGATAGAAGCAACGAAGGAAGAATTTCAACAGTTCAGAATCAATGAAGCGTGGAAACTTGTGCCAAGACCCAAAAATCATCAAGTAATTAGAACAAGATGGGTATTTAGAAACAAGCTGGATGACAAGGGAAAAGTTCTCAGAAACAAAGCAAGACTTGTAGCACAAGTCTACTCACAAGAAGAAGGCATAGATTATGATGAAACCTATACATCGGTTGCGAGGTTGGAAGCCATAAGGCTATTCTTAGCTTATACTTGTTTTCATAACTTTAAATTATTTCAGATGGACGTGAAAAGTGCATTCCTGAATGGTTACATCAAAGAAGCAGTATATGTAGAACAAACCCCTGGTTTTGAAGAACCAAGAAAGTCTGACTATGTTTACAAGCTTAAAAAGGCACTTTATGATTCGAAACAAGCACTCCGTTCTTGGTACGAAAGGTTAAGTAATTTCCTTCTACAGAATGACTTCATGAAAGGTAAAGTTGATACAATCCTGTTTATTAAAAAAGAAGGTAAAGATTTTTTAATTGTTCAAATTTATGTGGATGATATTATATTTGGATCCTCTAATGAAGTGCTTTGCAAAGAATTTTCAAAGTGCATGCAAAACGAGTTCGAGATGAGCATGATGGGTGAATTGACATTTTTTCTTGGACTACAAGTGAAACAGACCAAGGATGGTACTTTCATTTGCCAAGAAAAGTATGCAAAAGAGATTGTGAAGAAGTTTGGACTGCAGAATAGCAAGAAAATAGACATTCCAATGTCTCATTCGTCCAAATTGGACAAGGATGAGAGTGGTAAATAGGTTAATCAGAAGATTTATAGAAGCATGATTGGATCATTGCTATATCTTACTGTTTCTCGACCCGACATATTATTTAGTGTCTATATGTGTGCTAGATTTCAATCTGACCCAAAGGAATCACATCTTACGGCAGCAAAAAGGATAATCAAATACATTGGAACTTATCCAATGTTAGGTATATAGTATTCAAAGAGATCATATTTTACTCTTATTGGTTATTCTGATACTAATCTAGCTGACTATAAAGTGGACAAGAAAAGTACTACAGAAACGTGCCAATTACTTGGAAATATATTGGTGTACAAGTACTCAAAGAAACAAAATACAATTGCACTATCTACGGCAAAAGTAGAATATGTGGCTTTGGGAAGCTGTTGCGCTCAGATTCTGTGGATGAAGCAACAATTACGAGATTTTGGAATAGAAGAATCAAGTGTTGCGATCAAATGTGACAACACAAGTGCTATTGATCTGACAAGAATCCAATTCTTCATTTACGAGCCAAGCACATTGAAATCAAACACCACTTCATCAGATATCATGTTTAGAACGGTGATGTGAATATTCAATTTATTGATTCTAAAAATCAATTAACTGATATATTCACGAAATCTTTAGATAAATCTTCATTTGAATTTATTCGTAATAAGTTATGCATCACTAATCCTTTTGCTTGAAAAATCTTTTAAAGACATGAATTTTTCATACTCAAATTATCGAAATGTGAACGCCCTATTCATACCCAAAAGGAAGGTAAGATTATTATTTTAAATTTTGGCAGGCATATTTTAATCCTGGCAAGAAATTTTGGAAATATCTAGACTCATATTTTATTTTTGGAAGAAAATCAGGTTCGCATCCTTATTTATCAACTATTATTATATGGTTGATTGAGTGTGCTTCAAATATTTTTGTCTATTTTTCATAATTCCTAAATAATCGGATCACAATTTATAACTTCCAAAAGTGGTTTTATTTCTAAAAACCGTCTCCTTTATAAAAAGCCCTAAAAGGAACCCGACTGTTCTTTCCCAAACCCCTTCAGACCTTGCTCCTCTTCGATCACAAAATCAAACCTTTCTTCATAAGAAACCCTCTAAGAATCACCATGCCTTATAAAAGAATATCATCGAGAATTCTCAACAGAGAATCCAAGTCTACTTGAAGAGCAGAATAAATGGAGATCATAGACTCATTTGAGATAGAATCGGACAAGCAAACACCTTCAAAAGCAACTCCTTAAGCATCTCAATATTAGTCTTCCCAAAAACCGTCCAGTAAAACAGATTTTCATTTCAAAGATCTTAACTTTGTATGGAATACTTATGAAAAGTTGAAGAAGAGCAATGCATTTGAGTCGCTCTTAAATCAATGCTTAAGAGACAATGGTTTTCGATCTGAAGTATAACTTGTGTAAGTATATTCTTTGTTTCATTATGAAATTGGTCATTCTAGAAAGAATCTGTCTAGCCCTGAAAAGAAGGAGAATATATCAAGGAAAGGTAAAGAAAAGGTGGGAAAATCATCCAATCCTATCTTAAAGAAACATGCTTTTACAAGCCATAAGTCTAAGAGTGGCTCATAATCTAAGGTTGAAAAGATAAAGGAGGATGATGATGCAAGACTTTTCAACAATTTTGAGATGAGGATAGGAATCGCTTCTGGAGTAAAACGAAATGGAAATCTGTTCAGAAATCAAATGCACCGTGAGAATCACAAACTTTTGCTGTCCAAAGGAATTATGAATCACAAAAGTGTTGATTTTGACTATCTGGAAACTGTTGGTATTATGATGAAACAACACTTTGAAAAGTTAGGTATGTAGGCATATTGTCTTCAGTCTGCTCATGTATATGCTGAACTGACTGCCTATTTCTACTTCAATTTATCCATTTTGTCTCTTGACTGGATTTAGTTTACAGTAGGTGATAAGAAGTATGATTTGAAAGCTGATAGATTGGCTGATATTATTGAAGTAAAACGATCCCAATTTATTCCAATTGAAGTTAGTGTAGAAGAAGCTTCCAATGCAGCCTCAGAAAATCCAAATTTCTCCAGAGGTTCCAAAAGGCAGATATCTTATTCTGGTATGATGAAGAAAACAATGATCTTACATAAGATCATCATAAATTGCTTGAGGCCCAAAAACTCATCCAAGATAGACCTGTCTAAATTTGAAGTAAAGCTGATATGGGCAATCTTGAATGAGGCTCCATTTTCTCTCCCTCACGTTATAATTCTTCAAATGTACAGAACATTGTTGAAGGACAATGGACAACTTCCTTATGGTGCACTGATCACCAGGATTTTCATTTATCTAAACATTAAAATTCCTAATGAACTATGCAAAACTTTTGTTCCTCTAACGTATGTTGGGGAGAAAATGATCACTAAGATGAATCTCAAGCAATATGATGTAAGAAAGGAAAAGGAGGTTGCTTAAAGCAAAGCCAAAGGAAAGATTGCTGAAAAGTCAAAAGCACAACCTGTTGGAAGAAAAGAAGAAAGAAGAAGAGAAGTAAAGGAGAAAGCAAAGGAGCAGACTGTCTCAAAAACTCCTTTTAAAGTGTATAGAAAGAGAAAAAAGATCCTCCTCAGAGATGAAGAGGATGAAATAGAGAACCTTGATGAAGGACAAAATGTTGAGATCACAGAGAAAGAGAAGAAGTTCCAGAGTCTGCTACAAGAATGTCAGATTCAGAACCTGTTGCAAAGGCTTCAGAACTAGAAATAAAAGGATCAGGTTTGAAGCAATAAGAATAAGGCAATATTCCAATGGAGACAGATGAAGGTCAATCTCCACTCCAGTATCCTGAACATACAATGGAAGATAATACTGCTGCAGAATATGTAGATATTCAAGGGAAGATACAAACTAAGAAAGGGGCTGAGTTTGAACAGACTACACATGAAAATGTCCAGGGACAGACCTTAGAGGACAAGACCATTTTCTCACTTCTACTGGAAATCAAAGAAAAACAATCAGTTCTTGAAGGAGACATGAAGAATCTTAAGGTAATTGTTGAGGAAAACAATAAGAATCTTCGTCTTCATGCAGAACAAAATAAGGCAGATATTGAGAAAGCAGTTGCTCAGTTCATCCAACATGGAGAAAGCTGTTGGTCAATGTTCTACCAAGATTGAGGAAGCTGTTCAAATCCCGGAGAATTTCCAACTTGTTTGAACCCCAACAAAGAAATAGCCTGCTTCAACTCCCTTCTTATTTCAAACCTTGCATTTTGAATTGGATATGTAATTTGATCTTTGGCATGGTTTGTTATTTCTGTGACTGACATGGTTGATTTATTTAGTTTAATGCTTTAATCATCTATTTTTGCTGATGACAAAAAGGAGGAGAATATATGCGGATTATAAAGATGCAAGTTGATATTACTTGATATGCAGAGATAATATGCTTTAATCATGCAGGATTATTGGACGTACTCGAAGAAAGGAAAAAGTCATAGACCTTCAAATTTGCACTTATATTTATTATTTGTACCTTATGTGCTTTATAGATAAATATGCTCACTTTATTCTCAAATCTATTTCAAATCTTTTTAATCTGCATGGAAGTTTTGTCACCATAAAAAAGGAAGAGATTATTGAGGAAACCTCCTAATAGATTTTGATATTGACAAAACTATTCATGTTAATCTTGTAAATCTAACATGTACTCTAAAGTATTTTGATCCAAGTAGAAGTATTCTGGAAGTGGCAATTTTAATACTTTGAGAGAACTAAACTTTCTGGAAGACCTCGGACTTTACGAGGTTCATAAGGAAGACTTCGGACTTCACGGGATTCATAACGAGAAGTTCAGACTCTACCATAAAAGCCACTCAGACTCTATTTTAAGTAGACAAAGAACTTAAGACCTTACTTATGAAAGGTTCAGACCTTACTGAAGACCCACATTGACTTAAGTTCTGAATGTAAAGTAAGAACCAAAAGTTATTCAAATTCAAAAATTATTCAGAACGAAACATAACAGCTAGTGATCTGGCGTGGATTTCACAGAAAGAAAGTTTTGATTGACTCAATTTAAGGCTATAATTGATTGACAATCAAACATTACGGCAAATATATATCACAATGGATAAAGTTTTACTTATGGAAACTAAGATTCTGGTTATATGAGCAACCAAATTCAGCGGGATTCAGATTTTGTCAACCAACGGTTACTCAATCAATTTTGTACAAATCTATCCAAGGTGAAGATTGGAAGATGATCCTCTAAAGACTATCCAACGGCTAGTTTGAAAGTGGAGGAGTATAAAAAGAGATTAACAATGAGCAGAAGGTACCGAATGAAATCAAGAATCAACAAATCCAAAGTCTGAGCATACTCCGATTCTACTATTTGTCTTTCCTGAGCAAAACACTGAGATCTTGAGGAACATTTTGTAAGAGTGATTATGTGAGATAGAGAGTTCTATCATTCACCGAGTGATATCACTTAGAACTTGTAATCCTTTTTTATTACATAGTGAAATCCAGCCGGTAGACTGTCAGCGTGGGAGAGTGAACGTAGGCTTGATCTAAGCCGAATCACTATAATTTCTTGTGTGCAGTTTTTCTATCCCTAAACTCTTATTATATCTTTTATACTGCATACTAGCATATTATCTATAAAGTCTGCTCAGAATCTAAATGTCTTTCAGACTTTAATCTTGATTATTTGTTTCCGCTTTAAAAATTGATCAAAAGTTTTAGATCACCTATTCACCCCCCTCTAGGTGATCCTTGTTAGCTACGTCAACCCCATCTATTTCTTTTTTTTTTTTTTTGATGAATTCCAAAAGCAAACTTGATCTACAAAAGCTAGAGCATTGTACCTACTACCCAGTAACAACCTCAGCTTGTGATACCTTGTCGCACCCACTACCCAATAACAACCAAAGTATTGCTTGTTGCAGCTAGCTGACTCGGAAACATGGCATTTTCAATTCTACGGATCCCAGTTGTGATGAAAAGTGAAAACAACATGCTTACTTGTCAAGCTACTGAAATTGACAAATTTAGAGACTTTCGGGAAAGATAAACAAAGTCATGACTGAGAGAGGCGAGAGGGAGGCGTTGATGGTCGAGCAAGAGGGTGACATCAAGGCGAGGTTGCGAGACGGCATGAGTCATGATTGAGAGAGGTGAGAGGGAGGCGTCAATGGTCGAGCAAAGAGGGAGGCGTCAAGGTGAGGCCGCGAGATGGTGTGAGTCGTGACTAAGAGAGGCGTTGCGTGACTGAGTTTGTGAATGAGAGGGAAAATCTTTCTATCAGAGTTTGTGAAGTTGTAAACGAGAGGAATGAGTTTGTGAACAAGAAAGGGAAAATCTATATGATTAGGGTTTGTAAGAATTAAAAAAAAAATCGATCCGATTTGAGTGATCTAGGTGGGTTGGTCTACAACAGAATTCAAGAACCGGACCAATTTTCACCAGTTCCCATTTTATGGAACCGAATCGGCTCCCGTGGGAATTAGACCGAACCAGTCAGTTTGAGTGGTTCTTTTTGCTCACCCCTAATTTTTATGTGATCCACTAGCTCTGTATGAATTTAAATACAAGCGAATTATGATATGTCGTCACGCGTGGAAAAAAAATTGAAAGTCATTTTTATTGAGTAACTCTATTTATTTTAGTAATTGCAAGAGTTATTGTGGTAGTTGAAGAATAATAAGCGAGTTAGAAATCCATTAAAAATGATCATAAATATATTTTACTAATCATTTTATGAATAAGACAAATTTCTATTACAACAAGAAAAAAAATACATCTTTGTCACATGAGATAGACGTTAATCATAAACATGAATAGATCATTATTTTATTATAAAATTCTCTATCGTACATTCACTAAGTAAACACCTGCTAATCAATATGATATATTCACTAAATAATGTCTACTAATTAACTTTAGGGGAAATGACACAAATAGTCCCTAAACTTTAGCCCAATATGCAATGTGATCTCTAAACTTTTAATTTGTTTAATGTGGTTCCTGAACCGTGGCCAAATGAGTAATGTGATCCATGAACATTCAATTTGTTTAATGTGATCCCTAAACTTTTGGTACATGTTCAATTTTGTCCTTGAACTTTATGAAAATATTCAATGTTAGAAGTTCAGGGATCATATTGCACATTAAGATAAGGTTCAGGGATCACATTGAACAAATTAAAAGTTCATGGACCATATTGCACATCGGGCCAAAATTTAGACATCATTTGTGCCATACTTCGTCCCTAATCAATATGTGCAAAGTCTATATATATAAAGCTTGTTATTTTTTCTCAATAAGCACTCCAGCTGAGCTCATAAATAATTCAACTTCTAAAGCATTACTACACGTATAACGAGAAAAGTTTCTGTCTCGAGAACTAAATACTCCTCTGATTTTATGTATTGCAAGTACTTTATCTTAGTAATTTATTATTAAGAAATGTCCAAACTCCTAGAGATACTTGTTAGTATCCTTTAGAAAAGTGTAAAGAGAAGAGGACCACGGATAAGGCTTTTGAGCAGAGAATAATAGGATCATCGTTGCACCGATCGAGAAGGTGTGCACACCGTGTCCCATGGCGAGATTGCTTCATTCTCACTTCAGTGTTTCGTCCAAGGGAGCCTGAAAAAAGATGAAGCAGACTCGGCACAAATTGAACAAAAGCAGCTCATTTTGGTGGTCCTCAAAAGCAGTCAAATTGCTTTAGCTCTCCAAGAAAAAACTCCCCTACATCATGTTCTTCGTTTCCAGGGTGGGCTGGATCGGTTCGATTAGATTTGATTCAGATCTTCTTGACAACCCCTAGATTTCCTAGGATTATAGCCTATTAGTCGTAAACATTTTACACCCGCGTGTATTATCTAACACAGGTACAACTCCCTTCGTCCAATCGAATTTCGAACAATGAAAGTGGGGGACGTTACTATATAAAAACCGAATATGTGGCTGTTTATACCATTTGATTAACAGAATAGGACGACGGAGTTTTGATCTTTATGAATTTTATTCCCGCTTGTCCGAAATTTACAGCCTAACAATCAAGTAGGATCGATGTCGATGTATTGTAAGATCGATTGTATTAGTTTAGTTCGTCGCGATAAAAGGAAAAAAGAAGACGATTTCAACTTGTAGTGTTTCGGCACTAGCCACAGGTACATCGATATATATAAGTCTATTGTTCATCTTTCGACGCACTTTAACTGTATGCATGGTCGGATCTTAACACCGCACGGGAAAACTATATCTTTCGATGCCGGTTCACAATATCAAAGTCCAATTAGATCATATCAATGGTACCCACACAAGGCCCTTGAGCAAACTATATAGATCCATGGTCTTCAACTTAGTTCAGTTCTTCATTGGTCAAAATAGTTGACCAGACCATTCAAGCCCAATTTAAAGCCCCATAAGACCTGGGCTTAGAAGCTCTGAGAGAGAGACAGAGAAAGGGAGGATTTTGTAAGTTGGGCCGGTTCAAATCTTAGTCGGACCGGTAGGCTTTGGAATTCAAACTTACCAATTCCATGACCTCAACTCGACGTTCAATGGCCTCAATTTCGATTCGGGCAAGAAAGGTGCCGTATACACTTGATTTCATAATGCCATAAACTTTGCAAATTTTCTCGTTTTCCCACCCAATGTTAACTATTGTGAAAAATTAGCGACCAATTTCACCACGTGCGATGCTGGTTAACACGTCATTTGATATATGAGTTACCCGGAAGCGGAGAGCCCTTTCATGCCTCATTCTTCTAATATCTTCTGTTATCATTATTGTACGCGAGTTGCTTGGTTCAATTCATTAATTGCAAAAATAATATCACAAACTTTACGCGCAAAAAAACAAGACCCCATTTTATTTCACACCATCTACTCTCGTCTCACCCTAGTCGACCTTCACTCACCGCCACTGCTTTTTGCCACCACTTTGTATGCGGTCTCGATCGTTGTTAACCCGTTTCTCTCAGCTTGCCATTTCCTAAAGTGCCTATCCCTCGCCACCGCCACCACCGCCACCGCCACCACCTCCATCACCATCACCGGTCCTCTATCCTCCGCCATTGTGCCATCAATCATCTTGATCAAGCCTCAACAACCGTCAGTCGTGTCTCGCCGGAGATAACCGAGGCTCCGTCGAGCCTCAACCCTCAGACTCGAGGCTCGGGCTATCGGATTTTTTCTTTTTTTCTTTTATCAGATGGCTTATCGACATATGATGCGAATCTGACGGCGGCACAGGCACGTGCATGATGAGCAAAATTGCGGCGGGCGTGACAAAAGGAATCAATTTCCTTTGCTTTATCTCAAAGGGACGAGACGACACATGGCATCAGATTCCAGAGGGATGCTACACACGCAAAGCGATCTTGGCCGTACAAAGTTCTCATTTGCGCCATAACAGCCAGTCAAGGCACAAGTCTCGGGGATCAGATCCAACCAATCTTTTACTTAACCAACTGAGAAGCTGGGTGTCTTCTGTTTTTCCTTTTTTCAATGGATTTTCATTCCCCTAAAAAAAAAATCCTTAAATTATAAGTCCAATCCCAAAGCTATCAACTATCCCTTTAATCTCAAATCTGGATCCATTAACCCTCTATAGACTTTAAGAGCAAAAGGAAATCTCGGGTCTATAAGGGCCGTGATTTTTTCAAACTTATCGAGTAGCTATTGCTCAATACGAAGACAGGGGTGTTGAAGAAGACGCGAGTCATGACAACAAACCAATTTATTTTTTGGTAGGAATGATAAAGAACTTTTAAGCGGCCCTAATGTTGATAATTTCGGTAGAAGGGATAACGGGGGCAGATTCAGAACTAGAGCGAAAAGTTCGGAATTTATTTTAAGATAAAAGAAAGGTCGGGATAGAGTTGAGATTAGACTCAAAGTTGGGTTTTTTTTTTATAAAGGAAATTAGACATGTTTTTAATTTAAACATCATTAATTTTAACGAACTTAGGCAACACCAAAAAGGTAAGGGAAGGTTTGGTTGGTGGGTCGGTGTTGTTGGAGCGTGAAGTTGGAAGTGGTGGTGGTGGCGGCTTTTGTTGTTGCTTTGTGGGTTACTAAGGTTGTCTTTTTCCTTTTCTTAAAGTTCCAACTGTAGCCACCCTCTTCTTTTGCCAGCTACTTCTTCTTTTATCATAACCCCTTTTCTTCTCATCTCGTTTTGTTTTCTTTGTATCTTTCGACATTAATGTTCAAATTCACCTCCAATTCAAGAGACAAAAGTAAAGAGGAGATTCCAACGTTTGGTTTGGTGGGGTGGTTCTTGAGATACCCTTTAAGAAAAGACCCAAGTTCAATTTTCGGACCCAAAGTTTGCATCTTCGTGGTTCACGTTGTGAACTTTGTACGAAGGGGATAGAGATGCTTTTTTTACATTACCCTGATTCTTACATTACTAATTTTTACATTACTAATTTTCGAGCTGTTGCAGATCTTGCCATTCTCGGGATTTGACTTTCATTTAGCTTAAAATAGCTTGAATTTTTTGTAACATACATATATATATTGACATATCTAGTTATATGGAAAATTGCCCTTTCGGTTATAAATTTATTGTAAGAATGTCAATTTAGTACTACATTTTTGCATGAAATTCTAAAGAAGTCATTTTTGCCAAATTTTTGCCAGAAATGACTGACGTGAATGTCTAGTCATTGCCGGTCATCTTACATGGTAAATTGTCACGTTAGTTTTTTCCGGCAAAAATGAATCAAAATGATTATATCGAAATTTCACGCAAAGGTTTAGAATTCAATTGACAAAATTAAAAATTTTAGGACTTAATTAACATCCGTACAATAGATTCACCGCTAATTAGACAATTTATTAGAAGTTTTTAATTATCTAAAAACCTTTTCATTGCGTCGAAAACTTTGGTGAGATAGTTAACTATAGAAGTCATATAATAGAATTTTGTCCTTCCCATAAAAGTCGTAAAGAATTCAAATGATTTTAGGGGTGTGCAACCGGACCGGGTTTACCCGGAAACCGGACCGGCCCACCCGAAAAATAGGTATGGGAACCGGTTCTAAGAAGAACTGGTCTGGGAACCAGTTATAGCCGGTCCAGTTTTCGGTTCCAAGTAAAAACCAACCCGGACCGATTTTAGAACCGGTTTTGAGATAATGTAAAAAAAAGTAAAATCCTAGATCACGTTACCCTATCCGGCTACCCAGTTTGTCTCTCACAATTTCTCTCTTTTCTCTTTGCGACCTCCTCTGTCTCTCACGGTTTTTCTCTTCGCAAGCGCCTCCTCAATCGTCGTAAAAACACAACCCAGCTCGTCGCCTACCTGCGTGTTGAAGAGGGCTAGGGTTCGGTCATTTTGGCGTCTGTACCGTGCGTGTGTTTTTTCCGCCTTTTTGGCTCGCCGATCAGATCTTTTACTTTGAATCGTTTCATTACTACCTATATTATTTTGCTGGAAAAAAATGAAACCAGAAAAAAGGAACAAAAAAAAAATAGATTCTTGGTTAGACCCTGAAACCGGACTGGAAAAATAGGGTCGGTTCCAAAACAGGGTCCAGGGAAAACAGGGTAGGTTTCAGGTTCCAAAATTGGGAACCGGTTATAACAGGATTGGTTTCAGGTTCCAAAATTGAGAACCGGTTATAATAGGGTTGGTTTTAGGTTCTAAGTCTGGACCCAACCCACCCTGGAACCGATCACCTCTAAATAATTTCACCGGTGTCCTCTTATCATATATGCTTCTTGGAGAAAGTGTGAGCAGTCCCAAGAATGTACTTTGTACTTTGGTAATATCTAATTATCCCATTAAGTCCTCCCCGAATAATATCTACTATTTTACTGCGTGGCAAGGCGAGCCGTCTTTCTTTATAAACAAAAAAAAAACAAATATTTACCGGGATCGTTAAATCTATGGTCGAAACCCATCATCTCCGCTCGCTCAAGACGCGCCGACCGCACGCATCAAATAAGGCATTTTCACTGAACGACCTTCGGACGGTCAGAAGCCGATCATCCGATCCACACTGCAATAGCTACCAGTGCATTGTACCGTCGAAGTCACCGTACGCATATTCCCGGTAATTGAGTTGGGTTTTCCTCGCTCCATCGTGACAGCATGGGGAAAACCGGCATTATTCGCCGGCTCGGAGCGAGCCGCAGCATACAAATCTCTTAAAATACTCACTAATGCCCGGAAGAGGAGGAAAAAAGAAAAACCCAGAAATCTTCTTGTCCTAATTAATGCTCAAGCTAAGTGCACAGCTCAGCCAACTCGAATATCCCCATCACCAAGATCCCACACCTCACGGAGATCAAAAGCAACAACGCTCCTCAGAAACCCTGAGCGCACTCCACCGCACGTGCTCACGTGCCCCCACGTGATACCCCCCCCAAAAAAAAACCAAAAAAAAACCCAAAAAATCGGGAAAACAAATAAATAAAAATAAAATTAAATAAAGCAAGAATCATCATCATCATCGGGGGCTGAGGGGCGGCAAAAGCCGTCATCACCCCCCCCCCCCACCCCGCCACGTGTCGCCACGCAATTCGGCGAGAGGGGGCGACCTGGGCCCCACAAAGGCAAAACAAAGGAAAAAACGGCGGCCGTCCATTGGCCACGAAGCGAGTGCGAAGGAATCAAAAGGCGCGGCAGCACAAAAAGCTTCTTCTTCTTCTGCTTCTTGCAATACAGGCCAAGCATATATAGCTATCGAAACAGGCGAAACTAGTCACCATCCACCCCCCGCCCTAGATGAGCTGGACCCGAGGCCGCACCGTCGGCCGCGGCTCCTTCGCCGCCGTCTCCGTCGCCTCCGCCGACGCCGCCGCCCCCGGCGAGGCCTTCGCCGTCAAGTCGGCCGCGGCCTCCCGCTCCGAGACCCTCCGGTGGGAGCAGGCGCTGCTGTCGGCGATGGACTGCCCCCACGTGGTGGCGTACCGGGGGTGGGACGTCACTTGCGAGGAGGGGGGCGAGCGGGTGTACAACCTGTTCATGGAGTACGCCCCCCGCGGCACGGTGGCCGACGCCGCCCGCCGGCGCGGGGGCCGGCTCGAGGAGCCCGCGGTCCGGGCGTGCGCGCGGGACGTCCTCCGCGGGCTCGAGTACGTCCACGGCGAGGGCATCGCGCATTGCGACATCAAGGGCCAGAACGTCTTGGTCACCGGCGAGGGGGCGAAGATCGCCGACTTCGGCCTGGCTCGTCGAGTCGGTGACGACTCGGCGTCGGCGGCGGCGGCGGAGGGGGGGCCGGTTGGCGGGGGGACGCCGCTCTTCATGGCGCCGGAGGTGGCGCGCGGGGAGCGGCCGGGGTTCGCGGCCGACGTGTGGTCCCTGGGGTGCACGGTCATCGAGATCGCGACGGGGCGGCCGCCGTGGACGGACGTGCCCGACCCCATATCGGCGATCCGCCGAATCGGGTTCTCCGGCGAGACGCCGGAGATTCCGGGCTTCCTGTCCGAGCAATGCAGGGACTTTCTGAGCAAGTGCCTCAGAATAGACCCTTCGGAGAGGTGGTCAGCTACCGAGCTCCTCGGCCACGCCTTTCTTGAAGTCGAAGCTCCCGACTTCCTCTCGGAGGAAGCCGAACTCAAAATCCCGAACACCAAATCTCCAACCAGCGTGCTGGAGCAAGTGATCTGGTCGTCAACTGAAGATCCACAGCCCTGTCATCCCATGTTTCAGGGAAGTTCTCTGAACCGTCCGCCAAGCGAGAGAATCCAGCAATTGATCAGCGAATGGAGCGCGAATTCGACTTCTCCTGCTCAAATGCTCAATTGGGAATCGGATGAGAGTTGGGTCACTGTCAGAAGCAGCGAATCGAGCGAAGAAGCGCCGGAAACCAGTCGTAGAGCAAATGCAAACGAAGAAGAAGAAGATCAAGAAGATCAAGAAGAAGAAGAAGAGGTGGTGGTGGTGGTTTCTTGGGAGCGAGAGGAAGAAGACAATGATTCGACTCACTGTGGATGTACTGTTCTTGGTTCTTGTGAAATTATGAAATTCGAGAGAATTGAGTTAGAAATTTTGCGGATCTTTCCCCCTTGCACATTACTTCACATCTTCATCGATCTATCTGGGCTTTTCTTCTTCCTTCCTTCATGCTTCTTTCTTGCCAAAAAGCCATCTTTGCTTGGGAACCGGTTATTTTTTGGTCATTTTCATGGTTATTCACAAGAATGTCCATTCTTTCAAAAAAAAAAAAAATCACCGTGACAAAATTAAAATGGCCTTTCAAACTTACTCAATAAATGCACGACGTACGATCCGTACGATAAAAAAGCGGTACCCATTGATATTCCACTCACAACCAAAAGGTCTAGACGTTTACCTGAAAGGTCTTATTATGGGAAAAAACAATTGAACTATTTCGAGCACTTGATTTGAATAGACGGAGAAAGGATTTCTTTAACACTTGCTTGGAGAGGATAATAGTAGCTTCGGTGTTGGAAGAGATGGTGAAATCGACATCGAGATGAAAGTGGACAGTAATTTTTAGGATCGGGAACGTGCGGGTACTAGTCGTTACTAGCATTGCTAGATGATATTATTTTTGTCTTATCGATAAAAGGGTTTATGCGTACAATTGAACTATTTCGAGCACTTGATTTGAATAGACGGAGAAAGGATTTCTTTAACACTTGCTTGGAGAGGATAATAGTAGCTTCGGTGTTGGAAGAGATGGTGAAATCGACATCGAGATGAAAGTGGACAGTAATTTTTAGGATCGGGAACGTGCGGGTACTAGTCGTTACTAGCATTGCTAGATGATATTATTTTTGTCTTATCGATAAAAGGGTTTATGCGTATTTTTATGGGGGATTGAATGGGCTGGGCTTGTTGATGTGAAACACATTCCCTCATTCTGGATTTGAGGGAGGGGAGGGGCCTATAGGACATGGACATGAACACACCTCCAGTAGCAATTGGGCTCATTACTAGGTGGTCAAGGAAATTCCCATCGGTTTTTGTTGATTTCCATGAAAATATTCTATTTATTGCCCTTATGATAAAGCTCAATCCCAATTTAATAAGAGGTTAATCTGACAACTGAACATTAATATTTGCTCTAATAGCTAACATTCAGTCTCTCAATTATCAACTTTTTTTTGTACCGCACAGGCATAATTCCCTTGAAGAAAATCATAACTTTAGGTCTAATCCCAATTCCGCCTCGAATTCTTTTTGTCTCAGAAAAAATTACAAACTTTCACTATAGTCCCATATCTACCCGTCAAAAAGGCGCTACTAATTTCTTCAAAATTATCAATATTAGAGCTAGTTAAAAGTTTATTATTAGAATTTGCGACTTCACCGGCACAATCACTTTCTTGATTGAACAACAACCTCTTGAAGTTAATAAATTTGAAGAAACTAGGGTTCCATTTTTTGACTCAAGGTAGATTTGGGACTGGAATTAAAATTGGTGATTTTTTAGAAGACAAAAAACATTTGAAGGGTGAGGGCTGCCGCGCCCTTGCAAGCCACAGCAAGATAGCCAAGCAGCCCTCTTTTTTCTACTCTTGGCATTTTTTACTCTATCTCTCTCTTTTTTCTACTCTCTCCAACTTTACTTAAACACTTCACGGCTCTCTCTCTCTCTCTCTCTCCCTCTCCCGACTCACCCTCCTCCTTGCTAGTTCGAGCCTCGCTACACTGTGGGGCTTAGTGTCATGGTCGCTACACTGTGGGGTGGAAGAGAGAGATGGGGCCTAGAGGGTCATGGGCATGAGAGTGGCTACTGGGTGGTGCGGTCGAGCTCAAAAGGGCAAATGTTGGGTCGCTAGCTACACTGTGGGGCTTAGTGTCCCTCATTTTTATTCTGCCATTAGATTTTTTTTTTCTGTAGATTTCTACAAGTTGAGAACACACAAGAGCAAGACGACCATATGCATATGGTCTCGACACTTAAATCAATATAACTTTGATTGTCCAAAAAAAAAAGTACTAAACATTTGTCATCATTATTCAACATAAATGAAACGCACGGTAATACTTGGGGGTTGGGTTCACTCCCGTGTGGATTGTGGAGGAAGCATAATGAATTGCAAGCCCAAGGCTTAAGCCCATATGATAATCCATATGGAAAAATAGGGTTCCTCACTATTATTATGTGGTAGCTACAAAGGAACGATGGTTGAGACGTAGTAGCAAGAGAGAAAGAGAGAGCAAAAAATCTAGGAAAAATGGCAATATCTGATTTTCATCAAGCTGATGTTGGAGGTCGATTCATGATCCGATTGAGCTGAAATTTTGTCAGCATGCTCGTGACACATTCTTCTCGAATCTGATCGGTTTGATTTTCACTTGAAGCTCCCTACATTAGGTTTTTTGTGGATGAACTGAACCTCATTTTTTGTGAGATTTATCCTTGATCTTTTGTGAAATTCATGTGTATTGTCAAGAATGGTGTTCTTGATATTGTTACTGCTATGTACCTCTAGTATTAACTAGAGAAGAACTTTGTTCACCCAATTTTATTGATAGTGAAAATTTTGGGTGGACTCTGATCCCATGATTTTTTAATTATGGGTGCTTGGTATTTATATTGCTCTATTATGTTGTTTTCTATTAGGCTCGCACAGGAAGGGTAATTGTTTTTTTCCACTGCACTAATATCATATTGTTCGAGTTGTCATTGTTCTTCAGCAATACTCAACAAAGGGCGGGGGGATCTCCTCGTCAGGTTGCTCTTGTGCGAAACGTCCATTTCCATTGTCCTCGGCATATATTCTTGAATATCTATTAAACTGTGATCACGTTGTTTGACTAAACTTCAACGAAAAATCCGTCGTTTACGGGGAAAATGACCAATCAAAAAACAAAAACTATAAATTCGTTCCGTACTTGACTTGATTCCCTATATAAACCGCCCGCACATCTCAATACATCGTCAAGACCCGAGCAAGAGCCCAAAGTGTCCAATACCTTAGAGAAGACAACACCACCACCACCTCCGCGTCGAATGGAATCGGAGCTCCGGTACGAGCCGCCACTTCAGCTGGTGATCGACACCTCCCGCACAAGAACCCCTGACCGCAACCTCGTCCCCATCACAAAGCCGTTCAAATCGACCATCTTAACCCGGCTCCACGCCGGCTACTTCCGCATAAGCCTCTCCCTCGCGAGCCAAGCCTTGCTATGGAAAATCCTCCGCCACCCATCGACGTCCGAAGACTCGCTGCCTCTCGAACGGCTCTCTCATGTCATCCCTCACTTGACCTTCATGATCTTTTGGGGCTTCGCTGTTCTAGTCCAAATCTCCCTCTCTTTCCTCTATATTCTCCGATGTTTCTTCCATTTTGGCTTGGTGAGGGCGGAGTTTCAGCACCACGTTGGGGTGAACTACTTGTTCGCCCCATGGATAACGTGGCTAGTGTTGCTCCAATCGGCTGATTTTACGTTGGACTTGCCGAAAACGATGTCGTACTTGGTCCTTTGGTGGGTTTTCGCAGTTCCCGTGATCTTGCTTGATATAAAGATCTACGGGCAGTGGTTCACGACCGAGAGGCGGTTTCTCTCGACGGTGGCCAACCCGACGAGCCAGCTCTCGGTGGTGGGGAACCTAGTGGGCGCGTGGGCTGCAGCTGAGATGGGGTGGTGCGAGAGCGCGGTCTGCATGTTCTCGCTGGGGATGGCGCATTACCTAGTGCTGTTTGTCACTCTGTACCAACGGCTGTCGGGTGGTGATAAGCTGCCGGCAATGTTGAGGCCAGTCTTCTTCCTGTTCTTCGCAGCGCCGAGCATGGCAAGCTTGGCTTGGAAGTCCATCTCCGGAGGGTTCGACATCGGGTCGAAGATGCTCTTCTTCCTCTCCCTCTTTCAGTTCACCTCTCTGGTAATCAATACTTACCTTCCTTCATCTCTCTAGTTAAATCCATATCACTTTCATGCTCATGCTAGAGTAAATAGGTTCATTTGTTACCAATCAAAGTACAGAAAATTGTGTAGGGTTATCGATTGATCTCTTGAATTTTCATGCAGGTGTCGTTGTGCGTCTAGGTTAAATTCATTAGCTAAAGTTTTCCATAAGTTTTGCCACATGAAGCCATCCAAAATGACCAAACTTTAAGAGGTGATTTGGCGCTTTGTCTTAACTTGGTAGATCATAACCATATGAAGAGGCTTGGATTCTGCAGAAATAAATAGTATCACTGTCACCAACTTTGCAAACTCCATGAAATTTTTAAAAACACAAACCAAGGGGAAATAAGAAAACGAAAGGGGAGTTTGCACTTTGGAATAAGATATGGAATCTTAGTATCGATCCGGGGACCAAAATTGCCGACCCATCATCGCTAGATGTTTGATATTTTACCTAAAAATTTCTAAACAGTAGAAGATGCTTATGCAAGCAAATTTGTCCAGAAATAAAGGGGCGCATCTGATGTTGACGTAGACAAAATTAGTCATTAAGTTTGACCAATCTTTTACGTTCTTCGGGCGAGGAGTCTTTCATTAACTTTGTGTCCTAAGACAAATCACGTTGTACATATTTTTCTATGATGTCTGCTTAGCAACCTCTTTTTTCTCTCTCTTGTGTCCCCTTTCATCAGATTCGTCGGTGGAAATTGTGTACGAGGAAATCGGCTCTCCTACCGTATATAGCACCATAGTTGCGAAAATTCTCCAAAAAGTCCTAAACCTATTGTACCGAGATCAATTCAGTCCTAAACTTCTCAGTTGTGCCAATCTAGCCTTAAACTTTTTGACGATTTGTCAATTTAGTCCTAAACCTTGTGATGATTTGCCAATGTAGTCATTCCGGCCAAATATCCAAATAATAGGTTTATGACTAAAATTGACATAATTGAAAGGTTTAGGATTAAATCGGCAAATCGTCAAAAGGTTAAGGATTAGATTGGTACAATTGAAAAGTTCGGGATTGAATTGACCTCCGCACAATAGGTTTAGAACTTTTTAGATAACTATCCCCCGCCTTAGTTTAAGGGTCCAAAATGTCAAGCTGACTTAATAAATGTTAAATAGACCATTTCCCCCCTCAATTAGGTAAGTGGTTTACGCAACTCTCTTGCGTGAGTTTTGATCCCAATAATAAAATACTTATCATATATTTATACCTCCAAAAGTCTTTAATATTTAAAGCTCTGGCCAGCTGCTTTCGGAAGAGATGACGTGATATCGAAAATGGCCATTAAACAAAGGGATTCAGTTGACATAAATCTTAGGTAAAATTTTAAATATTAAACTAGGGTTTGTCTTGTGGCTGTCGAAAACAGGCATGCAGACCGGCGCTCTTCAAGAAATCGATGAGGAAATTCAACGTCGCATGGTGGGCCTACTCCTTCCCGTTGACTTTTCTTGCCTTGGCGTCGTCTGAATACGCGCAGGGAGTGAAGGGCGGCTTCGCTTCGGGGCTCGTGCTGGTGCTATCGGCGCTCTCCTTCCTGGTTCTCCTCGGCCTGATCCTGCTCACCGCGCTCAACACCGATCGGCTCTTCCGCGAAGACGACCCGATCCTGCACTTCGACAAGGGGAGAAGCTAGGAATTAGTAGCTTAGCTGGTTTTCCGGTCTGTACTTAAGGTTAAGGGCGGGGTTAAGGAAGACTATGGACGTCGGTCGCGACGGTTTTGTACCTTTAGGTCATTCACAGAGCGACTGCCATGACTGTTTCTTTCGGACATCCGGGGAAATAATAGTAGTCTGTCGACTATCTCTCTCTCTCTCTCTGCACGCGCGGGCGTGTGTAGTATGAGATGATCCGAGTGTAAACTTCGAACTTGGGCTAAGGAAACTCTGTTTCTTCTACCTTCAGCATCTTTAATTTCTCGATTCGAGGGGATACGATCACAACTTCCCTCCCTTAAAACTAAAGCAACATCGTATTGATTGTTAATAGAATTGTTTTTTTTTTTTGATAACCGAGGTGTCCGCGCGGCCGGCGAGCTAGGGCTCAAACCAGCGGTGATGCCCGACTAGTCATTGAGGGGGGCTAGCGCAGCATCCCACCGCCACGACCCCCCACTTAAATCACCGATGGGCGAGTTTGAACTCAGGACCTCTCGTGAAAGGAACTGAGCGCAAACCAACGCGACCACCGATGGGTGGGTTTTTGTTAATAGAATTGTTGATCACTCAAAAACTCCGTAAAGCGAGTCTTTGTTAAATGTGGCTTTCATGAAGTTTAAAAGTAATTCATCCACGATATTAAAGTATCCTACATCACTTGTTTATGGAGTTTGCATGTTCTTGGACACATGTGGTCTGTCTCGACTTATGACCTTGTGCTTTGGGTTGGATATTCTAACGTGGTATTACAGCCAAATTTCGCCTTAGTTTATTTAGAAAATTGTCCAAAAAGTCATAAACCTGTTGCATTTTTGCCAATTCAATCCTCAACCTTTTGTGTTTGTGCCAATTCAATCCATCCGATCAATTTTGGTCCGCCGTCCGGCCAATGCTTACGTGGCAATTTTTAAATACTTTATATTAATTTATTAATTTATTCTATCTTTTTTTCTGACCTTCATCCCTCTGGCCAGTCCGACGATCGGCTATAGGTGAGGACCGGTGAGGTTGACCTCGCCGGCCTCTGGTGAAGCTCTCCCCCGCCAGCCACTGGCAAGGGCGAGGTCGAGCCAAGGCTGACCTCGCTGTCGTTGGGTTCTCCCTCGCCCAGTAGCAACGAGGCGCGATCGAGCCTCACCCAGCCAAGGCAAGCCCGACCTTGTCGTCACTGGGCAAGGGAGAACCCAACAACAGCGAGGTCAGCCTCGCCTTGGCTGGGCGAGGCTCGACCAGCCAGGGGCGGGCAAGGCTCGCCCTCACCCAACAGGGGCGAGCTTCACTAGAGGCGACGAGGTCAACCTCACCGTTCCTCGCCTCTGGCTGGTCGCCAAACCGGCTAGAGGGAAGAAAGGCAAAAAAAAAGGAAAAATATTAAAATATTAAAAAAAATTGCCACGTCAGTATTGGCCAAACGGTTAGCGCCGGCCAGTGTCCATGTCAGTACCAGTCGGCCAAAATTGGTCGGATAGATTAAATTGGCACAAATGAAAAAAGATTTAGGACTGTATTGGCAAAATTGAAAAGTTGAGGACTGAATTGGCAAAAATGCAATAGGTTTAGAAATTATTGGATAATTTTCCTCAGTTTATTTCACGTGTGCGACCCCCTATTTATCAAATCCACTTCTGCTCTGGCTTCTACATGAGAAGGGGTGTTAAAGTATCACACGATATGACAAAATGAATTCAGACAATATCTTTTCGTCAGCGAGGGAGTAACATTGGCTATATAGATGCTATCGGTAATATTTAATAAATTTAGCGAATAACTTCTGTTTAGGTAAAGATCCATATCAATACTTGGCGTGTAAATCTCTAGTCTCTCTAATCCATGGTTCCCAACTACAAACGGCAATACTCAAGCAATGGTTATAGCCTACGTGTGGAAAATCTTTTTTTTAGAAGAAAACACTCAAAAAGTTAACCTAACACAAACGAGCGTTTATACTTTACTAATAACTTCAGTTTTCAACTTCGTTCGTCAAAGAAAACTATATACATTGCACAAGAGCATGATCGCGAAACATCTAGACATTAAATACTCATAATATAATAAACCCTTGACAGTCTGGTGAAAAAAAAAATACCCTTAAAATGGAGGTCGATGCATGCAAAATGACAGCAAGGGAAAGAAAAAACTGAGGGAACGAGGGTGATGGAATGGAGAGGAAATGGACAAACAAGCAAGAGTTAATGATAAACTAATAGCAACAAATAAAACTAGAGTGAACAACATATTAGAAGATCGACGTAGTCCTGAGAAAAGTAGACTTTGATAATACGAAGTCTTAGATTGGAGCTAAAGCTGATGTCCTTTCCATTGTCTGGTATTATGCTTGAGAAGATAGCATGCATGAACTGGTTAATATTGCAACTGGCATCAACAAGCAGATAGATAAGAATAATACGGAAGAGAGAATTGTGAAATTTCTATATATCTTTGTGTATCTCTATGTGTCATAATGGAGAGTACAAGAGCTATTTACTGACTTTAATAATTATAATCAATTAGAGATGTGCACAATTAAGAGAGATATATGCATAATCCTGAGAGATATAGACAATCAAAGGAAATATCTTAATTATCTCTAAAATCCTCTTCAAATTCAAGATGACTCAGGGAAAGTCAACTGGAGTTCGGAGAAAAAATCCGAAATTACGCATGGTGGATCGCCTAAGTGGTTCAGTGTGCTGAAGAGAGAACCGGCCGATATCTGCAGGCTAAGCCATAATAGGTTGACATGGCTGTGGTGCAGACCACCCGTCAGCAAAAGAGGTTGACGTGACTACATAGCAAAAGAGGTTGACATGGCTGTGGTGCTGGGACGGTAGAACAGACTAACGTGGCTGCGTGGGGTGTGCACTTGATGTACTCAAAATTTCCTCAAGATTCTCTAGCTCTGATACCAACATAAGCATAATGCAGAAGAGAGAATTGTGTAATTTATGTATATTTTTGTATGTCTCTATGTATCATAATGAAGAGTACACGAGCTTATTCATAGTCTTTATTAGATGACTATATAAGATAACAATTATAATTAATTATGGATATGTACAATCAAGGGAGATATATGTATAATGGAAACTGCACTTGTTTTAGTTTTATTAACATGTTAATGCATATTCATGGAAAAGAAAAAGTTACCCACTTTTGTAATCAATATCTAACTTTTTTACAAAGATTGTGTAAAAACTAGGCTTTCGACTCTCATCTTTTCTCACGTATCAATCATAATTGTCTATGAGAGACCTCTCTCTACATTGAGAGAAAAAGAGGGATGTTCGTGTGACAAAAGGTGAGTGCAAAATGTCATGTTTGTGGTTCCAAGGCCACCCAACTTCCTGCCAAACAGAGCATCGTAGCAGCAAAACGAAACTGGCAAAGACCATGCACGCAAATGAGCTTTGTCAGTAATTTTCTGTATTTAGGCAGCAATTAAGAGCAAGATTACTTTATATTTGCTTAAAAAATACTCAAAATATATGAGACACTTTATGATATGCGATCAAATGTGCATTTTTGGGTTATGCACATTATCTGAATCGGTATCTATGTAATCAGACGGCTTGGTGTAAGTTAGTGTCTTAATTAAGACTCGTGCTCAATATGGGATTATATATAGGAACATCTCCCCTCTATTAGGACCAAGAAACGTAAAATTAGAAGAATTAGAGAAGAAGACACACATATATTTACATGGAAAACTCTTCAAAAATCAGAAAAGAAAAAAATCATGGTAGTGTGCTAAGTAATCTTTTTACTATCGTACCAACTTATAATTACAAAAGAAATCACCCCAACACATAACAAGAGTCTAAGGCATATAGAGTTATGGTAGAAATTACATGTATACCCTTTTGACAACATTTTCCTCTATCAGACTCCACAACTCCATCAATATCTCATTTGGAGGCTGATCTTCAAAATGACAATAGTATCTCATAGTCTCCACACGTCCTTGTAACCCAAATTGTCCTAACCTGGTGACACCTCCTCTTCACTAATCATGGAGGCCAACTGAGGTAATACACAGCCTCAATTTTTCAATGGTGACATCCGTGAGTAACATCTCTGCTGGATTTTTCATACCAAGGATTTTCTTCATTGACAATGTCCTATCATCTATTAGCTCACAAATATGATGATACTTCAACGAATGTGCTTTTTCCTTGAGTAAAATACTGATTCTTTGCAATATAAATATCACTCTGACTATCACTGAAATAAACATTGCTATCATGCTCCTTGCCTTTCTCCTTCAAAATATTATTCAACCAAATTATCTCTCTGTCAATTTCAAATATAGCAATATACCGTGCTTTAGTGGTTGAGAGGGACACATTTATGAAATCTCGACATCCAACTTATTGCAGTGCCACCTAAGATGAAAATATAACCCTACGTGTTCCTATTGTCCATATTACCACCAAGATTTGTATTGACAAAGTCTTGTAAAGTCATATTGTTTTTCATAAAACAAAGTGTCATATCTGCAGTGCCTCTTAGGTATCTTGGTAATCTCTTTTACAGTTTGCCAATGCTTCATTCCTAGATTGGCCATATATCTTCTCACAATTTCCACTACATGAGCTATGTTTGGTCTAGTGCAAACCATAGTACACATTAAACTGATGTCAGTTGACACATAAGGCACCTTACCCAAATACTCCCGCTTTTCATTTGTCTTTGGTGACTGCTCCTTCAAGAGCTTGAAGTGACTTCCCTTAGGAGTGCTTCTGGGCTTTGTATATTGAACTCTGAAATTATCCAACACCTTTTCAATGTACTTCTTTTAGACAACTTTATAACTCCTTCTAATCTATCTCACGTGATCCTTATCCCAAGAATCTGATTTGCTGCTTTTAAGTCCTTCATTTCAAACTCCTTTGACAATTATTGATGATTTAGTCTATTGATCTCCCTCATGCTAGATCTTGCAATGAGCATACCATCCACATACGGAAGCAAAATAATATAGCAGCCATTAGATTTCTTGAAGTAACAACTATGGTCCATTTCACGTCTAGTGAACTTGTTACCGCACATAAAGGTGTCGAATTTCTTATACCACCATCTACGAGCCTATTTCAAATCATACAGACTTTTATTCGGCTTGCAGACATAGTTTTGTTTGCCAGGAATCTGAAAACCTTCTGGTTATACCATGTAAATATCCTCCTCTAAGTCACTAAGGATGAGTGCAGTCTTCATATCTAACTGCTCTAGATGTAAATTTTCAGCAACAACAATACTTGATACCAGCCTGATAGTAATCAACTCTACAACTAGAGAGAAAATATCTGTGTAATCAATTCCTTTTCTTTGCAAAAAACCTTTTACTACAAATTTCGCCTTGTAACTCTTGCTGCCATCGGGTTCTTCTTTGATCTCATACATCCGCTTGTTCTGCAATGCCTTCTCCCAAATGGTACTTTAGACAACACCCAAGTTATGTTCTTCTCAAGTGAATCCAACTCATCCTGCATTGTTATTTATGCGAAATGCACAAACAAACAAGAGGAAGTATACCGCCCGCTTGGGTGGCGCTGCTGGAGCGCGCACTCTTCCTCTCGCAAAAGGTTGAGTGTTCGAATCCCGGGCGCCGCAGGGTGACTTAACCGGTAGCACGTGTGTGGTGGCTAGCACGTGTCGCCCCCAGGGTTTACTCCCCGGCTGTCGACCGTGCAGGGGTTCCCTGGGTTACCAAAAAAAAAAAAAAACAAGAGGAAGTACCATTGGCTAATAGCTTGTGTTTAGGTCACCTCCATATCAATACTTGGCGTGTAAAATGTCTAGTCTCTCTAATCCATGATTCTTAACTACAAATGGCATTGCCTCATTTGCAACATTCAAGCAATGTCTAATCAGTCTTTGAATTTATTAATACAGCCTACACTAAAAGATCTTGGCCTACCTACGAAAAATCTTTTTTGTAAAGATACACTAAAAAATCTACCTATCACAAGCAAGCTTTTTATACTTTACTAATAACTTAAATTTATAACCTCGTTCGTCAAAGAAAACTATATGTAATGTGAAAGAGTATGATCGTGAAACAGTCTAAACCTTAAATATTCGTATTATAATAAAACCCTTGAAAGTTTGGTCCAAGAAAAAAAATCATTAAAATAGACGTCGTTGCCTGCAAAATGACGACTAGGGAAAAAAATAATACGGAATTAAATGAACGAGGGTGACGTCATGGAGAGGAAATGCACGAACAAACAATAGTTAATAATAAACTAATGGCAATAAATAAACACAGGCTTAATAGAAAATTAAAAGTTCAATGTGGTCCTAAGATAAGTAGACTTTGCTGACATTGTCTTATAAGGGAGCCAAAGCTGATGTCCTTTTCATTTTGTTTTTTTTATATGTTTTGCTTGAGAAGAATGCAGGCATGAACCGATTTCCGTTCATCTTTAATATTACAACTGGCATCAGCTAGCTGACAAAAAATTGTCATCTACGGTCACCCGATTAATAAGGAGAAATTCCGCATATTTTCGCATCTTGGATTTACATATATAATAAAGGGAAAAAATCACAACAAAAATCTCAAATTATGCGCACTATGACATATTTACTCTGAACTTTTTTTATAACATCAAAAATCCCAAATTATACCCATTGTAACACATTTACCTTAAACCCTAAACTTGTACCTATGCGACACATTTACCCTCCATCAATATTCCGTCAAATGATTTTTCAGTCAAAATAATGCGATTTTTATTTCATTTAAGCCACGTGAGCGCCATGTCAATAATGTTTACTTTCCGGCATCAATGTAGATTTTTAACGGTCCTCATTGATGAAACTTTGACGAGAATAAATGTATCACGTGGGTGCAAATTTAGGTTTTTTTGTGTCATAGAAAATAATTTAGGGTAAAAGTGTCACAATAGGTGTAATTTGAGATTTTTGGTGGCTTTTGCCCTATAATAAATGATTGGACAATAGGTCCAATTATTTACTTCACGGGCAAGGTCAGAGGGCAATATGAATGTTTTATCATTATCTTATAACACACTAAAAGGGTTGGAAAGTGTACATATTTTAGTTTTATAACATCTTGATGATATACATGGCAAAAAAATCAGCCGCTTTTGTAATTAACACTTAACTTTTACATAGATTGTGTAAAAAGTAGGCTCTCGATTCACATCTCTCGTCACGTACCAATCATAATTGTCCACGAGAGGGATCTCTCTCTGCATTGAAAGAAAAGGGAAGGGTTGTTTGCGTGACAAGAGGAAAGTGCAATTTATCTTGGTGGTTTCAAGTCCATCTAACTTCTTACCAAACAGAACACTAGCAGCAAAACGAAGTTGCCAAACAGTGCCCACGTTAATGAGCTCTGCTAGAAATTTCCTGTATTTGGGAAGCAATTAATAGCAAAAGTACTTTATGTTTGCTAAAATAAAAGACTCACAATATATGAAACACTTTATGATAGTCCATTACAGTTATTTGACCAAATATGAATTTTTGGTTATGCACATAACCAAATTGGTATTAATGTAGTCGGACAGCTTGGTGTAAGTTCATTGTTTTAATTGAGACTGATGATGGATATGGGATTATATATATAGGAAGCTCCCCTCTATTAGGAACGAGAAACGTAAAAGAGAATAATCGGAGAAGAAGACACGTGAATAATTACATGGAAAATCCATTCAGAGAAAACCACAATGCCATACTAGGCAATCTTTTTACTATCGGCATAAGTTATAATTACAAGAGAGATCACATAAATATAAACAAGAGTCTCGGACGAATAAAGCTATGATGGAAATTATATGTATACCCTTTTAAAAAATCATCATTCAGACTTTACAACTCCATCCATCTCCTACTTGGAATCTGATCTTCAAAATGGCAATAGTCTCTCATAATCTCCACTCGTCTTTATAACTAAATTGTCTTAGTGCGGCAGCACCTCCTGACCTTGTAAATGGAGGCAATGCATAACCTTAGTTCTCAGTTGTGACCCCCTTGGTTAACACATCTATTGAATTTGTTTCATACCAAGGATCTTCTTCAATGACATTGTCTCATCATCTATCAGCTCACAGATATGATGACACTTCAACTAAAGTGCTTTTTCTTTAAGTGAAATACTTGAATCTTTGCAAGACAAGTAGCACCCTGATTGTCATTGAGAAGAACACTACTATCTTGGTCATTGCCTATCTCCTTTAGAAATTCTCCAATCATATAATCTCTTTGCCAGCTTTAGATATAGCAACATACTCTACTTCAGTGGTTGAGAATGACACATACTTCTGAAGTCTAGACTTCCAACTAACTGCAATGCCACCAAAGATAAAACATGACCACGAGGTGCTTTTCCTATTGTCCATCAAAGAAAATGTCGTACTTGAAGTACTTCTTAGGTATCTTAGTAGTCACTTTATAGCTTCCCAATGCTTCCATCCTGGATCAGCCATATATTTGCTCACAATTCCCTCTATATGAGCTATGTCTTATCTGGTACACATCATAGCATACATCAAACTGTCGATAGCTGACTCATTAGGCACCTTACCCATGTACTCCCACTCCTCATATGTCTTTGGTGACTGCTCTTTCGAGAGCTTGAAATGACTTCTCTAAAAAAGTCCTTATGGGCTTTGAAATTCTGAATCTGTCTAACACTTTCTCAATGTACTTTTCTTGAAATTCTTGTGATTTATCTCGCGCGATCCTTTGACAGTTGTTGCTTCATTCCGTAAATCTCCCTCATGCTAGATCCTACAATGACCATATTGTCTACATACAATGGAAAATAATATGGCAGTCATCAAAACTCTTGAAGCAATAGTAGTGATCCACTTCACATCTAGTGAACTTATTACCACACATAAAGGAGTCAAAATTCTTGTACCACTGTCTAGGAGCCTGTTTCAAACCATACGAACTTTTCTTTAGCTTGGAGACATAGTTTGGTTGCGAGGAACTTGAAAACCTTATGATTAAACCATGTAAATGTCCTTCTTTAAGTCACCAAGGAGGAATGCAATCTTCACATCTAACTGTTGTAGATGAAAATTCTCAACGGCAACAATACTCAACATCAACCTAATTGTAGTCAACTTCACAACTACAGCGAAAATTTCTGTGTAATCAATTCCTTTCTTCTGCAGAAAATCTTTTACTACTAACCTCGCCTTGAACCTCTTGCTGCCATAAGGTTTTTCTTTAAGCCTATACACCCACTTATTATGCAATGCCTTCTTCCCATCCAGTACCTGAGTTAACACGCAAGTTCTATTTTTCTCAATTGAATCCAACTCATCCTACTTTGCCAACTCCCACTTAACAAAAAAATTTTACCTGCATTGCTTTTGAAAAATATTCAGGTGAGCCAGCATTAGTCAAAAGTAAATAATTTAATGATAAAGAATACCTCTATACAGTAAAGATGTTCTACTAGATCTTCTTAAAGTGGGTTCAGATGTAGGTAGTTTTTGTTTTGGTTCTTGATCAGTCTACAGCAACAGTTTCAAGATTCCTAACCACCACATTCTTAGAAACAATTCAATCTCTCTAATCTCCTTTGTTTGCTTCCTCCCACTAGATTCTGCCACGGAATTGTCCATGTACAACATGTGTTCATTGACCCCAACATCATCAATTTTTGGTATTTTCATATTTTGTTCATCCCAGAGCCGATTGCCAAAATAATTAAAACGGGTTAATACCACCAAAAATCCCAAACTGGTACGCGTGTGACAATTTTACCCCGAACTTTTTTTTTACCATAAAAAAACCCAAATTGGTACACCTGTGACAATTTTACCCTAAACTTATCACAAAAAACCCCAAATTGGTACACATGTGACAATTTTACCCCGAATTAATTTTTTAATATTATTTTTTATTTTTTAAAATTTTTTATTTATTTTTTTTCTATTCTTTTTTTTTTCTTCATCTTTAACCTCTGGCCAGTCGCTGGACCAGCGACCGACCAGAGGTGGAAGCCAGCGAGTAGACATGGCCACGGGCCGATTTTGGCCAGGAATCGGCCCGGGTCAAACCCGGGACCGGCCCGTTGACCGGGCCAGCGGTTCGGAACCGGCCCGTGGCTACAGGCCCGGTTACGGTTCCAATAATTTTGGAACCGGCCCGGAACCGCCGGTTCCAAAAAAAAAAAAAACTGCTACTGCAACCCCACCGTGGGAGACCTAAAAGAAGAACCTCCTCCTCCTCCGCCGAAACAGCCGCTTCTTCTTCTTCTTCTTCTTCTGCTCGCAGTTGCAGCTCTGCACCAGTCATTGAACCCCCGCTCGCCAAAGCCAAGCACTCCCATGTCGCCGCTGCAGCCGCCGTCGCCGCGAGATTGAACGCCGTCTAGAGTCCGTCGATGGCGAATCCGAGGAGGCCCTCGTACTCCGCGGCGGCCGGCCCGGCCATCAGCCTGGAGAGCGGGCAGGGCGGCGCCGCCGAGCAGGCCTCGAGGCCCCCACGCTCCCACCCCCACCCACGCCCACCTCCTCCAGTCCTCCTCCAAATCCCTCCTTCCCCCCTCTCCCCTGCGCCTCCTCCGGTCCTCCCCTTTTCTCCTCCGCCCAGCCCCGTCTTCCCAAACCTGACCCCCGCCGCCGTCGCCACCGTCGCCCCCGCCCATGGCCACAGCCGCCGACGCCCCCTCCTCCTCCCCCTTCGCTACCCTGCGCCTCCTCCCCTTTTCTCCTCCTCCCCCCTCGAACCGGAACAGAAACCGGCCCGGAACCGCCGGTTCCGGTTCATACATGGCCACGAACCGGAACCGACGGTTCCTGAACCGTGGCCATGTCTACCGGCGAGGTCGGCCCCGCCAGCCGCTGGCGAGGGCCGCCCTCGCCAGAGTCGGGCGAGGGTGACCCTTGCCTGAGTCGGGCGAGGGCTGTCCTCGCCCGACTCAAGTGAGGGCAACCCTCGCCCGCCCAAGCGAGGGCTGACCACGCCCGACACAAGCGAGGATCGACCTCGCCAGATTCGGTGAGGGCAACCCTTGCCTGGGCAGGCGAAGGCAGCCCTCGCTCAACTCAGGTGAGGGTCATCCTCGCCGGCGTCGGGCGAGGGCCACCCTCACCCGATCTAGAGAGGGCCGCCCTCGCCCGATCTAGCGAGGGCTGGCCTCGCCCACGCCGACGAGGTTGAGCCTCACCGGCTTTCGCCTCTGGCCGGTCGCCGGTTCGGTGACCGGCCAGAGGTTGAAGATGAAGAAAAATAAATAAATAAATAAAAATTTTGCAAAAATAAAAAATAATGTTAAAAAATTATTAGTTCGGGGTAAAATTGTCACAGTTGTACCAGTTTGAGGTTTTTTATGGTCAAAAAAATAGTTCAGGGTAAATTTGTCACGAGTTTACCAGTTTAGGATTTTTTGTGATAAATTCGGGATAAAATTGTCACGAATGTACCAGTTTGGAGTTTTTGGTGGTAAAAAAAAAGTTCGGGGTAAAATTGTCACATGCGTACCAGTTTGGGGTTTTTGGCGGTATTAACCCTAATTAAAACCATATCCAATGAAAAAAAAACATTTTCTAACCTTTGCATCAAATTTGTCTCTAGTTTCAAATCTATGTGCAGATATGAAACATAACACCAAACTTTCAGATGCGATATGAACTAGACGCGGCAGGATCATAAGCGAATTGCACAAACAAACAAGAGTTAATAATAAACTAATAGGAACAAATAAAACTAGAGTGAATATCAAATTAAAATAGGTGTTAGGCCTAAGAAAAGTAGACTTTTTTTAATGATATGCTTAAGAAGATTGCATGCATGAACTGTTTTCCGCTCATCTTCAACATTGCTACTGGGCCTCAAAAAGCTGAAAAGAACTGTCATGTACTGTCACCCAATTAGTGGAAATTGCGCATGCTTTAGCTTTATTAACATCTTAAGTCATATCTATGGTAAAAAAGAATTACCCGTTTATGTAATTAACATCTAACTTTCTACATAGATTGTGTGAGAAGTAGGCTCTCCACTCTCATCTTCTGTCGCGTACCAATCATAATTGTCCATGAGAGGGATCTCTCTATCTACATCTAGAGAGAAAGAGGAAGTTAGCTAAACAGAGAATCGCCATATTCGAGACATTTTGTGATGGTCCATTACAGTTACGGGGATAATTATCCAAAAAGTCTAAATCTATTATACAGCGACCAATTCAATCATAAACTTTTCAATTTTGCCAATTTAATCCTAAACTTTTTGATGATTTGCTAATGTAGTCCTTCCGATTAATTTTGGCCAGAAATTACTGATATGACGGTCTAGTTAGTGCCGGCTATCCAACGTGGCTGACCGACGGTAAATTGGTGCTAATGTGGACGATTTTTGCATTTGCATATAGAGAGAGACTTAGATAAGGGGTCCGATCAAAACGATGTCAGTGTATGTCGCATGTTAGGTTTGGCGAATTCACGAGCTCGATATGCGTTTGACCACAAATGCATAGTGGCATATCATGACAACTATATTTCCTTATCATCTCAGCCAACAGGCCCAACACAGTGTTGGTACAGAGTAATTATCTCTTTTACACATACAATGTACCTCAATTTCATTCAAAATGATCCCCTTATGAAAATATCACATAGACTCGATTTACGACAGACTAACATGATCATAGCTATCGATCGTGTCGACCGCACAGTGGGACTCACTTGATTAAGACCGCCTGCCAGTGCATCTGAGCATCCTCCCATGTTCATTCAGCAGCAGCAAACATGTGCTCTGAATTACTATGAACCGCTGATATAAGCTCGTTAATTCTGGACCGATGACAGCAACAGGATCGACTCTCAACAAGGACAAACGCTTTCCAGGGGTACTCTTTTGCAGTCGGTGCAAAAATGGACGGTTTTCCTAAAGCATTCCTCGGACATTAGTAGGCATGAAAACCATCTCTTTCCTGGGAACCGATGGACCAAATCATCCCCAGCATCATCACATGTTCTTGTCTGATTCTTCCCAAGGAAGAAAACCCAGAGGTAAAAGAGCTTCCAACGGTTAAAGATCGTCGAGGCAAATCACATGGTCTCTTTTGGCACCTCAGAGAATAGAATCAACTAGCTTAAAGGAGAAAGAAGCTATCAGACCTTTTCTTGTACTGGTAATGAAGAATCCGAAAATCTTCAAACAGTCGAGACTGGAATGAAAGTTAATCATGTTGTTCAAGGGACCTAAGCGTCAAAACGGACAACTTACCTAATGGTGTTCAAACACTTTGTACAGATATCACGACACGATAAACTCGAGTACAACACGACGCATTACGGAATGATTTCTTGAGAGTCCATCGAAGACACAGGGGCAACATACTTTTTGCCAACTGAGACAACTAGATGAGGAGGAGCAAAATGAGAAGTATGGTGTTCAAACACTTTGTACAGATATCACGACACTATAAACTCGAGCACAACATGACGCATTACGGAATGATTTCTTGAGAGCCCATCGAAGACCGGGAGGCAACATACTTTTTGCCAACTGAGACAACTTAACTAGATGAGGAGGAGCAAAATGAGATGTATGAACAGACAAATGTAGAAGAAAATTCCTTGCACGCAAGGTTTAAACTGTAATAAACCAAACAAGAAATATCATCTGGCACTGAGTAAAGCACAGGTTAAATGAATTCGTATTGTTTCTTCCTTTTCCAACCTTTGTCCCCTTTTTTCCTTGTCATTCTCTTCATCTTAACAAAACCCAAATGTGATTCAACCACAGGTATAACCAACCTGAACAAATGCCTCAGCTTCCAAAATATACACACTAAGAAAACAAGAACAGATAAAATGAAACCAAGAACAGAGTACAATGAACAGTTTTTGTCTACACCGAAAAGATTAGCTAGCCTCTCAGGTGTTCTTCTTGCTTCCCGAACGCGACAACCTCCGATCCAGTGATTGCAGCTGGTTCCGCAAGTTTTGGTTTTCCTCGAGCAGACGGTCATATTCAAGAAGGAACCCTTCTGATTGTTTCCTCAGAGCGATCGAGTTGGCTTCTGCGGCGTGCACGTCCTTGATCCTCGTCTTGAGATCCAATTCCAGCTGCTTGACTTTCTCTCTCAAAGCTCTCGTCTCCTCCTCCAAGTTCTTGAGCTCCTCTGAGTTCCCGTTTTTCCCGTCCTCAAAGGGTCGGGTCTGTTTCTTCGCAGCCTCCATGCTCTTCCTTCGCAGTCGGAGCTCTCTGATGTAGTGATGCAGTCTGTCTATCATCAAAGCAAGGAACAAGGTGGCTCCTGCAAAACAACTACCCATTGAAACAAAGGTTCTGCAGCGAAAGGCAAATGCGCAACATTAGATAGGAGTGATACGTAATGGCCCAGATGAATCATTTTCATGAAAGGCAACATGAGTAACGAGTTGCAGGGCCAATATAGAAAGACAGTGTTGTAACTCAGAAGAAGCCTATATATGATTGAATCATGTTGTAGATTAATTCACAATTGTGATCGTATAGAACTAGTAGAGAGACATTAATACGCATATTATGGAGTTATCTAAAGAGCGATTCGAATTGTTAGATGACGAATTTACTTTTTTACATTAGCACAGACGCAGTCTTTGTCTCTGCTAATCCTCATCCTTGTATGGAGCAGATTACTACCCAAATGACATAATTGATTGAGGACTCGACGGCTTCAAGGTTCATACTGTAAAACTAACAAGGCATAATCAACCGATTACCACGTACTACTAGCACAATTATATCAAATTCCCGTATGACTAATATATAATTATTTCTATTATATGCTGCTAGAATTGTTGTTCAAGGTTTCCACCATCATGTCCAAAAATTGAAAACAGAGATGCTGCATTGGACATTGCAGCAAGGAATTCGATTGGGCACTCTGTTTTTCTTTTTCCGTAGAAAAAAAGTGTAGTCCTGTGAAAGAAATCCCATCCTTGCTCAAAGTGGCTAAATCAATACGATGCAGCCTAAGAATATTCCAAACAGAAGTATGTCCAAATAAAAATTAAGAAGACCCAGAGATACCGAGACTAAGGGCTCATGGAGATCCGAAGGCAATATAATGTGATCAAAGACCCACAACTTTTCCATCAATCCACCAAAACCATCAAATCCAGTTCACTCAAACAGAATAAGGAGTCGTATCAAAACACGGCTAGCTTCCTTCTAGTCTAGATTGTAAAAACAAGATCATCCACCAATTGCAATGACAAAACCAAAGCAGAATCAAAACTAGGCACCTAATTACTTGGCAATCAAACCTTTCCGTTCACTTTCTTGTCATTCTGTTCGCCTGCACTTCAGCACCTCTCCAATTCGCTCAAAACCGGCACCCACCAATTCGAATTCACCGAGGAATAACTGGTTCTCATCAAGAGGACTACATTAAATCGAATCGAACCCGAATCTAAGTATCAAAACTCTCCATCCGGACCATCGAATTGGGAACCTTTTAGTGACCACCATCCAGAAACACACACACCCACATGGAAAAAGATCACATTTTCACCGATCAAAACCAGAAATCCTAAGAACCCGTCACTCACCCATGAGAGTGGACTCGAGCAGGTGCTTGGCCATGAGGACCTGGTCCGTCGGGTTGGCCCCGCCGTCCTCGGCCGCCCCGCGCCGCCGGATCTTCACCATGCTGTGCACGCCGGAGCCCAGCACGACGCAGACGGTGGCGGCCACCGTCTTGACCACCACCGGCCCGTGCCCGCGCTTGACCCGATCCAGCCCTACGACCGCGAGCTTCCTCAGCGGGGTCCTGAACAGCAGCAGCAGTATCAGCGACCCTTCGGCGAATATCGCCGCGAACAGGAGCTGGATCATCGCTTCTCCCGTCTCCTTGCTTTCTACACACGGGGGGATAGAGAGAGACAGGGTGCGTGCGTTTCAGATCAGGAGGAATGGAGGAGGAGGAGGAGGGTGTGTGGAGATCATGATGGGGGGTGTCTTTCTCTCGAGTTAAAGAAGAGGGGGGAGGGGGAGGTCGGAGGTGGGGTCCAACGGAGAGAGACGGGGCTTCTTGATCGGAGAGACGGAGAGGCGCTAGAACAAGGAAGAGACCAAAGCCAACGGAAGAAGAAGAAGAAGGAGATGAACAAACAGAGCGACGAGATCTGCAGAGCCAGAGTGACCCAAAGAAGAAAAGTTGCCGTCTTTCTCAAGATCGATCTCTCTCTCTCTCTCTCTCTCTCTCTTGCTCATGGTTTCTTCAATAAGAATTATGGACTTTTTTGCAACAAAAAAAATTTCCTTTCAATTGTGACTAATCATCGATTTTTTGTACAGGAAATTTCTGGTTTTATCTCCAATTAATGCAAATCAAAATTCTTTCTTTCCAATTAGCTTAATTCAATGGCCACCCTAACACCTGAAATTCTTTATCTTCTTCTTAGGTTGAGAGGATTGAGATTTTAGAGCAGCCCCTTTCATGTGTTAACTGCCATGTAACTCCCACAATTGACTTGATTTATCGAGTAAGACATTAGCTTAATCAATAAAAAAACCCATCGCTTAAGAAAATTCATAATTATAAAAAAGGAAGAATGGCACAAATGGTATTCTGAACTTCAATCCGATATACAATGTTATCCCTAAATCTTTAATTTATTCAATGTGGTCCATGAACTTTGGTTCAGGGACTACATTGAACGTTGAGCCAATGATCCAGGGACCACATTGAACAAATTAAATGTTTAGGGATGACATTATATATTGAACCGAAGTTTGGGAACTATTTGTACAATTATCTCTTCCAAAAAAAGGTTAATGCATAAATAAATATACAGTGCTTAATTCCAATAGACCATGATAATAAAAGAAATGTAATTGCTTTGGTATAATAGAAAACCGCGTGTAGTGGTTAGAAAATGAAATTTAGTGTGTTGATTAAAAATACAGTACATGTTTGACTCTCCATACTATCGTGTATAAACAGTTATCAACTTGGGTATCACTAAATTAACGAGGTTAATGGGAGTTTTTTTCGTAATTAATCAGTAGCGAGTATATAAGCATAAAGATTTAGTAAGTAAAATTAGAGAGATTAATGCATGTGATTCCCTGACTTTAGGGCTATTTGTGATATTTGATTTTAAGGCATCATAAGTTTGGGAGGGCCTCCTCATTTTACCCCATCTCTGAAGACGTTTTTGTAAATGTCTGGAAGCCATTTTTGGTTGATAAAACCGAAAAAAGCTTTATACATTTTTATATTGAAAGATGTAATGAGAGGACTTAATATTAGGTTGGGATTTATTTTCCAGCAGCCACATCCTATATCTTTTAAGTGGTGCAACTAAATCACGAATCATTATTGAAAAATATAAACCAGCCCTAAATCTTTACTAAATATTGTAATCTAACTAAATTAGTCAGGTGATTTCTATTTGTCACGTGGACAGCTTAAATTAGTGATGATGATCGACAAAGCCTCATTTTAGTTTGGCAAAAATTTCAAAACCCATCTTTAGTTTTCCACCATTGTATCAATTTTCATCCTTAATTTTAAAAATCTACAATTTGGATTTTCGAACAAAACCCCAAAACTAAGAATACTAGATATAGTAAGAATTTCTTAAATATTGATGACGATGTCGCACAATAAAATTGGTCATTAAGGAAGTGGGGATGCATTCATCACTCCATTAGAATATTAGCACATTATTTTATAAATAAATTATGTAAATCGATCTCAGTGTATCAATAATTTTACTAGAGAATATAGTAGATATTAACAAATTCGAGGACTGTTGGAAACTTCGTGTACTCATGATTGCCTTCCCGCAGAAAGGGCACGAGCTTTGTGCTGGGTTAGCATTAAAGATTCCATTTTTATAAAATCCTAAAAATCACTAATATATATTTTTTTTCTATACCTAAAGACATTAAATGTTGTTTATTAGGATTGTCATGTATAAATTTTTTAATTAATATTTTAAAGTGTCTAAGCAAAGGCCTTGAAAGAACGATCCACCAATCACTGCGAGCTCTTTCTGACTTGTTAATGCAATGTTCAAGTACCCATGAAAATCTTAATTAAAAGTATGATTGATTAAATGAAAAGGGAGAACGTGGGAAACCATGTGCGGATGAGTTACTTTATGCGCAATTGGTAGTTATTAAATATTTGTAAATTGAGTAGTTAATGGAGAGAGTAATCTATAGTTTTAAGTTTTGATGCAAGACTAAATTTTGGAAACAAAAAGGGAGATAAATGGAGGCAAAATTACCAAATCGGTCTTAAATCTATTGTATAAATGTCAATTTAGTTCTAAACCTTTCAATTTTACCAATTTGCTCCTAAACATATGTGCACTAATAAAAATGTAATCATTCCAATCAGTTTTCGTCGAAAGTCACTGACGTAGCGATCTAGTTATCGTCAGTTGTTCTGCGTGGTACACTATCAAGTTAGCAAGTTTCGACGAGAATTGACCGAAATAATTACATTAGAATCGCATGTGAAGGTCTAGCATAAAATTGGCAAAACCAGAAAATTTAGGACTGATTGACAACTGCACAATAGCTTTACAATCGATTGGATAATTTCCTCAACAAATGAAAGTTATTGAAAATGGTAATTATACCTTTTTTATTTTATTTTCTTATTAGTTGATGTAGGGGTAATTTGGGAAAGCCATTAAAAAAAATACAAAGCCCACTTTTGGTTTAATTATACAAATAGGAGTCAAATTTGTAAGACTATTTCTTCACTCCGGGCAGACTTATTTCTAGAGCAATTACTCAATTTTAATTGACGAGTTCTCTTTTCTTTTCTATAGGGCTCCATAAGAATCTCCATCTTAATATATGGATTATATTTTTCTGATTCTTTTTTTTATTTTTGTATTTTTCTTTTGGAAATAGAATATGCAGATGCATTTTTGTTTTTATTGGCCAAAAGAAAATAATAATAATAATAATATAAATAAAGGAATGGTGTATGGGGTCTCTTTCTTCATTTTCTTATTCTTTTTTTTTGTGATATTAAATAAACAAAAATATATGAAAGACTCGATCCACTTTCAACGCCTTCTACCATGCCAGATCCAAACTCCCTTTTGGTGTATATGTCAACATTGGTAGGAATGATATTTGGTTGACCTTGGGAGGTGAGAAATTCCCAAAAAATAAAGAAAAAAGGAACGGAAAAATTATGATTGCAGTTCCTAAACTTGTCAATTTTGTGTTCTAGAACTTTCAATTCGTGCATGTAAGTCCTAAAATTTATTAAATTTGTGCACTTCAGTCTTCCCATCAAGTCTGGCAATTTCCAATGGACGGAAATGCACATGTGGTTTTGTGATTATTTTTTCCAACTCGTGTGGCTTTTTGGAACAAAATGACGTCAATTTACGCCTACGATGTAATAATTTGAACAAATTGAAAAGAAATATGAAATTGAAAATAAAAACAAGTAAGGGCTAGGGGCAAAGCAAGTCGCCCTCTTTGTCGTCAACGAGGGTCGGCGACCCTCACCTTGGCCGTGGCAAGGGCGGCCAACCCTCGCCCCAACCAGGCAAAGGCCTACTTGCCCTCGTCTAGATTCGGGCAAGTGCCCTTGCCCTTGCCCTTGCCTAGTGGTGGCCACAACAATCCTCACAACCACTATGGAAGGTTGTGAGGGCGAAGCGATCCACACCCGATGGTGGCAAAGGTTGCCGCGACCACAAGCAAGGGCCTTTGCTCTCGCCGAGGCCAAGGCAAGTAGGCCCTCGCCGGTGGTCGGGCGTGGGCCTACAGTGCTCGGCGCCATTAGAAAAGGATTGGTCCGGTCAATTCCATGTACAACTTAAATCCCTTCGAGCCACCACGAGTATGGAGGGACTCGGAGTATTTGGAGGGATTTGTGTACTAACAAACAAACTTATCATTCTCTCTCACTTATAACCTTATTTTACATATATTTATAAAAGTGATAATGATACAAATAGTCCCTAAACTTTGGCCAAATGTACGATGTCGTCTATAAACTTTAAATTTATTCAATGTGATCCCTCAACCTTACTTCAATGTGCAATGTGGTCCATGAACTTTTAATTTATTCAATGTTTTCCCTGAACTTTTGTTATATATTCAGTTTAGTCCCTAAACTATACGAAAATGTTCAATGGTGTCCTTCCATTAATTCAAGTTCAGGGATAATATTGAACATTTTCATATAATTAGGGACTAAATTAAACATGTACCAAAAGTCCAGGGACTATATTGAACAATTTTAAAGTTGAGGGATCAAATTACATATTAGGCTAAAATTCATGGACTATATAGAATAAATTAAAAATTCATGGATCATATAGTAAATTGAGCCAAAATTCAGGGATCATTTGTGTTATTTTCCTATTTATAGAAAATAAAAGGAGTGTTTACGTCATCGCGCATTCTTTTCCTTTCTTTTCCTTATATCATATTGTACTTTCTGCCGCGAAGTTGGGCTATTTCCTCGAACAAAAGGAGTCATCGTTCATGGTCGGCATTAAAATCTCCTCTACATATGCAGAATCATGTTCACATAATAAGGACAAAGGTTTATGTCGCCTGCTTATTCTCAAAGAATGAAGATTACCTGCTTGATCATAGATTAATACCTAGCTAATTCCATCTATCTAGCTACCGACCCGCCTCAACTCCCTAAGACTTGACCTTTGTTTCCATAAAAGGTACGCTGCCTGTTGAATGGAAACCCTCGGTTAAAAGATGCTTGGACTTTCTACGTAAATGTGAAATCCATGTGATTCCGTCCAATCAAATGGGCAACATGAAATCTGACTTTCTCTCGATGTTAGGTAGGTTGCAGACGTGTGCTCGGACCTATTACGATACTTGTTGAATCGCGCGTCGTCACGCGCAACATTCCGTCCTGTCACGACCGCGTGATCACCGAGACGGGAGGGGTAGCGAGAGTGAAGAGATCCTGACTTACCTTCCCGCTCGCTAAAAACGAACTTTCAACTCGTATCCCCCAAGTGCGATCGAGTGTTTGGATCATTACTAATCTTGGGTTAGGTCTAACATGTGCCTGGTGAGTCATGGCGGTAGGCGTGTTTGGACCTATTATGACACCTATCGAATCGCACTCGTTGTGCACCATTCCGTCCTATAACGATAGGGTGATCATTGAGACGGGAGGAGTAACGAGAGTGAAGAGATCTCGACTTACCTTTCCCGCTCGCTAAAACCAATTTCGAACTTGTATCGCCCACAGGCAATCGGGTGTTTGAATCATTACTGATCTTGGGTTAGGTCTAACATGTGCCTAGGTGGGTCATGGTTGTAGGCGTGTTCATACCTATTACGGCACCTATAGAATCGCACATGTCATGCGCCATTCCGTCCTATCACGACAGGGCAATCGTCGAGACAGGAGGGGTTAACGAGCGAAGAGATCTCGACTTACCTTTCCCGCTTGCTAAAACCGAATTTCGAACTGGTATCCCCGCGTGCAACCGGGTGTTGGAATAGTTACTAATCTTGGATTAGGTCTAACATGTGCCCTGGTGGGTCATTGGTTCTTGTAAATTTTATGCATAAGCAAGAAGAGATCAGACCCCAGACCCGGGCAACTGCTTGAAAAATGAGCCTTTGAATCAGCTTAAAACCGCAGTTGTTGTTGAACTTGACGGCTGAAGCTGTAGCTAAAGGCAAATGAAAAAGTGCATCTGAACGCGTCAAGCTATTGAGCTGAGTCAACCCCTGTGTTCTTCAGTCAACATATTCAACAGCGATGACCAGTTCTCTTCCCATTCGTGTCGCTTGCTTCAGCATATATAAGTACAACCAATATGAACCTCCAAACTCCATAGCCAGAACCACTCCAATTCTCAGTCAATCCTCTCAAAAACGCTCGCACAAGGCTGATCACCTCCGCCGATGGCCGCTTTACAAGCTTCCTCTCTCTTGATCCCCTCTTCATCCTCCTCGGCTCGTTCTTCGAAGAGAACGGTCTCGGCTTCGATCCATGTCCCGAGGCTCCCCAAACTCCGCCTCTCCGATCCGAGCTCGGCGATGACGCAAAAGCTGGTCGAGGAGTTCAGCAACAGGAACGGCTACACCATCACGGAACCCTTGCAAATGGACGTCGTGGAGAAAGTTAGGCTTTCCGAGCCACGCCGTTCGCCTAGCCAATCGCCTACTGGTTCTGTTGAGACGAGTACGAAGCTCTACGCGATCCTGGAGGCTGTCGAGGATAGGGTGGAGATGCACGATAACATCGGCAAGCAGCGGGACAACTGGAACAAGCTCCTGCTGAACTCGGTCAACATGATGACCCTCACCGCCACCACCGCGGCGGCCATCTCGGCTGCCATGCCAGCTCCATCGCTAAGAGCGTGCTCCACTCTCTTATTTACTGCCGCCACCGGAATGTCGCTCGTGATGAGCAAAATCCAGCCCTCGCAGCTGGCCGAAGAGCAGCGGAACGCCTCGAGGTTGTTCAAGCAACTTCAGAGCGAGATCAAATCTATGCTAGCACTCCAGTCTCCGACGGAGTCAGACGTGAAGGAGATGATGGAGAAGGTGCTGGCGCTCGATAGAGCTTATCCACTGGCTCTGCTCGGAAAGATGATCGAGAAGTTCCCCGTGAAATTTGAGCCCGCCGTGTGGTGGCCTAGAGTTTCCAACAACCGCCGCCAATCGCGAAAAACCTTCATGAACACGGAGCAAAACGGATGGAGCGAGGAGCTGGAAGTGGAGATGAGAGCAATCATCCAAGTCCTCAAGAGCAAAGACAAGAAAGACTACTTGAGGCTCGGAAACTTGGTGCTAAAACTGAATAAGATGTTGGCGGTTTCGGGTCCTTTACTCGCCGGCATCGCCGCAGCCAGCTCGGCTTTCGGCGGGTCGACGGCCATGATGGTGGCAGCCAGCGCTGGTGCAATGGCGGCAATCGTCAATGGCTTCGAGCACGGGGTACAAGTCGGCATGGTGGTGGAGATGTACAGAAACTGCACCGGGTTCTTCGTGCTCATGGAAGAGACGATCGAAGCGACGCTCGAAGAGCGAGACTACGACAGGCGAGAGAACGGAGAGATGTTCGAGATGAAGGTGGCGATGAAGCTGGGGCGGAGCTTGTCGCAGCTCCGAGACCTGGCAAGAAAATCAATGGCTTCTTGCTTAGAGGGCATCGAGGTGGAGGAATTCGGAAGCAAGCTTTTCTGAAACTCTTTTTGAACAAGATAGTAGCTGGTACATAATGTACATGTACAAGTTAGGCTCATTAACATGATTCTTTCATTCCTTGATTCTTGGCACATATTTGGTGCACGTTGATGTAACAAAGAAAACGGAGCATAAAAATGCTCATCTTGGTTTAACTTTGTTTTAACTAAATTAAATATTGTTCATTCGATTTCCATGGGAATCACCTTTGGAGACATATTAACTTCGCTACTTGAACATATGCGATAATTCAACCCCGCGAAAATTCTACTATATTGTTATGAAAAAAAAAAGATAGCTTTCTCGGTACCGATAAATGTTTGAAAGAGTTGGTAAGTATTAAAAGATGACTGTTATTAAGACGCTCCTTTTCGCGTACCCTCGATGAAATACCGGTATACTACCTACAACTACGGAAATTAGGAAAAAAGATGAACTTCTAGAAGGCCTTAAAGAAGACCAACATCATCGAAAATTTGGAGGGAGAGAGGATCCCCAGGTCTTGACGGACCGTAATTTCTTGTTATTTTCGTAACTTCTATACAAACTCTCTTGAGAAAGGGATTCTTGGTTCTTAACTGGCCGTAATTTCTTCCAACTTTTCATACCTTCTATGCAAAACGTCATGGCACACAAAAATTTAAAGACTTTACGATCAAACGGGCAAATTTCGCTCTCTCGTTATCCTACGGTCATTGAGAGATCCAGGATCCGTTCCCCAAAAATCCTTGAAAAAACAGCCGCGTGGTGGGAAGGTATACGTCCATATGGTCAAAGAGTCATGCCAAAATGTTGAACTTCAAGAAGGCAACAAGCAGTGCACCGTTGAATCCTTTTTGGGGATGGAGAGATCCAAGAAAGATTCACCAAACGGGAACGCGAAAACGACGACGCTCCCAGTCAGAAATGACAAGCTACGCGTATGTTTTTTCCTTTTCTTTTCTTTTTCATGGCTGTTCAAATATTTAAGATTGTGTGGCACGAAAATATAGGCCTTAAATTGCAATTTCATTTGGTCCTAAGCCACTTGTCCCTTGGTTTTGTTTATTTTTAGGTGACTTTGTTATTTAATCTTTCGCAGTGCGGCCCCTTACCCACAAAGATTACGTACTTATTTTCTGACAAATTGGGTGCAAATTCGTACTTTGTACTGTTGATTGTTTAGACTTCTATGACTAGGTTAATCTAGGGGAGATGCTTTTTCATTAGCTTACAGCTGTTCGAGCGTAATTACCACGATGTCGATTTTGTATAGTAGAGGAGGTCTCGCGATTAAAACGTAAGAGCTCATGTACATAATATATGTAATAGTTCATTGGGAAAAAAAGTCATTAGGAACATATATTCTCTAGTGGATTGCTTAAGCTCGAGCTCGAACGAAGTAGTGAATCGAGCATTTAAGAAGCACGCGCCTCGACGATAACGTTTGATAGAAGAGACTGAAGTTGTTAAAGCATTTTGCGTCACTTATTTACGAGATTTATATTTCATTACTTACATTTGGTTAGCTTAACCTCTGGATTCGACATTTTAGCACGTGAAAATGTGGCGTTAAAGTATCGCACATCGTTTATGTCCAGGGTACGCGTGTGGTCTGACCTTCACTTGCTATCTTAAAAACACTCTAATCAAGGACTACACAAAGGACCACGAGATGCTCAATTTGCCGCCCTATGGAGGGACACGACAACGCAAAAGTCAATGCCCAAAAGCAAAGGGCAAAGCGAGTCTGCATGTGCCGGTGAGGTGAGGTCGACACGCCGCTTTCGTATGGAGACCGCCTTTGCATTAGAAGACATTCAAGAATTCAACCATTGGATTGCGTGCCCATATTGAAAAAAATATATTGTAGTGATTTTGATACTTGGATCATATTTCTTCCTCTGCCACAAAATGTACATGAAATATGAATCAAGAATTAAAGAAGGAAAGTATCACGTTTGATGAGCCTCATTGTACGTGTATTATATGTACACTTCATATCTTTGTTCAAAGGAGTTCAGAAAAAGGAGTTCAGAAAAGTTTGCTTCCAAACTCATCCACCTCAGTCCCTTCTATGCAAGAAGCTATTGATTTTCTTGCCAAGTCTCGGAGCTGCGACAAGCTCCGGCCCAGCTTCATCGCCACCTTCATCTCGAACATCTCTCCGTTCTCTCTCTTGCTGTAGTCTCGCTCTTCGAGCGTCGCTTCGATTGTCTCTTCCATTAGCCCGAAGATCCCCGCGCAGTTTCTGTACATCTCCACGACCATGCCGACTTGACATCCATGCTCAAAGCCGTTGATGATCGCCGCCATCGCACCCGTGATGGCCGCCACCGTCGTGGCCGTCGAGCCACCGAAGGCCGAGCCAGCCGCGGCGATGCCGGTTAACAAAGGAGCAGAAACCGCCAATATCTTGTTCAATTTTAGCGCCAGATTCCCGAGCCTCAAGTAGTCTTGCTTGTCTTTGTTCTTGAGGACTTGGACGATCGCTCTCATCTCAACTTCTAGGTCCTTGCTCCATCCATTTTGCTCGGTGTTCGCAATGATTTTCCGTCCTCGGGATTGGCGGCGGTTGTTGGAAACCTTAGGCCACCATGTGGCAGACTCAAATTTTGCGGGAAACTTCTCGAGCATCGCTCCGAGCAGAGGCAGCGGATAAGCCCTATCAAGGGCCAGAACCTTTGCCATCGTCTCCTTTACGTCTGACTCAGACGGAGATTGGAGCGCAAGAATCGACTTGATCTCGCTCTGGAGCTGCTTGAACAACCTCGAAGCATTGCGTTGCTCTTCGGCCAGCTGCGAGGGCTGGATTTTGCTCATCACGAGTGACATCCCAGTGGCCGCAGTAAACAAGAGAGCCGAGCATGCTCTCAGCGACGGAGCCGGCGCAGCCGCAGCCATGGTCACCATGGTTGTGGCAGTGAGAGTCATCATGTTGACCGAGTTCAACAGGAGCTTGTTCCAGTTGTCTCGCTGCTCACCGATGTTATCGTGCATCTCCACTCTATCTTCGACGGCCTCCAAGATTGCATAGAGCTTTGCGGTCTTATCGATAGAAGAATTGGGCGATAGGCGCGGCTCCAAAACCCTATCTTTCCGGGCGACGTCCATCCGTAGCGGCTCCGCGAAGGGGTAACCATTCCTGGTTCTCAATTCCTCGACTAGCTTCCTCGTGATCACAGCGCTCGGATCAGCAAGGCTGAGCTTTGAGGGCTTCGGGACATGGATCGAAGCGGCGATCGTTCTCTTCGAAGAACAACCCAAAGAGGAAGAAGAAGAAGAAACTAAGAGAGAGGAAGCTTGCAAAGCAGCCATTAATGAAGGTGACAAGTCTTGTGTTGCTGTTAATCTTTTGTGTGTGTGGTTCAAGGGTGTGAATTTGATGGTTCTTGAGAGGATTGAAAGAGAATTGGAGTGGGTTTGGTTATGGAGGTCGGAGGTTCATTTGGGTTGTACTTATATGCTGAAGCAAGCGATGCAAACGGGAAGAGAAGAGGTCGTAGCTGTTGAAAATGTTGACTGACGAACACGGGTTGACTCGGCCCACGAGGCTGACCTTTTCTATTCTTTTGTTTGATTTTGTACACTTCAAACATGAAACGCTACGTAAATATTTTTTGCATCACCCCATACATACGTGACTTATGAAATAGAATCACGATTAATTGTAGTAATAAGTTATAACATATGTTCTCATCATAATATTAATTGGTACGTTAATGAATTATGACGCATTGCAAGTATACATCTAAACAAGCGAGTCATATATAACTTTTGGAATGACAATTTGTCACATTATTTAATATAGTAATTTCGAGAATCGGTGTCGGTGTATCTTTTCCTTTTGGGTAATACCTATGATAGATCACTTTTGCATAAATAAACGGGGTTGTAGCATTACATGGACAATATATAGGATCCGGATGACTATATTCTTTCATTAAAAAAGCGTTATCATATGCTCAGATTTCACGATATAATTATTAATATAGTTTTGATTTGAGTAAATCTTGAAATTAATTTAGTCAAACAGAATGAACTTATGAAATCATTTACTATTACCACATGCCGCCCTCGGCTCGCGAACCTTTTCCTCTTTTGTCAACTTTGCTAGCCCAAATAGTTAGACCTCTCAATCCTTTCCCACATATAATTCACATACATTATTTTTTAGTGATTTTTTCAGAAATATAAATCAAATATTCGTATTTAATGGGGAACCCAATTCGAATTACGTATGATATTGCTCTATAACAAATTAACCATTCATATTTATTGCGGACCCAATTCGAATAACGTATTGCTCTTGCTAGACTATAGACATATCGCTTTAACCATTTCTTGAAATGGAGTTTTCTCCGATTCACTGAGTATCGGGTTTTGGTCGGGTCGGGTCGGTTTCCAATTTTGCATTGGTCAGTTTTGCCTTGAGTTCATTATTTTTCCGATCTAGTCAACTTAAATTTAGGGCATTTGACTTATTGATTTTTCCTTCAAATTGGCTATGATGTGTGAGTTAGTCAATTTCATGCAGGGTGAACTTTGGTCCGCTTTGCTTGAAAATGTCAAGACAAAAGGGTGGTTAAAAAGCATAGTCAGATTTTAATTATATTTCTTGTTAATCTTATTCATTAAAAAACGCAACGCATACTCTTATGAAGACAATCTATCTTAAACAAGTAAACCTTCAAGCCATAAAAACAAGTGATGTCATAAATGTAATGGTTACTTAAAGACCCACCGTGATATTATGGCATCCGTCCGTAGATATGGCTAAAATATGAAAAATTAGAAATGAAATTCAGACTAAACAATTCGAGCATTTTAAGGAACACACGTATAGAAGACAGAACCATCTTTAGCTACAAAATTTGAAACATATTAGAATATCCATCCCAAAAGTTTAAGCCGATAGGGTTAAAAACATGAAATGTAAAAGAGAAAAATCAGAGAAGAAGACACGTATATTTTTACGTGAAAAACCTTTTTAGAATCAGAAAGAGAAAAGCCATGACGCTGCATTAAATATCCCACATCAATTGTCCATGGATTTATATGCTTTTCGTGTACATATGATTTTGCTCCATCTATCAATTTAAACTTTTGAGTGAGCATTTAAACACTACGAAGTATGCTCAAATTGCTGCTCCAGGATGGAACAAAGAACAAGTCAACGCCCAAGAACAAAGGGCAAAGAGAAACTGCATTCGTAAGAAAGGTCAACTCTTTCAGAAAATTCAAAGCCGCTCTCGCATAGAGACCCTTTTTTGCGGTAGGAGACATTTAGGAATTCAACCATTTGATTGTGTCCACATCGTGAAAAAGGTATGACGCATTGCCCTTCGTTTTTCTTTACACATCTAACGTTCATAAAAAATTAAAACCATGGCCTTATGAAATTGCTTCATCGTTTAGTAAAATTATAAAATACCTAAATTAGATAAGATATCGAATGTTTATATGGGTCGAAACCAGACTAGGAGAATAAATTTACTTTGAGTATTTAATCAAGATTTGAGAGTCTGTGCATATAGAATCATATGACCCAATCAATATCTATTTCGTGATAGTATCTTAATACCATATTTTACAAACGATTTTTTCCCAACTGGCAACTTTATCATTTAGTTCATATGATAAGAATTAAAACACTTTATTTTTCACATTTATATATAATAGTGATGGACTCATTTTGTCTTAGAAAATGCCTTTAGTTTAAAACATTTTGCTACCATATTATATAATAAAAGCATTGTCCGTTTGACAATTATTTACATAGGAAAACTAAAAAAATGAAAATATCAACAGGCTAATTAATTAATGGAACGAAATGTGGTTGTGAAAATCAGACCCGCCTATCAATTAATGCTTTTAATTAGTTCTTTTGTGGAATTAATTTTTACAAAGAATTAAAGAATGAAACAATCATGTTTGATGACCCTCATTGTACATGTATCATTTATACACTGTATATCTTTGTTCAAAGGAGTTCAGAAAAGCTTGCTTCCAAACTCATCCACCTCGGTCCCTTCTATACAAGAAGCCATTGATTTTCGTGCTAAATCTCGGAGCTGCGAGAAGCTCCGCCCTAGCTTCATGGCCACCTTCATCTCGAACAGCTCTCCATTCTCTCTCTTGCTGTAGTCTTGCTCTTCGAGCGTCGCTTCGATCGTCTCTTCCATAAGATCGAAGAACCCCGCATTGTTTCTGTACATCTCCACGACCATGCCGACTTGACCTCCATGCTCGAATCCGTTGATGATCGCCGCCATCGCACCGGCGATGGCTGCCACCGTTGTGGTTGTTGAGCCACCGAAGGCCGAGCCAGCTGCGGCAATGCCTGTTAGCAAAGGAGCTGAAACTGCCATTATCTTATTCAATTTTAGAGCCAAATTCCCGAGCCTCAAGTAGTCTTGCTTGTCTTTGCTCTTGAGGACTTGGACGATCGCTCTCATCTCCACTTCTAGGTCCTCGCTCCATCCATTTCGCTCGGTGTTCGGGACGGTTTTCCACCCTCGAGATTGGCGGCGGTTGTTGGAAACCCTAGGCCACCATGCGGCGGGCTCGAATTTCGCAGGGAACTTCTCGAGCATTGCTCCCAGCAGAGGCAGCGGATAAGCCCTATCAAGGGCCAGCACCTTCGCCATCATCTCCTTCACGTCTGACGCAGATGGAGATTGGAGTGCAAGCATCGACTTGATCTCGCTCTGGAGCTGCTTGAACAACCTTGAGGCGTTGCGTTGCTCTTCGGCCAGCTGTGAGGGCTGGATTTTGCTCATCACAAGCGACATCCCAGTGGTTGCGATAAACAAGAGAGCCGAGCATGCTCTCAGCGACGGAGCCGGTGCAACCGCAGCCATGGCCACCATGGTTGTGGCAGTGAGAGTCATCATGTTGACCGAGTTCAACAGGAGCTTGTTCCAGTTGTCTCGCTGCTCACCGATGTTATGGTGCATCTCCACTCTGTCTTCAACAGCCTCCAAGATTGCATAGAGCTTCGTGATGGTTTCGATAGAAGGAGTAGGCGATAGGCGCGGCTCCAAAGCCCTATCTTTATGGGCGACGTCCATTTGTAATGGCTCCGCAAAGGCGTAACCATTCCTGGTTCTCAATTCCTCGACTAGCTTCTTCGTGATCATCAAGCTTGGATCAGCGAGCCGGAGTGTCAAGGGCTTCGGGGCTTGGATCGATGCGATGATCGTTCTCTTTGAAGAACAACCCGAAGAGGAAGAAGAAGAAGAAGAAACTAAGAGAGAGGAAGCTTGTAAAGCGGCCATTGATGAAGGTGACAAGCCTTGTGTTGCTGTTAAGCTTTTGTTTGTGTTTCAAGGGTGTGAATGTGATGATTTTGAGAGGATTGCTTGTTTGAGGATTGAAGTGGTTTTGGTTAAGGAGGTTGGGGTTCGTATTTATATGTGAGAAGTACGCGGAGGCGATGTAAAAGGAAGAGGTCGTGATTGTTGAAAATTCGACAGTAGAACACAAGGTGTTGACTCTGCCCCTGGGGTCTGACCTTTTCTATTATTTGATTTTGTACAAGTCAAACATCCAATTGAAGAGGTCGTAAATTTTGTTAATCACTTCCTAATACATGAATGGAACATTTAAACAAGCAGAGTAATATAATAATTCTGAAAATCAGTATCAGTATATTTTTTAGTTTTGGGTAATACTTACGTCACTTATTTTTTCGCTAGAATTGTGAAAGATTGCTTTCGCATAAATAGAATTTGTCCTACTCGATGAAATGAACACGGATGACTATATTCTTTGATAAATAAAACTGTTATCATATGTTCAAATTTCATGATATTACCATTATTCTAGTTCTGATTAGTGTAAATCTTAAAATTAATTTGGTCAAATAGAATGGATTTAGAAAAGCATTTACTATTACCGCATGCGACATGCGCCACCGTCCCGTGAGGTTATGCCTCTTTTATCAATTTGTATAGCCCCAATAGTTAGACCTCTCTACCCTTTCCCACTTACAGCTCTTTCTCACTCACTCACACACGTATATGGGGATTTATTTTATGGAAATAATTAGTTAATTATTCATATTTATTGGCGAACCCAATTCGAATTACATATGATATGCTCTTGTTATGAATGGGCCTTTTGATATTGCTGATATGACAAATTAATTGGCAAACTAGCTCTGACCATTTCTTGAAATGGAGTTTTCTGGAATTCACAGAGTATCGGGTCTCGGGTCGGGTCGATTTCCAATTTCGCATTGGTCAGTTTTGGATTGAGTTCATTATTTTTGCGATCCAGTCAACTGAATTTTTCGGGCGTTTGACTTTTTGATTTTTCCTTCGAATTGGCTATAATGTGTGGGCGAGTCAATTCGATACAGGGTGAACTTTTGCCTGCTTTGCTTGAAAATGTCAAGTCCGAACGACAAAAGGGTGGATAAAAAGCATAGTTAGATATTAATTATATTTCTTGCTAATCTTAGCCGTTGAATAATGCGACACGTACTTTTTATGAAGACAATCTACTTTAAATAAGTAAACTTCGAAGTCATGAAAACGAGTAATGTCATAAATGTCATGGTTATTTAAAGAGCCACTGTAATGTTATCGCATTAGTATGTAAGTATGTTTAAGCAAGAAGTAGGCCTACTTTGACCGGCGTTTTTAAAATAATATAAAAGTTGCTCACAAACTTACATACAAAAGTGGAAAAACTACTTCAATAATTATTGAATAATCATGAATTAATTCACTCGAGATATTATTCATTTTGGTCTGTCTCATACCAAATCTCACGGTTTTATCCTTTGCTGTACATGTGGGCACTTTCCCAAGATGTCACCTATCCTGATAATACTCTCATCTAAGCATGCTTAATATTGGATTTTTAATGCTAAACGTTGTCATTATGTGCAAAAACGCCTCTTGTGAGTTCATTTCAGTTTCACGGATATATCCCAAGAACACTTTCCCTATGTTCGTCCCCGTGTTCGGTGCGCAAATCGGTTCATTTTTACTCCATTTAGCATTCTAGAAACCTACTAGGAGCCATTCATTGTCTGAGTTCTCTAACCCCAGCGAACACTCATTACCCTTGTTGGACTAGGTCATTATAGGTTCACCAACTTTTTCATGGTTTGTCCTCAAACCACACACCTACGGAAGAAGGTCATGCTCTTGTGATACTACTAAATTAACTCACTTGAGGAATTGTCCACTTTAGCCCATCCCATACCAAACCTCACAATTTTGTCATTTAGCGTACAAGTTGGTACTTTCCCATGAGGTCGCTCGTTATGGTAGTACTCTCACCCAAGCACGCTTAACATTGGAGTTTTAATGCTTAGCGTTGTTGCTACGTCAAAAAACACATTTTGTGAGTTAAATTTCAATTTCACATATATATCTTAAGAACACTCTCTCCCTATTAGATACACAATTCAGTTCGGTTCTATTCTCTTTGCCATCTTAGAAGCCTGCAAGGAATTGCTCCTTGCCTTCTGTCCCGGTGAACACTGTCGAACTAGGTTATTATAGGCCCACTAGCTTCTGTGTGGTTTGTCCTCAAAGCACATACCTACTGGAGAAGGTCTCACTTTGATATCATATTTTGACACCCTAAGATTAATTCATTCGAGGTATTATCCTCTTTGGTCCATCCTATCTCGAGCTTCAGGTTTTGTCCTTTGGTGTATAGATGGACACTTTCCAAAAGGTCAGTCATCCTAGCAGTGCTCTCACTTGAGCATGCTTAACATTGAAGTTCTAATGCTAAATGTTGTTGTTATGTTAATTCCAGTTTTGCATGTACATATATATCCCAAAAATACTTTCTCCCACTTCATTGCGCAATTTGGTTCATTCCCGCCTCATTCGACATTCTAAAAGTCTGCTAGGAGCCATTTCTTATCCGGCCCTTTGGCCTCTACAAACACTCTCCCCTTTGTCAGACTACGTCGTTACATACATTATTTCAAATGACACTATACGTATAGCTTTCAAGATCAAATTGTTCAGTATTGATCAAAGTCAAAACATCATCTGCGACATAATGACATAAACCGGAAGACAACTCGACTCTAATAGGTGAAGGAAGACCACATGTATATGAAGAGCAGATAAATCTCGTACACAAGCCATGTGTTCTTGCACGAAGCAGCCCCACTTTCACTTCTTTTTTGGCTTTTTGACTTTCTGTTTTTTGTATTTACGTTTTATCTGGGCCCAACAAGAGAGGCGGACCCAGCCAACAAGTTCATATTTTAAGAATTAAGACACATTATTTTTCACAATTATAGTGATGGACTCAATTTTTTTTATCATCACTATAATTGTGAAAAAAAAAATTGGACTCAAATTTAGCTACCGTGATATATAATAAAAGCATTGTCCATTTGACATTTTTTTACACAGGCTAATTAATTAATGGAATGAAATGTGGTTGTGAAAATCAGACCCGCTTATCAATTAATGCTTTTAATTTGTTCTTTTGTGGAATTAATTGTTACAAAGTATTAAAGAAAGAAAAAATCATGTTTGATGACCCTCATTGTACATGTATCATCTATACACTGTATATCTTTGTTCAAAGGAGTCCAGAAAAGCTTGCTTCCAAACTCATCCACCTCGGTCCCTTCTACACAAGAAGCCATTGATTTTCATTCTAAAACTCGGAGCTGCGACAAGCTCCGCCCTAGCTTCATGGCCACCTTCATCTCGAACAGCTCTCCATTCTCTCTCTTGCTGTAGTCTTGCTCTTCGAGCGTCGCTTCGATCGTCTCTTCCATAAGATCGAAGAACCCCGCGCAGTTTCTGTACATCTCCACGACCATGCCGACTTGACCTCCATGCTCGAATCCGTTGATGATCGCCGCCATCGCACCGGCGATGGCTGCCACTGTTGTGGCTGTTGAGCCACCGAAGGCCGAGCCAGCTGCGGCAATGCCTGTTAGCAAAGGAGCTGAAACTGCCATTATCTTATTCACTTTTAGAGCCAAATTCCCGAGCCTCAAGTAGTCTTGCTTGTCTTTGCTCTTGAGGACTTGGACGATCGCTCTCATATCCACTTCTAGGTCCTCGCTCCATCCATTTCGCTCGGTGTTCGCAACGGTTTTCCACCCTCGAGATTGGTGGCAGTTGTTGGAGAAACTGGAGAGAGATATTCCAATTATTCTTTGCAACTTAGAAAGGATATTTCCTCCATCGTTTTTTGATTCGATGGAGCGTCTCTTAGTTCACTTGCCTTATGAGGCCAAAGTTGCAGGTCCCGTCCAATTTCGATGGATGTATCCATTTGAGAGGTAAATTTTTTTTTTCTTAAATAAAGTTCAAATTACTTTATTATATATTATGTTCCGATAAACTTCTTTCTATTGCAACTAGATTCTTATATCATTTGAAGAAAAAAGTGAAGAATAAGGCACGTGTTGAAGCTTCAATTTGTAATGCATATATTGTGGAAGAAGTAACAATATTTGCATCATACTATTTTGAGCCGCATGTGCTGTGCAAGAGGCGGAGAGCAGGCAGAAATGATGAGGGCCCCATTGATCCCAGTCGCCGCCCATTCTCTATTTTCAATTATCTGGGTCGACCAAGCGGCGCATGTCAATCTCGTTACCTAACAGGCGAAGAATTGCATGCAGCCCATACATATATTTTACTGAACTGCCCAGAAGTCGAGCCATACTTCGAGTAAGTGTAAATTTGCAAATATATATATTGTGTGTCAAATATTTTCTAATATATAAATGATATTTATTACTAGGATTTTCCAAACTTCAATGTATGGACTACCACAAAATGAGTTTGACCGTATGTGCGACGAACAATTTGCATCATGGTTCAAAACATATGTAAGTTGCCTATGGACCGTTCACTTGCCTTATTAAAATTTTATACATCATTTATTGAAATATATATTATTGATTTTGCGTGTGTAACCTTAGGTTCACAATAATCATGATGAACTTGGAGAGCAAGGATTGCTATATTATCTGTCATGGGGTCCACAGTTAAGGGTGCGGAGTTGGCCAGCATATTTCATAAATGAATATAATTTTCACACTCAAGAATATGGAATGGGAAAAGCCACAATGAATAGTGGTGTGTCTGTTCGGTCATCCAATGGTGGTAGTTCAAAAGATGATTTTTATGGTTTGTTGGATGAAATCATAGAGAAAGAGTACCCTGGACCATTAATGATGCGGGTTGTGGTATTTAAGTGCAAGTGGTTCGACCCCGTCAAAGGAATGAAGGTGCATACGAAGTTTAATTTGGTTGAAATAAATCACAAGAAAATGTATATGAAATATGAACCATTTGTCTTGGCACAACAAGCAATTCAAGTATGTTATGTATCATATCCTAGTTTGAAACGTGATAAAGCTGATCGGTGGGCTGTATGTAAAATCAAAGCATGGAGAAAAATCGAGGAACACTGGAAGGATAGAGCCTATCAACAAGAGGAAGTTTCTAACACGGTTGAAACTGAGGAATATAACATTTCAATTTTACGAGATCCATGTGGAGCTATGATAGATGTGGATCCAACAGAAATTTGCGAATTAAATGTACAAGACTGTTCAGAATCTGATTTTGAGACAGATGATGAAGACGAAGAAGAATTGGAAGACGAAGACGAAGATTAAAATTTTTGTGACAAAATACTAATGATGTGTAATTATTATTGCGACAAGAGTTATTTTGGTTGTCATAATTATTATTATTGTTCTTGTTATTATTGATATTGTTATTAACATTATTGTTGTTGTTATTACTGTTGTTGTCGCTTATTCTTCTTAATTTAATTGATTGTCGGAAAATTTGTCGCTAAATGACGACAAGTCAAATATTATTCGTGTGATGACATTTGCGATATTATATTTTCCAATGGATTTGGATCGTCGCTAAATTCGTTGCTCATTTTACGACAACAACTTATTCGTGGCTACTATTCATCGAATAATTATTGACGGATTTGCAAATTTACGGCAATTGTTCGAATCCGTTGCAAAATTTGCGATGGATTCGAAAATGTCCTTTATTTTTGGAATCCGAAATAAATCCGTCGAAATTTGCGACCGAAAAATATTGTCTGTCGCAAAATTGTGGATGGAAAAAAATACGTCGCAAATTTACGACGGAAAATAATTTCGTCCATCGCAAATTTGCGACGGACACAACAAAGTCCGTCGCAAATTTGCGATGCACTAACATTCCGTCGCAAATTTGTGACGGAAAATATTCCCGTCGCAAATTTGCAACAGACATAACAAAGTCCGTCGCAAATTTGCGACGGACGAACATAATGTCCGTCGCAAATTTGCCACGGACCAAAATAATGTCCGTCGCAAATTTGCGACAGATACAACAACCTCCGTCGCAAATTTGCGACGGACAAAAAAATGCCGTCGCAAATTTACGACGGCATACATAATGTCCGTCGCAAATTTACAATGGACATTATGTTGGTCCGTCGCAAATTTGGAACGGGAAAAATTCCGCTCAAATTTGCGACGGACTATTTCTTCCGTCGCAAATTTGTGACAGACACAACAAATTCCGTCGCAAATTTGCGACGGACCAAAACATGTCCATCACAAATTTGCGACGGACAAAAACAAGTCCGTCGCAAATTTGGGACGGGAAAAAAAAATTCCCTCCCAAATTTGTGATGGAAAAAAAGAATTTGAATTGGAGAAAAAGAATTTGCGACGGACCAAAACATGTCCGCCATAAATTTGCGACGGACCAAAACATGTCCGTCGCAAATTTGGGACGGAAAAAAATTCCCTCGCAAATTTGCGACGGAAAAAACAGTTCGTCGCAAATTTGCGACCGACGAAAAAGTCCGTCGCAAATTTGCGACCGATGAAAAAGTCCGTCGCAAATTTACGACCGACGAAAAAGTCCGTCGCAAATTTGCGACGGACTGTTTTTTCGGTCGCAAATTTGCGACGGACTCACCGGAAATTTGCGTCCGTGGCAAATTTGCGACGAACTACCCGGAAATTTGCGTCTGTTGCAAATTTGCGACGGACGAAACATCCGTCGCAAATTTGCAACGGGAAAAAAAATTCCCTACCAAATTTGCGACGGACGAAAAATGTCTGTCGCAATCTCTCTCTCCCGGCTGCACGCGCACGTGCCCCGGTCAGCTTTTCCTCTCTAACATTTTTTTGTTGTTTTTCGCCTCTTATTATTCTTCTTCGTCTTCTTCGTCTTCTTCGCCGAGTGTACTACCGTCGCCGTCGCCGCCATCCCCGTCGTCGTCTGCCCGCGCGTGGGGTTGCCTCTCGCCGCCTCCTCGCTCGCCCGCGCACCTCGCCGGCCCGCCTCGCAGCCGCCTGAAGCCGTCGTCGACCAGCCTCGCCGAGCTCGCCGTCGGCCCGCTTGCCGCATAGCCCAGCCGTCGCCGCCCGGCCTCGGCCCAGGCTCCCCGTCGCCGCCCGGCTGACCACCCGGCCTCGCCGAGCTCCCGTCGGCTGCCCGGCAGGCTGCCCAGCCTCGCCGAGCTCATTGTCCCGCCAGTAGCCGCCAGGCCCCGCCGAGCTCGCCGTCCCCGCCCGGCCGCCGCCCGGTCCGTCGCCGAGCCCGGCCGCCCGGCCTCGCCGAGGCTCGCCGTCGCCCGCCCGGCCGCCTCCCGAGGCCGTCGTCGCCGCCCGGCTCGCCGCCGTCTAGCCACCGCCGCCCGGCTCGCCGTCCTCGAGGCCGTCGCCGCCCGGCTCGCCGTCCTCGAGGCCATCGCCGCCCGGCTCGCTTTGTCTAGCCGCCGCCGCCCGGCCGCGCCCGGCTACCACCGCCCAGCCAGCCCAACTGCCGTCGCCGCCGTCGCCGCCATCCGGCTCGCCGCCAGTCCGGCCGCCGCCGTCGCCGCCACCCAGCCGCCGCCCAGCCGCCGCCCGTGCCGAGCCCGCCACTATTAACCGTCGCAAAATCTAATTATTGTTGGATTTTTCTTGGCCTTGAACCAAGTAAGCAACTCTCTAAATGCTACCTATTATAATGAGTATTAATCGGACTTGTTTAGGGATTGTTTAGTGTCTGATTGATTGGCTAAGTTAGGAGTCGATTTGAGGATTGCATGTGGCTTTGATCGATATTTGACCGGTTAATTTGTTCATTATATTGCCGATTAACAGTTTAATGATCATCGGGTGATTGATTAAGCATTTATTTAGAAAATGCATTAAAATTGAACAATTCTAGAAAAATTTCGAAAAATTTCGTGAAAATTTAAAAAGTCATATTTCGGGAAAATATTAAATTTGGTGAATTTTTTTTTAAATTAGAAAAACCAAAATTTCAAAATATCACAAAATGGCAAAAAATAACTATAGCCACCCACTTTGAGTGAAATTTAATTTTTTTTAGGTGCCCGAAAAAAGAATAATAATAAAAAATTCAAAATTTTCAAAATATTATAAAATGGCTTAAAATACTTGTGGCCAACCATTTTGAGAGAAATTGTAAATTTTTAGGTGCACGAAAAATGTAAAAATAATAATAAAATAAAAAATTTCAAAACTTCACAGAATGGCTTAGAATACATGTGCATCGACTTTGAGTGAAAAATAATTTTTTTTAGGTGGCCAAAAAAAATTAAATATGTAAAAAATTTGAAAACTTCTCAGAATTGCTTATAATACCTGTGGCCACCCACTTTGAGTGAAATTTTAATTTTTTTACGTGGCCAAAAAAATTAAAAATTACAAAAAAATATATTTCAAAACTTTACAGAATAGCTTAGAATACCCGTGGCCACCCACTTTTAATGACATTTAAATTTTTTTAGGTGCCCAAAAAATTGCAAAAATAATAAAATTAATTTTATTACAAAACTTCACGGAATGGCTTAAAATACTTGTGGTCAGCCACTTTGAGTGAAATTTAAATTTTTGTAGGTGCCCAAAAAAAATATAAAAAATTAAAAATTTGAAAACATCACAGAATGGCTTATAATACATGTGGCCACCCACTTTTAGTGAAATTTACATTTTTTTAGATGCCCAAAAAAATTAAAAAATAATAAAAGCCACAAAATTTCAAAACTTTACATAATGGCTTAGAATACCTGTGGCCACCCACTTTGAGTGAAATTTAAATTTTTTTAGATGCCCAAAAAATTAAAGGCTTATAATGCCTGTAGCCAGCCACTTTAATTGATGATCGTGTGGCCGAGAACGAAGATCATGTGGCTGAAATTGATGTTTCATGGTTGTTCTTGTACTTGATGAATTATCGTGTGGTTTGAAAGTGGATCGTGTGGTTAATTATGGCTAATGTCGGCTTAGCATGGCATATCGTGCTCATATATTGATGTTTGATATCAAAATGAGTGCGATTCATAGTATATTTGTTCGTAGGAAATTGCACGTCATAAACACTCGGCATTGGCTAATTAAGAGGGAACATTTTCTGCAGCCTATCAAAATGGTAAGCTTCGTCATGTACCTCATTATGTCTCCGTAATACGTGTTCATATTTTTTTACATATTTATCTAACCTTCCTACTTGTCAGTTTAAACGTGGAGGTCACGTGCATAGAAGACCAGCCTCTTCAACGTCCTCATCCCCCGCCCTTTCCTCGTCTCCTGTTCTTTCATCTAACCCGCAACCACGATATGTTGATGGACAATATGGACACGTTGGTCCTTCCTCCAACGCTCAAGAACATGTTATGGGACTTGGCCACATGCCAACTCAATCTCCTCCAGTTCAATCACCTTTGGCTCCCTTTCCTTCTGTTCCACCTTATTATTCAGCGCAATATTCGCATAATGATGGAAACGAAGGTCAAGAAGATAACCGAATCCTGATATGCCCATTTGGAGATTCGTAAGTACTTCAAAATTTTTTTAGTATATGTAATATTTATGGCTTTCGATATGGATGTCAACTGAATTGTCGATGTTGCACAATATCCGTATGTTTGCAGATTCACGGATGCTACGTTTGTTGTAAGGGAACTGAATAAAATAATAAAAAACTATTGGATGGGGGAGTATGTTAATTACAGAAGTGTTCCACAAGAGGTGAAAGATTTGTGGTGGAATGAGTTCAAGGTAAGTTTTAAATATTCTATTTTCTTACCAACTAAGTTCGGTGTAGTATATTGATGGTCAAGAATGATGTAAAGGGACCAGAACAGCTCTTTAGTTTTCGGTACTAAAGGGGAAAGAATATTTTCCCCGAGATGAACTTAACAAAGTCTATCGCCGAATTGTCTGGTGCATGGTAATGGATATGTGACCATCATAATAACTTTCAGTTTTGCTTGTATTGATTGCAGCGGAAGTTCAGGTGGGATGACCAGCTCGAGAATGAAGTGAGAAGAATTTTTCAGAAGAAAGTCAGTGATCACATACGAAATGTGATGAATAGAGCGAAGAGTAGGAGAGTGAAGCCGGCTTTTATTACAGCTGACAATTGGGCGGAAATTAACAGAATTTGGGAAACTGAGAAGAGTCAGCAAATCAGTGAGCAGAATAAAAAGAATCGATCTTCTAGTTCTAGTGAAGGGTCTGCCACATATGCTGGGGGCTGTATCAACATTGGGGAGCATCGCAAACGACTGGTAAGTCTGTTAAACAAGTTATAAGTTAATTTAATTCAATTACTCATGTTTACATTTTGTAGGCACAAGAATTGGGGACGGAACCGACATTTGCAGCTACATTTGAATGCACATTTCAAAAGAAAGATAAGACATGGATTGGCGATCGAGCAAAAGCTATTAAGGTATGTAAGGTTATACTTTGGGCTTTATGGAAACTAGAATGAAAACCGTGAATGCTTTTAATATTTATGGTAGAGATATATATGAAGTTATTTTATTTTCATCTATATTGTTAATGTAGAAAAAATATAATGAACTTTTAATGGGCAATGCTAGTGGTAGTGATGGTTCTGCAAGTGCGTCTGAGCCATCAGCTGACAGTATGGCATTATGGGTGGAGGCAACGGGTGGGGTGAAAAAAGGAAAAATATTTGGGATGGGATCCTTGTCAAGGATGTTCATGCCGAATCAAGCTGGAACTTCATCATCCAATGCGACTGGTCGAAGGAGGACACGACATGACGAGCAATTGACCCAAGAAGTGAACCACCTGAAAAATATAATTGTAGAGAGGGACGAAGAAATAAATGACTTGAAACAGCAAATGCAAATCGTTATGCAACACCTCAACATCAATCGCGGTCAGGTTCCTCCTGTACCTCCTGCCAATCCAATAGGTGATGAGCACAATGATGAGCGACACAATGATGCTGACATTGATGATGATGCTGATGATTTTCTCGGTCCTTTTTAGTTGAAATTGCCAAAATCGGGGGTAAGCTTGCTTCACACTCTTTTATGACATAAGTGCAGTTTCACCCAATTTGTTCCTGCCCTATAATTACTTTTTGTGCACAACTTTCTCACAACTAGGTTCAAGGATCTAATTTTTCCTATGTGACAGAAATACGGTTTACAATGGTGAAAAAACTACGGTGGATGTCAAAGTTGACTCATACTCATATGTAAGAACATTGATGTTTGTCCTGAAACGTTTTTTTGTTAACCCTCTTACTTGTTTTTTTATACCTAGTTCCACATCCATGCATAAGCACTTCTTTTATATTCTGTACTGACTAAATATCTTTATTTATGTATCCACATTTCATCAGGTGTCCATAAAAGTGACTGCTTTTGGTGTCCTGCCGAGTATCACAGCTGTCCAATCTTGTGTCTGGTTTGTCGATTTTTCGTTTTCTAAGCATCTCTATGGTTGTCCCGCCTCCTATGAATGTTTTGAATGTATTATAAGATTGGATATCAAATATCATCGTGTCAGGCTTTGCAACTTGACATATATCATTATTTTTTGCGGACTAGCATCTTTCCTTCAGTTACATTTTTTAATTATATGGCTTTGTGTCTGGTTTGTTCGTTTTCTGTTTCTGAAGCGGAATCTACGGTTTTCTCGTGTCCTTTGACTGTTTTCAATGTATTATATGATGTTCATTAATGCGTAGCAATTGATATGGACAAGATTTGATGGTCGAAATGCTGTAAAATTTGCGACGAATATTTACATACGAATTTTGTGACCATTACAGTTCGTGGCTAATTTGCGACGAATAAGTAGCGACGAATCAAGTTCGTGCCTAATTTCCGTCCAATACATTTTGCGACGAATTTTGCCACGAATTTTGTAACGAATTATTTGCGACGTATTTTGCGACGAATTATTTGCGACGAATTTTGCGACGAATATTTTTTTCCGTCGCAAAAATTTGCGACGACCTAGTAGCGACGGAATTTTTTCCGTCGCTAAATTTGTCGTAAAATCGATTTGCGACGGATTTTTGCGATTTTTTCGTCGCAAAATCCGTCGCAAAGAACATGTTTTTTTGTAGTGTTATAAAAGTGATAATGACACAAATGGTCCACAAATGGTCCATAAACTTTGGCCCAATATGCGATGTGATCCCTGAACTTTAAATTTATTTAATGTGGTCCCTGAACCTTACTCCAATGTGCAATGTGGTCCTTAAACTTTTAATTTATTCAATATTGTCCCTGAACTTTTGTTATATATTCAGTTTAGTCCCTAAACTATACGAAAATGTTCAATGGTGTCCTTCCATTAATTTAAGTTCAAGGATAACATTGAATATTTTCGTATAGTTAGGGACTAAATTAAACATGTACCAAAAGTCCATAGACTACATTAAACAATTTTAATGTCGAGGGATCAAATTGTATATTGGGCTAAAGTTCATGAACTATATAGAACAAATTAAAAATTCAGGGGTCATATTGCATATTGAGCCAAAGTTCAGGGATTATTTGTGTTATTTTCCCTTTATACATAATAACAGGAGTGTTTATGTCATCACGCATTCTTTTCCTTTCTTTTCCTTTTATCATATTGTACTTTCTGCCGCGAAGTTGGGCTATTTCCTCGAACAAAAGGAGTCATCATTCATGGTCGGCATTAAAATCTCTCCTCTACAGATGCAGAATCATGTTCACATAATAAGGACAAAGGTTTATGTTGCCTGCTTATTCTCAAAGAATGAAGATTACCTGCTTGATCATAGATTAATACCTAGCTAATTCCATCTATCTAGCTACCCACCCGCCTCAACTCCCTAAGACTTGACCTTTGTTTCCATAATAAGTATGCTGCCTGTTGAATGGAAACCCTCGGTTAAAAGATGCTTGGACTTTCTACGTAAAGGTGAAATTCATATGATTCCGTCCAATCAAATGGGCAACATGAAATCTGACTTTCTCTCGATGTTAGGTAGGTTGCAGACGTGTGCTCGGACCTACTACGATACCTGTTGAATTGCACGTGTCGTCACACGCCATTCTGTCCTATCATGATAGGATGATCACCGAGACGGGAGGGGTAACGAGAGTGAAGAGATCCCGACTTACCTTCCCGCTCGCTAAAAACGAACTTTGAACTCGTATCCCCCGCGTGCGATCGAGTGTTTGGATCATTACTAATCTTGGGTTAGGTCTAACATGTGCCTGGTGGGTCATGGCTGTAGGCGTGTTTGGACATGGCTGTAGGTGTGTTTGGACATATTACGACACCAATCGAATTGCACGTGTTGCGCACCATCCCGTCCTATAAAGACAGGGTGATCACCGAGATGGGAGGAGTAACGGGAGGAGTAATGGGATGAGTGAAGAGAGCTCGACTTACCTTTCCTGCTCGCTAAAATCAATTTCAAACTCGTGTCGCCCGCAGGCAATTTTGTGTTTGAAACATTACTAATCTTGGGTTAGGTCTAACATGTGCCCAGGTGGGTCATGGTTGTAGGCGTGTTCGTACCTATTACGGCACCTATAGAATCGCACACGTCATGCGCCATTCCGTCCTATCACGACAGGGCAATCGTCGAGACAGGAGGGGTTAACGAGCGAAGAGATCTCGACTTACCTTTCCCACTCGCTAAAACCGAATTTCGAACTGGTATCCCCGCGTGCAACCTGGTGTTGGAATAGTTACTAATCTTGGATTAGGTCTAACATGTGCCCTGGTGGGTCATTGGTTCTTGTAAATTTTATTCATAAGCAAGAAGAGATCAGACCCCAGACCCGGGCAACTGCTTGAAAAATGAACCTTTGAATCAGCTTAAAACCGCAGTTGTTGTTGAACTTGACGGCTGAAGCTGAAGCTAAAGGCAAATGAAAAAGTGCATCTGAACGCGTCAAGCTATTGAGCTGAGTTAACCCGTGTTCTTCAGTCAACATATTCAACAGCCATGACCAGTTCTCTTCCCATTCGTGTCGCTTGCTTCAGCATATATAAGTACAACCAATATGAACCTCCAAACTCCATAGCCAGAACCACTCCAATTCTCAGTCAATCGTCTCAAAAACGCTCGCACAAGGCTGATCACCTCCGCCGATGGCCGCTTTACAAGCTTCCTCTCTCTTGATCCCCTCTTCATCCTCCTCGGCTCGTTCTTCGAAGAGAACGGTCTCGGCTTCGATCCATGTCCCGAGGATCCCTAAACTCCGCCTCTCTCATCCGAGCTCGGCGATGACGCAAAAACTGGTCGACGAATTCAGCAACAGGAGCGGTTACACCATCACGGAACCCTTGCAAATGGACGTCGTGGAGAAAGTTAGGCTTTCCGAGCCACGCCGTTCGCCTAGCCAATCGCCTACTGGTTCTGTTGAGACGAGTACGAAGCTCTACGCGATCCTGGAGGCTGTCGAGGATAGGGTGGAGATGCACGATAACATCGGCAAGCAGCGGGACAACTGGAACAAGCTCCTGCTGAACTCGGTCAACATGATGACCCTCACCGCCACCACCGCGGCGGCCATCTCAGCTGCCATGCCAGCACCATCGCTAAGAGCGTGCTCCACTCTCTTATTTACTGCCGCCACCGGAATGTCGCTCGTGATGAGCAAAATCCAGCCCTCGCAGCTGGCCGAAGAGCAGCGCAACGCCTCGAGGTTGTTCAAGCAACTTCAGAGCGAGATCAAATCTATGCTAGCACTCCAGTCTCCGACGGAGTCAGACGTGAAGGAGATGATGGAGAAGGTGCTGGCGCTCGATAGAGCTTATCCACTGGCTCTGCTTGGAAAGATGATCGAGAAGTTCCCCGTGAAATTTGAGCCCGCCGTGTGGTGGCCTAGAGTTTCCAACAACCGCCGCCAATCGCGAGGGCGAAAAACCTTCATGAACACGGAGCAAAACGGATGGAGCGAGGAGCTGGAAGTGGAGATGAGAGCAATCATCCAAGTCCTCAAGAGCAAAGACAAGAAAGACTACTTGAGGCTCGGAAACTTGGTGCTAAAACTGAATAAGATGTTGGCGGTTTTGGGTCCTTTACTCGCCGGCATCGCCGCAGCCAGCTCGGTCTTCGGCGGGTCGACGGCCATGATGGTGGCCGCCAGCGCTGGTGCAATGGCGGCAATCGTCAACGGCTTCGAGCACGGGGGACAAGTCGGCATGGTCGTGGAGATGTACAGAAACTGCACCGGGTTCTTCGCGCTCATGGAAGAGACGATCGAAGCGACGCTCGAAGAGCGAGACTACGACAGGCGAGAGAACGGAGAGATGTTCGAGATGAAGGTGGCGATGAAGCTGGGGCGGAGCTTGTCGCAGCTCCGAGACCTGGCAAGAAAATCAATGACTTCTTGCTTAGAGGGCATCGAGGTGGAGGAATTCGGAAGCAAGCTTTTCTGAAACTCTTTTTGAACAAGATAGTAGCTGGTACATAATGTACATGTACAAGTTACGCTCATTAACATGATTCTTTCATTCCTTGATTCTTGGCACATATTTGGTGCACATTGATGTAACAAAGAAAAAGGAGCATAAAAATGCTCATCTTGGTTTAACTTTGTTTTAACTAAATTAAAGCTTGTTCATTCGATTTCCATGGGAATCACCTTTGGAGACATATTAACTTCGCTACTTGAACATATACGATAATTCAACCCCGCGAAAATTCTACTATATTGTTATGAAAAAAAAAAAGACAGCTTTCTCGGTATCGATAAATGTTTGAAAGAGTTGGTAAGTATTAGAAGATGACCGTTATTAAGACACTCCTTTTCGTGTACCCTCGATGAATTACCGGTATACTACCATCGACTACGGAAATTAGGAAAAAAGATGAACTTCTAGAAGGCCTTAAAGAAGACCAACATCATCGAAAATTTGGAGGGGGAGAGGATCCCTAGGTCTTAACAGACCGTAATTTCTTGTGATTTTCGTAACTTCTATACAAACTCTCTTGAAAAAGGGATTCTTTGTTCTTAACGGGCCGTAATTTCTTGTAACTTTTCATACCTTTTATGCAAAAGGTCATGGCACACAAAAATTTAAAGACTTTACGATCAAACGGGCAAATTTCGCTCTCTCGTTATCCCACGGTCATTGAGAGATCCAGGATCCGTTCCCCAAAAATCCTTGAAAAAACAGCCGCGTGGTGGGAAGGTATACGTCCATATGGTCAAAGAGTCATGCCAAAAATGTGAACTTCAAGAAGGCAACAAGCAGTGAACCGTTGAATCCTTTTTGGAGATGGAGAGATCCAAGAAAGATTCACCAAGCGGGAACGCGAAAACGACGACGCTCCCAGTCAGAAATGACAAGCTACGCGTATGTTTTTTCCTTTCCTTTTCTTTTTCCTGGCTGTTCAAATATTTAAGATTGTGTGGCACGAAAATATAGGCCTTAAATTGCAATTTCATTTGGTCCTAAGCCACTTGGCCCTCGGTTTTGTTTATTTTTAGGTGACTTTGTTATGTAATCTTTCGCAGTGCGGCCCCTTACCCACAAAGATTACGTACTTATTTTCTGACAAATTGGGTACAAATTCGTACTTTGTACTGTTGATTGTTTAGACTTCTATGACTAGGTTAATCTAGGGGAGATGCTTTTCATTAGGTTACAGCTGTTCGAGCGTAATTACCACGATGTCGATTTTGTATAGTAAAGAAGGTCTCGTGATTAAAACATAAGAGCTAATCTACATAATATATGTAATAGTTCATGGGGAAAAAAAGTCACTAAGAACATATATTCTCTAGTGGTTTGCTTGAGCTCGAGCTCAAACGAAGTAGTGAATCGAGCATTTAAAAAGCACGCGCCTCAACGATAACGTTTGATAGAAAAGACTGAAGTTGTTAAAGCATTTTACGTCACTTGTTTACGAGATTTATATTTCATTACATACATCTGGTTGGCTGAACCTTTGGATAGACATGGCCACGGTTTAGGAACCGCCGGTTCCGGTTCGTGGCCATGTATGAACCGGAACCGGCGGTTTCGAGCCGGTTCCGGTTCCGGCCGGTTCCAGTTCCGGTTCGTAATTTAAAAATTAATAAAATAAATTATAAAATAAAAATTGCAGGCCTGGGTCCTCCGTCGGTCGTCGCTCGGGCTTCGCGGCCTTGGCCACGGTGGCGGAGGCGAGGTTCAAGGCAGCGAGGAGATAAAGCTGGAGACGGGGGCGGAGGCGGCGGCGAGGGGGAGAAGGAGGGGGCCGAGAGGGGGACGGAGACAGGGACGGGGAGGAGGAGCAGGGGGTCCTCCTCCTCCGGGGGCTGGGCAGGGTCGGGAGGAGGGGAGGGGGAGGGGGCGTCGGCAGTTACGGCCATGGGCGGCGGCGGCGGGGGTCAGATCTGGGGAGACAGGGGGCGGGCGGAGGAGAAAAGGGGAGGAGGCGCAAGGTAGCGAAGGGGGAGGAGGAGGGGGCGTCGGCGTCGGCGGTTGCGGCCATGGGCGGGGGTGATGGCAGCGGCAGCGGCGGGGGTCAGCTCTGGGAACACGGGGGACGAGCGGAGGAGAAAAGGGGAGGATCGGAGGAGGCGCAGGGGAGAGAGGGGAAGGAGGGATTTGGAGGAGGAAGACTGGAGGAGGTAGGCATGGGTGGAGGTGGGAACGTGGGGCTGCAGCAGCAGCAGTTTTTTTTTTTTGTGGAATCGGAACTGGACTCGTAGGCCACGGGCTGGTTCCAGTTCCGAACCGCGAACCCGGTCAACGGGCCGATTCCGAATTTGACCCGGGCTGGTTCCGTGCCAAAACTGGTCCGTGGCCATGTCTACCTCTGGATTCGACATTCTAGCGCGTGAAAATGTGGCGTTAAAGTATCGCACGTCGTTTATGTCCAGGGTACACACGTGGTCTGACCTTCACTTGCTATCTTAAAACACTCTAATCAAGGACTACACAAAGGACCACGAGATGCTCAAGTTGCTGCCCGATGGGGGGACACGACAAGGCAAAAGTCAATGCCCAAAAGCAAAGGGCAAAGCGAGTCTGCATGTGACAGTGAGGTGAGGTCGACACGCCGCTTTCGGATGGAGACCGCCTTTGCATTAGAAGACATTCAAGAATTCAACCATTGGATTGCGTGCCCATCTTGAAAAAAAGTATATTGTATTAAGCTAAGGTCAAAGCATATATCCATTTCAATAATTAAAAGGGAAATAGTGATTTTGATACTTGGATCATATTTCTTTCTCTGCCACAAAATGTACATGAAATATGCACCAAGAATTAAAGAAGGAAAGTATCACGTTTGATGAGCCTCATTGTACGTGTATTATATGTACACTGCATATCTTTGTTCAAAGGAGTTCAGAAAAGCTTGCTTCCAAACTCATCCACCTCAGTCCCTTCTATGCAAGAAGCTATTGATTTTCTTGCTAAGTCTCGGAGCTGCGACAAGCTCCGGCCCAGCTTCATCGCCACCTTCATCTCGAACATCTCTCCGTTCTCTCTCTTGCTGTAGTCTCGCTCTTCGAGCATTGCTTCGATCGTCTCTTCCATTAGCCCGAAGAACCCCGTGCAGTTTCTGTACATCTCCACGACCATGCCGACTTGACCTCCATGCTCAAAGCCGTTGATGATCGCTGCCATCGCACCCGTGATGGCCGCCACCGTCGTGGCCGTCGAGCCACCGAAGGCCGAGCCAGCCGCGGCCATGCTGGTTAGCAAAGGAGCTGAAACCGCCAATATCTTGTTCAATTTTAGCGCCAGATTCCCAAGCATCAAGTAGTCTTGCTTGTCTTTGTTCTTGAGGACTTGGACGATCGCTCTCATCTCAACTTCTAGGTCCTTGCTCCATCCATTTTGCTCGGTGTTCGCAATGATTTTCCGTCCTCGGGATTGGCGGCGGTTGTTGGAAACCTTAGGCCACCATGTGGCAGACTCAAATTTTGCGGGAAACTTCTCGAGCATCGCTCCGAGCAGAGGCAGCGGATAAGCCCTATCAAGGGCCAGAACCTTTGCCATCGTCTCCTTTACGTCTGACTCAGACGGAGATTGGAGCGCAAGAATCGACTTGATCTCGCTCTGGAGCTGCTTGAACAACCTCGAAGCATTGCGTTGCTCTTCGGCCAGCTGCGAGGGCTGGATTTTGCTCATCACGAGTGACATCCCAGTGGCCGCAGTAAACAAGAGAGCCGAGCATGCTCTCAGCGACGGAGCCGGCGCAGCCGCAGCCATGGCCACCATGGTTGTGGCAGTGAGAGTCATCATGTTGACCGAGTTCAACAGGAGCTTGTTCCAGTTGTCTCGCTGCTCACCGATGTTATCGTGCATCTCCACTCTATCTTCGACGGCCTCCAAGATTGCATAGAGCTTTGCGGTCTTATCGATAGAAGAATTGGGCGATAGGCGCGGCTCCAAAACCCTATCTTTCCGGGCGACGTCCATCCGTAGCGGCTCCGCGAAGGGGTAACCATTCCTGGTTCTCAATTCCTCGACTAGCTTCCTCGTGATCACAGCGCTCGGATCAGCAAGGCTGAGCTTTGAGGGCTTCGGGACATGGATCGAAGCGGCGATCGTTCTCTTCGAAGAACAACCCAAAGAGGAAGAAGAAGAAGAAACTAAGAGAGAGGAAGCTTGCAAAGCAGCCATTAATGAAGGTGACAAGTCTTGTGTTGCTGTTAATCTTTTGTGTGTGTGGTTCAAGGGTGTGAATTTGATGGTTCTTGAGAGGATTGAAAGAGAATTGGAGTGGGTTTGGTTATGGAGGTCGGAGGTTCATTTGGGTTGTACTTATATGCTGAAGCAAGCGATGCAAACGGGAAGAGAAGAGGTCGTAGCTGTTGAAAATGTTGACTGACGAACACGGGTTGACTCGGCCCACGAGGCTGACCTTTTCTATTCTTTTGTTTGATTTTGTACACTTCAAACATGAAACGCTACGTAAATATTTTTTGCATCACCCCATACATACGTGACTTATGAAATAGAATCACGATTAATTGTAGTAATAAGTTATAACATATGTTCTCATCATAATATTAATTGGTACGTTAATGAATTATGACGCATTGCAAGTATACATCTAAACAAGCGAGTCATATATAACTTTTGGAATGACAATTTGTCACATTATTTAATATAGTAATTTCGAGAATCGGTGTCGGTGTATCTTTTCCTTTTGGGTAATACCTATGATAGATCACTTTTGCATAAATAAACGGGGTTGTAGCATTACATGGACAATATATAGGATCCGGATGACTATATTCTTTCATTAAAAAAGCGTTATCATATGCTCAGATTTCACGATATAATTATTAATATAGTTTTGATTTGAGTAAATCTTGAAATTAATTTAGTCAAATAGAATGAACTTATGAAATCATTTACTATTACCACATGCCGCCCTCGGCTCGCGAACCTTTGCCTCTTTTGTCAACTTTGCTAGCCCAAATAGTTAGACCTCTCAATCCTTTCCCACTTATAATTCACATACATTATTTTTTAGTGATTTTTTCAGAAATATAAATCAAATATTCGTATTTAATGGGGAACCCAATTCGAATTACGTATGATATTGCTCTATAACAAATTAACCATTCATATTTATTGCGGACCCAATTCGAATAACGTATTGCTCTTGCTAGACTATAGACATATCACTTTGACCATTTCTTGAAATGAAGTTTTCTCCGATTCACTGAGTATCGGGTTTTGGTCGGGTCGGGTCGGTTTCCAATTTTGCATTGGTCAGTTTTGCCTTGAGTTCATTATTTTTCCGATCTAGTCAACTTAAATTTAGGGCATTTGACTTATTGATTTTTCCTTCAAATTGGCTATGATGTGTGAGTTAGTCAATTTCATGCAGGGTGAACTTTGGTCCGCTTTGCTTGAAAATGTCAAGACAAAAGGGTGGTTAAAAAGCATAGTCAGATTTTAATTATATTTCTTGTTAATCTTATTCATTAAAAAACGCAACGCATACTCTTATGAAGACAATCTATCTTAAACAAGTAAACCTTCAAGCCATAAAAACAAGTGATGTCATAAATGTAATGGTTACTTAAAGACCCACCGTGATATTATGGCATCCGTCCGTAGATATGGCTAAAATATGAAAAATTAGAAATGAAATTGAGACTAAACAATTCGAGCGTTTTAAGGAACACACGTATAGAAGACAGAACCATCTTTAGCTACAAAATTTGAAACATATTAGAATATCCATCCCAAAAGTTTAATCCGATAGGGTTAAAAACATGAAATGTAAAAGAGAAAAATCAGAGAAGAAGACATGTATATTTTTACGTGAAAAACCTTTTTAGAATCAGAAAGAGAAAAGCCATGGTGCTGCATTAAATATCCCACATCAATTGTCCATGGATTTGTATGCTTTTCATGTACATATGATTTTGCTCCACCTATCAATTTAAACTTTTGAGTGAGCATTTAAATACTACGAAGTATGCTCAAATTGCTGCTCCAGGATGGAACAAAGAACAAGTCAACGCCCAATAACAAAGGGCAAAGGGAAACTGCATTCGTAAGAAAGGTCAACTCTTTCAGAAAATTCAAAGCCGCTCTCGCATAGAGACCCTTTTTTGCGGTAGGAGACATTTAGGAATTCAACCATTTGATTGCGTCCACATCGTGAAAAAGGTATGACGCATTGCCCTTCGTTTTTCTTTACACATCTAACGTTCATAAAAAATTAAAACCATGGCCTTATGAAATTGCTTAATCGTTTAGTAAAATTATAAAATACCTAAATTAGATAAGATATCGAATGTTTATATGGATCGAAACCAGACTCGGAGAACATATTACTTTAGAATTTAATCAAGATTTGAGAATCTATGCACATAGAATCATATGACCCAATCAATATCGTGATAGTATCTTAATACCATATTTTACAAACGACTTTTTCCCCACTGGCAACTTTATCATTAAGTTCATATGGTAAGAATTAAAACACTTTATTTTTCACATTTATATATAATAGTGATGGACTCATTTTGTCTTAGAAAATGCCTTTAGTACAAAACATTTTGCTACCATATTATATAATAAAAGCATTGTCCGTTTGACAATTATTTACATAGGAAAACTAAAAAAATGAAAATACCAACAGGCTAATTAATTAATGGAATGAAATGTGGTTGTCAAAATCAGACCCGCTTATCAATTAATGCTTTTAATTTGTTCTTTTGTGGAATTAATTGTTACAAAGAATTAAAGAATGAAAAAATCATGTTTGATGAGTCTCATTGTACATGCATCATCTAGACACTGTATATCTTTGTTCAAAGGAGTTCAGAAAAGCTTGCTTCCAAACTCATCCACCTCGGTCCCTTCTATACAAGAAGCCATTGATTTTCGTGCTAAATCTCGGAGCTGCGACAAGCTCCGCCCTAGCTTCATGGCCACCTTCATCTCGAACAGCTCTCCATTCTCTCTCTTGCTGTAGTCTTGCTCTTCGAGCATCGCTTCGATCGTCTCTTCCATAAGATCGAAGAACCCAGCGCAATTTCTGTACATCTCCACGACCATGCCGACTTGACCTCCATGCTCGAATCCGTTGATGATCGCCGCCATCACACCGGCGATGGCTGCCACCATTGTGGCTGTTGAGCCACCGAAGGCCGAGCTAGCTGCGGCAATGCCTGTTAGCAAAGGAGCTGAAACTGCCATTATCTTATTCACTTTTAGAGCCAAATTCCCGAGCCTCAAGTAGTCTTGCTTGTCTTTGCTCTTGAGGACTTGGACGATCGCTCTCATCTCCACTTCTAGGTCCTCGCTCCATCCATTTCGCTCGGTGTTCGCAACGGTTTTCCACCCTCGAGATTGGCGGCGGTTGTTGGAAACCCTAGGCCACCATGCGGCGGGCTCGAATTTCGCGGGGAACTTCTCAAGCATCGCTCCGAGCAGAGGCAGCGGATAAGCCCTATCAAGGGCCAGCACCTTCGCCATCATCTCCTTCACGTCTGACGCAGATGGAGATTGGAGTGCAAGCATCGACTTGATCTCGCTCTGGAGCTGCTTGAACAACCTTGAGGCGTTGCGTTGCTCTTCGGCTAGCTGTGAGGGCTGGATTTTGCTCATCACGAGCGACATCCCAGTGGCTGCGGTAAACAAGAGAGCCGAGCATGCTCTCAGCGATGGAGCCGGCGCAGCCGCAGCCATGGCCGCCATGGTTGTGGCAGTGAGAGTCATCATGTTGACCGAGTTCAACAGGAGCTTGTTCCAGTTGTCTCGCTGCTCGCCGATGTTATTGTGCATCTCCACTCTGTCTTCGACAGCCTCCAAGATTGCATAGAGCTTCGTGATCGTTTCGATGGAAGGAGTAGGTGATAGGCGCGGCTCCAAAGCCCTATCTTTCTGGGCGACGTCCATTTGTAATGGCTCCGCAAAGGCGTAACCATTCCTGGTTCTCAATTCCTCGACTAGCTTCTTCGTGATCATCAAGCTTGGATCAGCGAGCCGGAGTCTCGAGGGCTTCGGGGCTTGGATCAATGCGATGATCGTTCCCTTTGAAGAACAACCCAAAGAGGAAGAAGAAGAAGAAGAAACTAAGAGAGAGGAAGCTTGTAAAGCGGCCATTGATGAAGGTGACAAGCCTTGTGTTGCTGTTAATCTTTTGTTTGTGTTTCAAGGGTGTGAATGTGATGATTTTGAGAGGATTGCTTGTTTGAGGATTGAAGTGGTTTTGGTTAAGGAGGTTGGGGTTCGTATTTATATGTGAGAAGTACGCGGAGGCGATGTAAAAGGAAGAGGTCGTGATTGTTGAAAATTCGACAGTAGAACACAAGGTGTTGACTCTGCCCCTGGGGTCTGACCTTTTCTATTATTTGATTTTGTACAAGTCAAACATCCAATTGAAGAGGTCGTAAATTTTGTTAATCACTTCCTAATACATGAATGGAACATTTAAACAAGCAGAGTAATATAATAATTCTGAAAATCAGTATCAGTATATTTTTTAGTTTTGGGTAATACTTACGTCACTTATTTTTTCGCTAGAATTGTGAAAGATTGCTTTCGCATAAATAGAATTTGTCCTACTCGATGAAATGAACACGGATGACTATATTCTTTGATAAATAAAACTGTTATCATATGTTCAAATTTCATGATATTACCATTATTCTAGTTCTGATTAGTGTAAATCTTAAAATTAATTTGGTCAAATAGAATGGATTTAGAAAAGCATTTACTATTACCGCATGCGACATGCGCCACCGTCCCGTGAGGTTATGCCTCTTTTATCAATTTGTATAGCCCCAATAGTTAGACCTCTCTACCCTTTCCCACTTACAGCTCTTTCTCACTCACTCACACACGTATATGGGGATTTATTTTATGGAAATAATTAGTTAATTATTCATATTTATTGGCGAACCCAATTCGAATTACATATGATATGCTCTTGTTATGAATGGGCCTTTTGATATTGCTGATATGACAAATTAATTGGCAAACTAGCTCTGACCATTTCTTGAAATGGAGTTTTCTGGAATTCACAGAGTATCGGGTCTCGGGTCGGGTCGATTTCCAATTTCACATTGATCAGTTTTGGATTGAGTTCATTATTTTTGCGATCCAGTCAACTTAATTTTTCGGGCGTTTGACTTTTTTATTTTTCCTTCGAATTGGCTATAATGTGTGGGCGAGTCAATTCGGTACAGGGTGAACTTTTGCCTGCTTTGCTTGAAAATGTCAAGTCCGAACGACAAAAGGGTGGATAAAAAGCATAGTTAGATATTAATTATATTTCTTGCTAATCTTAGCCGTTGAATAATGCGACACGTACTTTTTATGAAGACAATCTACTTTAAATAAGTAAACTTCGAAGTCATGAAAACGAGTAATGTCATAAATGTCATGGTTATTTAAAGAGCCACTGTAATGTTATCGCATTAGTATGTAAGTATGTTTAAGCAAGAAGTAGGCCTACCTTGACCGGCGTTTTTAAAATAATATAGAAGTTGCTCACAAACTTACATACAAAAGTGGAAAAACTACTTCAAGAATTATTGAATAATCATGAATTAATTCACTCGAGATATTATTCATTTTGGTCTGTTTCATACCAAATCTCACGGTTTTATCCTTTGCTGTACATGTGGGCACTTTCCCAAGATGTCACCTATCCTGATAATACTCTCATCTAAGCATGCTTAATATTGGAGTTTTAATGCTAAACGTTGTCATTATGTGCAAAAACGCCTCTTGTGAGTTCATTTCAGTTTCACGGATATATCCCAAGAACATTTCCCTATGTTCGTCTCCATGTTCGGTGCGCAAATCGGTTCATTTTTACTCCATTTAGCATTCTAGAAACCTACTAGGAGCCATTCATTGTCTGAGTTCTCTAGCCCCGGCGAACAGTCATTACCCTTGTTGGACTAGGTCATTATAGGTTCACCAACTTTTTCATGGTTTGTCCTCAAACCAAACACCTACGGAAGAAGGTCATGCTCTTGTGATACTACTAAATTAACTCACTTGAGGTATTGTCCATTTTAGCCCATCCCATACCAAACCTCACAATTTTGTCATTTAGTGTACAAGTTGGTACTTTCCCATGAGGTCGCTCGTTATGGTAGTACTCTCACCTAAGCACGCTTAACATTGGAGTTTTAATGCTTAACGTTGTTGCTACGTCAAAAAACCCATTTTGTGAGTTAAATTTCAATTTCACATATATATCTTAAGAACACTTTCTCCCTATTAGATGCACAATTCAGTTCGGTTCTATTCCCTTTGCCATCTTAGAAGCCTGCAAGGAATTGCTCCTTACCTTCTGTCCCGGTGAACACTGTTGAACTGGGTTATTATAGGCCCACTAGCTTCTGTGTGGTTTGTCCTCAAAGCACATACCTACTGGAGAAGGTCTCACTTTGATATCATATTTTGACACCCTAAGATTAATTCATTCGAGGTATTATCCTCTTTGGTCCATCCTATCTCGAGCTTCAGGTTTTGTCCTTTGGCGTATAGATGGACACTTTCCAAAAGGTCAGTCATCCTAGCAGTGCTCTCACTTGAGCATGCTTAACATTGAAGTTCTAATGCTAAATGTTGTTGTTATGTTAATTCCAGTTTTGCATGTACATATATATCCCAAAAATACTTTCTCCCACTTCATTGCGCAATTTGGTTCATTCCCACCTCATTCGACATCCTAAAAGTCTGCTAGGAGCCATTTCTTATCCGGCCCTTTGGCCTCTACAAACACTCTCCCCTTTGTCAGACTACGTCGTTACATACATTATTTCAAATGACACTATACGTATAGCTTTCAAGATCAAATTGTTCAGTATTGATCAAAGTCAAAACATCCTCTGCGACATAATGACATAAACCGGAAGAAAACTCGACTCTAATAGGTGAAGGAAGACCACATGTATATGAAGAGCAGATAAATCTCGTACACAAGCCATGTGTTCTCGCACGAAGCAGCCCCACTTTCACTTCTTTTTTGGCTTTTTGACTTTCTTTTTTTGTATTTACGTTTTATCTGGGCCCAACAAGAGAGGCGGACCCAACCAACAAGTTCATATTTTAAGAATTAAGACACATTATTTTTCACAATTATAGTGATGGACTCAATTTTTTTTATCATCACTATAATTGTGAAAAAAAAAATTGGACTCAAATTTAGCTACCGTGATATATAATAAAAGCATTGTCCATTTGACATTTTTTTACACAGGCTAATTAATTAATGGAATGAAATGTGGTTGTGAAAATCAGACCCGCTTATCAATTAATGCTTTTAATTTTTTCTTTTGTGGAATTAATTGTTACAAAGTATTAAAGAATGAAAAAATCATGTTTGATGAACCTCATTGTACATGTATCATCTATACACTGTATATCTTTGTTCAAAGGAGTTCAGAAAAGCTTGCTTCCAAACTCATCCACCTCGGTCCCTTCTACACAAGAAGCCATTGATTTTCGTGCTAAAACTCGGAGCTGCGACAAGCTCCGCCCTAGCTTCATGGCCACCTTCATCTCGAACAGTTCTCCATTCTCTCTCTTGCTGTAGTCTTGCTCTTCGAGCGTCGCTTCAATCGTCTCTTCCATAAGATCGAAGAACCCCGCGCAGTTTCTGTACATCTCCACGACCATGCCGACTTGACCTCCATGCTCGACTCCGTTGATGATCGCCGCCATCGCACCGGCGATGGCTGCCACCGTTGTGGCTGTTGAGCCACCGAAGGCCGAGCCAGCTGCGGCAATGCCTGTTAGCAAAGGAGCTGAAACTGCCATTATCTTATTCACTTTTAGAGCCAAATTCCCGAGCCTCAAGTAGTCTTGCTTGTCTTTGCTCTTGAGGACTTGGACGATCGCTCTCATCTCCACTTCTAGGTCCTCGCTCCATCCATTTCGCTCGGTGTTCGCAACGGTTTTCCACCCTCGAGATTGGTGGCAGTTGTTGGAAACCCTAGGCCACCATGCGGCGGGCTCGAATTTTGCGGGGAACTTCTCGAGCATTGCTCCGAGCAGAGGCAGCGGATAAGCCCTATCAAAGGCCAGCAGCTTCGCCATCATCTCCTTCACGTCTGACGCAGATGGAGATTGGAGTGCAAGTATCGCCTTGATCTCGCTCTGGAGCTGCTTGAACAACCTTGAGGCGTTGCGTTGCTCTTCGGCCAGCTGTGAGGGCTGGATTTTGCTCATCACGAGCGACATCCCAGTGGCCGCGGTAAACAAGAGAGCCGAGCATGCTCTCAGCGACGGAGCCGGCGCAGCCGCAGCCATGGCGGCCATGGTTGTGGCAGTGAGAGTCATCATGTTGACCGAGTTCAACAGGAGCTTGTTCCAGTTGTCTCGCTGCTCGCCCATGTTATTGTGCATCTCCACTCTATCTTCGACAGCCTCCAAGATTGCATAGAGCTTCGTGATAGTTTCGATAGAAGGAGTAGGCGATAGGCGCGACTCCAAAGCCCCATCTTTCTGGGCGACGTCCATTTGTAATGGCTCCGCGTAACCATTCCTGGTTCTCAATTCCTCGACTAGCTTCTTCGTGATCATCATGCTTGGATCTGCGAGCCGGAGTCTCGAGGGCTTCGGGACTTGGATCGATGCAGTGATCGTTCTCTTTGAAGAACAACCCGAAGAGGGAGAAGAAGAAGAAGAAACTAAGAGAGAGGAAGCTTGTAAAGCGGCCATTGATGAAGGTGACAAGTCTTGTGTTGCTGTTAATCTTTTGTGTGTGTTTCAAGGGTGTGAATGTGATGATTTTGAGAGGATTGCTTGTTTGAGGATTGAAGTGGTTTTGGTTAAGGAGGTTGGGGTTCGTATTTATATGTGAGAAGTACGCGTAGGCGATGTAAAAGGAAGAGGTCGTGGTTGGCATTGTTGAAAATTTGACTGTAGAACACAAGGTGTTGACTCAGCCCATAAGGCTGACCTTTTCTATTATTTGATTTTGTATATGTCAAACATCCAAATGCTACGTAAATTTTATTAATCACACCGTGCGCACATGAATGCGATATAATGTAAGTAAACATCTGAACAAACGAGTCATATTCCATTTTGAGAATGACATTTTGTCATATTATTTAATTTAATAATTCTGAAAATTAGTATCGTTATATCTTTTAGTTTTGGGTAATACTAATGGCACTTTTTTTTCCGCTAAAATTATGAATGATCGCTTTCGCATAAATAGAATGTGTCCTACTCGATGAAATGAACACAAATCACTATATTCTTTGATAAAAAAAAAAGTATTATCTTATGTTCAAATTTCATGATATTACCATTAATCTAGTTTTGATTAGGGTAAATCTTAAAATTAATTTGGTCAAATAGAATGGATTTAGAAAAGCATTTACTATTACCACATGCGACATGCGCCACCGTCCCGTGAGGTTATGCCTCTTTTGTCAATTTGGATAGCCCAAATACTTAGACCTCTCTACCCTTTCCCACTTATAACTTTAGGGATTTCTTTTATAGAAATAATTGATTAATTTTACATATTTTTTGACGATCCCATTTCGAATTACTTATGATATGCTCTTGTTATGAATGGCCTTTTGATATTGATATACTAGACTATATAGATTATTAGATATTGCTTATATGAAAAATTAATTGGCAAACTAGGTTTGACCATTTCTTGAAATGAAGTTTTCTCGGATTCACAGAGTATTGGGTTATGCGTCGGGTCGGGTTGGTTTCCAATTTCGAATTGGTCAGTTTTAGCTTGAGTTCATTATTTTTGCGATCCAGTCAACCTAATTTTTGGGCGTTTGACTCTTTGCTTTTTCTTTCGAATTGGCTATAATGTGTGGGCGAGTCAATTCGATGTAGGGTGAACTTTTGCCTGCTTTGCTTGTCAAGTCCGAACGACAAAAGGGTGGATAAAAAGCATAGTTAGACATTAATTATATTTCTTGCTAATCTTAGCCGTTGAATAATGCGACACGTACTTTTTATGAAGACAATCTACTTTAAATAAATAAACTTCGAAGTCATGAAAACGAGTAATGTCATAAATGTCATGGTTATTTGAAGAGCCACTGTAATGTTATTGCATTAGTATGAAGTATGTTTAAGCAAGAAGTAGGCCTACTTTGACCAGCGTTTTTAAAATAATATAAAAGTTGCTCACAAACTTACATTCAAAAGTGGAAAAACTACTTCAAGAATTATTGAAAAGTTTAAACTTTGACAATCCTGAATTAATTCACTCGAGATATTATTTATTTTGGTCTGTCTCATACCGAGTCTTACAGTTTTGTCCTTTGATGTACATATGGGCACTTTTCTAATAGGTCACCTATCCTAATAATGCTCTCATCTAAGCATGCTAATATTGGAGTTTTAATGCTAAACGTTGTCATTACGTAAAAAAATGCCTCTTGTGAGTTAATTCCAGTTTCATGGATATATCCCAAGAACACTTTCCCCACGTTAGTCCCCATATTCGGTGTGTAAATTAATTCATTTTTACTCCCTTTACCATTCTACAAACTTGCCAGGAGCCACTCATTGTCTGAGTTCTCTAGCCCTGGCGAACACTCCCCACCCTTGTTGGACCAGATCGTTATAGTTTCACAAGCTTCTTTGTGGTTCGTCCTCAAACCACACACATACGGGAGAAGGTCATGCTATAATATCGTATTGTGATACTACTAAATTAACTCACTTGAGGTATTATCCACTTTAACCTGTCCCATACCAAATCTCACAATTTTGTCCTTTGGCGTACAAGTTGGTACTTTCCCGAGAGGTCGTCCATCATGGTAGTGCTCTCGTCTAAGCATGCTTCACATTGGAGTTTTAACGCTTAACGTTGTTGTTAAGTCAAAAAACACTTTTTGTGAGTTGATTCCAATTTCACATGATATCTTAAGAACACTCTCTCCCTATTGGATGCACCATTCAGTTCAGTTTTACTCCCTTTTCCATCTTGGAAGTCTACAAGGAATTGCTCCTTGCCCTTCGATCCCAACGAACACTCCCTGTCCCTCGTCGGACTGGGTCGTTATAGGCCCACTAGCTTCTATGTGGTTTGTCCTCGAAGCACACACCGATCGTTGAAGTTACCACTTTAACACCATATTGTGACACCCTAAGATTAACTCATTTAAGTTATTGTCCTCTTTGGTCCATCCTATACCAAGTTTTAGGTTTTGTCATTTGGCATGTAGGTAAACACTTTCCAGAAGGTCACTCATCCTAGCAGTGCTCTCACTTGAGCATGCTTAACACTGAAATTTTAATACTAAACGTTGTTGTTATGTTAAAAAGCGTTTCTTATAAGTTAATTTCAGTTTTGCATATATACATATTGTCGCGACCGAACTCCCGAGCCCTTTTTAAACAACATGCAAAAAAAGGGGGGGCTCGCCTGGTACGTGCTAAGTCTAGGTTCGGGACTTAACTCGGGCTCTCCCAAGCCCATACCATATCGCGACTTAGGGTTTAAGTGTTTAACATGCAAGTGGTTTATATCAAGGAGTCGCCACTAATCGATTTGGGGTGGGCCGATTAGAAACCCAAATAGGGTGATGGGAGAATCACCCTATTCCTACGAACCAGTGATTAACTAAATTCGGGAACTTGGTTACACTAGTTGGATAACTAATGCCCTTTCGGTACCATTTTACCCTATTCATTTCTGAAAACATTTGTCAGGCAATTTGGATTGATTTTAGGACCTTTCTCCTAATATGTGAGGTGATCAAGCGAGTGCATAATCAGGAACGATCAGCAGTCAGGAACACAGCAATTCATGCAGCCTAAGGTTCTAACCCTAACTAAGTCAGATGACATTCAAAAACACAACATTCATGCAATTGTATTAAAAACATGCATAACAATACAACGGTAATAAAAACTAACATGCAAATACTACCGCGCAACCTTAGGTTTGTCTAATTTAAATAAGACAAAAACTTACAAAATAATATCACATTAGATTAAAACAACAACAATATATCACATAAAAAAAAAAAAATTCTTTTTTTTTTTTAAAAAAAAAAAATAAATAAATAAAAATAAAAAATAAAAATGAAATAAAAAAAAATAAAATAAAATACGAAATATTTTTTAAATAAAAAAAACAAATAAAAAAGAAGAAAGAAAAAGAAAGAAAAGAAAAAAAATTTTTTTTTTTTTTTTGAAATTTTTTTAAAAAATTTTTTTTTTAAAAAAAAAAAAGCGATAAAATAAAATAAAATAAAAATAAATAAAAAAAAAGGAATCCGGACCGGGTCGGAAGCCGGATCACGGATCCGACCGTCGTTGACCGGTCGGATCGGTGACGGTCTGTTGGACCAGACCCGGTCGTTGACCGGTCGGATCGGTGAAGCGGTCTTGGACCGACCCGGGTCAACGGATCCGACCCGGTCGTTGACCCGGGTCGGATCGATTGAACCGGGTCGGTCGGACCGACCCGGGTCAACAGATCCGACCCGGGGCGTTGACCGGGTCGGGTCAACTGAACCGGGTCAGGCCGAACCGGTGGGAGCAGCCCCCGTCGAAGCCAAAAACGGCCTCTCACCGGCCGACCCAGACCGGCGCCGCCCCCAAATCGGCCTCCTGGGAGTAAAACCAAGCCTCTCCACCCACCGGGGTCACCGTCCGACCGCCGTTCGCCGGCCGGCGACCAAAACAAAAACCGGTTTCATTGAGGACTTTTGTCGAACAGATGGTGTGCGCTTCCAAAAACAACAAATCCTGACCTGTTCCGGCGAACCGGAGGATTCAGGCGAATCAACCTACCTTCGGTGAGGACACACGGACGGCGGGGGATGACGGTATGGGCCGGGATTCGCGCGAAACGGCCGGCGCGAGTCCCGGCCATACCGAGCAGAAAAACAGAGCAAAACAGAGGCGGTTCGGGCCGGACTGAGAGCTCACCGTCGACGGCGCGTCTGGGGCTTTCCGGTTGATCGGGGGGCGACGGCGACGCGGCTGGGAACCTGCAAAAACCGACTTTCCCTTCTTTCTCTCTCAATTTTCTCTCTTTCTCTCTCAATTTTTTCTCTCTGTTTCTCTCTCAATTTTGCTAGGGGCTCTCTCTCTCCCTTTGGCTATTTATAGCCGGACGACGGTGCCCTGCGCTCAGTTACGTCGTAATGACGACAGTCGCACCGGCCTACTACGGCACGCGACTTTCGCGGCCATTTAGGCCGGTGCGGGCGGGATCGGTTCGGTGAGGCGAGAGCGGAACGAACGAGGAGGCGAGAGGAGGAGGAGATAAGGGAAGCCGGGACACGGGGAGGACGGGCGGCAATTAATGCCGGTCCGTCGGCGTGCTCTCTCGGCCTTCCTCACGGCCGGATAGCGACGGCGAGGAGCGGCGCGCCGCCGTGCGTCGGCGTGACGTCGCGAACAGGGAAGAACAGGGGCGCGAGAGCGACCGGCGAGGGGGAAGAAGAAAGGGCTGGGCCGGGCCAGGCCCAGCCGTGCGGGGGGGAAGAAAAAGAAAGAAAAAAAGAATGGGCCGGGGCCCAGGCGGGGGGAAGAAAAGGAAAAAGAAAAGGGCCGGGTCGGCCCAGCCCCGACCCGGCCCGAATTTTTTTTTTTTTTTTTTTTTTTTTTTTAATTTTTGTTTAAAATTTAAGAAAATATGCTCTAATAGGCCCTATTAATGCACATATGCCTAATGTCTATATGCAATGCATTTAAATAGAAATATTTTTTTGTTTTAGGAATTAAAGAAAATTAATTCCTAAATTTTGTGCAATTAATTTTGGGCAAATTAAAAATAGGTGTCAACAGCTGCCCCTCTTTGAAGGTGAGCTCGCAGAGATTGAGCTCGCAGAGGTTACGTTCAAAGATAAAATGACACCTAAATTTGGCCCATGCATGTTCAATGAATGTTATTTTTGGCGAGACCGGAGTCCCATTTTTATGATGCGATATAAGATGATGCATGCTAAAGCAAGTAAAAACATACCTGGGGCTACTTACCTTGCCGAAGGGTAGAGTAATTCCAGATAGTTGATATTGTGTGTCGAGGACCCGAACCTGTCTTCGGTCGCCTTGACGAAAAAAATGGTTTGTCTAGGACCCGAACCTGTCTTCGGTCGCCTTGACGAGAATTGCTTTTGTCTAGGACCCGAACCTTTCTTCGGTCGCCTTGACTGGGGGAAATCGCTTGTCTAGGACCCGAACCTATCTTCGGTCGCCTTGACTGGATTTCATTTGTCTCGGACCCGAATCTACCTTCGGTTGCCTCGACTGGGGAAATCGCTTACCTAGGACCCGAACCTTTCTTCGGTCGCCTTGACTGGATTTCATTTTGTCTCGTCCGGGACCCGAACCTTTCTTCGGTCGCCTTGACTGACTGGATTTTGCCTGTCTAGGACCCGAACCTTTCTTCGGTCGCCTTGACTGACTGGATTTTGTATGTCTAGGACCCGAACCTTTCTTCGGTCGCCTTGACTGACTGGATTTTGCTTTACCAAAGTACCTGCATCATAAGGGGTACCTGAAAAGACTTGATGGGAACAGAGGGAGTTATTCCTGTGCTCAGGAGGGTGAACAAAGGGGTCAATCCAATGTTCAGTTGGTGAACAACGGGGTCACTCTGATGTTCAGAGGGTGAACAACGGGGTCACTCCGATGTTCAGAGGGTGAACAACGGGGTCACTCCGATGTTCAAAGGGTACCATAACAATCGTAGGTACATGGATTTTTGGAATCAGGCATGGGTAAAATGTACTTACCTGGGCACGTTCCTGCCTCTTAAGGGCGTGTCTCCTGTCAGACAAATTTTTTTTGTGCAAAGACATACGTATTCATCGGAGAAATAGACAACTGAGGCTATTCTTGAATATCGTATGAAATATCTTGACCAGCTGGTCAAGATGCTTTTCTTTTTCAAAGAAACACCCTGTTTACCTTCTGGGTAGTTTGAAAAGAAATCGATGAAATACACGGGATTTCTTATCAGGAGGTTTGATGTATCATCTCTTGAATACCCGACCTTTTCGGGGCATCTCTTTTGTGATGATAATCAGGGCTTCTCCAGTGCCCGAATTTTCGTGTTCTATCACTGAGGATTAGAACTTTGAGCTGTCAAAGAGGGTTAGCACAAACATGCATGCATTCATCAAGGATAGACAAGCTAGGCTATCCCAGAATGTGTATTTGAAAGTTCATACATGATGATTTCGCCATGTTTGCATCACCAAACATCCACTGAGGGTCAATCAAGACAATATTCACTCGGGAGGTGGACTTCTCAAGATGCTGAACGAGGGATTCTCAGTTTCCACTCGCTCTCGTTGAAAAGGGTTATTTGTCCCGTCCATTAATGCGGGAACATCGAAAACACTCAATCTGACCGTTATCAGATCCGCAAGGGTCTGAGTTTTCTCGCAAGCGGTACGACGCCAATCTGAGAGGTCTTCTTCAGGGTCGTAATGCAGGCTTGGTCAATGGCTTAATGAAGGTGACTGTTCAAGTCAATGCCATGAAAGAAAATATTCTGCAATCATCTCCGGGTTTACAAGTCAAGAACCCTGCAAAACGAGATAGAAATAATCTTGCTCGCACTTCCTCGAGCGTTGTTTATAAACATTTGAAATTCCACGTTAATTCAAGTGTCCTAGTCAGAAGAGATTTCCTGAGGGACGTAACGTGGGCTCGGTTCACAGGTTGAGAAACGAAAGGATCGTTAGGCTCAAAAATGTGTGTAAGGGTGAGAGTTGGTGATCATCTTGGCATTGTCACCAGCCTTTTTCTCCACCGTCGGGACTCTTTTGGAAAACTCCCTGGGTAATCCCTTGTTTTAGCTTCTTTGACAACTTTTTCTTGAGAAGCTTCTGCGTCCAGCATTTTCCTGGATACCATTCTATCTCTGTGACAGATCTTTGTCAAGACAGAGTTCCTAAAGTAGGAATTTGTATCGAAGAAGAACTCGAGTTTAACCCTTTGGGGTCGTCTTTTCATCGTTTTTCTTCTTCTCCTTTTTCTTTTTCTTTGTTTTTTATTCATGGGCATTGGCCTTGCTTTTACCAGGCACTTGCTTTTTCATGCCCCTAGTTTTCAGCATTTTTTTTGCTGCTCTTTTGGTATTGTCGGGACTAGCCTAAACAAGTTTGAGCGAGAACAATGTTATTAGGCTCTTGGAGTCTTCATCTTGATTCGGTACTTTAGACCACGATGCTCAAGCTGTGGTGACTTTTGCCTTGCCCGGTGTAGGGGATGATCACCAAGCCCGGGTTGGTACGAAATGAAATCGCCGGCTCAATTGGGCTAGCAAGGGATATAAGTGTATGGGATAGAAGAAGAACTGCTCTTCGTCATCCTAGGGCACTCAAATTATCGTGAGAGTTCACCTGTAATAATAACACTCAAAGATTAATGCAAATGAGAGCAAGAAAATTTCTATTCATCTTTTCACCTTGTGTGAGCTGATGCAGCTGATGATCATAGAAAATTTTAGATATTACAAACTCCTCATCCTTCTTGTCTTGCTCATCACTGTTATCAATAAGATGTTGGCATTTTAGACAAGCTTTAGTTTGCTGCTTCTCTCTTGACAAAGCCCTCTTAGCCTCGACTGTTCAGCCGTCGATGGTGTGCTTGTCTTGGAGGACTCGTCGAGGACCGCCGGATCCGTAAGGACGACAAGGCCGAAACCACGGGAGTAGTGATCGAAAGGGAGGGGCTCGTCTTGCTCCCTCCGAATTTGAATTCTCCCTGTGATCTTGATTTACCTCAAGTGCCCAATGTGGGGTGGTTCTTGACAGGGGTGATTTAAAAAGAACCTCCAAGTGTATGGGCTCAAATGGTCAAGCAAAGGATTAATGGTAGTGTATGGGGCGAGAGAAATGAGCGCCTCTCGTCATTTTGGCTACCGTACCTTATGCGAGAAATCTCTTTACCTTGTAGAAGTGAAACCTTTTTGCTCATCTTGCAAGGGTTTGGTACTTGAGAATGTGTTTAGGCTAAGGATTGCCTCTCATCATCCTGAGACACCTCGTTCAATACATCGGAGCAGTTCGACACCATTCGTCGAATTGTCCAGATTTTCACAGGGAATTGGTGAATTAAACAGGTAAAATTACCATGCGAAATTCTTTCCAAAAGACATGCAATGCACTTGGGGGAAGGTTAAGCATTTATTTGCTTTAACATGTTTCCTCCTTCTTTTGATTCTTTCAACTCTTAAAGTTTTAAGGGAAAGAAAATACTTACCTACGCTGTAGCAGCGACGAGGTAAACCTGTAAAGCAATAAGAAAGACCGTGTCAATGAACGGCTCTTTGAGGGAATAGGAATTGGGAACGATACAACATTACCCTTCGTGATTCCCCTCATTTAAGATTAAATTGACAACTCCTTGAGTTTTCTCGGATGTTGATAATTCCCTTCTGACAAAAACAGGAGTTTATGTTAGAAATGAGATGATTGAGGGTAAATTGAGAACGATACAAATTACCCTTCTTCCATTTTGCCTTCAAAGCTAGCAGAGTCTTTTCTCCTCTTTACTTTGTTCAGCCTTCTTTGTCTCAGCCTGCTCCTCCATACTCTTGGTCACGAAGCTCGAATGAGATCCTCTATAATTAGAGGTACTCCCGAATAGAGGGTTCTATTGTCAGCGCATGCTGTGTCAATGCGGTTCCAGCATGTTGAGGAGTTTCTTGTGGATGCTCTGATTCTAGACTGCAAGGCATGTGCAATTGCTTGCATGGAGAACTTCGCAGCAAAGCTAATCTCTGCTTTAAAGGTCTTTGACGAACATGGGCATGACTACCATCGATACTTCTGTGGTTGTCAGGATCTGCCTTGACGCCACTTTGTCATGTGCGAAATCCTTTCCGGTTAGATTTGCCACCAAGACTGTCCTTGTTAATAACTTTTCTCGCCAATTCCCTTGTTATAAGTTGGGACACGAAGTTATTTCAAGGATAGTACTTCTTCACGACATCCGAGTTGACCGGGTTGGAGAATTGGCGTCCATCCATTTCGGATCGAGAATCAAAGCTCCTCCCGGGAGTGTCTTTTTCACGACATAGGGACCCTTATAGTTAGGAGCGAACTTACCTCCAAGCTCAGGGGGTAGTGGTAGCACCTTTCTTAGGACAAGATCGCCTGCTTCAAAGTGTCTGGAGCGTACCTTCCGGTTGAACGATCTGGCTACCCTCTGTTGATAGCATTGTCCATGACAAAGAGCCTTCAATCGCTTTTCATCAATCATATTCATTGCTCCAATCTTTCTTGCTTCCATTACGCATCAGACAGGTTTCATTTGGGACAATACCCGCGGTGAGGGATTTCTACCTCAACAGGCAGGACTGCTTCCATGCCATATACCAAGGAAAAAGGGGTTGCCCCGGTGGAAGTCCGAATTGATGTTCGGTAAGCCATTAATGCGAAAGGCAATCTTTCATGCCAATTTCGGTAGTTCTCAGCAGTTTTGGCTAAGATCTTTTTGATGTTTTTGTTGGCAGCCTCAACAGCTCCGTTCATTTGGGGACGATAAGGAGACGAATTCAGATGGCGGATTTTGAATTCACTGAGTAAATCATCAACAATCTTGTTGTTCAGATTTGTCCCATTATCTGTAACTATGGCTCCAGGGACACCATAGCGGGCGATTATATCCCGCTTGATGAATTTCATCACATTCGAGCGATGACATTGGCATATGACATAGCCTCGATCCACTTAGAAAAATAATCAATTGCGACCAAGATAAAGCGATGTCCATTTGATGCTTTCGGATTAATTGGGCCGATCACATCGATGCCCCACATTGAAAATGGCCATGGCTCAGATAACTGATGTAATTCAGTTGGTGGGGCATTTATCTTGTTTCCATGGATCTGACAACGGTAACAATTTCGAACGTGTCGGATGCAATCGCTTTCTAAGGAAAGCCAGTAATAACCTAGTCTTGTTATTTTCCTAGCCAACATGTGTCCATTCATGTGTGGACCGCATACTCCTTCATGCAATTCCTGCATAATTCGTGTTGCTTCAGTTGTATCGACGCACCTTAGCAAAATAGAATCATAGGACCTCTTGTACAAGCTTTCACCATCGACGAAGAACTTCGTCGCCATCTTCATTATGTACCTTACATCGTAGAGCTAATCCCTTCGGGAAGCTGCTGCTCCTTGATGTAATTCATGATATCGGAGTACCATGGTTTACCATCGGGTTCTTCAGTCAAAGTCATGCAATGGGCCGGTTTGGTTAGAACTTCAATTTTCAGAGGTTCTATTTCCAAACCATTGGTAACCTGCAACATGGATGATAGTGTAGCCAGTGCATCGGCGAATTGGTTATGAGATCTAGATAGGTAGTCAAACGAGATCTCGTTGAATTCTGAAACCAATTCCTCCAGATAGTCACGATAGGGTACTAGCTTAGTATCCCTGGTCTTCCATTCACCCACAGTCTGGAGTATAATTAAGGCAGAATCGCCGAACACTTTTAGCTTGGATATTTTCATATCAATTGCTGCTTGTAAACCGAGAATACATGCTTCATACTCGGCTATATTGTTGGTGCAAGGAAACACCAATTTCGCGGCCACAGGATAATGCTGCCCATCTGGGGATATCAAGACCGCCCCAGTGCCAGAGCCAGACAGGTTTACTGCTCCATCGAAAAACATGGTCCATGTGTGTTCCTCCGTTGATAAAATGCGATCATCTGGAAGACCATCCTCATGCGTTTCCCCAGGGCATTCAGCCAGCATATCAGCGATCACCCGGCCTTTCACTGACCTCTGCGATGACGTTTGGATGTCAAATTCTGAAATTAGAATCTGCCATTTAGCTAATTTTCCCACTAATGCTGGTCGGTTGAGCAAATACCTGGATAGGGTCGTTTTTCGATTTACGAGGAACGTCTGGTGGTGCAAAGTATATTGTCGGAGTCTATGCAACACCCACACCAATGCGACGCATGTTTTTTCTGATTCGGAATAATTCTGTTCCGAAACGGTGAACTTCTTACTCAGATAATAGATTGCTCGTTCTTTTCCATCATCGGGATGGCTCTGGGCCAATAGGGCTCCTAATGATTCACTGTGAATCGTTAAATAGAGAGTTAGAGGATGCCCTGGAACTGGTGGGATTAGTACCGGGGACTCATCAAATATTGCTTGACTTTTCAAATGCTTCCCGACAATCTTCATCCCGAGTTGATTTGAGCGCCTTTCGAGGAGTTTGAAGAAAGGCCGCGCGAGTCTCGAATAGTTGGGAGATGAACCGAGCAATATAGTTCAACCTTCCCAAAAGGCTTCGACTTCCTTAAGCGTGGACGGGGTTGCAACTCACATATTGCTTTAACTTTCGAGGGGTCGACCTCAATCCCCTTGCTACTCACGATGAATCCGAGTAACTTACCAGAGGTCGCCCCGAATATGCATTTTGCGGGGTTCGGGCGTAATTTGAATTCACGCAACCGGTGAATAGCTTCTTCAAAGCTTCAATGTGGTCCTCTCCGCTTTGGTTTTGGCGATCATGTCGTCGACATAGACTTCAATTTCTTTGTGCATCAGGTCATGAAAGAGAGTGACCATAGCACGTTGGTATGTTGCCCCAGCATTTTTCAAACCAAAAGGCATAACCCTGTAGTGAAAAGTCCCCCATGGAGTGATAAACGCCGTCTTCTCCTTGTCTTCATCGTTCATCCTTATCTGGTTGTATCCAGAGAATCCATCCATGAAAGAAAATAATTCGAAACCAGCAGTGCTATCCACAAGGACGTCTATGTGGGGGAGCGGGAAGTCGTCCTTTGGGCTGGCCTTGTTCAAGTCGCGGTAATCCACACAAACTCGAATTCGACCGTCTTTCTTCTTCACTGGTACGATGTTCGCTACCCAATCAGGGTATTGCGAAACTTCGATGAACCCTACTTTCAACAGCTTCATCACTTCTTCTTCGATCTTTTTCGACAGTTCGGGTTTGGTCCTTCGTAACCTTTGCTTTTTGGGAGGCATGTCGGGATTAGTAGGCAAACTGTGCTCCACAATCCGAGGGTCCCAGTCCTGGCATATCAGAATAAGACCATGCGAAGACGTCTTGATACTCTTTGAGGAGAGCAGTTAAACGTGTGGCTTTCTCTTCGGGAAGGTTGGCCCCAATCTTCACTTCTTTTGGCTTCTGAGTACCACCCAAATTGATGGTAACAGTATCTTCGATTGTAAGGGGTTTAATTTGTTCATATTGCTCCCAATTTCTTTGGATTTCAGCGGGATCATCGCTTGAATCGTCAGAATCGCTGCCGTCAATATCTACATCATCAGGCTGGACCGTACTAACTCCCTCCCAAGTCGCAAGATTATACCTGAAACACAGGGTAACTTGATTAGAAAAACAAATGGAGATATGGATTTTTTCATTGTCCTCTTCCACTTAGGATATTTTTTTGAGGAAATTGTGAAACGTCTTTGATTTTCAAAGAGGCTCTTTTTTTTTTTTTTTTTTTTTTTTTTTTTTTTTTTTTTAAACGAGGAAGCATGAGATAGCCCGGGCCTCAGAATACTTTCCTTTTCGTGGCTGGATATCATCAACGGGCCGGTTTGGTATACTACCTCATGCCCTCAAAACATTATTTATTTACAATACACGGATTTACAACCTCAAAAGAGGGTGAGTTCAAAAAGACATTCCTTCCAGCAGAAATGACTACGAAAAACAAAACACAAGGATAGCCCATTTTCCAGGGATTCATGCAGAAAGGAGAAGAGGAATTCTACTCAAGCGGGCTTGCGCCCATTCCCTCCACCGGTCCTTCGTCTATTGCGCCGACGAAGAAATCTTCGAAATCATCGTTCCAGGAGTCTAGCTCATCGGCTCTTCTCTTTACTGGTGTCAGCTTTTCCATGTCGCCCCATCCGATAGGAATGCTGTTCTGTTGGTCTTCATAAAAACTTGATGGCATCTGGTAGTCAACGTAATAATCGAACTTACCACTGGGCTGGCCCAGGGTATCCATAATTTTCTTTCCCTTGCGTGCCTTATCAGAAAGCTCAGGGGCAGCGTCACGAAGGCTAGGTACCACCAAGAGGTCATCTTCACCATGACACAACCATGGGGCACGAAAAGTGAATGCCCTAGCATCCAGTAGATCTTGAATTCTATTCTTCAGAGCGTCACAATCATCCAGCGAGTGCCCGACCTCTCCTGAGTGAAAGTCACAAGATCTGGAGGGATCATAATTAATGAAGTATTCAGGAGTAGGGTGTTTTGGCTTCCTTGTGATCAGCCCCTTTCGCAAAAGGATAGAAAATATCACATCCATGGATTTGGGAACCGGCGAGTATCGTCGTACATTGCCCCTGCCACTGTAGGAGTTGGACATCTCGCCAAGTCGTGTCGGGAAGGGCTCCCGATGGCGGGTTTTCTTCGGGACGATTTACTTGGGTCACCTGCTCCACGATCGGGAAACGGCGAGTAACACATCCGAGATTTGGCCGATAGTATCCATTAACGACGCAAGCAAATCTCGTAGCTCCCCTAACCGACACTGCAAACGTGCAAACAAATCAGGCGGGTTTGTACTTGTCTGAGAGGCCGAGTCTTCTTGTATGGCTCCTATAAAGATGTCGTCAAATAGGGTGACCACATTATCCAGCGCTTCTTCTCGTCCACAATCTTCCTCAATCGGTAGCTCGTCTGGGTTCCGATGTCGGTCAATAGCAATATTTAGGGGAAGCATCGAGGAGTTCGGTTGACTTGAAGATTCGGCAGGATGCTTGAACCCCTCTCCTGATTGTCCTGAGAGGTTAAGATAAATTTTTTCATCCTGCAGTAATTTAGCAGGTGACGGGAAAGTTTCCCGGATATGGGGAAGTGGCAAACCGACTTGACCCGCTATATGCCCCTTGTTGGCTGATGGGTTTCCTCCGCGATACCCTAGACCAGCAGTGCGGTGATTCTTGGCAGCCTGAATAGGCTCTCGAATGCCCCGGCCTCCTCTGCCGAGTCCTTGACCTGGGGTGAAGCCATTCCCAACCATAACTTTCCCTACCATGACCGAGGCTTTTGACATATCGGGGACAAGAGGAGCAGTTCCTCGATATCCATGTACAGTCGAAACAAGCTCGATGGACTGATAGCTAGATTCGACTTTACCGCTTGGTTCGACATATGGGATGGCGGTTTCTTGGTAGATTCGATGGTCTTCCTCTCCAAGGACCGTGATCAGCTTCCCTTGGGCCACAAACTTTACGCTTTGGTGAAGGCTTGAAGGTATAGCTCCGGCAGAGTGAATCCAGGGACGCCCCAGTAAAAAGCTAAAGGCAGTGGGGATGTCCATTACTTGAAACAGGATGCTGAATACTGTTGGGCCAATCTGGACATCGAGATCGATCTCACCCACAGTGTCTTTCTTCATTCCGTCGAAAGCTCGGACGGATGTTTTGGAGGCACGGAGCTTAGATGTGTCCACATTAAGACGGCGCAAGGTTGCCAGCGGGCAAATATTCAGTGCGGACCCATTGTCTATCAGAACTCGAGCTACGTGGGAGTTTCTACATTTGACGGAAATGTAGAGACCTTTAGTATGTCCCCTTCCTTCAGCGGGAAATTCATCCTCCGAGAATGTTATCTGATCCTTCAAAAGGATAGACCCCACAAATGCTTCTAGCTTGGTGTGCTCGATTGTCTCTGGTACGTTTACTTCGCTGAGTACCTTCATCAGAGCTTTCTGATGCTTTACGGACGTTTGGAGGAGCTCTAATAAGGAAATCTGAGCGGGCAACTTACGTAGCTGATCCACCACATTATATTCACTGGCTTTAACGATGGCCAGGAATTCTTTGGCTTCTTCGTCGGTAACAGGCTTCGGAGGCTGAGCGTCGGCTTTGGCATACGTCCGTCCTGACCTGGTGATTAGGTCCACATCCAATTCGTAGGACCATGGAACCGCTTTGTCATTCTCGTAACGGTAGGGCTGAGGTATTTCGATCACTATATGCTCTGCGGATAAGGGTACCTCAATCGTCAGCTCCTCCTCCTCGTCTGGGCTGTCAGACAAAGGTTCGTTCACAAGCGTGGGGATGGTTTCACTTGTTTCGGCATTCAGTGCTGAAAATTCTTTGTCCCAGTCGATGATAACCTCAGAGATGGTGGCTACTATATCGATATAGTCGGCGTACACAATCAAACCTGCTTTCGCCTTTTTGGCAACCCTTTCTTTCATTAGGGACAGAGGCGGTATTTCACCGGTAGGATAATACCCTGCTTTCACTAGAGCATTATAAACATCAACAGTGCGTACTCTCTCACTCTTGAATCGACAGACGTTGAAAGTAGATATGGCATTGATTCTGTTTTCATGTTCGGGTAGCGGGTTGTTCTGTATGTTTGGCTTGGATGTCTGGAATGAAAAGGCTTTGGTGTCGAGCAAGTTTTGGATTCGGTGTTTGAGGGTATAGCAGTCATCAGTCGAATGCCCTACCTCGCCCATGTGATAGTCACATTTTTTTGACGGATCATAATTCGAAAAGCTTTCTGAGTTGGGTCGTTTTGGTTCGGTAGAAAGCAGGTTTTTCTTCCGGAGTATGGCCAGGACTTGAGAAGGGGATCCAGGCAGTGGAGTGAATTGTCTTTTCTTATATCGCCTAGGTGGCGACTTGAGGTAGGCTGCTGCTCCTTGTTCACTGGTTGTCAGGAGGATGAACGATGCAGGTATACGCAATGTTTCCATCCGTCAGGGGCTCCTTCTCTTTTCGTGTGTGGAGTCTCTTACTTGTGGAAGTGGGATCTGTGAACCATCCGTCACACAGTCCCATTTCAATTCGTTCACCCACAGGGACGAGACGATTAAGGGATTCAGCAGTGGCGCCAACCAGGCGGTGTCTGTATTCGTATGGAAGCGATTTTATGAACAATTTTACTTGTTCATGATCAATGAGCTGTGGGGTAACCTGGGCGGCCAAGTTCCTCCATCTGGTGGCATACTCCTTGAATGACTCGCTTTTCTTCTTTTCCGTGCGTTCCAGATCGTCACGAGTGAAGGTGACGTCAAGGTTGAACTGATATTGCTTGAGGAATGCATCAGCGGCATCATCCCAAGACTTAAAAGCATCCACATCTTTCGACATATACCACGTCAAGGCTGGCCCCGTCAAACTCGCTTGAAAGGTCTGAATCATGAGGGGTTCATTGTCAACGTACTGGGTCATCCGCACATGATACATGTGCAAATGATGTCTGGGGCATGAAGTGCCATCATACTTCTCGAATTCCGGCATCTTGAATTTTTCTGGTACTTTGACCCGTTTGTATATGGACAGGTCAAGTGGAACGGCATGTTGCGGGCCTTGTAGCTGTTTCAGCATTTCTTCGACCTTTGCAAGGCGTTTGTCCTGTTCCGTCACTGGTACAGCTTCGAGTTCAGGCTTCCTAACAGCAAGGGGAAGCGGATCGTCCTCTAGCGGGGGCATTTTATTGTCACTGGCAGAAGCTTTGTCTTTTCCGGTAGACGGTGGTGATAACACCACCTCAACTGCTGCAGGCGTAGGTGTAAGCTTGCCATGAATGGATTCCACCTGCTTTGTGAGATTTTGGATCGCATTGATGACCATTTTCATCTCATCTTCCATATTATTGAGGCGGACATTTTCTTCGGCCATTTTTTGTAACTACCTGTGAAAACGTGTATATGAATGAGTATAATGCCCAATAAAGAATCATTCTATGACTTAGTCATATTATTATTGCATAATGTACTTATTTGCAAAGAAAAAAGAGAGAAAAAAAAAGGTTTTATTTATATATCATTACAGGTGGCGTCCCCGGGGTTCGAACCCCGGTCGCCTCGGACCCTGAGGCTACATCCCCGGATACCACTGGGCCGAAGGCCGCGGTGGTGTCAGTACGGGGCAAAAAAAATTATTTAAAGTATAAAAAGCGGCCCGAGCTATATTAACATTTGTACAAACCATAAACATTTTTACAGGAGATATTCAAAACCCCTAAACATAAATACAGGGACATATAAAAGACAGGGCTTTTAACAAGAAGATGCCCTTTCCCGGATGCTCATTCTATAGACGATGGGGAAGCTACAGTCTCTCGGAGCCGTTTATTTTCACGGACAAGCTCCGCAATAAGCGTATCCTTCGTCCCCACGGTCCTCTCGAGCTGGTCGATCTGTGTTTGGCGACTGGGCTTGTTGGGTACATCCGGGACTTTTGGCTGTAGCTCTGTCGGGATTTTGTGATGTATGATGTAGAATAAAGAGGCATGGTGGACTTTTTCTTGCCCTTTCAACAGTTTAGGCATAAGAATGATCTCAGGTTGACATTCAGTCCATTTTCTCTGGATGACACCAATTTCGTCAGCGTAATTATAATTTGAGCGAGTGAATCGGGTTCGAAGCAAATCTGTCGTAAGAGGTGGCGGGATCTCCTGGAGGGCCCTGTACTGGCGAGCTACCCGGTAGGGGTAGTATGAAGTGATGCCAGATAACCCGAGCAAAGGGACAGGGTTGTGAAACTGGTGAGCATACCGAACCTGACCCTCATGGAACCATTTAGCATGCCACAAGAAAGCCTCGGGATCGGGGTTTTTCAAAAAATCTATCCAGGTAGAATAATCCTTATGAGGGGAATTATTTTCTAAAACCTCGAACCTTTGAATCGGGTGCATGAAGTCATCGACTTCAAAAAGCTGCATGAGATGCCCAAAACCTCTCAAATGAGATAAAAACCAGATTTGTAAAATCTCTGGGGCGGCCCGCATAATTTTATCATCATTTTGTTTAAAACGGTTCAAAGACAAAAATGTTTCTGCTAGAACCGAGTTAACATAACCCAAGCCGGTGCAAATTTGTTTGGCCACATACGCAATTGAAGGGTTTATTGAATTTCTACGATGGGGGAAAATGACACACCCAACAAAAGCAAGGATAAAAATTTTAGCTTTTTGGCTCATGGGTTGACTTTCAAAACGTTCATTTAGGAAAAACCAGGGGCAGGCATTGCAATAGGCTTTAACGACTCTTTTCACGGTATTGCTATCGGTTCGCAAAAACTGGGATAATTCGGATAGAGGGGACACACCCAAAAGTGGTTTGATGAGTTCGGATCCCAAAGGCTTTCCAATGACAATTGTACTCCTCCGGGGTCGGGGTCATCTCAAACTTACCGAATATGAAAGTGGATGTTTGTGGACACCAGAAATGTGCTAATGCTTGCATCATGCCAGAATGGATGTTGATTTTGAGCAAGGGGAGTAGGCGACCAATTCTGCTTTAACATACTGTTGGCCATTTTGATCGAGTCGGTCCCACCATGCCAGAAGCTCTTTTTTAGGAGTGGGGACAAATTGGACATCAGCTCTTCCCATCGTGTATAAAATGCAATCAACGGGTGGCCTAAAAAAAACGAATCAAATGAATAAGTACGCTGGATAATAAAATGAAAAGGGACAGAATATATACCTTTCCTTGAACCATGGCAATCACAATGACATACACATGAGGAGTGAGGTTCGATTTCTATCTAGCGGCCTGACAAAATGAAGTTAAAAGGGTGCCCGACCGTCGTGAGTCTCGCGTTGGTGTCAAGTCCTTTTAACCTCGGCCGAATCGAAAGGAATATCTTATAGTCACGCGAATAGCGGCTAAAGATACTTCTTTACGATTTTTTTAGAAATAAATTCCGGGGAAAAGAAAGGCAACCTCTACATCGCGGACTCGCGTTCGAGGTCGTATCTTTCTTAACACCATCCTAGGATACCCTATCGCGGCCCAGGTCCGGCAGCGTGGTTATGTGTGCAACGGTGTAGTGCTAAATCATTAAAGCATGCACAACAAATTATAAACAATCAATTCGAACCTGCAAGAACAAACAACACCTTAATGTCAGGTTCATACCTGGAGTCCTTGCTGCCAAACAAAAATCATTTTGAACAGGATAAAATTTTTGGCCTAAGTCCACTTTTTTAAAAAAAACAAATCCCCAGCGGAGTCGCCAGTCTGTCGCGACCGAACTCCCGAGCCCTTTTTAAACAACATGCAAAAAAAGGGGGGGCTCGCCTGGTACGTGCTAAGTCTAGGTTCGGGACTTAACTCGGGCTCTCCCAAGCCCATACCATATCGCGACTTAGGGTTTAAGTGTTTAACATGCAAGTGGTTTATATCAAGGAGTCGCCACTAATCGATTTGGGGTGGGCCGATTAGAAACCCAAATAGGGTGATGGGAGAATCACCCTATTCCTACGAACCAGTGATTAACTAAATTCGGGAACTTGGTTACACTAGTTGGATAACTAATGCCCTTTCGGTACCATTTTACCCTATTCATTTCGAAAACATTTGTCGAGCAATTTGGATTGATTTTAGGACCTTTCTCCTAATATGTGAGGTGATCAAGCGAGTGCATAATCGAGGAACGATCAGCAGTCAGGAACACAGCAATTCATGCAGCCTAAGGTTCTAACCCTAACTAAGTCAGATGACATTCAAAAAACACAACATTCATGCAATTGTATTAAAAACATGCATAACAATACAACGGTAATAAAAACTAACATGCAAATACTACCGCGCAACCTTAGGTTTGTCTAATTTAAATAAGACAAAAACTTACAAAATAATATCACATTAGATTAAAACAACAACAATATATCACATAAAAAAAAAATTCTTTTTTTTTTTTTAAAAAAAAAAAATAAATAAATAAAAATAAAAAATAAAAATGAAATAAAAAAAAATAAAATAAAATACGAAATATTTTTTAAATAAAAAAAACAAATAAAAAAGAAGAAAGAAAAAGAAAGAAAAAAAAAAAATTTTTTTTTTTTTTGAAATTTTTTTTAAAATTTTTTTTTAAAAAAAAAAAAAGCAATAAAATAAAATAAAATAAAAATAAATAAAAAAAAGGAATCGGACCGGGTCGGAACCGACCGTCAACGGATCCGACCGTCGTTGACCGGTCGGATCGGCTGAACCGGTCTTTGGACCGACCAGGTCAACGGATCCGACCCGGTCGTTGACCGGGTCGGACGTACCAACGGGCCGGCTGGACCGACCCGAGTCAACAGATCCGACCGGGGCGTTGACCGGGTCGGGTCAACTGAACCGGGTCAGGCCGAACCGGTGGGAGCAGCCCCCGTCGAAGCCAAAAACGGCCTCTCACCGGCCGACCCAGACCGGCGCCGCCCCCAAATCGGCCTCCTGGGAGTAAAACCAAGCCTCTCCACCCACCGGGGTCACCGTCCGACCGCCGTTCGCCGGCCGGCGACCAAAACAAAAACCGGTTTCATTGAGGACTTTTGTCGAACAGATGGTGTGCGCTTCCAAAAACAACAAATCCTGACCTGTTCCGGCGAACCGGAGGATTCAGGCGAATCAACCTACCTTCGGTGAGGACACACGGACGGCGGGGGATGACGGTATGGGCCGGGATTCGCGCGAAACGGCCGGCGCGAGTCCCGGCCATACCGAGCAGAAAAACAGAGCAAAACAGAGGCGGTTCGGGCCGGACTGAGAGCTCACCGTCGACGGCGCGTCTGGGGCTTTCCGGTTGATCGGGGGGCGACGGCGACGCGGCTGGGAACCTGCAAAAACCGACTTTCCCTTCTTTCTCTCTCAATTTTCTCTCTTTCTCTCTCAATTTTTCTCTCTCTGTTTCTCTCTCAATTTTGCCGACCGGGGCTCTCTCTCTCCCTTTGGCTATTTATAGCCGGACGACGGTGCCCCTCTGCTCCGTTACGTCTGTAATGACGACGGTCTGCACCGGCCTACTCTGGCACGCGACTTTCGCGGCCATTTAGGCCGGTGCAGAGCAGGGGATCAGTTCAGTGAGGCGCAGAGCAGACGAACAGGAGCTGAGAGGGAGGAGGAGATAAGGGAAGCCGGGACAACGGGGAGGACGGGACTGGCAATTAATGCCAGTCCCGTCGGCGTGCTCTCTCGGCCTTCCTCTGGCCAGATAGCGACGGCGAGGAGCGGCGCCGCCGTGCGTCGGCGTGACGTCGCGAACAGGGGAGAACAGGGGCGAGAGAGCGACCGGCGAGGGGGAAGAAGAAGAAAGGGCTGGGCCGGGCCAGGCCCAGCCGTACGGGGGGGAAGAAAAAGAAAGAAAAAAAAGAATGGGCCGGGGCCCAGGAGGGGGGAAGAAAAGGAAAAAGAAAAGGGCCGGGTCGGCCCAGCCCCGACCCCGGCCCGAAATTTTTTTTTTTTTTTTTTTTTAATTTTTGTTTAAAATTTAAGAAAATATGCTCTAATAGGCCCTATTAATGCACATATGCCTAATGTCTATATGCAATGCATTTAAATAGAAATATTTTTTTGTTTTAGGAATTAAAGAAAATTAATTCCTAAATTTTGTGCAATTAATTTTGGGCAAATTAAAAATAGGTGTCAACACATATATATATATATATATATATATATATATATATATATATATATATATATATATATATATATCCCAAAAATGCTTTCCCCCACTTCAGTGCGCAATTTGGTTCATTCCCGTTTCATTCGCCATCCTAAAAGTTTGCTAGGAGCCACTTCTTATGTATATTTTTCAAGATCAAATTGTTTAGTATTGACCAAAGTCAAAACATCATATGCTAAAAAGAAAAAAGTTAGAAGTAAAATTTAGTCTAAACAACTGGAGGATTTTAAGAAACACTCATATTGAGGACAAAACCGTTTAAGCTATTTGACACAACTTTTAATGTCCCATTCAAAAATTTAAATTGATAAATGGAGGGAGAACACAAATATATAAAAATCATATAAACTTCGTAATCAAGCGATATGATTATTTTAACAACACAAAAGATCACTGAAGCATAAAGAAAAAAAAAGGGCTTTTGAAAAAGATAAAAAGTCTTAAACACTTTGACTAAGTGTTAAATACCTCACATAGCTTGTGTACGAGGTTTATCCACTCTTCATATATATATGTATGGTAATTCTTCACCTATCAGCTTGAATTTTTTGTTAGGCATTCTGTTCCCGTTTATTTAATTCTGTTCCCTTCGCCTGAAACTGCCCCACTTGCATTTCTTCTTTCTTCTTTTTGACTTTCTTTTTGTTATTATTATTACGTTTTAGCTGGGCCCAACAAGAGAGGCGGACCGAGCCAACAAGTTCATATTTTAAGAATTAAGACACATTATTTTTCACAATTATAGTGATGGACTCAAATTTAGCTACCATGATATATAATAAAACATTGCCCATTTGACAATATTTTACACAGGCAAATTAAAAAAATCAAAATAACAACAGGCTGATTAATTAATGGAATGAAATGTGGTTGTGAAAATTGAACCATCTTATCAATTAATGCTTTTGATTTGTTCTATTGAGGAATTAATTGTTACAAAGAAATAAAGAATTAAAGAATCATGTTAATGAGCCTCATTGTACATGTCTTATATGTACCCTATGTATCTTTGTTCAAACGAGTTCAGAAAAGCTTGCTTCCAAACTCATCAACCTCAGTCCCTTCTATACAAGAAGCCATTGATTTTCTAGCTAAATCTCGGAGCTGCGACAAGCTCCGCCCCAGCTTCATCGCCACCTTCATCTCGAACATCTCTCTGTTCTCTCTCTTGTTGTAGTCTCTCTCCTCGAGCATGGCTTCGATCGTCTCCCCCATAAGCTCGAAGAACCCCACGCAGTTTCTGTACATCTCCACGACCATTCCGACTTGACCTCCGTGCTCGAAGCTGTGGACATCACCGCGACTATCATGGCCGTCGAGCCACCGAAGGCTGAGCCGGCTGCGGCAATGCTGGTTAGAAAAGGAGCGGAAACCGCCAACATCTTATTCAATTTTAGCGCCAAATTCCCGAGCCTCAAGTAGTCTTGCTTGTCTTTGCTCTTGAGGACTTGGACGATCGCTCTCATCTCCACTTCTAGGTCCTTGCTCCATCCATTTCGCTCAGTGTTCGGGACGGTTTTCCGCCCTCGAGATTGGTGGTGGTTGTTGGAAACCCTAGGCCACCATGTAGCAGGCTCGAATTTCGCAGGGAACTTCTCGAGCATCGCTCCGAGCAGAGGCAGCGGATAAGCCCTATCAAGGGCCAGCACCTTCGCCATCATCTCCTTCACGTCTGACTCAGACGGAGATTGGCGCGCAAGCATTGGCTTGATCTCGCTCTGGAGCTGCTTGAACAACCTCGAGGCATTGCGTTGCTCTTCAGCCAGCTGCGAGGGCTGGATTTTGCTCATCACGAGTGACATCCCGGTGGCCGCCGTAAACAAGAGAGCGGAGCATGCTCTCAGCGACGGAGATGGTGCAGCCGCAGCCATCACCGCCGTGGTAGTGGCAGTGAGAGTCATCATGTTGACCGAGTTCAACAGGAGCTTGTTCCAGTTGTCTCGTTGCTCGCCGATGTTATCATGCATCTCCACTCTATCTTCGACAGCATCCAAGATTGCATAGAGCTTTGTGATCGTTTCGATAGAAGGAGTAGGAGATAGACGTAGCTCCAAAACCCTATCTTTCCGGGCGACGTCCATTTGTAATGGCTCTGCGAAGGCGTAACCATTCCTGGTGCTCAATTCCTCAACTAGCTTCTTCGTGATCGCAGTACTTGGATCTGCATGCCGGAGTTTCGAGAGCTTCGGGACTTGGATCGAAGCGGTGATCATTCTCTTCGAAGAACAACTCGAAGAGGAAGAAGAGGAAGAAGAAGTTAAGAAAGAGGAAGCTTGTAAAGCGGCCATTAATGAAGGTGACAAGTCTTGTGTTGCTGTTAATCTTTTGTGTGTGTTTCAAGGGTATGAATGCGATGGTTTTGAGAGGATTGCTTGAGGATTGAAGTGGTTTTAATGGAGGTTGGAGGTTCTTCTGGTTGCATGTTTATACATGCGAAGTACGCGATGTAAGATGAAGAGGTCATGGTTGTTGAAAATTTGACTGTAGAAAGCAAGGTGTTGACTCAGCCCATGAGGCTGACCTTTTCTATTTTGTACATTTCAAACATCCAAATACTACTACTTAAATATTGTTACATCTCCCTTTTGATAAATATATATATATATATATATATATATTGCTTCATCCCCCGTGCATTTGTGACTGATGATATAGAATCAGTATTAACTGTAGAAATAAATCGTTTCATATGTTTTCATAAGGAGTAATGACACAAAAGTCTCTAAACTTTAGTCCAATGTGCAATTTGATCCTTAAACTTTTAATTTGTTCGCTTTAATTCCTCAACTTTTCCCTAATGTTCAATGTGGTCCCTGCACTTTCGGTACATGTTCAATGTAACCCTTACATTGAACATTTTCATATAGTTCAAAGACTAAATTGAATATGTACCAAAAGTTCAGGAATGACATTGAACAAATTAAAAGTTTAGGGACCACATTGCACATTGGGTTAAAATTCGGGGACTACATTGAACTAATTAAAAGTTTAGGGATCACATTGCACATTGGGCCAAAGTTCAGAGATTGTTTGTGTCATTTTCCTTTTTCATAATAATACTATGCATTCTAAATCCATCTACTTGATTGGTGCATTAACGAATTATGACACGTTGCAAGTAAATGTTTAAACAAACCAGTTATATTCTACTTTTAGAATGACAATTTATCACATTATTTAATATCATAATTTGAAAATCTATGTCGGTGTATCTTTTCATTTCCAGTAATATGGATCACTTTTGCACAAATAAAAAGGCAAAAGCCACCAAAACTCTAAACTATACCTATTATGACACATTTACCCTAAATTTGTTTTTTTGTGACACCAAAACTTTCAAACTTTTACCTGTGTGAAACATTTACCTTCCGTCAAAGTTCTGTCAATAAAAACCATTAAAAATTTGCCTACATGGATGCTAGAAAATAAATAGTGTTAACATGACGCCCACTTTGCTTAAGTGAAACAAAAATGACGTTATTTTAGCTGAAAAATCATTTAACGGAACCTTGACAGAGAGTAAATGTGTCACATAGATACAAGTTTGGGGGTTTTGTATGTCACAAAGGTAAATGTGTCACGGTAGACATAGTTTAAGGTTTTTTGATGTCACAAAAAAAAATCCATGATAAATGTGTTTTAATGGCCATAATTTGGGATTTTTGTGTCTTTTTTCCTAAACAAAAGGGTTTCTGCTCTATGAAATTAATGGTAGCATTACGTGGACAATATATAGGATCCGGACGACTATATTATTCCATTAAAAAGTGTTATCATATGCTCAGATTTCACGATGTAATTGTTAATCTAGTTTTGATTTGAGTAAATATTAAAATTAATTTGGTCAAATTGAATGAACTTAGAAAATCATTTACTATTACCACATGCGCCCACGGCTCGTGAACCCATGCCTCTTTTGTCAACTTGGCTAGCCTGAATAGTTAGACTCTCATCCCTTTCCCACTTATCACACACGCATATATATATATATATATATATATATTGAATTGACTCGCCCACGCATTATAGCCAATTTGAAGGAAAAAGCAAAAAGTCAAATGACCAAAAATTTAGTTGAACCGATCGCAAAAATAATGACCTCAAGCCAAAACTGACCAATGCGAAATTGGAAACCAACCCGACCCGACCCAAAATTCGATACTCCGTGAATCCGAGAAAGGAAGAACTCTCAAGTCAAATCTCGAATTGCATGAGGTTTGGGTTTGACCATTTCTTGAAATGGAGCTTTCTCGGATTCACGGAGTATCGAATTTTGGGTCGGGTCGGGTTGGTTTCCAATTTCGCATTGGTCAGTTTTGGCTTGAGGTCATTATTTTTGCGATCGGTTCAACTAAATTTTTGGTCATTTGACTTTTTGCTTTTTCCTTCAAATTGGCTATAATGCGTGGGCGAGTCAATTCAATGCAGGTTGAATTTTTGCCTGCTTTGCTTGAAAATGTCAAGCCCGATTGACAAAAGGGTGGATAAAAAGCATAGTTTGATATTAATTATATGTCTCATTAATCTTAGTTGTTGAATAACGCGACACCTACTTTCTTATGAAGACAATCTACCTTAAATAAGTAAACTTCAAAGCCATGAAAACGAGAGATGTCATCAATGTCATGGTTATTTGAAGACCCACTGTAATGTTACTGCATTAGTCTGTAGATATATTTAAGCAAGAAGTAGGCCTACTTTGACCGTCATTTTTAGGGATGAGTGGTTTCAAGTTCCGTACAGGGTTCATTTTGGAATCTGAAACTTACCCATTGGAACAAGTTCCTCATTTTTTGAAACCCAGGACGTACCCTCCATTCCTTGGAACCTACCCTGTCACAGATTCCAGGATCGGTTCTAGAGTTTATCCAGGTTCACCCATATTATTAATTGAACGATTACAGTTAAACATCACATTTTATGACCATCACTTACTGCTACAATTCACTAACCACAACTTATATTTAGACACTCAAAAAAATGAAATATTAACAAAGTAAAAGTCTCAGTCATAAAATAAAAGTTCAGACTCGTAGTTCCAGATTATATACTTATCATCGGACGTCATAAAATACCGCTGGATTAGGTGAAGAAAAATTCCAAGAAAAACACAAAAACTAATTCCAGGTTCTAGGTCCAGGTTCCATGTTCCAGATTCTAGCTACCCATCGAAATAGGTTCCCCAATTATTGAAACTTGGAACCTATCATACATTTCTTGGAACCTAGAACCGGACAAATTCCCATCGCCCCGATTCTCAGGTTCCAGATTCTACCTTGGAACCATGCTTACCCCTAGTCAATTTTAATATAATACTAAATGTCGCCCATAAACTTACACACAAAACTAGAAAAACTACTTCAAAAATTATTGAAAAGTTTAAACTTTCACACTCCTAGATTAATTCACTAGAGATATTATTCGTTTGAGTCCGTCTCATACTGAGTCTCACGGTTTTGTCCTTTGGTGTACATGTGGGCACTTTTCCAAAACGTCACCCGTCTAGGTAATGCTCTCATCTGACCACGCTTATACGTTGTTGTTACGTTAAAAAAAGCCTCTTGTGAGTTAATTACAACTTCACACACACACACACACACACACACACACACACACACACACACACACACACACACACACACACATATATATATATATATATATATATATCCTAAGAATGCTTTTCCCATATTCGGTGCGCAATTTGGTTCATTATTGCTCTGTTTGCCATCCAAGAAACTTGCCAGGAGCCATTCATTGTCCGAGTTCTCTGGCACCAGCGAACACTCTCCACCCTTGTTGGACTGGGTCGTTATAGGTCCACCAGCTTCCTCGTGATACTCCTCGAATCACACACAAATGGGAGAAGGTTTTGCTCTAATATAATATTATGACACTCCTAAATTAACTCACTCGAGATATTATTCACTTTAGCCCTTCAAATACCAAGCCTCGCGGTTTTATCTTTTGGCATATCATTTGACACTTTCCTAGGAGGTCGACTATCCTGGTAGTGCTCTCATATGAGCAGGCTTAACATTGGAGTTCAAATTCTAAATGTTGTTATTACGTCAAAAACACCATTTGTATTTCTACTCCCTTCACCACCATAGAAGCTTGCCTCCAGTCCCAACAAACACTCCCTGCCTTCGTTGCACCCGGTCATTATAAGCCCACTAGCTTATGTATGTTGTCCTCGAAGCACACACCTACTGGAGAGAGTCCCACTTTGATAATATATTATGATATCCTTGGATTAATTCACTCGAGATATTGTCTTCTTTGGCCCATCCTATACTGAGCCTCAGAATTTTGTCCTTTAGCGTACAAGTGGGCACTTTTCCAAGAGGTCACTTATCCTAGTAGTGCTTTCACCGGAGCACATTTAACATTGAAGTTCCAATACTAAATGTTGTCGTTACATCAAATGTCTCTTGTAAGTTAATTTCAGTTTCGCAGATATATATATATATATATATATATATATATATATATATATATATATTCCAGAATTGCTTTCTCCCATTTGGTGCACAATTTGATTCATTCCTGTCTCATTCACCATCCTAGAAGTCTATTAGGAGTCACTCTTTATCCAGCCCTCTAGTCTCAACAAACACTCCCCCCTCGTCGGACCGTTTCATTATATTAAGATTATTTCAAATGACACTATATATATAGTTTTCAAGATCAAGTTGTTCACTATTGACCAAAGTCAAAACTTCATATGCTAAAAAGTGAAAAGCTAGAAGTAAAATTTAGTCTAAACAACTCAAGAATTTTGAGAAACACTCGTATTGAGGATAGAATCATTTAAGCTATTTGACAAATATTATAATGTCCAACCCATAAACTTAAACTGATAAATGGAGGAAAAACACATGTTTATAAAAAGCATATAAACCCCATAGTCAAGCGATGTGGTTATTTCAACAACACAAAAGACTGAAGCAAAATGTAAAAAAAAAAAAAAAAGAGCTTTTGAAAAAGATAAAAAGGCTCAAACACTTTGACCAAGTGTTAAATACCTCACATTGCTAGTGTACGAGGTTTATATGCTTTTTATATATATGTGGTCTTCCTTCTCTTATCAGCTTGAGTTTTTATCGGACATTTTGACATCATATCAGAGTCGAGTTCTTGTCTAGTTTATTTCATGTTATGGCCTCCGTTCGTAAAATTTCAGGTGTTGTTCTTGATCCATGGTGTTAAATATCCCACATTGCTTGTCCTCGGATTTGGATGCTTCATATATAGGTGTTGTCGCTCCTCCCATTAATTTAAGCCTTTGGGCATTGTAACATAAAGAAATATGCTCACATTGCTGCTCTTGGGTGAAAAAATGAAAGAGCCAACGCCCAAGACCGAAAGGCAAAGACAATTACATGTGTCAATGAGGTCAACTCTTTCAGAAAATTCAAAGCCGCTTTCGCATGGAGACCGTTTTTGCAGTAGGAGACATTTAAGAATTCAAACTTATGATTGTATCCACATCATGAAAAACGTATGACGCATTGCCCTTCGTTTTTCTTTACACATCTAACGTTTATGAAAATTAAGAGCATGGCCTTATGAAAATGCTTAATCGTTTACTAAGAAATTAGAAAAAGTAAATTTTTTATTTAAGAAGTGGAATATTAAATAAGATGTGGAATGTTCATATGGGTCAAAACCAGACTAGGAGCATATATTTACTTGAGCATCTACATATGGTTTAACAATTTGTCCACATAGAATCATATGACTCTATCATTATATACTTCATGCTAATATGTTAAGACCAAATTTTCGAAACAAGTTTTTCCCTACTGGCAACTTTGTCATTTAGATTAGTTCTTCTGTGGGATGAAATGTGGTTGTGAAAATCAGGCCCGCATATCAATTAATGCTTCTGATAGTTCTTCTGTGGGATTAATTGTTACAAAATATGCATCAAGAATTAAAGAAAGAAGTATGTTCTGAGCCTCATTGTACATGTCTTGTATGTACACTACGTATCTTTGTTCAAACGAGTTCAGAAAAGCTTGCTTCCAAACTCATCCACCTCAGTCCCTTCTACACGAGAAGCCATTGATTTTCTTGCTAAATCTCGGAGCTGGGACAAGCTCCGCCCTAGCTTCATCGCCACCTTCATCTCGAACATATCTCCGTTCTCTCTCTTGCTGTAGTCTTGCTCTTCGAGCGTCGCTTCGATCGTCTCTTCCATAAGCTCAAAAAACCCCGCACAGTTTCTGTACATCTCCACGACCATGCCAACTTGACCTCCATGCTCGAAGCCGTTGACGATCGCTGCCATTGCACCAGCAGTGGCTGCCACCATTGTGGCTGTTGAGCCACCGAAGGCCGAGCTGGCTGCGGCAATGCCAGTTAGCAAAGGAGCTGAAACTGCCATTATCTTATTCACTTTTAGAGCCAAATTCCCGAGCCTCAAGTAGTCTTGCTTGTCTTTGCTCTTGAGGACTTGGACGATCGCTCTCATCTCCACTTCTAGGTCCTTGCTCCATCCATTTCGCTCGGTGTTCGGGATGGTTTTCCGCTCTCGAGATTGGCGGTGGTTGTTGGAAACCCTAGGCCACCATGTAGCAGGCTCGAATTTCGCAGGGAACTTCTCGAGCATCGCTCCGAGCAGAGGCAGCGGATAAGCCCCATCAAGGGCCAGCACCTTCGCCATCATCTCCTTCACGTCTGACTCAGACGGAGATTGGCGCGCGAGCATTGGCTTGATCTCGCTCTGGAGCTGCTTGAACAACCTCGAGGCATTGCGTTGCTCTTCAGCCAGCTGCGAGGGCTGGATTTTGCTCATCATGAGCGACATCCCAGTGGCCGCGGTAAACAAGAGAGTCGAGCATGCTCTCAGCGACGGAGCCGGCGCAGCCGCAGCCATGGCCACCATGGTTGTGGCAGTGAGAGTCATCATGTTGACCGAGTTCAACAGGAGCTTGTTCCAGTTGTCTCGCTGCTCGCCAATGTTATCGTGCATCTCCACTCTATCTTCGATGGCCTCCAAGATTGCATAGAGCTTCGTGATCGTTTCGATAGAAGGAGTCGGCGAAAGGCGCGGCTCCAAAGCTCTATCTTTCTGGGCGACGTCCATCTGTAGCGGCTCAACGAGGACGTAAGAATTTCTGGTACTCAATTCCTCGACTAGCTTCTTCGTCATCACAGTGCTTGGAACGGCAAGCCGGAGTTTCGAGGGCTTCGGGACTTGGATCGAAGCGGTGATCGTTCTCTTCAAAGAACAACATGAAGACGAAGAAGAAGAAGAAGAAACTAAGAGAGAGGAAGCTTGTAAAGCGGCCATTAATGAAGGTGACAAGTCTTGTGTTGCTGTTAATCTCTTGTGTTTGTTTCAAGGGTGTTAATGTGATGGTTTTGTGAGGATTGCTTGAGGATTGGAGTCGTTTTGGTTATGGAGGTTAGGGGTTCTTCTGGGTGCATATTTATACGTGCGAAGTACGCGATGGAAGATGAAGAGGCCCTAGTTGTTCAAAATTTGACCGTAGAACGCAAGGTGTTGGACTCAGCCCATGTGGCTGACCATTTCTATTCTCCGATTTTGTACAATTCAAACATCCAAATACTACGTAAATTTGCAGCATAAAAGCATTGTTACATCACCTCTATCTACGTTAAATACGTCATTACATATGTTTTCATCTAGATTTTTTTCTAATTCCGTCTACATAATTGACATATCACACGAATATGACGGGAAAATTTTCCAAAAAATCTTAAACCTATCGTACTTTTGCCAATTCAGTCATAAACCTTTTAAGTTTGCCAATTTAGTCCTAAACCTTTTCACTTCTTGCCAATTGAGTCTATCCAGCCAATTTTGGCTAGCCGGCACTGACGTGACCGCCGGCCATCCAGTCAATGCTGACATGGCAATTTTTAAATATTTTTTTTGAATTTTTTAATCTTTTTATTTTTTTTCTGACTTCTTCCCTTTGGCCGGTCTGGCGACTAGCCAGAGGCAAGGGCCGGCGACGTCGACCTTGCTGGTCTCTAGCGAAGCTCGCCTCCACCGGCCGCCGGCAAGGTCAGCCTCACCAAATTTGGGCGAGGGGGTCGCAACGGCGACGCCAGCCTCGCCTTAGCTGGGCGAGGCTTGACCTCACCTAGATCTGGCGAGGCCAACCTCGCCGTCGTGACCCAGGCGACGACGAGGCTTGCCCTCACCAGTGGCCGGCAGGGGCGAGCTTCGCTAGAGGTTGGCGAGGTCGACCTCGCCGGACTGGCCAGAGGGAAGAAGTTAGGAAAAAAAAAGAAAAAAAATTTTAAAAATTGTTGCATCAGCGTTGGCCGGACGGCCAGCGACCACATCAGCGTCGGTTGGCCAAAATTGGCCGGATGGACTCAATTGGAAAGAAGTGAAAATGTTTAGGACTAAATTGACAAACTTAAAAGATTTATGACTGAATTGGCAAAAGTGTAATAGATTTAGGACTTTTTGGACAATTTTCCCTGAATACAACATAATGCAAGTGAACATTCAAATAAGTGAGTCATATTCAATTTCGACAATGACAATTTGTCATGTTATTTATTATACTAATTTTGAGAATCGGTGTTAGCGTATCTTTTAATTTTAGGTAATACGTATGAAAGATCACTTTTGCATAGAATAGAAGGTATCCTACCATATGAAATGACTGATAGCATTACATGGACAACATATAGGAGGCGGATGACTATATTCGATGATTAAAAATTTGTCATCATATGCTCAAATTTCATGACAAAATTACTAATATAGTTTGGATATGAGTAAATCCTAAGATTAATTTGGTCAAATAGAATGGATTTAGAAGAGCATTTACTATTGCCTGGCGACCATTTTTTGAAATTGATTTTTCTCAGATTCACATAGCATCGGGTTTGGGTCGGGTCATTTTTCAATTTGGCAATGGTCAGTTTTTTTGGCTTGAGTTCATTTTTTTGGCGTTCAAGTCAACATAAATTTCGGGCATTTGACTTTTGCTTCTTCCTCAAGTTGGGCTATAATGTGGCGAGCGAGTCAATTCGATGCAGGGTCGAACGTTTGCCTGCTTTGCTTGAAAATGTCAAGTGGCCGAATGATGTTAAATCTTATTCGTTGAATAACACGGCGCATACTTTTACGAAGACGATCTACCTTAAATAAGTAAATTCCGAAAATAACGAAAAATTTCCAGAAAAAAGCCCTGCGAAAATCGAGTATGAACATGAAGATTATCATTGATTGCAACTATCAATGTCAAGTTATTCAAAGCATGTCAAAAACAGAGAGGCATCAGGAAGAACAGAGAAAAGGTTCATGGGGCTCATGTACCATCCGACAATTAAGATGGCTTGTAGTACTTTGTGGGGACGAATGGCATTTTCGTGACGGCGCCGTCGTAGGCCTTTCCTCGGACCAGGATCTTAACCTTGGTTCCAGCTTTGTGCGACCCGGATTTCACGTACCCCATGGCTATGTTCTTCTTCAAGCAAGGGCTGAACCCTCCACTCGTGACTTCACCGATGTTGGCTCCCTTATCGTTCTGGATCTCGCTGTGACTTCTGGCGGGCGGGCCTGAAGAGATGAATCCGACACGCCTGATCTTCGGACCCTCTTCAAGCTGCTTGAGGATTGTCTTGGCTCCGAGGAATCCGCCTTCAGCCCTCCTCCTCTTCCCAATGGCCCATGTCAGTCCTGCTTCCACCGGAGTTATGTGTTGTTCCATATCGTTGCCATATAAACAAAGTCCAGCTTCAAGACGGAGACTGTCCCGAGCACCTAAGCCGGTCAACCTCACCTTCCCTTCTGACTTCTCCAGGATCGCTTTGGCCAGATCCACAGCATGCTCTGAAGGAACCGAGATTTCAAATCCATCTTCACCAGTGTAACTGCAAATTACAGAACCATTTAATAGGCTCCCATGCTAGTTGGACGAGAATAAGGAAGTGGCATAAAAATGAAAAGATTCTAGAACTATTGATCTAGCCAACTTTGCTCATTTGTGAGGAACATACAATTGTAGAAGGACAAGAGAGGCCGTTCCACACGACATATGATCTTTAAAGACCAAATATAGGAGGACAAGCTGATAGCGGAGATACAAGAACGATGGTCATTTCCATGAAGTAAAAGACAATAAAAGGATCAACCGAGAAAATTTTCATATACCCGGTTCTGGTGAGGAAGCAGGAAGCACCGTTGATATCAATGATGCGAAAGTCACTGAAATAAATCTTGCTCAAGTCCTCTTTTGTCAGGTGCTGGAGAACTGGGGCGGCAAGAGGACCCTAAAACAAACAAGAAAGGAGGACTCATAGTTATGTCCCTGAAATAGACACTTGGAACATTAAAACTTCCCTTTCTAAATCAAGCTGCTTTTTGAACTCAGAAATCATGACAGATATGGCTATAGCGAAAAGAACAGTCCCCCAGTTACAACCGAGTCTAGAATAAATTCTTTACAAACTGCAGCACGAGACCTTTCATTTGTCCCTCCATATTTCATGTATGCAAAGAAGTATCATCTGTTAACAAGAAGATTAATAAACAAAGCAAGGCCTGATTACTCGAACAACGATACTTTCAGAGAATTACGATCTTATCATAAACCAAGCTTTTGATTCTAGTATCAACAATATTATCAGTTTCGATTCAAAGAATAAGGATAGGTTGATCAGACAATCTTCTTGGCCCATTCTGAGTACAAAAAATAACCATCTATTTAAGAATGAAGACAAGTAGTGAAATCCACATGTCCGCCCAAAAACTGTGAAATTAGGAGAAAGATGTGCTCGGTAAGATCAACCTGGAGAGCAAGGAGAGATCTTTCATCATGAATGTGCCACGAAACATCCCCGCCTTTGGCCTTGAAAGCCTTCATATGCTCCTCGATATGGGCCAGGTCCTTATCCCTACACCCCGCATTCACCACAAGGTATATGAGATCATCCTTGACTTTGGTGATCACAGAGTCATCAATTGCCCCTCCTTTCTCATTAGTAAACACAGACAGTGTCCCTGTGCCAGGAGCTAGCGCAGCGACGTCGGCAATGACCAGCTTTTCAAGGAAAGGAATGCAATCCTTCCCTTTGAGGCTAAGCCCACACATATGAGAGACATCAAAGAGGCTACCATTTTCTCTGCAGTTCACTGTGGAGTCCATGATTGAGTCCTTGTATTGAATGGGCATGCTCCACCCAGCAAAAGGCACCATTTTTCCCCCATGAGCGACATGGAAGTCATAAAGCACTGTCTTCTTGAGATCAGCTTCGCTTGCGAAGAATCGACGTGCTACAGCCTTCTTATCAGCCTGAGCAATGCGGCGACTGATTGACTGGCCAAGCTGCCACAAACTTCCTCCTCTCATGTTTAGATGAGAAAATTCTGGTCAAAGAAATAGAAGACGTTATAAGTAAGATATCCGGGGAAGATAAGGACAATAGACAAGGAGATTTGTCTCTGAGCATATATTAAGTGTTAAAAATATATCTCGAATTTGAGCTAGTAAAAGAAACCAAATCCAAGTATGTTTACTAGCTTGAATAGGTTTCCTAGTTTCAGTGGTTTCCTAGCTTAAGTTGTTTCCTAGATTAAGTAGACTTCCTAAAAGGAGTTTCCTAATTTGGATGCAATGTAGTACATATGAGAAGAGGATCTTCTTTGTGATGCATCTAAGAGAAGCTTTTGGTGTTCAAGCCAATAAATATTGTGGTAAGATGTGTGAATTTCTTAGTGAGGTCAAGATAGTGGTTGCGAGTAATTGTGAGGGCTAAACACTATTTGAGTTTTTTGAAGAAATTAGGGGCTGAAAAATATGGAGAGCGTTTAAGAACTTAAGTGTGGTTGTAGTGTATCTTGATCTATAATGGAATCCTATACTACTCTCTGTGTGGAGTAGATCCCACCGATTAAACCACAAAAATCTGGTATCCGATTTATTTCCTTTCTTCTGTTTATCATTGTGTTTGACCGCAACATTAAGCCTAGTCCTACTATCCTTTCTGGGCTGATAATTGAGCAAAAATGAAATGGAGACGGAGATTATTTGCTCTTCATTTAGAATCCTTTCCATGCCAGAGCAGGGGAAATTTAAGAGTTTTTTTTCCCTATCTCACCTCAGTTCCCATTCTCCAGACAACAGCTTTAATTGAATCAGGACAAGTCATGATGGGCATTGGTTTGGTAAGTGTATACAGCATAAATATTTCAGCAAAGGATGAAATGATGCATCATTAAAACAATCAAATGAGGAAAGAGCAAGCATATTGTTTGACAGAGATTTTCCATGTTCGCATGAGTAACTCTACAAGGAGCTCAAGCATTTCATGAAAGTCCAATCTGGTGCTATATTCCTCTGGGAAACTGGCAGCATTTAGTTGTGTAAAACATCATAAGCACGACATCACAACCCAGACAAAACATACAACAAAATACATCTATATCACCTCAGGCTGTCATTATACGTTAGGTCACAAGATAAGACAATGGTCATCAGCCCTCTAAATCCAAGAAGTTCATTTTGAACAGAACAATCATATTGTCCCAAGAAACTCAAAAAAATAATAATAATAATAAGGAAAGAGCTTCAGATTCTATGAGAAACACAATCAACCAATAGCCGATGCCTTGATTCACCAACAACAAATCAAAACAGATGCGGCTTTCATATTGCACACACGCACACACACTACATGGTCTCAAAACTGGTAGAGGAAACTCTGAACATCAATCCGTCCTCACCAAAGCCACATTCATTTCCAGCAAAAGAACAAAATGGCATTCAGATCCTATCGAAAAGCCACTTTCCCAGGACAAGAAACAACGTGTCCCGCGGAGAGATCCCACTTCCATACAAGAAAGCACCATCCTTTCACCAAAAGTCGATCAAACAGAACAAACCCATTTCATCTCTCGGGCATTTAAGCAAATACCACACGCACACGGAGAGACAGAGGGACTCACCCCAGAAGATGCTCTGCTTCTTGACGAAAGACAACCAAATCACGGAGCCCAGAAGGGCATAGCAATGCACGAGGCTGGTGATAGAAAAGAGGATGTCTTTATATGATATGGTGGACAATTAACAAAAGGGCCGGTCTATATTTTTTTTCTTTTTGGGTTGGTGAGGCAGAGTGCGTAGTGGGTGGAGGAGGGTTCCTCTGCCCAGATCAAAACCCATCGTCACTGAGTGGTGCTCGCAGCGGGAGCAACCCCATCCTCTTCCCTCGGCGTTCCCGTGCTGCTGAGCCCCACGAAGTTCCCGTGCTCTTCGGGCATCGAATGGTCCAGGAAGGAAACCAGAGATGCGACCATCGATGGAGGATGCTGTGATTGGCCTCGAGAGGAAGATGAGTCGGGTGCTGTCGTCTTCTAAAGTTAGAACTGAATGTACTGGATCATCGGTGGAATCTGACAGGTTACCTAAGTAGAGTTCCAACACCAACGGGGAAACAAACAAAAGATTCTGTTCTTTTTTTTTTCTACGGAGGAAAATAATAGCGCAGAAGTTGATATTTGATAACCAGAATTTTTTTTACCATATACACGTAAATCCCTTCTTTTCTTCACAATCCTTTTATACTTGATTACTGAGACATGTCCTGAAACAATTTTAATCGTGATTGGTTCCGAGGTGAATAAGTTACAGATCTGGAACTTAAATTCTGCCTTGTCAGAATCGGTTTCTGATTTTTGGAATCGAAAACGGATCTTAGGGTATGTTTGCTTTGGCTTTGGAAATGAACTTTGGGAAAATTTAAATTGCGTTTGGTAGAAATATTTTTGTAAAGCAACTTTTGGTAGCAAACTTTTTCTTACTTTGGTTGCATTCAAATTCGATTTTGGAAATGACCTCCACAGGAGGCCGAGGGTAGTCTAGATAGCTTGACCTCAGATGGCCCTCGGCGGGGTCGTGAGGGTCTAGCGGCCCCTCGCCTAAGTTGCGTGACCCCAGCGAGGGCCACCTTAGGTTGTGAGCCCAAGTGATCGCCCCAAGCAACTGTCGCCTAGGTCACGCAACCTCGCCGACCTTTTGTCGGCCCTATGCCGGCCAGATCTAGCCTTGCCGGTTGTCCTCGCGTATAGAAGATGAACAGTAACAATGAGGGCAAAACCAAAAAAATGAAAGAATTGATGAGGGTAGCTTTGGGAAAAAAATCATTTAACGATAAGGATGACATTCTGCAAATGCCGAAAGCCAAAGCAGGTGGGAACTTATCTTTGGCTTTCCGCTTTGCCAAGGCCAGCATTCGGCCAAAGAAGTCCTAAAAACTAAACCAAATGCCTCACTTTTTCCCAAGGGGCTTAGAGACTTAAAGTCATTTGAGAAAGCTAAACTAATCACAGCTTGACTTTGGAACTAATCGGGATTTATTTTGCATTTTTTTTCATTTTATTATATATTCAAAAAAAGTAATCGACTTTTAAAAAAGTAACAAATTTACTTAAAATTGGTGGCAATTTGGTTTGGTTCTAGATTCTATCTTGGAATCGACTTTACAGGCTCCCCGAGCAAATCGGCTAGTTCGGGGTACAGAATCAAAAACCGAACCAATCAAAGTCGATTCTCAATTTTTAGAGCGGGAATCGAATGGGTCCTCTTGTGAACCAACCTTTGAATTCCCAAGTTGAACCAGCTCGGTTGCTCCCCCTACTTACGATGTTTACATAGTTAGTTATTATCACGAGTCTAAAACGAAACGATTTCTTGAATTTGTCCTACTTTGATGACTTGGAAAAAAAGAGAGCATAATTTATCCACAAATTTTTGGCCCTGCTTTTTTTGCATATTGGTTTTTCACCTTTGCCTTATGAGATTATAGGAACATATATATCTCTGTTAATAAAAAAACCCGTTTTCTCATTTATAATAATCTTCACCTAACGATGAACTAATTGGATTTGCTTCTACACATTACGGCGCCGTTTCCTCTCTCCCAAACGACCGAAGAAGACAGGACAAAAACCAACGAGAGTGCCCCCCGCACGTTAATTTTCATGGCCGCCAAAATTTGTCAGAGGAAAAAGTCTTGAGAATTCGAGGTAAGAGAATCCACACTGAATCTCCAGAGCCATGCAAATAACTGGTGGCCGAGAGCAGATTCTCGCCCAAGATCTTTGATAGCTATTGGGTCCATCCGCTCCAACACTCCCTTTGTCTCGCCCCTCGTTTGGATGATGCTTGCTCGCGTGGAAAAGCACAGTTTGTCTTCGCATATCCCGTGTGATGAGCTCGTCTCGTTCTTGACGAGGTGGGTAACCCTGCAGCTCTGTTTTTCCGTCGCTGGTTCGCGTTTTCGTTGATGGGTCATTTCGGGTTTCGCGGTTCATGGGTTCTGTTGCTGGGTTCTCGTTGATGCAAACAAGTTTTGTGGTGTTTGATTGCTTTTTGCTGTGAACGATGTGTTTTTTGCGTCGAGGCGTTGTCAATTAGGGGGCAAGCTTGTGCGTGCTGATGCAATTGTTTCCATGTTGTTTTTAGATGCAAATTTAGGTGGAAGAAACGTAAGAGAGTGAAGTTTCTGGCTTGTTTTCTAGTTTATCTTCACTTCAATACTGGAGTTGAACAGAGAAAAGAGGGGTTGCAAGAAGCATTGGAGTTTCTATTAGCCAATATCTAAATGATGTGAATGTTTTTCTTTTGTTTTCGTGTGCCGAAGTTATCTACAATCACGGTTTTTTTTTTCTTGATTGCTAAATTTTAATAGGTCAGGGCAATTAGAAAATATGTTAGCAAATTCCATTGTGGATTTGCAGATTCTTTTCTGGATATGGAGAAATTCAAGTCCTTATCTGTCCATGTTGCTGAACTTTGGTTTTGTTGATTGTTCAAACTCTTGACATGTTGGTTTCGTTAATCTTATCAGGTTTACAGTCATCTGTTTTGGGATGGAATGCTGAATGAAGATTTATCATGGTACAACCATGCTAACAGTAATGGGCAGTGTTAGCAATTATCAGGCAGTTCCAAAGAATCCGGTTCTGCGTGGGACCGTTTCATGCAGAGCTAACCATGTGATTTGCTCCAATAAAAGTGCAGTTTTCGTTCCTGTGAGGAGTACTAGTAACGTTTTGAATTCTTCATTTTCCGACAAAGGACGCACTCAACTTCAGACCCTTCACCATGTGGCTTCGAAGAGATGGCTAGTATGCATGTCCTTTATCTGAGTTCCATTTTTTTTTAATATCTCGATCTAGTTCTTTCTGGTGCTAAAGGTTGTGCAATTGCTGTGATGCTCTAGTGCCGACTGGGTGACTCCAGTTCGCTTGATGATGAATATCGTTCATCCCGAAACATAGCCATCAGTCTCTTTAGGCGGTACAGGAATGCTGTTGATCGTGGAGGAGGTGACAACTTAAAAGTATATTTAGCAGTTTGCTGAATCTTCAATGAGTGAACTTGAGTTGTTGTCTTTTGTAAGTCAAAACCTTTTCCCTGTATCAGGAGTTCATCAGTGCTGGGGTTAATGCATACGCACTCGGCTGCACCGACGAAGGATTGAGGGACGAACTTAACGATATGAAGGAATCTGGCATCGAGATTGAAGCAATGCAAGCTTATGGTGGAACCACCACTCTAAAATCTAACATCATCTCTGAGGAGGTAATTACTGATTAGAACCTGTAAACTTCCTGAACTATATAATAATAGTGGCATTCCAGTGTTCTTGGTGACTTTTTGGGCTCTTTAATTTACACTGATCCTATTCTTAGTTTATTCCCTTTCCAATATTAATGCGTTCGACTGTTTTAAGATGTCCACCGGTTTTCATTATTTGCAGATTGATGAGTGCATACTGTGGTTGAGCATTATATTCATTACCATCTTGTGCACGCCACAACCAACAGTTGTTAGATGGTCATCTATCCCGCCAGTGTCGGAAGAAATACTACTCCAGTGGAAAGGATTCTGTGCTGTCATAGCAAATGCGTATTATATAAGGGGAATGGCATGGTGAGCTTTTGCTTTCTTCGTATCATTATTATTGATTTCTGAATGCAAGCCTTCTTATGGTGACACAAGATTCGTAGAATGAAACTACTTGTCCTCGCATGCCGCCTTTTAGTTTAGAATCTCATGTTGATAGCGGTTCAACTCTATGATTATATTAAGGCTTCCAGTGAAAACTCTTCAACTGGAGCAGATGGCTGTGATGGGCCGTTCAGAAGAGCCATCGGTAGTAGCTAGCAGAATGCGTCTGGTGTTTAGTACGCTCGAGGTTAGCTCCTATTCTACTACAATCTTTCCCATTTCTGTGCAAATGTTCAGAGAACGCATCTTCTGAAATTTTAAAGACTGATACACGGTGGATGTCCCGGTCTCATATCCTTCCACTATATGCAATCTCCATGCATTTTTCATTGTAAGTGATGCATTGAATGACGTGACTTTATAGAGTGCAAGAGATGCTAAACCAGAAAGATAAATGACATAGACACCCTGCATTCGACCATTATGTCGTAAACTTCTTCGTTGGCCATTTGATTCCCCTTTTTTTGCTTGAGCGGTCTTGTAAATTAGTTTAACCTTATGCTATTCAAGTTCTATGATGAGGATGGATTTCGAGTTGTTATATGCATCTATTTGACGTATTTCTGATGGTGAGATTATTTATTGGCCTGTGCAGGTAGTGAGTCCACAGTGGCCAAGAGTCTAAGTGCTCCTGATTGAGGTGTACTCATTTTTCAAGCATATCATCCCTTGTAAGAACTGTGTAGATTTTAAGTTCAATAATGCTCAGTGACCCAGAAATTTTCACTAGTCTTCGTGTATAGTAATGTGTAATAATTACGCAAATCTGTGAATATGTTTTCCCAAATATTCGAGTCTAGGCCATGCCATCGTTCTTTTTAGCTTATACAAATGTTCAGATTACCTTCGCAATTAGAAGATACAAGCTGAGTATATGACTTATTACATCACTTAATGGCCTTCTGCATTTGCACTGGCACTTGAAAATGATTGTTGTGATGCTTGTCTTTGTATCACCAAATAGACGAATTTGGCACAAACTGTCTTGGTCTTAATGTGGACATCCAGATGGGGACTTATGGGGTTTCCCGTTGCGGCTATGTTTGCCTCCGTCTCTGCCCGCCCATGACCATACCGTTTAGTGGAATCTCCACCACCACCACCCCCACCACCTCCGCCTCTACCACCAGCTGCCCCTACATCACCTCCTGAAACAAACCCAGCGCCAAAGCCACTTCCTTGACCAAACCCTTCACCAGAGCTACTGCCACCATTTGCTCCACCTCCAACACCGCCGCCGCCACCACTGCCAATTCCACTTCCAATACCACCGCCAGCGCCAAACCCACTTCCATCGCCAAAGCCTCCCTTAGAACCACCTTCTCCACCTCCACCACCGGCAACGCCTCCACCTCCTCTTCCATTTCCAGTACTCCCACCTTCCCCTGCCCCTCCTCCATAACCTTCTCCTGGCCATACGTGCCATTTCCTCCACCACCGCCGCCACCCCTCCACCTCCACCTTCTGCTCCAGCATAGCCCGCACTACCATTCACATTGCCCCACTTCTCAAAACTTTCGTCGTATCTACAAAAGAAAGTTCCACAACTCCGCCAACTTCTAAACGAGCAGTGCCTATCATTGTCATTGTCGACCATAAGCTTCCTGCCGCTTGATCGATGACAAAAGCTGTTCCGATCAACTTCTTTGGCAATTTCATGGTGGACAGTACTCATGGAAGCAATGACAGTGGAAAGAAGAAGAGCAAGAACAAGAGCTCAGTTAAATGTACTCATGGCTCTTAACAGCTCGAGAGCTTCCCTGAATCAAGCCAACTTACTTGGGGTTGTTGAACCCAAGCCTCTCAGCTCTTAATATATAAGCAGCTACAAATGGAATCTGCTGTTTAGACATATTGCAGTGGTCCATGTCCATTAATGCCTTTCAAAGGGAAATCAGTGGAGTAGTCATACAAGCCAAGGACGGTCCAATACATACTCTCATGGTTCTCAACCACATCACACACACACACACACACACACACACACACACACACACAAAGTCCCCGAGTCCCTTCATTTTCCTTAGTCCCGTATTTGTAGGAAGCAAGTTTTTATGGGTTAATTGTTAATATCTCATTCATGAAACGAGTTGAAATTTCTCTAGTTTAAATACAGTAAAGTCTTTCTGTTGGATCTACATCAATTGACTTGCTTATATTAAATTTAAGGAAAATGACACAAACAGTCCTTGAACTTTGACTCAATGTGTAATTTGATCCTTGAACTTTTAATCTGTTCAATATAATCTCTGAACTTTAACTCAATGTTCAATGTGGTCTCTGAACTTTTTATGCATGTTCAATATAATTCCTAAACTTTATAAAAATGTTCAATATAGTTCTTTCATTAATTCAAGTTCAGGGACTATATTATACATTTTTATATAGTTCAGGGACTAAATTGAACATGTACCAAAAGTTTCAGGAACCACATTGAACAAATTAAAAATTAATGGACAACATTGAACATTAGGCTAAAATTCAGGGAGTACATTAAACAAATTAAAAGTTCATGAACCAAATTGAATATTGAGCCAAAGTTCAAAAACTATTTGTGTCATTATCCCTTAAATTTAGAACGATTCCAAAGAAAAAAGAAAAACAAAGAAATTAAAATATACAAAAGATATGTTGTTTCTTTTTCTTTTTCTCAAGGGTGGGGACTATCTCCACTATAGGTGAGGTGAGCAGCAATAAAACTTCAGAGTCTCCTTTTTTAATTTTGTTATATAATTTTTTCTTTTTTTGCTGGAAAACTAAATTTCATTTCCTTGAATCTCTTGTATGTATCTTCCATATTTTTTGCCATTTTGCCACTGGCCTAAATGAACTAAAATTGCGGGCCTCTTTGTAAAACCACCAGTCTTTTTCTCTTGGGATTTCAAATTTGTACTCATGGGAAATGCCATCTCTAGACAAACCTCTTTTGCTTTTGGTCTGTAACAGAATAGTATACTATGTTAATATAGCTTGATATGATATAGGTGTATAGCTTGCTTCATCATTTTACTTGTATTTCTTTGCAATAACTTGGCTTAGGTGACCACATAGGGGTTTTGATAAGCGTACAACTACTCCCACTCTAACAAACTAGTAGAGGGCAACAAAGAAACTGGGCATCAAGTTTCAATTTCAAGCGTATCAAAGATGGAGTGCAGCCAGTCTTCCCGCATGATTGAGATTTTTTTGAGAATTAAAGAACAAGTTCTCACTGATTTCTCAGATTTCTATATGTCCCAAAGAGAGCACATACCATAGAAAACGAAGGACTTGTTTCATGCTTTTGAGTTTGATCCACTTTATATTGTCGAGCAGTAATTCCACAAGCTGTGCAACGCATTACACTATGAACAAATTTTTACCGTTATGATTTGACTTGAAAGAAAGAGGCAGAGTGTCCAATTCAGGGAACAGAACCAAAAAGAAAAGAGCATCAAAAGAAAGGAACAGCCATGGCGAGGTCAGAGGAAAGATGTCTCGAAATTGCAAACTTTAAATGGACAAACTTGTTACATAATGTACACAGAAGGAAGAATCAGAATCCTCAAACACTCATCTACAACCTATTTCTGTCGTAACTTTTGGTGAAAATGGGGACAGATGTTTAAAAAAATCTGATCTGAATCGGGGGAAAATAACAAATAAATGAATCTCATCCAACCAAAGATCCATGGTAATTGGCCTGTAACTTAGCGCGGCATCAACAGAGGAATCAAAAAGAAAAGGGAGAAATGTGTGGCTAAAAGAAGTTGAAATGCCCTCACAAATGCGCCTATCCTGCCACTTCTCGAGGTGATGAGTCCTAATTTGTTGGCTGCACCACTTGACTCGGTGGAATTTGCCTGCCCTGTGTTATTGCTTTCCTTCTTGCTGCACCCAGAGTTAAAAATTACCCGGTAACAAGAACGTCAAGAAGGATTCAAATCAAGCAATCTTCTAAGTTTTAACACATTCAATGAGTACATACATACTGCAATATGCGGGGAGAATGAGATTTACCAACAAAAGACGGAATAAATACAAGAAAAGAAAGTACTGAAGAAATGGCTTTTCTCACCTTCCAGGAAAGATACAGTCTCCATGACCTGAATGAAACAATAAAATCGTCAGATGGGCTCTAGAAACTTTCAGAAGCACAGAGAACATAATACAACTAGGAAAAGAATTTTTCTTATTAAGATTTTGCGAATGCTTATTTTGTAATTAGAAGCATCGCACAGGAAATGAGGCATCTCCACTAAGTTTATCGTCACTTAGGAGTCTTCCAGCTCAACCCAGATAAGGAAGATAAGAATCATCGACTAGGTAATCAGTTAAATGACAGATCGAGAAGTTTGGTTGACCAATAGAACTCACTAGTTCAATGATTAGAGCTTAGGAAACGTGCTACTCCTTACAAGGAAGTCCTAATGCCCAACTTCAACAACTGCTACTCCTTCACAAACCCTTTAGTTACATTGACCACTAGGAATGATGTGCACTCTTAGGAGAAAATGAGCTCGAGTCTGAGAAGAAAATCTTCATCCAATTTAGTCATACATCTTACTAAGACAAGGTGTTCTCTTGTTCATAGGGAAAAGCATACCACACATTCGCCAATGAAGTCATAGCCCCTTACAAGCATGGCCAAGCAGGGCATAACACAAATCCAATATATATGCCGTTCAAGAAAGCAGCATGGAAGAAGAAAGAAGAATGCCTACTGGGGTCAGTAGTGGTGATCATAGCAGCACCCTTGAAATCACAAGACCCAGAAGCCTTCCCTTCCTTCTGGTAATAACTATCAAATGCATATGAGGCATGGCTTTTCACATTGTCTGGCTTAAAACAATTCTCTCCAGGCTGAATCTCTGTGCAATTTGCCTGGCCCGGACCACACGCCCAATCCAGTGCCGCTTGCAATGTCCTTGAATCTACACCGTCCATTGCTATACAGAACGTCTGATTGGTTGTATCATTGGCCAAAAAGCCCCCGGTTTCTGATACGTGCAGCAAGTAAACCGGCGTCAAGTCCCCATTAAACAACCCCCAATTGGCTTCAGATATTGGAGGTGATCTAAGATCCTCATTGAACAACTCATATATGTACACATTGGACGTGATCTCCGGGTGCAGAGGAGTACCACTTTTATCAAGTACATGTTTAATCAAATTTGAATTGTAAGTATCTGCATAATCAATGGCTGCATAAGGCTCCTTTGAATCACCCTTCGATGGCCATCCCGTCTCAGTCACGAGAACTTTGACATCCGTAATGTTAAAATTCTTCATTGAAAAATAGGCAGCGTCGATCATCGCATCGAGCACATTAGTATAATGAAGCAAAGTGTTGGGATCAACCATTTCTTTGGATGGAGCTATTGGCTTGAAGATCGAATTTTCAAGAGGAACTACACCTTTATTCTCCATGAACACATAGTAAGGGTACAAATTCATCATCAATGGCGAGCCGGTCCTAGACAAGAACTGCAACAAAGGGACTATCACTGAACTAAGGCTCTGGTTAAAGAAAGCTTGAGAAGGTGGGAATGTGTCGAGAATCAGTGGCGCGGCATGTGGGGTCGAAATCTTAATTTCATTATGCAAATTTGCAGCTACCAAAGCACTGTAAAGCAATTCCATTGCAGGCACAAGAATGGGAGCATAAGAGGGTACTGTGGTCAAGACTTCATCCCCAACTGCAATGCCTGTAATTAGGGTTTTCGGGTAGTAAGCAACGACGTTTCGGCTAATCCAAGCTACCGCCGTGGCATTCGAGGATCCAATTGCAAGAAGCTGGTTATTGGGAACACTGATGATTACCCGAATCTTACTGCGAGCCAGGGCTTGGAGAATGTCCGGGTTCGCATCAAAGAGACGTATGTGGGCGATCTTCTGCACTTGGAGAAACGACACCAGAGCTTCGGGGGAAACAAGATTCGAAACTTCCGTCCCTATATTCAACCCCACAAAGGGTTCGTCTTTCAGGTCCTGGGTTTGCTTAATTTGCGCCACTAGAGATGACCCAGCTGCAGAAGCAATTCAAGATAACGAAGAAAGAGACCCAGTTAAAATCTAATCCCCTGCGTTTTCTTGAATTTCATGCACTGAAGTGCCGGTTACCTGGAATTCCAGAGCAGAGAAACAAGACGGCGGTCAAGAAAACAGAAACCATCCCGACCTTCGCCATTACCGAAATACGTTTGCTTGCGCTTCTTCATCGTCCAGTTCAGCTTCAGCTGCCGACAGTGGCATTACGTCGAACAGCAGCGAGGAAATAAGGGGACTGACGGATGGAAACCTCACGCTCTGCGGTTTTCTCAATTACGGTCAACTTGTCTCACCGCGAGAGAGAGAGACGTAGAGAACAGGAGTGTGCAGAAGTCCGTTCGCTGTCGAAAGCCGAATCTGGGTTTGGATTCGACCGAGGAGCGTGTTGAAGCAACATAGGTTTGAGTTTTGGCGTAGTTTTAAGGATCAAGAAAGTCATTTAGCAGCATGCAAAATTAAATTTAGCCAGCAACTTCTGTACTTCAAAGGAGGGCGATGCGATGCAAAGTTGTTGACCAAAGAAAAAGGAGAGGAAAAGGACTTGTAACGTTTGGAATTTGGATGGAAACTTGGGGTGACTTTTGCTTTTCGGCAATCTTGGTTGGAGATGTCCGCTTTTTCCCTACCCAATTATTTGAAGGTAGAAAAATGAGTTCGATCTCGCAATTCTACAAAACCATTTGGAAAGAAATATACAAAAAAAAAAGTGGTTATTACTACTAAAAATCTCGAATTGATTATACCCATGTCATGATTTTCCCGAATTAATTTTCGGTGTCACGAAAAATTTCCAAATGAATACTTTCGTGCCACATTTGTTGTGTCAGAAAAAAAATCTTAAACTTGTGCACCCGCGACAAATCTATCCTCCGTTAGCTTCCATCAATATTCTCGTTCAATTAGTGACGTAAAAACACACGTGGCTAACAACTCGAATGATCAACTCGAATGATCAGGGCGTGACATGGACCTCAAACGATGTCATTTTGGGGAGCCAGATTTGAGAAAAATGAGCCGAGAGCTAAAATCTGCTAATTTTTCCCTAAGAGCTCCTCACGTCTCGAATGAACTACTAAAATCCCTAATTTCGCCTCAGCCCCAATTTTGCCCTAAACTTTTGGTGATATGGGAGAGAGAAAGGGCAGATTAAATCTTGCAATGATCTGTTGTCATATTGAACACTGGCCTAAAAGAAATGCTGCAATGTTTTAGCTTTTCAGCAACCATTCAGCAATGATCTTATTTCCAATCATGTAGAGCTCATATTCATAGTTCTTTTATTGCCAGTCCAAACACTAAATTCTTACCGGGTCGCTTCAGCCCAGTCTCCACAGACGAACTGCTTGAATAATGCAGTTTTCAAAATCAAGAGAACTTAAGAAAATGAACCTTAAGAAAAAAGCATGGACTAATGATGGCGGCGTCGCTAGACAATGCAAGTTCATTTGCATCTAAACAATAGACGTGATGCCCGATGAGGAATAAAAGAATGATTTAATCTCGGGCCTTTCGGTGACGCCTGCGAAGCTTGATAACATGAAACTTGTCGTCATCCTCAAAGAATTGACGAAGAATGATCCTAACAAACAAAAGCTCCTACCAACAATAACTCTATAAGAATGGCAAATGCCGTCTTTTAACCCCCTTCTTCTGGAGTATAGATGTGCACAGATGGAGAGTTAGAGTTGGCAACAGAATGCGCGTTTTATGTTCAGAATGTGAATCCGCATTTAGGTACTCAAAGAATCTCTCTATGGAACAATATCCGATGGATAGCAGCCAAGGACACGAAGGAAACCAGCAAATTCCTGCAAACAATGCAGGCAAACAAAAAAAGAAGATTACATTATGGTACTTTCTAGTATGAATTTGCCAGTGCTCCGCGTACACATTAAAATAGAACAAGAGTGAGCGAGAGCTGATTATGGCTAAACCATTGAACCTTGATACACCCTCAGATCAGGAAGTAAACTGAAAAATTGGAAGCGGCAAAGAATAAGACAATGGACTGCTTCCTAGGAATTGATACTAGAGTACAATTTAAACTCTAAAGAACATCAAATTTCCAATTTACCGATCTCTAGTAAGATGTGAAACAACAAACCTGCAGATGTCCCAAGGCATGTTGGGCCTGGGGGTCTGCCATGGACGCTTCAAAGTCAATGTAGAAAAGGTAGTCAAAGTACCTGCCATGTTTCCATATCAAATAGTCAGATACCAAAGCATGTAACTTGTAATAAACTCTGCATCCCCCAAAAGTAGAAGATAAACCCTACTCTTTCAGAAAACAGAAATTGCATTATCACTATCTTATGGAAAACCAGTTGACAACAAGACCACTCACTTGGCACCGCCTTTATTTGAGTCATCCACAACCCGCAATGGACGTTTTCTCTGAGGACGGCTCTCTATCTGAAATTTCACTAGAGAATGTAACGGAAAAATGTCCGCTGGTGGTACAAGCAAAGGCCAAATCGACCACAGTAAAACATACCTTTGTCAAATTAATGTCCCTAAGAGCAAAAACTGCAAGGGCTTTAAATAGTACACCAGGACCTTCTTCGAGAGTGAAAACAATGCTTGTCTGATGGAAAGATGTAAGAAAAAGTGAAAAAAGGAAAAGAAGAAAGTACTGTTGATGGTGGTGTTAAGAGGAGTACGTCAAAACGTCATTGAGCAATGTAATACCTTAAAGGGTCTGTCAGTTCCTGGGATGATGGGCTCTCTAGCAAGTATAAGGAAACGGGTGATGTTATCATCATCATCCTGATAAATGTTAAGGGGAAACAAACCCAATCAAGTATGATCGTGAGAAAGACAAATGCAAAAGAAACACATGCTACACAAACCTTATGACTAATGCTATGTAAAAGGAGCAGAGTATGGTAGTTTGACATATACACTGATGATTGATGCATAATGGATGTGCATAAGCGATGCATTAAAAGGTTTAAAATAAACTAGTAATATCGTGAGACAATTCTCAGATATCTCGACATTGATGCATTAAAACTTCTGGGCTGCATTGTTATCCTGGAGATTTCTAGTAATAGATGCACATTCACATTGAGTTGCTGCAGCAAATATCCGAAAACAGACTGACTACTGATAAGCTTAACAGGTGATTCACTATGGCATGTGCACCAAACAGTGCAAACTCCTCTATATTCCCTGAAAACAAGCATTACCTGTATTTTTTTGGCAAGAATGTCAAGTCCATAAATCTCTGCTGCTCTTGAACTTGCAACAGCTCCAACTTCTCTTAGACCATCGGAGGCGACAATCTATTCAGAGCATTATTGTGTTGAAATCATAATAAAATCAGTAATTTAGCATGACATCAAAAGGAGACGCATGACTTATCCGCACAGTTACCTGCGCAGCACCAGCAGTGTCTTCAGTACTGACTCTGATGACACCTAACTCCATTAGTGTCATCTCGCATTGAGCCAGAGCCTGATGTAAATAAGTTACTTGTTAGATTGGAGAATAATAGGATCATGTACATTTTCATGGAGAGTACGTAATGTCTAATACAGTCAGTAGCATCAGATAGATATTACAGTAAATACCAGCATATGAGATGCTTAAAACAAGTAACTAGGATTTGGCAGCAGGCTCCTATTTCTAGTTGGCAACCAAAAGGTTGTGATCCGAAGAGAAGGTTATAATAACAGCTCATAAACCTACAACTGAAAAGATAGTTTAACAGTTTCATCACAATTGATTTGTGATCGAATCTATTGGTCACAGTTTTATAGTTTGTCATGATAAGTTGAAATCATTTCTCATATCCTGTACACAAGCAGGTCATACAGTCAAACAGCCTTCCTTTTTAACGAACCAGGGCAAAGGAGAAGGTGAAAATGGGCAAAAAAGTGACCTGTGGGTGGCTCAAAACCCGTTTAAGATCCTCTTTACTTGTGCCAGGCAAACCCAGTAAACAATGATTAACTTGTAATTGCACCTCCCCCACTATGTGCAATCTATGACGAAGAAGCAAGTCATAGTTACGGTGGATGCTTCCACCTACAGAGTTCTCGATAGGTAAGACTGCCCTGTCAACTAGCCACAATTCAACTGCCTGAAAGAAAAACACTTAACCAAATTTAGGTTTGGTCATGCATTATCAGCAGTTGAGCATACACTGTAGCAGTGTCTTAAACCTTGAATGCAGCTTCAAACTCATCACAAGGAACTGTCTCACACTTTGGGTATGCTTTTAGAGCAGCAGCCTCACTGTATGCTCCGGGTACACCCTGCATTGATGACATCATAGTTCATATATATAGCATTCTGAAAATGTGAATGGGAAAAATAGGTAAATGCTGGTTCTGTACCTGATAAGCAACTCGCACTTTTGAACCGTCATTTGAATTAGAATATAGGTCCAGCGCAGACAGCGGTTCTGCCATTTATGCATGTGACCAAATTTATGAAATCGTCGAAAAGACAGAGGAGAGAGCTGGGAATTTAATAACAAAACAATTAATCTTAATTTCATCAACTTACCAACATTATAACAGCCAATATTATATTTTTAGGTTTCAATGACAGGCAACGGGATTTGGTAAGTGATCAATAATGTTCGGTCAAGCATAAGAAAATGGTCTCCAAGAATCTTAAATATGCATCTGAAAAGATTTTCTTTCCGTTTTTCCCCATTAGTTGTTGGAGTGGAGAGATTTGCAGATAGTCGTGGGCAAATCTACATTCCTTTTATCACTTGATCCCATGATATAAAGTCATTTATGGTCATTAACTCGTAAATAGCCTATCGCAGAAGCACAAAACTTTATCAGCAATTAGATGCTAACTCGTTTTTTTTTTCTGTTTCTCTAATCGATCAAGTTTGCATAGATAGATGCCTACTCCAAATACAATCAAAACCTGTTCACTAAAGAATCTCCTAGACCTACTACTTCTTAAAGCACACATCATTATCCCCTCTAACTAAGTCATAAAATTCAGACTCACGGGTGCGATTTCCAATCTGAAACAACTCGCATTTTCCCTTTGATCAAGAACTTCTCAACTAAATGCATCAGCATTTATTAAGGCAAACATAACTATCATGAATTCCATCCACATACTCTGGAGCAAGATTTCTTCGTGGGGCATGTCCTTTCATTTTCACATCCATCACATGCATGAACCACACAATTATTCATTCAATCATCACCTTCTCCATAGCAAAACCAGTTAAACCATAACAGATCCAACAACACCCAAAATGAAAGACCCCAAGCATCACATAACAAAACCCAAAGTCAATCTGCATTCCCCGTGAGAAGTCCTATACTCTCCAAGCTAATTCAATTCAAAACACAGTCAGAAATAACCGATCTTGTCCAATTCCAAATTGAGGCTAATCTTCATGCAGACATTAATGAATAAATTCTCCCTCATTCTACATAGAATCTCAAAAGCTACCAAATTACGTCAACGATAACCAAATGCAAGGAACTCACCAAACAAATTTTTTTAAAAAAAGGCAGAATTAAAACTACTCACTTGGAAGAAGATTCAAGTCCCTGTGAAACACCTTGGCCTCCTCTTGCTGTGTCCTTTCAATGGCCCCAGACGACTCCAACCCAGAAGTTTGAGGCTTCTCATCCTCAACAGGAGTGATAGCTCTCTGAGCCAAGAATCCAACACTCAGGCACTCCCATTTCCTAGGCCTCACCGAATCCCCCTTGACACTCCAATTCACAGCAAACCCACCAGTCCTACCCCCCAAATCGGAGCAACCCACGTGAAACTGCGCCGCCTTGGCACAGACCCAGATGGGCAGCGCGCCCTTCGAAGCCATCAGCATCATTCAATCCGCCCAACCGCGCAAATGCGCAACCATGTGCTGGTGGGTTTGGTGGGGCATTGCCGACGAAAGAAAATCAAGAAACGGTGGTGAGGCTGTGGACCCCGCGGCGGGTGCAGACGTACGTAATCATTAACCAGCGCGAGAGAAAGATTTCCCGGGCAATGTGCGTTGCAAAGTGCGGCTGTGATTGGGAAATGGAAGGAGGAAGTTTCGGGTTGTTAATCAGGACTTCTTGGAGAGAACAGAGGAGGGTAGGTGAGCGGAATGTTGGCTACACGTTTCCTCGGAATGCATAGAAGGATAGATGGAGACAGAGCTAGCTTTTGTGTTCGTGTGACGCTTTCTGGGCTAACAATAATCAAGAACCAGAGAGACAGAGAGACAGAGAGAGAGAGATAGAGAGACAGAGACAGAGACAGAGAGACAGAGAGACAGAAGTTGAGTTCTTCTTCCTCTGTTTGCTGTTTGCACATACGTAGGTTAAATCTGTATGTTTCATCTTCCTTTTTCGGCAATTCTGTAATTTCATTTTGTGTTCAAAGCTGCTTCTGTTCATAAAAGAAGAAGCTTGGAGGATTTTTTTTGCCAAATAAAGAGAAATTTCCATTTTTGCTGACAAGCTATACTCTGTTTGTTTGGAAGGAAAATTATTATCAGAAAATTGTTTTTCAATTTTTCGGTATTCGGACGGGAAACTAATTATTATACAGAAAGCGTTTTTCATGGACTGAATATAAAAAGCTTAGATTAGAGAAAAATTACTTCTCCTTTTAATAAGGAGCAAATTGCATTTCCTGAGCCACGTAAGAAAAATGAAAAACTTCCATGAAAAATGTTTTATTTTATCATGAAATTTTCAATAAAACGAACGTACCATAAATTGGTAACCAAACATTTTTGCCAATAAATTTATTATTATAGGAGGGATGGTTTTGGTGAGGGCTTATTAGGCAATGGGCTGATTTTGAAAGAAGCAATCTTTATAATTTATCACAGTTCATTTATTAGGATTAATCCCCTTGATTTATTGACAAATTCATGTACTTGTGATGTTAATCTAGAGTCGATCAACAGCCTCTTTAAGTACTCTACTCAATTAGTTGCACTTTAAAGGCTCGAAATTCCAGTTTTTTTTTTTATCTTTGTCCCACTCCCAACCCCTTTTATTTTCTACCCTTTTTGTTGCTCAATATTGAATGTTTAATTCTATTAAAAAGGTATGCTTTTGTAATATCGCCATCAACTGTTTTAAAAGCTTAGCCTATTAGATTAAGATATGATATAATATTTAAAAATTAAGTATTAAACTTAAGCTTTAAGCTTATGTATAGAAATCAAGTGCTCCGTTCAAGCGATACATTTTTTTTACCACACTATGAATTAAAATGTTTGTAACCAAATTCATTTAAAATCTCTTATAATTCGCACCTCTGGCGAATTCAAAGGTACGCTTTCGACAAGTTTGAAAATGAAAAGATATGGAGTTTTCCCAACCCTTGGAAATTGACCAAATCAGGTCATTAGGTGAGTTAATTAGGATTATGGCAACATTTTAGGTGAGGGAGTTAGGTTAACATGTGCTCTAATTTCCAAAATCTGGGGTCTAAGTCACTTGTTCAAAAAGGAAATTTTTTATGCTTTTGCTGTTGGCCCACGCAATTGAGGAACTAATCGGGCGAAGCATTGAAAAACTCATCCAACTAATATTCTGCAAATTTAATTTGACAATGACATTTTTTTTCTGAATATTTTAAATGATCATTGAGAGAAAGTTTGTTGATAGAAATGTTTATGCTGATGCTTGATGATGACAAGTCCTAAAGGCTTGTTTGTCAAAGATATGGGAAATTGTATATTAAATGCAATATTCTTTTTTTGGTAAGGTATATTAAATGCAATATTCAAACTGTATAAAAACCAAAATTTCAAAATTTAGTGTCCACCCTTCAAATGTTTAAAGTACCTTTTTATGAAAGATGTTAAGAGAAAATTTAATATTGTGTTCATGAAAATTAATATCTCTAAACAATTACATAACAAACCATCTACTTTCATGTCTGCATACATCATTTTCGAAATTCATCTATCTATTCTCCGCTAAAAACAACTCGCATTCATCTTCTATGTGGCATACGCATGGCTCATGTAAGGGATCTAATTCACATGTACATACTAGGCAAAAACCCGGGCGTTGCGGAGAATTTTCTGCATAAAATGCGAAAGAGTTACAATGTTTAAAGCAATTAATAAGTATGAAATATCTATACGAATGGCACCATCATATTATTCTTTGTTGAAGTTTTGTTAATATTCTTTGCTATGTACTTTCTGCCGTTTTAATATTGTCTAATATTTTGTACAAATAGATAAGAAATTCATTTAATTACAGGTTGTCAAGAGATAAGGTGATAAAATAATGAAAAACCGGGAGGGACCGAGGAGAATATAATAGTTATAATTACACAAAACAAAATACAGAAAGTACTGATACGACATATTATTTAGAGTAGTTTAGATCCACCAATTAACAAAATTATATGCACATAAATATTAGATTCTACATCATATTGTAAACATAAAATTATTTTGCTTGAGCCATTCTAGGTACTTTTCTTCCATATCTCAAACATATTCCATATATTATATCTTCTTTTGTGTGACTTTCTACATTAAATTAGAACACAGTTTTTAAGTGATGAGGAGTTACAAAAATGATATTGAAATAATGAAGAGAGGGAAATATTGCCGAATAAGATAAAATTGCTAAAAGGACTTGCGAACCTCTAGATTGCTACATTTGCAATAGCTTTCATTATAAATATATATATTTATAAACGCACTAGTTACCTAACACAAAAGTTAGGTTTAACATGTAAATAATTTTTTGAATGTTTAGATAGTCAAAGTTTTAAACGTAGAAGAGGTGTGTTGACTCATACTTCTACATTTTGCCTTTATCTTAAATTTTTAGCCAATGAAATTTTATTTTTGTTAAACACATCGAACACATCACCTCATATCCTTGACATACAGAGGCAACATGGATGGAACTTGGCTTGGCCTCTCCTCGTTTGCCACTTTCAGCCTTACATATTTATTTTTCTTTTTTCTTTTTTTATAACTGTGAGTACGTTATTCTAAGTTTTATTTAATTCTATTATTATCATCATTGCTAAGATTTTATCTTCCATGTAAGAAATTTTTTTGTCAAAGTAGTCATTGAGTTGAATTTTACATAACATTTATGTTGTCATTATTAAATCATTAGTTTTAAGAATGCATTGTAAGCTAAATGTCTGCATTTGATCCAACATGATGTCCTTTAAAATGTCCATCGTGTATATGGTCAGCGAGGGAAATTTTGTCTAGCTGGCACAGTTGGAGGAGGCACGGACAAGGAGGAGGATTAAAGGGTATGGGGGTCGTGAACATTGTCCTGTCCCATCATCAGTCCCACTCAATTGAGGTTGTGAAGACACCCAAATCATAAATATAAATTTTCCTAATGTACGCCCCAATTAGCACATATAATTTTAAATTATAAATATGCAACAAGGAAAAACACATATGTCCCCCTTTCTTAGTCGCGATTGTCCTATTGAATATGCCAATGACCATGGACTAAAATTTGCTCTAGAATTTCATGGCATGATTGACATTTAACATCATTTCACTTCCTTTCCTGGATTGTCCATAATTGATAATTATAACAATGGCAAACTTCAAGATAAGCACTTGATAGCCTTCCTTTTTGGGCATGTTTTAGAGTAAGCTTTTGATGATGTTTTGATTGTTATGATGAATTCCAGATGTTTTCACAGGTCAAATCATTATTCGTTGATTAATTTCTTTATTTTATTTTGAGTATCTTCTTTTGACAAGCCACACGAACCTACCCTGATAAAAAAAAATGCCGAGCAACTGAGGAGGGAGAAAATGATGCTTTACTAACGAAGATGTCCTCGAAGTTTGGCCTTTGAATAATTTTACAACTTTCTTTTCAAGTCTTTTGGTGATGTAACATTAAAAATAAAATAAGGAATTTCGCTATACTCTTTCTTTTTGCCTTAATAAAGTATTATAAACATAAATTAATTATTATGGTAGAGCCACTCTAGATACTTCTCTTCAGTATCTCAAATATCTTGCATTATTTCTTCTTTTGTATAAATTTCTACATTTTAGTAGACACACTTTTTAAATGATGAGGAGTTATAAAAATGATATTGAAATAATGAAGAGAGAGAAAGGAGCAAATATAATGAATAGATTATTGGGGGGGAGATATAAAAGTGGTCATATTGCCAGCCAAGAAAAATGGCTAAAAAAAATTGTAAAACCCTAAGATTGCTCCATTTGCAATAGCTTATATATATAATATAAGTTGCAATTTTACTGAACTAGGAGTCTTAGGAGTTAAGTTTGTCTCATTCATACACCCAAATTGTATGACATGAAAGTTCCTAAGCAACTTTGAAAGCATGATAGTCTAGAAATAAATTATTATAAATGAGGGAAAAATGTAAAGTTGATGTTCTCAACTTTGAACCTTTTCTCATATGAGTTATCTAGAATGTTAAGTATAATTTGACCCCAAAAACCAAAATTCAACAACCGACCAGAAGAGAAGCTTCCTAATAGAGAAGTTAGGTTTAAAAAGTATACAATTATTTGAATGTTTAGATAGTCAAAGTTTTGAACATAGAAGACTGTGTGCTCACTAATACTTTTACATTTTAGCTTTTATCTTGAATATATGAATATTTTAATTGTAAGTACGTTATTCCTAGTTTTCTTTTATACTCTTATTACCATCATTGATAGGTTTTTTTTTTTATGTCAAGAATGTTTTATAAGCTAAATTGTTATGTGGGAAAATTTCAATTTGGTACCCAAAGTGGGGCCATTTTCTCAAAAAGGGGTCCAAAGTGTCAAATAAGGACCTGAAGTGCCCAATCAGTATCAAATAGGGGTATGAAGTGCCCATTTAGTCTCAAATAAGGACCTGGGTTCGCCGGCCGGTCAAATGCTCACTAGTCGGCAAGCACGTTACAGTTCCGGCGATAGGAACATGGGCAATTTCGTCTTTTATTTTTTTTCTCTTTTCATTTTCCTTTTCCTCTTCCGCTTCTTCTTTTTCTTTTTTTTTTCTCGTTTCACTCTGCCGGCCATAGCAGGCGCCGGCAGAGGCCGCCCTCGCCGGCGTCGGGCGAGGGCCGCAGATGTTGGCGAGGGTCGGGTGAGGGTCGCCCGACGTAGGGCGAGGGTCGCCCGACGTCGGCGAGGGTGGCCTCCGCCTGAGGCCGGCCACCTCCGCCGGCGCTTGCTATGGCTGGCGGAGGGAAACCAGAAAAAAAAAAAAAAGAAGAAGAGGAAAAGGAAAAGGAAAAGAGAAAAAAAAAAAAGAAAGTAAAAGATGAAATTGCCCATGTTTCGATCGCTGGAACAGTAACGTGCTCGCCGGCCGGTGAGCATTTGATTAGCCGGCGAACCCAGGCCCTTATTTGAGACTAAATGGGCACTTCAGGCCCCTATTCGAGACTGATTAGGCACTTCAGGCCCTTATTTGACACTTTGTCCACTTTGAACTCCTTTTTGAGAAAATGGCCCCACTTTGGATACCAAATTGAAATTTTCCCTAGTTATGTTCGATTGAAGGAATTTTTTTGACAAAGTAGTAATTGTGATGTGTTTTATATAACCTTTATATTGCTATTAGTAAATCATTCATTTTAAGAGTGCACATTAAGCTAAATGTCTACATTTGATCAAAGATGAGCTCCATTAAAACGTCCATCGTGTATATAGTTTGGGAAGGAAATTTTGTCTAGATAGCACGGCGCGTGGAGGGTGGGTACAAGGAGCAGGGTTAACGTTACGGGGGTCGAGAACACCACCTTGCCCTATTACCAGTCCTACTCCATCAAGGTCGCGACACACGTCCACCCAAATCCGAGATATAAATTTCCATAATGAACGCCGGAATCGATACATAGAATTAGAAATCATAAATATGCCCAAGGAGAACACACAGGTGTTTCCATTCAAATATGTCAATAACCATTGGCTACAATGTGCTCCAGAATCTCATTGCATGATTGGCAGCATTTCACTTCCATTCATGGATTGTCCATGATTGGTAAAATAGATAGCACCTGCAAATGGCAAACTTCAAGTTGAGCACTTGATATCCTTCCTTTTTCTCTCTTTTTAAGGCATGTGTTGGAGTAAGCTTTTATTTAATTATTTGGTTGTTAATGATACATTATACCGTCCTTCCAATATATAAACATGCCGTTTCGATTTCGAGGCGTTGCCATATATGGTAATCTACACGTTATTCGCAATTTAGATAATTATTTGTTACTTAATTATTTTTTAATTTTGTTTTAGGCATTTTCTTTGGATAAATCAAGCCGATAGAATGCTAAACAATTGTGGAGGGAGAGATTATGCTCTAGTAATGACAATGTCCTCATATTTCACATTTGGATAAGGGAAAATGACAAACATAATTCATGAACTTTTTCTTAATATACAATATGATCTCTGAACTTTTAATTTGTTTAATATAATCCCTTAACTTTAACCTAATGCGCAATGTAATATCTAAATTTTTAATTTGTTCAATGTGGCCTTTGAACTTTTGGTAAATATTCAATCTAGTCACTGGACTAGAAAATATAGAGACTAGATTGAATCCAGGGATATAATAATTCAGGGGTTAGATTGAACATTTACCGAAAATTCGGGGATCGTATTAAACATATTAAAAGTTCGGGAATCATATTGTACATTAGGTTAAAGTTCAAGAATCACATTGAACAAATTAAAAGTTCATAGATCATTTGTGTAATTATTCCTTTGGATAATTTGACATCTTCCTTTTCAAGTCTTTTAAACTGTGCTAGTTATCCATTTTTGTACAAAAACAATAATCGTTCGAAATCAACCCATCAATTTCGTCCACTTTTCAGATCCGAATCATGGCATCTTCTTCCAACTAACGAGAGTTCATTCGAAATCACTTTACTACGACCCAAACATCATTTTCAACTCGTCGATCACCACGACTAAAGGACCATGCGCGAGCCCACAACATTTTCTTAATTAATCTCGAGGACCTAGTTTGGTCCTTCCACAGTACCAATTGTTCCCCAACTTAATAGAAGCATGTGACGCACGACCATTTGGCAACCAATTAAAAATGACATTATTGTTAATACTTTGGTGGACCAATACTGACAATTCTCAGTTAGTTCAGCTCAACTACCAAATCTGTCCCGTGGGTAATTACTGCAATTTGATGAGAACTTTGTCCTCAAATTTTAGGATCCGTTTGGTTCGACTTTGGGGGAATGTTTTTGGCAAAATCCAAAAGCCTTTGGGTTAAATGGGTTTTTCAAAATACAAGTAGTATTTGGTAAAATATATTTTAAGATCACATTTGAAAGCAATTTTGGCTCTAAATAACGTTTGGTAAAAACTATATTTTGTAAATGACTTTTACTAATATATATATTTTTTTAAAGTTTGAGGTAAAGCTCAGCTACCAGCGGACCAAAACGGCCACCGGCCAACCGTCGATGACCAAATTTGGTCGCCAGCCAGCCTCGCCTGAGGTTGCCCAACGTTAGGCGTCACTTGGATCGCATGACCTAGGCCAACGCTTGCCTGGGTCGGGCAACCTCAGGCGGCGTCGCCTTGGTCGAGCGACCCTAGCGACCACCGCCTGGGGTCGCTCGACCTCGGGCCTTGCTTGGGTCGCGCGACCCAGGCAAGCTCGAGCGGCGGTTGCCGGCCTCCGGACTTGCTGTTCTGAACAGTGCGAAGAATAGTGCAATGAACAGTAAACTTGCATTCTGAAAATGCAACTTGCCAAAGTACCTCAGGACCTGCCTTGGGTTAAAGGCCTTTAGAAATAATAATTGGAAATGCAATTATATTTTCCCAAAGTGCTCCAAAAAAATTGCCGAACACTATTTGCATTTGGCTCTTGAAAATGCTAAACCAAATAGGCCTGTACTCCATCATCGCTCTCTACAATTCATTCTCTCTGTACAAATCAATAATTTCTCTCCGTACTTCCTTATTTTCTATACATACACACACATCAAATGACTTAATCGAAAAAAATAGGCGGTGTTCGAGAAAAATGACCAATTGAAATAAAATACAGCTAATTTAGACTAATTTTTGCATAGCAAAGTAAGTTCACTTCACTTCTAGTACACTTAAAAAGACAAGCCAACCACATCGCAATGTTTTACTTAATTTTACGAAACTCTCGATAGTAAATGGTTCCGGAATAGGGAATTGAACTTGAAACTGCACGGTTTTTAATACAACAACCGTTTCATCCTCACTTCAATAACTAGTATCTGAATAGATTTTCATTTTAATCTTTTGCTTCATTTAAATTTTGCGATTGGCGCACTTTGAATTTTTCTTAATCAGCAACTTTCATATTATGCGAGTATTGTAATCACATACAATTTTTTTTTTCTGTAGTTTTTCAAAATTTAGATAATATTTTTAATTTTGGCGAGAAAGTAAAAAGATAATTTTATTTTTAACTATCATAATAAGAGAATATTAGGTAGGCCTGTCTTGCCACGTAGATTGTACGTCGCTCCATTCATTGCTCGTCACGTGTCCGTAATGGGTCCACCTGTCAGATTTTTTCTTTTGATCTCTCTCCTCCATTACCCTCACCCGCTCTCTCTAAGTTTGCTCTCTGCAACAATAGTTGCCTCTCTCTCTTGCCTCCTCTCGCTGTCGCTCGTCTCTCTTGTTGCCCTCCGGCCCTCTCCCTCACCACGCTTCGCAACCGTCATGACCAATGGAGTTGCCAGCGTCAACTGAGCCGACCAAATCTAGCCGACAATGGCCATGGACGAGCATCGCCGTTGCTTGTGAGCCGCTCGTCTAGACCTGGATTTGGAGAACTCCGGATGTGGCCTCTCCCACGTCAGTCTCCAAATGTCGACCAAATATAGCCGAATGATGTTGACGATGCCCATGGATGAGTGTCGATGTAGCTCGCGAGCTTGGCTCATCCATAACCGGTGACACTGTTGTCCATGGCCGGTCGGTGAGCTACTGCACATAGCCGCGAGCGTCGTCCATGGTCGCAAAAGGGAAAAAGAAAAACGAAGAAGATAATAAAAATCTGAAAAATAGGCCCCACTCGAATAAGTGGCGAGCGAGTGACGCATGACTTACATGGCAAGACAAGCCTACCCAATATTTTCACGTCATAATAATGCTCATAGGGGGTGCCCGAGTGGCTAAATGGTGGATCACATCACACAAGTCCTCTTTGAACAAACAACACGCGGGAATCATAGAGCTTCAAGGAATCTATTTAGGCGAGTTTATTTTGTAAAAAATGAATAATTTGTAAAATAATTTTTAAAAATAATTAGTTGTATCACTTACAAAAAATGAATGAACAAAAAATATTTTCCTCGTTCATGAAAATATTTCAACATAAATTGTTATCAATAATGAAAACATTTTTCATTGGATAATTATTTCAAGCGATACAAACGATCATTTTTATAAATATGTTTTCCAAATCATTTATTTTTCGCAAAACAAACGGATCCCAGTGTTTGCAAGATTAGTAATAAATAACAAATTCTGACCAATCGCCAAAATACACAAAAATAGCTTATCAGTGTGTAAGACGATATCACTTTCCCTTCAAGAGAAAATCCTATCACACGTCTTTCTGTAATAATCCTATTTTTTAATATAAAAAACCATGGTCTAAACTATATATGGTCTCAAATAAATTTGACTTAGAGCCAGTTGGACGAACTACACAGAAATCAAAGCTTGAGGTGTATCTTGTCCCCATCACCATCTACCCTTTCTCATCAGCTGTTACACACGTTGATCCCGACATTTAAACTAACTCTGAACTTGTCTAAGCTGAACCCAGACGCCTAACTTCCTTGTCGGTGAGATGGTAAGAATTTTATAATACTAAACAAAATATGAAATAGAATCGCCTATGCCTAGTTTATGACTGTTACTGTGGGACAGAAACAAGTCAAAGATCACAATTGCAGAAAAAAGTAGAATTGACTGGACCCTTCTATGATCCGGTTACAATGTATCCAAGCAGAAGAGAAGTAGCTTTCGATTTCGATTACCATGACTTTATGCTTGCTTTTAGTTGATGATTCCAATCATTGATTTAGACAAATTCTCCACCTAACTAAAACATGCCCTGCCATTAGCAACCAGCACAAGATTACCGCTTTCTTTTTTTTCTTTTTTTTTTCAATTAACTGTTTCCCTTGGCCAAATGGTTGAATCACTTTGAGGGTTTTCTAGAATTGGCTTGGGTAGATCATTCCCGAGTAAAACCGGCGGTTCAGAGGTTAACCCGGGAACTATACCGGTCTTGGCCGATTCCCAAGCTTTTTACCCATGAGCCTACTTGGTTCACCTAAGAACTGATTTGTTCGTTTGGTTCGAGCCGATTCTCATATTAAATTGAGTTTCAATGCTCACCCATAGTCTCGACGTATAGGGGATACTTACAAGATCGCGAGTCCGTTATAAGAATGTTATCCAATAGAAAAAAAAAATGAGTGCTATTTTGTAAGCTTGTGAGATTGACTTAATCATCAGAAAACATATTAATTTGTTTTTGCGGTTCCCAAGTTGAATCGGGATAGATGCTCACCCATAATCCCAACATACAGAGATACTTACAATATCACAACAGGTCCACTCTAACAATGTACTAAGAGAAAAAAAAAGTGTATGGTATTTTGTATCCTCGTGAGATTAACTTGATCATTAGAAAATAGACTTGGGTGTGCCGTTGAGATGCACAACACATGTTCAATTCCTCGCATCATTTTATGCAAATAATCTCCCGACTCTGGTCTTAGCTCGCGTGTATTACTTGGTTTAGAGGGTTAGTAAGGTATTTCATAGGCTCAAAAACTTATCGGAAAAATACCAGCTTTCTTGTAAAAATTCAAGAAAGAAATTATGGTAACATGAATCATTAGGAAAAGGGAACGCATCGATCTTGGGCCTAAGGTTGACAAAAAATATAAGAGAAAATACAAATTAGGTCAACAAGGCAAGCCCAAGTTCGAATCAAGAAAATGTTGCGTTGTAGTAGCCCGCCCAAAAAACACAATCGGGCTTCATTGGGCCCATGAGATTGTCCTCGCGCGGGTGCAATAATTTTATACTATCATTGAAGCAAGTTTCATCTAGTATAAAGCGAAATCAACCGTCGAAACAACTCTGATCGTATGCCAAATCTTAATTCATAGACACAGTTTCCGATCGATAATATGTCATTCAATCACACTGTCCGGACATTGCTGTATTGCGCATAGGATTGTAATCGAGCCAAGCCGATCGAGTCGATACATTATCCAAAGAGAGACGTCCCATGCCTAAGTCGGAGGTAGCGGAGGCTCTCGCCCCTACTCACTTGTCTAAAATTTGAAAGTAGCTCATAATTTTTAACTTTTGTTACATTATTTTGGCCTAAAATCAAGTTTCGCCCCCATTAAATGTGTAAGCAACACAATCAAAGCCGATAAGTGAGTAGTTTCATTTGAATCTGCCCCCACAAATTAATAAAGCTTCATAGAAATATCCTAATAAAGCATTGTGTTGATGAATATCTGTGATGAGGCTGGTTGGGATGGTGGCTATGATCCATGTATGAAGAAAACGAGGGTCATGGACCAAAATCAACGAGTGAAATTCAGGACTTAACTCTAAATTTCTAAATACAGGTGACTAAATTGCATAAAATAATCGGATTTTTGGAGTTGTGAGCAAAATTTAAACGATCTTTCATTGTGTTGCCCTCTCCGAATTGAAGTTATAGCTCTGCCACTGCTCACAAGCGAGAGAGTTGAGATCCTACGGGGAAGTAAGTCATCGGGATTGGAGGAGATTTTGCCTTCCTCTTGGAGGAGTTCTTCGACTTCTCTTCATCTCTTACATGGTCTTTGTTTCTTGAGCTGCTCTGTGATTGATCCTTTCCTTCACAGTTGATCTTCTTGGAGTAACGAAACCAACCCAGAAAACTTGAGAAGATTCCCATGATCGACGGTGGCGGCGGCGGCAGCAACGACGGCGAAAGACTTATAGTTGTCTGAGTCTTGAATTGGCTAATGTTTCTACGACCCTTGAAGCGGAAAATCAGAAAAGCACAAGTGGATGTTGGTGAGTCTTTCTTTTGTTGTAAAGCAAAAGAAATGCTCTTCCCTTTGTGTTTATATAGAGAGATGTTGCTTGGGTTCCACGCGAAGTACCTATCAATTTAATGGAAAATAATTAAGAGTATAGTCCTCCAATTTTTCTCACATATGCGGTATAGTATAATCCACCAGTATTCAAAGTCAACGTCCTCGAAAGTACGGCAAAAAAAAAAAAAGAGAATTGGGTGTTTTCGTGCAAGCGAGAATGATAGTCTAGTGATAAAATGATTTCTTTTAACCCATGATGTCACAAACATGAACCATGACGCAAGCATGTTTTTACTAGCTTTTACCTTCGACATTTACAACCAAATTAGTGAAAATTCGTGTTTGAGCCCTCAACCTCAGATCTTTGGTAGTGAGCGGAGAAAAAGCTATTACGCGGGTGAAATCTTATTTTTGGACGGGCGGCCAACTGGGGCTCGTCAAGATCCAAAAGGCAAATGCGCGGGTTAAAGGTCTTGCCCAACCAACTTTGGTTTGGACCCGGCCGTGAGCCTCGGTCCGAATATTTCAATATATTTTAGGCTATGACAGATCTCAACAATACAGTAGATCCGACATTCGAGTATAAGCGTGCCCAATTATTATCTCTAGGTTTGGAGCACTTTTAATCAAGGGGCCCAATCCAAAAGACTATCCCCAACCGTTTATCAGTAAAAGAAATAAGGATCCGATACTAGAATCTTATTTACATTCACGAATTATTTTACACTGAAGTCGATTTTGTCCATCACATTATTCATAAAAATAAGGCTTATATAGTCATACAATTTTCAACAGTAAGGTGACATGCTTAGGCCCTAAGGATTAGGTGAAACAAGACAAGGTTTTGTCTAATTGCAAGGAATTTAGAAAGTTCAACCATGGGATTAGTCATTATCCTCGACTCCCGGATGGCAAATGGGACAGCAATTCTATAGTCATTCTTGCCTTTTGAGATTTGACTATTACTGTAGTGAACTCGAGCGTTCTTGGTCCCTACGTTATTCCTTCTCAGTGCGCTTCCACGTTGTCACGTTATAATGTAATATATATTTTCCTGCTGTTCTTTACTTGATCACCAAGAGTCAAATTCGGCACCCTAGAAAAATTAATCCACCGTACACAATCAATATTATAATAAAGCTATTTAGAAAATACATGGGCAACAATCATAGGACAAGTCATGATATTTATCACGATAATTCATTTGAGTCTTAGAACTTCCGATATATTTGAGTCATTCTTTAACTCTGTCAAGTTTTAAATGAAAAGAACCGTTACGCGAATACAACTTGCGAAGATTGCGGTAGCCTAAGAACAATGGAAAATTTTTTAACATATTTGGGGACGTTGATATAATCACGAGATCCGATTGTATCCTTAGCCTCCTTAATCAATACACTTTAAAGAACGATTAATCGTGCTAAAAAATTTAATTTAGCTCTTTTTCTTGTCTTCTAGTATATATTCAGATTTATTCTTAGAGATTTGAAAACGACATGGCCAGCTTCCAAGGACATGGAGGATTCATGAGGCACTATCATGACTCAGTCTTCCTCCTCAAGTTGCCGGAAATATCTCATGTATAGCTAGTAAATAGCCGCCAACAATTTATATTATTGTATGGAATGTTCTACAAAATATACACTAAGATATTATAGCTGCTTAGTAAAATTTTGATTGGCAAAAAAGAAAGGTCGAACGGGACGAATGGTGCCGACGGGCTCCTATATGTCACCACAAGAGTTTCACACCCGCCGTCGGAACGTTCGATCTAGGTTATAACTACTGCTTCACCGGAATGCAAGTTGGCATAAAACCGGAGTTATCCTACACTTAGGGTACCAGTCGAATTTACGTCACGGATGAATCGAGATTTTCTAAGATCGAGAAGCGATTGAGTGACTCGAACTGGTGACCGATAGGGCTCCAAACCACGTGGGAGTAAGCATTATCCACCTCGGCGGCGCTACTTGATTAATTTGGGACGCAAGATACATTGAATGCATAAAAGGACAAGGAGTCGATTTTCACGGGGTCGAGAGGTAGATAGAGTCGACGTTCAGCGAGGTTGAATCGCATGAATTTGGAGGAGCGAGAATTCCTTGGAGCTTACGGCACTTTGATGTCGCTGCCTCTCCATTAGGTTGGTGATGTGCCAGAGACACTATCATACGCGTGTGAGACTTTTCTCTATTACCACGTGGTAGGAAGCAATTAATACCATTTCTTGGACAAGTAAGTTGTCCAGCGCATTTTGGATAACTTATAAATGTAATTCTTCCGGTTAATTTTGACCGAAAACTCCTAACGTGAACTCCGGCCGTCTTACGTGGCATTCGGCGCTGATGTGAATAATTTTTGCAGATTTTTCTGATTATTCTTTTTCTTTTCTTTCTTTCTTTTGATTGTGGGCCGACAAGCTTCGCTGGGATTGGGCAAGGGCATCGTGGCCCTCGCCAGCCATAGCGAGGGCTCGCGGCCCCTCACCCAAATCTGGCAAGTGCCGCGATGCCCTTGTCAAATCTGGGCCAAGCAACTCGTTGCGATCCTCACTTGTGGCCGACAACCTCCTCCGGCTACTGCTAAGGTCACTGACCGGCAAAGGGAAATAAGAATAAAAGAAAAAGGAAAACAGTAGGCGGAGGAGGTTGCCTTTTTCTTTTATTCTTATTTCCCTTTGCCGGTTAGTGACCTTAGCAGTAGCCGGAGGAGGTTGTCGGCCACAAGTGAGGGTTTGCTAGCCTTCACTAGCGGCCGGTGACCCTCACGGGCCAAAATGAAAGGAAATGAAAGGAAAAAAAGAAAAAATAAATAAAATTTAAAAAATTCATTTTTTTAAAATTGTAAAAAATGTCTATGTCAGCGCTGGTTGTATCACGTAGAACGGCCGTCGTCCACGTTAGTGATTTCAAGGACTCAATTTGCAAATTGTGAAAATGTTTATGGCTAAATTGGCACAATTGCACTAGATTTAAAACTTTTTTGGTAATTTCCCCAAGAAGACATACATGTATGTCTGCAAAAAAAAGTAAATGTGCATGGAAAAGATTAAATACTTGAGAATTGCAAACTAATTTGAAAAAGAAATGTAAATGATTGTAAGGTATTTACATTCAATTCCGACAAATAAGATATCAATGATGTTACAATTATCGCGATTATTAGATTATGGTTTTATCCAATTTATTGTACAATAGTACTACGATACATCTTAATAAGGAATTTGGGCATTTCATGGGGTTTTTGAGAATTGTTTGAAGTGGAAAAAGCAGATGAATTCATTTTCTATATATAGTAGACAGATTCATAAAGACATATTATATGGAAGGGAAAATGGCACTTATAGTTCCTTACCTTTGGGCTAATATGCAATGCCACCCTTAAACTTTTAATTTGTTTAATATGGCGCTTGAACTATTTCTAAATATTCAATACACTCCATAAACTTTCAGTTTGTTCAATATAACCCTCAACTTTCCACAGCAAAGTCAAATCGGTCATTGGATACTATTCACAAGTTTTCATAATTGCACTATTGCGCAGATTTTAGAATATCTTTTCATTTAAATCCATTTTCTAAATAAACAAATATGCAGTCTTTTTATTTCTTTTTTACCTTTTTGGTTTTTATAAATACTACAATAGTTGCATTTAATTCATTATACCTTATGATATCTATAATTGAAAAAGTAGAAACTCATTTAGAGTTGTTTCGTGTTGATATTCCTGCTATTTCAATTTCCTAATTTATAGAATTAACCAAATTTAATTAGGAAAACACAAAACACAACAGCTTGAAAATTTTATCTATCTACAAATTAGGTACAAGATTTAGTCTGATAAACTATTATCGTTTTTAGATACCCTTATGGAAACATTTATTCTCAAAATAGCAAAAGTATCAGCCCGATATAACTTTAAATGAGGTTCTACTTTGACTGTTATATATGGTAAGCTAAAATAGATTATAAAGACCAAAAAGACAAAATGGTAAAAAAAAGAGAGACTATTTTCTATGACTTTAGTAAATGGCATGAAATAGAAAGATATTAACAAATTTGGGCAATAGTGTAATTATGGGAACTCATGAATAGTAAGGAAGGACTTGTTTGACTTTTTGATGGACTAGATTGAACAAATGAAAAGTTTATGGACTATATCGATCATTTAGGAATAGTTTAGAGAACATATCGAACAAATTAAAAAGTTCAAGGGTGATATTACATATCATACCAATGTTTAAGGATTATTTACCATATTTCCTATAAAGGGGGTTACGTTAAAACCGAGTCATGGGCACTTGAGCGTGATTGAGTAGTTGTGTGGGTTGAATGAGTAGCTGGAGTACGAAGCGAACCTGCTCCGATCAACTTTCGTAGTAATTGACTCGGGGGGCTTGCAAAAAGCTTCTACAAGTGTATTGCAAAGTGGAAATAGAAAAGCACGAATGTGACCTCTGCCATCGAAATGGCAATCGTTCTCCAACATATGTTTAAACATATCAAAGCGAACGAATACAATATCGATTGCATGGGCAGCGTTGAGTCAGCTTGCCAAACGGGATAGATATTGCACAGTGGACTCTTTCTTCGCAATCACCGGTCGATCATTTCTTGCGCGTGCGTGGGTGAAAATGATGATGCCGTCATCCTTCGCTCTCCGCTCTCCGGGACTTAGAGACAAGAGAGTTGAGATCCGGCAGGGAAGTAGCTCATCAGTATCGGAGGAGGCTTGGACTTACTCTTGGAGTTATTCTTCTTCGATACGCCTTTGCCCACGATACAGCCATCTTTGCCTACTGAACGGCACTTTCGTTCGATCCTCTCCATCGAAGTTAATCACTCTACCGCTTGAATGATCAGAGAAGCAACTGAAAAGGCTTGAGAGGAGACTCGTGATCGATGAGGATGAAAACACCAATATTAGAGGCTGAGAAATTAGTGCTATGGAAGCTGCTGTTGGACTAGCTAACTTGGCTGAGATGTGTGAGAAAACCCACGATTCTTTCACTATATATAGACATATTGATGAAGCTTTAAAGAGACGTGGCCTTAGCTTCCAAGAAATTGGAGGGTTTCATGTGTCACTATCTCGGTCTTCCTCCTCCTTAGGTTCTTGGAAATACCTAGGCCTTTCTTGTTTTTGCATAACTAAGAAAGATGTCGCGGAAAATTCTACAGCAATCTGCGGATTTTCTTTCCTTTCATGGGAATTTTCTTTTACCAAGACTTTGAATTCAATGACGAATTCTTCTTATAGCCTACGTTTTCCACAACTTGAGAACTAATGTGTTTTTGCTACCTACTAGAGGTGGCTGTTGTATGTGACTACGTGTCCATTGATGTCGTGTCGTGCAATGACATGGTATGTCTTGGCTTGCGTGTATTGCTTGGTTTAGGGGATTAGTAAGGTGCTTTTGTTTGGGTCGGAAAGACACAATTTCATTCATTAACGCAAACCGTCCGAACATGAAAGATGAGTTTCAGAACACAAAATATTCCTAAGAAGCGAGGAGGGATTAGACAACCAATTAGATGATAGGGTATTCCTTTGATGAGCTTTTGCAACCTAATTAGAATATTGGTTGGCCTCACATGAGCAGTGGACCACTTTGGCTAGACACAAGCGGCAGTCTTCAATAATATCACATGAAATTTTGATGGAATTACTGTCAACTGTTCTAAAAATTCAAGCTATTAAATAAAGATGCAATTTACTATATAAATATTACAACATGAATGTTGCGGCAGCCTAAGCACAATGGGAAAACTTCAACATATTTGGGGACGTTGATATAACCACACGATCCGATTCTATCCTCAGCCGCCTCAATCAATACACTTTAAAGAAAGATTAATCGTGTTCAAAATTTAATTTAGCTCTTTTTCTTGTCTTCTAATGTTTATTCAGATTTATTATTAGAGATTTACAAACAACATGGCCAGCTTCCAAGGACATGGAGGATTCAATGGGTCACTATCATGACTCAGTCTTCCTCCACAAGTTGCTGGAAATATCTCATGGATAGCTAGTAAACAGCCGCCAACAATTTATATTATTGTATGGAATGTTCTACAAAACATACACTAAGCTACTTAATAAATTTTTTATTGGCAAACAAAGATAGGAAGGTACGAAGAATGCCGACGGGCCCGTACGTCACCACAAGAGTTTGACATCCGCCGTTGGACCGTTCGATTTGGGTGATAACTACCGCTCCTTCTGAGCAAAGCTCGGAATACCATTGCTCCACCAGAATCCACGTCGGGATAAGACCGGAGTTCTCCTACACCTAGGGTACAAGTTGAATCTACGTCACGGATGAATCGGGATTTTCCGAGATTGAGAAGCGATTGAGTGACTCGAACTGGTGACCAATAGGACTCCAAACCGTGTGGGAGTAAGCATTATCCACCCTGGCGGCGCTACGTATTTAATTTGGGCCGCAAAATGGTATTAAATGCTGCTTACGACGTGGTAATTGAGAAAAGTCTTACACATCGCCAAGCCAATGGAGAGGCAGCGACATCAAAGTGCCGGAAGCTCCAAGCAATTCTCGCTCCTCCAAATTCTTGTGATTCAACCTCGTTGAACGTCGACTCCATGTCCTTTTATGCACGTAATGTATCTTGCGGCCCAAATTAAATACACCTCTTTGACAATTTCTCGAAATAATCTTTCCAACTAATTTTGACCGAAAATTCCTGACATAGGTGTCGGCCATCCTTTGTGATACGATCGGCACTGATTTAGATAATTTTTACAAATTTTTAATAATATTTCTAATTTCTTTTTGTTTTTTACTATGGGACGGCAACCTTTGCTGGGATTGGGTGAGGGCATCGCAGCCCTCGCCAACCACAACGAGTGCTCGCGGCCCCTCACCCATATTTGGCAAGGGCCGCCATCCCCTCGCTAGATCTAGGCCAAGTGAGGGCACTGCCTCCGTTGTCTAGCGCCTCCACCGTTGACTGGCGGAGGGAATTTAGGAAAAAAGAAAAAGGAAAAAACGAAACAAATTCTTAAAAATTATAAAAATTATCCACGTCAGTGTCGGTCATACCACATAGGATAGCCAACGTCCACGTCTATGATTTTCGGCCAAAATTGGCCAGAAGGTTTACATTGGCATATCATCAAAAGGTTTATGATTAAATTGGCTAAAATGAAAGGTTTAAAACTTATTGGCATATTTACAATAGGTTTAGGATTTTTTTGGTAATTTCCTTGATTTCTTCTTTGTCGACCACTTTGATTCAACGCCACAAGTTACCTTGTATGTCTTCTTGCGCAACTCACGCTATGTTATTTGCATGCCATTGCCAAGGGTCATCGTGTCCTCACCAACCGCGAGCAAGGGTGTGAAGGCCCTTTTCAAGGGCCTTTTGGCGAGGGTCGTCGGTGACCCTCACCTGCCAAAATGATAGGAAAAAAAATGAAAAAGAAATAAAATTAAAAAATAAAAAATTTGATTTTTTAAAAAATTGTAGAAAATGTCCGCGTCAGCACCGGTTGTACATGTAGGATGTCCGGCGTCCATGTTATTTTTGGCCAAAATTGGTCAGAATGACTCAATTGGCAAATTGCGAAAATGTTTTGGACTAAGTTGGCATAATGAAAAGGTTTATGATTGGATTGATACAATTATAATAGGTTTAAGATTTTTTTGATAATTTTCCCAAGAAGGCATACATATAAACATCTCCAAAAAAAGTAAATGTGCATGGAAAACATTAAATACTTGAGAATTGCAAACTAATTTGGATACCCTTGTGAAAACATTATTCTCAAAATAGCAGGAATTTCAATTCAATATAACTCTAAATTAGACTCCACTTATACAGTTATAGCTATTATAAGCTAAAATATACTCAAATGGAACTATCATAATATTTATATAGACCAAAGGGACAAAAAGGTCATAAAAGAAAGACTATTTTATATGAATTTAGTAAATGGATTGAAATGAAAAGATATTATAAAATCTGGGCAATAGTGTAATTATGAAAACTCATAAATAGTAAGGAAGCATTGATATGATTTTGTGAAGAACTATATCGAACAAATTGAAAATTTATGAAATAGATTAAACATTTGGGAATAATTTATGGACCACATCGAATAAATTAAAAATCCAAGAATGACACTGCATATTGAATCAAAGTTGGAACGCTAGTTGTACAATCTTTCTCGATATCGAACAGCAATAATAGGGGCTTCCTTAAAAAGTGCGTCTTGCGCACTTTAGTGTGATTGAGTAGTTTGCGTAGGCTGAATGAGTTGCTGGAGCACTAAACAAAGCTGCTCCGATCAAGTATAGTTCAAAGTGGAAATATCAAAACACTAATGGGACCTCTGCCATCTAAATGGTAATCATTCTCCAACACATGTTTAAACATCAAAGCGAACAAATACAATGTCGATTGCATGGGTGGCACCGAGTCGGGTTGCCGAACGGCATAAACATTGCACAGTTGACTCTTACGTCGCAATCATCGGTCGATCATTTCTTGCGCGCGCATGGGAAAACGATGATGCCATCGTCCTTCGCTCTCCGAGACTCAGAGACGAGAGAGTTGAGATCCGATGGGGAAGTAAGTCATCGGTATCGGAGGAGGCTTGGACTTGCTCTTGGGTTTGTTCTTCTTCGATTCGCCTTCGCCCTCAACACGGCCGTGCTTGCCTATCGAACGGCTCTTGTTCGAGCGATCCTCTCCATCAAAGCTAATCACTCTACCGCTCGAATGATCAGAGAAGCAACGGAAAAAGCTTGAGAGGAGACTCATGATCGATTAGAGGCTGAGAAATTAGTGCTATGGAAGCTGTTGTTGTACTAGCAAACTTTGCTGAGATGTTGTGAGAAAACTCACGGTTCTTCCACTCTATGTAGACATATTGATGAAGCTTTAAAGAGACGTGGCCTTAGCTGCCAAGAAATTGGAGGGTTTCATGTGTCGCTATCTTGACTCAGTCTTCCTCCTCCTCCTCCTTCTCCTCTTCAGGTTCTTTAAAATACCTAAGGTTGTAAAGTCTTTCCCGTCCTCGTATTTGGTTTGTTTTCACCATCTGTGTCATGTTAGAAACCGCGGCCATTGCAGCATAGCACATCCAATGTATATAGTCAATTGGCGTTGCTGTACAGATCATGTTTCTTGATTTTCTCTTTCTTTTTTGGTCAGTTCATGTTTCTTGATTTGACCCATTAGTTCCTTGATATTTAAACTCCGTGGCAAGATTTCGATAACGTAATAGTCCCTGCGTCTCTGTCATGCGTGCCTCAATCTATTGCCCGAATTCTGCACAATCTTTCAAATTAGTGGGTCATCAATTGTTGGGAAAAATAATTGGGAAAAATGGAATCAGACTTTGAGGCATGCATACACTATCTTTAAGAAATTATTTGCCCCCACAAGATTGCTAATGGAATCATCCAAAATATAACTGTTGGAGTTGGCGAATACTTCGGAAACCCTTATTTTTCATATTAGGCATGCCCACGTCAACTTAGGGAAATCGAAATATGAACCGACGACATATGACCCCTACGCACGGAATGTCGGGGGTCCCGCTTCCCGGACAGCTGGCGGGGATTCCGCTTCCCGGTGAGCGGACGGGGGCTCGGGGGCAACACCCCCGAAACAACATCGGGTTTGCTGACCCGTTTGTTGTGGGATCAAAGGGATTTGGATAGACTTGGGCTTTGGGCCCATTTTAAGTTCTATATATATTGTACTCGTATGAGAGATCATTGTAACGAGTGGCTGTGGTTGTAAAACCTAAATACCATAGTGGTTGTAAAACCTAAATACCATAGTGGAATCTCTTGTGAGGAAACAATTGGAGAATAAAGACTATACTTGTAAGAAAGAAACGAAAATTGAAAGAGCATAAATATTGAACAAATATAAAAAAAATGAAATCGTTTTGCGAACATACAAATTGTTTCAAAGGGACACAACTTTTCACGTTTTTTCAAAAAACTGCAAATTTGTTTTTTTAATAACCATTTTTTTTAAATTAACCTCTGAAAAAAAAAAGTAACCGTCAATTGAACAGATAAACACTTATATCTTTTCATCATTTGAAGAGATAAAAAATAACCGTCACACACTTATATCTCTTCATTGTAAGATGAGACACCTCTTTGTTCGTTGTACAAACAAGCTACCAACATCAATTTGCCTCCAAAATTAGATGAATAGAAGGACAAGGAGTCACTTTTCATGGGGTCGAGAGCGTTTGACCATGTACATTCCACGAGCTTCAATCATATTTAATTTAGAGGACCACCACTTCCTTGTAGCCTACGTTGATTAAGGTTCTTCTATCAACTTCTCCTTTTTTATTTTCTTGACCCACAGCCACGTGTCCTTACGTCATTGGCTTGGTGATGGACACCAGAAAAATATAATATCCTTGCGATGTATACTTAGTTCTTGGCTCGTAATGTTTTCGTTTCAAATTTGGTATGTACTTTTCTCTTTCCAATAGTGGTCAAGATACGAGGTTGCTTCTAGGAACATGTCGTCTTTGTTACTTGCTTCGCGCCTTCAAGTGTTGGGCTCAAGTTTTGTAATAACTAATTCAAGTGACTCCCAAATCTAATTTTGAAGGTCAAACTTGACATACCATAAATATAAATTTCATAAGGCCGCACTTTTTCCGCTCATTCTTTGACTTAAACATTCCATTTTTTTCATTTTTTGACTATAACATCCCACACCACATCTATTACAACTCTAGGTAAAAAAAAACTCTTAATACAGCATAACTTTTGGGAAGACAATCGACATGCTGATCTTCTTGCTAATATTAGAATCAAGAAGCGACTTGACACCACATTCTACTTGCAGCCTCCTAGCAAATTACCTCATGCTTTTTTTAGTAATAAAGTTGGAATAGTAGACTTTAGACATTAAATTATTTAGTTTTATACCTTTATTTAGCAAAAAAAAACTTTTTTTATTTTGTTTCTACTTTTTTTCCCTTGTGGGTCCCACTTTCCTTCTTCTTTTTTTCCACGCCTTTCACATCTCAATTCTCGACTCTTGTAAATTGGTCTCTCTGTTTTCTCTCTTGCAAGCCATTTTCTTCTTTCTAATCCTCCCTACTCCTCAAGTCGTAAGGAATTGAGACAATGTCGACTGCATTCACACTAACAAAGCTTGAATTCACAAAGGCAAGGTATACATTGGCAAACCAACAAGGCCCACAAAACGATCATCCTCCATATCGTTGCCGACTGCGGTCCGACCGTCTCGTGCTATCAAGTTCTCGAGACAAACGTCCAGCCACTGCATTGTCGACTTGTCCCAAGATGACGAGTTGAACATGTCCAGCGTGTTCTTAGGCCAAAACGATTACATCAACAACACGGTCCTCATGCCTCACCACGCTAGACAACCAGCGGATCTTCTCACCCACATCTATTGCTGGCGAGGCCACGATGGCCTTGCCTAGGGCCTTTGTGGACCATTGCGGTAGGTGAGGGCCCTTTCCTAGGGTTGCTGGCTACAATGAATGAAAAAAAATGGAAAAGAAAAATAAAATTTTAAAAAAAATACAAAATTACAAAAATTATCTACGTTAGAGCTGGTTGTGCCATATAAGACAATCGGCATCCAGGCCAAAGTTGGCCAGAAAACTCAATTGGCAAATTGACAAAAGATTGAGGACTACATTAGCTAAATTAAAAGGTTTATGACTAAAATGACACAAGTATAATATGTTTAGGATTTTTTTTTATAATAATTCTCCGCAATTGGGTGGCTCCACAATGTGTGTTGCATTTAGGAATTGACTTCAAAGAGAAGAGGACTAATAAAAACATAGAAAAAGCAACTTTTGACTATTCTTTCACGTAAAGGTTATGTGATACTTGAACACAATAACGGGTAAATCTACTTTTATCCTTGATAGCAAGAACACAGACGGATTTGAGAAAATATTGGGTATCATTGTGGTAGCCGAGTCCATTTATTACGCGCCACATGTCTCTTAGGCCCACCTGTCCAAAAAATCCTCTCTGCTTTCTCTCCCCTCTCTCTCCTCTCTCTCTTCACTACGGTTTCTTCTCGGCTATGGCGTTAGCTTAAGTTCGAGCTCCGTGTCCATGGAGCTTCTGTGGCCATGAGACTCTGGGTCTAACTGCCATAACCGCAAGCTCGGCCCCGCCGACCGCTGGCGAGGACAAGCCCTTGCCATCGTGGGCGAGGTCGGCCATGGCCTCGCCAGATCTGGACAAGGCCTGACCTCGACTGGTCAAGTGGAGGCTCGACAGCCATGGCCATAACCGTCGAGCTCCGGTTCCGCATCTGGGTTGGCGAAATCTAACTCCTGTCGACGTCCCCCCAGGGCCGCCTCGAATCCGACTGTCCGTGAATTTTCGTCCGTTGAACAGAAAAAAATGCCAAGGCAAAAACATCCCAAGAGGTCGGGGATGGGGCCAAGGCCACGAGCTTGAAGCTCGAACATGCTCGCAACCGTAAGCTCGAGCTATATGGCTGTGGAGGCTGAGATGTTGGGCTCAAGCTCTATGGCCATGATGGCCGCAAAGAAGAGAGAAGAAAAGCAAGTCCAGGGGAGAGACGAGGAGAAAAGCAACTGCAAAAGAGAGAGAGATTTTTCTGACGGGTGGGCCCCCCTGGTCGACACGTGACATCCGATGAATGGACTAATTTTTTGCTGACTTGGCACCACAGTGTTATCCAATATTTTCTCTGACAGATTTAGCCTAACCTTCCTTTTCTTTTTTTCCAATTGGGTGGAGAGACTAACCCTAAAGTTTAAGCTGCACATGGTGTGTCCATGCATATTGTGATGTTTTGGTCTTTTATCTTAAGCACTGAGGAATTGACTGAAAGAGGAGCACTAATGAAACAAACATAGAGAAAAAGCAACTTTTGACTATTCTTTCACATAAAAATGATGTGATATCTGGATACAATACTGTACGTTAACCTCGTAAGAAGGAAAAAACAGAAAACGTTTCTCAATGTTTTAAATTTAGCTCCCAACAAATTTCTAAGAACAAATAAATGAACCAATACACAGATCCTAGAAACCCTCCGGCACAAGAAAGATGATCGCTAATGGTGTTCAGATTTCAGCCGGACTCAGAGACGAGAGAGGTTAGATCCAATGGGGAAGTAAGCCATTGGAATCGGAGGCGGCTTGGACTTCCTCTTAGAGTTGTTCTTCTTCAATTCAGCTTCACCATCGACATGGCTATCTTTGCTTGTTGAACGGCTCTTGTGCGAGTGACCCTCTCCTTCGAAGCTAATCACTCTACTATCGGAATGATCGGCGAAGCAACTGAAGAGGCTTGAGAAGAGACTCATGATTGACGAGAATGAAAACGGCAAATACTATGCTAAGGAGCAGAAGAGGCTGAGAAATCAGTACTTTGGCTAGTTCTCTGTGATAACTCCTGAAGCTGCTGTATTAGCTGAATTTGCTGAGTTGTTTTGAGAAAATTCACGATTCTCTCGCTTTATATAGACATGTTAATAAAGCTTTGAAGAGAAGTGGCCTTAGCTTCCAAGAAATGGAGGATTTCATGCGTCACTATCATTACTCGGCTTTTTTCCTCCTCCTCGGGTTCTTGGAAATATCTAGGGCTATTATTGGAGACTCTTTCTTTACTGAGCATTTTCTTGGAGCCTACGTTGATTAAGATTCTTCTATGAACTCCCCCTTTCCATTTTCTTGACCAAGAGCCACGCGTCGTTGCGTCATGGGCTTGGTGATGTTCACCAGAAAGTATGATATCCGTGGGAGCCCGATTTTAATTGCCACGTGGTGCATATCACTTCTTTGACTCGTAATGTTTTTGTTTCTAACTTGGTATCTCCTTCTCTTTTTCTGATCGTGGTCAAAGGTACGACATTACTTCTAGGAACATGCAGTCTTGTTCCTTGCTTAGCGCCTCCAGGTGTGTCCGCAGGCAATTTAATCAAGGGGTTAAGGGTTTGCATATTGAATTTATATAAAGTACGTCGTTGGTGTAAAATCTTCTCCACACAAATAGTCATGAAGTAGAAACTCTTATCTAATTAAAAGCAATATATGTACATGTCAGTGCCTGAACCCTAGCTATGTACCCTTGCAATGTAAAACTTTCTTTATACAAAGCGGGTCTTAGAGAATGACACATAATTTTTAGTTTCAACATGTAAATTTATGAGCAGGTATAGTATACGCTGGTGGTGTACAAAATGTTATAACACAAATGGTTTTTCTACACCATTGATTGGAGAGAGCAGGTAGTTATAATCTGCAAATCAATGGCAATTAAGCAGCTTGTGTAAAATTTCCTTTTACGGGTGGTACATGCTCTATTGTTTCTAAATTATTCCTTCAATGGGTTGATATTTTCATTTTGAGATTGTTTATGTAAAAAAAAACAAAAAAGAAGCTCTTATGTTGGCTAGTGTCAACTTTTCGAGGTACAAAGCAGTGTTTCTACACTGTACATGTACTTTTTCCTACACATTCCACGTCCATCATATGATCATAGTTGAGTTGTCCAACTGTGTAGTTGAATCAAGTATGAGTAGCTAGAGTATACTCAATAGAGGGGGAAATTACCAAAAAAGTCCTAAACCTTTTGCAGTTGTGCCAATTCAGTCCTAAATCTTTTTTTTTTTGCCAATTCAGTCCTAAACCTTTTGCAATTCAGCCAATTCAGTCCTTTTGGCCGGCCGGCGCTGACGTGGACGCCGGCCGGTGACGTGGCAATATTTTAATATTTTTTCGAATTTTTTTTTTCCTTTCTCTTTTTTTTTTTTTCTTTTCCTTCTTCCCCCTGGCCAGTCTGGCCAGGGCGAAGCTCGCCGGCGAGGTCCACTGGGGAGGCTCGCCATCGTCGGGTAAGGCGACCTCGCCCAGCCTCGCCATGGCTGTGCGACAGCGAGGGCCGGCGAGGGCAGAGCTCGCCCAGCCATGGCGAGCTCCGCCCTCGCCGGTCCTCGCCAGTGCCGACGAGGGCGAGCCTCGCCGTCGCACAGCCACGGCGAGGCTCGACCTCGCCAGATCTGGGCGAGGTCGCCCTCGCCGGCCGCTCGCCATGGCCGAGCGAGCTCGACCTCGCCCAGATCTGGGCGAGGTCGCCCTCGCCATGGCCGAGCGAGGGCGACCTCGCCCAGATCTGGCGAGGTCGAGCCTCGCCGTGGTTGTGCGACGGCGAGGCTCGCCTCGTCGGCATTAGCGAGGACCGGTGAGGGCGGAGCTCGCCATGGCCGGGCGAGCCGGGCGACGCCGCCGGGCGACGCCGAGCTCGCCCAGCGGTGGCGAGGGCAGAGCTCGCCCAGCCATGGCGAGCTCCGCCCTCGCCGGCCCTCGCAGTCGCACAACCGTGGCGAGGCTGGGCAAGGTCGCCTCGCCTTGCCCGGCGATAGCGAGCCTCCCCAGTGGACCTCGCCGGCGAGCTTCCCCCTGGCCGGACGGCCGGGGAAGAAGGAAAAAAAAAAAAAGGGAAAGGAAAAAAATTCGAAAAAATATTAAAATATTGCCACGCCACCGCCGACGCCCATGTCGGCGCCTAGGCCCACATCGCGCGGCCGGCATCCACGTTAGCTCCGGCCGGCCAAAAGGACTGAATTGGCTGAATTGCAAAAGGTTTAGGACTGAATTGGCAAAAAAAAAAGGTTTAGGACTGAATTGGCACAACTGCAAAAGGTTTAGGACTTTTTTGGTAATTTTCCCTCAATAGAGTATAGCTTAAGTTTTCTAATAGTTGATTCAAGTGACTCTCAAGTCTAATTTGAAGGTCAGATTGATATTTTAGAAATATCGATGTGATATTACCTCTACCTTTTATCGTGTTCTGCATACTTAAAGTTTGAAATTGAGCTATAGGGTTAAAGTTTTATATGTAATCACTTCTAATATTCAAGTGGAGTCTAAGTTAAGACCAATATATTTGAGCTCTACCAAAGTTCTGCCCTCTTTGTCTTCTCTTTGTAAAATCTTTTTTTTTTTTTTCAAGTTTTGCTTCTTACTGATTTCTTGTTTCTTGCTTGACAATTTCTACATCGGTAGAGTTAACATTGTATGTTGACTGGCTGTTGTTAGTGATGCGGAAAATACTTTCTATCAGACATGAATATGATGAAGAATTTATTGCAAAGTCTAACTTAATCATAGATTTAGGCCGATCTTTTCCTTCTTCTTCTTCTTTTGTTTTTTTTTTTTTCCAATTGGGTTGCTGCACATTGTGTGTTCATGCATTTAGTCATGTTCTGCTCTTGATCTTAGGCACTGAGGAATTGACTTGAAAGAGAAGAGGACAAATGAAACGAGCATAGAGAAAGCAACTTTTGACTATTCTTTCCCAGAAAGATAGTGTGATACCTGAACACAGTGCTATACGTTAGCCTCATAAAAAGGAAAAACAAAAAACATTTCTCACTTTTCTATATTCAAATGAATGAACCAATACATGGACTCTACAGACCCAAGATCATTAATGGTCTTCAGTTTTTGGCAGGACTCAGAGACGAGAGAGGTTAGATCCAACGGGGAAGTAAGCCACCGGAATCGGAGGAGGCTTCGACTTCCTCTTGGAGCTGTTCTTCTTCAATCCAGCTTCACCTTCAACATGGCCGTCTTTGCTTATTGAACTGCTCTTGTTCGAGCAAAACTCTCCTTCGCAGCTAATCACTCTGCTGTCGGAATGATCGGAGAAGCAGCTGAAGAGGCTTGAGAAGAGACCCATGATCGACGAGGATGAGAATAACGAAATTCTAAGAGCCAGCAAGAAAAAAGGCAGAGAATTCAACACTTCAGCTGATTTTATTTAAGAACAATTGGGGGAATTGTAGTTGAGAGCTCTCTGTTCTGAGATGTTTGGTGCAAAACCCAAGATTCTTACTTCAACTATATATAGACATAGTGATACAGCTTTAGAGCGACTTGGTCTTGGCTTCCAAGAAAATGGATGCTTCCATGGATGCAACTATCAGCAACTCAGTCTTCCTTCCTCAAGTTCTTGGAAATATCTAGGATGGTTAGCCTCAGCCGCCAACAAACGTGAGTGTTTAGCTGCTTCGCGCGACACCGTGTGTGGCCGTGTATTTGTGGCATCTAGTGCCATGGTCGAATTTGGATTGATACTCACGGATAATGTCTTCCCAAAAAATAGAATTAAATATTTTTTCAAAAGAAAACGTTGAAACGTGTCAAGTTATGATATAGTTTCGAGTTCACCGTCTTGTTCATATTAGATTAGTTTTGACTTTCTCTCGACGAATTACCTTCTTTTTATAGGAATTAGCACACAAATGGTCATTGAACTTGACCCATTATGCGATGCCGTCCTGAACTTTAGCCTAATATGTAATGTCGTCCCTGAACTTTTAATTTGTTTGATGTAGTACTTAAACTTTTGGTAAATGTTCAATCTAATCCCTAAATTATACAAAAATATTTAATGTTATCCTTCCGTTAATTCAATTTAACGGTATTTCCTTATTTGGCTTCCGATCCGATAAGTTTTAAATGATGGAAAAAAAAATAATGTTACACATGAAATCATCCACGTAAGATATTCAACTTAAATTAGGATATAAAGTACATATTGTCTCTTAGAAGCCAATTAATTGCGTTGAATTTAATTAATGGTAGATGGTAGAAGTCCAACCCAAAAACTTAAATACATACTTAGAAAGAGACAACATGTATATAAAGAGCATATAAATCTTGTAAACAAACAATGCATGATACTTTAACACCCCATCTTGTGTGCAAACCGGATTATGAATGACACGTAAAATTTGACAAACAGGGGACCACACATGCGAAATAAACTAAAACAAACCTAAATTTGTATATAGAGCATATAAATCCTGTAGATATTGCAAAATTAAATGAACAAAAGTTCTAGGAATCACTTTTCGTGGGGTCGAGAGCGTTTGACTTTACAATCCACAAGCTTCAATCATATTGCATTTGGAGGACCACCATTCTTTTGGAGCCTACGTTGATTAAGATTCTTCTATGAACTCCCCCTTTTCATTTTCTTGACCAACAACCACGCGTCGTTACGTCATTGGCTTGGTGATGTACACCGGAAAGTATAATATCCCGTGGGAGACCAATTTTAATTATCACCTTGTGTATATCACTTCTTTGACTCGTAATGTTTTTGTTTCTAACTTGGTATCTACTTTTGTTTTCCTACTCGTGGTCAAAGGGATGAGGTTACTTCTAGGAACATGTAGTCTTGTTCCTTGCTTAGCTTCTCCAAGTGTGTCTGCAGGCAATTTACTCAAGAGGTTCGGGTTTGCATATTGGATTTATGTAAAGTACGTCGTCGGTGTAAAATATTTTCCGCACAAGTAGTCAAAAAATAGAACCTCTTATCTAATTAAAAGCAGTATATGTAAGTGTAATTGCCTAAACCCTAGCTGTGTACTCTTGTGATGTAAAATTTTTTTTATACAAAGCGGGTCGTGGAAAATGACACATATAATTTTTATTTTCAACATGTAAATATATGAGTAGTTTTAGCATACTCTGGCGGTGTACAAAATATATTTAACCCAAGTGGTTTTCTACAACATTGTTTGGAGAGAGCGGATAGTTAGAATCCTCAAATCAATTATAGATAAGAAGCTCGTGTAAAATTTCCTTTACATGTGTCTTGTATGCTCTATTTTTTTTGCTAAATTTATTCTTTAAATGGGTTGATATTTCCTTTCTAATTTTTTTTTTTCCAATTGGGTTGCTGCACATTGCGTGTCCATGCATATTGTCATGTTCTGGTCTTGATCTTAAGCATTAAGGAATCGACTTGAAAGAGAAGGGGACTACTACAACAAACATAGAAAAAGCAACTTTTGACTATTCTTTCACATAAAGATAATGTGATACCTGAACACAGTGCTATACATTAACCTCATACAAAGGAAAAACAAAAAACATTTCTCACTGTTCTATATTCAAATGAATGAACCAATATATGGATTCTACAGACCCTCTTGCACAAGCAAGAGATCATTAATGGTCATCAGTTTTTGGCATGGCTCAGAGACGAGAGAGGTTAGATCCAATGGGGAAGTAAGCCATCGGAATCGGAGGAGGCTTCGACTTCCTCTTGGAGTTGTTCTTCTTCAATCCAGCTTCACCTTCGACATGGCAGTCTTTGCTTATTGAACTGCTCTTGTTCGAGCAAACCTCTCCTTCGCAGCTAATCACTCTGCTGTCAGAATGATCGGAGAAGCAACTGAAGAGGCTTGAGAAGAGACTCATGATTGAGGATGAGAATAACAAAATTCTAAGAGCCAGCAAGAAAAAAGGCAGAGAATTCAACACTGCAGCTGATTTTCTTTAAGAACAAATGGGGGAGTAGCAGTTGAGAACTTTCTTTTCTGAGTTGTTTGGTGCAAAACCAGAGATTCTTACTTCAACTATATATAGACATGGTGATACAGCTTTTGAGAGACTTGGCCTTAGCTTCCCAGAAAATGGATGTATTTCAGAAACTCAGTCTTCCTTCCTCAAGTTCTTGGAAATATCTAGGATGGTTAGCCTCAGCCGCCAACAAACGGAGTGTTTTGTCTGCTTCGAGTTTATCATCACGTTCGGATTAGGTTGGCTTTGACTCTCTCTCGACGAAATACCTTCTTTTTTTGTTGCTACATCGGCCTCCAACACGAGTAACAAGCGCGTTGTTTCTCTTTGGCAACACATCTGATTAGGTCAAACAGAGTTGTAACATATTGTGCTTCTCTCTTTGACCCACCAATTCCTAGATTTTCGTTTTGTTTCGGCTCAACCAAAAGCAAAAATGATATTATTTAAATTTCAAAAAATTATGAAAAACTATATATATGTGCGCGCGCGCGTGCTTTTAATGTGTCAATATTTGCATTTTATGGAAGTTTTTATGTTTCAAATTTTGAAAAAAGTCAAAGTGCGTGGACCGCAAGATTTTGGTTAAGTAAAAGAAAAGGTAATGATTCAGAGAGACCCACTAGCAAGGTTTAGTAAGGTCAATCAGCAAAGTAGAAGGACCATGAACTTTTTCTTTTTCCCAACTATGCATTATTTACATAGATACTTGTTTTTCTTATGCATGTTGGTAATAACAATCCATGTTTCTTTTTTGGTTCTTTTTTCTTTTGATGAGGGGGGGATCCGGGATTTGCCCGACTAGTTTTCAAGATCCATGAAGTCTGTGCTAAACATCCGCGGTCGAAATGTTCGATTTGGACTATAGCCATCGCTCCTTCTGAGCGGGCCCAATCACAGTCACACCACCTGAGTTATAATTGGATCCACAGATCTTTGGTAAAAGAAGAAATGCAAGTTCGATAAAGCCGGAGTTATTCTACGCTCGGTGTACAAGGCAAACCTACACCACAGATGGACCGGGATTTTCTGAGATCGAGGAGTGATTGGATTTGAACCGGTGAACAAAACGTTGATATTCATTAATTGTAGGGTACTGTAAACTCTTTCTTTAAAGATCATTTTGACGAAGTCAATCACCGTTGCGCTATAGACCATGTCTCTATCTTCGACCCATCAATTCCTAGATATTTAAACTTAATGGCAAGATATCGATAATATATTTAATTTGGAGGTCCACCATTTTCTTGTGGCCTATGTTGATTAGGATTCTTCTATGAACTCCCCCTTTTTTTAATTTTCTTGAACAAGAACCACACGTCGTCGCGTCATTGGCTTGGTGATGTACACTAGAAGATATAATATCCGTGGGAGACCAATTGTCATTACCCCGTGGTATATGTTACTTCTTTGAATCGTAATGTTTTTGTTTCGAGTTTGGTATCTACTTTTCTTTTTCTAATGGCGAGCAAGGGACGAGGTTACTCCTAGGAACATGTCATCTTGTTCCTAGCTTAGCTTCTACAAGTGTGCCTACATGCAATTTACACTAGAAGTTGGGGTTTACATCTTTGATTTATATAAATCGTCGGTATAAAATATGTAACGTTTTCCTATGTGGGTTACATTAATTGAGATTGTTATTACCCGCTTGCGGGTCTGGTCTAATAAAGTTGGATATAAGGTTTCTTAATTGGTCGGATATGGGCTCGGTTTGTGTGGGCCGAGTTCGGCCCGGCCCGTTATGAGAGGGCCTGGCTGGAAACTCTATAGATAGCGCTGGAGGTCCCTCCTCTGCATCCAACTCTCCAATCTCTCTCAAACGCTCTCAAAACTCACTTAAGGCTTCCGTGAACTAGCTGAGGCGATCTCATAGCGCCGGGACTTCGGGGGTGACAGGGGAGAAGACCTACGGCACCGGTTCGTCGTTATTTCCGCATTCAGGACGATAGAATCCAAATCGGGTGCTCAAATTCTATCCATTATTTTACCGTACCGTCAATATCTCACTATGGTGATCTTAGGGCGCTTGGCCGAGCCATACGGGCCGGGCAACATGTGGTATCAGAGCTGCCATAGTCGAGAAACGGGCCGGTACTGTTCGTATGTGATTTTATTTTTTTCATCATTTGAATATTAGAATAAATCGCATAGATGGATAGATCATCGTGAGACGAGAAAATTGAGTGGTAGTGGGCCGCCGGGAGCCACCGCACGTGCCGCCATGCGCCGGGGCGTCGGAGAGCCTCGGCGGCACATGCGCGAGTGTTCCCAGCGCGTGCATTGCACGCACTAGGGTTTCCGCGAGCCGGGTCGATCCGGGTGACCCGACCCGACTCCGGAGCCGACCCGTGGGTTTGACCCGTTGATCTGACCCGACTAAGGATCCGACTCGGGGATTGACCCGACCCGGACCCGACCCATTGACTGAACCGACCAACCGGTCGGACCGGTCGGCGGTCGGACTGGCCATTTTGGCCGGCTTAAGCATCGGCGCGTGAAGCCCACGCATCGTGCCTTCAGGAGGCGCGTGAGGGCGCGTCCGAGCTCCGATTGGAGCGTGCAAGGTACCGGCGTGCTCGTATAAGGATTATCTACACCGTGGTATAATTATTTTACATGTTTGATACTTTTAAGGATGTGAAAATACATATGGAACTCTATATACACGTATTTTTAGGATATATTTTCGTATTTTCCTGTATTTCTCTATGGTTTAAGAAATACAGATTAAAGCTTACATGTATATGACGACATAAGGACATGTAGATCATGTTTCATTGATAGTATGTATAAGGTTCAACATATATCAATGTATAGAGCAATGTAATTAGCATGGTATGTAATTTTAGAGACATTGCCCATGTCTTCCAGTCTAGAATTACATCTATATAGTATATGTGAGACATAAAGTTTATACCTTAGTATGAGAGAGTTTCAATGATTCAATTTGGTAGTGACCGCCAAAGTGGCACACTTGATTGAGTTTGAGAAATATCAGTCTCGTATTGATAGGATGTCTCCTGTTCTAATGTGTTATCATACTCCCAAATGAGGTGATTATGTATTGGTTCATGGAGGGATGCATGTACAGCATGCGTGAGGAATGACTAATCCTAGTGGCTCATACACCCAAAGGTGGTGAATTCATAAAAGATTGGAATATATTCTCATGGCCGTTGTAATGTAGAGAGTATACAATTGCATATCATGTATTCTGCCCAAAGGTAATTATATGATGATGTGTGTAACTCTCAGGAAAGTACTCACATGATGCTGATTATAGACATTGCTTGTTTTTAACAGTCACCTTCTCCCTGAACGGCAAATCCATAAGTATTGAGGTTCTTACTGGTTCAAACTTTAAGAAATGAAAAGAGGATTTTCTGTTTGGTATGGAGTTGGCGGATATTCATATTGCTCTTACTGAGGATAAACCAGCAGATGTCACTGCTGATAGTACGGATATGGAAAAGGCACTAAATGCCGCATGGGCAAAGAGAAATAGGATTTGCTTGTTACTGATGAAGCGATCCATTAAGGATCACTTGAAGAGTAGTTTACCAGCTGACTGCACTGCTAAAAAAATGATGGAAATCTTGCAAGCAAGGAACCGTGACTCGTCTCATGCCGAGGCTGGGACATACATGCAGTTACTCAGTAATATGAGGTATGATGGTTCAAGTGGGGTTAGGGATTACGTCCTTAGGATGGTAGACCTGCAGACGAAACTGAAGATTCATGAGATTATCCTTTCTGATGCTTACATTATACATCAAGCCCTGAACACCCTTCCTGTTGAGTATGGAATTATAAAGACCAACTATAATTCCCAAAATGAAAAGTGGTCGGTCAATGACTTGATAGTTAGGGTAGTGGCAGAGGAAGAGAAACCGAGGAAAGATAAAGGGAATCTTGCTTTCTATGTCTCTAGTTCCAGTAGCAGGAAGAGTAGTAAGTTCAAGAATCGTACTCAGAAAGGAACTCCTGAAACCACTAGTCATTTGTACCATCTGGGTCCTGAGAAAACACCCTTGAAGAAGAATGGTGTTCACTGCTACTTTTGTAGGAGGAAGAGTCACATGAAGAAAGACTGTAATAGATATAAAACTTGGTTGTCCAAGCGTGAGCAGTCGGGTATTGATTCTTTGGCACTTGTTTGTGAATCCAACCTATTAGAAGCCCTATCTAGTTCTTGGTGGCTAGATAGCGATGTAACTAATCATGTTGCGTATACCATACAGGGATTCACAAACAGAAGGAAGCCAAATCAGGATGAATTAAAGCTCACTGTAGGAAACAACAAGAGAGTCGACGTCGAGTTCGTGGGAGATGTCATATTAATTTTGGATTCTGATTTTAATATGATGTTAAGAAACACCTTTTATGTACCTTCCTTCAGACGAAACTTAGTTTCTGTATCAAGTTTGGATGTTTGTGGCTACTCTTTTGAAATAAAGAACAATGTGGTTTCTATGTTCTTTGATTCAAATAAGGTTGGGTGCTGCAACATATCGAATGGATTGTACAGATTGTGTTTATCTCCCAATGATATATACGTCACTTATACAACTGAAAGGGTTGTTTCCAAAAGACCTTTATCTAAGGAACAATCTTATGCATTGTGGTATAAATTACTTGGTCACATTTCTAAGGAAAGAGTGTAACGGCTGATAAAGACAAACATCATGCCTACTCTTGAAAGTGACCTAGATACTTGCGTAGACTATTGTAGGGGTAAGATGATCAAGATAAAGAAGAAAACCGCAGTCCGTAGTTTTGACCTGTTGGAAGTCATTCACACTGACATCAGTGGACCCTATACGGCAACATTGTGTAGAAATTTCTATTTCATTACATTTACAGACGACTATTCCCGATATGGTTATCTGTTCTTGATTAAGGAGAAGTCTGAATCTCTTGACAAGTTCAAGATTTTTCGGATTGAAGTCGAGAAACAGCTGAGAAAAGTCGTAAATGTTGTCAGATCTGACCGAGGAGGTGAGTATTATGGTAGGCATGGCAATGCTGGACAGCTGAAAGGGTCATTTGCCAAATACTTGGAAGATTCTGGAATAGTGGCTCAATTTACTATGCCCGGGAGTCCTGAACAAAACGGTATGGCCGAAAGGCGGAATCGCACCCCTATAGACATGATGAAGAGTATGATTACCAGGACGAACTTACCTGATTTTCTGTGGGGTGAAGCTTTGAGAACAGCTCTCTACATTCTAAATCGTGTTCCTACCAAGGCTATTCCAACGACTCCTTTTGAATTATGGACTGGACGTAAACCTAGCCTAAATCATCTTAAAGTTTGGGGGTGTCATGCAGAAGTAAGGTTATACAATCCAACATTGAGCAAGTTGGAATCCAGAACCACTCGATGTTATTTTATATCTTACCCAGATCATTCGAAGGGGTATCGGTTTTATAATCCCCATAGAAGCACAAGAATTGTGGAATCACAGACAGCGAAGTTTCTGGAATTTGATGTGGCCGAAGGAGGTAGTTGCTCTCAGACTATTGAGGATAATGATATGGTAGGTACTAGTGTATCTTTCTCTCTACTTATACAGATGATAATAGAGACCCCTACACCACAGACTGAGCTTGTTGTGGTCCAGGATCGTATTATTGAAATAGCTCCTGATGAAGCACTTCAAGCCCCTCAAGTGCAGGATGAGGTTGTAATAGCTCCACTAAGGAGATCTATCAGGCAGAGACGATCGGCTATACTACCAGATTATATAGTCTATCTGGGAGAGTATGACTATGATATAGGCTGCATAGTTGATCCAGTAACTCATTCAAATGCTATTTCTTGTCCTCAATCAGATATGTGGGTGGATGCAATGAAAGATGAGATACAGTCTATGAAATATAATGGTGTTTGGGAGCTTGTTGAATTGCCTAAAGGTTACAAGCACATCGGTTGCAAATGGGTATACAAGACTAAAAGAGACTCCAAAGGAAAGATTGAAAAGCTCAAAGCCAGACTGGTAGCCAAGGGTTTCACTCAGAAAGAAGGAGTAGACTATGAGGCAACTTTTTCTCCAGTCTCTTCTAAAGATTTTTTCAGAGTGATTATGGCATTAGTAGCTCATTTTGACATGGAGTTACACCAAATGGATGTTAAGATTGCCTTTCTGAATGGAGACCTTGATGACGAAGTCTATATGGTGCAACCCGAAGGTTTTGCAGCTAATGATTCAGGTGAGCTTGTGTGTAGATTGAAGAAGTCTATTTATGACCTCAAGCAAGCTTCTAGACAATGGTATTTGAAGTTTCATAGTGTTGTCACTTCATTCAGTTTTGTTGAGAACAAGTTGGATCAGTGTATATACAGCAAGGTCAGTGGGAGGAAATTTATTTTTCTCATACTCTATGTAGATGACATCTTGCTTGCGAGTAGTCATATTGGTTTACTACATGAGACAAAGTAAATGTTGTCGAAGAATTTTGACATGAAGGACCTTGATGAGGCGTCTTTTGTCCTAGGCATTAAGATCCATAGGGATCGTTCTCGCCGAGTATTGGGTTTGTCTCAGAGGACATATGTTGATCGTATTTTAGAAAGATTCAGTATGCAGCACTGCAGTCCAGGAATTGCTCCTGTCGTAAAGGGTGATAAACTGAGTCTGTCACAGTGTCCTCATACAGATGTTGAGAAAACCCAAATGAAGGATATACCTTATGCTAGTGCGCTTGGAAGTATCATGTATGCTCAAGTTTGCATTAGACCAGACATTACTTTTGCAACAGGACTTCTAGGTAGATATCAGTCAAATCCAAGACACGATAACTGGGTTGTTGCCAAGAAGGTTTTGAGGTACTTAAAGAGGACAAAAGACTATATGTTGATCTACAGATATGTTCAAGACCTACAGCTGGTAGGGTATTCGGATTCAGACTTTGCTGGCTATCAGGATAAAAAGAAGTCGACAACGGGTTACGTCTTTAAGTTAGCAGGAGGTGCAGTATCATGGAAAAGTGAGAAACATAAATCAATGACATCTTCTACCATGCAAGCGGAGTTTGTAGCATGCTTTTCGGCCGCTACTCAGGCAATTTGGCTCCGGAACCTCATTAAGGAGTTTACCGTATTTGATTTTATGGATCAGCCCATACAGTTGTATTGTGACAATAACTCTACAGTGTTGTTTGTTAACAATAACAACAGAGGTCTCAAGGGGTCTAAGCATATGGAGGTCAAGTACTTGACCATAAAGGAAAAAGGCAGGGATAGTGACATTACAGTAGAGCACATTTCCACAGATGATATGGTAGCAGATCCACTAACTAAAGGCCTTCGCCTCTATATTTTTGAACGACATGTCGTTAGCATGGGCTTAGGAGTATCATGGGATACTGTTTTTTAGTGGGAGCTGCTTTTATTTATGCTCTAATAAAGTTTACATCTGTGTTTTGTTATTCTTTGTAACATTTTGGATGTGTATCAACTCATTTGCATTCAATAAGGTGTTTCTGAATGCATTGTTGTCATGTTAAATACACATATAAGGTGAAAATCTTAAGGTACTGTGTAAACCTTGAGTAAAGGCTATGGGCATTCAGTTATTAGCCTTAAGGATATGTCTTATTACGCATAAAGTAATGTTAACAATAAGGATAAGACATATGTAGGTTCATTGAAACCATAAAGATATTCTCTAGTGACACTTAAGGAAAGAGAATGAGGACTGACAAAGGGGATGACACATGAGGTATCACTCTTTATGAGGTGTCATCCGTTTGCCACACCATCATATCGAATCCATATCGGTAAAGTCTAAGGCACTTGTGACCATGGAAGGCTCTGCGTGATTACATGCAGTTACCGCCATGATTCGGTGTTTGAAACTTTATGGGATCGGATTGACTATTAAGAATTATCCATAGACCAAATAAAGGTGCACATAAGGTACGATTTCAATTAATATAGCCCAAGTAGGAGAATGTAAAGTTTTCATATGTAGGTTACATTAATTGAGATTGTTATTACCCGCTTGCGGGTCTGGTCTAATAAGGTTGGATATAAGGTTTATTGATTAGTCGGATATGGGCTCGGCTTGTGTGGGCCGAGTTTGGCTCGACCCGTTATAAGAGAGCCTGGCTGAAAACTCTATAAATAGCGCTGGAGGTCCCTCCTCTGCATCCAACTCTCCAATCTCTCTCAAACGCTCTCAAAACTCACCTAAGGCTTCCGTGAGCTAGCTGAGGTGGTCTCATAGTGCCGGGACTTCGGGGGTGACAGGGGAGAAGACCTACGGCACCGGTTCATCGATATTTTCGTATCCAGGACAATGGAATCCAAATCATGTGCTCAAATTATATCCATCCTTTTACCGTACCGTCAATATCTCACTATGGTGATTCTAGGGCGTTTGGCCAAGCCATACGGGCCGGCCAACAAAATATTTTCTACGCAAGTAATCATGAAAAAGAAACTCTCATCTACTATTTAAATGAACTAATTTACCAAAATCCAAGACTCCATATGTGCATGTCAATGGTTGAACCCTGTTTGTGTAATGTTTTTTTGACATAGTCAGTGTACCCAATAAAATCACTACATAATATATGCTTCATGAAGACACTATTAAAGGACTTTTACTCTGTACAATAGCGATGTAAAAAATTTCTTTACATGAGCAAGTGTTAAGAGAATGGCATACTTAATTTGAATTTTTAACTTGTAAATTTATGAACATTATAGCATACTCTGGCGGACAAAATATAAACACAAAACACAAGCGGTTTTGTACACCATTGATTTGAGAGAGTGAGTAGTTATAATCCTCAAATCAAGGGCAGATAAGACATCTTGTGTAAACTTTCCTTCACACAGACAGTGTATGATCTATTTTCGTTTTAGAAATTTATTCCATAAACTGATTGATTTATCCATTCTTATATTGTTTATTGGTGGTGTATATAATATAAATTCCAATTTAAAATGGGATATGTTAATTGGGAGGAGGTGGGATTGCAATAATGACCACTAAGTAACATTTTAGGGGAATTGAATTTTCGAGGTACCAAGCAGTGTCCAAGTGAGTTAGATCGGGAATTATTATCAACACACAAATAGTGCACTTTTTTTCTACCCATTTTGCATCCGTCATATGATCATAGTTGAATCGTCCAATCAGGTACCCAAGTCAAGTATAAATAACCATAGTACACTAAATAAATTCGGGCTCAAGTTTAATCTTAACTGATTTAAGTGATTAGCAAGTCTAATTATGAAGGTCAAACATGAAAATCAAAAATATCGATGTGATGTTACCTCTACTTTCAAACTCATTTTTTAAGATTTCAGACTGCTTGTATGTCAATTGGCTATTGTTAGTGATGCAAACATTCAAACATCGATGTGATGTTACCTCTACTTTCAAACTCATTTTTTAATATTTCAGATTGCTTGTATGTCAATTGGCTATTCATAAACGGGTTGATTTATCCATTGTGAGACAGTTTGGGTAAAAAAAAAAGCTTTTTCATTGGCGGTGTATATGATATAAATCTCGATTTAAAATGGGAAATGTTAATTGGGAGGAGGTGGGATTACAGTAATGACCACCAAATAAGATTTATGGGGGTTCAAATTTTCGAAGTACCAAGCAATGTTCAAGTGAATTAGAATAGGAATGAATATCAACTATACAGTATTTGCACTTTTTTTCTACACATTTCGTATCCATCACATGATCATAGTCGAGTCGTCCAATCGGGTACCCAAGTCATGTAAATAGCCATGGTACACTAAATAAATTTGGGCTCAAGTTTAGTCTTAACTGATTTAAGTTATAAGCAAGTCTAATTATGAAGGTCAAACATGAAATATTAGAAATATCGATGTGATGTTACTTCTACCTTCACTCATTTTTTAAGAAATCAGATTGCTTGTATGTCAATTGGCTATTGTTAGTGATGTAAACATTCTTTCTATCAGACATGAATATGATAGATAATTTATTCCAAAGGTTAGTTGAACATTAGATTTAAGCAATTTGAAATCTTAAAAATGAGTCACTCTAATGGCTAGAGCTACTTTTATTCTTGACAGCAAGAAGACAGACAGACTCAGGCAAAACCTTTCTCTTTTTTTCCCCTTCCAATAGGGCGGCTCCACATTGGTCTTTATCTTAACCATTGAGGAATTGACTCGAAAGAGGAGAGGACTAGTAAAACGAACATATAAAAAAAGCAACTTTTGCTTATTCATTCACACAAAGATGATGGATGCTTGAACACAACAATGGCTAGATCTACTTTTACCCTTGACAGCAAAATCACAGACAGATTTAGGGTAACCTTCTTTTTCTTTTTTCCAGTTGGGCGGAGAGACTAACCCTAAAGTTTAAGCTCCACATTGTGTGTTCATGCATGTAGTCATGTTTTGTGTCCTGATGTTGAGCACGGAGGAATTGACTTGAAAGAGGAGGACTAATGAAACAAACATGGAAAAAGCAACTTTTGAGTATTCTTTCACATAAAAATGATGTGAATCTTGAACACAATTACTATACATTAACCTTATAAAAAGGAAAAACAAAAAACATTTCAAAGTGTTGTATATTCTATTCCCAACAATTTCTTAAGAACAAATGAATGAACCAATACACAGATTCTACTGCCCTCTTGCACAAATAAGATTATTACAAATGGTGTTAAGTCTTCGGCCGGACTCAGAGACGAGAGAGTTGAGATCCAACGGGGAAGTAACCCATGGGTATTGGAGGAGGCTTGGACTTGCTCCTGGAGTTATTCTTCTTTGATTTGCCTTCACCTTCGACATGGCCGTGTTCACTTATTGAACGGCTCTTGTTCGAGTGATCCTCTCCATCGTAGCTGATCACTCTACTATTCGAATGATCAGAGAAGCAACTGAATAGGCTCGAGAAGAGACTCATGATCGATGAGGATGAAAATGGCAATAGTATTCTACGAGTAGAAGAGGCTGAGAAATCTGTACTTTGGCCGGTTCTCTTTAGGAACAGCTGAAGCTGTTGTAACAGCTAACTTTTTCTGAGTTGTTGTGAGAAAATTCACGATTCTTTCACTATATATAGACATAGACATATCAATAAAGCTTTCAAGAGACGTGGCCTTAGCTTCCAAGAAATCGGAGGATTCTTTCATGTGTCACTGTCATTACTCGGTCTTCCTGCTCCTCCGGTTCCTGGAACTACCTAGGGTTCTTCTTAGTTGGTCTCCGTGTTATCTCGTACCAAGCTCAAAGTCATTTTGATATATCTCCGAGAATTTTTTAAGCTTGAAGGATATATTAGAACGCATCCAACTGAGCGCTGACTGCTTACAAAAATATTATCCGCTGCAATTCACATGGTCCCATCCTCCACGATCTCTCCACCTATGGCTTTCGCAGTTTGTGCCGTCGTCATCGCGTCTCCGTCACTCCCCTCCTCTCTCACCAACCCCCTTCTTCTTATTCTTCTTCTTCTCCTAACACATGTCCTAAATTTTCTTGGAGCACACCGCGTGCTTCTGTTGTTGCATCGTGATGCTATTGGCTTGGTGACATGACATTCGAGAATAATGTATGGATGCGAGATTGGAGACCAACTTTCAAACCTCTGACCGACTTTAGCCGGTTCTTGGACATGTAAGGAGGTTTCTTATTTGTATTTTTTTTTTTTTATAGTTTTTATACAACTGTCCCGTGACTGTTTTTCCAAGTCGCGAATTGCTAGAACCAAGACGAAGGAGTTCTTTTTTTATTTCTTATATAATTCAGGACCACGAACGTAATTACCCAGATATCTAGACTGGAACTAGCACATCAATCTGCCCTCGTGATCCCCACTTAAATCCAAGCTCCCTATGGCAAGAATCGAACCTATAGCTGTTAATTCTTGAGCCTAAAGAATGGAAACGCCCTTATTGCCGGATCCAAGCCAGAATGGGTAATGTTGAAAGAGTTTTGAGTACATAACATATACTTATCTATACTATTATATAAAACAATGAGAAACTCCTACTTTTAGGAGATCTTCATCATTTTTGCTTTCCCGAAATATCCTTAACTATTTATTTTGCGAATGGATTGTTCGCGGACATATGCATAGATTAATAACTCTATTTCGTCTTCCGCAAATTTCAATTTTAAAATTCGAATCTTTTATATTATAGCACAATCTTCCTAAAAAAAATTAAGAACTTATAATATTTCTCTCTTTCCTCATATATTTATACAATATCTTTTTGTATGGATATTTCTATCATCCCATTATATTATAATTCAAATTTTTCGTACGAAGGTGGATAGGAACTCATCCTACTTCACTACTTGAAAATCACTCGCAGTGTTACAAGGTGTCTTCTACGTACGTTGTCACACCCCAAACTCAACAAGAATAAGGGCATGACATGGCCATCCTTTCACCAAAGGACGCAGCCTAAACATAACCAAAACTCACCTAATATCATAATATATGCATCCACATATATATACATGATATATAGTTTATTTGGTTACAATATCAGAGTTAACTACAATCCATCAAAAAGCTAAGTACATAACCAGAAACAAGCTAATACATTAAGCTCCACATCTATGCATAACTCGTACCAAAAAGTCTTCACTATCAAAATGTCCACCCCGATATCGAAACTCTCAAGCCCTACTTGCGGCTCGATGAAGAACCTGAAAAACAAGTAAGATGAAAGGAATGAGCTACCACGACTCAGTGAGTAATACATTTCTTCTAAGTAGATCGAGCACCCACTATGCACACAGTTATAAGACCAAACGAAAGCTCAATTAACCCAACATATAACAAACTCCAGGTTCAAAATACGTTATATGCTACTTTAAACATCACATTTTCACAATAGGAAAGCTCATTCCAATTAATAATATCAAAGAAGAAACCAATGGTCAAATCCATTAGCCAATCTCGTCAAAAAGCACACGCCAATGGTCCATTCCATTGGCCAATCTCATCAAAAAGTACACACCAATGGTCCATTCCATTGGCCAATCTCATGCTCAAAAATCTAACTATGATCACGGATAATGCCCCGTGAAAGACGACCAAGATTCCCCCCTTGGCAAGGTCACCATCTACTATAAGCCGGTGGCTCGGCCCACAAGGATATCCTAGACTAGTATGTGCATACTCATAACCTCTCATTGGGTTCAAAAAGACACTAAACATCAAAATCCACATCCTCCCATACCAGCAAATCCAATCCACAATCAAAATCATCAATATTCAGAAATCATTTCGCAAACGGGTATATAACCCTTCAAAAATCACATTCAAACTCAAGAACTCCTTATAAGTCTTTCACAAGAGATTTCACAAACCCATTTACATTCCATAAGTTCAAACCGAAATCAAAAGGAAATCTTCTATTCCAAATACACAAAATGGCAGTAAATACTCGATCCAGTTTTATGCAAACAAAATGTCATTTCTTATATGATAACATATCTATAACATCTCATTTTCTAAACATGAGCTTACAAATTCGAAGAAGAAATAGTACCACTCACCTTGAAAAGCCGAAAAACTAACCTACGGCGATTTCTCGAGCCGACGCACTCGAATACCTAACAATAAATCTAAAAACGGTATCAAAACCGAGTAAAATGTTAATTCAACTACGACTTGGCTAAACTAGGCTTAGACGCTAATATAACTACTAAAAGACGCTCTCAAATCGCTCGTCCAAAGCGATTATCCAAAATCGTCCACGATGTGGAGCTTGAGCGCAAAACTTGATTGCGCCATATCTTTCTCCACTAAACTCCAATCCAAGCAAGTTTATAGTCAAAAGAAAGCTCATTCGGAGCACTACAGGAACCCCAACTTGGCAGCCCCAAAATCGAGCCGAAAACCGACGAAAATCAGCCTAAAAGCCACTGACCGTGCACTGTTCACTGCGCGCGTTCAACTTCAAAAATTCATATCCGGCAAATAGTAAGTCCAAATCAGATTCTGTAAAATCTCACGGCTCCGCAACACCATAAACTACCAATTCTATATAAATACGTAGCTCTACGACTCAAAAATCTGACTTCGCCGCTCGAATAACACATAACTCCGAATTTCGAGCCCTAACCCGAAAAATATTCCAATTAATTGAACGAGGGGGTGCGAATACTTACGGAGCGTTGCGTTACGAAGTCGAATCGGCTTAGCGAGACCCCCGCGGTGCAAAGCCCTCTTCTCTTTTCTCTTTTTCTTCTTCCTCTTTCCTTTCCTCTCCTTTCTCCTCTTTTCCTCTATTTTCTTCTGTTTCTGTTTGTGCTCTTGGCTTCTTAAAACGAGCCGAGCATCGCTGTTGCTTCTTTTGACTTTTCAACCATTTTCCTCTTTTATTTTTTTTAACCCATATTTTACATACGTTGTGATTGCTTAAGTTTTAAGTGCGATCCTACTTAGGTTTCTTTGTAAATTGAGCAATGAAAGTAATATTCCTGGATTAGAAAAAAAAAATATTAGGTGCTTTTGGAGCACCAGGTGACTGTCCTTCCAAAGCTCCTACTCAGGAGCCAAATACTCTGTTTTTCAACTAAGTATGTAGAGAAAAAATGACAAACAAAATCGACCAAATCTGCTCGCAATCTAAGTGATATGACGATGATCGATGCTATTTCTTCAGAGAGGAGAGAGCCGAGATCCACCGGGGAAATGAGTCACTACAATGGGCGGGGACTTGGACTTCCTCTTCGCTTTTTTCTTCGATTTCTCTTCGCTCGCGACACGATCTTTGTTGCTTCTCGAATCGCGCTGCACGTAGTAGTCTCCTTCGCAGTTCACGCTCTTCCTCGTACCAGAGAAGCAACTGCAGAAAAAGCTAGAGAAGAGACTCATACCGGCGGAGGCGGTGACCGACTTTAATGAATTGAGAAAGGCGTGTGGAATTCGGCTGTTTTTTTTTGTTTTTTGTCACGGAGATTTAGAGCTGCAGTAGAAATAGAGTGAACTTTTCTGAGCTTCAGATCTGATGCAGATCAGAGTCTCTTCCTCTCTCTCTCTATATATGATGTTGAAGGTGGTGTTCCATGAGTGAAAGGAACAGTGTGCTAATTGTCAAACCCCAACTCAATCAGCTTCCTACAGCAATTCGAGGAAATTTCTAGGAAACTACGTGATTGCGGGAAATTAGGAACACTAATCTTGAGGACGATGTGTTGGGATCGTTTTTTCAAGACCGCAAAAGGGTCGCGCTTTTTTCGCTTCTATTCTACCATTTTAACCCTTGCTTTCGCCGACGCTCCCTCATCTCCCTCCTTCCGAGACCTCCATGCACACCACCAACTGGGCGGTCTTGGTTTGCACCACCCGCTTTTTTATTCTCTGCACCACAGTAAGAAGAGTTATCCCAGTCCGAAACTAAGCTCCGTCGGGAACTTTGAGCGACTCAGCGAGCGCCAACATGGCGTCGGGAAAGCAAGTTCCCAAGGAAGCTCAGTTACTGCCGAAATCGAAGCTGCGTTCAAATTGGGACCGTTACGAGGAAGAAGAAATTGGTACGGGCCTCGAAGAGAATAGTGGAATTCAAGTTTATGATGTTCCGGTGCTGAAGAGTAAAGGGGCAGATTATCGACGCTTAATTGCTGAGGCTTAATCTCAATCTCAGTCTGTTTCAGATGACCCTTGTTTGGATAGGATCTCCGCTAATAGTCGCGTTGGGATCAATTCTGGAGTCCCAAATAACCATGGTGCTAGAGCTCACTCGGCAACGCAAACAAAAGACCGGAAGGTGAAGAGGATGACTATCAGGTCGTCCATGTGCTTCTACTTCCGCATCAGCGAGCGATGGGCTGACTCTCGGTTCGAGATCATATGCTTCCGCTTCCACTGGTCCATGATATGGTTCCGCTCACGCAGACACTCCTCGGAGCGCGAAGGAGGACGACCCTGAAGATTTTCCCGTACTAGAAGAACGACTCCAACACATATAGCACAACACTAGCAACCAAAAAAGACGAGAAAAAACTATAGACCAGAAACTAGGAAAAAGCACGTAGGAAAGACTTTAAGGGGAATTCTATCAAGCACTTAGTTGGCACAGGACCGGGTTAGAAGAAAGAAACCGTTGAACCAGTTGAGGAAGACGACGGAGAAGGGTTGAACAAGGTGGGTCCTGCGGCGAAAGGTGGAGTTGATCATAAAACCCAAGAGGAGGATCTCGCTGAGCACCGGAGACGTCATGAGTTTCGGAGCATCAAGAACTGTGGTGTCTAGTTGGCAAGCATGAAAACAGGATCGAGGAACAGAGTTCGTGAAGAAAGTTTCGGATCTTGTAAGGAACGAAGAAGAGAATATGAGAAGCACAAAAACAGAGTATCGGGATGGAGCAGAGGAAGAAAAAAGAAGAAACAAATAAAAAAAAAAAGGGGATAACAAATGGGTCCCACATTTGAGTCGGTGTGGTACAAGTAGCGGTGTCAAAAAGACCCGAGCCGGCCCGACTCGGCCCTAAAATTTAGGGTATTTTGGGGTTGGGTGTCAATTTTTTTAGGGTAGGGCTTTTAGGATGGGTATTGTTAGAGTTAGGGTAAGGTCAGGGCCGGCCCATTGTTAGACCCATTATTCTCCCTCTTCTCTCTCCTCTCTCTCTACGTACAAAAAGACTTAACCACCAAACCCCTCTCTCTCTCTCTCTCTCTCTCTCTCTCTCTCTCTCTCTCTCTCTCTCTAAGGAGTCGTGCTTGCTGCAGTGGAGTTGCGCGCACCGCCAGCAGATCTCGCCGCTCCTCAGTCTCTCGTCGGCGGTGGCGGTGGCTTCGGCTTCTTCTCCTTCTTTCCGGCAGCCACGGTTCCGACGTAGATCGGAGGGAAGGGGGGGATTTCTCGAGCTCGCTTCGCTCATGAACGAGGTTCGCCCCCTTTCGCTCCTCCCTCTCCTCTCCTCTCCTCTCGTCTCGTCGGCATTGCTTCTCCGATCGTCGTTTTTTCTCCACCTCGATTTACATGCGGGGAGGAAGGATCGAATCACGGGTGCTGTTGGTGGCTGAGTTTTTCTGCCGATCCTGCGGCTGAACGGTTGTGTATTTGCGATTGTTTTCTCTGGTGCCAGGGGCCGGAGGAGGGGGAGCCGGCGGCAGGGAACCCTGCCAGCCATTACCCAGTTCATGCCCTCCCGGAAGTTGGGAGCCGCTGGAAACGGCGGTGCGAGGTGGAGGGGGAGGAGTCGCCCCTGTCCATGGACCCTTCAAGCGAGAGAAAGGGGTGCCGGCGTCGAATAGAGACTGAGCAGGAGGACGATTTATACAACTCTGGTGAGATTTTGGCGTTGAGGCACCGACACCGGCACCAGCACTGACCCGACCCTACCCGACCCATCTCTTGGGGTAAATGCTGAATAGGGTCTTGGGTAGGGGCGGGGCGGGTCAAATGCGACCCTCTACATTTTGGGTCGGGTCGGATATCAGGAAAGCCCGACCCGATCCGACCCATTGACACCCCTGGGTACAAGCATGCGAAAGGTGGAAAAAGCAAGGGATAAAATGGTCATAACATTGTAAAGGGGAGTGCGTGAGCCAAATGAGTAGTGGAAAAAGCGCGACCCAAAAACAATTAATGATTTCATTAGGCTCACCAAATGGGTGGGTCGGATCGGATTGACAATGTTCCTATCTAAGTGGACCCACTCATTTTCTTGAATACAAGTTTAATAACCTACACCCGACCTAACCCCCAAACCCATATTGTTGCCGAACAACACCGAGAAATGCACAAATCGATGCACAAATAGTAAGGATGGAAGCTAAATCGAATCACGCGAGACACAAGATATACGTGAAAACCCAAAACAGGAAAAAAACCACGGGGGGAGAGAGGGGTTTCACTATCTTCAACAACGAGTACAATCGAAAAGCTCAAAAATCACTTGGTGAGCCACATGATCTAAAGATCAAATAAGAAGATATAAAGAACAAAGAAAAAAGAGAATGTGGAGACTAGGGTTAGAAATGCGTTGTGCAACACATCGCTTTTATAGTCCCTCTTAAAAAAACCTTAAAATAAATGTGCATGATCCAAAATACCATTGTCATCAATTTGAAGGTCAAACTCAACACATATTATTAAAACACATCCATATTCCCCGCTATAAGCTCTTCATGTAAATACGTTGTTTGGATAAAATTACAACCAAAAAGAAAAAAATTGGGAAAGGAAAAGAAAAAATAAGGGATAAGTGCACTAAAAGTCATAGTCACGAAAGTGCAATTAAGTCTTAAAATTTTCAAAAAGTGTAATCAAATTTTAAAACTTATCAAATTGGTGCAATCAAGTCCTTCCATTAACTCCGTCAAACTAGATTAACGGAAAACACTGACATGGCTTTTTTTATTATTATTTTCTCTTTCATACGTGGTTAAAACATGAAGGACAAGGCCAAAACGACGTTGCTTTGGTCCAAATCTGATGATTTTTTAATTTAAATATTATTTAAATTGCACCTTAAGATTGAGAAACACCCTCAACCGTACAAGCTTTCTTGGCTTCGCAAAGGGAATGAGGTAAGGGTTGATAAAAGATGTCTTGTTCAATTCTTCATTGAAAAAAAAAAAAACATAAAGATGAAGTATGGTGTGATGTTGTTCCCATGGATGCTTGCCATTTGCTTCTTGGGAGACCTTGGCAATTTGATAGGAAAGTTGTGCATAATGGCCATAATAACACATACTCATTTATCAAGGACTAGAAGCATATCACCCTTGTTCTATTAAATCCATACATGACTCACAAAATTCAACCTGGGGAGGGAAATACAAGTAAGGAAAACATTTTCTTGAAAAAAAAAAAGGTTGAGAGAGCCATTCATAACTTTGCTTATGGTTGAAAGCAAAATAAGTGAGAAAGAGAGTTCACTACCCTAAAATGCGCTATTTAATAAAAAGCTGGAAGGTGTGTTTTCAGCATTGGAGAATTTCATAGGGTTCAAGCTAATGTATTATCCAGTTTGTTGGAGAGGCCATCCTGGAAATGAAGCCATGACAAGATTTGTGGACAAATCTTCAACGACCTGGGAAGAATGATGTGGGAGCATTGGGCTTTGTCAATCGATTCAAGTTGAAGATGTTGATTATGCAAGATAGTTGTTGATTCAATGGACAAGTTGTTGATTTCATGGTTGTCAATTAACTACATAGATGTCGATTTACAAGCTTGCTATCGATTCCGAGACAACTAATCAACTACTTAGCAATCAGAGGCTGTTTTGAAAGATTTCCTTTGATGTTTGCAATCTTTCAAGATGTCTATTAGTCTACCCAAGCTGGTGAACGAATTTAGAGTCTAAGTTTACTTACTTTGCATTGGTCAAGTGTCATCAGTTGTAGTTTTATGAGTCTTAAGTGCATTGTAGGTTTCAAGAGTCAAAGTTCAAGTTCATATGTGTTTTAATGCACTTTCTAGTTCCTAGGTCTTTATTGTGTTTTCTAGTTCCTATGTCATTAATGTTGGGTAGTTCTCATGTCTTTAATGCTTAGTCTATTTCCTTAGTATTAGTACCTCTTTAAATAAAGGCGAAATCATCAAATGTAAGACGAAGACTTGAATATTGAGAATATATGAAATTTGTCTCTGTGTGAGCAAATATCTATTCCCGATTTCTGTATCAATGTGGATTTTTCTTTGGTGGTGAGTTAAGAAGCACTATATTGTCAGTGGGTGGTTTTCCTATATGCCTTGGTGGCAAGCTTCTCCTATCCGAAGTTCTGTATCCTTGGCGGGTAGTTCATTCTATAAGCCTTGGTGGTGAATTTCATTGAACCTTGTATCGCAAGAGATTATTTGCCGTCGGTCCTTTAACCCCTTTGGGGTTCGTCTCGAGAGGATCGCGATAATAATTTATTTTAAATGGACGAAGGATTGAGTTCCACATGAAAAAAAAAAAGAAGGAAGCTATGATAAGAACAAACAAAATGTTCACTATACTTCTCCCTACCAAAGAATGAGAGAGACAATCAGAACACAGTTTTTTTCAAAATTGCTCGCGATCAAGTGATACGATTGCCATTTCTTTAGAGAGGAGAGAGCCGAGGTCCGCCGGGGAAATAAGCTACTAGGATGGGCGGGGACTTGGACTCTCTCTTCGCAATTCCCTTCATTTTCTCTTCACTCTGGACGTGATCTTTGCTGCAACTGGAATCACGCTGCACGTAATCTTCTCCTTCACAATTCACCCTCTTCGTATTACCAGAGAAGCAACTCATACTGACCACAGCGGCGGCAATGTCGGCGACTTCCATGAATAGAAAGAAGGTGTGTGGAAGATGAGTATAGGGAGCTTTTCTGAACTTTTTTGATCCGATGCAGATCAGAGTCGCTTCCTCTCTCTATATATGGTGTTGAAGGCGGTCCCTGTGAGTGAAACGATGAGTGTGTTACGTATCAAACCCTAGCTTATCAACTAAGGAACACGCCCATTTTGAGGATGATCCGTTGGGATCATTCTTTCAAGAGAGCGGATGAGATTATTCGATGCGGCATGCCGGTTTGTCTCAAGTTCACATGACGAACAAACATACTTATCAACTAAGAAAAGTGGTCCTGGAGAATTCTACGGCAATCAGCGGACTTCCTTTCCATCTCTTGGGGATTTTCTTTCCTTTCCAAGACTCTGAATCCAATGACGACATTTTCTTGCAGCCTACTATGTTTGTTGTACGCGGCTATGTGTCCATTTGATGACGTGTCGTGCCCCGCGGCGATTCGGGCGCCGTATGGCCCCGCGGCGATCCGGGCACAATATGGTAACATGGTATATGCCATGAGATGATACGTCGCATGACAATGTGTTGGGTAATGTCATATTGGATCGTGTGATGACGTGTCGTGTGATGACATAGATGGATGAATCTTAACGTGCAGTGTGTGCATGTGCTGTTGACCACATGCTTTAGTTATTACCCCCGTGATCCATGGATGCAATTTTTGAAGTGACGGAGTCGTATCTATTATCCGAGGTACTCAAGAGTGTAAATCATTTCGGAGGACCAACTAGAGTGAGAATCCAAAGGTTTGGAAGGTAGCTAAGGCTTCCGGGTTCGAGTGGCAGACTCTAAGGCTTGAGAGCCTGGTAACCAAGGCTCGTAACTTTGGTTGCAACGCTGCCGTGACATATTAGGGTTGGCGGGGTTTCAAATCTAAAAGTTTCAAAGTTCAAATGTACATAATTTGATCATCCGAATATGGAATTATGCGATTTTTATGCCTTTAGAAAGCTTGCGATTGGTATTATTCACGTATGCGCCCGGATCTGTAATATCAATTCCCTCGTTTAGAACGACAAGCTTTGTGTTTTTATTTTGTTAAATTGAATGAACTCAAAAGGGAATTTCTCATTCTTTTCTTTTTTTTTTGGAACGTCAAAAAATGAAAAGAAAAGATAAGACAACAGCGTCCGCCGTTTGCATAGTTTGGGAAGCAACCATGACTGGAGGAGTTCCAGAACAAGAGAGAGAACCAACTACAAGAACATGCAAATTGCGAGTTACACAGCTCCTCAGAAGAGAAGAGAAGAATAAATCAAAACATACTTAGATTCCTCCTACCGCTTTGTGACTAAACCAGTTCAACAAAACCTATAAGATAGGTTTACCGCGAGACTAGCCCAGATGTGGGGGTTGCGCATGCATTCGATTCTGATTCCAAGGAACGGAACTTGGGATGCATAGGACATGCGTCCATGACAACCCTGCGGTAATTGGCCTTCGATACCGACTCGTGTAAGAAAAGTATGAGCCGTGAGTCTTTTGCAACATCAATGCTGCAATCACCGTCTCAAAGAAGAGATGGTCGAGATCCACTGGAGAAATATGTCACTAGGATCGGAGCTGGCTTGCCGGGCTTGCTCTTCTCGCTCTTCTTCACATCTTGATCACCAACTGTGACCTGTTGATGATGGTCATCTTTGCTTCCGCAACCGCTGTGCACGCGATCCTCCCCCACGCAACCGACCTTCTTGGAACTGTTGTCCGACAAGCAACCCAACAAGCTCGAGAAGAGACTCATGTCGATGTCTGGCTGATTCTCAAGGAGTAGTCAGAGAGGTCTCTGCAGATTGAAGGAGCGAACGTTTTCTGAGTGCTTTTCTGATGCAAATCACAGGCTCTTCTCTCGTGTATATATATTGGCGTTGAAAGTGTGTGGTCCAAGGAAATGGATACTAACTCAGCTTCCTCCTGAAATTCGTGGAAACGTCTAGGATGCTGGGGTAATAGTTGATGTAATTCCTTTCTAATGTACTAGAGCCGCCATTAGAAACATATAGTCTAATCCATTTAAGGACGACACTGCCGTATGTTCGCTTTTTATGGACGACCATATTGAAAATATTTTATCCACATCACACTATGACGTTGTTCAACCACTATGTCAACTTGGCTCGATTTGGTATCGGAGGGACTTGATTAGAAAATTTATGAAATTATAAAGACTTGATTAGACAAATTATAAAAGTATGAATACTTAATTAGACAAAGCGTGAAAGTATAGGGACGAAAAATAGGATTTTGTCTTTTTTGTTGGCACTACTTGACTGCCATTTGCAAATTAGGTGAAGCTAAGACACGAGGTTGTCACTTTTCGTGGGGTCAAAGACGGAAAACGAACGATTCGTCAATGTCCAAAGACGAACACAAATTTTTCACGTGGAAGCGGTTTTCTTGGAGCCTGCGTAGTTCTTGTCATCCTTCGCACGAACTTTCAAGGCACATCACATAATCGTGTTAACTTCTCGACTGATAATTTTGACAAAGAAAATTTCTCATAACGTTGGCGGAAAATCGCAACAATTTGAAAAGTTAGGATCCGATTGCATTAATTAAATATATGATGTCGACATCGGCGACTGACCGCATGGTTCGGGATGATTAATTTCGGATGCAATAGTATTTGTTCGCGCTATGATAACAATTTAACAATGCATGATGATGAAATGGGCGTAGAAATTTCTTCGAGAGATGGCTTGGCATTTAGGTCAAATTGGCATATCAGATCGACACGAACAAAAGACAAAGCTGGTCACTTTCCAAGGTGGTCAAGTTGGTCTTCTTCGCATGTTTGGAGGACACTATGAATCGCATGAAGTAGACCAAAGTTTTTCTTGGTGTTGACTGTTGAAGTGGTAAACGCTAATGTTCATTCGTAGCGTTATTTGGTAATGTGTTTTTGAGGTTAGGGATAACCGGACAACAATTCACCGAGAACTAACTCAATTTAGGATCAATTTCTTCCCAAAACTAAATCGACCTAAATCGAGTTAATCCCAACAATAACCAACACTATATTCCAGCGATATAACATCAAAATAAGTAAATATAATGCTGGAATGTTAAGAGACAAGGCAACAACAACGTCAAGATTTTTACATGGAAAACCCAATGCAGACTTAACCATGGATCGCTCAAAAACTTCCACTAATCACCAAGACTAGTAGGATACACAAAAGTGTTTTTCTACTCACATACTAAGAGCTCAACATTAACAATACAATAGTATTTCGTCACCACTTCAATCATTTCAATTTTTTTGAAGGGGAAAAAGGAGAGGTAATATCTATCCCTACACAAAGGTGGATTAACATATATGGAGCAAGAAACCCTAGTCACGATTGGAGAAAACGAGAGACAATTTGGAGCAGGTTTAACGAACCGAATTGATCAACTCGTCGGTCTCGGTCTCACGAGCAACATGCAGAAATTTGAGCCACTTTGGACGATGTTTGGCCATTGCCGAAAGCCGCAGCCCTCTTCCATTCTTCTCCGCATCTTCTTCCTGGTGAACATTCTCCCTCCTCCGTTTTTTTTTTCTGTCCACGAACAACCCCTCTTTCTTTTTCTTTTTGACTTTTGACTTTTTTTAAAAAAAAATTTAGGTTGGCCCGCACAAAGAACCGGAACGAGCTAATATTGGAGAAAAAATATTAGGTGATCCGGAAACTCCACCTAACGAAGAAGGTGGTCGTGGAGATTTGTACAGCAATCGGCGGATTTGCTCTGCTTTTACATGGGACTGCACCATGGCGAAAGGTGACGAGGTCATCGGCGGCTTCAATGGGGTCACGAAGGAAACTAAACTTCTTTGAATGTTCAAGTACATTGAATTCAATGACTTATTTTTTTTGTTGTAAGCCCACAGTTTCCACAGCTTGAGAACCCATGTACTTCTTGCTGCCCACAGGAGGTTACTGTTGTATGTGACTGCGCGTGTTTGATGACGTGTCGTGCCTACGCGGACTCGGGTGTTCATATGATGACATGCTGTGCCATTACGTACTATTTCATCCGACAACATCTCATGTGTCGACATGTCGGGTGATGACATGCCATGTCATGCACTCAGTTTTACGATTCGATATACTTCTCGGGGCATCTCATCAATATATACGCATAAGTAAGAGACGTCTTTCCAAGCTTGTTAATATCCACTATCGGGAGACATGAACTTGTTCTTTCCCAATGGAGTCGACAAAACACTCAAAATCTCCATTTTTTTCCCAGTTACAATCCTTGTGTACGAAGGGATGATTCTGTTGATGTTTAGAGTCAGAGAGAAAACAACGACAAAGTGTTTATGGTGGCTCAACCCTAATTAGGGTTGTATGATATGTATTTATAGGAGTGACTAATTACAGAAAGGGTACACATATAAACATAATTACATAAATACCCCATAATACATATAATTATACATTAATACTCCCCCTCAATCCGAAGTAGGTGTAACAACTGAGAGATTGGATCTTAATAACGCGTGACGCGGACTAGGTAGTCCCTTGGTGAAGATATCTGCCAATTGATCTGTTGTAGGCACGTAGCGAACATGGAGATCTCCGGAAGCAACCCGTTCTCGAACAAAATGGTAATCCAACTCAATGTGTTTAGTGCGAGCATGAAACACAGGGTTGATAGCAAGATAGGTGGCAGAGATGTTGTCACAATAAACGGTGAGAGGATTATAAAGGGGGACCCCAAGCTCACGAAGTAAATGACGAATCCAAATAGTCTCAGCAACACAGTGAGCGACAGCACGATACTCAGCCTCTGTACTAGAACGGGCCACGGTGGGTTGCTTCTTGGCACTCCATGAAACAAGATTGGTGCCTAGAAAAACACAAAACCCGGAGGTGGACCGTCTAGTATCGGAGCATCCAGCCCAATCTGCATCCGCATAAGCAGTCAAGGAAGTGGGAGAACCCCGCTCAATGAGCAAGCCATGGGTGGAGGTGCCAGCTAAATATCGGTATATACGTTTGACGGCCTGGAGATGAGGTAATCGTGGTTGATGCATGAATTGACTAACCAAATTAACAGCAAAACTAATATCTGGTCTGGTCATAGATACATACTGTAGAGCACCAACCATTTGTCGATACAACGTCGGAGAAGCGAGAACCTCACCATCATTAGCAGACAATAGAGTCTTCGAGGCTAGAGGAGTAGATACAAGCTTGACCTTAACAAGGTCAAACTTGCGCAAAAGACTATCAACATACTTGGCTTGAGATAAAAGCGTACCGTCAGAGCGGTGATGAGCCTCAATGCCTAGGAAATAGTGAAGTGGTCCAAGATCCTTCATAGCAAATTCCTGTGAGAGTCGAGTAATCAAAGACCGTAATAACTCAGGAGTATCACCGGTGACAAGGATATCATCAACATACAGCAGGAGATACACACGGCCCCGAGAAGAAGCATAGACGAATAATGAAGGATCGGCCTTACTCGCCATGAAGCCCAAAGATAATAAAAAACTGCTGAAGCGATGAAACCATGCACGTGGAGCTTGTTTTAAACCGTAGATGGCTTTCTGGAGACGGCACACATGATTCGGGAATTCAGGATGAGAGAAACCGGGAGGTTGGCGCATGTAAACTTCCTCACAAAGGATGCCGTCTAAGAAGGCATTCTTGACATCAAGTTGACGTATGGCCCATCCCGAGCAAATTGCAATAGAGAGAACAACCCGAATTGTAGTGGGTTTAACGACTGGGCTAAAAGTCTCGTCATAGTCCAGTCCAGCTTGCTGCTTAAATCCCTGTGCAACGAGGCGAGCTTTGAAGCGTTCCACAGTTCCATCAGATTTTTCCTTAATCTTAAAAACCCATTTACAACCGACTAAATTCTTAGAAGGATCAGGTGGTACAAGATCCCACGTGTGATTGGTGACCAAGGCATTAAATTCATCTGCCATGGCCGCTTTCCAACGAGGGTCAAGAATAGCCTTAGAATAGCAAGTCGGTGTCTCGTCATGAAAATAATGAGAGAGATTAAAAATTTTCCTCTGTTTAGAAATTCCAGATTTGGCACGAGTCTGCATAGGATGAGTCGGAAGAGAGGAAATGGAAGTGGTAGAGCTGGATAGAGATGTAGAGGGGATTTGCGGGTCTGTTATGGGAGGAATTTTGTCGGGAGAGGAGTGAGGTTGAGACATAGTGACTGAGTTCGGAGAGAGGGGAGGTGGAGGTGAAAAAGAATTGGAAGTAGATTCGGTAGTTCGAGAGGAGGAGAGAGGCAAATTAGGAGGTTGGGCTTGAGAAGAAAAAGGAGGCGGATGAGAAATTTGAGGGCCAAAGGAAGTAGAAGGAAGAATAGATTGATTGGAGTAAACAAAAAGTGAAGAAGGTGATGTAGAACAGTGGGGTACGGGACTATGATTTGAAGATTTTGTTGAAAAGGGAAAATTCTCCTCATCAAACCGAACATGACGACTGATAAAAACACGACCACTTGACCGATCAAGGCAACGATAGCCTTTGTGATTTGACGCGTACCCAAGAAATACACATGGCACAGAATGAGGTGCCAGCTTATGAGAGACACGAGGCGGAAGAAAAGGATAACAAGCACACCCAAAAACCCGAAAGAACGAGTAATCAAACTTGAACCCAAATAAACAGTGGAAAGGAGAAATATTAGATATGACAGGAGTGGGAAGTCGATTAATGGTGTAAACAGCAGTGAGAAGAGCATCGACCCAATATGAAGAAGGCATATGAGCATGGATTAATAAGGTTCGAGACATTTCAACTAAGTGTCTGATTTTGCGTTCGGATAAACCATTTTGAGATGGGGTTTGTGGACAAGAAAAACGTTGAATAATACCATTTTCACGTAAGTATGTTTGAAACGCATTGCTGGTATATTCACCTCCCCCATCAGTTTGTAAAAATTTAATTTTGGCATTGCACAGATTTTCGATAAAACAACGAAAGCGATGAAAGTGTGTAGGCACTTCAGATTTATTTTTCATGGGAAATGCCCAAGTGAACCGAGAATAATCATCAATGAATAACACAAAATATTTGAAACCAGAATTAGAGAAAATTGGACTCGTCCATACATCAGAATGAATTACAACTAAAGGAAAAGATGCACGATGACTAACAGACTCAAAAGGCAATCGATGAGACTTGCCTACAAGACAGGACTCACATGATATCAACTTAGAACTAGAATTGCAAACACGACTCAAAACTTGTTTATTTGGATGGCCAAGACGAGCATGCCAGCGAGTGAGTGAAGCAGAGGAAGCCACGATAGGATGCGACTGAGATGACACCATTGAGTTGGAAATTGGATAAAGACCATGAGAAGAATCAGCTTGGAGGAGAACTTTCCCGGTTTGTTTGTCCTTCAAAGAAAAGGATGAACCATTAAAATCAATGGCACAAGAATTTTTATGGCAAAGTTGAGCAACGGAGAGAAGATTGCGAGCAAGATTAGGAACATGATAGACGGGAGATAATAATAAAGATCGAGAACCAGTATGTAAAAAGGCTTTACCGACTTGCTTAACAGGCAATAAACGACCATCACCAACCGAGACTTTTGTCAAATCGTAAAAAGGTCTAGGATTTAGGATGTTACCAATATCACTAGTCATATGTGCCGACGCTCCACTGTCAAGATACCAAGATGAATCAGAGGTTTCACCAACCGAGAGAGCTGAGAACGAGTCCGACAGATCAGTAGTGGTAAAAGCATGGTTGAATCGTTGTCGACATTGTAGTGCAGTATGCCCAACTCCGTTACATATCTGACAAGTAAGATGAGGCCTAGATCCGAGAATACCTCCCGGTGTGAAAGGGGGAACATAGGGCTTCGAACCACCACGAGACCGACCAGAGGAGGTGGAGGAGGCATAGGGAGCCGATAATGATTGCGAACCAAACCGATCATAGGAAGATTGCCAATTCGATTTATCACGCGAGAATCGTCCACCTTGTCCCCGACCAGATCTACGACCTCTAGAATTACGTCCACCTCGAGATCCTCGAAACGGTGGACTGGGTGAAGTGGTGTGACCAATCAAAGCATGATGAATATCAGATGAAGATGATGCATTGGATTTTCGGAGAAATCGTTCTTCTTGGATGAGGAGACGTGACCGCAGATCACCGAAGGAGAGAATTGTAGGGCCGTTTGTGACCATAGTGACAAAAGGATCATACTCAGATGGGAGCCCATTGAGGGCTTGAATCACCAAGTCCTTGTCAGAGACGGAGCAATTGATTGCGGTGAGAGAGTCCGCAATTGACTTAAGATGCTGGAGATAATCAGACATTGACTGATCGGGTTTCTTCATAGTATTCTGAAAATCCAATTTTAGTCCAATTTCCTTGGCCGCGCAGCGATCAGTAAAACGTTGTCCTAGAGCAAGCCAAATCTCCCGAGATGTCCGAAGGTCGTGAACTTCACGGAAAATTTCGACTGTGAGGGTCGAATTGATCAAACTACGAACGCATTGATCTGTCTTCACCCAGGTGGAATAGGAAGTATTGACCACTGCAGTGCCAGTCTGATCATTGATAAGCTTCGGCGGACATGGAAAAGAACCATCCACATAGCCCAGCAGATCGTTACAGATTAAAATAGATTCAAACTGAGATTTCCACAGAAGATAATTGTCTGCATCGAGTTTGATGGAGACGAGACTTGTGATGTTGGGAAGAACAAGCGACGACGAGGATGATTGCACAGCCGTAATTTGAGTAGCAGCAGAGATCGGGCAGCAGTGAAGAGTGAAGAAGAGGGGAAAGTGGGCGCAATATTATCGGGAGGCGATGGGAAATTGGGATTAACAGAAAAAGAAGATGGTGGGTAAAGAGATGGTAGAGAAGAAGAAAAATTTAGAGATGTATTGGACATTGTTGAGATAGTAATTGGAGCAAAGGAAGTGTTGTTTTGGGGTAGGGATGTTGAAGAATTCGATTTGTTTTCCTGCTCTGATACCATGTTGATGTTTAGAGTCAGAGAGAAAACAACGACAAAGTGTTTATGGTGGCTCAACCCTAATTAGGATTGTATGATATGTATTTATAGGAGTGACTAATTACAGAAAGGGTACACATATAAACATAATTACATAAATACCCCATAATACATATAATTATACATTAATAGATTCTACTCTCTCTTCGTCAACTGTACTAACTGTCATAGGCTGTTCTTTCAAGTGGAACCTGCAATTAGCTGTAATGGCTAGTACTCTTTAATGGTAAGAAGTGCATAATTGCTTCCTCATTCTATCTTGGGTCCTTAAAGTGCGAATCAATGATCAGAACATGTAAACAGCGAATGATACGGCTCCCCGGAAGAGAAGAAAAGAATAAACCAGAACGTAATTAGATTCCTTCACCACTTTCTAACAAAAGCAATTCACCAACAATCTCTAAGATAGCTTCACGATAGCCCGGATGCATGCCGCGCATGCATTCAATCCCGATTCCGAGGAACGGAACTCGGAATGTGTACAACATGCATCCATGACAACCCTGCGTTAATCGGGCTTCGACATGGAACCGTGTAAGAAAAGTTTTGAGCCATGAGTTCTTGCAACATCAACGCTGCAACCGCCGTCTCAAAGAAGAGATGGTCGAGATCCACTGGAGAAATAGGTCACTAGGATTGGAGCTGGCTTGCCGGGCTTGCTCTTCTCGTTCTTCTTCACATCTTGATCACCAACTTTGACCTGATGATGATCATCATCTTTGCTTCGGCAACCGCTCGGCATGCAATCTTCCCCTACACAACCAACCCTCTTGGAACTATCGTGGGAGAAGCAACCCAACAAGCTCGAGAAGAGAGTCATGTTGATGTTTGGCTAATTCCTGAGGAGTAGTCAAAGATCTCTCTGCAGATTGAAGTAGCGAATGTTTTCCGAGTGCTTTTCTGATGCAAATCACATTCTCTCCTCTCGTGTATATATAATGGCGTCAAAAGGTGTGTGGTCCAAGGTAATGGAGGGCAATACTTAGTTTCCTCCAAAAACTCCTGGTATCTATGGCTGCAGGCGAAGTCGACGACGCAATTCCTTTCGTTTTTTTTCGCACTAGAGCCGCCAGTAGAAAGAAACATAGGAGTCTAATCCGTTTAAGGATGACAGTGTCATATGCTGGCTCTTTATGAGACCTAGGCTCGATCTAGGAGCAAGTATCGCGTGCAACGGATCTATGTGTGCCAGTTTCATCTAAAATGTCCGATCATGTGGATTTCAAGCGGGACCATACTGCTCGGTGGCTGAAACGTAATGGACTCGCATGTTCCCGATGTGTACAAGAATTGTACCTACCATGGACAGGCGATCTCAAATGCTAAGGCCGGCGAGTCGGTGCTATATCTCGAGGATCAAACGGGTCGAGATCACTTGGTCCATGGTGCACAAAAACAAGGCCGAAAATCTCATGTGTTTTCTGAAGAAATTTGTTGTGTGATTATACTCATGACACCGAATTAAACATGTTACAGCAATTTTTATGCTTAGCACTAATCGACTGGATATTTCAATTCATTATTTATATTAATGATTAAAATACACTATCTCGATTTTGGAAAGACTTCTTCATATTTCGATTATATATCGTTAATATGACATATAATATTATCATTCTCTATCCCTATGAGCACATAAACTCCTCTAAGAGGCGGAGGTGTGCGATCGTGGGAAACTCTGCACATATCGGCGGATTTCCTTCTCTTTCTTTTTGAAAAATTTCACTTTTCGTCCATGTACTTTTTTTACGCTCTTTCTAATCAAACTCTATGCTGTTAATTTATGTAATCAAGTTCTACTTTCATAAATTTTCTAATCAAATCCCTCCAACACCAAATCCGACCAAATTCAGCCGACGTGCCTGTCGAACGACACCAAAATATGTTGCCTACAAAATCTAGGATGTCCATGTGGACGTGATTGGAAAAAATATAACCAATGTACACAACACCGAAGTTTGACGTGGATGGAAACTTTGCAAATGTGAACATCCGGGGAAGAACATTATCGATAGCCACGTCAACTGGATTTGGTGTCAGAGGGGCTTGATTAGAATGTTTGTACATAGAAAGACTTGATTAGGAATTTTAAAAGTACAGAGACTTAAAATTAAAAAAACGCTTGCAAGTACAGGGACAAAAAGTAGAATTCTTCCTTGCAGGACGAGTTGTTCTTGTCTTGCTTCGCATGAACTTTCGAAGCATAGTATATTCGCACTGTAATAACAAAATAACAACACATGCTGATGAAATGGGCGTAGAAATTTATACGAGAGATGGCTTGGCATTTGGGTCAAATTGGCATCAGATCGACACGAACAAAAGACAAAAGCTGGGCGCTTTCCAAGGTGGGTCAAGTTGAAAACTTCTTCGGACGCTCAAAGGACAACATGAATCGCATGAAGACCAACCTGTTCTTGGAGCAGCCCACGTTCGTCTTCCTTCTCAAGAGCTTCGTCCCCCCAAGCTTGAGATCTCGTTGCCGACTGTTGACGTGGTCAACGCTAATGTTCATGTGGCTTCTAATTGCTAGCAGAACAGTTCTATGGACCCAATAGATTGCATGTATCGGGTCGGGCCTGAAGTGGGCTTGACGCAAACCGTTTTGTTCGGCAAGTTTCGCAGCAAACCCAACTCATCGACACCCCTAATATGAAGTACTAGCTTTTGAAATCAGCGATTCCAGTTTTGCGGATCGACTAGCCGATGTTTTCGCTAAAGCACATCCACCTCGGTGTCTGAGTGACATTTCTAGGTGTTCCATTCACATCACTCCATTGGCATTCTGCTCAAACTGGACCCCAAGACAAGGTCAACACCAGGGAAGGATTGATATCTGGGGGTGGATGCCCAATAAACAAACCGAAAATCAAAATCTATTTACTCCACCAACCAACCCTATGGGCATCAGTTTTCTTTGCACAATAATAGATGGTAAGCGGTCATTTTTTTTTTTTTTGGATCAGAGGGAGGGACTATATGCTATTCAACAATAGTTCATTCAATTGAATTTAGCCACTAAAAATGAACATTGAGGACATGTTGCTGTTTGAACTCTACTTGTGGAAATAATTGAAGTTGATGGTGCATGATTAGGTAAAACCATTAAAGAAATTATGCCAAAAGGAAGGTGGTTTCCAGGATGGAAAGGAGTGAGTTGGCAAATCCTTTTTAAAAGGATGACGAGGATGAAAGTTGGCAGCAGACAGCCCATCCACATGGTTTTCTTACCATCTAAGGCTTACTATGTGCTCCACCATATACTAAGATCCCATCAACATCCCTCATCAAGTTTCTCCAACAGAGCTCTTATCAGACATCTCCAGGTACTCCTCTCTCTCTCTCTCTCTCTCTCTCTCTCTCTCTCTCTCTCTCTCTCTCTCTCATCAAGCTTCTCCATCAGAGCTCTCATCAGACATCTCCAGGTACTCCTCTCTCTCTCTCTCTCTCTCTCTCTCTCTCTCTCTCTCTCTGGTGTGTTTTACTCTGTAGAAAGCTTGAAATTTTAAGCACAGCACTTACCCAGTATCAAAACCGCTATCAAAACATCTACAAGCATCCAATATTCCAAAAAGGGATCAACTTTCTACAGAGTGTTATGTTTCAGGGAAGGATGCATTCTGTTGATTGTTGATCTGGACCTGACTCTGAAGCTTACCAGTTTCTGTTGATTCAATGCTCAAAATACCAAAGAAGGGCTATTCTTGATCGCTGAAATGTGTTTCAGGAGAAGTTTTGTTGCATTTGACTCGCGGGAAGATTTGAGAAAATGGCTAGCGAAGCACCGAGCTGGGCTGATCAATGGGGAGCTGGCGGTTTCGGGGCTATGGATGATGACGGCGCCAAGAAGGACGAAGGGAGCAATCAGAAGAAGGGCGATTCCAAGGCCGCATTTACCAAGGCAAAAGCAGCGGCCGCAGCCGGAGCACAGAAGATCAAGAGTGGGACATCGAATGGCATCAAATGGATCAAGAATCAATGTCAGAAAAAAGGCTCCGCTAAATGAAGAACGAGATGGTTCTGTCTAAGCTAATGAAGAGTGCAAAAACCATTTGTCTTTCAGTGTATAGTAGTTGCATCTGCATTATATTACTCTTTTATGCAGCATAAAAGCTACAAATTAGCTCCGTCGGACTCTCTCTCTCTATGTTTTTTTCAATTCACTGTACTTGCAGCAGATTCATTGGTTGCAACATATGGTTTGTCTTTAAAGGAAACAGACCAGTCCAGTTTTCATCAGTCCAAGCAATACTGACCAATAGATTAAGCAGACCGTACTACTACTACGCAGAAAAGATTATACCTCCTCGAATCTTAAGCCAAAACGAACTAATGAATCAGCGCATCAACCAATATCTACACTTTCAAGTATATATACTCGTCCAAGCTACTCTGCATGGAATCCAAAAGAATTTTCTCCGCTGTAAGTCAGGTAAAGAAAGCCATCCTCGTCCTTGAATTCCTCATATATCGCAGACATCAAGGAAGCTGAAACACAAGATCTTGGTCATAGAATCTCACCTGATAAACATATTGCAAGAAAATGCACTGTGACTCTACTTACCAGTAGGAGGTAGAGTGTTCTTGACAAAGATGAACAGAGCCTTCTCAGGATTAAGCTTGACTCTTTTGCGAACAACATAAACAAGCTGTCCTGCAGTTATATCAGCAGGGACAAGGTACCTGCAGTCATCACATGAGGCAAATTCTCTTATTATACACATGATACAGAGCATTCTATATCAATATTTAAAGGTAAAACTACCAAAGGTGCAGTTAAATGAGAAGATATTGACTCTGTTGTCCGTTCCTTTACGTGGCATATGCAAATGCAAGATGAGAATGAACATAATTTACCAAGTAAAAAGGCAACTAGATTCAAACTTATATAAAAGAAGGGAGAAGATGAAGATAATGATGGAACAATGCTTATCTTGGGCGAACCACTAATTCGTAAATGACATGAAAGTGGTCATCATATTTTATATTAAAACTAACTTTTTTGTTCATGCTCGCAATATCCACCAGGTTGGCAATGGTCAAACCAGATAAAACCGTATAAATTTACATCACTTGAATCGCAAAATTCAGAGAAAAGCAATTGCAAAGTGATAAGAACCGATGGTTTTCTTAAATAATAGTTGTTTATCAATTTGGATAAAAGTCACAGTGTCTTAAGCCCGATATGCATATCCTAAGTTTTTACGAATTCACTGCGTGGAAGAAGTGCATGCCAAAAAAGATTAAATGAGAGTTCAACCATAAAAATACCAACACAAGAAGAAAAATGAGGAAGCCATCATGTTTGTAAAGAAGAAAGCAATTGTATTACAAGCACAGAGGCAACTAACTTCCTCTTATCAATGTCAGAGACGTTGCTTCTGTCAGCACGCTCCACAATAACCTGCACGGCATATACGATTTGCATAGTGTCATATGCAAAACCAATGAAAGGAGTCAATATCTAGAGGCTTGTTCAAAACATACTCACAGGTATTCTATCTGGATACTTCTCTCTGATCCGAGCAGCTTCTGCTCGCCTCATTTCTGATATCGGAGAAGTCAACAACTTAAAACCAAAGTGATAAACCCAAGCAAGGCATAGACTGCCACACAATCAAGACCAAGGACTCATTGATGCATCTTGCAATGGGTCAGAAGCTTTACACAGGTGGAATGACTAATGAAACCGATAATCTATGATCAAACAGACACATAAAAGAAAATCTAGTGCCTGACTTTGACACATCATATAAAGAAATGGGCTGCCCGCAGCAAAATTCACGTTCCTTCACTTAACTAAGAAATCTCGCCATAAAAACTATCCACCTATCCATACCCACCAATTCAAATTCATCAGAAGAAAATCATTGTAGGTAAAAACTTCGAAGTCAGTAAAGTCCAAGCCCTAATTACTCCAGCTGGGCATGAAATACCAATCACATGCCACCACGGGAAACCCCACCAGATATAATCTGAGCAAATGAGGTTTCAACCTCACCATATTAACTCTAATTGTGATCATGTGAAATTAGCCACAAAAGGGCAAAAAAAAAAAAGACAACTTGCAACACCCACTACGCATGAGAAAGCTAAATTAATCACTACTGATCACCAAAACCCACAATTCAGCTTCAGTAAGTAGCAGCAACCAGTACTTCAAGAAATCCAAGAGCATCCTCAAACCTCAATTTTAGCAAAAGGGAAAACAGATATACGGCAAACAACAGCATGTACGAAAGAAATTATGTGGAAGAAAAAAAAAGAACAAAGAAGCGCACACACATATAGAGAGACAGAATAACGAAGCAGGGGCGGGTTGACAACAGACCAAAGGAGCGTTGAAGTTTGAAACCACTATTGGCCATATCAGCTCCTACCCAACTGCGATCACTCCCTGCGAATTCCGGACAACAGATCACGAACCCAACCCAGAAAGCCAAAAGCCATGAAACTGCACAACAGGGTGTCCTAGATAAATCGAAGAAGAGAAGAAAAGCAAGGAACTTTACCAGAGAGGGGGGGGAAAGAAGGCGAGACCGGAGATGGGAGTGTGAAGTCCAAAGCAGAACACGAGATGGGTCGGGCTCAAATGATTGATTGACTACCGATCGGGAGGGGGGCAAAGGAGAAGGGAGATGACCCGCACAAGCCTATCGGGAAACGGAGAAAAATTTGTGGTGTCTACCCGGGAACCAAAGGGACAGAATTCTGGCAAATTTCTGATGGCGAAAGATATTGACCCGGGGGGTCGTTTCCGATGCTGACACGTAACTCTGTATTTATATACGTCGATGGCGAGAGGTGGAGCTGCGTTGCTCCTTGCCCAAGCAGTCGGTGAATGCGGACACCCTCTGTCGCTCTCGCAATGCAAGTCTCTTGAGGCGGGCTCATCTCGATGATCACTTCTAGAAACTCGTGGTCCACCTTGAGGCCTGACATGCTGCGCCCTTTTCTTCTCTCAGTTTGAAATAAAATGACATGAAAAAATTACACAAATAATCTTTAGATTTTGATTTAATATGTAACGTGATCCTCGAACTTTTGAATTGTTCATTATGGTTCTTGAATTTTTTGTACATGTTTGATTTAGTTATGGAACTATATGAAAATATTCAATATTGTCCTTAAACTTGAATTAATGGAATGACAACATTGAATACTTTCGTTACCACATTAAACAAATTAAAAATTCAATGATCACATTGCACATTGAGTCGTAACTGAGGGATCATTAGTGTCATTATCACAAATGATATCTATGGTGATAATTTCCGGCGCATTATAGCAACTCATGAGAATGAGAAAATATTAAGTGGCTTGTTACCGCCACATCAGCCGTTGATGTGGTGGACATTTTCATCTCACAATCACTAGAAAGTCGACAAGTGTCTGCTGATGTGGAACTAAATATAAAATAAAAATAAAAACATATAGTTCAGCCTCGGGAGTTTTTGTCCTTCAATGCAATGGCCCTCACTGTTGCCCTCACCGTGGAGTTGCCGGCGCGGCGTCCTTCGAGTCCATCCCAAGCCAGCACTTCCGACGTCACTCACGGTTGGCGTGAGCCTTCATAGGTCCCGGCGTCAGGCCCCCCCCCCCCCCCTTCCCCCCCAACCACCCAATCCAAATCTATATTTGAGTCGTGCTCTTTTAGATTTGGATTTGCATCTTCAGTTTTACCTCAATCGTTACTCCTCCATGGCCAGCAAGCAACAGATCCGTTGTTGACGCTAGCCATGGCAGCCATGACCGCCATTAGAGGTAGACTTGAGAGGGAGTGTTAAAAGTTGCAGATTCGACAGGAACAAGTAGTGGCAGTATCAAACCACTGAAAATTTCCTCACATGAGAACATAATTCTTTCAATACCTTTTGTAGCAAATTTTGAGCAAATCTACAATTCAAAATCGTATCAAGTTACTCGACATGATTACCCGGGGCAAGTGGCATCCGTCCATCGGACACAAAATTAACATGCGTAATATAATTTTATACAATATTTAATTAAACAACGAGATATTCTTTTATCGTGCGTTCGTTCTTACACTTTATTTTGGGTAAACTAGCCTTTTTAGAGTCATAAATTTCATATTAGGCTGTGATGGTATTTTGTTCTTGCAAGGAACACGCTAATCTATACACTAGTAACATTATGCCTGAGCTTTGATGCTCGAAGAATCAAATCATCTGCAATAGCATTAACATAAAACACACACTCTTTCTATAATATTTACAATTTATATATTTTCTTTCCTCTCGAGAAATGGGACTAATCTCATGAGGAAGATAAACGTTAACTTTTTTGTCACACTTGAGTTGCTCAATCGATGAGTCCAATTATATTATATTCATCTAAAACTAATGTGCTTTTTATTTAAGAATTTTTATAGTTAATAGGCTAATTAACAAGGAGGAGACAAGTTTATTAAACATATGTATATGACATATGAACAGTAGAATATATGTCATTTTCATTCCAGATAACTAAAATCTTGAAATTTAGAGCCAAGAGAGAAAAAAAAAAGCATTTAACAAGATGAAATTATAAATATTTCGTCTTTTGTGGGAATGGATAGCATTTTGGAAGCTAGTCTGGCATAAGCATTGAACATGTTTGGATGATTTGATGAATTTATGAAAAAACATAGTAAAGAATTTTCATTACATCAAGCAAGATTCCATCAATAGTCAGCTGTAAATAAATGTCTGTTCAGAACAAAACTTCTATTAGCACTGTAATTTCTTTCTGGTTTAACTTTTTGTTAGTAATTTGAACAGTTAATTTTATCACCTCAACACCTCTTTGTAAAGTTACAATGGCTAGGCCAGCCAAATGCAGCATTCATTCTTCTAAATCCAAAACTTTTTAGGGATCTCTTCGTGAAATAAATTGGTGATTAAGGATCCCTCACTTTTTATTGTAGTCTCCAACGATTCAATTGCAAATTATCAAGTTTCATATTTATCTTCTTGTTTCTACCACTATTTAGTAGCTTTCCACAATTAGATTTTGGAAGCAGCAATGTCCTGAAAAATTAGATTTTGGTGATTAAGAATTGAAAGTGAGTGTTGGCTGGCACATAATCACAACATGTTGGATGTTTGTTTGTAAAACAAACAAAACAATGCTTTTTCCTTTGTCCCACATAGGAAAGTTTTGGGTAAGTAGGCCATTTTATAACTGTGAGTGTCTTCTTACTCCTTAGAGTGAAGACAATGGAGTGTGTGCTAGTCCACACAATACCCGCGCGCGGGTGCGCGAATAATTGCGCGATTATTAGGCGCACTTACTTTGCACGCTTGCGCGGCCGCGGTTTAATTAGCTCTAATCCCTTTATTTTTTATTTTATTTCATAAGGTTATCTCCTTAATCTTTATTAGTTGAAAGGTTGTTTTTGTTTATTAAATAATTTTCGAAATTATGAAAATTTCGGAATTTTATTTATATATTTTTTATTTTATTTTATTCCGAATTTTACATGTGTCTTTTCAAGACAACTTTTGGAGATTATACTTATTCAGTTTTCAACATTTTCCGAAGGGTTGCATTTGTTCAGTTTGCAACTTCTTCCGAAGGAATATCTTTGTTAGCTTTGCAACTTTTCGTGAAGAGTTGCCTATGAAGACCGATTTCTATATATGTCAGTTTTTGGCAAGAAGAAAAAATCAATCAATTTTCAAGTCTTCTTTCGAAAAAACTACAGCCATCATTTTCAATTGTTTCCTAGAGAGATCCTGGAGAAATACTAGAATTGCTATTTAGTATTCTCATTTTGAGACTTTGTTGTATCCTGGAGGATTTTTGCCGGTGACCATTAGCAACAATTGTGGGGCAAATAAATCCTTAAGGAAAGTGATATCACGCCTCAAAGTCCGATTTGATTGCTCTTTGATTCGAAGCCATTCAACTTTTACAACACAACATACATTAGAAGGTAGATAGCCAACATATGTATGTTACATTATATGATGATATCGTATGATTTTCTAGGAAAAACGGTCGGAAAGGTAGAATAATGAGCGTCTACATATAACTTACGAAACACACGAGTTCGCATGAAGCAAACATAGATCAGAATCTTAAGAAACTTATAACCACTTTTAATACAAGCTAGACGCCCATCAATTACATTACTAATCGGTGTCATAACTCCTCATTGTTCAATGCCTTCCCAATATTTTCCATAAGTTTGCCATTCTCTTGGAGTAGTGCAAGAACCACCTAGTCTTCTTGTCAATGATCAAGTTCCCTAACACAACACCAATCAAAAACCCGACTCCAATGCCAATCAGCACACCTTTGCAATCCAAGTTGAACGGAGACTCTTCGCCATTGTCTTCCTCGAGCAATGATGGTGGTAATGATAAGTTTTCCCCAACCTTTGTGCAATTTTTTGGTAAAGGGCTTCCACACAACCCCTTATTCATGGCAAATGAACCAGTCCCGAATGTGTCAAACTGCCTTCCTCTCGGTATTGGGCCAGAGAGTCTATTGTGAGAGACATCAAAAGATGAAAGAAACGTAAGTTGGGCTAGTTGTTGAGGTATCTCTCCTGAGAGCTTATTTCGAGAAAGATCTAGAGACTCCAGTATTGTCAGGTTTGCTAAGGAAGGTGGGATGGAGCAGGTGAGAATGTTGTTTGAAAGGTTAAGCATGAGAAGTGACTTCAAATCTCCAATGAGATCGGGTATGCATCCTTCCAATTTGTTATTGGCGAGGTCAATTTCCATAAGGGCATATGGAACCTTCAAGTATTCCCTTTCTATGCCTTTATTCATCAGTTTCATTCCATAAGTCACAGCTTCCACCCAGGTGGAATCTTGCCAAATATCCATATATTCCAATCGATCTTGACCAACAATTACTTTCATGGCATGTAAACTCTGCAACAACTTGGAAGGAATTTCACCGTTGAAACTATTGTTGGAAAGGTCCATGATATGCAAATTGCTTAAATTAAACTGGCTTCGATATACTTCTATTGGACCATGGAACTTGTTGGATTTCAAGATAATAGCTTTCAGCTCTGTCAATTTCGATAGCCATAAAGGGAACCCATCGAGAATTTGATTGTAACCAAGGTTCAAATACTCTAGCATTGTACAATTTGCCAAAGATCTTGGGACAGTCCCTTGCAATCGATTCTCTGTGAGGTCAATAAACTTTAACGGACAACCTTTTGAATAAGCATTGGGAATTATGCCCTCAAGTTTATTTTTTCCAAGATTCAAAATTGACAGAGAATCCATATTTCCCAACATGAAGGAATATTGCCAGTCAGACTACTTATGGACAGATCAAGAATGGCAAGGGATCTTCCTCCACAAATAGATTGAATTCCTCCGAAGAGGATGTTGTCGGAGACATTGTAATAAGTTGCTGATGGAGGTGGACTAGGGAGTGTTGTTTTGAGAAAGTTAGAACTAATGTCAAGATAGGTCAATTGAGGTAGTAACAGATTGATCTGATTTTTTCCCCAACCAGTTAGAAAATTGTGAGAAAGATCAATATACATCAAGGAGTCTCTGCTACCATTCCACAGCCACGTAGGAATACTCCCTCCGAATTTGTTGTGTGAAAGACTTACCTTCTCTAATCCGCTAAGGTAGCCTAAAAACTTCGGGAACTCATGTAAGTTGCACGAATCTAAGTTTAACCAGGAAAGTTTTGGAAGAGTGGCATTGATCTCGGTCTTGCTGACAAAAGATATGTTGTTGGAGTCCAAACGTAATGTTTCCATGTTCTTGAGTTTGTGTAAATCCACATAGCCACTCAAATTATTCTGACTAAGATCCAGATATTCAATATCCTTGAGTTCCCATAATGAGTTTGGAATTTCACCTTGCAAATTGTTGGATGAAAGTTTAAGCACAACCAACCGGGTCAAGTTCTCAAATGAAGACGCAATCGGGCCACTGAACTGAGCATCTGCAAAATGTAAAGAAATAAGGACGCTTAGTTTGGCTAAACTATCGATTAAATCTCGAATTTTTTTTCTTTGCTTTTGTTTTGCTTCTTGTTAAAGAACTGCTTGTTGAACTATTTACCTGAAAGGTCGAAAAGGGTGAGTTTTGCCAAGTTGCCAAGCCAATGCCAAATATCACCACTGAAATTATTCGAATGGAGATCAAGAAATGCCAGCTGGGTAAGATTAGCAAAGGAATCGGGGATTGGACCCCGAAATTTATTTCGTGATGCATCCAGATAAGTAAGCTGAGAAAGATTACCCAGTGAAGCAGGAAGTAAACCCGAGAAAGGACAATTTCCAATAGATAATTCTTTCAAGAAAACAAGGTTTCCAATCGAAATAGGTATTTCCCCTGTAAAATTCGTGCCCCAAAGAGATAGTGATTTCAGGGGACTACCCCACTGTAGTGCTGGAATAAAACCAGAAAGGTTTCCATTAAAAACTTATGTCAAGGACTTCGAGGTTTGGTAACTGAAAGATGCTTACCGGAAATTCTCCATGCAATCCAGAATTTATAAATTTAAGTGACTTCAAAGAGGAGAAGTTTGCAAGCACACGAGGGAATGATGTCATGCTTATAATAGAGATCAAGTTCTCTAAGCATAGTTAAGTTATGAACAAAGTTGTCTATGTTGGGCATCTCAAGATCATACCCAAAAGACAAATCAAGAGAAATTAATTGTGAGAGACGTGAGATATATCAGAGGGGACTTTTCGCGAAAAGTCTGAACCAGAAAGATTAAGGTACTGTAACCTAGAAAGATTGCCGAAGCCGTATAGGATTGAGGAAGAGTTGAAGTCATCGAATGCGAGATTGAACGATTTCAAGTGGAGCAAGCGAAAGAGGCTTGAGTTGGAAGTTATGGCTGTTGGGATTTTGGAACCAAAATCCCATAGAATTGAATGAGAAGTGTGTGGGTGAAAGTGTCCCACATAGGGTAGAAGAGAGATGGGAGATGGGTTCAAATAGTTGAGCCTCACAAATGGGTTTGGGCCCCAAGGGGTACCCCACTTTTGTGGAAGAGAGAGGACCTAGGTCGGTCCACCTCCCGCGCGCGCGCCGCCGTCCGTCCGCCCGGCTCGGTTCGGTTCGGTTCCGGGTTTTTTATTTTTTAGTTTTCGAACAGACACGTTGTTTAGAAATTATTTATTTATTTATTTATTTTTGGACAAACAAACATGTCTGTTCGTGAGGTTCGGTTCGCCCGAACGAAAACCGAAGCCCTTCGCTACTATTCACGAAAACTCGCGACTCTTCATTTTTCGTCACTTGAATAAGACCGAACAGTTTAGTTCGGAATATAGATATCACTTCGTGGCATTCATTTTTTCAAGACACGCTCTACGCATATTCACTTCATCATTGTCATTTGGTGCGATTGTTCTGCAAAATTGCGTTCGTTGGAGTCCTCCGAATACGTACCGCTTCGGAGGAACGAGATCCGTTCTATCCTGGGAGACGATTGTCCAATATCCTCGGGTACTGATTGAGGGGCCAAATTCGTCTTAAGGACACGACGTTAATTCGTTGGGCTCGGATCAACATTCTGCTTATTTGGTTGTACTGCTTTCAGGTTAGTTTTTTCCTAACGTTTGATTTTAATTTCTGATATACGAACTTAGCCGACTACAATCTTAAGACGAATTTTGCTTCGGTTCTGTTCGTATATTCTTATGCGTTGTTCATATCAAATATCATATTGCCGTTTCTTTAATTCGAACTTTTGTATAGTTCGTATGTTCCTTGTCATATCGTATAGAATACGATTCTATTTGCACATTCTGTTCGTTAATGAATTTTTCGAATATTGTTCATATTAGAAATTTTCAATTCTGTTCGTGAATATGGTATGTGTTTATATTTCAGAAATGGCTTCGACTTCGGTTAATCCTGTTCCGAATCACGGAGAAAAGCCAGAAAAGTTCAATGGTACGGATTTCAAGAGATGGCAACAAAAGATGTTGTTCTATCTCACGACCTTGAACTTGGCTAGATTCCTCAATGAGGATGGTCCTAAATTGGACGTTGGAGAGACAAATAAAGAAAAGCTTGCTGCTGTGGACGCATGGAATCATTCTGACTTCCTGTGTCGCAACTATGTCCTCAACGGTCTGGACAATACTCTCTATAACGTATATAGTCCGCTAAAAACGGCTAAAGAGTTATGGGATAGTCTGGACAAGAAATACAAAACCGAAGATGCCGGATTGAAGAAATTCATTGTCGGTAAATTTCTGGACTTCAAGATGGTTGATTCAAAGACCGTCTTAAGTCAGGTTCAAGAGCTTCAAGTGATTATGCATGATATTCATGCTGAAGGAATGACTCTAAGTGAGACATTTCAAGTGGCTGCATTCATTGAAAAATTGCCACCATCCTGGAGAGATTTCAAGAATTATCTCAAACACAAGAGAAAGGAGTTGTCACTTGAAGACTTGATTGTTCGGTTGAGGATAGAGGAAGACAATAGAAATTCCGAAAAGAAAGTTGGCAGCAATTTGGCGGTCTCAAGGGTCAATGTTGTTGAAGAAGGATCAAAACCCAACAAGAAGAGAAAAATGACTAGCAAGTCTGGAGAGGGATTCACCCAAGGCCTGAAGAAGTTCGTTGGCAAGTGCTTCAACTGTGGCAAGTCTGGACATCGAGCCAAAGACTGCAGAGCCAAGAAAAGACAGAAAACTCAGGCTAATGTGGTGGAAGAAATTTCCAATGGTGTTGATGATATCAATCTAACTGCCATGATATCCGAGTGTAATATGGTGGGAAATCCCAAGGAGTGGTGGATTGATACTGGAGCAACTCGTCATATTTGCGCCAATAAATCAATGTTCTCATCTTACATGCCTATGGAAGGTGATGAAAAACTCTACATGGGTAATTCATCGACCTCTAAGGTTGAAGGTGTTGGAAAGGTTGCTCTAAAGATGACATCTGGGAAAGTTGTGACACTAAATAATGTGCTACATGTGCCAGACATACGCAAGAATTTAGTGTCCGGATCTCTTCTTAGCAAGAATGGCTTCAAGTTGGTTTTTGTATCCGATAAGTTTGTACTCTCCAAGAATGAGATGTATGTAGGAAAGGGTTACCTCAGTGACGGTCTTTTCAAGTTAAATGTAATGACTGTTGTACCCAATGTTGTTATGAATAAAGCTGTTTCTGCTTATGTGCTTGAGTCTCCTAATTTATGGCATGATAGATTAGGACACGTTAACTATAAGTCGATAAAGAAATTAATGAACATGGGATTATTGCCAAAATTCGAATGTTCTAGTGAGAAATGCCAAGTGTGTGTTGAATCTAAATTTTCTAAGCCTCCTTTTCATTCGTAGACAATAGAGTCTCGTAACCTTTAGATTTAATACACACGGATATATGCGATATGAAATCAATACCGTCAAGAGGTGGTAATAAGTATTTTATCACATTTATAGATGACTGCTCGAGGTATTGTTATGTTTATTTGCTTAGTAGCAAAGATGAGGCTGTGAATGCTTTTAGAATTTATAAGTCCGAAGTTGAAACTCAGTTGAATAAGAAAGTTAAAATGATAAGAAGTGACAGAGGAGGTGAATATGAATTTCCTTTTGAGGAAATTTGTACTGAGTTTGGTATCGTTCACCAAATGACTCCTCCTTATACGCCGCAATCTAATGGAGTGGCAGAAAGGAAAAACCGGTCTTTAAAGGAAACAATGAATGCATTGTTGAATAGTTCCGGTTTACCACAGAATTTGTGGGGGTAAGCTGTTTTGACGGCGAATTTTATTTTAAATAGAGTGCCCCACAGAAAAACACAACAAACTCCCTATGAGAAATGGAAAGGCAGATTGCCTAACTTGAATTATCTCAAAGTGTGGGGGTGTTTGGCTAAGGTTGCGGTTCCTAAGCCTAAAAAGGTTAAGATAGGGCCAAAGACTGTTGATTGTGTTTTTATCGGATATGCTCAGAATAGCAATGCATATCGTTTTCTTGTTCACAAGTCAGAGATCCCAGATATACATGTTAATACGATAATTGAATCAAGGGACGCTTCGTTCTTTGAAAATATATTTCCGTATAACATAGTATATGAGCCAATTGATAATAATAAGAGGTCTCGAGATACTATATCTAGAAATGATCCAATTGAGGATGAACCTAGACGTAGTAAAAGACAAAGGACTTCCACGTCTTTTGGACCTGATTTCTTCACGTATCTGTTAGAGAATGAGCCTCGGACATTCAAAGAAGCTGTGACTTCGCCAGAAGCCCCGTTCTGGAAAGAAGCTATCAATAGTGAAGTTGAATCCATCTTGTCAAACCATACATGGGAATTGGTTGACCTTCCTCCTGATAATAAACCACTACAATGTAAGTGGATTTTCAAGAGGAAAATGAAAGCGGATGGTGCTATTGATAAATATAAGGCTAGGCTTGTAGTAAAAGGATACAAGCAACGAGAAGGTCTTGATTATTTTGATACTTATTCACCTGTTACTAGAATTACATCCATAAGGATGCTAATTGCCATAGCAGCGGTGTATAAGCTTGAAATCCATCAAATGGATGTTAAGACGGCCTTCTTAAACGGGGATTTGGAAGAAGAAATATATTTGGAACAACCCGAAGGGTTCATTGTTCCAAGTCAAGAGAAGAAAGTATGTCGGCTTATCAAGTCACTCTATGGATTGAAACAAGCACCGAAACAATGGCATGCTAAATTCGACCAAGTCATGTTGTCGAATGGTTTCAAGATCAATGAGTGTGATAAATGTGTATATGTTAAGAACACTCATAATGGTTTTGCCATTTTGTGCTTATATGTAGATGACATGCTTATAATGGGCAGCGATAGTGAGGTTGTTAAGGCAACCAAACGCATGCTCACAAGTAAATTTGATATGAAAGATATGGGGGTTGCAGATGTTATTTTAGGAGTTAAAATCCATAAAACATATGGAGGATTAACTCTATCACAATCCCATTATATTGAGACGATTCTTGGAAAGTGCAAGAATCTAGATATTGTACCGGTAAAGACTCCTATAGATGTTAATTTACATCTTTCGAAGAATACTGGTGAAAGTAAGGCTCAAAATGAGTATGCTAGTATACTAGGCAGTTTAATGTATGTCATGAATGGTACTAGGCCGGACATAGCTTGTGCGGTTAGCAAGCTAAGTCGATTTACAGTTAGTCCAAATGAAAATCATTGGAAAGCAATGAAACGTTTATTGGGCTACTTAAAGCATACTCAAGATTATGCTTTGCATTACACAGAATATCCAGCGGTACTTGAAGGATACTGTGATGCAAATTGGATAACCGGCACTAAAGACACAAAATCGACAAGTGGATATGTATTCACACTTGGGGGAGCGGCAGTGTCTTGGAAATCATCCAAACAAACTTGTATTGCTAGATCCACTATGGAATCAGAATTTATTGCTTTGGATAAAGCCGGTGAAGAAGCAGAGTGGCTTCGAAATTTCTTGGAAGATATTCCTAATTGGCCTAAACCAGTGCCCACTGTATGTATACATTGTGACAGTCAAGCGGCAATAGGAAGAGCAAGGAATGTCATGTATAACGGTAAGTCTCGACACATACGTCGAAGACATGACACAGTAAGACAACTTCTCTCTAGTGGAATTATCACCATTGACTATGTGAAGTCAAAAGATAATATTGCGGATCCATTGACAAAAGGCCTAACTGGAGAGATGGTTGCAAAAACATCAAGGGGAATGGGTTTAAGGCCTATAAACAAGTCATCATAGCGGAAACCCTACCTAGTTGACTGGAGATCCCAAGATCTAGGTTCAAAGGGACAACTAAGTTATGAAGACAGTGTAGAGTACTGTTAAATTTTTTACTCATTCCCTGATGAAGACAGTACTAATATGTGAAGGTTAAGCAAAAGCTTTTAATGATTCTGAATTGAGTATGTGATATACTATATGTTCAGAAATCACCTATGTGAGTGTGAAGTGAGGGCCGCTTCTGTGAGAATTGAAAAGGCCGAATTCTCTAAAACACTCATGAGACCAGGCGGTGTTCATGGCCAAAACGAACACAACAGTGAGAACCAATTTTGTTCGAGAAACAGTTGTATGATTTCTATTGTCTAGGCTTACACCAAAGGTCGACAGTTCAAAGACATCAAGTCTACTGATTGACTGAGTAAGTCCGATAGGTTTCACTAAGGAAAGTTCAAGGTCTCAGACTACTTATCCTGATGCAACGTTTTCTCATGGAATAATCGCACATTGCATCTCATGCATACACAAAGAGTCATGATATCTGAACTTCTCATTCATGTGGGGGATTGTTGGGATTTTGGAACCAAAATCCCATAGAATTGAATGAGAAGTGTGTGGGTGAAAGTGTCCCACATAGGGTAGAAGAGAGATGGGAGATGGGTTCAAATAGTTGAGCCTCACAAATGGGTTTGGGCCCCAAGGGGTACCCCACTTTTGTGGAAGAGAGAGGACCTAGGTCGGTCCACCTCCCGCGCGCGCGCCGCCGCTGCCGCCGTCCGTCCGGCCGGCTCGGCTCGGTTCGGTTCCGGGTCCACTCTCTATCGGTTTTTTATTTTTTAGTTTTCGAACAGACACGTTGTTTAGAAATTATTTATTTATTTATTTATTTTTGGACAAACAAACATGTCTGTTCGTGAGGTTCGGTTCGCCCGAACGAAAACCGAAGCCCTTCGCTACTATTCACGAAAACTCGCGACTCTTCATTTTTCGTCACTTGAATAAGACCGAACAGTTTAGTTCGGAATATAGATATCACTTCGTGGCATTCATTTTTTCAAGACACACTCTACGCATATTCACTTCATCATTGTCATTTGGTGCGATTGTTCTGCAAAATTGCGTTCGTTGGAGTCCTCCGAATACGTACCGCTTCGGAGGAACGAGATCCGTTCTATCCTGGGAGACGATTGTCCAATATCCTCGGGTACTGATTGAGGGGCCAAATTCGTCTTAAGGACACGACGTTAATTCGTTGGGCTCGGATCAACATTCTGCTTATTTGGTTCTACTGCTTTCAGGTTAGTTTTTTCCTAACGTTTGATTTTAATTTCTGATATACGAACTTAGCCGACTACAATGGCACCGTAGAAGCTGCCACTAAGATCAAGGCCCGTCACATGACCGGTGGCCTCGTGGCACTCCACGCCATCCCACGAGCAGCAGTCTCCATGCACATCCGGCAACCATGATTCGGCCTTCGGATAAACGCAAGGGAAATCCGCTCTGATGGTTGGGAAACTTCTCTTGAATTCTATCAAGGCAGAGCACTCATCTGCAAGACCTAGGGAATCAGCACAGGAAGTAAGAAACGCAGCGAGGAGGAAGACGATCCAAGTACAAAACATGTAGGACAACGAGGGTGCCATGTTCTTGTTTGTTGTTTCTCTGCTTTTTGGTCGAGCTGGTCTCCAGCGGAGAAGCTTTTTATAAGACAGCGATGATCAATCCGATCGTGGAAATTTCATGCTGCTTCGGCCATCCATGCACTATTAGTCGTCGGTCTGAAAAGACACTTGGGGTTTGAATTGAAGAAACAGTCGCTCCGGCAAATTAACTAGCCCGTAGACCCGTCGCCATGCACGGACTAAGTCCTCCAGATCTGTGTTGATAGAGATAACTATTTATTGTCCGTTGATGAACTGACACAACCACATCAACTTACTCGTGCATTTATAGTCTTCCCAACCACCTCAAGGAAACGAAACATCAGGGAAGAAGAAGAAGAAGAAGGGGGAGGAGGAATAAATGCATTGGAAGTGCTAAATCTCATGATCAAAGTACAAAAAGTTTTAAAAAGTACAATTAACTCTTAAAATTTGTCGAGTTGGTGCAGCAATCGAGGTTGGGTTGTGACTTCTTTGTATTAAAGAAGTTTTCTACCTTAATGTTAATATAATAACTTATTATTACTATACAAACACGTTAATTAAAATAGTAATACATAAATCAAACAAGAGCTTGAGACGGTAAATAACGAAGGAAATATAAAGGTCAAAATGTCACGTTAGCTATTTTATTGTATAAGTTGCCTAATATGATTAATTTTATATTAACATCAGAATCTTATAATTTGAATCCTTTAATTTGAAGTTTCTCTTTATATGCCTTATGTTAATATATCATCTATAAATACTGAAAAATTATAGAATAATCCGTGCAAAGCACGGGTTACATCTAGTTCCAGACCAGAATGAATGACATATATGTAGCCTAATACATAAGATTCAAAGAGCATTTTACAGCATCCTTGAGGACTCATTCGGACCTGGTTATTACAAAATCTTCCAAAACGATCACGCGAAATTACTTCATTAAGCCCGAAAAAGATAACGAGAAATTATACTGCAAGACGGAATCGGCAGTGAGGAGGACCCCTTTTAAATTGAAGGGTTTTGCTTCTTCAGCTTATTAAATCAGAGTAAAGTAAAAAAAAAAAACTACATAAAATGGAAATGAGATCAAATGTTTATGCTCTCTGCCTAAGTAACATGAATAAATAAAACCACAACTTGCACGACCTCAGAAGCTGGCACTCCACAAGGCATCCTCGTCCTCTCCACAAAGCTCGTGAATTTCCTTCAGTCTCTCCACAGACCTGCATATCCCGCTGCATCTCCAATCGAACGACGCCGCGCAGGTCGACCCGGCTATCACCTTCCACTCGCAATCTGAAACGAAATCGCCGGCACCCGAAAAAAAAAATTGTTATTATCGACAAGTGACGAACTTAGCCGATAAAGGTCCGGCTTTTTTTCTTTATCTGATATGATTATTCGAGTTTGGTTAATTACCTGGTGGAGTGCTGCAGCAGAGCCGACGGTCGTCGACGTGCTCGACATCTAAGCCGATGATCCAAGACCCGAGTGAAACGTCCTCGTTTGCATACTTGTGCAACACATCACTACGAGAATAATTTCAAAAAAGAAATTAATTTCGGTCATTTTTTTCCGAAAAACAGACTAATTAGAAAATTCTAAATATTGTTGAAATGGCAAACTTACTGATTTGTGGATATATAAGAAGCCAAATCGTTTGAAATTGCATATAATTGTCCGGTCGCATGACGAAAATAATTGTTGCCCACGTCGCCAAACTTCCAAAACTCTGGTTCGTGATATTTCACTCCTCTGTTCCCACAAAAAAAAGAAAGTGTTTGAATTTAGAAATTTCAGTAGGAAATTAAATTAACAAATAGAACATGTATTTCAATGAACTTACTTTCGAAAAAGAACAGGGCCCGACTTCATGCAACCAACGTAAATACGAGGTTTGAATCGATGTCCTGCTAGGATCATGCCAAGTGTTGCTGTACGAAATGCGAGGCAAGTTAAGTCGGGTGCTATATCGAAAGGGTGAACAACCAGGTCAGTTCAATCCGATAACAGAATCGAACCGAACCGACCTTACCTAGCCAGTCCACAAACGGACAGACTCGGTTCTTGGCCTTGAACCGATCAAAGCTGGTTCCCAGGTAGAATCGGTTTTGAACCGGTTTCTAGGCTGGTTCTACCCTAGAACCAATTCTAAATCAAACCCTACAAGTCTCTTAATTGGAGACTACTGCAAAAATAATGAGGTCGAGCAATTCGACATAAGCAGGTCATTTTTATGTCATAATTAAGAATTTTTGGAAAATAATGCATGTGGTAGAGCAATTAAATTAAAAAATGAAACATAAAAGAAAAGGTAAGCGGGTTCCATTGTCCACCGATTCGATTCTCGATTCTAAAAATTAGAAACCACCTCTAATTGGGTAGGTTTCAAGTTCTCGACCTAAAATCGATCACCCCGAATAGTAGACGATGGAAACATTAAGTGCGTCGTATCTAGAATAGGAAAGTCCACGGATAATTAATGAAGCCAATTTCATTGTAACAAAGACTTATTGATCGTATCTAGAATAGAAAAGTCCACAGAAAATTAATGAAGCCAATTTCATTGTAATAAAGACTTATTGATTGTTATTTTTCCACCTCTTTTTTTCTATATATAAGATTTTATTTTTTTTGGTAAGGTGAAGATTTTTATTTGCACGAAAATCAAAACCTATGGATTATTTTCCAATTCAAGAATAATTAGTTGTGAGTGATTTTATTTACCTAAGTTGACATGAACATCGTCATCCACCTTGATGTAGAACTCGGCATCCCACAACGAGACGGCAGTGGCAAAGTATTTTTTTGTCTTGGCCGATAATTCTAGGTAGGCCTCAACATGATCCTGCTCGAATAAATATTGTAATAATCAAGAGATAAAACTAAATTAATCAAAAATGAGCAAATAAATAATAATTATCATTATTTGGAGATTAATTTTTTTTTAATTAGAATCGAAATGGGAAGAAGAGTTGTGTAATACCAGTCTCAAAAGGTCATTATAAAGCTTTTCTTCCTCGTCAAGAGATTCATCCAAAGCACCACCGGGTTTCATACTAATAACCAAAATAAAATTAATTAGGGATAAATAAATAAAAAATGTATCATTAATATTACATCTATTAAGGACAGAAAATATACCACTAATTGAAAAAAAAATCATACAATTAATATACCACTAAACCTGGTTTCAGACTAATAACCCGAAAAAGAATTAATTATGTTTCCGATCGATATTTGTTTTTATAATTTATATTTGCGTATGCTTCATAGTTTATGTTAGTATATTTAAATATTAGACCATGTATTCATTTAATAGCTTAAGTTTTTAGAACAGTTGACAGCGGTCCTATCAATTGCTTCCCCAATTACATATTTTAACATTTAGGCTTGGGCCAAAATCCTCAAACTTAATTACCATTGGACGGACATAAATTGATATCATTAATTAAGGATGCTAATAGGAAAGAACGACGCTTAGCCATAGCAATTTGCCGAAAAATTCTAACAAAGCCTACAAGGATGAAATGCGAATCAGTCTAACTATTCATAAGCTACTCGAATTTGGCTATTATGGTACTTGAGTTCAGCTAAATTATTTTTGAGTTCAAGTAGCTCGATTGATATAGAGATCGAGAAGTAGGAAACTCAAGTAAATTCTTACGACCACGTGAAAGTTATATGTTTTTTTTATTAATTCAGAATTATTAACAAATGAATTATATTTTACGGATTTTCATTTTCATTGTACTTTTGAAACTTTAGGTGAAGCTCGATTTTGAGATCAAACTAACTCTTTAATAATCGAGTCGAGACGGGTTGAGTACAAACTTTTTGTTAGAAGATATCCTACCATACTTTTGCATACTCATTGTGAGGGCTATAAATAGAGAAATACATTGTTAACTTAACAACATCCAATTTATGATATATCCATTTTATTTTTGTAAATTCTTATTTCAATGTATGCAAATTACTAAAAAAATATGAATAATAAATTTAGTTATTCTTTGCTAAATTGAGAACAAGAATGTCACCTGCGACCAATTACAAAGCGGATGACTATACCCTTCTCTTTTTCCAACTTCTCTCTCTTCTCTCCTGCCATTGTTAATATGTATCATCCAAATGAAGCAATTTATCGAATTGAACATAACACAAATATACGAAAATTACCGCGAAAAATCAATCTGCAAATTTACCTTGTGGCATCCACGTTTCGCGAATCGAATCTCTTCGCCTTCTCGTACTGAACGCGGTATTTATTCCGATGACCATGAAATATTTATCGGCTTTCGCCGAATTCGCCGACTTTGGAGATCCATCCGACACGGTCTCTTGTTTTGCCCTCGCCGTCGCCAATTTCTTCTCCAACTCCGCGATGGTCTGATCTATCATCCTGTGATTGATGAAATAGTTCATATATATGAAAAAATATCGAAAATTGAATGCACAATTTTCCAAAAAAAAAAAGTACACAAAAGGACGATAAACTAAGCTATAATTAACCACCCGCCTGGGTGGCGCTGCTGGAAAGGGCACTCTTCCTCTAGCAAAAGGTTGAATGTTCAAATCCCGGGCGCCGCAGGGTGACTTAACCGGTGCACGTGTGTGGTGGCTAGCACGTGTCGCCCCCAGGGTTTACCTCCCGGCTGTCGGCCGTGCGGGGGTTCCCTGGGTTACCAAAAAAAAAAAAAACTAAGCTATAATTAACTTACATGTTTGATTGCTTGCTGATCATCAATGCGTCCGTTCGGCTGCCATTGTTTAGATGATCTGTGACCTTTCTTGTGCACAAGAAATTGAAAAATTCATTACACGAACATGTTTTGGAAATTAAATTGACATTAAAAATCCGCTAATATATCTCTCTCTAATATAGAATAAACCCGAAGTATTTTTTCAACACCAAATTTTTACTCGGAGATTATGTAAAATATCGTGCATAATAATAGACCAGCGATAGCTACATATTACCAAATAATGGAAAAAATGATAATTTGGAGGTCTCCTTTTTAAATTTCAAGACTCAACATTACCCAGGTCACAATTTTTCCCTTTTTAAATTATTTTTCTCTTTTTTTTTGGCATAATTTAAACTGCGATTATTAAATATAGATAAACTCACAGAATTCTTATTGCAGCCTTTACAGACCTTTGGTTGAGGCTTTTGCTCAGCCAAGGCTGTCCTTACATTGCCTTTACTTGAATGCATCATCCACATTCTAGCACAAATTGTCTTGATGAGTTAGCATTTTTCAAGAGATGGAAAAAATTTATACTCATTCATAGCATGTAAGAAGAAATAGAGACATCGAATTTAATTTATTTTCGACGATAAGCAATATTTACAATATAGAAAAATCTCCATATATATATCAAATTAAATTGCCCACGAACTCTTTTTCCTATAACAGTGCTTCAGTAGCTTCAACAATCAGTTCCTAAATTTATCCCTTACTCTTTGGGAAAGTTCGTATGAACAATTACCGTGCGAGAAATGAAGAATATATTTCGAGGCGATGCACCTCTCATGTTCGCATCCGTGTATCTTTAAATTATTTAACGAAAAGAAAATCGTCGCCTCGACAAATTAGCACAATTCTTCTTAAATTTTATTTTCGAGAAAATATTTTTCCTCAAAAAAGGAAAGAAAATACCTGTTGGTGATGGACATTCCAACGAGAAAACTGACTAGGCAAAGGAAGAACACCCAATTCCTTGTGGTCACCCCCTTGGAATTAGCTGAATCCCCCAATCCTCTGCTCTTCATCGACATTTTTTAATTATTTTTTTATTTTTTCTCCCTTTTTTAGCTCCTCTCTTAATTATCAAATTTTCAATTTCATCCTCAAATGAAATTCGAAAGGGAGGAATAGAGGAACAAAAAAGAGAAAAAAAAAACCCTAAAAATCTCTTGAAAATGGGAAATTTTAGAAGCCAGTGTTCTTCCTTGAGATGTAAAGAAGAAGACCCTCGAACCGGTTCTCAGGCGTTGAAAGTTTGTGCTTTTAATGGGACATTGATGAGCAATTTTTTTTTTTTATAATTTCCCCCTTTGTTTTTTTGCTGCGTTATGTTGCATGGCAATTAGTCTACTTGAAACTTGGCAAGTATAGGTTCATTAATCTTCAATTGCATCTCACTTGACCAGATCATCTCGAGTCTAGATCACTTTTTAACTATTAAATAGATCATTAGTTTCGCGTAACAAAAACAAAATTTATCCCTTATTGCGCGAGAAATTATGCTATTAGGCTTTCATCGAAATGGTACGATCATATGTATTTTGTTACGCGAAACTAATGGTCTATTTAATAGTTAAAAAAGTGATCTAGACAAAGATGATTTGGTCAACGTACATGGCCGTTTAGTATAGATATAACCCTGATGATCGAAATGGTAAGATTGATATGATTATATCTATTTTATTCTTTATATGATAATGATCGTTTATCCGTGGTCACAAATAAGCCTTGATTCTTTTACTAAATGGAGAACGTCCATTTAGTACACGGCCATATTTTCGACCATCCAACATAGGAAATTTAGGAGATAAAAGAAAATATCGCCCTTTGATAAATTGGATGATAATGAGATGTATCCGATACTTGTTAATCCAGATTTGGCAATTAATGTAATTTAATGTAAGTTGTCTTTAGTAGCTGAACAATTCAAGTAACGCATACATAAATTTCATTTTCACGTTTTACTGAATGGAGTTTATTTAAGTTGTTTAGAGTTGAAGACGTTTTTTGCTTTCTTTTTAAGGTGGCGATAATTACGTATGAATTTCACATGAAAATTGCAAAGTTTTATAGAAAAAGTTAGTGAAAAATTTACATAAGATTCGTTTGGGACCACCCTTGATGGTGCAATAGATATTTTCCATATGCGGTTGTGAAAGGTGTTCTTGGCCTCATTTGATTCACCTTGAAATTGGATTATTCGATGAATATAAATCGTATTAGCATGATTTATAGAAACATTCTTGGAAATGGATCTTGCAAACATGAAATTCTTTTAGAATTGTTCTCATTCCTTGAGTACATTAATCTCAAAATGGACCAAGCAAGGCCTAATTGTTAAAAAACAAGGCTGCCAAAAAAGGACAATCGAGCATTGTTTTGTTTCCTAAAAATCAAACTATGGTTCGTCGAGGGACAGATCCTTATTGAGTTGTAACAGGTCGTAACTCCTAACATTTTTCCGAAACTCCTATAAAAACTATTGTAACATACGAAAACTTAAAGATTTTACAATTGAAGGGTGAGATTTACTCTTTCTTTCTTTTTTTGTCTGACAACGATCGAGAGTTGAGGATCCGTTCCCTAAGGATCTTTAGAAATTGGTTGAACTACTATAAGTTTCTAAAGTGAAAAGAAGTATCCTGAAAAGCATTGACAAACTCTTACATTGTCTCTAGAGTTAGATCTCTAGATCGTCGCTTGGTTAATCTTTTTTTGTTTTTCTAATCAGATAAAGCTATATGCATCTGCTCCTCAGGGCCACCAAGCTAGAGGTAACACATAGATTTGTGTGCAGTCCTAACTTCTCTATCGATCATACTTCTCGTCATGACATCTGGAGATGCAAAGTGTACGTAAGTCTAATTCGCCGTTCTCTCTCAATAAAGGGGTTCATCGGAGTGAACTTTCGATCGGGTCTCATGTTGTAGTATGTGAAAAGCATCATGAGCAAGTTCCTATGGATGATTGCTTCATTGGTGGTGACCTCATAACTGCAAGCTCTTCTGAACCAACCATGCTTGATTTGATCAGCATTTGTTGAGTACTATATGTTGAAGGAGAAGCAATCTGCACTACAACACTACTTGTGCACACAGAGTATCACCACAGATGCAAAGTCTCTAGCTAGATTAGAAACTGAGGGCTAAATAATGCTCGACCAAATGTTTACGACTTGATGAGATACGAGTAAAGTAATATGTAATTTCATTGCTCTTCTACTCCAAGAGAGAGAATTTATATCCTCATTTTTGCAGAGTTTATACGAAAATTCGAGAATTTTAACAAAAATCGATCTTTTTTTATCTGCAAATTCTGGACCAGCCCATATCTGAATGAATGTAGAAGAGGGTCTTTGTCTTAACATGCTTGAACATACCTACACAAATAAGAGCACAAGCTGGGTCGCTTAAGGACCCAAGTGAATCTTTTGTTATCGCTTTAGGTTAGAGCATTGGCACCAGCAACGATCTCCAATATTTCACCAGTGATCTTGGCTTGGCGTCGTCTGTTGTACACAATGGAGAGTGTCTTCTTCAGTTCCGAAGCATTGTCGGTGGCATTGCTCATGGCGCTCATCCTAGCGGCGAGCTCGCTGGCGAGAGATTCCTGAAGCGCCCTCAGGATCTGGCTGTTGAGGTACAGAGGCAACAAGGCATCGAGAATCTGAACAGGGTCTTGCTCGAACTGCAAGATCGGCGAGAAATCGACCGTCGCCGTCCTGACCATGTCTCTCTCCAAGGTCAACTTGCCTTCCCTGGTAGTCAGCCTGAAGAACTCATCCTCTGCCGCGTCCACACAGTTCCCGTTCAAGTCGCAGATCTCACCCTTCGGCGAGAGAGGCAGCAGGGTGTGGATAACCGGGTCGGATTTCACCAGGGACACGAACTTGGTGTAGAGGAGCTCCACTTTATCGACTTCCTCACTGACGAATAGCGAGAACACATCGTCGGCGATGGTCTGAGCTTCCTTCGCAGTCGGCAGCGAACCGCCCTCGAGGAACTTGTCAACAGGAATGTAAGGCCTCCTTAGGAAATAGGAATTGCCCTTTTTGCCAACGCTGATCACAGTGTAGTCAAGGCCGAGACCCTTGAGCTCAGCGATCCTTGCCTCGGCCTTCTTAATGAGGTAGTTGTTGAAACCGCCGCAGAGGCCCCGATCGCCGGTGACAACCACCAGGGCGACCTTCTTGACAGGCCTCACGCTGGTGAGCGGCACATCGATGTCCTCAGTCTGGAGCTGCTCATTGATGTTGTAGAGAACTTCGACCAGCGTCTCCGAGAAGGGTCTTCCATTGACAACTGCTTCCTGGGCTCTCCTGACCTTGGCAGCCGCCACGAGCTTCATGGCCTCAGTGATCTTCTGGGTGTTCTTGACTGAGTCGATGCGCTCCCGGAGCTCTCGGAGATTGCACTGAATCGGGGCCACCAAGTTGGCTCTAGGTGGATTTCCAGAGGAAGGGAGCTGGAAAATTGAGCCGACAGAGGAGCGGAAGGAGAGCGAGGAAGCCTCGGAAATAGAAGGCTTCGAGGACACCCACATTGTCAGATTGGAGGAAGACATGTTCTTGACAAAGTTTTGCAGGTGAGGAGAAGGGAGTTTGGTAATGTGGGTATGAGTTCTTTTTAGATGTATCCCTTCTTTTTTCTGGTCAAAGGCTTATCTTCAATGTGTCCAATTTTAGTGTTTCTGGTTAATGGAGGAAGAGAGAATGGGTGGAGGGAGAGCGAGAGAGCGGATGAGGTTTTGGGATAAGGTTTTTGACTCGTGTGAGATTGCATGGGGAGTGCAATTTGCTGCATTTCCTACCACCAATTCCTTGTGGGGTCCAATTGAATCTTTTGAGTGGTGGCTGATTTGTTTGTTTTAGCTATTTATTTTGGTCATGAAAAAGAAGTAGCTAGATTTTATGTTTGGACAGATCCAATGATTCCAGAGCAGTAAAGGGCATATGCGGCTAAACGACTGAGATTCTCTGGAGCAAAGTGAAAAGGGTGAATTATGCAGGATTACATTCACCTACCTGAAATAACAGGGAAAACATACTCCCTCCCAGGAGTAGCTTCTTTTCCTTCACGAGACAAATCCAAGTTCATGTTTAAGCTCCGTCCTTTGCTCTACATAAGTCTAATTCCCGAACCGTCGAACCATATGAAGCTAGACCTGAATCAAGTGCATTATAAAAGAAAACATAAGCTGGTCAGGTGCAAACCCCACATCTTATTTGCAGGTCCTCCAGAATTCATAGCAAGGGAGTTCATAACATCTACGAAATACAAGAACTGAATGGACCCAAGTCTCGTTCGCCGGTTCAAGAGCTTCTGCAGTTACGACACTGTTCCCTCTTATGACCTGGAGGATCAGAGGTGAGATTGTCAGTGTTGATGTGATGGCAAGTGAGGATCAAAATGCAGAACACGCGAAGTAGCTCCATGAGCGTCAAGGATATTGAGCTAATGTGCACTATACGCGGGGAGCACGGACAGCTCGTTCACCCTGATAAAATCTCATAAGCAACACCAACAGGCCACTATTATGACCATGAGTAGAAAATTAACTTTTACCATGCAACATTCGAATCACCAACTCATAATCAGTAGGATCACGAGCTGCACACAACTGAATTGATACAACACACCACGTTAGATAACATCAAGGGCTACACAGTGGCAATGCCTTGCGGGATAGAATCTCAGCGATGTAGTCCGGACCGTGGACTGTAAACAATATCAACCTAAAAACATTCACTTGTAATGAAGAAAAAATAAATCCATGAGAGAGAGAGAGAGAGAGAGAGAGAGAGGACCTCTGAGACAACAAAATGTAAGAGGTCATGTTCATTTCTTCGTGCCTTTCGTCGAGGAGATATTCACACGACAGGACTTACATTCAAGCCCCGTCCTAAATCAAAAAAATATATTCCCCAAAAGCATTTTCACTGTACTTCAATCTCACATAGAATGGCGATTCGTCCGTCATCCATCCACTAGGCCAATTGTGAACATCATTCGATCCATGCTATGCACAGAGAGTAGTACAAAATTGGAGATAAAGATTTCTCTTTACTATTTACAGCATCCAAATCAACCACTCTTCATAGCAATCTTACTTCTGAATTTGCATTACCCCTGCATGTCCGCTTTCGAGGCCGCCTGTTGGGGATGGTGGAAGTGCCCAAATCAAGCCGTTTTGCTGCCTCCGTAGCTTGGTCATGTACCTGCTCCATATTATTTCTAGTGCATGTTTTTGTCTTCTTGCAGGATCTGCTTGGACGAGGGGAACGAAGCTTACGAGCCTTTGTTTCACCAGTTGGATTTGGAGGACAGCCTCGCAACCTCGAATCCAAACTCAACCATGATTTACTCGCCATGTCTCTCCCTTCACATGTGAGACCCAACTTTAAGGAAGGAAGGCTGCTGTTTCCAGGTGTAGAATCATCAGATTTAAGACGATGACCATTTCTCGGCTCATGCCGATGATCTTCGTGTGGTTCCATCACCACCTTCTCTACAGCATGATTCTGGACCTCCTAGCAAGAAGGCAATACAAGATCCGAAGACAATTTCAGAACGCTAGCATAACAATTTAGATTATAGAAAAGTTCACTTTCACAGCAGTAGGGAAAGCTTAATTCGCATGCATGAGTGTGTGCCTGCCTGTAAGACTAAAGTTAGGAGAGTAGGATGGAGGGGAGCCCCTGGAATAATGACTCAGTGAGGGAACCAAATCAGTGCTGAACATCAGAGGAGTTTAGCAGGACATATTGCCAAAAGAAAATCATCGGGAACCAAATCAAAAGTAGTAATATAATCGCAACATTAAGAAATGTTCCAACGGGGTAAGTCTACCAAAGTGAGAGGTTAAAGAATGAAGATAGCAACGCGACATCGTCAAAATCAAATATCTGAAACAATTCTTCCTTGTACGCAATTTTGAGAAAAAAAATATTGTGCGTAGATAGTTCAAGAAAAAGTTAGAAGACAACTATTACTACCAACCCTCCTCAACTGTATATCAGAAATTATCCACCAGACAAGCAGCGGTCTGGAAGACCTATGTACTAGGTTACAACCAAACCGAATGAATGATTTTAACACCTACTATACACCATGCGTATACCTTGACATATAAGATTAGCAAAAACAACAAATTCTGCACCCTGAGCACTAGAAAGCAACTTGGTATGAAGATGCCAGAAATGAGTAAGCACCTTGTTATATGTATCAGCAACAATCTCCATGCTTGATTCTTCCTCTCCTTCAGAATCAGCCATCTCCTCACATTCAAATTCAACATGTTCTTCCATGTCTTCATCAGAGTCGCTCAACTCTTCCTGTTCCATAACAATTCCTGGATGAGACTCATCCCCTGCCAAATCAATGTTGGATTGAACAACATCATTTGGTCTGCTCGACATTTGGGATCCTTGAATTATGTCACTTCTAACCGAAGACAGATTTTCAGGCTGCTGATCAAAAGGACCGCTTGTTTGTTGGCTTTTAAGCAAAGTTCCAGATTTCGTTGAATGCTTGATGGGGGTTATAAGTTTATGAGTAGCCCCAGTGTTCCTTCCTATTGTCTTTCCCAATGAGGATGAAGAACTCAGGTGTATATCTAGGTCCAATTCACTAGCTCTATCCGCACAACAAGAAAGATCTGTGCCAGTAGTCAAGGAGCCACCACTGGCTGGTACCTTAGCTTGCACAGCATCAGAAACAGACTGGTGAGCCTTTGAACTAGTAGATGTTAAATCACTGTTCACCTCTTCGGTTCCTTGAAGTAGCGGATGGAAGTCAATTCCACTACCACGTATATCGAAAGCAGAGTCCCTAGGCCTAAAAGATCTGTCATTGTTTAGCTGGTGAGGATTATGAAAAAGACTAAGATTTAATTGAGGCTGGCTTCCAGGAAAAAAACTTAAAGGGGCAGGAGCAAGGGTATTGCAGTTTGATGGGTAATAAGGCAGGCGACCATCTTCAGGGACCTGGAAGAGTAAGGGATGCATCTGGGAATCAGAATCAATGCCCCTTTCCTCATTGATGGTTTTCTCCTTGAAAACTCTTGATTCTTCTCGCTGCACACACGCAAGAGAATCATTCAGAGACATACTTTTGCTCTGCTGGGCAGCTGGTGTGTCTCCAATCTTTGCTGCATGACATGGTCGATTATCCGCACTCCCAGTAATAGTGGAAGCTGCTCCATCACGGCTTAGGTATGCAGACTGAGAAATAACACGAACATTCTGAGGAAGATTCACTGGGGGCAAGTTTGGTGCTAATTTTACTAAGCGTGCATTGTCAGTTTGACGACCTCTGTGTGAAAGGAGACCAAATGGAGATTTGGGTGTCCACAAACTTGTGTCAGAAACTGGATGAATTGGTACTGAGGTACCATGCACATTGTTATGGATGACACGAGATGCAGAATAAGTATTCTGAAAACTTGATGCAATTGGAAACTGATGCATGTTTCCAGCGTGGCGTTGTGTTTCACAATGCGTGTCATAAGCACCCTCTTCCCTTGTGGCATGGAGGCCACCTTTTCCCACATGAGGGTGAGGTTGTTTGAAAGATGGTCTCCAGTCCACTAAAAATCCCTCGTGTACATAAGCTTCCTCAGGGTCATCAACGCAATCGTCTTCACAACTGTTCTCCCCGCCAGCATGCTCAACCTGATAGTCCTGCAACCAATGGCCAATACACAGCTGAAATCCCCTTGAACATCGTTATGGAAAGAAAGGCAGAGGGAGGCGGAAATTTATCAATATATTGTGAAAGCTCCTTGGTCTAATTTTTTAGACTAAATTCATGCTCTTTTCCACTAAATAGTCCCAAAGTGACTGGAGACATTCAATAGATGGAAGCTTTACTTACTAAAGGCACTGCAAACCACATAATTAGATTATGGCACCAACTGAGACTCATCACAAGACTACAATGTAATCAAGTCATTTCTGAAGGAAACATGGATAATTATAATATAAATGTCTGCATGGGACGGTGTATGGTAATCTATGCAATGTTTCTAGGCAAATGACAAATACCCACTTGTATGACCGTTATATTAGCAGCTTATTCGTGAAGTGGAAAGATGTGAAAGACCGAAAATCAACATGTCATGTTCAAAAGTGAAATTTGCAGACCTCCTTCTCAGATACATTTAGCCAACTCGCTGGATCTGCACCTCTGCGCCTTCTCCGTTCTGCTTCATATGCCCTTCTCTTCTCCTTTTTAGTTGGATTCTGTTTGTATGACTTCTGAGTTCCCAAGGCAACTCGCCACTGACGAGGTAATAAGGATGGATCTCTATGTGGCACAATGAATTTGCATACTGACATCCAGTCAAGTTTATAAATCTTGAACCCCTGGAATTATTTACGTCACAGGTGTCTTATACGGCTTTCCGTAAAACAACAATCAGATTCTAAAGAATGAACAACTTCAGAATTTACCTCCTGTATACATTGCACCTCTTCCGCGGTCAATGGAGAGGTTTTCATCCTCCTTACTGCCTACAAATGGTTACTTATGGTGAAGAAAACATGCTACTAATAGAAAGAGATATCTCAAATATTTGCATTAAAGATCTCTCTTTTCCTTGATTTTTCCTCTAACTCATTTGCATAAAGGAGAGTGATCCTCCCAAAACGTGATCGTTGCAGCACATATCCATTGAAACAAATTCCAAGAAAGGTTCAGCATTGGTTCCCAGGGAGCAGGGCTCGTATAATCTTAAGTTAAAGGTCTTGAGACACAAAGCTTTAAATATCTATACAACTTTATTTTGAAGTCCAAATCACTAGTGTAACATCAATCAGAATTACTTCCAACTACTTGATTGTATACTCTGGTATCCATGTGCTAGACGCAAGACTGACATCCATCATTTCTGGTCTATATCTCATCCTTTCTTCTTCTTCTTTTGTCTTTTGATTACATCCATTATCTCAAGTTCTGGATTAAAATTAACTCTGCTTTAACCCACCTTGAGCCCAGATAACCATAACATCCTTAAATTGAAAACGTCAAGCGAGGCCCAATTATTACTTTTGCAACCACCGCTCCTTCCAAAAGGATTATACATTAACAGTTTTTACCTATTTCAAGCAAATCGCCCCCGCAACACCTCTAAAAAGGAACAAACTCTCCAGTTTATAGTAACTTATTGTCAAACTCATTCAAGATAAATCCATCTGTTTCACTTAATGATTTTGAAAAAAGGATACGAAAGATACACAATAATAATAATGATGATGATATATCATCATCATCATCATCAACATCCAAGTTAAAATGCTTAATGTCTCTTTTGCCTCATTCTTGAAGCGGCTCGATTTTGCCCCCAGGTCAGTAGATAATGCTAGCCAAGTATCCAGTGCACAAATCAATAATTAAGAATCATAAGTTGACTATGGTAGAAACACACACCTTTATGGGATTCTCTGGAGCCTTGGATGAGCAGCGATTCTTCTGCCGTACAAAAATCTGCAACAGATATATTCATGATGATGCCATTATAGACTTAAACAGGCATAAAAAGCCCGGTACTCAGTCAAAACTTCTCCTCACTAAGCACCTTAAAAAACTACAAACTTAATTCATCAACAGTAGGAGCTGTCTTAAACAAAAAAACTTAACATGTTGTAATGAGCGAATAATTCTAGAATTACTTTTGTTCAGGAAAAAAGGTTACCTAAAAGGTTGTACCCATAAAATAAGCGATAAAGCCCAAAAAGTACCTGATGCTTAGACTTGCAAGGAAGAAATCGTTGCTGAATTGCCTTCCAATCTGTATTAAATTCCATTATCCCCAATGCAAGTAGCCTGCACCGTTATCATACCAATGGGGTCAAAACTTTGATTATTTCTGACATTGTGACAGTCAAGCTGTAAAAGTTCCACAGACATCAAACAAGTACGCATACAGCAGCACAGTTACTTTCTGCCCCAATTAATTTCTGTTTACAGTTCCTACTGCATACAACCTTCATTACCTTTCTTCAACCTTCAAAAGATTCACTCTAAACTAGTGAGAAACAACAAAAATAGCAGTATGCAACTTACTCATCCTCAGCATCAGTGAAAAGCACCCTGTTTGCCACAGCAGTAGGGGGTGGTTTATGAGGAAAAAGTGCTTGATTAAACAGTGGAAAGAATATCTGAGCCGACTTTGCAACATCCTTCTGGACTAAGGCAACTGATTGCTTCTTTGCACTTTCCACAATTGCCGCAGCTAATGATCTCTTAAGCAGATGATGACCAGAGGAAGGAGAACCAGTACGAGCATTTGATGGAGAAGGTCCACTTAAAACTTGATTATCACCTTCTACAGGTGACAGAGAGCTGGAAATGGGAAACAGAGGCTCCCTTTCAGAGAGAATATTACTGGTAGATTCAACATGCCATCGCCGCTGCTCCCGGACAACTGTCATGATAAATACAAGCCAATTAAAATAAGCTCTCTGTCCTATGGCCATTAAGAAAGCAAAAACCAATATCCCTGACGGAGGAAATAGGTCATTGTACATTAATTTGTTTGCCATCTACGGTTTAAAAATTGTCAAACCGATTAAGTTGGTATAACTTTTGTTTAACTTACTCTAAAAGAACTTCAACCGAAATTGTGCATTATTTTATTATTTATCTACATTACCTAGGTTGTATATAAAAAAAAATAATAGCTCACAAATCCATCCATATCCTACCACATACAGATCTACAAAAAACAATTGTAATCTACAGCTTAGAATTAAATCTATTGCTGAACAAGAACACACAAATTATGCAGTGCATCTTCAGATTGGACAACATGACAGAATCTCAATTTTACTATATGGTTGACATTTTTTATGGGTATGTTAACTTCATTTCTTCATCAAACAAAGTGGGAAGGCCAATCCCACTACAGGCCACTATACTTCAAGCCATCACTTACAACCAAAATCCAAGTGGCAGTACAATTACCCAAATGCCAACACCATATCCCAGCTAACTAGAGGGATTCATTTAAAATATCCCGATAAAAAACAAACTAGTTAAAGGCCAGACAAATCATTGAACTGAATTGCCAATGAGAACATTAGGCTATAGCCAAGCCAGAATTAACTTTGTGTTGCAGCAGTTTATGCCCTTCTAGTCTAAAACCTTACTGCAAACAATAGTGGTTCACATTTATAACCAAGTTGGGTTTAAAGGTTTAACATTCCCAGTTTGGTAACCTCTACAGTCAAATTTGCACTCGATCTAAAATTTCAAACTATCATAATTGATTCGGTTTGAATTTTTCCATAAGAAACCAAACTGATCCAGGAAAACCCTCATATCCTACTGAAACCTATTACCCAAATAGACTAAGAACAACTAAGTGGCAAACAGCTTACCAATACGCAGATCATCGATGTAATTCTTCACTAAAGTAAGCGGAGCTACATCCAAAACCGATAGTACAGGACCACTTATATATGGCAACCAGACAGAACCCTCCATCGCTCGAGAACATACAGCCTGACTGCCAGCATTTTCATCATGTCCTTGACCCTGGGAACCATTTAGAGTTGCCAGCATCTGATTATCCGCAGTAGAGGTAACCCTCTGAGCATCTAATGTAGGAGCAGATACCAAAGTGTGTTGTGCCATGTTTGATCTTTTAGAACCCTCAGATGTTGATGAACAAACATATGCAGGGGAAAAGCAAATACCAGGATATGGTATGCTTCTCCGAGCTACTACCTGATCACGTTTATGAAGCATTTGTAAAATCAATTCTTCAACTTGTGATGCAATGTGTTGCCGAGAGGGATCGAGAATGCAAAGAGAATGTATTTGAATAAGAAGCTGCACGTGCTCATGTATTAGACAATACAACTGGCCAATCTGATTAGGAGCAAACCCATTTATGCAACCAGCATTAGCTGCTAAAGATGCATAGTTCAGAGGAGCATCAGTGATAGAAGGTTGTCCGCTCAACGCTGGTAAATATGAAGTCGATCCAACAGGTACTAATGGTAAAAGGGGACGCAATGGCCTCTTCCCATGTTGAAGAAGCTTCTTTTTACACTCTGCAGAAGTGCTTTTACGTCTGTTCTGCCTTGTCTCAGGCCGCCTTCTGGACAACTCATAATTTCCTTTCGTGATTTTATCACTAGGTCTGTCATCAAGGTCACTCTCAAGTGCTTCTTCGAGTTCAATCTCAAAGTCAGCATCATTATCCTCATCTTCATCATCGACATTTCCAGTTTCTGGAGTTGGATGACCACCGCCATCTCCACCTAATAAAACAGCTGAGAGAAATTTTTTGTACTCTTCTTCATCATCAACATTTTGAATGTCATCATCATCATCCGTCTCTTGGAGAAAACTCTCAAGTTCATCGAGAGTAAAACTTGCCAGAGAATAACGAGCCCTTGTACGCTTGCAAATAGCATCCTCGCCATCAGAGTGAGATGCCGGCTTCCAGCTATTTGTAGCTTCCTCAACCATGTCGCTGTGGGAGTCAGGTCTGCCGCCCGTATGATCTTCCTTTCCTTGTAAATGGCCATTTTCAGCTAGAGATAGGATCTCTGAATCTGTCTTAGAGAGCCTTCCGGCAACAAGTTCGGGCAATTCTTGTTCACATACTAGCTTAGGGGAAAGAGTATTTAGCACCAAATTTCCCCCCTCACAATGCTCAGAATCTTCAACAACAAAACTCTGACCCTCATCAGTCAACTCTGATGAATAAATTTCTGCTGTCTGTAAAGGTTTAACCCCGTTTTCAACAACGTCACCATCTATTCCTTCAATTTCCGAGCTCAGACTCGATGAAGCATCTGGTGAAGGTGTTTCCTTTAGAAAGGGATTAAAATCTACATCTTCATCCTCGTCTTCCTCCTCTTCAGCTTTTGCTGGACTTTTAGGCCGTTCATCTAAGTTTGAACCGGTGGGCACAGTGTCAGCTTGACCAATATGGCCGCCTCTGCCAGACGAATTCGCGCAAGACGACATCTCATCAATTTCGTAGCAAAGCAAATACTCAACGATTACGCATAATCTTTTCTTCTCGATGCAATGACACTCCCAACAGTCCAGTAGATGAAGGACAAAAGAACAATGCCAATCCCTGAACACGAAAGACACAACATTAGAGGTCGACATGACTGGAGGCACAGAGCTTCGACCCATGCACGCGCTCGGGCCGTCTAAAAACAAACAACTCGTGGCTATCATCCACTGTCCCCCCCCCCCCCCCCCCCACGACAGAGAAGTAGACAACCCGCAATCATTGCCACGGGCAAGAATTACCCACTCAATCAACAGCTCATACGAAGCACACGACAACTGTATAGACAAGCACGAGCGAGAAACGCATAATACTTGCACATGAGCAGATGAACAATCTCGTGTCCAAGCATCACAATCCAACGATAAGAGTGTTTCCAGCGGACTCGAATTACAGGAACGATCGAGACTTGGATCACGACATTCATTGCCTACAAAAGCCAAGAATTGTCCGCGGATTCTAGAGCTAGGGCACGAGGCGGTTCGGTGTCGAGAGGCGTGAAGGGAGTGCCGCCCAAAACGAAACGCATTTAGGAAAACGGGATTTGGAAGGTGAGGGGCGTCGGCTCGGGGATCTGACCAGCGGGCGAGCGCGGGCACGGAAGAAGGGGGGGGGGGGGGGGGAGGGCGAGGCTCACCTTGCTTACGGCGGCGAATCGGCGAGCTAGGCCCGGCGACGGCGGACATCGGCGGCGAATCGGCGGCGACGAGCTGCAGGGAGGCGAGAGTGGCGGAGCGCAGAGAGAGAGATGGAGAGAAGGGGTGGAGGAGAGAGAGAGAGACGCCGGTACTGAGAAAGGCGGAGTTTATTGGTCTGTTGGGCCTGTGGGATGGGCCTGGTCTCTTCAATCCCAAACTCTTTCCTCCCTCTCGGCCCATCTATCTCTCTTCGGTAGAGGGAAGACCTATCATTAAATTCGGAAAAAAAATGATTTTCCTTTTTTTTAAAAAGTGAAAATCATTTTTCAAAATATAGCTAAATATCGGTGTTTAGTCCCGACACCCGGGTCTGTGTCCATCGCTTCAGCGCCGGGGACCTAGTCATCGAGGTCTTGCGCTCGATCTCTGTGGACCCAAGTCCGTGTGCCGGAATTTGAGCACGGGCACGAGGCTTCGAGTCCGGCTTCTGTGGACTCGAGTCAGGGCACCAAAAAGTAATGCACAAGCATCGAGTTCTCGATTTCCGGATTATGTGGTTGTGGGATCAATGCCTGCACTCTTGCTCAGGACCAAAGTGGCATTGCATGGATCGCGTTCCATCGAGGCTGGACTCGAGATCCTGGTGTTCATGCTTGGTTTCCTGACTATTCGCGTAAGTCACTAACATCCGAATATTGTATGGTTGTAGAAAATCAAATCGATTTTTCCTTTCCAACGGAAAATATTTTTCAAATTTCAACCACATATAGGACAATGTCGACATTTCCTGAAAATTGACTTCCTAAAAAGCATTTTCCAGAGATGTAACATTTTTCCGTAAAACAAACGGATACAGTTAAAGTTAATATGGTTCAAAATCAATACGATTCCAAGATAGATTTGGGAACCGCCTTATAGGCTTCATATTTTGCTCTAGAACCAGCTAGGTTTCGGGCTTTTAAATAGATTAAAACCGGCCGATTCAGGATATAGAATTGGAAACCGAACTAGTCAAGGCCGATTTCCCGGACTAATCCCCTCGCGAACCGACCTTTAAACCGGCCGAGCAAGGCCAATTCGGGCCGGTACCTGGATTCAACCCGAACCGGCCCGGTCGATCGCCCGGAGTTCGACCGGTCAGGTTGCGCTCTATACACTGAGAGAGAGAGAGGGAGAGGGAGAGGAGGAGAGCGCCGCCGCCGCCGATGGAGTTCGAGAGGAGGAAAGCGACGACGCTCGCGTCCCTCGGCCGCTCCGACGCCGACAGGTCGCCGAAAGGCTCGCTGGACGCTCCCATCGTCCCCCTCCTCGCCACCATCAACCGCCACCCTTCATACTACACCACCAGCTCCTGCAGCGGCCGCATCTCCATCCTCTCCCAACCTCCCCCCGCCGCCGCCGCCGCCGCCGCCAAGAACAAGAAGGCCCGCGGCGGGACCTGGCTCTACATCTCCCACGACCCCGCCGATCCCGACTCCGTGCTGTCCTCGCTCTTCCCCGCCGAGCCGGGCCGAGCCGGCTCGTCCGAGCTGGTGTTTCGGTTCGAGCCGCTCATCGTGGCGGTCGAGTGCAGGGACTTGAGCTCGGCGCAGCTGCTGGTGTCCACCGCCATCGCCTGCGGGTTCCGGGAGTCGGGGATCACGAGCGCGAGCACGAGGGTGATCGTCGCCGTCCGGTGCTCGATCCGGATGGAGGTGCCGCTGGGAGACGCGCGGGAGATCGTGGTGCCGCGCGAGTACGTGAAGTTCCTCGTCGGGGTGGCGAACGAGAAGATGGAGGCCAACAGGAGGAGGACCGAGAAGTTTCATCAAGCGTTGCGGAGGATGTGGAGTTCGGAGGGCGAAGTGAATGGTGCTGGTGATGAGAAGACCGAGAGTTTGTCAAGGAATGCTGAGAGTTTAAAAGAGTGTGAGTGTGAGAGTGTTACTTGTGTTGGGAGTTCAGAAGCTGGTGCTACTTTGGATGGAAATGCCAGAGATGGTGAGACCTCCAATTCATTACATGTTCCGTGATTCGGTTTCGTTTGTATTGCTTACCGTGTCGTTTTGGTGTAAATGAAGTGGCTAAAATCGAAGCCGAACTTCATTCCCTGTTAATGTTCGATGACATTTATAGATGGTTGGTTCGATTTTCGGGCAATCGACTGGTTTAGTGTTCGTGACATTTGTGTTGTGTCGCATCTGCAACTGTGTCGCATGAATTGGCAAAGGCTACTGATCATGCTTGTACTGTCTTAATACATTTTCTTCTTGTTTCGTAAAGAAAAGGCTAATCGAATTGCTAGTTCGAGGGATAATCTTATCGTATGCTACTTTGCTTCTGGTGCGCTGCTAATACATTAGGATGAAACATGGCTTGGCAAGTTTCTTTGTGGATGCCTGGTTTGTTATGATCTATGCTTTGTCTGAGTATCAAATTGTATATGTGGAGAAGATACAAAGATACAACTTGCAGCTAGATTTGATGGATTCAGGATGATTTAGGAGCTACAGCAAGCAATAAATGAACTTATAGGCATCTATAATAATGACCAAATTTTCTTATCACCAACCGGTTAAGCAAGAAATTTCTTATAGAGCAAGTGATAATTCTTATAGATGTCTTTTTCTTATTATTAACTGGTTCACAAGAAATTGATTTTGGGAGGTCGGGCTGCACTGCAGTCTCTACAATTTATAATTATATGTATTATGCTGACTTTCAAAAAGTTCTCTTTCCTCATGCCTATATCCTTTCAAGTTTCACCTGATAAAGGCTGCGCAGTCCAAAATTGTGAGTGGAGAGCTAAAGCTTTTAGGTGGTGTCTATTGAAATCCATTACAGAATGACTGCATGTTAATCTGGTTTTGATTGCAGGAAGCTTTCCGTTTAGATGCAAGCAAGTCTGAGTTTTTGAACAATTGGCAGGGCCTACAGTGCATCAGGATTGCAGCTTGTCTATTACTCCCCTGAAAATTCTGGGTGAACCTCAGGAGAAACTATTCCTCTGGGGTCACTCTGCCTGCACAGTGGATTGGAAAAACCGTGAAGAACTTCTTGTTTTTGGTGGTTTTGGAGGAATGGGAAGGCATGCAAGAAGAAATGACTGTTTACTTCTTGATCCATCGTCCTGCACATTAGAGACTATTGCTGTTAGAAGTGCTCCATCTCCACGAATGGGCCATACAGCAACATTGGTTGGAGATCAAATGTTTGTCATTGGTGGCCGGACTGATCCATTAAATATTCTAAGTGATGTATGGGTCTTCAACACAACTACTAATGAATGGAAATTGTTAAACTGCAATGGTCATGTGTTTCCTCCAAGGTACTGCCAAGTGGTGATTTGCTGCAAGAGAGTTTCTTAGTCATAATCTTTTTGGCATTTAGCATTGATATCATTAAGTCCTCAACACTACCTTTTTCCCGCTATGAAGTGTACAATCAAATTTTTAAGGTTGCTTAGTTATCATACTTCAGATTGTCTTTGCTTTTCATTTCAACTTGCTCAAAATTGAGTTTAATTTGAGAGTTTTGGAGTTTTCTTTTGCTGCATGTACATAATTGAACTTGGATCTACATGCAAATACTTACAGAACATCATCCTTGCTTTTGTCCATGCTCTGCATGCCTAGATACGTGCATTTACTCCAAAAGCACATATTTGTCATACTTAGCTTTTAAATTAATCCAAACATTGAACAGGCATCGCCATTCAGCGGCAGTTTTAGGTTCGAAGATTTTTGTATATGGTGGACTGAACAATGAATCAATCTGTTCATCCTGCTTTGTCTTGGATACAAGCAATTTATGCTGGGAAGAGTGGGCTGTAGGTGGGGATCAGCCGTGTCCTCGTCATTCACACTCTATGGTGGCATATGGATCAAAGGTTTTCATGTTTGGAGGATATGATGGTGAAAAAGCATTGGGAGATTTGTACAGCTTTGACATTCAGGCATGTGCTTGGCAAAGGGAGAAGACATTGGGCAAAGGACCACATGCTAGGTTCTCTCATTCAATGTTTGTCTACAAGCATTATATAGGCATCATTGGTGGTTGTCCTGTCAAACAGCATCTTCAAGAGTTGTCACTGCTTGATCTGCAGCTGCAAAGCTGGAAGCGTGTGACACTCAATTCGGTCAGCAGATATTTGTTCGTGCGTACTACAGTGAACATCGTTGGTGATGATCTTGTCGTGATGGGGGGTGGGGCATCTTGTTATGCATTTGGAACAACGTTTAGTGAGCCCATGAAAATTAACCTGCACCATTTAGATAGCTCAAGTCACAGTATGCTGTCCAGTGGAGACAAGCACCCTTTCCGTCAAGGAGAGGTAGCCGAGGAAACACATGGTCGGTGTCAGGGTCAAGGTCTACAACGTAAGCATGCTCAAAGTTTAGGTGAAAATTCTGACTTAAAGTTTGAAGAAGCAATTAATTTGGTAGGACCTCGGACAAATCCCATGCATTGGCTTCTACAAGTTGAAAGAAACCGTGCAAAGCTAGCAAAGGACTTATTGAAGAAGTTTGGATGGTTGGACATGGGGAGGAAGGTATATACCAGTGAGGATGGGATGCATATTTGTTTCCCCGTGACTGAAAAATTTCATGCTCTGTATGAGAAGCAGGAACATGGAGCAGATGTTTTTGAGGAGCTAAATGAGCTGTGTTCTTCAAAACAATCGGTAGAATCAGATGTCTTGTTGAATCAGAATACCTGGTCAGCTGCCTGGAATCTTTTGAAGCAAGCTGGTGCAACTGTGCTGGTTGATAGAGTTGGAGAAGTCAGAAAAGTTGCTAGATCTCCATATGCTGTGATGAGGGAAGCGGTTGCGGTGCTACTTAAGCAGAGAGGGTTATCGGAAGAACTTCTTGAGCAGCTTCCCACAAGGTTTGTGTTTCAAAGGCTTGGGAGTTTGGTGTCTGACCATTAGTTTACTTGATTAAAGCACATGATGTTCCTTTATTGTTCTATGTGTCTCTTCAAGAGTGTTTTTAATGGGAGTTCAATTTTATGTCATCTTCTCAACTGTGTTTCTGTTTTCCGCGTCAGATGGGAACGGCTGGGAGATATTGTTGTTCTTCCAGAAGCATCCTTCAAGGATCCAATTTGGGAGACAATTGGTGAGGAGCTCTGGCCCGTTATTGCCAAAGTCCTCAATACTCGTCGCCTTGCTCGCCAAGTAAGTTTTGTGCTGATATTTACTGCCTTCTCCTTCCTTATCCTTTTGGGGGTTCTGAAGGTGGCTTCAAAAAGCGCATCTATAATTAGTGCATTATTTGTATATGTTAAATATCTGAATTGACAGAGTATCTGGCATATGTGTAGTAACATTTTTTTGGGGGTATTGATCCCTTTATATCTTATTGGTTTTTCTGAAGCTGTGACACTCGTTTGCCATTGAGCTGGAAATGCCTTTGCAAAACATGTTCTCCGATTTGTAGAAACCTGGTTCTCTTCTACTAGTTGACTTAAAAATCATGATTCATCTTGTTTTGAAAACTTATGGTGCATTTTTGTGTTTCTTTTCTTGGATTTTAGAATAAATTCTGTTGGCTTTTGTAGGGCTATGTTGCACGTACTTCTACGAGGGACAGTGCTCTGAAGATCCTATCTGGTGATGATGGTTGGGTTGCCCACCGTGAAAATGGTATCTTGTATTCTTTTGATGCTACTAAGTGCATGTTCTCGTGGGGCAATCTTTCCGAAAAGTGTCGCATGGCTCGTCTAGATTGTCGAGGCGAAGTTGTTGTTGATTTGTTCGCTGGAATTGGATACTTTGTGTTGCCCTTCCTTGTTAGGTATGATTAACTCTTATTCACCTTCAATTTGGTAGTGGGTGTCATGAAAATGGAAAAGAAATAAAGCTTTGCATTATAGGGCTGCAATATCTTACCAATACAAATCCGGTAGATTTTGACAGTGAGAGGTTATTCATGCTGATTATTTTCCAAGAAGGAAACTGCGATAATTAGTATTAATATCTCTTGCACTTTTAGTTGTTCTTTTTAATTTTATGTGCTTTTCACAAAAAAATTTATTGATCAGGGCTCAGGCTAAGCTAGTATATGCCTGTGAATGGAACCCTCATGCCATTGAGGCACTACGTCACAATTTGCAGGCCAATTCAGTTATAGATCGCTGTGTCGTTCTTGAAGGAGATAATCGGATCACAGCACCCAAGGTGGGAATAAGTTCTACTTATATGTATTTTTTTGTTTGCAGCCTAGTGTAATCCTGTATCCACTTGCTCTGAAGTAAGTTAAAGAGGGTAATTTAAATGATTTACATTTGATCTAATGTAATACAATCGAAAAGTTACGGCTGACTTCTAATTGCTAATCGTACTGAGTCTGAACTCTGAAGAAGATTTGAAGGATACTGACCTTGGAGGGACTGTTCCTGGAAGTCTTTAATATCTTTGAATTTGCTTTGAAGCATGTAGGGCTCATGTTTCTTTTACAAATATGATTTGGCACCTTTTAGTTCTGTCAGTTATTGCAGACCTGGTTGTAGTATGTTCTTGGAGTTTGATTCTCAATCAGTGAATGGTTCGTTGTTGATTTTACATATCCTGCACAGAATAAATGTGCTACGTTAAACTTTTGCATTGTGCAACTCGTTTTTTGACGAGACTTGTCTAAGTCAACTTACATAATCTTGATTACTCTAAAATTACTTGTAAATGCTTTTACGTTCTTCTCTTTGTTGTAAAGCATTGGATTTATCTTTAAATGGGATAACCATTTTTTGTTTATAATTGATTAACCATGTGTATTGCTGATGTATTGGCTTATGAAGTGTCCTCTTGTGGATTGGGTTTGTTTGTTTTCTATAATCAAGATATTCTAACCTATGGTTTTTGGAAGGAGCATATGGAGATAGTGTGGATGGTATAAATAAACTTTGCATCTGATATTGACTCCTTGACGCTTTCTTATAGGGAATTGCTGATCGAGTGTGTCTTGGTCTCCTTCCTTCGAGTGAGGGCAGCTGGGTAACTGCTATAAGGTCATTAAGGTGACTTTCGACTTTCCTTGCTCAACATTCTCCATAAATATGATTAGCTGTCCAGAAAAATTTTGACAGATGATCTTGCATGATGAGAAGCTGAAAATTTCTCAGGATATTTATGTTTTTCTGAAGCTAGAAATTTCTGAACATCATCGTGAAGTAATCACATGTTTCTGTATTTCTTTTTGACCCGTGAATTGAATTGTCAACAAATGGGAATTCAAAAGGAGGGGATTAGAGCCACCTATGATAGGAAATTTTTGTGGTTAGAGCATCCTTAAATTTGTTGATGAAGTCTCTGATTTCGAATGAAGATATTATGTGATGCTCTCATTCCTCCATCTCCTGGCTACATTTATTGTCCTGTTTGCGAGGGTCATAAGATAGGCTGTCACCTTTTGTTAACCTTGCTTAAGCAGACCATGTGGAGGAGTAGTTCCATTATATTACCTTAAGCAAGTTTAAATTTTGACTTTCAACCATTGGTAGTGCTCTTAGTATAGATTTGAAACGTTAAAGCATTGCCCTTAGAGCTCAAGATCATTCTCCCACGCAGGCAACTGATCGGAATGGTGGGAACTTGGTTCTTTCTGCATGTGAATCCTTCACCTCATGCAATGACGATCCACTATACAAAGACAATGGACGCTTGCATTAGCTTGTTCAATTTGAAAAAGAATGTTATCTTGACTAGTGACACAAATGGGAGGCAGGCACTAGCAGAGTTGGGAAAGGAGACAATTGGAGGGAGTGGGTAGTTACTGAGATATTTAAAATAATTTCCAGGATATACATATAAGACATACATAGCAATGAAGACAGCAGGTTGTCTTTTTGTTTTTCTCTATTTTTATCCAATTAACTGATTATCATGTGACATCAGCTGGAATTGAGTGGTTTTGAAAATAAAAAATTAATATTTAATCGATGAAATCAATCTTATTTAGGGGATATTGATTTGAATGCTCTTGGTTGTTTGCTTGTGGAATTATGAAAATAACCCACTTGTGAGAGTTTGATGTTTAGTGCAGTGTAGGCTGGATAAATTGAATGCAATGCACTATTAGAAAATTAGGTTCAGCATCGAATGTTCTGCACTAGATTGTCGAGTATGACATTGTCATATCTTTCGTGGTTTGTGTGATAAATAACGTATTTTTAAGCTTGAGTACAGTCATGAGTTTTTGAGTCTACCCACATAAAGTCAGTTCCATCAATGTAGGAAGGAAGGCGGGATGCTACATGTGCATGGAAATGTGAAAGATTCAGAGGAGAGTACATGGGCTGAGTACGTTTCACGATCATTGCATGAAATTGCTAAATCTGAAGGTAAGTGCTTGTACTGAAAGATCAGTTGAATGTGGAATACGAGCCGCCAACACTGTTGTGGTTGCTGGTTCTTTGCAGGATATCCTTGGGAAGTTGTAATAGAACACATGGAGAGAGTGAAGTGGTATGCGCCACACGTTCGCCATCTTGTTATCGACGTCAGATGCAGACATATTCAGAGTTCGTCATGATTGCTCAAGGTATGTTCGGTATTTCAGAATGAAAGTTTAGGTTACTTGATCTGATAAGATAGGTAGAGGCAGAGTGAAAAGAGAGGATGCGATTGCACTGGATTATCAATTACTTTTTTGAAGAGCATTTGTCATGGTATTATTGTGCTTTTTACTCAATGCCAAAAGTATTTTCTTCGAGTTTCATTTAAGCGTGCTTTACCATGTTCGCTCCATGTTTGTCCAATTACTTATTATGGCCTCCTCTTGAAATTAGTTGATTTGATTTAATCAAACTTGTGCTACAACTTCTATGGCTTCTCGCCGTAACACCTTTGACTAAGAATATGATGAGTAATGCTAATCAAGTGCTTGCTCAAATTTGATTATGGTGCATAACATGCACGTGTCAAGCCTAGCGTGTTGGGGTGCAACACGGTAGAGTTAGCCGTAGTATTTACTACCTACGGAATTTTTTTTTCTTTTAGTAAAAAATATTGTTGTATGATCTACTCTGAAATAGTTACAAAACCAAAATAAAATGTTTTCAGATGTAATAAATTTTTAAAATTATGGTGGAATATAAGACTGGTATAGATGGGATTGTGATTCAGTGGGAGTGATTGGATATTCTTGGACGACTCATTAGTCGTTCAAATACCATTTTCTTGTTATGACAAATCTTGATTTTTAGTGAGTTTTTGATTTAGAGAATTGATAGGAATTCTCATCCATAACTTGATTGTTTAATTAGACATTTAATCGCTTATCATGAATGAGAACACACTTAACTCCGTATTCAGAGCCCTGTGGCAGATTATGATTGATTTAGTTTGCATGTATTACACAATTCTTTAGTGTGTGGTGATTGACATTAGTTATGTACTGTTTCTTTTGTAGCAAGTCAATGACCTCCAAGAAACCTCAACAAAGGTGATGATTGTTGGCGAAAACTATTGCATTTTTAGCACCAAAACTTTCGATATATTCTAGAGGAACAAGATGCATCGGAAACTTTGAACTAGACATAAACAGAGTTTGAAGAAGGGAATGCTGCTCAACACGGGAGAGACATGGAGGCCTGTAGGGTTTCGAAGGAAAAGGATTTGCTGCACAAGACATCTTCATTCGCTCTATTGGATTTGACAAGTATCACAACAAGAAAAACGCCCCGGGGCAACGGATGATAAAATGTTCAGTAAGCAAAAGCGATGCTCGAAGTATTATACAACTTCTGTGTCAAGGTGAACTTCACGAGCCCTCGACTATTGGCAAGAGAGTAAATCGGAACTCCTAACGGTTGCCGGCTAACTTCAACTCCGTTATCGATGTTTCATATTTCCCGCTAACGCCGCTTAATGCCGCGATTAGGGCTCTTTTTTTTATACATGTCAAAACTTGATTAGTCAGCTATTTCAACTTTGTTATTCAGATGTCTCCAGGTTTCTCTTACAGGGCAGTCCATAAGCGCACTGGCTCAAACTCATGCATGAGTTCTCATGCTCCATCACTTCCCTCCTATGTTGTAATTGTCACGTGAGTTAATGTCGGCGGCACCGCCGGCGATAGTTTTGCATCTGTCTAATATCTCGAGTCGGGTCGAAAATTGTCGCCTCTTTACGATAATGTCGGTACTTGGACATGACAGATGAGTCATTTGACCTTAAAATCAAGTAGAGCTTTTATGCATTCCGGATGTATGATTTGCATGTCAATCGCTACACGATAACAAAATCTTTTGAACATGCACAACCCGGTACCTTCTATGGGTTCACTGGGAAATCGGTTCTCCAATAGTAATCGGTCGTATTCACGTACATTCTGTCGTATCTCTTATATACAGCGTCGTGAAACCAAACCTTAAAATTATGATCGACAGATGAGATTTTGCTCTTGCTTGATCCTACGGCCGTCGCCTTCTCGGGAACCAGATCTTTATGGTTTTACAGGAAGACCCCCACGTGGCACCGAGCAAATCACTGGCCACACCTGATGCATCGGGACCTATGCATGATCTAACGAATCGTATGCACCGGGGTCTTTACTAGGGGTGAGCAACTTGGACCGTCCAAACCGGGACCGGACCGGACCGGACCGACTATTTAATATATATTTTTATTATTTTTTTCTTTAAAAAAATTAATAAAATGTGAACTAAACTCTAAGTGAACTTCATTATCATAAATTCATTGATAAAAAATAGTAAAATGTGAATTAAACCCTAAGTGAACTTCATTGACATAAATTTATTGACAAAAATTAGTAAAATGTGAACCAAACCTTAAGTGTTTGACAAAAAAAAAATCCTAAACTCTAAGTAACCGGTTCCCGGTCCTAGAACCAACCGGTCCAGTCCGTGGTTCCCAAAATTGAGAACCGGTTCTTTCGGTCCGGTTCCCGGTTCCACCTTGGAACCGGACCGGATCGGGAACCGCTCACCCCTAGTCTTGACTAACGTTCGCCTAAAACGTGTACGGGCTTCCCTCCGAGTCAAACCAAAAAGCGCCATGCCCTACACGCAAATGCGGATCTCCATGCAATTTTTTATTTTCTACATTGGTAACAAGGAGGAAGAATTGATAGCGTGGTTAGGTCATTCATTGTCTGTCCTTGCAATCTTTCTTTCAAAGAAAAAGCAAGCGGATCGACAAAATTCCTCCTCAGTTTCTTGGGTCAATGATCAATATATTACATAACTCGTTTCATTTTTTTTTTTACTTAATTCAGCATTTCACCAAGATGTTCGGCGGATTTCGTAGGTACCCGACGGGGTTTTGTTTTCCCGATAAAATTCAAATCACGATCCGAAATTGAGAAAGAAAAAACCGCGAAAAATGATAACGCGAATTCACGTATTAATGATTCGATACTGCGAAAATTACGGGCATTTCTAATTAAGAAAAGGTTAAAATGTACGTGCTGCATAATTTAAATTAAAGAAATTCTGTTGTAATATTTTCTTAATTGGGAATTTGGGACGATGACTTTTCTTACTTTGGGGGGGGGACAGGGAAAGGGCCCCACGATATTTTATGAATTTGTGGGCCCACCTTATCTTAAGGCGGAAGATCTTATGAAAACACCAGAAGATCGACACGATTCCCAAAAAAAAAAAAAAATAGTGTCGGTATCGGCTGGCTATTAGGCTTGGCTTAGCTTAGTTTTGAGCCATCATCTAAATTGGTTCTTAAGATCAGCGTGACATCATAATCCAGTGATTATAATACGCAAATTGATTATCGATGTTGATTTACTAAAGGTGACTCGAGAAATGCAGCTACGGGCGGCGTAGTCCGAGATGAAGTGAGCGATCGGTCAATGGCTTAGCCTACATTGTTGGCATTAGGACGGCGGTCGGAGCCAAGCTCCGGGGCTGTCTGTTTGGGTTTGAATCTTGCAATTTCATCGAGTTTCAGCTAAGTCAACATTATATGACCCCAAAAAAAAAAGAAGAAGCCGTATTAGAAGGCGTTTATGAAATTGTCCTTTCTCTTGTTAGATCGAACACCAAGGCAAATGCATTCGGTTAAGTGGTTTAACCTAGATTGTTGGCATTTGGATGGCTTTTAGAGCCGAACTTTGGGTTTTCTATTTGAGTTTGAATCTCGTAATTTCATCGAGTTTCAAATAAGTCATATCAGTAGGCAATTATGAAATAGTCTTTTCTCTTGTTGCATCGAACACCCAGGCAAATGCAGTTGGAGAGAGCTTGCTTCCGCACATTCGATGGCTAATCAAGCAGCTCGAGTGCTTCATCCCGAAAAATGTTTATAGGGTTGACGACACATGTGCCGATTGGTTACCGGATTTTGCCTTAGGCAATGCATGTGTTTTCTCATCCCCCCTCATCTCTATTCCTTTGGTTCTAGGAGATCAAACAGCTTCTTTTGTATTGTATTCAGGTTAAAATCTACCAAGAAATAAATCTTCAAAGTTAGCATAAGTGCCCCACCCCCTAAAACAAAAGGTGGCCCAGAATCTGTTGTATCTACTGGCTGTCAGTATGGCATTATTTGTACATTTTGTCCCTTAATTAGCTATATGTTAACAATAAAGGCAGATGATTATTATTTTTGGAATATCCACTTGTTGAGAATTGAAATATCATTTCAACTGCATATTTGCAGATACCTTGTTTTCTCCCCTTCTTTTTTTCTGGCTGAAGTATTCTGGTCCCATGCTAGTCCAGGGCACATGCTGTCTTCCATGTGACTATTTGTCTTTTTTGCCCCCTTTTCCTGGTCATCTCTGTCTGATTCAAGAGTATAACTTAGGAAATCTTAGCAAAAAAACAAAAAAAAAAGTAGCAGAAAAAGGAGTATAACTTGGAAAAGTCTCAAAGCAAAGCTTGAAATATTAAATGGCTTGAGAGTTTCCTCCAGATGCATGCAGTGTTGCTACTTTCTAATGGCATTGTTATAGATTTGGTTTTTGGTGCTTCTAGTGTTAGCACAAAAAGGAGAGAAATTGTCAAAAAAGTCAAATTTGTACTTTGATGGAATGGGTATCTGTGGGAAAAGAAAAGTCAGTGTCAATTGTGACTGACATGAGAAATGGATGGAGAAAGTCAAAAATGACGAAAGAAACACTGTCGGTCACAGATCATCTGAAATTGGTGATCACTACAGATATGTAATTGAATAATTAGAGTAGCTTCAAAATCAACTAAAGGTAGATATAATCAAGATTTCATTAAAAAAAACACAGTTTCCACTAAGCATCATCTTAACCATGTTTATCATCTTCACAAATAAGAGAAGGATGTGTAGGTGGCATTAATTCAGCAGGTGCAATGACAGTCACTTAGCATATTACATTGAACGGAAAAACATGGTCAGCATCTTTATCTCCATGAATGCCCTTTTGCTCTCTCGCTGGACACTCTCGCAGGAGAAGTGTTGCAAACTTCAGCAAGAAATTATAAAAATATGTCAAGAGCCAGCCGTTTAGCAGTAAATGCAGGACATGTGGAAGAAAGGCTTAAAAGCATCAGATCTGCAATTCCTACTTTGACACTGTCCCTTTCTTTCGTTATTTTGGTTAAAAAGTTTTGATCCCCTTGCGTTATTTAAGGAAGTATCCAAGGGAACCCAAATGCAAGGTCAGTGACCTCTTTGGTGTCTAAGCGAGTGTTTTGAGAGAGAGAGAGAGAGAAACATGGGTTTCAGAGCTCCCTTCTTCTTTGCTGCTCTCTTCTTGTTCTTCTTGTTCTTCTTCTCAGCCACCATCATCAACTCTGCTTCTGCAGAGAGTGAGGCTGAGGCAGGGTCTGGCTTGGCGATGAACTTCTACAAGGACACTTGTCCTCAGGCTGAGGACATCATTAGAGAGCAAGTCAAGCTTCTCTACAAGCGCCACAAGAACACTGCATTCTCTTGGCTCAGGAACGTCTTCCATGACTGTGCCGTTCAAGTGAGCTAGCTCTCCTTCCATTTGCTAACCTGTCTTCTCTTTTCGTTTTTCTTTCCAAGAATCGAAGTTAAAGGTGTTGCATTCTTGTTCATCTTTTCTTGTCCTTTTCTTTTTATCCAAAGATATGCTACTTTCTGAAGCTAAAGTTTTGATCTTTTCACTGCTTGCGCATGTGGGTGTTCCACACAGTCTTGTGATGCTTCATTGCTCTTGGACTCAACAAGGAGGGATCTCTCCGAGAAAGAGACGGACAGGAGCTTTGGGATGAGGAACTTCAGGTACCTTGACGACATCAAGGAGGCTGTGGAGAGAGAGTGTCCTGGAGTTGTTTCTTGTTCAGACATCCTGGTGCTGTCTGGCAGAGATGGCGTTGTTGCGGTACTTACGAATCTTTCACCCTCCAAATTATCAATTTTCCTCTCCTGCATATGGTGTTCGTCTCATTTCCTAGACTGTATCTGTTTCAAAGATGCGACTTTTAAAAAGATTTTCAAATGGGTCTAGTTCATGACATTCTCTGATCTTTTGCAGAATCTGTCCAAAAAAAAAAAAGACTAGTAGATATTTCAAGAATATTTTCCATTTCTGGGAAGAAAATTTAGTTGTGATTGACCCCTCTAAGTTTGTACTTGAGGGAGGTATCATGCCAGTACTACCCTAGATATGGCAAAATTTCCATTTTTGACCTTGATCTCACTACCCATTTCTTGAATTAAATGCTCTTTTGACTCTACTGCAACAACTATTTCATTTCTGGCCAAACAAACAAGAAAACTATCACAGGATTTCCAGTTTCAGCTTTATGGAGGATTCGATTATGAGAATCAAAAGGGACAGCTGCATGAACTTGAGATCTTACTGATGAGGGTTGTACTATTTAGCAAAAAATGGGGCGAAAAAGAAAATCAATGGGCTTTGTTGAAACTAAGCAGATCTGGCATAAATCTGTTTTCTAAAATATAAAAACTATTTTCTTTTTCTCACCAGCTAGGAGGCCCTTACATTCCTCTGAAAACTGGAAGAAGAGATGGGAGGAGGAGCAGAGCGGATATCATTGAGGAATACTTGCCAGACCACAATGAGAGCATGTCTGTTGTGCTTGAAAGATTTGCAAAGATGGGCATTGACACTCCTGGAGTGGTTGCCTTGCTAGGTACATTCATTTTGATGCTTCTTGAATTAATTCTAAGCTTCTGACTAGTGTCCGAGTTCAAGCATTATCCTTGCTCGAGTCCATTGCCCGCGATTGATGGAGTCTGATGATATGTCTTATATTGCATCTAACAGGAGCACACAGTGTGGGCCGAACCCACTGCGTCAAGCTGGTTCATCGGCTATACCCGGAGGTCGACCCAGCCTTCAATCCCGACCACATAGAGCACATGCTCTACAAGTGTCCGGACCCGATCCCTGACCCAAAGGCCGTACAGTACGTGAGGAACGACCGTGGCACCCCCATGATATTCGACAACAACTATTACAGGAACATATTGGACAACAAGGGCTTGCTCTTGGTGGATCACCAGTTAGCCGTAGATAAGAGGACCAAACCCTATGTGAAGAAGATGGCCAAGAACCAAAACTACTTCTTCAAGGAATTTGCCAGAGCCCTCACCATCCTCTCCGAGAACAACCCGCTTACCGGAGACAAGGGTGAGATCAGGAGGCAGTGCAACATTGCCAACAAGCACCACTAGAAGAAGCTCCATGATCTGCGGTGCGGGCTCGGTCCTCGCCATGGACAATTATTCCTCCCTTGTTCATGAGAGGAAGATAAGAGTATGGAGAGGACTAAATAAGATGGTGTTTAGTTTTAATAGCGTGGGTAGAAAATGTGGACTGTGGCTGTGCTAGCTTTCCTGTCCCTTCTTTGTCTAGTTTTAACGTTGTCTGAGGATCTAATGTGTTCAATAAGGATGTGGGGGTGTATGTATGTACTGGATGGATGGTGTTGAAGGTGGAAGATGCATGGATTTCAGTGGTGATAATCGTTGGTGACTCATGCACTTCAAAGTTAACTTTCTTCTTAATGTCATGATGATGGATGAAATGTGGAATTCTCTGCAGAGACTCATAAAAAATGAGCCCATATTACTTCTAAAAGTAAGCAAAAAGAAAGCCAAAAACACAAACGGAGGAAGGCGTTACAGATAATATAAAGGATAAGCATCCTTATGTCGGCAGAAACAGTCTTAAGCTATTTCCCTTCATAGTTAAATGTCTTTTGAGGCATGTGGGGACAGGTGATTAATAAAAGGACCAAACGTCAGTGGTGGGGCCTGGGAGCTTATCAGATCTGTGTAAGCTATTGCAGACTTCAGATCTCACACCAAGATGATAAGGGCAATGCATCAGATCTGTCATAATTGAGAAATAATTAAGGAATTTTCTCCAACATCATTAGGCCAAGAGTTGCCCCCAGAAAAATCTATTCTCGGATGCACCACCAAGTCAGCTTATCACCATCCATTTTGACTTCTTAGGAGCCCATCACTGTCATCTCAAGCCACAATTGACTCTAATTAGTTGATAATGAGAGTAGCAGAAGAAGTGAATGTTTAGAAATGAACTGGATGAACATTTCTCTTGGGAATATGAAAGGAAATGCACCAATTAGAAGGGCAGCCTCTCAATTCGTGAATGCCTTAGATCTTCCAACATATGATGGGATCTGTATCTAAAGGTTAACTTAGGTTCTCATTAGAAATCAACGTCCCGAATGTACATATAATTTTAAAAAAAAGATGCATAGTCATATGCACAAAGTCTTGAGCGATATTCGAAGCTAGAAGAACTCGCTAGCCAATCTAAGGTACAAGGACAACAAAGACTAATGGCAAAATAAGACTTCCTCTTCATTGTCGGGTACACAACAAAGCTCAAATCATAATATACATGATACCTGAGCAGGCATCAACTGCAATAATGAGACGGAGTGAGAAGCAATCAAACATCATCCAGGAGAACGAGAATAGCAGAGATGTGAGCAAGAGCTAAAATGGACTCGTTAAACCGAGATACTATGGACCCTAGCTCTCCTCATCATTCTACTTTAGATTGATTTATGGAACATATCAGAGCTCACCTGAAAGAAAAAATAAAGTACTTCTGCCAACAAAGAGCTTTAAAACTATGTGACTTAAAAAAGCTTTCCAGGATGCTGAGCTTTACTCCTCATCATTGTGCAAAACTCATCATAGTCGATCCTTCCATCCTATATAACAACGATCGGAAAACATCAGCTCAAATAGATAAATGGCAATAAAATCAGAATCGTCAACAAAGCGGACTTACATTATCTTTGTCCACCTCTGCAATGATCTCCTTTATGTTGGCTTCATCGCCAATGGCGTGCTCCTTCATTGCAGCTTCTAACTCATCTTTGGTAATATAACTGTCACAGCATTTTTGAGTGGTAGTTTTCATCGACACAGGCTATTTAAGATCATGTAAATTCATGTAGAAACTACACTTCCTAGCCATTCTTCACAATTTTTTCAGAAACCATGAAATATTAGCACCAAATCAAGTTCACTCTTTTCTCCTCAGAAGCTGAAGATGAACTAAGAAGATTTTTTGCCTAATACTTATAGCTAGAGGGCCAACAGGACATACATGACCGTTGGAGAACAGATGTCTCAAAACCTTACTAAGAAGATAACTATTATCAAATGAAGCAAAGCTTGCAAACAGGAAACTAATTTGCTATAAATTACTCACATCTGTACAAGGAAATAGTAACTCACTCACCCGCTGCCATCCTTGTCAAAATATTGGAACGCTTTATGCAGATGTTCGTCTCTCTCTAGCTTGTGTCTATGCATTGTGGCTGATATAAATTCAATGTAGTCAATCGAACCATTTCCATCAACATCAGCCTGAAAAATATGTTGAGAGGGATTAGAGTGACAAGTATAGAAAAGAATGATATACAGTGATCAAGGTTCTATGTCTAAGACTCCAACTCACAGCTTCCATAAGTTGCTTTACTTCAGTCTCTGAGAGCCGTGATCCAAGTCGAGCCAAACCAGACTTCAGCTCTTCAAAGGTGATTGTGCCACTATTGTCTGTGTCCATGTTCGTAAACATGGCTTTAAGACCTTTGATATCCTCTTCAGAGAAATTTGTTGCAATTACCTATCGACAAATTACAAACAAAATTATTAAAATAGATGGAACCATACCATCAATGAGTACATCAGTCGAAAAAAGGTGGTCTATTGTCAGTGTATACTGCCCCAGATATTAAAAACAGCACATTGAGCTAACAACTGGACAGAATGACTCCTCACAAAGTTCTCATGAAATTGCAGCCATCTCTGCTTAAGCAAAGGGATAGAAGTGCAAAAGAAGATTCTGATAGTAACCTAACAACAGATTACTTCCTCTGTAAGAAAAGCCCAATCCTAAGAGACCGACAGCCCAAAATTAATGGATGAGTTGAAATTTGTAAAACAAGTTCTACGCTATTCCATGGTATATTTACAACGGCATCTTTACCATAGCCGGCTTTACAACGTAAAAGAATATTCCATGCAGCCACTCCCTTGCTACAGGCAAACATTCTTGGAGAAACAACTGAGGATAACATTGGCTTAAGATTAGTTTCCAAGCTAGAACTGCTGAAAACAAGTGATGAGAGAATTTGTTCCAGAGATATCTCTACTTTGATCCTGTTAATTTATAATTTTAAAGATTCAATAAGCATTAAACAGAAATCCATTTCGGTTTCATTTTGAATGAAATATACAATACCAGGAGTCAAAGCACCTTGGAGGAAGTACAATAACATGACATAATATCAACCCGCAGATTTCATGACGTTTACTTCTGCACATCGCTTGTGCACCTAAACAAATGGTTTACCTTCAATGCAAGCTTCTTCATCTCATTCATTGCCCTGAATTGCTTCATCCTGGACAGAACTGCATTGTCTATTGGCTTGTCTGATGCTTCTCCGCCTTCTTTGAGCCAAGGATGTTCTAATTATGACAAGCATCACATCTCAGTGTTGGCGACAAGAATATGGACCATATTTTGATATGAGTTTCGCAGGTCAAAGAATATTCAAATATCAGAGTGCCACATTTTCTTAAAGAAAGAAAGAAAGGAAACTGAAGATGAGATACACCATTAAATCCATGGATTATTGTATAGCGACGACAACAGCAATATATAACTGTCATTTTATAATATTTTGAACCAATTTGAATGCAAAATTAAAAAGGACGCATCAAATTCCCAGCAACAGCACACACACGATAACTGGACAGCCTGAAAACAGTAAGAGTGTTGCACCCTGAACAGTGAATATCTAGGTTTTCCACCAAATTAATGCATGCACACGTATAATTCGGATAAAAGGATATTCAACAGTAGCAGATCCAACAATGATACTGGGAGAAACCTATAGGGAAGGTAAGGCCTACTGATTCATATTATGATGAACTACAGAAAGATATGGGTTCTACTACCAAGGACTTGGGCAGAGGTGATCCGCTTCTTAGGATCCTGAGTCAACATTTTCCTGATGAGATCCTTGGCACCATCTGATATTGATGGCCATGGGTCACTGACGAAATCAATTTCTCCTTGCAGTATGGCATTAAAAATACCCTTCTCGGTTTCTGCAATATAAATTAGTTGTATCAGGCATGCTTTATGTTATAGTTGCTGTGCAATAATCTTCTTTTAAGCTGCAAAAATATCAGCAAAATCTACCTGCCCAGAATGGAGGCACACCACTGAGAAGAATGTATAAGATAACTCCAGCACTCCATATATCAATCTCCTTTCCATATTTACGTTGCAGTACTTCAGGAGCAACATAGTAAGCACTACCCACTATATCACGATACACCTTTCCTGAGTTGAACAAAAAAAAGGACAAAAGCACCACGAGCATATTAAAAGTATGATGAGTACAACCAACATGCCAAGTAAATTACTTTGAGAAACTTATGAAGTGTGCTCATATTTTAAAATCGATGATACAAAAACAGCATTGGGAGATCACCACTTGCGATTTAGAAATAGCTGATATCATAATAATTATGGAATTATCAAACGAAATGAAAAGACATGCTGCTCCTGCAATTAACCTTTAGCTAGCATCACTCATAATGCAAAGGTTGCAGGGCTGTAACTTTCATTCAACTTTCATACCACCTTGCCCCACCCTCTCACTCTTCCCCTCTTTCTTTCTCCTCTCTTCTCTCTCCATGAAAAGCAAGCAAAGGCGAAGAAGTAATTGACCCAAATCTGGCTAGAGCAAGGAATCCATTTCAGGGAACAGATTCATGAAGGAATCAACTGGAACAGCAGCTAGCACATTTAGAAGGAGACGAACGAGTTTGCTGTAAGGAACAAAAAGAAAACAAGCTCAAGTTCAACAGATGTATCCTCCACTGTCCTATGAGCCTATTATCGTCAACAGCAAAACAAGGAACTAGCTTTTCCATGAAAATTTTTTGCAGTGGAGTTGTTTTCAAACAGTGGCCATCGTCCCGAAACCCAACCACTGGCCATTGATTAGCAGTACTTGTTTGCTCTCAATTTGCCCTTCAAAGCAGACTCAAGTACAAGCATTTTCCAAAAGTCATAAATGATTATCACGGCTATCCTTTTCAGCTGGAGAGCTTATTATTGAATGAAACTGTGGTTCCAGGCAATATTCTTCTTTTCATTCAATGATCATCTCTTTAGAAGGCCAAGGTACATAATTCATTATCAATGATGATTGGTCCAACTCTAAAAAATCCCCGGAAGAAGTAATGTTGTTGTCAAACATAAGTGGGGTCATAATCACATAGCAAACAATTTTCAAGCTAAAATACTGAAAATCCTAATTACAAGAATCTGATGATCATTTCTTGCAAAAAAATAAGTGGATCTTTAAGAGGAATAGAGGTCCACCTTCCTCAATGAAGACGGACAACCCGAAATCAGTGGCCTTCAACATAGCTCCCTCATCCTTGCTTGCCAACAAGAAATTCTCAGGCTTAAGATCACGATGCAGAACTCCCATAAAGTGACAAATGTGGACCACGTTGACTATCGCGCGGCAAATGGAAGCAGCAGCTCTCTCAGTATAATGACCTTTGGCAATGATCCTATCAAATAACTCCCCACCAGCACAAAGCTCCATCACCACATGAACTGAATACCTATCTTCATAAGCACCCCTGAATTCAACGATATTGGGTTGACCGGAGAGATGTTGCATAATCTGAATCTCTCTTTTCATATCATCCCTGTCACTTTTCGACACAAGTTTTCTCTTCAGTATAGATTTGCAGGCATAAATGTGGCCAGTAGACTTCTCGGTGCAAAGATACGTGATGCCAAATTGACCTCTACCCAGTTCCTTGCCAAGAGTGTAGTGTTGCTTAATGTCCTGAAATGGCTTACCCAGAATTGTATTGTCCGTATTTTGAGCAACCGCACTGCTCATTGGTGGAGGCTTGCTCGCTGGCTGTTGCTGTGGTCTTGGTTGAGGCATTTGAGCGGACACCTTGTGGGTCTGAACCGCAGGTCCTTGTTGATAAGCTTGGTTTTGCCCTGAGACAGTCGTGCTCGAGTACCCTTTTGCACCAGATTGTGGAGATTGCTCTTTGCTTCCACAGCAACCCATTTTTCTGACCAGTGATTGGGTCCGAAAAAGAGGATCAAGTTGGGATTTTGATTGATTGCTTGCTGCGCTGGAGAGCAAATTCGGACAGAAGTTCAAAATATCTTCACGAAAAGAGACGATAAATTGAATTCTGAGGTGAGAGGTTCACAGATTCAGATTTTTAGAGCTCGAGGCTGCAGGAACAGTGGCTACCCAGATCAAAAAAATTTGAGCTTTAGCGTTTATACAATATGACTTGAAGCTGGTTTTTCCAAAATTTGGAAGGAAAAGGTGACATAATTTGAGGATGCAGTTTGGAAGTTTCCAGTTTTACTTTTTCATGACTTTGCTGTATTAGTGGATGGGGCCACATGTCCTTGGATTCAAAAGTAGCCTGGAAATGACCAATGAGGAAAACTCCACCACAACCAAACAAAAACAAGAAAAAGTGGCCAAAAAAGTGACCGAAAATTCTCAAAAAAAGACCACAACTTTCCCAACATCGCTCTGATCCAAGGGCTTATTTTTCGGGTTTGATATTCCAAGGTGGATAAACGTTCCTTAAATATTCTCGTCACGCATGACACAACTAGACAGAATGATAGCTAATAGTATAAGGAGGGGATGCTGAGAAATGTTCTGAAGAGGTGGGCAGCCTGGCATGACAGAACAACATTTGACAGAGAAGACACATGTTGGGTGATCAACATGTGTCCATCGATTGTGTCAAGGGTCAAGAGGGATTTCAAGTTTTGTTTTTTTTGTTCAAATGAATTGCTTTGTTTTATAGCTCGTGATGCAACTTAGAATCATGAGCTGCACCAGTACTTGGTTGCCTAGGAATGCAGACAGCTGGTCGGCGGGATTTACTTGATTAAGTTGACTAAGGAATCTTGGCTGAGTTGTGGACAAGTCGTGTATGGAATGTGAGATCAGGGGGCTTTAAAATAAGAGATTGGATGGTTAAGAGTTTTTCAGATTAATTTATGTGAAATTATGATCTGTTCTGTCATAAACATCGAGGTCAAACAAGTTAAGCCAGAGAAAATAAGAATCCAAAAATTGGAAAACAAAAACTGTAGAGGGGGAAACCATTCTGGTTCGCTCGTTAGGGGTGAGCAATCGGGGCCGATTCAACTCGGGAATTGAACTGGCTTTACCCAACCGGTTCCAGGTCGGTTCAACCAGGACCGAGTATATTCTCGGGTAAAAAAATATTGAATCCACCTTGATTGGTTCAATTCTAGATTCAATACTGTAAACTGTTTGAGAGATTAGGGTGAGAACTCGCGAAAATAACCGATTATTTTTTTTAACTTTGTCTTAAAAAGATAGATATATTGGAGATGGGTTTCGAACCTAGGAACCTTAAATAATCTATTGATGCCTTAATCACTATGCCACAATCGGTTCACGTGGTATGTTTTCTTAAAGTAATAATTATACTACTTAGAAATTATTTAAAATTTGGAAAATAAATTAGGCCCAGTTTCCAAGTCAATCTTGTAACCAACCGATTCAGTTCTAAGTCGGTTCTTAAGGAACCGATTCGATTCTGGTTCAAAAAATCGTAAATCAACTCTAACATGTTAGATTCCAAATTTTTTGTCTAGAACTTACCCTATAATCACTCCTAATGCTAATTATATTGTCATCACATTAGTCCATTTCTATTAGTTACCTAAATAAGGCAAAATTATCAAAAAAACCTAAACATATTGTATTTGTGCTCAGTATTAAACCTTTTAATTTGATCAATTTTTTCTTGTCAGAAATTTGGCCAATTGAGATATAGATCATTTGACAATTTGCCAATGTAGTCCATTTGATCAATTTTTTTTATTGCGGATGGCCCTTGCCCCAGGCTCTCGCCGACCGCAGGCGAAGCGACCCTTGCCTAGCCCTCTTCAACTAATCACTTGAGACCAATTGCAAGCAAAAAGGAAAGAAAAAAGCAGAAAAACAAAAAAAAAGGAAAAAAGGAAAAAAATTGAAAAAAAAATTCAGAATTTTTTTTTAATATTGTCCACATCAGGCCGACTACACCACACAGGATGGTCAGTGCTGATTGGACTACTACTCAGTATTTTCCGATCAAAATTGGCCGGAATGACTAAATTGGCAAATCATCAAAAGGTTTAGAACTGAATTGACACAAGTACGATAGATTTTTTTTAGTAATTTCCCATCATAATAGCATGGTGCCTTTTGAAAGCATCATGGATTTTTAGCAATATAATCAATCCAATTCTCATTTTAACATATTCCTAAGCCAAACCAACCCCTTACTCCATGGAGTTTTCTTTTAAAACGGTCGAAAAAGGGAAAATTCCAGATGCTTTCGAACCAATATCGAATGAGTACCCCTAGGAAGCTGGTTGGGTGTGATTAAACCCTTGATTTGGATGAAGCAGATCATGTGGTCAAATCACGGAGTCGCAATATCACGTTAATCTTGAAAAGGCTACACCTGCCACTTTATAAGCGAAGCTCGATTTGATACGCATGGACGGGAGTGGGTCGAGAGTTCGCATTCTCGTCTCGCATCAATGCCATCCCTGCTCATGAAAAGAAATTTTCAAAGTAGGCACAATAAGAAAAGAATTCCTCCCATGTTAAAAGTCTTTCAAAATGGCTGTCGAGTGTGGGAATGCACTCATATGGGCTTCAAAGCCTTTCTAAGCAGCCAAAAGTCCACACACATGACAAGATCTTTCCTTTGAGCTTGCCCTTGACGTTACGCCACAGCCCAAAAATTTTCATTCCCATGCCCCCCTACTTTTCTTCAATGTCCAAAGTTAGCATGACATTTTGGATTGAACACATGGATTGAGAATTGAATTGTCTAGAATCCATCAAGAACATGACTCTAAGATTTGCTGAACATGGAGTCCAGTTCAGTTGCAACCCAATTTACAAGGACTCAAAATAGCCCCCATCACCTCATCGTGAATGTTTTAAGGATTTAAGGATATCACAATAGCTTTTTTTAAGGTGTAGCACCTCTCCCTAACATCTACTCGATTCCAATCACATGTGATCTTTCTGGTCAAAGAGTACACTGTTAACCAGGTTTTGTGCCAAGGTTATTCATGCGATACAAGGTGCTCGATGTCGCTGCACACCTAAGGGCGAGCTACAATCCACATTTGGTTTGAGAACAAGTTGAAATCGCCCCAGCCGATTTAGTTCCAGGCCAGTTTTTCAGGAGAATGTGTTGGTTCACAAGTAAAAACTTTAGAAGCCCACCAAGTTTGGTTTGATTCACTGACTAAAGGTCGAACCCATTTCTACTTAGAACCGAACCAACCAAACCGATTTCCAAGTAGAATCGGTATCCAATTGATAACGAGGACTATTTTTAGCGAAATGTTACTTGCTTAACTAATAGTTTAAAGAAACAAAAGGCTTACAATCCATTCACTCCGTCCAGATTTCTGCCTCTCTATCTCTAATTTCACCAAAAAAAAGAAGAAGAAGAAGGAAAAGACAGAGGGGTTCGGGTTCAGGTTCTACTCGCAGACCAGTCTAGTGACCAGTTCCAAAGAGGGATAGTTTCAATCCTCAATTCTAAATTATCTAAAATGAGTTTTTCCAATTCAGTTCCCAGTCCCGACTCCGAAACTTGATCATGCTCACCCTTAATTGCACCAGACCTCCCTCATACACGTATTTCTCTATTGGTGAATAGGATAATCATAAATGGTCAAATGTTGAATCCAAAAGCTTAAGATTGAAAAATGCTTATTTAGGCCCCAGGGGACATGTGCTCTCTCTCTCTCTCTGATAAATTTTTCTTTCTTTTTTATTTGGCGATCAGGTAGTGTCCAGTCCAATTTTTTTACACACCTCAATCCTCGGACAATCTCACTCCTCTATATCAACTCGGTGATTTCATGATTTTATTCCCGAAGTGCCTACAACAAGACTCGAATTCAAGATCACGAGGAGATAAACAAAATCTCTTATCATCTATAAGTCAACATGTTATTAATCATAATTTTGTTGACAGCTATTCAGAGTGACTTGTATTTGTAATTTTGTGGTAAAATGCACCCTCCAAGGGCATGAATTGGAGCAGCATTTTCTGACTTGTGGGACCTTCGGCCGCCCTTTGCAAGTTCCAATATACAAAAAGAGGCCCAACTTCAAATCCTCTTTACACCAATGCAACAAATATTCAATCCCACTTTGATTATTACTCCTCCACAAACCAAAAAAAAAAAGAAGAAAAAGATGAGCTTTTTTTTTTTTCTGCATTTGGAATAATTACCAACCTCTCATATGCAGCAAGGGTACACCATCTGTTCACATTCAAAAAGAGGTGCTGTCCTCTGGTCAAAAAACACCATCAACTCAAAATTTGTTTAATCACATAGTAAGGAGAGAGAGAATCTCTTGTTTCCTACATTCAAAAAATTGATCATGCCCTGTATAAAAAATCAACAGTAGCCCTTTCAATTGGCTGCCCATTTTTTCTAAACATGTAAATAAACAAATTGAGAACCAATGGTGTCTCTTTCTTTCAAAAAGGCAAGGCCATCAGGGTTTGGATCCATCCTCAGTGATGTCTCATCTTTCACTACAATCGCCAAATTTGAAAGAAGGGAAAGCTTTGTCAACTTGTGCCCACCACGCAGCCCCATCTCACATTCCATCAAAAGCTCCCTCTGGTTTTTCCCCAATATCCTCATTGTGGGCGCCAATTAATTATTTTGTCCACTTTATTCCCTAGCACCCCACCCAAAAGATTATTTCAATCAGGACCATACTTGATGATTTTTTGAGATTCTTGACCAAATTATACATAGGAAAATCAAGTTAGGTCAAGAAGGGCAAGAAAGGGGGTGGACAAAGGACCAGATTCCGTCTTTTTGAATTGAATGTTTAGGAAAGGAGCTAGTGAATATTTTATCCAGAGGATCTTTTGAATTCTCCATAAGTCAGTCCATCAATTTTCCTCATTAACAAAATTATTAATAGGTGTGATCAAACCAAATAATCAAACAACTCCTTCATCAATTCTCCGATCGCCTTATTACTAGAGAAAATTAAAAAATTTAACTACCTAAATGGTTTAGTTAGTCAAGCTTTGAATTCAACCATTTTATTTTGCATGCACAAATTAACAAGGAAAAGGAAATATTGGGTCTTGCTTGACTCACCCCCCCCCCCCCCCTCTCTCTCTCTCTCTCAAGCATTTAATGGGGGAAATACCTTTGGACTTTGCTAGAAATCTACATCCAACACTAATTTATATCTGCAACCTTCCCTATCATATATGTTCAGTTCAGGGGCTTCAATTGGGTTTTGTTAAGTAATGCCAATTGTGGAAGCAGACTATTAGATCGACCTTGAGGGCCATAATTCATTTTAAGGGAAGAACTTCCTCCGATTCTAAGAAAGTTCACTTCCAATCTGGTCAAATGCTCGATCTCGTGAGATTTATAGTCTCCAAATCATCTAATTTAGTCATCATCGCGTTCATTTCGATCCTATAAAAGAAACTTCGACAAAGTCAGGAGCACGAGTCGAGAAAGTTCACGTGACGGATGGGCGTGGGTATGCCGAGCGAAGCAAAATGCGCACACGAGTTTCACGTGGGAGCATAAAAAGTGTACATTTACAAAGGTCCATATAGGATAGAAGCAACCAGCCCTCCTCATTAGAAAAGATGGGGTTATTAAGGACTGTGTCCTCCCTTTCCAATTCATTCAATTCATGTACTGTAATTTTCACAGCAACTTGTCACATGATCACCACCTTAACTTATAACCCACTTCCCTCAAGTTGGGGAAAAAAATAATAATAATTTCTGCATAAGAAAAATGGGAAAATAAAGAATATTAAAATTGGAGATATTGGTCATAAAATTAAGAAACATATAAGCCTTACTTCTTCTTCTTCATCTTCTTCTTCATCTTCTTCTTCTTCTTCCTTTCCCTCTCTTTCTCCAAACTAATACTAACACCCACAACCCATTACATTGAGATTTGGCTACATAGCTAAAAGATGAACTCTTAAGACAGAAATTTGAAGACCTCTCGATCGAATTTCAACCTAACAAAACCAGAGGAGACGCAGAAAATCTTCAATCGCTCGGGCTCACTCGACCCCGAGCCGACTCGATCCCGAACCCGAGCCGACTCGATCCCGAATCACTGCCCGGGAAAAATCTTTTACCTTTAACAATGACGAATACAATTCCCGACCCGCTTTTTCTCGTCCGACTTTCTTTCCCAATCGACGGCGGATCTAATAATATAAAGGTGGTGGTGGTGGTGGTGGTGGTGGTTGTTGTATTGAGTATCAACCGTCGAACCCGGTTTGGCTCCACACGGCGTCGCGCATTCGCCGCATGTCCCTCCCCTTCAACGTCCTGCCGACGCCCTCGAAGACCGACGTGGCGGCGGCCTGCTGGCTCCGGGCGTACTCCCGCGCCAGGTACTCGTGCGGCGGGACCATCTCGGCGTCGCGCTCCTCCAGCCCGTCGTCCGAGTCGTGCATCGACTCCGCCGAGTCGGCCCGGTATATCTGGCTCCAGTCGGGCACGTTCACCGGCGCCGACGTGGCCATGTGGTGGTGCCCGTGCCCGTGACCGTGCCCGCGCGGCGACGGGGACGACGCCGCCGCCGCCGCCCCCGCGTCGTTCCCGCGGAACTGGTGCACGATCCTCGACGACGGCCTGACCCCGGAGTCCTCGAAGGCCAACGACAGGCCGCCGCGCGGGACCCCGCCCCGCCCCCTCCTCCCGCCGCCGCCGCCGCCTCCGCCTCCGCCTCCGCCGCCGCCCTCCTCCGGGGCCCACCCCAGCTGCGAATTCTCCGCGCCGTCCTCCCCTCTGTCCGCCCCGCCGCGGTCAACCGTCGACCACACGTCGTCCTCGTCGAACTCCGCCGCCTCGCTCCCGTCGGCCCCGTAGCCGTAGCCGCCGCCGTAGCTTCCCAGCAGGCGCTCGCTCCGGCTGGACGTCAGTCTCCGGCCCTTGGCCATCGGAGGCCCCGCCGGATTCGGGGGGGGCGAACCGGGAACCAAAATTTCACCGGCCCAAAGAAAGAAAAAAAGAAAAGGGAAAAAAAAAATTGCGGGGAAGCTAAAAGAACACTAAAGAAATTCACGTAGAGCGAGGTTGGCAGAGCGAAGGTGTATATATATATAGCGGTGTATTCATCCGGGGAGGAGGTCCCCCACTTCATTTCATTTGAATTTGAGATTCATTTTGTCTGCATTTATGGAAAGCTCCAAGCTGCCATCATATAATAAGAACGAAAAGGATGACGAAACAGGAGGAGGAGGAGGAGGAGAAGGAGAGATTGAGGACGCCACTACGAGCACGAAACTGGTAATTAGAAAATGATGGGGGGAGGTGAGGGGAGGGAGGGAGGGGCCTTGATCTTGTCGCGGGGGACCCTGACGCGCGGGTGAGAGCGCGTGGGAGAAATTTGACCGACCGGCGAGTAGGGCGCGAATGATAACCATTATATTCCGGAAACAATTCCTGGAACAGAAATAGACCCGTTTGATAACGACCAAAAATTTATATTTCTGGAACAGAAACCCCGTTTGATAGCAGCATAAAATTTCTATTTCCTGGAACATAAACCCGTTTGATAACAATACAAATTTCTATTTCCCGGAAACATAAATCCATTTTTTTTTAGAAATGGTCTCTAAAATGAAAATCAATCAAAACACAAAAACCCTAAAAGGCTTATTCATTCAAAAGATTGTATTGTTTTTTAGGATTTTAGGGTTTTTTGGGGGTTGAGACCCCTTTTGGGGGGTTAAATCCCTTTTAGGGTTTTTTAGGGGTTCAAATCCCTTTTAAATCCTAAACTAAGGAGTCTTCAAAAATATTATTTGGGCACATCAAAAAATTTAAATTTCACTCAAAGTGGGTGGCCACAAGTATTCTAAGACATTATGTGAAGCTTTGAAGTTTTTGGTTTTTTGATTTTTTGAATTTTTTTTTTGCAAAAATTCACCAAATTTCCTATTTTCCCGAAAACTGAATTTTTTTTTTATTTTCTGGAAATTTTTATGATTTTTTCTGGAATTTTTCAATTTTTATGGATTTTCTGAAATTTTTTTTTAAGATTTTTAGGAATTTTCAGATTTTCTAATTTTCTTTTGTGAATTTTCTAATTTTTTTTTATGATTTTTCTAATTTTTTGTAGAATTTTTTTTATTTTTCCACTGGGAATGAACCGAACCGAACCGGTTCGAACTAGTCTGATCATGTCAGACTGGGGCCAAATTTAGAAAGAGGTGTGTCACAGACTCATTGTACAACTCTTGCAAGTTTGATTTTGCCTTCCTCGCATATTTATTTCTTCCTTTTGTTTTCCTTCTGGTCTTCATTGTTGAGCCAATCCTGCTATTGCAGTATGCGTTAAACCACCACCCCGGGAAAAAAATCAAAACAATAGAAAGGAAAAAACCGACTCGAATCGTGCTTTCAGTTCGAGTCAAAACGCGGTTCGGGTTGCAGCGAACGCATACCCAAACGTTTCGGTTTGGATTGAGTATTACAGAAACCCAAATTAAACCGAACCGCTGACAGCCCTTTCGATTTTTAGCTTGTTTTGAAGTCTCTTTGGTAAATTTCTTTTCGGCACCTCCCATGATGTGAATGAGGTTCTTCAATTTGATCAACTAACCACATGACCACTTAACAAAGTATGCTTTCGTAACGAAAAATGATGCGGCTTTTATATTTAATTATAAATTTCGAAATCATCCAGAACATTAGAAAAAGGTTGGTTACCGGTAGAACTGGGAACCGAAAGTTGTAGAACCGACAAGTTGCGTTCTCGGTTCCAATCTTTTTTAAATCGGAGGACATAGATTCGATTCTCAATTCTAGGTCGGGCACCGATCCGCCTTAGAATCGACCACCCCTATAACGCATGGTTTTATTTATTTTAAAATAACATGAAGTGCACATATCTCATGCTCAAGTGATTTCATCGACATATATAGTTCAAAACGTTTCATTCAGGACTGGGATCAAATTAGTTACTTTGAGGAGGGCATGAGTTAAGATTAGTTTTACCTATATAACCATGGAAGACAAAAAAAAACGTACCGTTAAAAACAGCAGTCGTCAAAAGCATATCACTTATATAGAAAATCCATCTTTAAGAAATGAAATTAAGTTAGGCGTAATCATGCACCTAAAGTATTACAAAAGAATTCAATAACTAAATTTATTTCTGTCGCTCTACCCTAGCAAATAGGTAATAGAGGTATCAGTCGCTTTCTAAGCACGATCTTCTGGTCGTGTTCCCTAGAAACATTTTATGATGATGAAATGAGTCCAAACGAATGTAAACTGTTCAAAGTCAAATGATCAACATACGGAGAAATTTCACAAATTCATCACGAGTAACTACATGAAAATTCACCTGAGAGTCAAAGTTCTCTTTTTAAGTCAAATGGTCAACATATGGAGAAATTCCACAAAGGGAGGCATGCACAAGCTCAATTTCCCATAAAATTTCACGGAAATTTCTTGATAACTATTGTGAAAAGTTAAGCCCCCAATTAAAAAAAATGTTCAAATTGATAGATGATAAATGACGCAACCGGTTCTATGGTCATCGAACTTTTAATTTGTCCAATATGATCCATGAATTTTAGTCCAATTTGCAATGTCGTCCCTGAACTTTTAATTTGTTCGATGTGGTCCCTAGATTTTTGATGCATATTCAAACTAGTCCATGAACTATATGAGAATTTCCAATGATGCTCTTGAACTTAAATTAACGGAAGGATAATATCGGTTATTTTCATATAATATATGAACTAATTTGAATATTTACCGAAAGTTTGGAAATCACATCGAACAAATTAAAAGTTTAGAGACGACATTGCACATCGGGCTGAAGTGCAGGGATCACGTTGAACAAATCGAAAGCTCGGGGACCACGTTGCGTATTGGATCAAAGTCCGGGGTTCAATTCACGAAGGCACGCGTGTCGAATGTCGAAGTCGCGGCGGCGTTTGGGTTGCACGCGCCCTCCCTTGCGCTCCCCTCCATTCACGCGCGCGAGAGCCTTTACCCCCTCCAGATCCGTCCACGTCAGATTCTAACCGCGCGGGGCCCCCACGCTCCCACGTGGGGGCGCGCACAACCTACGGCTCCCTTCTTCAGGATTTTGTCCCCCCGTACATCTCTACACGTGTACTTCCAACACCCGGTGGGGGGGCCCAACCTTACAGACGGTCTTGTCATGGGAAAGAGCAGAGCATTAGTTTATACACGCTAGGGGTGCGCAAAAGATCCGGGACCCGTCCGGACCGCCCGGAATCGGATCGGAACTGGTGGTTCTCAAGAGAACCGGTCCGATTCCCGGTTCCAATTTTTTGGAACCGGTACTGTTTGGGCCGGATCCCGGTGTGGAACCGTCCACCCGCCCACCTGGACCGGACCGGTAATATAATAATAATATATTTTATTATTTTAATTTTTAATTAAAAAAATCTGATCAAAAAAAATTTTAAAAAAAAAGAAGAAAATTTGTTATCATATCTTAAGCTCTTGTGTAGTTGGGATACCTTGGTCATTTTTCCCAATAATTAATGGGTACCAACTTGATTTATGGATGATGTGGTTAATATAATCGATCATAGTGTAGAAATTGTATGAAAAATTATGTTCTTTTCCTTTTGTTCTGTTGATCCGAGGTTGGTCCACAGATTTTTTTTTTATTTGTCCAGGAAAACTTGTTGGGACCGGTTCCATGGACTCGCTCAAGAACCGGACCGGACCGGCGGTCCAGTTCTCGGGCGGGTCCATGGAACTGACGGGCGATTCTCGGTTCCAATTTTTGGAACCGGTCCTATAGCAGGCGGTCCACGGTTCCGGGATGGGAATCGTCCATCCGGACCATGCACGCTCCTAATACACGCGCACAACACTTGTTAAGCTATTTTTAGCCACCCCAAAAAAGGAAAAGAAAAAAAAAAGAAAAAGAAAAAGAAAGAGCACTTATCGAAAGCTATGGCAAATTAATTAATTGGGAAAAAACCACCAAAAACCCCAAACTTTGCCATCTGTGACACATTTACCCCGAACTTTTTTTTGTGACACCAAAACCCCGAACTTTGCTTTTTGTGACACATTTACCCCAATGTATTTAGTCCATGGGCATTTTCGTCTTTTTTGCTTTTTCTTTTTTTTTTTCTTTTTTTTTCCTTTCCGGCGAGGGGGAGCCTCGCCGGCGTCGGGCAAGGGCTGCCCATCGCCGGATCCGGCGAGGGGGCCTCGCCGGCGTCAGCGAGGCGGCCCTCGCCGGATCCGCGGCGGCCCTCGCCGGCGTCGAGCGAGGGTCGCCCTCGCTCGGGCGAGCGAGGCGGCCCTCGCCAGGCGCCGGCGAGGGCGGCCTCGCCCAGATCGGGCGAGGGCGACCCTCGCCGGCGTGCGAGGTCGCCCTCGCCGACGCCGGCGAGGGCCACCCTCGCTCGGACGCGGCGAGGGCCGCCCTCGCTCGGCGCCCGGCGAGGGCCGCCCTCGCTCGGCCGGCGAGGGCCGCCCTCGCTCGACGCCGGCGAGGGCCCCCTCGCCGGATACGGCGATGGGCAGCCCTCGCCGGATCCGGCGAGGCCCCCCAGCGGAAAGGAAAAAAAGAAAAAAAAAGAAAAGCAAAAAGACGAAAATGCCATGGACTAAATACATTGGGTAAATGTGTCACAAAAGCAAAGTTCAGATTTTGGTGTAAAAACGTTCGGGGTAAATGTGTCACAGATGACAAAGTTTGGGGTTTTTGGTGGTTTTTTCCCTAATTAATTTAAAAAGGGTGGGGGTCGTCAACAAGGCCAATCACAAATCGAAATTGGTCGTGTTAATTGCCTAATTTTGCAAGGAGAGTTCGAAGCCCGGTTGAATCGGGGAATCAGATCTCTCTTGAGCTTTGTTCATTTCGATAAAGACAAATGATTTGGACAATATTTAAAAAAAAATGATTACTCGTATTATTTATAAAAATGAATGAATGGAAAATCATTTTCATTGTTCATAAAAATGGTTAGATATAAATTGTCGTCGATCATGAAGACGTTTTTCACTGACTAGTTATTTCGAGCGATATAAACGATCACTTTTAGATTAGAAAACACAACGAAGCCATAATCGAACCCGACTGTCCCTGCTGATCACACACCCTCGACACGATAATCCCGTCCATCGCCTCTCCCAATATACATCGACATCAACGACATTTCTAAGCGAATGGGGTAAATCCTGCGTCGGCACGTTACGCGACGCGAAATCGAAAAAAGTCCGGGCTTTCTAGATTACGGTGCCGCTTGGGTCTAGATCGCGACATTGCCATCATCATCATCGTAAGCAAAAACGGATTGGTCTGGATAGGATTTTGTGCATAATTGATGGTCGAGGGTAACGTCGAATCGAGATATGGTTAATCTTTTAATCTTTTCTTAGGGGTTTTAAAACTTATCCCAAATGTTAGGACGAAATTGCAAAGCGAAAGAAAAAACAAAATAAAAAGAAAAAGGAAGGCTTTTTGCACATTGAATGGTCGAGAGAGCCCTCTAGAAGGCGAGGGATGTGGGGCCCGCCTCTGTCCTTTTTTTTTGTGAAGTAAAAACAAGGGAAGAAGAAGGGGGAGGAGGAGGGGGGTTACTTCACTATCACTTTCACTTTCAGCTGTCAATTCGATTTGCTCCAGATCAAACGCATGGCAACCGCCCAATTCGTTCCTTGCATCACCCCCCCACCGGCTCCATTGCCGTCCCTCGGGTCGAATCGCATTTTCGCGTCAAGTTTTTCCTTTTTCTTTTTGGGTCGGAACTCTGCTATGACCCTTGATTTCGCGTGATCTCGAGTCTCGTCGTGTCATGTCGTGCCGCGGGCATTCTCCATAGGTCGTTTATGATGAGGAGCGGTTCTCGTTGACTAGACATCTGGACTCGAGAGTCCGTCTTTGCCGACAGATTTTAAGCATGGTAGTCCGCATTTTTTTTTATGAGCATATGCTATTTAACCTATGAATAGCGGTGACAACCCTTTGGGTAGGACACTGTTGGAAGTTCGCTCTCGAGGACTCCTTGATGGGCTCGGGGCCGGGGTCGGCGTGGACCCGGGATCGACCCGAGGGGCCTACCCAGTGCTTGTTTGGGTTCGCCAGTGGTGGACCCGAACTGGATCAGTGCGGTCAAGCATCCTATGCATGGTGCACGCTTTGCCTGTGGCTCCCCGCCACAACACAGGCATTTTCAATTTTACTTCCTGTTCATTGAACAGTTTTGCCCCCACTCTGCTCTCGACATTGACCTCGCCTCGAGGTACGCCGATTGAATCGCCGGTTTTCTTGTTTGTACTTCGAGTGTGAGAGAATTGTCAAATATCATAGTATGGATTGCAAACCAATAATTACCAATGTATGTGCTCTGGTCATTGCTCAAGCTTCTAGTTTGACAAGGATGACAAGACTACAAGAGAGTATCGGTCATCGAATGGGTTAACACCAATATTCATCGGTGACATCATGTTGACATGTCATGCTCGAGACTCTGTATTGCCTAATCTACACAAATGCTATTATCGAACATTGACCTAATCATATATCAATGATTTTTTGAGCTTAGAAGCAACCAACTTAGAATCTCATGGAAATATCTGCACACACTTCGTTATGCATCTGTGTCACTGCATATACTTGTTGCGGTATACGTAGTTTCTTATACGTAACACCCATGATCCAAAATCAACAAGCTCGGCACTTGCATGCACGAGGAAAGATCGGGCGACCATGTTTACATCTTTCATGAAAAATAAAGAATCAAGCTACTTAGAAAGAGTGCACAAAGACAGAAACAGATGTACAGAAAGGGGCAACATGTGTTGAAATGAAATAATTGTAATGTGACATTCGCTCACGCTTCCTCTACACAAGTTGACAAAACTAGTTGGCAGGGTATGGTATATAATACTTTTTTGGCGGCTTTGTTTTGAGGGTGGCCTCCAAAGGAACAGTCCAAGATCAGGTGGACCTCCATTTTCTTGATATCTCATGTCAATATTTTTTTAGGGAAAGAGTAAATATTTTTTTGGCATATTAGTCACTGCAGTGAAGTGAAATTAGTGAACCCAAAAGGCCAAAAGAAGTGCATGACCCAACCTTTTGCGTCTTTTGTATTTTGAGCACGACAGCTTATGATGTCTCAAACAAATTTGCCAAAAAGAGAGAGAAGAAAGTCCAGAGGGATTGGAGCGCAAAGACAAGATCTGGGCGGCTCATCTTCTCAGAATCAGAATCTCACCTGCTACAGCTTAGCCTTGAGCTAACCCAGAAGCCATTTTGTTTTCTTTTCACATGTGATTATCAGCTTATTGCTTTTTCTTTCCCGGATGGGTGAGTTTGTTGGATTTCAATTATATTCACGATTCAGTCTGATCTCATTTTGGTGGCTATATTCTATTTCATCATGCAGATTCTCTGAATCAGCTGTAGCAATGATTGTACTGTGAACTGACAATGGGGGTCACATTTTTTATGTGCGGGGGAAGATAAAGAGTCACAGTGGCATCGTTAGTTTAATGGGGTTTGATTGTACTAGGAAAGAATCAGAGCTTTTTCTTTTCATTTCTTTCCTTTGTTTATGTTGAGGTTTTGTGCTGTCAGCCATTTCCAATGTGATTCTTTTTTGCACGAACTCTGTCTATGCAAATTGGGGACCACTGGTTCTTGGACAAGGACTAGGGTTAGATCTTTAAAAGTGTGCCCAAGGACACACTTCCTAGTTGCCCAAATGTGATGAGAAGATTCTTCAAAGTAAGCTCAAGTGAAACAACTATGATTGGGCTAGGTTAAAAGCATCATTAGTGGGGTAATGTCCTGCCATTAATTTCAACTCGATTTCGTCGATAAGGACATTGATCGAGTCGGGCCGTAACTTCTTGTACTTATGGTCATGTACGCCTATTACTTTCGTCCAGCTTTCTCTCTATTCGAAGATCTTTCTGTAATCGACTCTTCGAACATTGTCTGTCAACTTGGGCTGCGCCAAATAGTAAAAAGTTGTTAATAAAAAGTTTCCTAACTGAGTATAAAGATGTGGCTGCAGAGTCCATCTGGTTCAGTCATAAATCAAAATGAAACTAATGAGACTGATCTTGCTGGAATAGCGACATTATGGGATCTCAACTAGCCAATGGCGTTTAACTTCGACCGCTGGTTATAACAATAAAACAAGCGGAAGTTGAAATGGACATCTAGTTATGGTTCGCGTTGCATTGCGACCGAATCTAATTGGCGGTGCCTGTTGTGGTGGGACCAAATGTCTATATTCAGACATGATTTCCTAAATCTTTATCAATCCCTCTTTGGTGAAGTTCCTCTCATGCCGGGCCAGTGACCTTGTGCCGTCATGTGCTCATCTTATCTTCTTATGTATGACCGATGGAGACTTGACAGTATCTGTGCCCAGCTGCAACGAAGCAATTTGGTAAGAACTTCCAAGCGATTAATCAGTCACTGCAAAACCTTTGCTAGCTAGCCATCGTGTGTTCTTGTTCTCTTGTGTTGGTAGAAAGAAAGAGCCAGAAAACTTTCAGGTAACATTTCATTTAAAGTAAATGAAATGAGCTCAAGGGAATGGCCAGAAGCCGATTGTTTTTCACACAGTTTTGGGGTCGGTTCGGGTTCCAAAAGAAGTCTGCAGCTAATTTATACATTTTGCACGCTTACATCGAAGCCTCTATTAACTGAGAAGGGGCATGCTTCGACGTGTCCCAATTCCAAACGAATTCGAGGTTTATGCACGAAGATCACGCTGGGCATTGCAGGACATCACCTAGAGAAGAAAATTAGCAGATCTATCCGGCTGCTGTGACTGTTGGAATGTCAAGCTTGAAGGTACTTGTGGTAACTAGAAAAAGGCGTTTTCCTTTCACTGATAAGATTTAACTTTCGTATCGGGCTGGCTTAAATAATTTTCGATAACATTATTCTGTGCAGTGAGGAGATTCCCAATCAGCTTATTTAATCTATTCAGCTCTGCAATGATTATCAGACACACACCTAACCATTGTTTGTAATTAAAGTAGTAATTATAGAAGCATGTCCCTCATGCTCCTCCCTAACCTAGTACTTCAAAACCTGGTAGCAGAATCACAGGCTCCCAAAACCAAAAGTGACCCTATCATAAGGCCATTAGTGCACATGCTTCTGCAGTGTACCCCGACAATAACTTAAAATAGAATTGAGAGCTCCACAGGCTCTCCGCTCTCACATTGATTGATGGTTTGATCGGTTTCCCGCCTATTTCGCGCAATGAGAGGTTATTTTCAATCTTCCTTCATTATTGTTGTCTGTTGTCGCTATACTAACTGTTACTCCTGGTTTCAGTTATAATGACAGTTACAGAAGCCAAGAACTTTACATGAAGTTGGAGTACTGTCAAGTGCTCCTCCCACTTGCAATGTTTTGATGTTTACATCTGTGGCTCTAGCATGAATGGCTGGTCCATTTCTGCTTTTATGTGGGCTCTGTGTAATCATGAAGTGTTGCAAATTTTACTGTTGTTGCCTAGGCTCTAGAAGTGAGTTGCCAAAAGAACAAAAAGAAAAGAAAAGAAAAGAACAAATTTTACTGTCTCACCTTAAAGCTCATACAGGCCACGATACTTGATTCCTTTCATTATCACCAAGGTACCTCGAACAACCTTCAAAATTTCACATTCTGAAAAATACCGACACCCAGTTGAATCCAAGGCACTCAAGGAAATCGGATTTTTCTTCAACTCTGGAACATGCCTCACCTCGTCAATGTCCTCACAATAGCATTATGCATTCTGATTTTTATATCACCAACACCTACAATATCGCACTCAGCGTTGTTCCCCAATTGCACTTTACTATTATCCATACACTGATAAGTAGTAAACCAGTTCCTATTTGGTATAGTGCGTAAAGAACAACCAGAATCCATCCGCCAAACGGCGAATCATCAGTGACAGACAAGACATAATCAACACTATCCGAATTACTATTTGCTATAGCTACAACATCATCCGCAGACTCAACTCTAATTCCTTTACCTTTTGTCGTTTTCAGTTTAAGGCAATCTCTTCTAAGGTGCCCCCTCTTGCCACAACTCCAACAGACAACACCACCGGTCCTAGACTGACTATGTCTATTCAAGTTTATACCACTCCTGCTAACACATGTGCCGGTTTTTTCTCTATTTTCACCTATTAAAGCAGTAGATACATGTTCACCAGATTCTTTTCTACGGATGTCCTCACTCAGAATTAAATCTCAAATACCATCAAACATCAAACTTATTGACCCAGAGGAATTACTAAAGCAGTAGATACATGTTCACCAGATTCTCTTCTACGGATGTCCTCACTCAGAATTAAATCTCGAATACCATCAAACATCAAACTTGTTGACCCAGAGGAATTACTAACAGCAGTAACAGTAGTATTTTAACTATCAGGCAATGAGAATAATAGAATCAAAACACGTACCTCATCTTCAAAGTCAATGTCAACTTAACTTAATTGACCAACGATCACATTGAATACATTAATATGATCAGCAACCGATGTACCTTTGCTCATCTTCAAGCTAAACAGACGTTACATCAAATAGACTTTGTTGATCGTAGAGGGTTTCTCGCACATGTCCAATAGGGCTTCCATCAAACCCGCAGTGATTTTCTCTTTCACGATGTTAAACGCGACGTTACGAGCCAACGTCAGCCGAATAACAACCAAAGCTCGTCTATCCAACAATTCCCAATAAGCTTGCTTCATTGTCTCTGGCTTCTTTCCAGACAGGGGCAAGTACAGTTTTATCTAATATAGATGACCCTCAATCTGCATCTTCCAGAAACTAAAATCCTTTCCATCAAATCTGTCGATTCTCACTTTTCCTTCTTCTGTCACCATCGATTCACTTTAACTCAGCCAAGCCTAGCTCTGATACCAATTATTGCGGAAGCTAAGCAATCGAACAATAAAATAGACATAGCAAGAAAGTAAATTGAACACCAGATTTACATGGTTCAGTCATAGTGACCTACGTCTACAGGGAGAGCAGCACGAAATTCCACTATAGATAAAGCGATACAACGGAGATTACAACTACACTCGAGTCACTCAAACACTTTCAGTGTTTCCCAAACCCGAATTACACCCAATAGCTCATGCAGTATTTAGCCCCATAATTTCTCACGAAATAATCTCTCAATTTCACGAAAGAATTATACACAAATTCTTACCATAAGAATTTAATCGCTCAAACACACTCGGATATCTTCATGGTGTAATTCACTAGCAGAAGCTCCTCTCTCATACTCTTCATAAGAAGTCACACTTCTTATTTATAGACAATAGCATGATCCAAATTAGGAAATCTCTTTTTAGGAAACTTTCTCCAATTAGGAAACCTTTTCCAACTAGGAAATCATTTAATTAGGAAACTATTTAAAATAGGAAACCTAGTTGAATTAGGAAACTTTCATATTCGGACTCAAACTCGAGACATATTTTAACAGTTAGAAAACCCAACCCCAAAACCAAAGCCATGACACAAACAACAATCCACAAGCGCAACGTACTAGTACATGGGTAGTGAAAAATTGAAGCTTCGCTCGGACATCATGTTAGAAAGCGACATTAAAAATCGGTGTTAAATGAAACGAGACCACTACCGCAATTATAAACCCATAAAGAAGGAAAGATGCTTTCGGTACACATATCAAACTTGAACTGCTTTCGATTGCTAATCTGTTGCATCCTGTGATTTGACTCCACCAGTTGAAAAATCATCCACGGCATGACAATGCCCGTGTTTATCTCTACATCCTTGAGCTGCTACGCCTCTCAAAAGAAATCTGGGTTAGGAATGAGTGTTATCCATGCTCCTCTCTTGTTTCATCCAAGGAAAAGCATGATGTGATTAAGGGGGGAGGTGCCGGATGTGATATGAGGGCGATCAACAATACGTAAGTAGCGTATTGACTTGATTGAACGTCACTGAGAGAGAAAACCCACTTCCCCATCTGGACCAGATCTATGAAGTAAAGTTCACAGCCAATGAACATGCAAGCCAGAAAGGATATCAGTACTATGTAGCTGTATTAGCGACCGACCATTCGATATATGGCGGAGTAAAGCTCAATCATATGGACTCGGAAATTTTCTTGCATGCACCTGATGCTATGAACCAAATGATCTCAGCCACTGAACTATGCGCCCCGGGCCAGACCTACTCGATCGTATGGTTGATATGTGCAAAGGAAGGCAGCTCTTTTCTAGGCTACTTAGGCTACGATTAATTCAACTTTCCCAATGAACTTTAAGCCTAGGAATTCTCTTGGAAAAACTTGTAAGTGTTTGGCAAATATTTTTTGGGTCACTTTGGGAAATACTAGCATTGGCAAAGCCGAAAGCCGAAAACAGGCAAGACTTTTAGCATTTTCAAAAAGCAGGTCCCAAGATAAATAAGTTTTTTCCTCCCCAAATTACCCCTACTAGTAATTTCATATTTTGCTTTTGCCCTCGCAACTGTTTATCTTCTTTGCAGTTCTGGAGTTCGCAGAGGTGGCGAAGCTAGATGAACGCCAGCGAGGGGTTGGCTGGGGTTGCCGACACTGGTGTTGCGTCGCTTGCTGTCGCGCGGCCTCGGCTATCCATTGCTTGGCTCACCCAATGTTGGAGTCCAGTCCTGTCGCTTGGCTTGCGCAACTTCGAAGTTCAAAGCTAGCTCGCCTAAGGTCGCGCAACCTCGGTGCTGCCTCACCTGGGGTCGTGCAACCTCACTGGCCCTCGCCTAGTGTCGCACCAACCATCAAATGGCCAGATTTAGGAAGCCCGACCGTCGAAATTTTAGATATGGGAAGTTTGAGATCTCACGAGCTTGGCGTTGGTTTGCCTGAGGTTGAGCAACCCCAGCATCCCTCACCTAGGGTCGTGACCTCGGTAACGGGCCTCGCCTGAGCTTCACTGTGCTCGGCTACAACGGTCGGGTTTTGCATATCCGCTTGCATGAACTTTGTTGCCATGGTCAGGCCTCATTGAGCTCTGTTTGCCTCTCTTGAGCTTTGGTGCAACGAGTGTTGCTGGTCGACGCTCACTTGGTCGACGATCGCAGCCAATGCTCGCCTGTGGTCCCCCAAAGCAAGGGAAGTATCCTAGCCTTCTTTGTCTTTAGTTCCTGAGTTGCTCCCTCTCTTTTTTTTTCTTTCTTTATTTTATACTTTAAAGTTTCTTTACACAAAATATGCATCAACCAAATGCTATTTGCTTTTAACAAACACACCTTTGTTCAAAGATACTTGGACATATGACTTTACATCCCCGAAATCGAATCAAATGCAGCCTTAGAGGCCTCGTGCTCTAGTAATTATCCAATGGTAGTAAGGCAAGAGCGCTGCGCGACTCCGACAGAATGAGCCGGGTACTCTAAAGTTTGGACAAACCCTGCCTAAAAAATGTTTAATAAAACGTATCTTGAGTTCGTGATTCATTAGGATTTGGAAGTTCTTGGAGGGAAATGAAGATTTTGAGTTTGGTGCCATCCATTATTTATGGGAAACTTTCATTCCTCAATATCTCAAATACAGGACAGGTTCCGTTTGGCGCTTAAATCTAGATGTTTTCTCCAACCGTATGCAGAATAACTGAAGATCTACCCACTTCTCAGTTGACCAAGATAACATACGTAAAGAAAAGCCAGAGCACTTGTTAAGTGCAAGCAAAGGAGAAAGGGTCTTCTATCAACTGACCCTGCAAAAGCTAAGGTTCAGCGGCAGCTATCGTGGCCAGCGACGACACCATCGTCAGTCACAATCTTATCTTAGGCGGCAGCCGCAGCCAGCTGCAACGTCTCCTAGATTGGCCAAAGCAATGTCATTGCTTGCGTCGTTTTTGGATCGAGGAAGAAGACGCGCCTTCTCTGTTCATGGAGTTTGAATCTCTAAATGATACCGTCTAAAGCCTAATTAAGATCACAATTTGCCACATTTGACTATTTAAAGAATAAGTGTCACCATAAAATCTTAACTGCAATTTTCCGAAGAGAAAAATAGCTAAAGTCACTTGAGCAAACTATTTAAAAAAAAGTTGTATTCCATACAGTAATTTCAACACATCTAGTGTACTTTTCCCTATTTTCTTGTCTGTCATTTCAATACTCATTCAAAAACTACTGCAACTTCCTTGTATTTTATCAAAGTAAACATCAACCCAGATTCATCCCTCCGCACAAGGATACTTCTCTCAATCTAATGTGCAAACCTACTTTTAACTGTCTAGAGAAGGAACAAAAGAAACTAGATTGCAAGCATCGGAAAGTCAAAAATGCACTATCATGTCTATCATCTCCGGTCATAATACAAAACCATAATCTTAGCTCTTAAGTACAATTTCCTATAATTTAAGAATCACCAGATCATATGTACAGGTTAAAGCCTCTCAAGATCAACATCACTAGAACAAAATTGTACTCACCCGAGCTCTTCTTTAAGCAGTTTGCTTTATCTTCTCTCACGCTTTGCCCTCTTCGGAAACCGTCCCCGATGTTCTGAAGGTACCTCAGACAGCATTTGGGACCAGAGCACATCAAATTGATGCTGAAAATTTCCCTGAAAACAGTCCGAAACTTCTGAATGCAATTCCATCGGATTCTGCTTCCAGACCTCCCGTAGCCTAGCACAACAGTCGATCATCCTACTTTTCAAACTAAAGAGAAGATTACCGACCCTTTTTTGGCCCAACGCCCCTGGTCTCAGAATGGTAGCAGGTGGAGCAACCATATGTTTCCTCACAGATTTTAGGCATGGCAAAACTTGACCTTCTAGTAATGCATAGGCAAATACGGCGACACGATGTGTATCATCAAGAATAGGCACACTATGCAAAGCAAGCTCCCAAAGGTGTGGGCCAAAGGTAGGGACCACCCAACAGAGAACTTTATCGGCTCTGGGATCATAATAAGGCCTAGGGTCCGTGAGAGGTGAAGAAAAACTACACAAAGACTTAGCGTACTTCACGAGCCAGTTGGACTTCACACTTGTTGCTCCATGCATGTATGGTCTCTTGGTATAAAGCAGTTCGCTGTACACTAAAAACTCGGGTGCCGAGTTAGAGAGAGAGGACCAACGATGGAGAAATACGGTTTCTTTAACCATGCTAGCCTGATACCGAACTGCACGAGCTCTTCCATCCCCTTCTGATGAACCTCCTCTAATACGTTTTGCAACTCTATCTGCCCAACCGGCACAAATAGCTTGGCCCAAGACCTCTTCCTCATTCAATTGCAGAGGGTGCTTACTAGAGGGAACCCTCCAGGCACGTTCTACATCGTCTAGCGTACCATGAGTCCAAGAGAATTTAGGGTTGAAGTCAATGCTTTGAGCAAAAACCAATTGAAGCAGTTGTTTTCGCAGCTTCGACATCTCCTCCATTGTTTTAAGGTGAAATGAGTTTTCATCGCAGAAAGCTACTGGACTTTTGGAAGATTCAAAACACTGTAGCGCATAAGCAATGGAGAGAGCATCGCTACATGGATTATAAAACTTCCCACGTGACGCTCGAATAGCTTCTTTAAGTTCCTTTTTCCTGGATTTTTCTTGATTGTCCATCCTACGTTCCCTGCTTAAAGAGGCAGATTCCTCGAGTTTCTCCGACCCTTCTCCATCCGATTTACTCCCTTCAAGCTGCGTGATGAAAGGATTTGGCAAGCTTAAAGCTGCTGCGGCTGCAACTGCATATCCGAGAACTAAGCTTGCCCGAGCATAATTATCAACCGTCTTCATGATTTGAATAACAGTTAGGAGCATCCTAGAATGGCGGGGACTCATTGGATAACGAGCCATGGCTTTCCCTAAGGACGTCAATTTCCCACTACTGTCAAGTGCTTCAAGAGCCTTCAAGCAGCGCTCTGCTTCAAGCAAGGCTGTTGGTTCCGGCTGTGTCGGAAATGGAAAATTTGCAACCTGAATAATCGAAGAATAAAAGCAATTAATCTGAAGCCGGATACTAAATAATAAAAGAAGCAGTGGCGAGGTAAAAAAAATGACCATCCAACTGTGTTGGAAATGGAAATTTGCAACCTGAATAAAGCAAAGACTAAAATTAATCAATTTAAGGCTTAGCACTAAATAGTCAAAGACAGTGGTGAGGCTTAAAAAAATGACCATCATGTGGATGTAGCAGCTTAAGGAGCATGGTCATGAATAAAAATGTACTTAATAAACACAATCACAAATAAAAAAGGACATGCAGCAACACCTCGCAAAGGCAGCTTTAAGTAGCGATGTTGCATGAGATGAAAGGTGATGCATGGACATTCACATTGCAGAAGCAAACATCATTGTACTTCATCATGAAAATCAAATTATTATCTAGTAGAGTAGGACTGCATAGGACCTACCTTATCAATACCCATAGATTTCATGAGAAGGACAACCCCGTCAACAGGTATTTTAGATATTTCAGCTAAGGAGAAGTCAGAAAATATGTTATTAAAGACTGCAGAAGAGTAGAGACGGTAGCAATGACCAGGACCAGTTCTTCCTGCTCTTCCAGCACGCTGGGCAGCTGATGCTTTACTTATCCATTGTATTTCATACGTCTCCATCCCATTGGAAGAGTTGTAGCTCTTCACCTTTTCTCTTCCAGTATCAACTACATACTTTATGCCAGGAATAGTTAAAGAAGTTTCAGCAACATTCGTTGCAATAACCACTAGTCGTGCGCCTTCCTTGACTTCCTCGAATACACAAAGCTGTTGTGCTGCAGGAAGCATTGCATAAAGTGGCAAGACATGCATTGGACAAGCATGAGAACCATTATCTACCCCATTCTTCCCCATACTGAGATCCATCCCACCCGAGTCTCCTCCCTGATTGGTTGAGTTTGTCGATTCTGTCTTGCAGTTTGAAGAAATTTTATTAGTCAGAGCTTCGAAAGCAGCTCTTAGTGAAGCAAGTGTTCCCTCCTCCCCAAGAACTTCAGAAAGGCCACCATCATCTGAAGGATTTTTCTCGTCCAACGGATGCCCAACATCATCATCAATAGTCTCCCAGTCACTATCTGAACCCGAATCATGAGACACATCTGACTCTTCCTCACTCACATCAAACTGATCTTCCTCATAAGAAGTAAACCTGTCAGTTTGCTGGTTGACTTGGTTAGTATCAAGCTGATATGCCTCATCAATTTCTTTTAAATTGACTCCCTCGGTATTGCCTAACTCAGAGACTGCATTGAGATCATTCACTCCATTTCCCTTGGAGGTTTTGTCAATTAGCTGTCTTGAAGCTTTGCGAAGCTTTCGGCATAAATGCTCAACTTCCCTCTGCCCAGTAACAAAAACAAGTATGCCCCCAGGTGGCAGCCTCTTGTTTATTGAAATTACCTTCTTATACGCTTGACCAATATAGTCTAAAATTTCTGTTCTCTTTGAAAAATGTATGGTGACTGGGTATTGCCTAGTAGGAACTTCCAACACCGGAGGAGGATCACGAAACAACCTTTTTCCAGAAATGAAGTCTTCTACTCGCAAGGTGGCACTCATTAACACAAGTTTTAATGGAAAAATCACGCTTTCAGGACTCAGACATTGTCCTGATCGTAACATTTTCTGCTGTTTCTCAAATAGATCCTACAATCAAGAAAAAGATTGTTTAGCAATCTTTAGAAAAGACACAGAGATATCCTACAGATCAAGAATGAATCATCAAAAGACAATTGTCACCTGACGTAATTGTACAATGCGTGATAACATTCCGATAAGTATGTCAGTGTTCAAGCTTCTCTCATGGGCCTCATCCAGAACAATGATGGAGTAACGCTTCAACAAAAAGTCATTCTGCACATGAAGTTTGATTAAGAAAAGTATAAAGCAATTGTACAATGTTCTCTACCTAATAAAGCATGCTTGTATTCGACCAAAAAAAAAAAAAAAAGCATGCTTGTAAACGAACTCATTCCAAGGGGGAACACCGAAAACCACTAGTAGTATGGAAGAATAAATTGGCTGATGCCAGGTTTATATCAACAAAATAATCAAACTTTGCAAGAGGATCCAAACCTACTTAATGGGGGAAGTTTATTTTTCAGAGATAAATCAGATAAAAAAAGAGATTCACCCGATTCTAGTGCTCCTTTCATTTCTCTGACTTATTCGCTAAATAATCAATGGCAAAGACGAGCTTCAATTTTCACATCCATTCGACACATGTTTGATTGAAAACAGGACAAAGGATACATATGCAATAGATTATTCCGAAAACCCAGAAAAAAAGAAAAATCCGTCCATAAAAAGAGAATAATAAGCAGATACTCAAAAGCAAATCGAGACATGATCAATGTGCTACTTCATCGACTTGGATATAGTATGTAGAGTTGGTGAAAGTGAACCTGAACTTCTCGCAATAAGATTCCATCAGTCATAAATTTGATGGCACAACGATCTCCAATTCGTTTATCATACCTAACCTGAAAGCCCACTTCTTTACCCAAGTGAAGACCAAGTTCATATGCCACACGCTTTGCAGTAGCAAGGACGGCAACCCGACGTGGTTGAGTTACACCAATTATTCCACTTCGCACAGTAGATTGATTTGAACCAAATCCCACTTCAAACAAAAACTGAAAACATTGGAGAAGCAAGTGTCGTCAAAATCGCTCAAATAAGTTGTAAAGCACAACATCTTCGCCATAATACAATGTCAAAGCTTACTATACCTGGGGAACTTGTGTTGTTTTACCACAGCCTGTTTCTCCGCAGATAATAACAGTGGAATGGTAATTAATAGATTCCATTATCTCCTGCTCCATCATGACTATCGGAAGATCTTTTCTCTTGTCTTCAACTTCCTTTGGCCTCGATACATGCACTATAATAGGGGTAGTCACTAGCCCACATAACTGCGACAGGCTTGTCTTGTCAAACTCTGATTTCAAAGTATCCTCTGCCCTATCCTGCCATGCATTCAAATCCCAGAATCCTCATAATCAACGACCACAAAAAAGATACAAGGAGAGGATTCTGAATATGAAGTTTTCATTACCATGCACATTCCATAGTATTATTCACTGTAATCTTTGCGAGAGTATGCAAATCGAGATTCGTCATGTAAAGCATTACATAACGCAGGAGAACAAGTGATCTTGGAAAATATCCGGTCAAAACAAACACGCAACTTATTAAAAAATTATTAAGTCAATGACGAGGGGAAGAATTTCAGAGATTAAAATTCTGCTCACGAACAGCATGAAGCTGCCAATCTGTTTCTTCACATACTTACATCCCTAGAATACACTGCGTGGATATTTAGAAAATTTTATAGGATGAGAAGGACCTGTTCATGTGGCACAATTACATTAGAGCAAGTGCATGCAGTAAGTTAGTAGCATGTTCATGGGAACATTTATTTTAAAAGATGCATATGTACATAATCTCATTGGTTTGCTCCTCCAGTAATTCAACGGTAAAAGCATATTTTCATTGAGAAACAATGGATTCTGTGAAAATATTACAATTCAGGATCCTCTAAGATACCTCTGAATGCATTCAATACACAACAAAGAGGATACATGCATCCACATACACAAGCCCAAGCACAATTCTGCCTACACAAACACATACCACTACATCCACGCATGGCCACCCATGCCCACCTACATGCGAATGCATACACAAGTGCACGCCTATAGGCACACAGGCATGTGCGCAATATGCATGGACATGACTGTGTACAGGCAAATGCATGGACAGACGTGCACACTTAAAATTCTTCTTAACCAAGTAGACATTTACAAATATTTCAAATCGCTATCCGTTCTAAACACCGATAAGTCATAAAATTATTTTGAATCAGCCGAAGCTATCGGACGCTAGGGATATCTCAACTCAGTAAATTTTATTTCAAAATTATCATATTCAACTTTAGCCCACGAAACTCATATTCAAAACAAGCAAAACCAGATTCAACCATACCGAGCAGCAAGCATTCTCTCTGTCATCATGAGTGCGAGTTATGTGTGAGGAAATTTGCATATCTCCACCGCTGAATGTATCACTGTAGGTAGCTTGTCTAACCGGAAGTTGCTCAATTGATTCCTTACCAGTGTCAAAACTTTTGCCACCAACCAATTCTTGAGAAGAGTCAAAAGGAGCACACCCACTATCTAAACATCTCTTTTGTACTTTAGTTGGCTCCAAAATACCATTGCTGCCAATATCTTGCTCGCAAATTGATTGACAACTGTCCGATATACGCTCACTCTCACTAGGAGCATTGCCAACATCTCTGCTCCCAAGGGGATCTCTTAGCCCAGCCTTGGAAAATTGCACAACCTTCAAACGTTTTTCACGCATGGTTTCAGCCTAAAGAGAAAACATGCATCTGGCTAAGTAGCGGCCAACAAATATTTTAGTTAGCAACAAGTGGATGAAAAATACAATACAAACCCTTCCAATATTCTGCGATGACTGCAGCAGTGAGTATGCAGAATCTGGAATCTTGTACTTCCTGAAGGAGGAAATTATGACATAATCAATAAGTAGGCAAAGCCTTTAAGTGTAATAATCAGTCATCCTCATTAAAAGCAAATGGGCAGCTACATACTCCAACAACTCCATGCTTCGCGACAGAAGCACGGCCTTTTGCTTCTCCTCCTACAACAACATGAAACAAAGAATAAATTCAGTTAATATAATATGATACGCAATAAGCAAGCAAAAGCCAAGCATCAGAAGTCACCTCCAATTTCTTATTCTTTCTCTTTTGAGATATTCCAGGACTAGGCACAGTCTTTGATTTTATTTTCCCATGCTTCTGCATAGACAGATTCGACTATTAGACACCTTCCATGACATTGAAAGAGGATAGAAGAGGAAACTAAAGGACATTTATCCTACCTGATTCATGCCTTTCCTATCCTTCCTCTTCCTTTTCGGCAAGATTATTGCATTGCAATCATCGCTTCTAACACTACCAAAAGCATGACCACATGACCTGAGAAAATGCAGTGTGAAATCTGGAACAGAATATACTCGCTATTTCCACTAGTTGATAGTTAATCCGGACATGGAATGAAAGAATCCTAAATTAACATTCGACAGCATTGACAAGCAAAAACACAGGAAAGAGAATGTGTTAATTATCCGTGGAAAGCACTTAGAACCTCAGATCATGTACAGTCTTCAGTTTCTATTTCTATTTGCACCTCATAAGGAAATCTAGAGTTTGGCAGAAATATCAATTGGAATGCATACTGGAATTTTGGCCTCCACACCAATGTGCCATTTGTTGAAGGAATTGACATTCTTTTCCATAGGGAAACGGATGCCAATTCCACTCCTGCAACAAAGCACACAAACTTTTTGTTTCAAGTGTATACTTACTTTTTTCTTTCGCATACTTCTTTTGGAGACACAATTGACATCCAACTCTAACAACTTTTGGATTCCCTCGGTATAGGACTGAACTGTTAAGGAGAGCCGGGTAGGAGTAACTTGAGTGGAACGTTTGGGAGGGTTTTGATCTGTCCTTAGGAAGATCAAAGAAAGTAGTCATGTTGGTTCAGAGAGCTCGGCTACAAAACATAGTCCTCATATTTTGCGCAATAGTTCTGACTAGGGACAACGCACATCTAAGCTCTTTCTGGGTGAATTGGTGGGATTGATTCATAGTCACGAAAAAAGATAGACATGAGATTACCCCTTTCATCCCATTCCTCATTCAATTTATTGTCCTTTCTCCATTCCATTTCCTCGTCATTATATTTCTTCACAACATATGTGCTGTTAGGTTATTACATCCCAAACATCAGCAAGACAAACCTCCCTAAAACGATTTGTCACTTCAGGCAATTTAAAATCGCAAAAGGTAATCACAACTTCTCCATGCCAAAAATTAACTGGAACAATCACGGTTCCCAAAACACAACATGATCATAAACAAGTCAAGACATAAGTGTAAAACCTTGCACAATAAACTACCTAAGCGATTCCTCTCCACCGTCCACATCACACAGCTGCGCCGGATCGCCCATGTGAAGTTCCTCCTTTGTCCTGCCCCGACCGAACTCTTCCGAACCTGAGAACATAAACCGGTTGGGATCAACTCCAAAAATCTGATCGTTTGACATCTCGGAAACCCTAGTCGGCTGATCGAGCCACACGCTCTTACTTCGACAGTCCTACGCAGGACCGCCGACAGCCCCTCCTCAGTTCTCTAAACCCAGCATGCAAGCAAACCCAGGTTCATGCCAAAAATCAAGCACGAAACAGAACCCACCCAAGTCCATCAGCTACACACCTATGTAGCATACACACATCGAGCTATAAGCTAAACCAGAGCAAGCCCTCCCTATTCAAACTCCGGCGTCTACATTCAGTAACGTAAGAGCAATCAGTCTCATCTTTTCCCGACAGGAATTCATAATGTGGTCGACGGCAGCCCAATGCGGTTTCACCGCAACCGTCGCAAGCGGGAGCGCGCCGCCGTCCTCCGCCTCCGCGCACGCCAAAAAAACAAAAAAAAAAAACAAGCGGAAAACCCCAAGCTCCATACAAGCACCAAGAATCTTCCATACATAACTTCCAAAAAGTTAAATCTTTCCTGATTGCAACAGGTGCTAGCTCAAAAACAGCTGGTCGATAATTGCACAGAGAGAGAGAAAATCACCGCCTCTTCTCGCTCCAGCGCACCTCGACCGATCGATTTGAAGCGTCGGAGCGAGTCGAATCGGAGGCTCGAGCGGAGGAAGACGCGGGGCGTTCGTCGCCGACCTTCTCCTCGCTCGCTGCGCAGAGCCAAAGAAGGAGGCGGCGGCGGTGGTTTTGTCCGTTGACACAGCGCGCGAGGAGGTGATCCCCCAACCCTGGAACCTGGAACCGGACCGGCCGGTCCGGTCCGGTCCGGTCCGGTTCTCGGTTGCGGTGTTCCTTTCAGCTCGAATCATCCATGACGGCGCTCGATAAACAGGACGAGAGAAATCGAAGGAGGTGAGAGAGCGATAGAGAGAGAGAGAGAGAGACGGTGACCTGGACCTTCGTCGGAAGGGAGCTCGCTCTCGTCGATCTTGCAGCCGCCGCCGCCTCAGGCGGTGCTGCCGGCTCTCCTTCCTCCCTTCCACCCGTCAGAAACCGGGCGTGCAGTCGGACGATCGGCGCGCAAACCTACCGCAGGTGAGATCTGTCGGAGCACAGCCGAGATCACGCTCGGGTAGCTGCTGCTCCGCGCAAAGCAACTCGTCTTCTTCGCGGGAGCGCGAACGAATCGGTCGGAGGGAAGGGAAGGTCGGGACGCTGACACTTTTCCGCACGCCGCCCCTCCGCTTCTCTATCTCACTCTTCCTCTCGGCGGCGGCAACTCCCCGTCGGCGGCGGCGGCGGCGGCGCCTCCCCACAAAATTCCAAGCCCTAATTCGATTCGAGGAGAAGAAAAAGGGACCCCAAATCAGGCCCCCGATTGAACCGCGAACCGGACCGGACCCGGTTCGGTTCTCGGGAAGAACCGGAACCGGCGCTCCACCCGTGCGGCCGTGGACCCGGCCCGGTCCGGTTCGTTCTCCCAAATTCAATACGAATTCGACTACGCAAGCCGAACGGAGCGGGCTTTGAGTGCGGTTTTTACGGATTTGCCCTTGATTTCTTAATATGGGGGCGAGGGATAAAAGGAAAACAAATTGGGAAAATTTTGAATCCAAAATTGTTAATTTGCGTTTCCCTGGTTTAAGGACGGTTTTGAGTTCCTTCTGCAGATCTTTCCATAATTTCTTCTTTAATTTTGACTTTGAGGTGTCAATTTTGCAAGGGTCACCACAAGAAAAGAATTGCAAATTTTTCTTTTTATTTCTTTATGGAAATCCTGACTCTAAAGCCATGTCCTTGTCGATTAGATATATCATGAGGTGGGAGGAGATGATGTCAAGAGTTTATCCGCCGCGAGGGGAAGTTTGTTAAAGGGGGGCAATAGAATGTGGATAAGAATCACTTTGTCAAACAAATATATCTAAGGGGTCAAGTTTAGAAGACATCGAAAGGAGGGAGAGTTTATTCGTCGGCCAATCAGTTCGAGGCGCTCGGTTAATCTCGAATTGAAGACATTTTTAACGGGTTTCAGAATTTGTTATCCAACGAGACACCTCGTCTTATGTCATGATTAGCATACTTTTCTACGGGCACGATTTGTAGATCCGATGGTTCATAGACTCGACCGAGGCGAAAGGTCTAATTAGCTCGAGTTTGGATAAGGACATTTACTTGTTTAAGCACGACTTGTCTGCCGTATTTTTAGGTGATAGTCTAATCCGACTGACAAGTTAGCCTCCCACCCAAAATTAGCTGTATTTAATAGCTAAAAAATAATCACCCGATGAACTCGCTGTGGTTGTCGGATGTCGCGTCACGGCACCTGTTAGATAAAGAAATAGAGGGTGAGGGAGACAAGCGAGAGAAAGAGGGAACAGGTTAGAGAATGTGGTGGCGTGAGCTCGGGGCAAGCTCAAAGGGCGGCCGCGATGCTGCTGGGGAAGAGGATGACGTGGAGTCGGCTCGGAGGCAGACGACAGTGGCGGTCGGCGGGTGGTGATGGAAAGATTAGGGTTTTGTTCATATTTGGGTATGCGGGAGATTGAGAAATGGTTGTCCACCAAAGTGGAGGATGCAAAATGGTAAAAAAATGGCCAAAAGTGATGATGGATTTAAGCATCTTTCCCTTTGTAGATTTTCCTCCTCCATTTCAACCTTTTTGCATTCAAATTGGCCAGCCGACAATTTTCGACGTTACTTAAAAAGTTGAAAATCATGGCCATCTTTTTTGTTCTTTTCATTGAAGATTCCATTCTCATTTACATATTTAATATATACACATACACATGCCTCATGGCTTAATTCACCCTTGTTGACTTAGATCGAGCAGGCCATAGGCGATTGCTGGCAACCAGCCATGGCTAGGCGGGTTGACCTCATATAGGCAAGGGTCGTCGTTGCTAGCCACAAGCGAGGCCCGGCGAGGGTCGGCCTCACCTAGGCTAGGGTGACCTTGCCGGGTGTCGCCTTCACCAAGGCGACGCCCGACGAGGGGAGCCCTCACCAAGGCTCGTCCTTGCTCGGACGAGGTATTAATAGACTCGGTGAGATATTTATCGACCACTCTCTGTTTTTTAACGATAAAATTAATCGGGTATTCGAAGAGTCCAAACACAAGATTACTATGGAAGGAAAGTCACACGTGCGGGTCAAAACGGGAATGGAAAAATCTAAGTTCGTCTCAAAGATTCCTTCACAAATTCATGTTCACATTCACTTTGTAACAAAACTCCAAAGAACAAAACATAAAATAGGAAAGATGCCATTTCCTTGGCATTTCACACCTCCCCAATTCGGCTAAGGACAGCTTGGTCCGGCAGGAGAGACGCATCGAGCCATGCTAATTCGGCTCGGCTTGAGCCGCTTGGAACGAGCCTCCTCTGGCGGCTCGCCTCCAAATTCTTCTATATACTTAATATTTAACTTATAATGAAATCAATATTGTACTTTATTTGAAGGAGTCAAAGGTGAGGATTTTTTTTTTTTTGAAGTGTCTAGGGTGAGTATTGACCTTGTTTCATATTACTTGCAATCTATGCGTAGAAGGTCTGGAGTTCAAAGCATTCTAGACCCCTATTTATCTTCTTTATTATATATCAATACGTTTCGTCTTGAGCGGAAATTCGACGCACGCTTGAGGAGAGAATATTAATATATTCGGGTATTAAGTCACGACTTCATATTATAATTTGGACTTGTACAACAGTTGGGTACGGTCCATTTTTTATGGCGGATGGAGTTAGAGGTTAGTCCTGAGGACCACAAACTCTCTCTCTCTAGCTCTCTCTCTCTCTCTCTCTCTCTCTCTCTCTCTCTCTCTCTCTCTCTCTCTCTCTCTCTCTCTCTCTCTCTCTCTCTCTCTCTCTCTCTCTCTCTCTCTCTCTCTCTCTCTCTCTCTCTACGAGCGCAAGCGTGCAAACCATGGAACTCATTGCCATCATGTGAGGCCACAAAAACTCCTTGTCACTGAACTTGACCTCAACGACAACGATATTTCACCACGACCAATGTGTCGACGACAACTGTTGTAGTTAGCAATGAAGCCAAAAGAGAGATGCATCTATTGACTTTGCACATATGTTGGGGGGAGGGAATGGCCTCATAGTGGATGATAATTGCGATTGGATCTGGATTGGTACCGTCATTAATGTCGATGACTGGGGGCAGAGAGCGGTGGCCACTTCAGGCCGATTAGGCTGTGACAGAGAAAGAGATTAAAGAATTTTGGGTCTAGAAATCCTCTAAATTTAAGAATTGAAGTTTCGTACGTGGTTGGTAAGGTTAGATTATGAATGATCACTAGACCCATGATAAGTTGATGTAACGGGGATAAATCGACCCTAAGTGGAGAATAGTCCAAGATTCAAGCACATGAATATGGCCTAGGTTATGTTCAACAATCATAAGGTTTGGCAAACCTTACCCTATTTGATCTGAAGTCAAACTTCTAGATTCAAGCTCTTTCCCAACACTAAACATCACTTGATTTTCTTTGAATTTTGGCAGCATTCCCAAATATGGTCAACCTCTCGGTTGAATGCCCATACCACATCAAACTGGTCTAGCCATCTAGAAAAATAGTTTGCAAATATATTATTATTATTATTTTTTATTATATAGTTTCTGAACAGATACACAAAGGGGGGCTTGAGCTTCAAGCTTGTTCAGTAGCTGAGCCGTTTGACGTTGTCGCCAGCTCGCCATGCTATTTCATTTGCGGTCACGCTCATGCATGAGGAAGATTATATTATGAATAGGTCTTCTAGCACAAAAAAATATTATGAATAGGTCAGTCAAAAAAGTCGTCTCAGGTGGGACCCACTCTCCCCATCGTCCTACGTGTCACCCCGTCTCTCTCTCTCTCTCTCTCTCTCTCTCTCTCTCTCTCTCTCCCTCTCGATTGTTCACTGCTTATCAATCTTTGTCCTACATCGCCCTACGTGTCACCTCTCTCTCTCTCATTCTCTCTCTGCTAATTGCTTACTCTTTCTCCATCTTTATCCTCTCTCTAACCAAGTCATGAATCTTGACCTTGTCTTCCTCTCATTCGCCACCCAAACGCACATATATATCCATACACATCCACGCACTCACCGAAACAGAGAACAATAACTTGTTCAACATCGCTTCAATCTTCTCTCACCAGAAGCTGACACTTTGCTGATATTTCAAGGATGGGAAACTGTTGCAGAGCTGAGTCTTCGTCGTCGTCGTCGTCGTCGTCCATGATCTGGGCCGGCGAGGATTGGAACTCGCTCCGTAGTGATGGAGGAGAGAGCAAGAGGCTTCTTGGCGATGCTGATGGAAAGAGGGTTTCTTCTTCCTCTTCTTCTTCGCGGCGGAGAGAGATCAAGATCAAGATCAGTAAGAAGGAGCTGGAGAAGTTGGTGGAGAAGATCGAGGCTCAAGGACTGTCTCTAGAGCAAGTCTTGCCTCTTCTGATTAACAAGAACTGCTTTGATCGTCGTCAGTCGAGTTTCGCGAAGCGCGGCGGTCATTGTTCATGGAAGCCGGCTTTGCAGAGCATTCCGGAGGCCAACTAAAAGAAGTTTTCTCATTCTTTTGTTCTTCGTATGTACATGGGACAAGGCATAGATTTTGGTTTATATTTTCCGATGTATGACGATTTTTGTAGAAGTAGTTACATAATTTCCTCTAATCCTAGGTTATGGTAGGTTTGTGAAAATGTACTTTTACACGATATGTGTGTTAATGTTACACATGATTCAATTGGGAGATATTTATTTGCATTTAAAGACTTATACTTGTAACTAGAAAGGATAAATCATAGTGTTGTAGTTTCTTCTTTCACTTCAGCTTGATTGAGTGTTGTATCTACTCCATACGAAGAGCTAGCCGCAAATAATCCACGAATCAATCGGAGAATTATCGAATTATAATCGCTCAACCGCCCGACCGTTGCACAGTCCCGGTGCATACAAACCCACACAGTATTTAGTCTCATATAATTACTTGATAAAATAAATCACGGATAATTACCTCACCGCTTTCAAACACTCACCTTCCGTAAGACGAGCAATCCAAATTGGTTATTGAGTGAAATCCTTGAAGACGAAGTTCTGATATTCAAATGGCTTGTGGTCTTCTTTTGTACTGCTACAGAACAACTAAAAAACAAAACCATCTCTTGAAGTAAATATATGCCACGAACCCACGTTGAAGCCGACTTCACCAAGATATCTTGCACAGGAACAAGAGTCCAATTTGAACTTGGAAACAACGGCAAAACCAAGCGTCCAAGAAACCTCGTACTTTCCTGTTCGGGCTTTGACATTCCTTAATTTGGGTCTGGTTTCGAATATCAGCTAAAAACTCGATACATATATGTTAACAGTGGAGATGATGGTGGGAGTTGCAGGTGATTTTATGGGAATGCGGCATGATGGAAGGTGGAAATAGAGGAGGCGATATCAGTAGCTATCCTGCGACAGCGGACGTGGTTAAAGGTGTTTTTCGATGGAGCAATGGCTTAGGAATGGTGGTTCGTCTGTGCCTCATATATCGCTCTGATCGTGCGTGTAACATATTGTGCATTACGACAAGATAAAAAAACGCTGTAGCGCGTGTTTGTTAAATATGTCTTGAATTTTATGTACTTGGTCCGGTTCATCATCCGACCCGACATATTTTTGTGCGACCCAAAAGTGGAGAAAAAATTGAGATTTAGTTCGTGACGCGGAGGGTTGGGCCGATAGGCCCAACTCAGAGCAAGCGAACCGGTCCGCCCAAGCTAGAGCAAGCGAACAAATATCTCGGGGGGTTCAGGGGCCATGCCCCCGAGGAAATTTTTTGGGGAGCCCTATTTATACTGTGGCTAGGTTTTTTCATTGATTAAGAGATATTTTCGTTTTGGGAGAGATTTGTGAGCCGTGAGGTTTTGTTAAGTCGTTTTTTTGACTTCTGAAAACTGTACTCTCTTTGATTATAGTGTAATCTTGTTTTGCCTCGCCCGTGGACATAAATCACCTTGTGATCGAACCACGTAAATCCTTGTGTTCTGTATTTGTTTTTCCGCGTTTGTTTCGAACAGTGTTTGTGACAACCAAAATCTCAAATAGTGTAAGAGTGCAAAGAGGTGTTCCAACAACCCTGTCTTCAAAGATGAGACAATGAACTTGAAGATTGGTCACTAACATAAGAGATGGTCATCCTGCATATCCTATACAGTTCATATTACGATGCAATCTCAAGCTTCCCTTGATTCGATGTGAATTTTTTCCGGATTTGATCTCGGAGCTCTGGTACTAACAATACCACGAGATCTCTATCAAGCCATCTTCGATCCAGACCATGTGCGAGTACATAAATAATTCCCAATTTGCTTGCAAAGAAGTATCGGAATACCATAAATCGATATAGTGATAAAAAGCCTAAAGAGCTACCATGTTAAGGTTTCTTATAGGGAACGTTTCGTGTAACTTCTTCAACCTTTCTTAATTCATAAGATGAATGAGGAGGTACTTCGATAGTCTATTCTAAGGTGGGTAAGGTTCTATCCATGCCACCCGCAAGGCAACGATTGAGATCGCACTATCAAAGGCCCTAGAATATATTCTGCATTGATATAGAAGTAAGCCTTATTTCATTGAAATGTCTCAATCCATAATTACAAGGCCGTAGAATACATATGTGTCGTCATGCTTCGTTGTTTTGAGAAATTGAGGTAGCAGGTTTAGTCCTGTTCTTTCAGTCCTCTAATGTAGAGTTTCGCGAATTCATCCTCACATCTTCTTCTCCATGTGATCGAGTCGTCATGTACGTTCGAGTTCTTCCACCACTTCCCGCTAGTAGCTCCTTCAACTCGCTCACACGGCGACGGAAAGCAATGTGAAAGTCATCAACTTTTCATGGCGCACAGCAGAGGCAACATGGGCTTGGCGGCCTAGTGGCCTCAATCTGCCCGTAGTGAAAAAAGGGCAGACCTAGGTAAGCAATTTCCTTTTGAGTTCGGCCGTCCTACCGAGTCCTTTTTATTTTTTATTGGGGACTGGTTTGGAGAAGAATTTCTATACCCGGTACTTGATCCGGCCCGTTCATTGATGAGATCTAGCCTCTCCTACACCATCTTTGGGGAGGTTAACCATTTCCCCTCCTTGCTTCCTCTCCCCTTTCCACCATATGGAGGGGAAAAAAGAAAAAGGACAAAGGAAAGATGATGATCTGCCTTGGAAGATGGCAACTAAGAACAGATACGCAATTTGACTTGGAGCTGAGCAGGAGGCCGAACGTGAAGCTACTACTATGATCAATCTCATCCACACGTTGTAAGCTGTTATTATCAATCTCATTCAATTCCGGCATATCGAAAGATTCAACAATCCTAGAAGTTAATAAACCGATTCGTTTACGTACTGAGTTGTTTGATTTCCATAGCGTGGGGAATTATTCAAATTAGTTTGGTTGTTTCTGCTTCTCTTTGGCACCTAATCGTTTGACTATTTGTCTCTGGGAATCACGCACTTCAATTCATTTCTCAACAACCAAGAATCGCAAGCAGAAAATGAAGATTTGAATTATAGCTTAATGAACTCATGATCTCGAAAAGTTCAGAACGAAACGAAACCTCGTCCTTGTTATGATTTCTATGCACTATACACTTTTCCTCCTTTTTCCTTTCTGCAAAGAAATGTAAAATTAGCAAACGCCACCCCCAAGATTCTACACAACATGAGACACTAAAACGAAAGGACACTTCTACGTGGTGGTTTTGCAAGAACAAGTTTAAAAGGTTGGAGGCTGATCAATAACTTGGTCTCTACTCTCTACAAGGCCAGACGAGAGCTTCCAAGCTCCTCAATTGACTCATGAGCTGCTTATAAACGGCGAGTCTCGCTTTCGAAATCATCAGTGCCATCCTCTTCCTCGACTTCTTCAACCGCCGCCCGATCTTCACCTTCAACCTGCACAACTTCACTCTCAGGAGCGAGGGCCTCCTCCGAGCATCAGCTTGCTCCAACACTTTGTAGATCAGGAACTGCGCTTTCCGTTGCTTTTTCTCTTCTGGGTCCTCGAAATCCATCCTTGTGTGTGCATAAGGCTTCTTCGAAAGAGCCATTACTGATTCTTGTATCGAGCTTTTTGGTTGAATTGGCAATAAAGAGGTTGAAGAGAAGGGAGTGTGCTTTGGAGGAGTTGAAACCAGGGATAAGAGACCAGCTGGTTTTTATAGAGTGCGTAGGAGCTAAACATTGCATCAGTTGATGAAGGGACAATGCATGTGCTCTAGTGTTCGTTAGGATAAATCATTGAATAAGTAGAGAAACAATGACTAAACTTGGCCTGAAAATCTTACAGCATTTGGGTTCTTAAATTTGACGTACTACTTGATTATAAGATAAAATTGATTTCGATTGGATAAATCAATGGAGACTCCACTTCAAAGACATTACGGGGTTCCTCAATAGGTACTCTTTTCATCTTCTGAGTTTCTTTAATGGGTTTAATTTTTCCGGATAAAGAGTAATGCCAGTTATAAAAAAAAAACCGATCTAAAAATTTGCTATCTTTATAGATAAAGCAAACTCTTATTTGGGTGTTAATACACATAATTCGTTTATTCAAATGCTTGCATGCAGTTTTTCGCATTGCTTAATATTCCAATTTCGCGTATCGGGTTTAAGATATCGATCATAGTTATCCACATTTACCAACAATATAAATACATGGAATCATAGGATTAAAATGAACTCATCAAATATTGTCAATGACACGTATAATATTGAATTGGAATAGCACGAATGTTGAGGAAACTATGAATACAATAGTCTCTAGGTCCTGGCCGGATCAAGACGGCACTCAATTTTTATTCTGTTTTTAAAAGTCTGTGCTGTCATTTATTTAATGTTGAATAATGTCGAACTAGTAGAGTTGGAAGCAAAGTCAAATGGGAGACATGGGGGCATGCCATCGATCTGTATATACAACACAAGGTTCATCATTTTATTGAAAATCATTAATAACAATGCTCAGAAGAACAAGATTTTCCAAATATGGTAGGAGAAAACCCGTCGAAAAAAAATATCTTCAAAATCTATTCTATTGAATTAGGCCAATCACCTGTCGAGAAATTATGATATTCATATGATCTATTTCTATAAATAAATATATATGTGTACAAGCTACTCATACATCTCTTTTAAAGTGATTGATTAGATCATCACATCATGAATAATGCATTACTCTATACATTTCTTTTCCCGATGCAAATCAAAATAATCTTATGACCGCTCTGCTTGTCAACTAGTTTATATGAATTGCCAAATCCTTGGGATAGTTAATGAGGTCCAACATCAACTAAGCAAGGATGCATTTGGCCCGGGCCACCTGCACCTACACTTAACAGAAACCTGCCTCATCTCCACAACATTTGACTACTAATTGTAGTCATTTGAGGGATATTGTAAAGTATATCAACTAGCTATTATTATTTGATCTTTGAAATTAGAAAAACCCATTATTAGATAAGTATTATAGTCTTTGTTTTCTATGGATCTCTTGGAATCAAGCATAGGTAGGCTAAACAAACAATATAGTTTGATGATGTTAGTCCAATTTAATGGACCATAAGTCATCACCTTCACAAGTTCAACCAACCTTGAGGGAAAGAGGCAATTGATGCACCTGTGTAGATTGAGCCGTCCTAATTAAGTTTCGCATTAAAAGGAAAAAAGGAGGAGTTTAGGTAAAACTATTTATAGGGTAGGGAAGGGACAGATCAAGCCAATCTCAGTTAATGAGACGTTTGTGTTACATTGCGCTCTATGAATGACTTAATAGATTTCGGTAAAATGAGTGCAGACAATATTTTGCTCGTCACATTATATATTGGTCTTTTAATTAACTCAAGATCTTTCCAATTGTAATATTTTCATTAGAATGAAAATTAAAATCGAATTGGAATTAGTTGAAGACAATATTCACGTGGCTCGTGGGGTACAAGAGTGAGTGGATGACTTCATTAATATACCTTATTAGACTAGCATTCATTAAAAAATTTAAACCCGTTGAAGTTTTCAGTAAACTGTATGTATTATTTTATTTCATCTCTCATCGATTATCCGAACGATACCCTAGGCGTGCATGGCCACAACATCGACAACCAAACGTTCAACATTAAACTACGCAAATCATTGAGGTTCACTTCATTCGTTTACCTTCCGAAACAATAGAACAGCCAAGAATAGTCAAATTGTCGGAGATACTCTCAAGTTGAAAATAAATAAATAAACAAACAAGGTCGACACCCTTTTGGAATATCTTTTGTCTTCCATTAACTAGAAAAACCGTCGCCGAATAAGTCTAGAAGAAATATAAAACTATATATATATAAAGTTAAACTGTCTTCTACCAGTTAGTTTGTTCGTGGGGTTTGTTGAAGGTCTCTGTTTTTTGGTAATGAACCAGTGAAGATCGAGTTTTTCTCCTTCTATTTTCCAATAAGAAAATGAGAAGACAACATGAAAAATGCATGCATCAGCCTCAACATTTAATTTTTGAGTGTCGTCAAAGGCACTCTTGCCACAAGTTGCGCCGCATATTAAAAATCATTATCATATCCTAGAACATACATTTTGCATCTCCCCGGCCTAAAAGGATCCACTTGCCTCATGCACAACCATAATCTAAACCCTAACCCGTTTCGCACTCTCTTTTCCTGCCCTTTTCTCTCTCGTCAGTCCTCACACACAACAATGTAGCGAACCATGATGTGAGAGCCATCACAGGGCCGAGCTATCGGTCGGTACCTAACCCTGGTGCGGACGACGAGACCCTCAACCGCCATCCACACCCCTTTCCCCACATCCCTACCTCTGTGTTTGGGGCGAGATCATTCGCCGCTCACAACGACAAGTAGCTCGGCCTCTGATCAAACTTGGTGGTCTTCACTGTTTAGATGTCGTCGCTCTTGCTGCCAAACTGACTAGTGTGGCTGTGGGGTTAGAGTTGCTGCCCTGTTTTCACTGGCGACCAAGAGCGAGAGTGACAAAGGGAGGGACGAAGCCGGAGGTGATCGAGAGCGAGAGTGACAAAGGGAGGTGAGGCCGCAAGATGAGTGAGGCAAGAGATGGAGATAGACGAAGAGGAAACTAGGTTTTGATCTGAAAACATAAAAATTAAATATATACATACATATATATATATGTACTGATCCAATGCGGGTGGACGGTTCCACAACTAGAACTGGGAACCGGATTAGTACTCACTGGTTCCAGTAAATTGGAATTGGACCAGTCCCTATGGGAACAGTCGATTCTAGGCCAATTCTGTCCGGTTCCGGGCGGTTCCCGGTTCTTCTGCATACCCCTAGTCACCGCTAGCTCAGGGCCATATCGAGGTCAAACGACTTGGTTCTGGCAAATTATGTGTGGGTGAGTGATATAACTCGTAAACCATTGTAAAAATTGAGTATGATGGTTGTAGGTTTTGAAATGTGAGAAGGGTATTTGATATAGGAAGTAAAACTCAGTATGATAATTGTTCGGTCCCCGTTAGTGTAACAAAAGTTTCACATACTGACCGCTCGATGATTGACATGTATACTTGAAAATAATAACGTAATCGAGTTCTTTTACAAGTCAATCATCCAACGGTGGGCGTGTAAATCAATTCTTCCATTGCTTATATAATACAACATGCCATAACAAGGTGTCTAGTTTGGTGTTCAAGTGGACATGTTAGCTTATGCATGATTGTAGACGTTACAAGACCAGTGGGTGGTTGAGTAAAAATGATGCGCCAAACACTTTGGGAATCTAGTGCAGAAGGTTTCCGTTTTTAATTAAACAGCGGATGGATTGATTCCATCGTTTAGCACGCACACTTCCCTTAAAAATAAGCCATGTCATCTTTTGAAATGACAAACTCAGCAATTAATCTTGAATTCATGAATTTTACTGATTCAAATAAATATATGTTTAATTACAAAGTAAAGTTGCAAATACAATGTGTAATATCATGATGTTTTTCCCTTACGAGGATTTGGAAAATTTGCTTGGCCTCCTATAATGGTCTCAACCACCCACAAATTTCTTGGTTTAAAAATTTGAAACCCTGTTTATGGTTGACGGGTGATGAATAGTATCCATCTATCTCTAACAATGGAGAAATGATGATTTAAAAAGTCACGTAACAATCATATCATTACATAAATCTCTCATACGTTCTAATTTTAAATTAAATATACTCCATTTTTAAACAATTCTATTGAATATAGTTAAAGCCACAGACGATGAGACTGTTCGCTTTTGCACTCGCCATCTGGCAATTCTCTTTGGCTTTATGCTAGCCACGTGGCATGATGCTTAGCACTGTGTTGCCACATGTCCCAATACCTTAGATGTCATCCTACACTCTTATATGTTAATTTCAGATGCTAATAACAGATAAAAGCCTATATTTGAACATCTAGGAGTAATTAAATTTAGTCAAAACAATTAATTTAGATTTAGAAAAAATAATTAAATCAAACTAAGAATATCATCAAGATGCATGTTCGATGTGTGAGATAAATATATGGTATACACTGTATTAATCTTCTTCTTCCTCTTCCTTTGATACATTGAAAGTTCTAAAACCTATTACGGAAATGTAGTTGCGACCTAAAACTTTCAATTTGTGCAATCAAATCTTATAACTTAGTCGATTTATGCAATCGAGTAACTCTCTTAATTTCGTCCAATTTGAGTGATGGAAATGCCGAGGTGGCATTTTTTTTATGTTCATAGGTTACACTTGACGAATGTTGCGGCGCCAACTAGGAGCCACATAAATAAAAAACTTGACAAATTAAAAAAATAATGGATAATACTACCAAAAATCTAATACATCCATGATACATTTACCCCAAACTAATTTCCATGTCAAAAAAAAATCTCAAACTTTAACACCCGTGACAAATCTACCCTCGTTAGTTTTTGTCCAATATCCCCGTTAAATTACTAACATGGAAACATACATGACAAGCGACTTGTCTGACGTGGATCTAACGTAGAAATTCAGCATAAATGGCTTTTTATATGACGTCCTTTTGGGGAAGCCAGATTTAAAGAAAATGAACTAGGATTGAGAATTAGGGCAAAATTGAATTTTCTCCTTCTCTCTCCCCCGTAAAATCACCAAAATCTTAGGGCAAAACTGAGCTAAAATTGGGGATATCAGCAGATATCCGAAACGCGAGGGAGTTCTTGTCTAGAAGGGAAGCTGCTGGAGATGGCAATGTCACCAGGGACGAGGACGACGTCGAGGCGGCTCGGAGGCAAATGTGGTGGCGAGAAGAATAGGGTTTGTTCGTGAATGGGGGTGTTAGGGCATGTGCGGGATTGAAATACGGTTGTCCTTCAAATAGGGATAGTTTGGTCTTTCGAAGCACTGAAATCTGATCCTCGACACAAGCATGTATTACCAAAACTAGAGAATGCAAAGCCGCAAGGATGTGAAATGAAGATGGTTTTTAGTATCTTCTCTGTGAAAATTTCCCTCGTCCCTTTCAACCTCTTGCGTAACTGGCCATCTTTTGTTCCTTTCACTGAAGAGTTCGATTCTCATTTGCAAATTCAATGTTGAGGTTTGAATGTTGGTATATAATCAATGTATGATGATGCTTCATGGCTTAATTCACTCTCCTTGACTTAGATCGAACATGACATATGGTTGTTCAGCTAATTCCATCAATTTTTCTAGGGGCTTGAATCACAGCATCCTTTCACTTCCCGTGGGCTTCATTCATTCTATGTCTAAGATTGCTAGCAAAAGAATTTAAAAATAAATATTAAAAAAATCCGACTACCCGATCTTGACATTTTGATAGGATAGATAATTTTTTCCACGTGAATTTAATTTGACACATTTAAAGAAGGAATTGAGTATTAACAATTTCAATTACTGAAAAAAAGTTCATTTTGTTGATTACGATAGTGATAGTAACATCAAATCCCAATTTTAGCAGCGATAATGTAGAAAATTGATGGTCGCGAAATTAATTGCTAGTTCATGTATGCAACTCGATCTATACGAAATTCACCAATAAAGAAAAGGATTAATATCACGAAAACCCTAAACTGGTACACATGTGATAATTTTACCCCAAACTAATTTTATTCATTTCCCCTTGTGTCTCTGGCGAGATCGTTTGCCGCTCACAACGACGAGTAGCTCGGTCTCTGGTCAAATTAAGTGGTCTTCACTGTTTAGGTGTCGTCACTCTTGCTGCCAAACTGACTAGTGTGACTGTGGGGTGAGAGTTGTTGCCCCGTTTTCATTGGCGATCGAGAGTGAGAGCGACAGAGGGAGGGACGAAGCCAGAGCCGATCGAGAGCGAGAGTGACAAAGGGAGGTGAGGCCGCAAGATGAGTGAGGCGAGAGATGGAGATAGACTAAGAGGAAACTAGGTTTTGATCTGAAAACATAAAAATTAAATACATATATATATATGTACTAATCCAATCCGAGTGGACGGTTCCATAACTGGAACCGGGAACCGGATTAGTACTCACTGGTTCCAGTAAATTGGAATCGGATCAGTCCCCATGTGAACAGTCGATTCTAGGCCAATTCTGTCCGGTTTCGGGCGGTTCCCAGTTCTTCTGCATACTCCCTAGTCACCGCTAGCTCAGGGCCATATCGAGGTCAAACGACTTGGTTCTGGCAAATTATGTGTGGGTGAGTGATATAACTCGTAAACCATTGTAAAAATTGTTTATGATGGTTGTAGGTTTTGAAATGCGAGAAGGGTATTTGATATAGGAAGTAAAACTCTCAGTATGATAATTGTTAGGTCCCCGTCAATGTAACAAAAGTTTCACATACTCACCGCTCGATGATTGACATGTATACTTGAAGATAATAACATAATCGAGTTCTTTCACACATCAATCATCCAACGGTGGTTGTGTAAATCAATTCTTCCATTGCTTATATAATACAACATGCAATAACAAGTGTCTAGCTTGGTGTTCAAGTGGACATTTTAGCTTAAGCATGATTGAAGACGTTACAAGACCAGCGGGTGGTTGACTAAGAATGATGCACCTAACACTTTTGGAATCTTGTGCACAAGGTTATCGTTTTTAATTAAACAGCGGATGGATTGATTCCATCGTTTAGCACGTACAGTTTCCTCAAAAAATAAGCCACGTCACCTTTTGAAATGACGAACTCAGCAATTATTCTTGAATTCATGAATTTTATTGATTCAAATAAATAATAGGTTTAATTGGAAACTAAAGCTGTAAATACACTCTTACCAAAAAAAAAAAAAGCTGTAAATACACATTTAAAGGAAAGAAAATGTATAAATGATATTTCTCTCTTATTTGGATTTCGATAAGGGATAATGACACAAATAGTCCATGAACTTTGACTTAATGTGCAATTTGGTCCCTGAACTTTTAATTTGTTCAATATAGTCCCTGAACTCTAACCTAATGTTCAATTTGGTCCCTGAACTTTTGATTTGTTCAATGTGGTCCCTGAACTTTTAATATGTGTTCAATTTAGTCCCTGAACTATATGAAAATGTTCAATATAGTCCCTGCACTTGAATTAACTGAAGGACTATATTGAACATTTTCAAATAGTTCAAGGACTAAATTGAACACATATTAAAAGTTCAGGGACCAAATTGAACATTAGGTTAAAGTTCAGGGACTACATTGAACAAATTAAAAGTTCAGGGACCAAATTGCACATTAGGTCAAAGTTTAGGGACTATTTGTGTCATTTTCCCTTTGGATAAATTGTTATACCTCCTATAATGATCTCATGTCGTCTAAAGTGGGATTTTATCTCTCCGTAGTGTAAAAGGAACGCAAGCCACTTTCAACCACAAATTTTTAGTTTAAAAAATTTGAAAACGTGCTCATGGTCGATAGGTTATGAATAATATCCTTCTATCTCTAACAATGAGGAAATGACAATTTAAAGTGTCACCTAACAATCGTATAATTACATAATTCTCTCATACATTCTAATTTAATATACCCTCTACTCAATAATTCTATTAAATATAACTAAAGCCGTGCATGATGATGGTGTTCGCTTGCCACGTGGCACTTCTCTTTAGCTCTATGCTAGTCGCGTGCCATGACACTTAGCACAATGTTGCCAAAAGTCCCCATAACCTTACTTGCCATTCTACACTCTTATATGTTAATCTCAAATGCTAATAATAGATAAAGCCTATATTTAAACATCTTCAAGATTCTATATGGAGTTAAATTTAGTCAAAACAATTAATTTAGATTTAGACAAAATAATCAAATCAAACTAAGAAAATGAAAGAGATGCGTTTTTTATGTATGATAAATAGATAGTATATATTGTATTAATATTCTTCTTCCTCCTCCTTTGATACATAGAAAGTTCAAAAACTTGTTATGAAAATGTAATTGCACCCTAAAACTTTCAATTTACACCATCATATCCTAAAACTTGTTCGATTTGTACTATCAAGTAACTTTGTTATCTTTGTCCAATTTAAATGATGGCAAATGCTCACATGACATTTTTTCTTTTGATGTTTTAGGGTTACACTTGACGAATTTTGCGGTGCCAACTAGGCGCAACATAAATAAAAATCTTGAAAAGTTAAAAAAAATTAAGGGATAATACCACCACAAATCCCAAACTGGTACACCCGTGATACATCTACCTCAAACTAATTTTTGTATCGCAAAAATCTCAAACTAGGATACCCGTGACCATCTACCTTCCGTTAGTTTCTGTCCAATGTCCTCGTTAATTTGCTGACATGGAACCACACGTGGCAAGCGATTTGTCCGACGTGGCAACATAAATGGCTTTTTAAATGAAATTCGTGTGGGGAAGCCAGATCTACTAGAAAATGAACTAAGATTGAGAATTATGGAAAAATTGAATCTGCTCATTCTCTCTCTCCCCTAAATCACCAAAATCTTAGGGCAAAACTGAGCTAAAATTAGGGATTTCAGCAGATATCCGAAACATGAGGGAGCTCTTGTCTAGAAGGGAAGCTGGGGGAGATGGCAATGTCACCAGGGACGAGGACGACGTGGAGGCGGCTCAGAGAAAAACGTGGTGGCGAGAAGAATAGGGATTGTTCGTGAATGGGGGTGTTAGGGCATGTGCAGGATTGAAATACGATTGTCCTTCAAATAGGGATAGTTTGGTCTTTCAAAGTCCTGAAATCTGATCCTCGACACAAACATGTGTTACCAAAACTAGAGAATGCAAAGCCGTAAGGATGTGAAATGAAGATGGTTTTCAGTATCTTCTCTGTGAAAATTTCCCTCCTCCCTTTCAACCTCTTGCGTAACTGGCCATCTTTTGTTCTTTCCCTGAAGAGTTCCATCATCATTTACATATTCAATGTCGAGGTTTGAATGGTGGTATGTAATCAATGTATGATGCTTCATGGCTTAATTCACTCTCCTTGACTTAGATCGAACATGACATATGGTTGTTCACCTAATTCCATCAATTTTTCTAGGGGCTTGAATCACAGCATTCTTACACTTCCCGTGGGCTTCATTCATTCTGTGTCTACGATTACTAGCAAAAGAATTTAAAAATAAATATTAAAAAAACCCGACTACCCGATCTTGACATTTTGATAGGATAGATAAATTTTTCCACGTGAATTTAATTTGACACGTTTAAAGAAGGAATTGAGTATTAACAATTTCGATTACTGAAAAAAAGTTCATTTTGTTGATTACGATAGTGATAGTAACATCAAATCCCAATTTTAGCAGCGATAATGTAGAAAATTGATGGTCGCGAAATTGATTGATAGTTTATGTATGCAGCTCGATCTATATGAAATTCACCAATAAAGAAAAGAGTTAATACCATGAAAAACCCTAAACTAGTACATCTGTGATAATTTTACCCCAAACTAATTTTTTGACCACCAAAAATCCTAAACTGGTACACCTGTGATAATTTTATTCTGCGGTAGTTTCCGTTAAATTTTACTATTAAATTGCTTTGTTAAATGACACCCGGTAGTTGACAGATATACCAGTTTTGGGTTTTACCCTCCATTTATCATAGGTGTACCAGTTTGTGATTTTTATTTACATTAATCTAATTTAACTGAAATTAACGGAGGGTAAATTTGTCACAAATGTATCAGTTTGGAGTTTTTTGTGATCAAAAAATTAGTTTGGGTTAAAATTGTCACATGTATATCAGTTTGGAATTTTTAGTAGTCAAAAAATTAATTTTAGGTAAATTTGTCACAGGCGTACCAATTTGGGGTTTTTCGTAATATTAACCCTAAAGAAAAACCTGGCATTGAAAAACGAAACGGGTCGCTCATTGATCTTCGACAAGGACGGATTGACGAACTTGATGAGATATTCATCAGGCACTCTTTTTTTTTATCATAAAATAAACACATAATTATAGTGGAAAAAAAGAAAAAGAAAATTCAAGTATGTGTCAAAGATGCCTTCACATATTCAAGTTCACATTCACTTTGTGTCAAAACTCCAAAAAATAATAAATAAATAAATAAAGATGCCATTTCTTTGGCATTTCACACCTCCAATTGATTTTTCAAGCCGTGCTGATTCGGCTTGGCTTGAGCCACTTGGAATGAGCCTCCTTTGGGGGCTTGGTCCATATTTTCTATAAAGTCAATATATAACAGATAACATATTAATATTATAAAGAAAGAAATACATATAATAAATGAATACTTTATCGAAAGACTCTAAGGTGTAGATTTTGTTTTAAATAAGTGTCTAATGTGAGAATTTTATTTTCCAACTTAAATTTGATTAAGTATCAAAGATCATACTATGAATGACACCACAATGCCTATATACCGACAATTTATAAGCTTGATTATTGGCAACGGATTAAATGAAACAGAAATACACTCGATGCGATATTTGGTTTAATTGTGAAGGTAGCTTGAGGATTCTATTCTAGGTTGGGAAAAGTTTGCATATGATAAGGACGTTTTAGACAGAAAGTCAGACATGATTATCAAGATTGGGGAGGTCTCTTAAATTTTGAGACCAATAAATCCGGGGAAAAAAAATTGAGTGAAAAGAGTGAACATATGCATATGTCTGTTAGCATTAAACTGTGTATGCATCTAATAACTTGAACTTTTAGAGTATAACTGTGGTTCCACAAAATTTTATATGGTTTAGGATCAGTAGGTACTAAATTCAAATCTTTCCAGCTTCATATTTATTGCTCGTATAACATATTTCCATGCTTTAATTTTTAGACAAAGTTTAGTATACACATGAGGAAGAGTGTTAGAATATTTAAATATTAAAGTTTCGTTCGTTTCGCGAAAAATATTACGTTGTTGGAAAATGTTTTCAAGGAAGTCATTTTCCTGGAAAATGTTTTCCAGGAATGACACAATTTTCCGGTGTTCAGCTGAAATCTAAAAAAGTTTCAGAAAATATTTTCCGTTGTTCGTTATGGAAAATATTTTCTTACTTGCACTACTTTTAATAATTTTTTATTTTTATTTTTAAAAAATATTTTTAATTTTTTTTTTTGTTCCTTTCTTCTTCTTCTTCCTCAGCAGGTCGCCGATCGCCGGCCACAGCGGCGGCCAGCGACCGGCCAGCTCGAGCCTCGCTACAGGCCAACAAGGCTCAAGCTCGCCAAATTTCGGCAAGGTCAAGCCTCGCCGGCCTGTGGTGAGGCTTTAGCTCGCCTAATCCGGCGCGGTCGAGCTCGCCTAAGGCCAGTCGGGCGAGCTCGGGCCTCGCCAGATCCGGTGAGCTAGACGAGCCTCCCCCGAGGTCGCTAGACGTCAGCAAGGCTCTGGCGACCTCGGGCGAGGCTTTGGCGACCTTGGGCAAGGCTCGAGCCTAGCCCAGCTCACTAGATCTGGTGAGGCTCGACCTCATCAGCCTCGGGCGAGATCGGCCTCGCTATAGGCCAACGAGGCTTGACCTCACTGGAATCTGGCGAGCTCAAGTCTCACCGGCCTGCGGCGAGGCTCGAGCTCTCTTGTGGCCAGTCGCTAGCCGCCGCCATGGCCGGTGACCGGCCAGAGAAGAAGATAGAAAAGAGAAGGAAAAAAAAATTAAAATATTTAAAATGAATGGTGAAAGAAGGAGGGGGGAAAATGTTTTTCTCTTTTCAAAAGTGAAGGTGTTTTGTCCATTTTCTGAAAAATATTTTCCATGGGAAGTTATTTTTCATGAAACGAACACTGGAAAACTAGGAAAACGTTTTCCTGGAAGTTATTTTCCGTGAAACGAACGAAGCCTAAGTCACATCTTTATCTAATAATTTAAACTTTTATAGTAATTGGGTGTGGTGCCTATCTGTTGGCGGATTGAGCTAGAGATAAGTTCTAAGGACCGAGGACACTGTCTCTCTCTGTGTCAATTGTAGGAACTCATCACCATCGAACGAAGCCACAATACCTCAATGTCACTCAACTTGACCTCAACGATGACGAGATCTCACCACGATTGAGGTCGAGTTCAACATCATGGAAGGCAACAAGGCCAAGGTGGCAACAACAACCATGAAGAGAGATCTAGGGAGCAAAGCCAAGCGGACAAGGGCCAACATTAACACCGATGGTTGGGGGTAGAGAGCGATGGCGACTCCAGGCCAATTAGATTGCAAGAGAGCGACCAAGGAATTTTCTAAATTTGAGAACTGGAGTTTTGTATGTGGTTTAGTAAGATGAGATTATCGATAATCATTGGATGCGTGATAAGTCAACATACGATTTATTTGACGGGGTAAATTGACGCTAAGTATAGACTATGTCCAAGAATCAAACACACTATTGCCTAGATTATGTCAAATAATCACAAGGTTTGGTGGAAACTTCCTCATTTGATCTCAAGTCAACTTCTAGATTCGAGCTCTTTCCCATTGTAATAACATCACTTGATTTTCTTCAAATTTTGGGATCATTCCTCAATATGGTCATCCTCTAGGCTGAAGGCTGATTCCACATAAAGCTTGTCTAGCTATCTAGAAAATAGTATGCAAATATATTATTAATTTTTATTATATAGTTTCTGAACAAATACAAAGGGGGGCTTGAGCTTGAAGCTTGTTTAGTAGCTGAGCCGTTGAAGTTGTCACCATGTCATTTCATTCTGGTCATGCTCAAGCCCGAGAAGATATACGATTAGTCAGTCAAAAATGTCATCCCAGGTGGGTCCCCACGTCCTACGTGTCACCTCTCTCTCTCTCTCTCTCTCTCTCTCTCTCTCTTTCTCTCTAGATTGCTTACTGCTTCTCCATCTTTATCCTCTCTCTCTCTAGCCCAGTCATGAATCCTGACCTCGTCTTCTTCTCCTTCGCCACCCAAACACACACATATATGTTCATAAACCCACACACTCAACAAAACACAAGCAACGACAACTTGTTCAACGTAGCTTCAATCTTCTCTCACCAGAAAGACGCTGATATTTCAAGAATGGGAAACTGTTGCAGAGCTGAATCTTCATCCTCTTCATCCATGATCTGGGCTGGTGATGATTGGAACTCGCTGCTTAATGACGGCGGAGAAAGCAAGAGTGTTCTCAATGATGCTGATGGAGAGAGAGTTTCTTCGTCTTCACACGGGAGAGAGATCAAGATCAAGATCAGTAAGAAGGAGCTAGAGAAGTTGGTGCAGATAACCGAGGCTCAAGGACTATCTCTAGAGCAACTCCTGCCTCTTCTGATTAACAAGAACACATTCGATCGTCATCAGTCGGGTTTCGCGAAGTACGGTGGTCATCGTTCATGGAGACCGGCTTTGCAAAGTATTCCGGAGGTCATCTAAAAGAAGTTTTCTCATCCTTTTCTCATTCTTTTGTTCTTTGTGTGTACATTTTTTTTTTCTATTCTTTTGTTCTTTGTGTGTACATTTCTTTGTGTGTACATTGGACAAGTCATAGATTTAGGTTTTTTTTTCCCAATATGTCATGATTCTTCTAGAAATAGTTTCATAATTTGCTCTAATACTAGGTTATGGTTGGTTTGTGAAAGTGTACTTTTACATTCTATATGTGTTAATGTTGTACATAATATAATTGGGAGATATTATTTGCATTTTAGAACTTATAATTGTAACTAGAAAGGGTTAATCATAGTGTTGTAAAATCTTCCTTCACATCGGTTTGATTGGTTATGCTAACATTTAAAATTAAAAAACCTTGTCTTTTTCTAATAGTTCAAGATTTGGAATAAAAAGGTTGAGCAGTCGATTTTCATATGAGAGGAAGAATGTAAAGGTTTAGGATATAATTTGGGTAGTCATTTTAATATATAGAACAAACGTTTCTCTCGAACTGTTTATCTCTATATAAGTTGAATTTTCGGAATACATATTCATCTCAAATACAATGTGTAGGTTCTTCAAAAAGAAGAGATTTTTTGTTGGATTGACCTAACATTATAAATGAAATTTATATAACTAGGTTGAGGGTGGATGTTGTGAAATTACATGGGATTGATAGATCTTACAATTCAATCTAACCCGAATTAATGATATTACTAGAGATATCGACAAGCAAGGATAAGAAACAAGAGATATTTACTTGTTTGGTCCAAGTATCAATACCTATTCCTCAAGGAGAGCCAATCGCAAGAAATTCGGTAATTAAGTAAAGAACTACAAAGTCACAATCGCTCATCCACTCAAATGTTTATCATCCCTAAATCCACAGTGTTTAGCCTCATGTAATTGCCCGATAAAATAAACAACTAAGAAATACTTCACGGCATCCAAACACTCACGACTTCAGCAAAACAAGCGATCTCAATTGGATGTATTGCACAAATCACCGAGTGAAATCCACGAAGAAACAGCTCCGAATATTCAAACGGCTTGTGAACGTCCTTTTGTGCGACTATAGAACAACTTAAAAACAAAAACCATTCTTGGAGTATATATATGCCTTCGACCCAAAAAGAAAAGTATACATATGCCACGAACCCACATTGAAACTGACTTCACCAAGATAACTTGCACATGAATAAGTGTCCAATTTGAACTTGGAAACAACGGCAAATCCGAGCGTCCAAGAAATCTCGTACTTTCATATTCGGGCTTTGACATACTTTAAAGTGGGTCGGGTTTCATATATTGGGCTAAAAACTCGAGACATATATTAAGAGTGGAGATGATGGTGGGAGTTGCAGGTGATTGCATGAGGAGGCGATATCGGTAGGTGTTTTTCGACGGACCTATGGCTCAGAAATGGTAGGTCCGTGCCTCATATATCGCTCTGGTCGTGCATGTAACATATTGTGCATTACGACGGAAGAGAGAATAGAGGTGTTTCAACTACTCTGTCTTCAAAGATCAGACAATGAACTTGAAGATTGGACACTAACAAAAGAGACGGTCATCCTGCATATCTTACACTTAACATTACGATCCAATCTCTAGCTTCCTTCGATTCGATGCGACTTTTTCCAGATTTGATCTCGAAGCTCTGGTACTAGCAATATCACAAGATCTCTATCTAGATGTACTGAGAGATATTCGTGTTAGAATACTGCGTTGTGTTGAGAAAATTGAGGTGGCAGGTTTAGTCCGTTTTAGTCCTATAATGTTGTGTTTCACATATTCGTCCTCGCATCTTTTCTATGCTATCGAGTCATTAGGACACACGGCGACGGCAAGAAATATGAAAACATTATCGTTTATATGGCACATATAAGATGTAAATGTGGGCTCGGCAGCTTGTTGGGCTCGGTCGGCGCACAAGGTCAAATGGGCAGGCCTGGGTAAGCAATTCCCTTCTCGAGCCTAGCAGTCCGCCGGGTCATTTTTAATTTCATCAATGACAGACTTGGAAAAGAGTTTTTCTAGACCCGGTACTCGATACTGCCCGTTCATTGATCAGATCTAGCCTCTCCGAGATTATTTTTAGGGGGTTAACCATTTTCCCTCCTTGCTTCTTCTCCCCTTTCCACCATATGGAGGGGCACAAAGGAAAAGGACAAAAGGAAAGATGGTGATCTGCCTTGGAAGATGACAACTAAGAACAGACGTGCAATTTGACTTGGAGCTGAGGACGAGGGCAGACGTGAAGCCACTACGATATGAATTTTGAGTCTTAAAAGACATTAACTTGCATTTCTGAGAGATGTTGTCTCCACTCAAAAAGTGTCACATAGTTTAGATCATGTAGACCAAGTACATCTAAACCGTTAATCATGTGGGTCCCCTTTTCCGGGACTCACTTAATCAATGGTTCCAATGATATCGATCCACATGATATATAAATCGTGTAATAACTTCTTGATATACACCATATATTTATTATATAGTACCTATGTTCCAGGCACGTTGAAACGATGCAAACTACCTTGATTGACCCCATGTTCTTTCTATATCGATTACAGCCTCCTACCGAAGATGAAATCGATCCTTCTGAAGCAAAGTCGCCGCGACTCAATCACACATTCTAAGCTATTATGATCAATCTCATTCGATTCCGACATATCGAAGGATTCACCAATCCTAGAAGTTAATAAACCGATTTATTCGCGTGCTAAGTAGTTTGATTTTCATAGTGTGGGGAACTATTCAAATTAGTTTGGTTATTTCTGCTTCTCTTCGGCACCTAATCGTTTGACTATTTGTCTCTTGGGGTCACGTACTTCAATTCATTTCTCAACCACCAAGAAAATCTTAAGCAGAAAATCAAGATTTGAATTGAGTTTGATGAGCTCATGATCTCAAAAAGTTCAAACAAGAAACGAAACATCCTTGTTGGTATGATTTATATGTAATATACAATCCCCTTCCTTTTTTCCTTCTGCAAAGAAAGGTAAATTGAGCAAACACCACCCCAAGATTCTACACAATATGAGACACCAAAACGAAAGGATACTACTACGTGGTAGTTTTGCAAGAAAGAGTTTTAAAGGGTGGAGGCTGATCAATAACTTGGTCTTTACAAGGCCAGACGAGAGCTTCCAAGCTCCTCAATTGACTCATGAGCTGCTTATAAATGGCGAGTCTCGCTTTCGAAATCATCAGCCCCATCCTCTTCCTCGACTTCTTCAACTGCCGCCCGATCTTCACCTTCAACCTGCACAACTTCACTCTCAGGAGCGAGGGCCTCCTCCGAGCATCGGCTCGCTCCAGCACTTTGTAGATCAGGAACTGCGCTTTCCGGTGCTTCTTCTCTTCCGGGTCCTCGAAATCCATCCTTGTGTATGCATACGGCTTCTTCGAAAGAGCCATTGTCGATCCCTGTAATCAAGCTTGTTGGTTGAATTGGCAATGAAGAGGTTGAAGATGAAGGGAGTGTGTTTTGGAGGAGTTTGAAACCAGGGGTGGGAAACCAGCTGGTTTTTATAGTGTAGGAGGTAAACATTGCATCAGTTGATGAAGGCCCAATGCATGTGCACTCACGTTCGTTAGGATAAATCATTAAATAAGTGGAGAAAAAACAACTAAACTTGGCCTGAAAATCTTACATCATTTGGGTGCTAAGATTTGACCTAAAGTTTAATCATAAGATAAAATTGATGTTGATCGGATGAATCAATGGAGACTCCACTTCAAAGACATTATGATGTTCATCAATATTTACTCTTTTTCTTCTTCTGAGTTTCTTCAATGGGTCTAATTTTTCCCGATAAAGAGTGACACGAGGTATACTAAGAAAACCGATCTAAAAAGTCGTTATCTTTGTAGATAAAGCAAACTCTTACTTGGGTGTTAATACATATAAATCATTTATTCAAATGCTCGCATGCAATCCGTCGCATTGCTTGATATTTCAATTTTGCGGATCGGGTTTAAGATATCGATCATAGTCATTCACATTTACTAACAATATAAACACATGGAATCATAGGATTAAAATGAACTTATGCAATATTGTCAATGACACATATTATATTGAATTGGAATAGCATGCATGTAATGCTGAGGAAACTATGAATCCAATAGTCTCCAGCTGTAAGACACCCCTAAGTGGAAATTGAACCAGGCCGGACCAAGACGGCACTCAATTTGATTTATTTATATATTTGCGTTTGTAATGTCCTTTTTTTTTAGTGAATTATGTCGAACCAGTAGAGTTGGAAGCAAAGTCAAATGGCAGGCATGGGGCATGCCATTGCCCTAAAAAAGTTCCATCCGAGAGAAAATATTTTCAAGAAATTGTGAGATTTTCACTGTATATCCTAATAAGAAATTTACGTATATACAAGCTGCTCGTACGTATCTTTTAACGCGATTGATATGATCGCCCACGTCGCCAATAAGGCATGACTCCGCACATTTCTTTTTTCAACGCAAATTAGAGTAATCTTTTTTTATGAGTGCGCTTGTCAACTAGTCCATGTGAAGTGCCAAATCCTTGGGATAGTCAACGTGGTCCGATATCAACTAAGCAAGGAGGCATTTGGCCCGGGCCGCCTGCAGTTACACCTATACAAACCTGCATCATCTCGACAACATTTGATTACTAATTCGATCTATTCATTTAAGCTATATCATAAAGTATATCGAGTAGGGACAAATGTTTTGTTCATTGGAACTACGACAAACCCATCATTAGATAACAAATAAAAAGTCCTAGAATTGAGCTTAGGCAGGCTAGAGAAATTAGTATGGTTCCTGATGTTGGTCCCAACACGTTAGAGGATCATAAGGTCACGACCTTAGTTTCACTAACCTTCGAGGGAAAGAGCTAATTCACGCACCTGCGCCAGTTGCCCCGTCCTAACTAAGCTTCACGTCGAAAAATAAAGAGTTTAGGTATAGCTATTCACAGGGTAGAGAAGGGATAGATCAAGGCCAAATATCAATATACGAGACATTCGTGCTCCATCTCTGCTAACAAAATCCTAATCGAGTCGGCACCGCTCTTTTCTCTATGATCGACTTCATAGACTCGTTTAAAATGAGTCTATTCTCCCGTAACATTTTATGTCGGTCGTTTAATCAATTGAAGATTTTCCAATCGCAATATTATTCATCAAAATGAATTGAAGTTTGTGTTTATTAATTTACCTTGTTAGACTCATATTCACTAGAAAGTTCAAACCGACGACGATGCTAAGGTAAAGGCAATACGAACGAGGCATGCTTGTCATTTCAGAGTGCACGCATCAACACGACATTAGTCTAATCGAAGTGTTTGAAGAGAAAAAAGAGAGATTAGAAGTGACGTATAAAGGGGGGGCAATAGCACGCGTGCATGTCCACAAGGTCGACAACTAAACGTTTGACATTAAAATAAGCAAATCATTGAGAGGTTCGCTTCATTCGTCAACCATCCGAAAACGATAGAATAGACAAGCATATTTAAATGTTGGAGATACTCTCAAGTTCAAAATAAATGCATAAATAAATAAATACATAAATTGCTGTTTAACTCGGGGAATGAGATATGTGAGCAGATTACTAAAAAGTCTTAAATCTATTGCATTTATATCGGTTCAGTACTAAACTTTTCAACAATTTATCAATTTAGTCATTTCAATCAATTTTGGTTGTAAATTGTTGACGTGGATGCTAACAAGGCCACGTAGGACGATTAGCGCAAACGTTGATAATTTTTATAATTTTTTTTAAAAAAATTCTGAAATTTCTTTATAATTTTTTCTTTTTTTCCTTTCTTTTCCTTTTTTTTCCAAGAAGTCCTGCAAGGGTTGCTGGCCGACCCTCGCCAGCCACTGCACGAGGATCACAAGGCCCTCGTTGGCTGATGATTTATAGCAAAAATTGCCCGAAATGACTAAATTGGCAAACTTGTCAAAATGTTTAGGATTAAATTAGTTAATTGAAAAGTTTAGAACTGAATTGGCACAAATGCAATATGTTCGTGACTTTTTTGATAATTTTCCCAATCATGCGCCACAATAACAAAAAAGCAATGAACAAAGTTGACTTTTTTCTAATTTTTTTCTTGGCTTCCATTAACTAGAAAAGCCTTCACCGAATAAGTCTAGAAGAAATAGAAATAATGTATTCGTAAATTACGAGCTTTCGAGTGGTTTGTTGAAGGTCTCTCCCTATTTTTTTTTCTTCTTATTTTTTAGTAATTAACCAGTGAAGATTTCGAGCAGCTGCTTTTTTTTTTATTTTCCTATTTAAAAAAAAATAAAGAAGGCGACTTGAAAACGCAACGTGAAAAATGCATGCCTCAGCCTCTTTGACTTTTAATTTCTAAGTGTCGTCAAAGGCACGCTCAGCCACGAGCAGAGGAGGAGAGCCTGTGTGGGAGGGTGTTCGGTTTTTTCGGATGTGGTGTACTTTCGAAAAATAAAAGAGATAACCACATAAATGGTTCGTGAATTTTGACCTAACAGATAACGTGATCTCTAAACTTTTAATTTATTCAATGTGGTCCCTAAACTTTAGCCCAATGTGCAATGTGGTTATTGAACTTTCAATTTATTCAACGTGCCCCTCAGATTTTTTGTATATGTTTATATGAAATTGTTCGGTGTTGTTATTTCATTAATTCAATTTCACGAACAACATTTAACATTTTTCTAAAGTTTAGGAACTAGTTTGAACATGCATCAAAAGTTCAGGAATTATATTGAACAAATTTAAAGTTAAGGAAAGACATTACACATTGGGTTATTAAACAAATCAAAAATTACGTGCAGGTGAGAGTTATAATTTGAAATCTATTATAAAAATCGAATATGGTGATTGCAAATTTCGAAATGCGGGGAGGGTATTTGATACGGGAAGTAAAAAGGTGTCTAATTTGGTGTTCGAGTGGAGACATTTTAGCTTAGGCATGATTTGAAAGATGCTACAAGACCCGTGGGCGGTTGGATAAGAATGATGCACACCTAACCCGTTTGGAATCTTGTGCGCAAAGTTTCTGGTTTTTTTATATTCACCAGTATATAGATTGATTCCATCATTTAGCACCTACACTTCATCAAAACAAAATAATAAAAAAAAATAAGCCAAGTCATCTTTTAGAAGGATGACAAATTCAGCAATTAATTTTGAATTTATGGATTTTATTGATTCAAATAAATAATAGGTTTTATTGGAAACATAAAGTTGTAAGTACACATTTTAAGAGGAAAATGTGTAAGTATCATGATATTTTTCCCCTAGTTGGATTGGGGTAAATTGTTTTATGTCCTATAATGATCTCATGTGTTCTAAGTGGGATTTATTTTCTCTATATAGTGTAAAAACCCAAAACCACTTTCAATGACAAATTTTAGGTTTAAAAATTTGAAAACCTGTGGATCGATATGCGATAAATAATATCGAACTATTTCTAATAATGGGCAAATCATAATTTGAAGGGTCGCATAGCAAGAAGGATTGTATATTTTGTACCCAGAAATATGAATTTTGTTTCCATGCTGATAAAATTTCAATAAATGTAGGTAAGTGTCGAAATACCCTTGGTAAAAAAAAATCAACTATGACTTTGGCCTTGTTTGTTAACTTTGCTTTTATGAAATTATCGACTATTTTTATATATTAGGCAAATAAGTGATTTCCATATTAACTTACCAACTTTTAGCTATATACTAATCGATTGGGCGATAAATAAAGATTGGTAAACAACTCAGAACGAGGGTTAGTAACCTAACATGGTCAGAAAAATCATGCTTCCACATGAGTGCATGCATAGAGAATGGCAAGAAATGCAACTCCATTGGGCTCATGGCTTGCACTCTGCATCTTTTTGAATAATCTGAGAGCTTCTGTACCAAATCCATTTTGAGCAGGAACGCTTCCACACTTTGAGTACATCAATATGAATGAGTTCTGCATAGAAAGGACATGGCTCCAGGTCCATCTTCACAGCTTGAACATGAATCTGCACACCATAATTCAGCGTTGCCAAACCAGCAGAAGCCCCTAGCACGAGCTGCTCAATTGCTTTCTGAAGCATTTCAATTGTACCAATGGAATGCCTCCTCAAATTCGCCATTCTTCACAAAACCAGTCGTCATGGCCGTCCAGGCAATGTCATCTTTTGCAGGCGATGTCTATCGATCATTCCATTTCCAAAAAATCCTGAAATAATGGTTGTCCAGGAGACTGCATGCATCCCTCCTCGGCATCTTTGCAAATAGACGATAGGCTTCTTCAATACTATCATTCTGGACATAAGCAGAGATGAAACTATTCCATGTGACTTCATTCCTTTTAGCATCATCTACACAGCCAAAACTAGAGTACATTTTGATAATGGAATTTCCTATAAACAAATCAAATTCAAGTCCAAGTTGAAACACTGATCCGCGCATCCAAATGCCTTCTTGGGCACCTCCCAAAGTCACCAGAAGCTTCAAGCAAAACAGTAAGTGTCGTAGGATTCGCCCTTACCGTTCCTTCCTTTCTCATATCAGAAAAAGATCAGAACTGCATTCGAAATGCCCTATCTTCATATACCCATTAGTCATAGCAGTCTAAGATACAACATTTCGCTCCGGCATCTTGGCGAAGAACTCTCCGGCAGCACCAACACCAACATTCTTGCAATATCCGTCCAGCATAGAGCTCCAGGAAATGACATCTCTTTGTGCTATACCCTCAAAAACCCAAACCGCATCTTTTCGAGTTGCCTCCAACTTCAAATACCCACTTATCAATGCGTTCGAGCACACGGGATCTCGCCACTTGACCGGCATCGAAAGGTAAAGTTCTTTCGCTTCGTCTACCTTCCCTGCCCAAACAAACCCTGTAATCATGGCACCGTAAGAGACCGTATTGCGGTCAGGAATCTCGGCGAACAACTTACAAGCTTTATCAACATTCCAATTGTTGCGAATGCAAGGCAGTGATCATAGCATTATACGAAGCAGTATCTCTCGGGCATTTCGTCGAACATCTGCTGGACTTTACGAATCCGCCCATTGTCTGCATACACGGTGAGCATGGCAGTCCAAGAAATGGTATTCTTCAAGGGCATCCGTTAGAAGACGAACTCAGCTTCTTCGACACGACCGTTTCTTCCATGCTTCATGATCTGGGTGTTGCAATAAACGAGGAAGCTACTCGGTCTGTCGCTTCCTGTTGCGGCATTAGTAAAAACACGACTCCGGACACAAATTGAGACATTCCGATAAGAATCGTTACATTTTCATAATAAAAAAATAGTATAGTCGCATTGAAAACTTTTGACTATGGTATGAAATAACATAAATAATTGAAACAAAATATTTTTCTACCCTCTATTCTCATCCACGTTCAGGAGGCATACACCACAACCACCATGCTTTTCCTGTGCAGCTACACTACAATGTTCCAATGTGTAAATAAGTAAAACTTAAATACCCTAGCATTACAGCCTATCGATTCCAGTAGCCACACCATCCCTTGGAGAAAAGAGGGTATGCAAACCTTCAGCTCTTCGCCCCATCAGACTCGACCCCGTCCAACAGGTGGAAACACTCCAACTTAACTACACGAGAGGAATGGAAGACGGCCCAGTGATGGCAGCCACTTCTTGCGGCCGCTGCGCTTCACACCTGTAAAGCCCCTTCATTTCCTTTTTCATGCAATGTGCTTCCCGCCTTTCCTCCCTTCACAGCAGCCTGCATTTATATTCAGATGAACATCTTAAACGATAGGATACAATTGAAGGAACCACTCTCTCTCTTAAGGGCCAGAAATTGAATTACACCATACAGAAGTCCTCTCCCTCTAGTCAAAGCAACAATGTTGCACAAAGGGATGAAACTCAAATGGCTTAAAAAAAAATTGTCGATAAGAAAAACAAAGAAGAAGTGGGTACTTACCTTGCGCTCTTTCTTCTCTTCCTTTGACTCTTGAACTTGTTTCCTCCTAGGCTGCTCATTCCTTGACACACTGCCACCCTGAATCTTTTCCGCTGAAGATTTCATGCTCCAAGGCAAATAGTCAACAGGAAGTTTTTTCTTTTCCGTTGAGGGGAATTAACGGATTCGCACCTAAAGCAACAGAAATTATACCGGCCAATATCTTCTTTCTGGCTACCTCAGGTGGTTCAATTTTGCCTGGGTGATTATCAAGATTCGAATATGTAGAGACCATAGTTTCACAGTCCCACACCTCAGATTCATCACTACTTTCTTCAAAAATAACTACTTCTTTGTCGTCATTCTCATTTTCATACTTGTCTGCATATTCCACACAACGACGGATCAAATCTGCAGCAAAATCCTGTAGCTGTTTGCTTTTCACTTCATTTTCCTTCAATAAATCAGCTGGAACTCTATAATTGTCATCAATTTCCAAGTCATCCACAACTTTGTCATCAAACGCCTGTTTGAGTTTCAGAGCAAGGGATTCATCTTCTTCAGCCATATAACCACCATAACCATCATCCTCAATATCCTCAGATCCATACTCCTGACGTTCAAGCTTCAAACAATAAAAGAGAAAAACATCAGATATCAGTGAAAGAAACGGATTTAAATCAGTTCAACTATCAGCTGAATAGTACTAGCTCATGGGAATTCCGCTACCACTAGAGAAATTTCAGCATTTAAGAAGGCGAAACGAGCACGGAGGAGACAAAGAGTAATAAAAAGAACTTGTCTGAGTTACTGTCGATTCCCATGTCTGATGAGGCTACAACTCAGGCCAAAATGCACAATTTCCAACAATTTCCAGCATCTTATGAACCAAAAAAGCAACTAGTTTCATCTGAACTTATCTTCAGACTTTTCCCACAAATTCAGCGGACAATTTTATCACAAGGTATGCTCAACATCCATTCAGACCAGTATAAGTACTCACAGAAATAGAGTCAAAGACACCAACATCACAAGGACTCGGACAGTATACGGTAGCGTTAATGTGCTCTGAGTCGAAGAAGAACCTCATGGATTAGGATGATAAGGTCCAACCAATACTCTTTTTTTTTTTAAGCAAAAGCAGCCCAACCACACAATTTCAAAATCTCCTAACAAGTGCATGCAGAAAATCACCTCAAGGCTAGGTCTTAGAAGATGGCAGGAATCTTGTTACACAGACCATACCAGCAATATACTCTTCTAAAAAGGGGAGAAAAGGTGTAACCAAATCCAACCACAATGGTTAGAGAGAGAGAGACCGTAGCTAAAAATCAGTAAGGCAGTCCAACTAGGGTAATGGATTGTCAGCCCATCAAGTGCACTTTTAACAACAAAGCACAAAATGTCAAGTGATATCCAACAAATTATATCCGCCTCTGCCATTATCCTGCAGTCAGGCAGCAGACTAAAAGGAGGATTCACCATCATTCACCGAAAAGGGAAGCGACAGCAGAATCTGTGAATCTAATATCCGCAAGCTAAGAGCTGAAAGCATGTCATTTCGACTGTCGGTGTTTATGCATTAAACCAATTCGTTCTTTTTCACAAACTTGTCGGAGAGACAGTTTTATCAGCTCATCCACTTATCAAACCAATTATCAAAATCTAGAAAGCATATACTGGCATGAGGGAAAATTAAAAAAACTTACAAGATCAAATTGCTCATCCAGCAGACGACGTTCTTGTGGCTTCTCGTCGTCAAAGTCGTCATTTTTTCCACAAACCGACTTCTTATTTCATGAGGAAAGCCATTGTCAATTTGTCTCTCTTGACCAGCAGGAGTGTCTGATCCATTAATGACTCTCCCCATCACTTCAGGCATCCCGGAATATTGCAAATTTTCCTCCACAATACCGTCCTCGCCTTCAAGATGGTTTGCTCAAACAACAAAATCTTCTTCCAAGTCCTCAACTTCAGAGCCAAACCGCGAGAGGTCACTATCATCGAGTAATGCAGCGACTTCAGGATCAATGGCTTTCTGTACTCTCACATTAACACTATTGGCTGCAACACTATAAATCGATTTATCGTGAGGATCACCTTCTGCTTTATGAACTTGTGCACGCGAAGCATCGTAAGCCCGAAATCAAGTAAGTTGAATATAGTTGGTCCTCATGAAGCATATCCCAAACACTGAGATTAGGGAAGTTTCTAGGCTAAGGATAAGACAGGGGAGGCCGCTCAAGGTCAGGTTTTGACTCTTCTTCTGGTCGAAAATCATTCTAGCAGAACACCCACCATCTCAAATGCTGCACATTTACATTAACCTTAAACAAGAACACTAAGATTTGCAAACAAAACAGAGAATACCACAAAATCAAGGAGACCAACCTTGACATCTTTCGGAACCAGATCAAGCCTGGCCTTAGGATTCTGATAAAAAGCAGAACCGCCGCCTTTATTCCTAATCTCCCTCAAATGCCACAAGTAATTATACCCATCGTCAGGAAACCCGAGCTCCAGAATCTCCCTCCTGATATGGTCCGGCAACCGCGACGTCGACATAGCGCCATCGTCGCTGCTGCCACCACCGCCGTCGTCGCAGTCGCCGGGCGCGTCCGCGATCATCGACATCGGATCGTCATCGCCGTCGTCGTTGCCGGCGTCCGCCGAGGTACCGATCGAGCAGGGATTGTTGTCGACGCGGACGAAGATGCGGTCGTCGCCGGGAGCGTCGTCGGCGGAGGAGTCGCGGGACATCAACCGGAAGGTCGCCGACTTCTTCGTAGTCTTGCGCCCCATTGTTTCAGACAATTCGTCGAACGGGTTGCAGTCGAGGAAGTACCAGTAAGGAAAACGCCTAAAGCCCCAGCGGAAGCAGATGACAAAACAAAACCCCAAATTGCTATAGAAACAAATTTACCCCAAATTGATTTTTTGGACATTAAAAACCCTAGATTGATATATTTATGATAAATTTACTCCAAATCTAATTTTTTTGCAAACCAAAAACTCCAAACTGGTATATTTGTGATAAATTAAGGCTCCATTAATTTCCGTTTAATTTGATTAATATCACGAAAAATCACAAATTAATATACTTATGACAAATGAATGATAGAATCACAAACTGGTACATCTATCAACTGCCGATTGTTCTTACAGGTGTCAGATCTGAGCTTGTTTAACATGTTTATGTTGTCTCCGTACGGTAATGGTGTTGGGGACGCCGAACCTTGGCGCACACCGCCGAAAGGCAAACCGTAACTACAGATGAAGATCACGCCATGTGCTCAACACTGATGAAGATATATGATTCGGTGATCGGCCACCAATCCTGTTGCTTGGATGCAGTCGCAGATATATTCTCGAAGGATAGGCATGCGATTATCTTTGTCAACCATGCTTTGATGATGTACCTTGATTTCTGATTTTTGGTTTGTTTTGGAGTTTTTAAGGCATGTCTTGTTATGGTGACTTTTGAGATTTCCTTTGGATTGTATCATATATCATTTTGGTAATGCATAGAAATCTCTTTTGACAAAAAAAAAATCCCGCTTGTTATCCAATTCAGCACTCTAATGGTGAAATTTAACGGAAACTAACGGAGGGTGAATTTGTCACAGGTGTATAAGTGTAAAGTTTTTGGTAATAAAAAAATGGGAAAAAACCACAAAAAACCCCAAACTTTGCCACCCGTGACACATTTACCCCGAACTTTTTTTGTGACACCAAAAATCCCAAACTTTGCTTTTTGTGATACATTTACCCCAATGTATTTAGTCCATGGACAATTTCGTCTTTTTTGCTTTTTCTTTTTTTTTTTCCTTTCCGGCGAGGGCGTCGAGCGAGGGTCGTCCTCGCCTAGGCGAGCGAGGGCGGCCCTTGCCCGACTCAGGCGAGGTCGACCCTCACCCGACGCCGGAGAGGGTCTCCCTCGCCTGAGTTGGGTGAGGGCCGCCCTCGCTCGCCCAGGCTAGGGAGACCCTCGTCCAACGCCAGCGAGGGTCGCCCTCGCCAGATCGGGTGAGGGCCGCCCTCGCTCGCCCGACGCCGGCGAGGGGGGCCCTCGCAGGAAAGGAAAAAAAAAAAGAAAAAGCAAAAAAGACGAAAATGTCCATGGACTAAATACATTGGGGTAAATGTGTCACCAAAAGCAAAGTTTGGGGTTTTTGGTTTTACAAAAAACAAGTTCGGGATAAATGTGTCACAGGTGGCAAAGTTTGGGGTTTTTGGTGATTTTTTCCCTAAAAAAATTAGTTTTGAATGAATTTGCCATAAATATATCAGCTTGGATTTTTCATTATATTAACCCTTACTAATTTCATATTTTTAGTTTTGCTCATCGTAGCTTTTCCATGTATAGTAAAGGCAAGATGTCTTTTTTTATTGTAAGTTATTACTTCCATAAATATTTGTTTTGTCGAAAAATAAAATTTCCAAAAAAAAAACATCTACTTCTTTTCTATGTTGTCGATTAAATTTATGGATAAATTGTAAAGTAGATGAAATTTAATTAAAATTAAAACATTACATAAAGTAAGAATTTTTTTTTTGAAAATGCCGGTGAAATTTCATTATTTTGGATTGATGAAAATTAATATCATCCATGAATTGTTTACAAAATATATATATATATATATATATATATATATATATCAAGATATCTCGTTGTGTATGATTTTTTAATGTAGTCCTAGATTTTCTTTTAAACATATTACATGCTCTGTATAAAACTATCTCGCCAATATAATAAGGAAAAAATATAAATTTTTTGATTTAGTAGATAAAGAGACTTGATATATATTTTAAACTAATAAAATTAATAAAAAGTTCACCAAGAAAGTGAGCTTTTGATATGAGAGGGACAAAAAATAAATAGGCTATTATAAGATCAATGATAAAGAAGAGACCTTTCGGCTTTATACTATATCAAAGAATGTCTTTTCTTCTTAGTATCAGTAAGATAATTTTACACGGATCATGTAAACGTTATAGGAATGTCTAAGAATTCACTTTTTTTAATAGGCTAAAAAACAAAACTTGTGAAATGCTTAATTATGGTAACTATTTAAATAAAAATAGATAAGAAAAAAGAAAGAAAGAGTGAAGCCATTTCCTAAAACTTTAATTGAAAGATTGATGGCAGTTTTGTCTTTTCAATATAAATGGGGTGGATTTAGTCTTTTAGGCTGTGTTTGTTTTCGGAAAAATATTTTTCCGGAAAATATTTTTCGCGTTTTCCGGTGTTCGGAGGCGGAAAATGTTTTCCGTGGGAAAATATTTTCCAAACCCACCCCCAAGCCCTTCACAATTTTGAGGAAGTCATTTTCCGGAAGTCCGAAGCTTCTTCTTCCCTATTTTTTTTTTTGTTGCTTCTGCTTCTTGCCAGTCGGCGGCCAGCGACCGGCGAGCTCGGCCTCGCCAGAGCCTCGCCGATGACCTTGGGCGAGGTTCGCCGACGTCCGGCGAGGCCCGAGCTCGCACGGCCAGCGACCTCGGGCGAGGTTCAGGTCGCCGGATCTGGCGAGGCCCGAGCTCGCCGGCCGTGCGAGCTCGGGCCTCGCCCGGACGCGTCGGCGACCTGGGCGAGGTCGAGCTTGGGCGAGGTCGCGGGATCCGGCGACCTCGGGCGAGCTCGACCTCGCCCAGGTCGCCGGCCGGGCGAGCTGGGGCCTCGCCGGCCTGTGGCAATGCTCGAGCTCGCCTCTGGCTGGTCGACGGATGTCGGCCGTGGTCGGCAACCTGCCGGAGAAGAAGAAGGAAAAAGAACACAGCCGGCGGCGATCGTTGCCGAACACCGGAAAATATTTTCCGAAACTTTTTCATATTTCAGCCGAACACCGGAAAATTGTGTTTCCGAAAAACATTTTCTAGGAAAATGATTTTTGGGAAAATATTTTCCAAAAACACAATATTTTCCGCGAAACGAACGGAGCCAGAGCGAGGAAATAGCACCGCTCTTACATTAATCTCTTATATATTCTAATTTAAAATAAAATTTTCCCCATACTCAAAAAATCTATCATATATAATTACAGTCGCAGCTAAGATAATTTTCACTTCTGTGTTCACTTCGCCGCCGTGGTGTTGTATTGTGCCGAGGGTGCGGAGATCAAGTACTCCACGGTGCAGAACTGGTACGCCGGGATGAGGAAGGGAATGGAGGGATCTACAATTTTGTCACAAATAGGGCCTTTGCGCAGGAAATCGCTCGAAGATATCTTGGACGCAGGTGGAGACAGGGTCTGCCATTACTTGGAAGTACCCAAGTGTAGTTTTGGAGGGTGATGATACTGTGGGTGAGTTCTATTCTGTGGCATTGACTAATAATCATCAGCAGGCAGATACAGGAACAAAGATGATACACAAGGGGAAGAATACCAGGAGTAGAATTATTTCGAAGGGTATTTCGGCTGGATTCTCTAGAAATTGCTATAGGGGGCTTGCTCAGGTCCAGTCGAAGGCGGAAAATGCTCGAAATTCTTCGCAATGTGATTCCATGCTCATTGGCGACAAAGCTGCTGCCAACACCTATCCGTATATGCAGGTAAAGACATTTCTGACTATTCTGTTGAACAGCTTGGTTACTGATTATGCTAGTACTAGTTAGTCATTCTATGCAGTATGGTATGTCATTATCGTGTTGATGACTTCACTGGGATCTGAGTGGCTATTTTTCTGAAGTACATTGATGTCATTGACCAAGTTCTTGTGAGTTCATTCTATTAGTTTTCCGGTTTATCAATTAAGGAAAAGCTTTATAGGAAAGACATCTAATAAGAATGCGGTTCGCATACTTCGTTCTATTTTTAATGTTCAGTCAGGGCACCTTCCATACTGGTTGGTGCCGTCCTTGTTGTAAAGACTGAATGGTGGGGTTGTCAGATGACATTAAGAGTGTGTTTGTTTCGAGATTGTGTCCGTAGGAAAAGTGCTTTGGTCTGGGAATAGTTCATCGACGATGAAGGTAACAGTTTCAGTGTCTAATGTGTGGTCGAAAATGGTTCTATTTCCTTAAAAAGTTATTGAGATTGTCCATCTGGTAGACATGCGGTAGAGACTTCTGACTCCTAATTGTCAATACCAATGGTGATGAGAGCACTACGTTGATTGTGGGCCATGGGCCACCAGTTGATGGCATTGGTGGCAGCATGCAGCCAATATTTTGGGAATCACTGCCTACGGGTGGTGGCAATAACAGGGTTTCAGCCAAAGTCAGTGAGAGTGGTGGAGCATTAAGCTGAAAGTGTTCTGGAAAAAAGAAATCTCTCTTTATAGCAAAAAAACTACTTTCACAAACCGACTTTTTAACCTGTGCAAAACAATCAATGAGAAAATTGTATTCTTCTGATTTTGAGGTTAGAAATGGGACCTTTTACCTTTAGTTTGTTCGTTTAGGTGAATATCTTGGACATTTGATTTTGATACCCTTTGGGCTGTCCAAGATGACTTTCTGTTATTACCCTGATGAGGCCGCTGTATAAATCTCTGGCATTAATGGCATTTGCATCGAAACAATCTTGTGTTTTCTTTTTTATTTTGCCTTTGTAATTTATTTGGAATGGATTGGATTAGACTTTGCCTAGATGCCCAAACCACAAGGGCGATAAATATGACTATAAAATCCAAGTAGTGACCGTATAACAGTAGGATTGCCTATATAAGGCAACTTTTAAATGGTCATTTCTTTACTTGATTCACTTCCTTCCCCGGAAACTGAGGTTTCCCTTCCGACAATCCAATACTGCCCTGAACTGAATATTTGACTTGTGGAGATACATTAGGAGATATTTTTTTTATCCAGGGCTTTACCATATTGGATAAACAGCTTTGGATTTTAAGAGCTCATGGTGCAGTTATTGATAGTCTTGTCTGTCTATTGTCAGCACTAGTGGAAATGTGGCAACTGATTATTTAGTCTCTGTAATATCAGTTAACTAAACAGTATTCTTATAGATATTTGGTGAATATGTTCCTTTTACTTTCTTGGTGCCTCACCATACTGTTAAAGAACTCGTCAGATGCTTACTTTGACTCAGCACGTACTGCTTGGATGATTCTTTGGTGTTGCATTTTGTTTGCCAGGCTTTTTAGCTTCTCTCACTGTATTTGCAATGAAATAGTTAATGATTGGTGGATCGCCAGTGTTTTGAAGGCGCCAGTAACTGATTACTATTATATAAAACTGCTGCAACAATTGAGGCACTTCGAAAAGTTCATCCTGGAGAGTGCTTTTCGGAATTAATTTTGAATGTAGGCTGCTATGGAGGACTTCAAAATGGTGTTTTCACCTATCTTTATGTTTTCTTGATCTTATCCGGTTATACCCTTTAATGCAGAAGCCTTATATATATCTGTTAAACGTGTTCTCGTTTAGAACATGCTCAAAGTAGTTTTATTTTTGCCAGAAACTGAGCATCGTCCTGCAATTAGGACTAGTTTCATCCTGCGATTATCCTGCGATTATCCTGCAAATGTTGGTTTCAAATGCTATCAAAGTCAACATTTAAAACATCTTCAAATAATAAAAAAGAAAATTATCCAGTGTTAAATTTAGTCAAAACAACTAAAATTTTTGAACCTGGCCAAAATAATTGAATCAAACAAGATTAGGGGATAGAGTAGAGACGTGTGTTTTATGTGTTGCAAATAGACAGCGCATCCTTGCATTAATCAGCCTTCTTCCTCCTTTGATACATCTTCATATAGGTCAGTAGCTTTTTCTCTCGTGTAGCTCTGACATGTGCATACAAAGGGGGGAAAACAGAGAGATCAATGAGAAATCTCTGGCCTTTTTTGCACATGTCCAAGCACCAGTAAAATGCCTGTAACTCTGGCAACCTAAGTTCACCAAGAACAAAGAAACAAAAGAAAAAGACCCAACAACTTTGGAAAACCATTTTGATTCAAAATTATGGTGACAGTGCTCCTTAGATGGTGCATTTACATTATTAACCCTTGTTCAAAGAAGCTTGCCAGAAGCTCACAGAGGATCACATAGGTGACTTTTACATGCACAGTCTATATGTAAGTAACAGTTACAGCCAAAATTTACAAGACAAGAACTTTGCCACCGCCTAACCCACCGATCCCTCAAGCTTCAAGCTCATGAGTTGGTGCACCTCGGCACCGAACTCATCGGGGAGCTCGTTGAACACGTCGCGGCAGAACCCGGAGATCATGGCGGCCATGGCTTTCTCGTAGTCGATTCCCCTCTGCTGGAAGAAGAATAGCTGGTCCTCGCCAATCTTCGAGGTACTCGCCTCATGCTCGATGCGAGCCGTGGGATTTTTAACCTGACAGATGGAAAACAAACGTTTATGCATTCAAGGCAGCCAATAAGACAAATGGATACGCTTTAAATGTGTGCAGATGTTTATGCACTTTGAACAAAAGGGGGAAAGAAATTCCCTGGTCAAACAAAACTAGTCCTAATCGCAGGACGATGCTCAGTTTCTGGCAAAAATAAAACTACTTTGAGCATGTTCTAAACGAGAACACGTTTAACAGATATATAAAGGTTCTGCATTAAAAGGTATAACCGGATAAGATCAAGAAAACATAAAGATAGGTGAAAACACCATTTTGAAGTCCTCCATAGCAGCCTACATTCAAAATTAATTCCGAAAAGCACTCTCCAGGATGAACTTTTCGAAGTGCCTCAATTGTTGCAGCAGTTTTATATAATAGTAATCAGTTACTGGCGCCTTCAAAACACTGGCGATCCACCAATCATTAACTATTTCATTGCAAATACAGTGAGAGAAGCTAAAAAGCCTGGCAAACAAAATGCAACACCAAAGAATCATCCAAGCAGCACGTGCCGAGTCAAAGTAAGCATCTGACGAGTTCTTTAACAGTATGGTGAGGCACCAAGAAAGTAAAAGGAACATATTCACCAAATATCTATAAGAATACTGTTTAGTTAACTGATATTACAGAGACTAAATAATCAGTTGCCACATTTCCACTAGTGCTGACAATAGACAGACAAGACTATCAATAACTGCACCATGAGCTCTTAAAATCCAAAGCTGTTTATCCAATATGGTAAAGCCCTGGGATAAAAAAAATATCTCCTGATGTATCTCCACAAGTCAAATATTCAGTTGGATTGTCGGAAGGGAAACCTCAGTTTCCAGGGAAGGAAGTGAATCAAGTAAAGAAATGACCATTTAAAAGTTGCCTTATATAGGCAATCCTACTGTTATACGGTCACTACTTGGATTTTATAGTCATATTTATCGCCCTTGTGGTTTGGGCATCTAGGCAAAGTCTAATCCAATCCATTCCAAATAGATTACAAAGGCAAAATAAAAAAGAAAACACAAGATTGTTTCGATGCAAATGCCATTAATGCCAGAGATTTATACAGCGGCCTCATCAGGGTAATAACAGAAAGTCATCTTGGACAGCCCAAAGGGTATCAAAATCAAATGTCCAAGATATTCACCTAAACGAACAAACTAAAGGTAAAAGGTCCCATTTCTAACCTCAAAATCAGAAGAATACAATTTTCTCGTTGATTGTTTTGCACAGGTTAAAAAGTCGGCTTGTGAAAGTAGTTTTTTTGCTATAAAGAGAGATTTCTTTTTTCCAGAACACTTTCAGCTTAATGCTCCACCACTCTCACTGAGAGTGGCTGAAACCCTGTTATTGCCACCACCCGTAGCCAGTGATTCCCAAAATATTGGCTGCATGCTACCACCAATGCCATCAATTGGTGGCCCATGGCCCACAATCAACGTAGTGCTCTCATCACCATTGGTATTGACAATTAGGAGTCAGGACCCTCTACCACATGTCTACCAGATGAACAATCTCAATAACTTTTTAAGGAAATAGAATCATTTTCGACCACACATTAGACACTGAAACTGTTACCTTCATTGTCGATGAACCGCATTCTTATTAGATGTCTTTCCTATAAAGCTTTTCCTTAATTGATAAACCGGAAAACTAATAGAATGAACTCACAAGAACTTGGTCAATGACATCAATGTACTTCAGGAAAATAGCCACTCAGATCCCAGTGAAGTCATCAACATGATAATGACATACCATACTGCATAGGATGACTAACTAGTACTAGCATAATCAGTAACCAAGCTGTTCAACAGAATAGTCGGAAATGTCTTTACCTGGATATACGGATAGGTGTTGGCAGCAGCTTTGTCACCAATAAGCATGGAATCACATTGCGAAGAATTTCGAGCATTTTCCGCCTTCGACTGGACCTGAACAAGCCCCCTATAGCAATTTCTCGAGAATCCAGTCGAAATACCCTTCGAAATAATTCTACTCCTGGTATTCTTCCCCTTGTGTATCATCTTTGTTCCTGTATCTGCCTGCTGATGATTATTAGTCAATGCTACAGAATAGAACTCACCCACAGTATCATCACCCTCCAAAACTACACTTGGGTACTTCCAAGTAATGGCAGACCCCGTCTCCACCTGCGTCCAAGATATCTTCGAGCGATTTCCTGCGCAAAGGCCCCTCTTTGTGACAAAATTGTAGATCCCTCCATTCCCTTCCTCATCCCCGGCGTACCAGTTCTGCACCGTGGAGTACTTGATCTCCGCGCCCTCGGCACAATACAACTCCACCACGGCGGCGTGTAGCTGATTCCGATCATAAGACGGCGCGGTGCACCCCTCCAGATATTCCACAAAACTCCGGTCTTCCGCCACTATCAGGGTCCTCTCGAATTGCCCGGTCTCCATCGCGTTTATCCTGAAATAAGTCGAAATCTGCATCGGGCACTTCGTGTCCTTCGGTATGTAACAAAACGACCCATCACTAAACACCGCAGCATTCAGAGCAGCATAGAAGTTATCCTCGCTAGGCACGACCTTCCCCAGATACTTCCTGACAAGATCCGGGTATTCCTTAATCGCCTCGGATATCGAACAGAAGATCACGCCGGCCTTCTTCAGCGTCTCCCTGTGCGTGGTCGCGATGGAGACGCTGTCGAGAACCGCGTCGACCGCGACGTTCGCGAGCCGGTTCCTCTCGTTCAGAGGGATACCCAACCTGTCGAAGTACTTGACCAATTCCGGGTCGGCCTCGTCCAGGCTGTTCAAGGTGGGTTTCTTCTTGGGTGCCGAGTAGTAACACATGTCCTGGAAGTTTATGGTCGGGTACGCGTTGTCCGACCACTTGGGCTCCTTCATCTTCAAGAACCTGTCGTAGGCGCTCAGCCTGAACTCGAGCATCCATTCGGGCTCCCCCTTGAGCTCGGAGATCAGGCGCACGGTCTCCCTGGACAGCCCCTTGGGGATGGAGAACGAGTCTATGTCCACGTTGAACCCGTACTTCTTGTTGTAATCGTTGAAGCTCAGGATCTGGGCGATTTTCTCGTCGTAGCTGGAGGCGGTGGCGGTGGCGGTGGCGGTGGCGGAGGTGGAGGGGGGGTTACCTGAGTCGGGCCGCCTCGTCGTCTCGTAGCCCACGTCGGCTCGGACCCGGAAGCAGCCGCCGCCGCCGCGGCGCCGCCGCCGACCGGCCGTCGACGGCCTCGGGGACGGGTGCCGGAGGAGGAGGCCGGCGGCGGCGTACCCTTTGGCGAATCTTGGCGGGTCGGAGGGCTGCGGCGGGGGGGCGGCGGCGGCGGCGAAGCGGGAGGAGATGCCGTTGGCGAGCAGGGACGCCATGGTGGGTGGTTGTGGCTGAGAGAGAAGGCGAGGAAGGAGACGAAAGTGAAAAGCAATTTTGCGTTTTTTATAAATTTCAAATTTATTGTGGTGGCTTCCGTTTGTTTCTGTTTTTTTTTTTATTTTTTCTTTTCTTTTTTCGAGAAAATTAAAGAATATGCCTGAAAATGCGGAGGGGCTGTCGCGTGCGCGCCACGTACCCTCTCCAGATGATTTCGGGTGGGCCCGGCCCGATGTGGCGCGAAGCCCAACTCCCAAGTGCCCTTTTCATTAGGGAGGGTGGTTGAGTGTCATTAATCGATGTAAAGAAATCGGCTAAAATTAGGTCCGTGAACTTATGCCGGATGTGTAATACGATTTCTGAACTTTTAATTTATTTGATGTGTCTCTTAAATTTAGCCTAACGTGTAATGTCGTCTCTAAACTTTTACAGTAACTGTTTAATCAACTCCGTCGATTATTATATCCCGATAGCCAATCTAGTTTCTGGATTATCTAATCGATAGACTAAATTGAATATGTAATATTAGTTTAGGAATCACGTCGAACAAATTAAAATTCCAAGGATGACATCGCACGCTGTGCTAAAGTTTAGGGATCACATCGCACATTGAACCTAAGTTCAAAGACCATTTATGTCATTTTCCCAAAAGTATTTGTTGAGATAGAATGGGAAATTATGCATACACATGTGGAAAGAGAAATATATTACAAGGTTTGATTTTTTTTTTATAAAGTAGTTTATAAGATCCGAACCCCTTATCCATGCTTGGTTACAAAAAAATATCTTTATCCGTTACAAAATGTCAAATCAAAATATAGCTGTCCAATATATCTTCTACTGATCTAAAGATCGAGAAATTGCTATGTCTATCACTGCAAACTTCGCTAGCACGTCAATTAAGCCACCGCTAAGAGATTTCTAAAGCCGGGATGATTTTTCCTTTTCTTTCAAGACTCTTTCTATTCTTCTATGTACGTTTCTGGATAACTAATGAAAACAGCAATAAAACAGAGAGAGAGAGAGATGGATCACTAAGACGAGGGAAGATTCCATATAGGGGCATTGCCTTCACTTTCTCTCAAATATGAGATGGATCTTGTTTTGAAAAAGGACACGAAGTGTTTAGTGACGGGTCGCCCAGGCAAAGCCGGCCTTGCTTGTGGCCGGAGAGGGTCGCCCAAGTGAAACCGGCCCTCGCCTGTGGCTTTTGAGGGTGGCCTTGCTCGGCCCTCTCCGGGTATTGCTGGTGGCTAGCCATCGCCTAAGATCAACTACCGGCGAAAAGGAAAGAAAAAAAAGAAACAAAATAAAGCACAGAAATGCCCTAGCCAGTAAGATTAGGCCCTTTTTTGAGATTGACATATTTTCGTGCCCTTATTTGAAACAAGATCCATTTCAAATCCTTATTTGAGAAAATGAGGGTACTTTAGATCCTTATTTGGAATTTTCCCCCTAGACGAAACTTCGCGGTGTCTTTTGCGAGTCGTATCTTCTAGTATAGGTAAGAGGACGCTACCAGTGGATCACGTATATTAATGGTGTAATCTTAATGGACTTATTAGGAGTGCTATGAACTGTGTGGGAAGGACAAGGTTGAAGATGTCCGGTCTCCCCGTATAAATAGGATTTTCCTCATCATAATCAAGAAATCGAAAAGATTATCGAATTTGAAGATGGAGAATTAGAAATTAAATTTAATAAGAGTTATAAAATTAAGAATTTCATATGAAATTTCTTCTAGTACATCATGCTCATCAATTCTAGAAACAAATCATGAGAGAATAGTTTGCACTGGAACTGGGGAAATAGAAGACCAAGCAATACATCCTAACCATAGGTTTGATCCTATATTGCTAGGAAAAGAATCTACTCATCCTAGCAAAGGGTAGGATAGCCTCAATGTCCAAGCTCGCCTACGTTTTTAGCTTTCCAAAACCATCAAGAAATGGTCATTTTCGCCCTACTTGGTGCTAATAAAGACAATTTCATGGTTATGAAAAGTTAGACAGTTAATTAGGGAGAAAGAGTAAATCGACTCCATTAATCTATGGTTGCTATTTCATGGATAAGGAAACTAAATCTTCATCTACAATTTATACGGCCTAATACCCTAAAAAACTTCAAATTTTAACTTTTGTCACAATTCTACCTTTTGTCTCGTAAAAAATCTCTAACTTTAGGTCATGTCTCAATTCTACCATAAACTTTTTTTGTTCCATAAAAAACCCCAAACTCTAGATCATGTCTCAATTCTACCTTAAACTTTTTTATTTCATAAAAAATCCTCAACTTTAGGTCCAGTACCAATTCTACCATAAATTATTTTATCTCGTAAAAAAATCTCAGCCTTAAGTCCAGTTTCAATTTTACTCTAATTTTTTCACCAACTTTTACTTGAGTCCTAAATCTGCTCTCAATTAACTCTCCGTTAAAATCGCTCCTAGGATTTTGCGCTTGTCGATCTCTCGTGCTTGGGAATGTTCCATCTCTCGTAATCGGAGAGCTCACGCTTGGAACACTTGAATAGCTCGTGCTTGGGAGTTTTCCATCTCTCGGCACGAAGGGTTAATGGGGGCTTTTGTGACTCAAGTAAAAGTTTGCGGTTTTTTATGAGACTGTAAAAATTTTAGGGTAAAACTGGGAGTAGACGGTAAAATTGGGACAAGACCTAAAGTTGAGGGTTTTTCATAAGACAAAAAAAGGTTTAGGATAAATTTAGGACTGAATCTAAAGTTGAGGGTTTTTTATAGTATCAAAAAAAGTTTATGGTATAATTTGAGACAAAAGGTAAAATTGGAATAAAAGCTAAAATTGAAGGTTTTTTAGGATATTATACCCAATTTATACTCACTTTACGAACGAAACTAGCTTCGATGCATGCGCTATGTGCAGACAATTATTTTTTTGTGTACATTTTGTGTGAAATTGCTTCTCTTATAAAGTTAGATATGACCTAAAAGTTATTTTTATTCATGGGAGAGCGGGGTTTTTTTTTACATTGTTGTTGCATGAGCACATTAAAGAAGAAAGACATGCAATTTATGAATGTGAAATTGTTGAAGTAGTGGTGAATGGTGATTTAATGCAACTTGTAGTGGACTAACTTGTGGTGGAATTGGTCACATACAACGTGTATTTTCACCATAAAATTCATAATAATATATCGTCTCTTTGATTTATTGAAGGGTTATTATAGTTATTTGCAGGGTGGACACCTAATTAAAAGTTCGCTTTATATATAGTATAGATATAGGCAAAAAAAAAAGAATCACATATATCTTTTTATACATAAGGTTTGTAAATCACATCATAATTCAGAAGTAGTTCGGATAACTTTAGATCTCCAATACTTTCCTATCCTAAAATGATTCGAATTAAATTTTTGAGACTAGTTCGGATCTTCCATCATAATCTCTCTCTTTAAGATCCAATATCTTTTATGGACAGCACACTTGTTATTTTGTTGAAAAATGCTTCGATTACTTTCTGCCAAATATGAAAATATGGAAGAAGTATCGAGAAAACGCAGATTTAATTATTAGAAAGTATATTTGAGGAAAGAAAAGAAATTTATTTAAGGGATAATGATTACACTGATGGTCCCTGAACTTTAACCTAATGTGTAATGTCGTCCCTGAATTTTTATTTGTTCAATGTAATCCATGAACTTTATCCTAATATGTAGTGTCGTCCCTGAGCTTTTAATTTATTCGATATGGTCCATAAACTTTTGACACGTGTTCAATCTAGTTCTTAGACTATCTATGTCGTCTCTGAACTTGAATTAATGAAATGACAATATTACACATTTTCACATAGTCTGGAGATTAAATTAAATGCGTACCAAAAGTTTAAGGACCAAACATTGAACAAATTAAAAGTTTAGGGATGATATTGCACATTAAGCTAAAATTCAAGGACCAATTCGAACAATTCAAAAGTTCATGGGCGATATTGTATATTAGGGGTGATCGATTCCCAATTCCGATTTTGATCCAATGAAACTGGTCCTTTAGGGTTTGGTTAACATTTTGCTAATTTATATCAATGAAGTTCACTTAGGGTTCAGTTCACATTTTACTAAATTTTGTCAATGAATTTATGCCAATAAAGTTCACTTTGGGTTTACTTTACATTTTACTAATTTTTTTGAAGAAATAAAAAAATAAGAAAAAAAAGTATACGTAGTCAATTTGATTTGGTCTATTCCTCCTTGGAATCGGGAACGGGACCGCCCGAACACCGGTTCTACTTTTAGGAACCGGGAACCGGATCGATACTCCCGGGAAACGGACCCAACCGGTTGATTCGATCCGATCCGGTCCGAGCGGTTCCTGATTTGGGCAATCCATTTTGCACGCTCCTTATTTCAATATTAGGCCAACGTTCAGGGATCCTTTATGTCGTTTTCCCTTTATTTAACGACGGGAACATCCATCGGAAGGGCTTCGGAAAAAAAAAATTAAGATGGAAAATTTACAAAAATTAAGGAACTCTCCCCAGATGGGAAAAATCGGCCTATTGGCCCGTGCGCGTCACGCGCGGGTTCAATTCGCTGAATGCTCGTCATTTTCCCCTCCTTCGTTCATCGGAAAGTACGAGGAAAAAAAACAAAAGCCGAAGCTTTTACCACGTCCATACGAAAAATAAGAAAAAATAAAAAAAAATATTAATAAAAATAAGAAGAAAAAGAAAAAGAAAAAGCCGGAATCACGTACGGATTGAGTTTCGTTTTCTTGATTTCGATCCCCTTCTCTCTCCCTCTCTCTCTCTCTCCCGTCGACTCTTGCGAGTGCTTCGCGCAGACCCAGGGAATCAAGAACCGTCGAGCTGGTCATCGGTCGTTGGTTGGAGTTCGGGGAGAATAAGGTAGTGGGTGGGTTGTTGTTTTCTTTTTGGTTTGTCGGTTTGGTTTGGTTTGGTTTGGAGGGTGTGGGGGGGAAAGAATGGCTCAGGCAGTGGAAGAATGGTACAAGCAGATGCCCATCATCACTCGCTCCTACCTCACCGCCGCCATCGTCACCACCATCGGTTGCTCCCTCGAGGTAGGTCCCGCCTCTCGGCTGATGCCCCCCTCTGTTCTTGCTGTCGAGTGAAAGATTTTGTATTTGGCTGCTTCTTGTTTTCTCTCGTGTGTCGCGATGGGTTCGGGGGTGATTGGTTATTCGGTGAATTGTTTGTTAATTGTGGGTTTCTTGCAACTGGGTCGACGGATTGGAGCTTGATCTTTGGTGGGTTTGTTGCGTTTTGAAGATTTTTCGTCCGTGAAGTTTCGGTGGGTTTTTTTTTTTGTATCTGTTGCTCGAATGTGTGGTTGGGAGTTTGGTAATTTGATCGATTGATTCTATGCGAAGTGCCGGCTGTTCGGTGAGTGAATAATGGTACCTTGGGTTGTGAAGGAGGTTTGGTTGTGGGGCTTTTTGGAGTCAAAATCTTGTATTTACTCTTAAATTGTCAATCTCTGTCTTACAATTCTGCCCGTGCCAACTAGTTGTGTTCCGGATTGGCAACTTGATTTTGCGTTTGATGGCAGTTTTGCTTTTTCGGGTTGTGCAGATAATATCACCTTATAACCTCTACTTGAATCCGAGGCTTGTGTTCAAGCAATATCAGTTATGGCGCCTCGTCACCAATTTCTTGTACTTCCGCAAGATGGGTAAAGTCCTGAGCTCATGTCCGCATATGTTAGAAGATGTGGGTGAATTGGCACTGTTACGATGATACAAAAGTACTTACACAGTTAATGATGTTACTTGGAGTAAAGCTTTCAGTCTAAAAATTTCATGTTCACGTCATCATAATCATCGTCATTATCTTGATTCACGTACTATTGAAATGGATTCCTTAGAGAAAATGTCCTCTATCTTGGAGCTTCATTACCTCATGATACGCTCGAGTAACTTGCGTATCTTTTAATCTACAAACTCTCAGTCAGTAGGCATGGTTTACCCAGTTTCTTGAAGGAAAAATAGATGAACTATTTAACCTGCACCATGCTCTATCCATGCATGATCTATTCTGTTCATCAGTGTATGTGTGCCTCCTATGAATGTGCTACCGACTGCCTTTAGCAGAAAAAAAGAACCCTGAAAAGGAATTAGGTTTACCCTTCCCTATGGGATCATCCTTGAAAGTGGACATACATTCATTATTCACAGGGTATTATAAATTCAAGTTTTGATTTTGCAAGTTGGACAGACAGCTTGATTGGGCAAAGGGGTTGCTTGTCATTTTGGTTTTCCTCTGTCTCCTAAATGTCAATGCTTTTGAGAAGATTCTTGAGAGCAATGGCCTTCAGCACGGAACATCTGAACAGTTCTCAAATAATCTGAGATTTACTTATGCCCACAATTAGCTGCAACTCCGCTAATTTAAGCTTTACCTCTTTGTTCCTATTTGATTGCAGATCTGGACTTCTTATTCCACATGTTCTTTCTTGCTCGGTACTGCAAGCTTCTTGAAGAGAATTCTTTTAGGGGAAAGACAGCTGATTTCTTTTACATGCTCTTATTTGGCGCCACTGTGTTAACTGGAATCGTTCTTATTGGAGGAATGTTACCTTATGTATCAGAATCATTTGCAAAAATTATATTTCTTAGCAACTCACTGACTTTCATGATGGTGAGTTTTGCTCTCTTTGTGCAATTACCAATCATGACTTAAGTGGACTGATAATGTCCTAATGCGTGCTTTTGCTTTTTGTGTTTTGTGCAGGTTTATGTGTGGAGCAAGCAAAATCCTTTTATCCATATGAGTTTCTTGGGTCTCTTTACATTTACTGCAGCTTACCTACCATGGGTAAGTAAAATCCTTATTTTTCACTCCTAGAAACTGTTCCGAGAAAGTGGGATAGGACATTGCTTGTTGGTTTTGTTGCATGAGACATGATTAATCAGGTTTTATATCTGTTCCTAGTTGCTCAGTCAATAAAAGAAAGCGACATCTGGGGTTTTAGCTTGCTTATCCAGTTGTTCCCCACCAGGCTTGGAGTTTATTTCTTTTGTTATAAAAAAAATAGGCATTTATCTTGAGCACTTGTAATATTTATTTATGAACTCCTCAAATTTCTCATTCAGCATATTTCATTCACTTGGAGAATTGGATGCACGTGCAATTGAGTTTGTGTTTTCTATATGCAGGTTCTTCTGGGATTCTCAGTCCTTGTAGGTGCAAGTGCTTGGGTGGATTTATTGGTAAGACTCTGTTTCTGTAATATTTGATGCTGTCGAGTGCTTGGATGGATGCAGTCTGAGAATTGAATTTCTATGAGGCTGAGCTGAGCGAGACATGATGGTTAATGTCCATGTTCTGCTTGGAGGAGCTCTTGTTTTGGCTTTACTTTGCACATATACTTAGCTGTAACTTTTGCAGAGTGAAAGATAAAAACGAGGCTCTTAGTCAATAGTGTTATAGTTTCTTGAACGATGCAGAATCATCCCCCCCTCTTCAGGAGTAAAGATCTACTAGAATCAACCTAACTTAACAATCTGAGATCAAGCAACTCCGAGTGTGCTTCACATCCTTTGGCTTGAAATAACGATCTTATCATGAATAGCAAACACCCATAAACAGTCCCATTAGTCTGCTAAAGCTCCCGTCTGGTGGCCGGCGTTAAAATAATGATATTTGTCAATATTCCACTGCCTTTTTACCAAGATCACAGTAGATTATTGATGGGCGGCGTTATTACTTCACCCTTTTTGGCTAAAACATATAAGGCTGTGGAAATAGCACTCTTGTGCAATCTATTGTCGTGGTTTGTATTATCTAATTACAGTTCCAGGATAATTTTCTGTTGTGCTGGTCCTTATGCTCAATATGAAATATTATGATGCAGGGAATGATAGCTGGTCATGCCTACTACTTTCTTGAAGATGTGTACCCGCGGATGACTCGTCGTCGGCCCCTAAGAACCCCATCATTTATCAGAGCCCTATTTCCTGATGAGGCTGTTGTCGACGCACGGCCAGCAGCCGTGAGATTCGCCGCCCCTCCTCCTGAGGAAGTTCACCAAGATTGATGGCATGGATAGCCGAGACAAGAAGGTTTTAAGGTTCAGCTTATTCTACTGTTGATCTGAAGCCAAAAATTACAAAGGTGGCGGAACAATCCTGGTCGCTTACTGTAGAAAAACACTCCTGCGCATGCTTTGGTGCTTGTAATTAACCCTCATCTGCTTATAAGCTTAACCTGATATATGCTATTCGGATTTTGAAGTTGTGCAGTTTTGAAGTTGAGTCCTTAAGTTGGAGTGAATATAGCATTCTTGTTCAAACACCAGAGCAGGAATGATTTTTTGTTTAGCTTCACACAAAGTTTGGACTCTCTCTCTCTCTCTCTCACATGGCTCGCTAGACTTGATACTTGCTTAGATAAACTGCCTGGTGGCTTCTGAATTCTACTACAACTGATGTGAGGCAATGGCAGACTTGTGTTTTTTCTTTATGGGTTTTGTATTCCTTCGTCAACATCGCAGAACAGACTGCTAAACAAAATCAAAGCAACCATCAGGGTCATCTCATTTTATCTTCTCCTATAGAAGAGAGGGAAGATTTTCTAAAATTTTCATCTCTTAATCTTTGTTTCTCTTTTCCTTTTCTTGCCAGCAGAACCAAAATGTTTATATCAAAAGAATTGAGTCAGTTTCGTGCTGTGTAGTCGTTGCAGTTGCAGGCGATCATCGATCTTGGGAGATTGTCTTGAAGTAACTTGTGCAAGAGATGTTTTATTTCGCTGTGATCTGAAAATCTCTATGCACTTCTCATTGTTCTCAAGACCTTTGAGACTTAGATTTCCTGGTAGAGAGCAATTATGTCGATGGCGTCTAGTCCGTTTATAGCCCCAGATAAAGACCAGCAAGGCTCCAAACTTGTAGACTATCTACTGCAATGTTAGAATACAAATTTCTAAATGACAGTAGGCATCAAAATCTCACAATCGGCAGGTTAAATTTAGCATCACCAACGTTCGATTAGCAATTTTGGCCCCTGGAGGACGATAACGGCGGTTGATTATACAAATTCCAAATAACAGCAGATACCAACCTGCATTTCAACCAAAAGTCAAATGGTGTCCACCCAATTTACCCAGTCCTCTATGGCGATTTGCCGCGGAGAACCATATAAAACCAGAACTTTTTTCACTGAAGCTTCAAATGTCAAAAGGTAAGGAGGAATCATAGGAGTCTTTGTTCTGTATCTGACAGAAAAAAATGAGAAATGAACTTGCTGTTTTTTCGTTAGGAATGATAGATCGTCTGTTTCTGGCTCTAGAGTTGGACAGTTCGAATGCAAATGAACTTTAACAAATAGCAACAAGGAACCACAAGCCATGCGGTACTGCAATCTGCAATTTCTTCAAGGGATAAATGACGATTCCAACCGAATACAACTTCTAAAACAAAGCCCTAACATTACAACAGGATCTAAGAAAGTGTTCTGAAAGAAAAAATGGGGAAGAAACTAAGATATCATTTCCAATCACTACTCATGAGCACAACAAGACATTGAAAACTCCGAAAAAAGAATTGACACCTAGCACCTGAAAATAGCAGGAGCTTCTCCTTTCACAGACATTGACACAATAGGCATGTGAAAGGTATCAAGAACCGATTCTACAAGTCACACAGCCCGCAGAAATCAACAATGATATCAACAATGATTCTGTCCCCTTTGGCAAACTTGAGGAAGCTTCATAATGTACAAAGCACGAGCAAACCATTGGCGTCCTGTGCCATCTCAGAATGATATGTCCGAATTCTTTTCCGGCTCCACTCGACTTACTCAAAGCCAATGGATGAGGCATGAAAACCCATCTTGAGCGGGTGAAGAATAATTAAGCAAGCAAGAATGATCTATGGCTATCGGATAGGGTGATGTTGGGCCGATATCCTCTTAGGAGGCAGCTTGCGTAGGATGAAGAGGACTAAAGCAGAAGGCAGGATCTCAACCAGCTGGCACGAGAGGGAAAGAAGTTCAAATACCAATTTCAAAAACGGCAACACAATCACAGACAACTTGAGCAACAACCATAACTAAGCTAAGAGAATACCATGTAGTATAACATATTCAAAATTGGATGATCCAAAACATCGAGTGATGCATCTGAATCAAAAGCTGATAGAAGAACCTGCATGTAAGAAGCATTGCATCATTACGTCAAGGTATTATCAGCAAAGGCAAAATGCAAATGATTGCTCCATGTTCAGTTGACAGTTTAGGTTCTTGTCTAGCCCAGACATCATACCATACAGGTTGGGAAGAAATTGACATCGTCCCAACCAAGAGGACAAAGTGGTAGTCCAAGGGCAAGAAAGTCTCCAATCTGGGTCGATAATTGGTGAGATTTAACTCTAAGCAGAGGTAAAGTCAGTAGTTCCTGGTGATAAGTACAATATAAGCACGCTTTATTTCTATGCTGTCAAAACTACTCTATCAAGAATCCTCTTCTGAAGCACTTTGGCAAAGTCAAGTTGATGACAATCTCCAACTGGGTTTGAGTTCAACTAAGAGTCCAAACTCCCAGTTCTTTCAAGTGACAACCTTTCTCAACTTCCAAAGTATGTTCACATCCAATCATAGTCAACTCTTTATTTTTGAATAAATTAGAAGCACCAAAGAAGACATGGTTATTGGGCCAAAAGCTCAAATGAAACAACTATGACTGCTCGCCAGGGGCTTACAGATTTTCCAATCCCCTGACATCCCACAGGAGAAGAGAGTTCAATCTCAAATCAACATGTTATGTTTTGTCCTACAAATGCCTCAACTTTAGTCTATTCTTTGTTTCTATGGCTTCAAAAAGCCAATGACAAGGCCATGGTAGACGCAACTCAAACGCCTCAAGGCTCATGTATTTTTACTATTCACATTCAACAACCTCGGTCCAACTGACCTATATGCCAATTTAGTCATTTACCCTTTCTTATTTTTCAATTAAAGCATTTGATTAGATGACATCATAAGCAATGGAACCAGCCGTTCAATTGCTTGACCTGCCAACCGTTCCATATCGTTTCTAAGAGTAATCTTGTTTCGAAGACATTTAATAAGTGAGAATATTAGCAAGAAAAAACTGATTGCCATTATGTATTACATAATAAATCCTAAAACTTATCAGCTAACCATTGGATAGAGATAAAAACAGCTAAAGTGTCCGTATTTATTGGCTTGCCCTTGGCAAAAAGAGTTGTAAATAGATTATTTTTCTCAAAAGTTTGAACTTTTATGAATCTTGCCTATCGGCATACTGGTTAACAGTCCCTTTCTCGCGTAAGTCGGACCTTACATGTGAATCACAGAACTTGGATTATAATCATGCTGATGAGATAAGATAACCAGAGATTAAAACACAATAAACAGTAAGGAGTGTCAAAATTCCAACCCTTAACCGGCGCTGTGATATCATGTGAATTAATTGTTGTCCCAAAAAGAGTGCTTGTCTTAGCATATCTGTTAACAAGAGTCATTGCTTAATAGTCTGCACCAAGTTCTCTCAGCCTTCTCTGCTGGGGGTAGCCTTTACTAATGCTCATAATAGAAACCAACAGGCAATTCGGTCCTTTTGGTAGGGTGGGGATGGGTTCAGGGGAGTTTGCTGGGTTCGATACTCAGCAGGTAGAACCAAAAGTGGCAGAGGGCCTAGCCATATGAGCCGGCTAATCTGACCAACAAAGTGATGTAATTGGATGCATTGAGGCACAACTTTTGTTGCATTTCTTCTCATGATTGCTAAGTAGCAAAAGGGGAAGTGGCCTTTCCACGTCAAGACCTTAAAAGAAATGCAAAGCTTCAACTAGAAAAGGCAAGAAAAGGCTAATAGCATTTTGAAGCCATTATAGTTGTATATTGTATTTTCTGTTCTTTTGGCCAGGTCAAGTCTAGTAAATTAAACAGGAAAAAAGAATATTAGTAAGGATGTGCATCAGATTTGAAACTGTAAGTAGCAGAACGGAAGACTATCCCAAAATTGGAGCTTACCACTGTACACCTGATAATAAAACAGGTGAAGCATATAGCTGTAACAGATCCAACCTGCAAGAGAATGCAGATCTGGTGTCAAAAATAATTAAAATGAAGTCAAAGACTCCTTTTCACATTCTTGGCAAGTTTTTTAATGCAATGTGTATAACAAATGGCTTGTCTTAGAAGATGACTGCATATGTCCAATTCCTTCAACACACTGGTTTTGTGACACTTCATCCAAAGACAGTTAGCAAGAGGTGAACAAAATATTTTGCAGCGGCACCAAGGGTGGGTGACTCAAGTAGCATGTACACTATACACTCAATTACTTTATTAGTTAAACAGCAGCAGCCTATCACATTTTACCACTTCCGTTCAGCTACCACTTGCCACTTTCAGATCACAAATAGAAATGGATGTACAGAACAAATAACGTCAGGAGTTCAAAACATCAGCTATGTCCCAGCAGGGCATGCCCTTAGTGCTGACAGACCTCATATAGATGCATAGATCGATAATGATCATACTGGATAACACTTCAAGCATGGTTTTCAGGCAATATATAGATAGGCAGCAATGGAGATGGCTGTGATCAATACACAAAAAGTTCTTCACACTAAGCTAGTACTTGCAGTGACCCCCTTATCAATTTGTATCCTCCGATTCTCTGGCAAAATAGATGTTGAGACAGACACATGCTGAGATCATAAAGACCCGATAAAATGCCTAAAGCCCACTACAATATGATGAGAGGCTATGCCTAAAGCTTGCTACAATATGATGAGCGGAAGGAAAAAATAAGGAAAAATTAAACAAGAGAAGGAGGGCTGCATACCTCATGAAGCTTTTTCCTCCTCCCTTTAGATTCAATAGGAAAACGCCTTAGCATGGAAAATAATCTGAAGCAAGTCATGATAATAAGCAGAATCATTTAGCCAATGTACAAAAAAAGCCACGAAGATAAGATAGCATTGGGTAAACAGTGTATGAAGGCCTAGATGCAATGGTCACAGTGAGTATCAAAGGTGCTGCTGAACCCACCTTCCTCCATATAATAAGAAACCCAATGCAGCTATTATTGAGATAACTGCAGGAATCAAGTATAAAATGGAGTTAGTGGAATGACAAACTAAAATAGCTACAAGGAAGTGTAACAAAGTGAAATATATTTTTAGCTTAGGAAGTAAAATTGGATTCTCACCTGCAATAAATATCTTCCCAATAAATTCCACAACACTGTTGTCGTCTATCCACAGATAAATCCAGATGCAAACCTGATGTGAAAATTACATCAAATCGCATGAGGGACGAATAATATGATATATTTTCCTACAACCTAAATCTGACCTGTACCTTCCAGGAGCTAACTTATGCTGCACTTTTGCCAACAGGCTAACAACCGTCTTGTAGAATGATTTAAAAAGGTAACAAGGATATATACAAATTCCGTCAACTTAAGGATCAGACTACATAACACCACAACTTCATAACAATGCAGATACCTTGTTATGGTCACTTTATTATTGGTATTTGGTCCTTGATGAATTTATCTACAATCAGCAAGCCTAGTTTCTCATTTCATGCATAAGGGCTGTAACAGTGTAACTTAATTCAGGAATCTGGGTCTTGCTTCCTCTGACTTGGGTATGGAGAATTGATAAGACTTTGAGAGCTGAAATTAAGAAATTCACTTGACTCCATCATCAGTAATTTGAAACTACAAGCAGCCGGGCTAACCATTTTGAAGCTTTACATTAACGTGAATGCTAGACAAGCAAATGAGCAAATTGGGAAAGTTTAAAAGGATATTTATGAAAGCCATGTGCCCTACACAGATATGATACAAGGGTAAATTTCACATTGATATTGTGCTATCTATTTTTTACATTCGAAAGCGCAGCACCAAATTTGCCTAAATATGACAAGCCTTAATTCATTGAGTCTATTTATAACATAAAATGTCAAAATAGAAAAGCAAGGAAAAAGAAAGACAAATCTAAATCTTATCAAATATTTGATTAGTAACAGAAGATCGTTCTGTGAGAGATATACCTGTATAAAGTACATAGCACCATTTATAGATATATAAGATATCTTCAGCTTATCTGATGGTAAACTTCTCGCCTGCTCGGCAATAGATGCCCAGAGGTCAAATTCTCATAACTTAAAGTTAGCTAGAACAGAATTATATATATTCCTCACAGGAAGCAGATCTAACATTACTCGAACAAAGCTATGTTTAATCACCTGGTGATATATCTCGGCCCAAAACAGAACTAAGAGAGTGTAAGTAGAGAAAAACAGGAGTCCAGGAAGATCCAAGAGAACCAAAGTTAACACCTGGTCCACATACGTTAACTCGATAAGCAACAAAATTTTCACAGAAAATAGAGATACTAGTATTCTAACAAGCAGTTTACATGTTGCATAGAAAATCAACACAATTTGAAAACGTTAGCGAGGATGCCAATGAAATTAAGGGAGATTTACAACCCCAAACGTACTTTACAACTAGATGTCTGATCTTATTTACGGGTTAGCTTCACGATGTAGAACCTCCACATGAAAAGACTACATAAAAGGCTGGTGATGCAACTTATTCAATATGTATGATCCATAAGAAGCATCTAAATATCACGATCTTTTGCATCAGAATCTTGCATCAGAATCATAAGGTCGCAGTGATACAGACTCATTTGTTCGTCACTCTTCGAATTAATAAGACCAATTCACAAGGAATAATACGGAAATCTACGAATTCTTTAGTCTAGTTGATGGCTCAAACGATTCAGACAGCAAGATGGCCAACGATAGTTCTCAGTAGTAAATGCTAGCAATAGTAGTATTACATTTCCCTTATCTGAATATGAATTCAAGTTTACACGACATGGTAATTGAGGAACACTCTTTTTTCAGCTCTGTTCTAACTCTTCTAAACTGTTCATGATTCAAAGATTTTTATTTTCTTTAAGCTTACGGAGAGCAAGCCAGATCGGTGCAGATTTACGAGCCAATGTGATTTCATAACAAAGGAAGATAAAATTCAACAAATACAAGGCCAGATTTATATAATTTAATTGCTTTCCAACAGTAAGGAAATAAAGAACTTAAAGAAACAAAAGTTCTCAAATTGACTGCCTTATTGAGATTTATTAAAATTAACGCAGTATGATGTGATAAAGTAGAAAATAAAACAGATGAGATCGCAGATCGGAAACTAACAGCTTGGGAACCCTGGAGGACTAACCTTTGGATGCAACACGAATACTTGCTTATGGAATGCAAATACGAGAGCACGAACTGAAAATAAAGGCAAAGTAAGCATCCGAACATTCCAAACCGAACGGAGTAAAAAGCAAAAGCCTAAATCTCTACCAACATTCAGAAACATTACCTCCATTGACTACAAAGTTCATGAGATGGAAAACCTTTTGGGTCGTCCAACCGTATTCGGGCACTCTCAACTCGATCCTAACCAGTTGAATCTGCACAATCACAAGCAAAACCACGGCACCACTCACAACAACGCAGCGGGATTCGAATGCAAAGGAAATTACCAAGACGGGTACATCACCGAGCGTAAAAAAAAGGGGTTCTTAGAAAAACCCAGCCTATTCCAACGGAAATCAGTTTCGGAACAATTAGGCACCAAGATATCCTCAGAACACTAAAAGACTGCGGCTTTTTCCCCAAAACGGAAAGAGTAGGAAAGCGATCCTTACGTTCGACCGAACAGAGTTGACCAACCAAATTAGCTTTTCCACTAAACCGACCGGCAGCGTAACCGCCTCGGCACACGAGTGAACTTGATGTCATTCGATACAATGTCAATGACCCAACAGACCCAATCCAACCCAATACAATCCTACTAATTCTGAACCGAATAAGCTCGAAGAAGCAACCTCGATCCCAACAAACGACCCCCGGCACACCCCGGAGTTTGCGATCCAGAGCAAGAACGCGCGCGCGCACTCTACTTCTGAGACGACGGCGAGCCCGAAACTACCCTACCCAACCAACCACAGTACGAGCACGCACACAAGTAGCGATGCGAGAGAGAGAGAGAGAGAGAGGGAGGGGGCGAGGGAGAGACCAGAGCGACGGAGGCGACGAGAGCGTAGGCGGCGCAGAGGGAGTAGAACATCGCGTCCTGCCACCGGGTCGATCCGTTGATGTCGTCCCACCAATCCGAGGCGACGGCGAGGCCGAGCGCCGCCATTGTAGGAGGAGGAGGCGGCGGCGCTGCTCCCACCATCCTCGCCATCGCTTCCTCTCCTCGAAGGAAGTGCTCGATACAAAAACAGAAACGAGGGAAGGAAGGAACCAGAGATAGAGATAGAGAGAGAGTAGTCTTCAGTGAGGGAACTTTGCTAATCTCACCGGCGGTCACGCACAAGGGGAGAGAGAGAGGGGGGGAGGGAGGTGAGAAGTTCGTGAAAAAATTGAAGTGAGAGAAATTTGGCAGGTGTATTTGGTTCATGCAAATGTACGTACCTCGATAATAGTATATTGATGCACTCACGAAGTACACGAAGTTGACAAGTTTTTAAGGATTTTTTTATTAATATTATTTTGGATCGGAAAAGCTTTTAAAGATTGAAATGCACGGCAGACCTCGTGATCGAGCGAGGAGAGATTGCGTGTATTACTGTGACATGGACACCAGTAGTGTGATACTGACTAATGGATGGAACATGAATTTTTAAGAGCTCGTCGAATCCCGGTAAATCTCGTGATAATCTTGCAAATTCAGGTTCGTCAATCCTCAATTTCACCATTATTCGATTTCATTTTTTTAGATAACACAGCTATACCTTTAAGTTCCTTTTGCAAGTTTATTAATGTTATCAAGAAATGTCTTCGGCCCCCCAAAAAAAATATATAGAATAACGACATAAATAATTCACGAACTTTGATTTAATGTATTATGTGATCCTTAAATTTTAAATTTATTCAATTTGATCCTTGAACTTTAATCCAATGTGTGCAACACCATCAATGAACTTTTAAATTTGTTCGATGTGGCTCCTAAAATTTTAGTAAATGTTCAAACTAGTCCAATACTATGTGAAAATAACCAATGCTATTCTTTCATTAATTTAAGTTCAAGGACGGTATTGAATATTTTTTTATGATCCATGGACTAGTTTGAACATGCATCACATTGAACAAATTAAAGACCTAAACACGATAATGCAGATTGGATTAAAGCTCGGGAACGACGACGAACAAATTATAAGTCGGGGGATTATATTGCACATTAGATTATTATAGTATAAAAATCGTTTGGGTCATTTTGCTTATATGGATTGAGAACTGGCACGTGCGGGGGATCTTGCCGTCCTGGGAGTTTGCGAAGACGACGGAGATGCCGCGGAAGATTCGTGCACACGGGGGAGTGTGCCGTGGGGGTCAAACGCAGGGGGGCGCGGCGTCCGACCCGCGCTATTCTGACGGGGCGGTGACCCGGGAGTTCCCTCACGGCCGCTCCTGGTCCTGAGGATGACGTTGGGGATTGGGCGGTTTTGGCGGTTTTGGTCTGTGTGCTGTGGGGGGAGGGGGGAAAGAACCTTTTCATCATCACGTCCCCACGGATTTTCTTTCCCCCCGTTTCTGCCGTCCTTCGACGTTCTCATTTTACTTTCTTGTCCTTTGGCAGCCCGGCGCCCCGGGTTCCCTGGCGCCCGAGCCCTGGTCCATCAAAGTCGGGCCTGAGTTCATTGAGGCTGCGCCTGGGTATATCGAGGCCGGACTTGGGACGCCGGGGCTAGTTCCTCGGCGCCCGTGCCCGAGTCCATCGAGGCCGGGTCTCGAACCCCACTTGCCCATGTCCGGATCATCGACTTCCAAGTCCAGGAATTTGGGTCGTATAAAGTTATAATGGGTCTTATTAACAAAGGTTCTGAATATGCTGATTAAGATATTAAAAATAGTAAAAACTCATGTCGACATGTTTTAATAAAATTACAAAAAAAATAATTTCATATTTTGAGAAAGCGAGATGCTTCAAAGGCAGACAACTTTTATATTTCCAAAGGGGCATTTTGAATAGAGAAGTGGGCTTTTAGAAAATAATCTCTATTTTGCATTATTATTAATTTTTTTATATATTTTTTAATATCTGCCCGGGGCATTTTTAATATTGTATAAATATTTATATTCAGCAGGAAGTTACAACGCCGGATCCGTGGCGCAATGGTAGCGCGTCTGACTCCAGATCAGAAGGTTGCGTGTTCGATTCACGTCGGGTTCAAATCCCCTCCATCCGGATCTTCTCTTTTTTCCTTTTTTTTTATTCTAACTAATAACAGCCGTCCGATCCCCTGCTCTCCACTCCGATCTGACGGATGAGCTTTCTCGAATCCCCCTACTGTACTGATACACATCACGGTCCTCCAATTACACGAAAGTTGCATATCTCACCCAACACTTTCCACGTATTCCATTTTGGTCCCCAAAGTTTGATTTGGTATTCAATTGACTCCACGAGCATAAACCCTAGCTCTCTCGTCTTCTTCATCTTCCTCACACTCACTCTCTCAGCTCTGCAACATACACACTCTCTCTCTCTCTATAAACGTCGCTCTCGCAGCCGAAGCGCCGACCGCCGCCGCCGCCGCCGCCGCCGCAAATGTCGCCGCTCGCTCGACTCCGGCCGATCTCGCCGCACCTGCTCCTCCGCCGCCGCTTCTCCTCGCCGTCGCCGTCGCCGTCGTCGATCCTGTCGCCGGACTCCAACGCCCCTCTCTCGTCGAAGGAGAAGACCCGGGCGGCCCTCTCCCTTCTGAAGGCCGAGAAGAACCCGGAGCGCATCCTCGACATCTGCCGCGCCGCCTCCCTCACCCCGCAGTCCCACCTCGACCGCGTCGCCTTCTCCGTCGCCATCTCGAAGCTCGCCGAGTCGCGCCACCTCGACGGCGTCCGGCGCTTCCTCGAGGAGTCCAAGGCGCGGCCGGACCTGCGGAACGAGCGCTTCATGTGCCACGCCACCGTGCTCTACGGGCAGGCCGGCATGATCGCCGACGCGATCGCCACGTTCGAGCAGGTCGAGGGGCTGGGCATCCGCCGCACCGTCAAGTCGCTCAACGCGCTCCTGTTCGCTTCGATCGTGGCCAAGGACTATAAGGAGACGAAGAGGATCTTCGTGGAGTTCCCTAGGGTTTATGGCGTGGCGCCCGATCTGGAGACCTTCAATACCGTGATCAAGGCGTTCTCCGAGTCCGGGTCGACGAGCTCGGCCTACTCGGCGATCGCCGAGATGGATAGGAAGGGGGTCAGGCCGAACGCGACCACGTTCGGGAACATGCTGGCCGGGTTCTACAAGGAGGAGAAGTACGAAGATGTCGGGAAGGTTTTGGAATTGATGCAGAAGCACGAGGTCTCTCGGGGGATTGGTATCTACAACATCAGGATCCGGAGCTTGTGTAAGCTTAGGAAGTCGGACGAGGCGAAGGTGCTGCTCGACGGGATGTTGGCGAGGGGGATGAAGCCGAATTCGGAGACGTACGCCCATTTGATACACGGGTTCTGCAACGAGGAGAGGTTCGAAGAAGCGAAGAAGATGTTCGAGAGCATGGTGAACGGCGGGTGTCGGCCCAACAGCGATTGTTATTTCACCTTCATTCACTATCTCTGCAAGGGAGGGGATTTCGACACCGCCTTGCGGGTGTGTAAGGAGAGTATGGAGAAGGGTTGGGTGCCGAATTTCGGAACGATGAAGTCGCTGGTTAACGGGCTGGTGAGTATCGATAAGGTCGGCGAGGCTAGGGAGCTTATTGCACAGGTCAAGGAGAAGTTCTCTAGGAATACAGATTTGTGGGATGAAGTGGAAGCTGGTTTACCTCAGTAAGGTAGATGAGATTACTTTGCTGTTTTCTTTTGGTTCAATAAGAGCGCGGCTCGATCTGAAATGGACAGACATTTGTATCATAGAAGGCGGTTTTATCTTTTTCCCCTAGTCATGGAAGAAATTGATACTTCCATGTGACCTTTTTAGATTGATCGACTTCGGTAATTGTCAAATGAAACGGCTGCCTAAAGTATTGAGGGTATCGGAATTCCGTCCGACATCCTCTTATCATTCATGAAGTTCTGTTTATTCTCAAGGAACAGACTAAAAGCACATTAGAAGGTGAACCAACTTTGGGAAGATATCTTACCTCTCTCTTGGTGCAGTTTCAAGTAGCAGCAGCCTCCCTTTTGAGCCGCCTATAGCGAGTCTTATGATGCTTACTCTCCGGTTGGTAATTCACTGCGGTTATCTTTTGTGTCAGGGTAGCGCGGGGGATTTCCATGGTAAGTTTTACCAATGGAACAATGTGCTGTATGTAGCATCAATCTGGAAGTTTGATATGCGCTGTTTGCTGTTTGTGTCGATCCGACATGTGATTGTTATCGCCCGAACCTTCTAAATTCGTCCATCCATCCATTTGAAGTCGCCTTGTCTTGAAGGATAACCAATGTTGCCTAAGGCTTTTGTGGCATGTTAATGAGGGAATGTTAAATCTTTTTAGTGGATAGTTTTCGACCACATTTGCCGGAATTAAGTGCATTCTGAGTACCGCTTTGGTAAATCAGAGATCGGATGACTGTTTTGCTGCTAGCAAAGGTGCCAATGTAGTTAATCTCCATTCATTGTTTGTTGCTCATGTTGCTTGATTGCTAGAGATGCAGCATGCTTTTCTCACCGAACTGTAAATGCATCCCGTCAAAACTACTTTTACAATTTCCTAGCCGAAAAACACACCCTTATCCTGAGAAGACTGATTGTCGCTTCGATGTACTCTGTACCCGTAAGACGATATGGACTTTTGCCGCTCAAAGGCAATGTCTACGTTCGCAATATTGAGAAAGCCGATTCAGTGTATTGTGTCAGCAAATGCCCTAGCTATACTTTCTGCTTATGCAAGGGAAAATGAAATTTCTTTATCGGGAGGAAATCTGGGTAAATTGAGGGTAAATGCTTGGCATGTATCTGGGCAAAAGGAACATAGAGAGGAGTCAAGCAACCACATGAATTGAACAGGAAAAAGAAAGCGCAAGCGTCTGTATTTATTGACACCAAAAGGCTGAAGGAGTCTGAAAGAAAATGACTTTGGACGAATGTCCTCCTTAAACTTGCAGATCGTCGTCTATCGTCTACATGTTCACATTCTCGAACTCGTCCTCGAGAAGAGCATAATTGAACCCGCGATTCCCATTCGTCCGGTAGCTATCCACGACCCGTGCTACGGAGCAGATGCTCGGGTGGAACGCGCTGACTCCTTTGCGTTTCTTTCTTCCCCAAGCGACACGGAGGAACCCGAAGCTTGTCCCGGAGTCCCTGCCCGAGGCCTGCTCCCGTGCCAGGCTCGAGCTTTCTCGTTCGAGGCCATGGAAATACTCGACTTCCTTCCTGACGAGGGTTGCGATCGTGCCTCGAGTGCCTACGGCAACTGGTCCGGTAGCAGCAGCCATTGTCCTGGTAAATTCTATTGCATCAGCCGAACGCTTTATATATGCAATTAGAGTTAGGAGGAGGATGCTTGCGAATGAAGGGAGTGATGGACGGCCGATGACCTTTTTCTCAGTGGGGTAAGATTGCTTTTGGTCTGTGGATGTCCTCTTCTTTTGGTAATCATAACAAAGAGTTTTGCCGGGTGCTCTTTTCTCAAAGTGCACGGCGTGGGGGCTTCTCATAATAGTTTCTTTTCGGCGGGTTTGTTGAAATTTTTCACTTTCATAAACACCATTGTTTAGATGACTCGGTTTTGTATAGTAAGCCAGTCATGTTGTATGACCCAGAAATTTCTGATGCATGCTTCCTTCTTTTACATCTCTTTCTCTCTCAAAATACGCATGTGTTCTCCTTCAATGAGCGTGACCACCAAAGTATAGTTCACTTTGTGAAACACGGTAATGATACTGTCGTAGCAGTAGGGTTGTGATTTGATTAAACACCATCGGCCTGAGATGCAAATCATTAGCTTCGCTTTCTGTACTGAAATAAGAATGGGAAGAGGCTGCCCCATCTTTTTAACACTTTAAAATAAGAGATAATAACACAAATGATCCCCAAACTTTTGATTTAAATGGGCAATTTCGTTTCTAATGCGGTCCTTCTAGTTGTTCAAATGACAAATGTGACGTTATTTGATGACATTTATTAATTGTTAAATGCTTAAGAGTGATAAGTCAGTACGTCTATCCTTTTATCCATCTACTTTAGAAAATGAAAGAAACAAATTAGGGACTTTAAATAACCCACGCAGAATTTTTTTTTTCCAGATTTGAGATGCATATCATATGTGGGCAATTCACGTGTAACTGTTTTTTTGTTCCACTGTTCAAACATGACTGATTGAAAGCCACACATCAGATTCCGTTAACTTGAATTAACGAAAGGATGATGATAAATATTTTCCTATAGTTTAAGGACTAGATTGAACCTTTACCGATAGTTCAAAGATCACATTAAACAGATAAAAAATTTAGGGACAACATTGCACATTTGACTAAATTTAGGGACCACGTTAAATAAATTAATAATTTCTGTGACGACATTACTCATTAAACTAAAGTTTATTAATCATTTATATCATTTTTCCTTAAAAAAACTTATCCGCATTATCTCATCTTATGATCACATCAGCCTTCACTTCTAAGCATTTTCTTTCTTTCAATTTCAGCTAAAGGAACATACTCAAGCCCATTTACTGCTCCAACTATGGTTGTGTCCGAATTTATGCCGCAAATTGCGCGCTGGGAGTGAACTTGTACCGTACCAATAAGCTCTAAATTGACACATCACACCTGCCGTTTGACTAGGGACGACAAAGCAGTGTTATCCCAAAAGTACATGCCACTGTTCGTCCTTCTGCTCTCAAAATATGGAGAAATGGAGGATGTATTGACACTGTGACAAATTGGGATCTTCATTAAGATCGTACCTGCCTATGAAACCGTCATTTAATTGAGAGAAAATGACACCAATGATCAATGAACTTTTGCCCAATGTGAAATGTGATTTATGAATTTTAACTCAATGTGCGATATCGTATCTAAAATTTCAATTTATTTGATGTTGTCCTTGAATTTTTTATACGTGTTCAATCTAATTTCTGAACTACATAAAAATATTCAATGTTATTCCTGAACTTGAATTAATAGAATGATAATATCGAATATTTTCATATAATCCAGAAATTAACTTGAACCACATTGAACAAATTAAAAATTTAGAAACGACATTGCACATTGAGCTAAAATTTAAAGACTATATTGAACAAATTAAAAGTTCAGAAATTACATTACACGTTAGGCCAAAGTTCAACGGCTTTTTATATCATTATCCCTTTAATTGAATTACACTTTTTTTACTTTGACAAAAAAGAAGTACACTTTTCACAAGCTTCAAGAGTTTTCGAAGGCTTTCGAGTCTCGTCAAATATTACGCGGCAATCAAAATCAGATCTGACGACTCTTACCATTTCACGTAGGGCCTAGCTACCCATCAAGAAAAATGTTCACATCTTAACATAAGTCTAGTTTGCTCTGCAAAGTTCATCTGGTGTAGCGAGGGGAACTGAAAAAATCTACTCGCATACAGAGTGGCCCTTTTTTCCCCCCTCTTTATTTATGCACCGAAACGATATCCTTCACATATTCCGAACTAGGCTGCGAAGCCAGTCCATGCGACACCTAAGACGCTCAACAATTTCAACAAGCTACATTCGACCCATAATGGAGCAAAGGTCGCAGTGTCTCACCAGATGTAACGCGTCACATTCCTAAAAGATTTGCGTCTATAGGCGTAGGTTATATGGAAACCGCCATGGATTCCACGATACGGTATGATACACCAGATTTACTTGATGATCCTTCTCTAATCTCAGATCACAGGAGATCCACCCACCAATCAAACGGGACGTATCTATTTCTTTTCACATCACAAAGGCGAGTATGTATATCCAAAGCATACAACTAACTTACATTTAAAATGTAGAAAACAAACATGCAGAACGGGGAATCGCATTTGTCGAATGCGAAGAGAATAGATAGAGTTTTATAACTGCATGTACACAGGAGCCGAGCAGTTGAGATCGACGGACCTAAGCAGAAAAGTGCACGATGAACAGACAAGATGAACTGCACTTGCATATATGTTTACTCGAGAAGTTACATAATTTACGACATTCCACATCCACCAATGCTCTGGTATCTATCTAGTAGGCATGAAATCTCCTACAGGCCTCAAAATTTTGAATTTTTTCCTCAGTTTCTCTGTCATCATGAGTATACTTATTTTACTTTTTTCTTTGTGCCGTTTCAGCTATTTTTATACCCTCACTTATTTTTTTTCTTTTTCTTTTTTTTTTCCAGTAAACCTCATGTCTCAATCACACATGGCTAACAGCTGAGCATGGGCTGAATGATACAACAATTTTAACATTTAGACTACTTTGTGCTGGGTAGATGGCAGGAGTACCTCAACTTTCTATGTGAGGCAAGAGCATTTTGCAAAGCACCATCTACACTCGTGCCTTCCCGGAACAAGGAGTCGTACAATTGGCAAACAAACTGAGACAAGTCTGTTTCATCATCATCCCAGAATCCCTTGAGATCCGCGCTTTTCTCAGGGTCGCTGTCCTCCCAATCACTCACTGGGCTGGCTGGTTCTGCTTCCGCTTCCTCTTCCTCTTCTTCTTCTTCCATTTCTTCTTCTCCAATCTCGAATCGCCCATTTTCCAAGTTGCCAAACACACCTTGTCCATTGAATGCTGTCACCTGTGCTTCTGAAGGTTTGGCTGACGAGCAGATAACGGCTTTTGCACCAGAATCTAGAAAGGCCTTAATAAGAGTTGGACTAGGCCCATATGTGCCAGTACAAATTATGATTCTGTCCCTCCAAGCTCCAACCTGATAGCGCCAACCATAGGATTTCAGCAACAGAAGAGAAGGGACAGATGTATGCGAATCATTATAGTGATGCAGACAGACAAAGTATCAATTATCCTGAAGCTTATTTAAAAACGAGCTGCTCGTCTCATATATGTAGAGTGTCATGTGGATACTATAATGGCTGTATAAATTACTTAAATATCGTCAATGCAATGCAGAAGAAAAGCAGCACGTGGCGAACCATCCAAGACTAAGGAAGCATACCATCCAACGGACATCATCAGGTGTCAAATGCGTACAAGGGACTGTTCTACGAAACATGTATGCGCCGATTTCTTGATCATCTTCCATTACCTTCCAAAAACAGAGCATCTCAGTGGAGTCCACCATGATTCTTAATGTTCTGCTTGAAGAACTTGAAGCAACTATTTGGACGGCAGCAGCAATAACTAAAACTTACTTGTTTTTGACATCCGATGTAATGGTGGACAACACATCCAATTTGGAAGTGCCGTCTACAGGCAACCAAGTCAGCCACTGTCGAAATGTTGGCAAGCAGTGATATTCCTTTCCTGTGAAGACCCCGCATTGTCGACAACAAACTCATTTTGACACTCTGTAGAAACTTATCCGCCAGTTCCCCAGGTTCAGCCACCACAAAGACATCATTTTGCCAACTAGAGAAACATACTTTCAGCGTGTCAAAACTTATATAATATCTATGAAAAACAAGAATGCAGTAAAGTAGGACATAATGTTGACCTTAAAATTAAACCATTGGAATCGCTTTGGAGAGCCAAATGTACGATTCCCACTTGCGGTGAATTCTGCAACTTCCCATGTAATGAGCGAGCGAGTAGAGACAGTTCTCTGGGTCTTGAAGGAGACTTCGGCGGTGAGGCAGTTATCTTTCCTAAGTGGGATCCATCCAGGCTTAAAGGAGGGACTAAGTCAATTCTGCCAATCCTCTGATGACCAATATCAGGACTATAAAGTAGAGGGCTTGAGGGAAAGCTTCCAGTGAATAGAGGCGATGTAAAGGGGGTGGGCAATGCGGTTGAAGGTACTGCCCTGGAACTTCCCGATAAATTGTCAAAAAAAGATAACCTTATACTGCTGCGGGCACAAAACGACTCAAGCGCATGCACGTGATGAACAGTTCTTCCTGAATCTGGGCTATGCAAAGCTTCAATGAGAAGGACATTGCGTCTCCAACCCAAAGAAGGGCCATGCACTTCTGTTGCTGCATAGACAATGCAGATGAGGAAAGAAGAGTAAGAGGACAGGTAATGGCAATATATGAAGATCTGCAGTAAATACTTGCCTGAATCAGATGCCTTTGTTTTTGAGATATGTTGAGGCTTTAAATTATCTGACCACTTCTCATCGAGTTGGAAAGGCATGATCAATCTTTCACAAGCATTTTTGAAAGCTTGCGAATTGTTTTGGATGTATTCGTTGGTTGCAGCCTCCAACTTAAGCCATACAGCAGGGTCAGTTTCATCCAGCTCCATACCATAACGCTCGTCAACTGTGCGGCCAGAAACACAGTTCACTAACTGAGAACTTGCAAACGAGACTTGAGCAGTGTTCAGTTTTAGAAACTAGTTGTGCCTTTTGATTTCACTCAAAACAAGAATGAAAACAGAGGTCCTTCTGTATTTTTGAAATTTTACTTGATACACTTCAATGAAAGATATTGTATAGAAATGAAAATTGTGACAGGTTTGGTTAGATTAAATTTCCATCAACATAGAAGCTGTTCTCTCTGTTTTCCTTATGTCAAAATTATTCAAAGTAAGGAAGCTTTGCTGAAGCTTCAATGGGAATCTCTAGTGAAGTTCAATGAAGCTAATTGTAAGCTGAAAACCAAAAGCTGAAGAAAACAATTAAGTTATGCTCCATTGTTTTCGAACTTTTTTATAACACGAAAAGATTTTCTAATGAAGAATAATAACAGGTTCCTCTCTCTAAACTGACACCAGGCAAACAAATGAAATATTGTAAATTCATTTTCTTTTCACGTTTTTTGATTTCTAATTAATATGTGAGTTGATATTATGAAAAGTGATATATAAAAAGGTAAAAACAATTTGCAAACCGAAAAGGTACAGGAAAAAAAAAAAAGATTTCCAAAATTTTTCTGTAGAATGACAACTGGAAAAACTCTTTAGTACCAAACGTCCCATTATAATCGAGACGATGCTACTGATTTATACAATATGTGAACCAAATATTTAACAGAAAAGTAAAGCATATCATATCAGTTTCCTAATAAGAGAAAAACTGCAAGTCTTGGAGACCCATTCATCTAAAAAATCACGTATAAAACGTTTACCTGGATTGAACCGGAAATACTGCATCTCAGGGAGCATGGGAAGCAACGTGCTCAGAGCTTCCTCCACGCGATCCACTGAACATGCACTCTCTATTAAAACTTGTCCAGTATCAAGATAACGCCAACCACCCTTCCTCACCTAAACCAATTGAGGATTTCAAGTTACTAGCAGGTAGAAAAATGACTTTTGGAGTCCTTCTGATACATAAATTACGTTCTAAAATTACTAAGGCTCTTCAAAAGCACAAGATATTGCACATCCCTATATAACAATGGAAAACGTTATACTTAGCACATACAATTTTTACAAAAGATGGTATAAAGACCAACCCAAAGTTTAACCGAAAGGAGTCTGAATCCTGAATAAACAAGAATCCATGATTATTGCATCTGTTATAGCTCTACAAGATACCTAGTGAAGCTTCTCTTAAATAGAAGTTCTTAAAAGCCACAAGGTGGATATTGCTAAACAACCAAAAATTTCTCCCTATGTGAAACAGTAGAAATATGATTCTACTGTGCTCAAATTAACAGTACGTTATAGCGACGACATCCTTCAGAATATGCCTTAGACTGGGCATATATGTGGTCTCAAAACCAGGGGCCATTACTTTGATATAAATTGTCATCATCTGTGCCGAATTTCTCTATGAATTTTCTACTGGTACATAATCTATCGAGCATAGTGAAGCTCTCTTGCATTTCTATGTAAGTTCAATAAAAAATGCAGTATAAACTCAAGCACATTCAACTTAAGGACAGAAATTTATAACACATCAGATACAGTTTGCAATGACTGCAGGGCTCAGATTCTCCCGGTGCGACCCACATTCATGTGCAGCAATAGTTACATGTGATAGGTAGAAAAAGACTGCAGATTAGGTCCCAAAATTCCAAACAGAGAAGTTTCAAAAAGGCGTATATGGAAGGTATCGAAGGCTGAATATTTCCACGACGAAACTTTTACCCATCCTGAACATCAAATGTTGTGACGATGTAGAGGAAAGCTTGAATTCATAGTGCACAGGGAATGCGATGAGCATTTTCTCCCTCGGCACTCTCTTTGCTGTCACAGCACAGCTGCCTTCTTAGAAAAGCAGCTTGTTGTGTTTAAGCAAAACAAGCATGCCATTCACCAGGATGAAGGGTAAAAAGGAAATTAAGCAAGCATGGCAAAAGAATCTTTAAATCATTGTGACTGAAGGGAAATGTAGAAGAGATAATCATGTATCATTAGGCTTTCAGGAATTAAGGACGGAAGAAAGCTGAAAGCTTCATATAAAGGTGTAAGAATGGTCATGAATGATTTATCTTCCATCCACCAAAGTCATAGAAGAATGCTGTCATTAGTTCACGAAGAAATTCCATTTCGCTCTGTTTCAATGCAATCTCTCTCTCTCTCTCCCACATTTTTTACCATGGGGCAATGTAACTTTTCCATGATGATCTTATCAGATCTAAAATAGTGCGATGTTATGAGGAAACAGCAAAAGTGGCATGAGACCTTGTCGAGGGAAAATAAGTCATTCTACATTTCTTCTTCAAGCAGGCAACAAAAGAATACCTTTGCAGGAACAGAGCCACATCCAATGGAAACTAAACAATCGATTCTTGTGTCTGGCCAAAGAAGCTGTGCTTCTCTTATGGCAAAAACTGTAGGATTGTTAGCCACTATCGCGCCATCTTGCCAACGATGCACATCTGGGGCAGTATTTTGAATACTCAACAAAATTAGATGGATAAGCAGCAAAACTGTAGACAGAAGACAGAAGAAGCATAGGAAGAAAAAACCAGAGGAAGAACTAAAAAGGAGGGCAGTACCATCCGAGTAATCATCAAGATAATATGGAGCGGCCGATGAGGCCCTTATGGCTTGCCAGACTCGATGCTTACAACTTCCAATAAAAGCACTGCGTTTATAGCCAACTTGTGCCCCAGTAGTAGGTGATCCTAATGTACCGACGCCAGAACTTTCGGAAATTGCAAGAGATACTTCTGGTGTTCCGACAGGGTACTGCAATTTGGCAAAAAGGAATTAAGTCAGTAATATGCTACGACAAGCATGACATCCTTCAAAATTTTGTGTCAAAACCATTGCAGATGACTCTTGGCTAGAAAATAATGTGCAAAGATGTTCGGAGTACTCAAACCTGATAATTGCGGAATAAGAAAGGCTGAGCTGGCATCATGCTAACCAAAGTTGAAACGACAAAGACTTTGGGAATGTTCTTAACTGCAGACTCTATTAATAGGTCTCCATCTTCATCAGCACACATTTCTTTCAACAAACTCTCAAACTGATCTGCACTATGCTGCCAGATCACATATTAGAGTGGCTTTTCTACAAGCCTAGACAACAATAATCTAAGGCATGAGGAAAAAACTGAAGAAAAAGAAAAAATCCATTCACATTGCTAATTTCTCCAAATTTCACTACTTAAGGGAAAGATACCTTACAGGAAATTAACCACCGGAATGACAACATTTAGTAATTAACTTAGAAATCCACAATTCACTGCAATTGTGGCCGAAACACCGGCAGTGAAAGAAAATTGTGGAACGTAAAGGACTCCATCTCTAATACCGATAAGGTTTGATGCTCAAGTTTATTTCTATCCACTTAAGAAATGATATTGCTTTACAGTGCATATGCAAAGGAGTCAAAGAAAACAATATAGAGTAGAATATAATCCTCTTACTTTAGATCCATGCACAACCACCCTAAAACTCTGGGAGGAACTTTTGTAAAGCTGATCCAACTTTTCTCTCCAACTTGCAGCTTCATTGTCCTTTGGCCCAGGTTCAGCAAATACAAGTTTTCCTGGACAACCGACCAATACAAATTCAAATGAAATTAATGTAAGCAAACGACAAAAGGCACTCCCATGCAAGTTCTGTTCTATATCGCATCACCCTCACCAAGATTTTTGTATATTTCTTCGCACTCATCCAGGGTCATTTGCTTGATACTCAGGGCAATTGCTAGCATGCCGCCAGTTGATGTGCCACATATAAGATCAAACAACTCATGTATCCTCTTTCCAGTACCCTTTTCAATCTCTTTAAGCATCTGAACAGTAGCAAGGCCTTTCATTCCTCCACCATCCATTGCAAGTATACGCAATCCTTGCTTTGGGACTTGTCTCCCTCTTATTGCACGTCGTAGATTTTCATTCTCCCCTATAATTTCAGTACGTTTGTTAGTTCCTTCATTTATCTCATCAAAGGAGGGGTTGGAAGATAAAAACTGGGAAACAGAAACACACCAAGAATTGCCAAAGCCCGGGCAGCAGCTTTATTCACACGTGGTTCAGGGGCAACGGTTAACCGCAAGAGAAGCTCTCTCAAGCTTTCAGAAGTAACAAGAATTTTGCGGTTATCCAAACAGAAGCCCAAATTTCCAACTGCCAACAGAGCTAGCCTTTGCACCTAATCAAAGATAGCAGTCAACCACTAAGATATTCAGCAACTATAGAAAATTAAGAAACACAAAATCTAGTAGCACAAATAAGAGAACTTGCCTCTGGATTTCTACGAGCACATAGTGATTTTAGCGATTTCAGAACATCCTTGGTCAACATCTTCTGAGCTACAACATCAGAGGCAAAAGCCAAACTGACAACCACTTGCAAAACAGATATCACTTCCTCTTCCGTGATGAATCTTAATGCTGTTTCAATATGCTGCATAATATCACATTTCATCAACTTCATGGCCACAGAGACATCTCCAGCAAGAGATGAAAGAGCACAACATGCTTGCTCCACCTGCTCAAAGTAAGAAGTTTTCAGAAATGATCAACGGCCAACCAAGTTAGGGTAACTCCAGAAAATAAAAACATACCACATGTCGGTTGTCACTGCTTATCATACTTATTAGCTGCCTCACTGCATTCTCATCTTTACCAACAAAGGTCCGATTCCCTTGGTCTTGCATTATCTTTGCTAGTGCAGATGCTAGCAAAGGATGATGACATGAAGAAAAGCGGAATATAAGAGAGAAAAATGCACTTAACTTGTGCCTAGATGCGCCGAAGTAAGAACTGTTTTCCATCTGCAATCACACAGAAGAAGTACTCTAATTACCAATCATTCCTCCGAAAATACTGCAAAAAAGTTAATAATTTACTCCCTTTTCCAGCATAGGTGTTACCTCTATTTGCACATTCACTGATCTTAGGTTTTCATCTGCCACGATCCTAATATTTGCCAGAGACAAATGGCGAAGATTGTTTAGCGGTAGAATTTCAGGAAGGAACTCAAGAGGATTCCCAAATAGTCTAAGAACTCGTAGTTCAGCCATAGCCCTGCACTTAAACTGAAAGGCCATATTAGATAAATTGAAGTTGCAATGTCGCACACAAAGAAATACTAGTTTTTCTCAAATCGAGAGACGGAAACAAAAGCATGAAGTAAGCGGACGCATGAATTTGCAAATAAATTGACCTGAAATCAAGAAGAGGCCGAACAAGCTTGTTGTGCTCTAACGACAACTCCACGAGTTCCACGCATTGTCGCAATTCAACTGCTTACAGTGAACAACCAAAATGAATACTGATGAGCCAGAAGATTACGTTATGTTCTTTGTAATGAATTTTACCATTCAGAACATGTACGAGAAAAATCCTCTGTGCTCACCAGGTACAGAAATCAGTATATTGTTGTCAGCCCCAAGAACTCTCAAATTTTTCAGCTCACCAAGTTCAGGTGGCAAAACTGATAGCTTGTTGTTATCAAGGTATAGCTTCTCAACAAGCGGCAATCTAGTTATCTCCACTGGCAAAGCCTATCAATGCATCAAGTAGTACTTAATTAGGGCCAAAAATATTACATTAACACCCCAATTGAGAAAGAAAATGATATGCCTCCAAAAGGAAATAAAAAGAAAATGCCCTTTGGAAGAAGACTTATTGAAAATGTGGTAAATTTGGAAGAAGACTAATTGAAAATGTGGTAAATTTGAAAGATGGTCAATTTTCTTTTTATATATTACAGTTGAACTGATGCTCACAATTAGTGATACGAAACAGTAAATCGTAGATACTACAAGTCCTACATTTTGTTTCTTTCCTTTTTGCCCCAAAACTTAGGCTCTCTGAGAAGCTAACCAGCTGTGATTTGTCTTCTACAAGCTAAACTGAGCACAAAAATCCCCAGATTGAACTCTGATGGCATTCCACCATCAAATAACTTAAATTCAAATCTCAGAACCATCTTCCAACTTAAGCCACCTGGATTTTATCTGAATCATATAGCATCCCATACCCTACCTAATGCCGTCCAAATCATAAACTCTAAGCCACGAACATCATCAGAGATCTTAAGAAAACCATGCATAAGCCACTCACCGACAAACCACAACCAAAGAGGCTGATCACGGTCACGGTCCTCCAATGCTCTCCGCACACCAGACTACCCTCGCCGACGCCGGCAGCCACCGAATTCGCGAAATTCCACCGCAACAGCCGAGTCAAAACTCCGATCCCATCGCTCTGCTGCCCAGACCCACTAGTCTTACTCATCTTCACGGCCTTCAGCGGCTCCCTCCTCTTAACCACCCTCATGTCGACACCCACATTCTCATCCTCCCCTCGGCATCTCAATTCCACGGTCACCGTATCCTGCGGCGCCGGCATCGCGACCATCAGCTGCGACTGCAACCTCAGCGCCACCTGATCCTCGTCATCCCCCGCCGTCCAGTCGAGCTCGATCCTCCCGGACCCCGCCTCCTGATCCCGCGGCCCCATCGAGCTCAGCGACGACCCCGACCCCGACCCCGACCCCGACCCCGACGCCGATCCCGACGACGACGCCGACGAGACCGACGCCCGCGTCGGATCCTCGGCGGCGGGGCTCGGATCCTCGGCGCCGTACGCGAGGGCGAGGTGGAAGCTCTCCGACGCCCGGTTCCATCCCACCCAAGACATTCCCCGGATCGGATCCGCCTGCCCCGGCGGACGGGCGGGCGCTTCACCGACCTCTCGTTCGAAGCGGCATTGGCGGCGCCGGATCGGAGGGTTCCGGCAGGGACGGGGCGGCCGATCGGAGACGGCGGGAGCGAAATGCGAGCGAGGGGGGATTAGGGTTCCGGCGAAGAGGAGAGAGGAGGAAGGCGACGACGATTGCGGAGGAGATGCAATGGCGCGAAAGGGAGGAGAGAAACGCGTCGGCTTGATGGGAAACTGAAGCGGTACGGACAAAAAAATGAGCAGGAAAGACGTGGAGGAAGCGAACTGAAACTGAAAGATTATTTATTTCTCTTTGGAAAAACACCAGCAAAAACTCTAAACTACGTCGTTTATGACAAATTTATCCAAAATTTTTTTATGATACGAAAAATTCCAAACTACACCATTTGTGAAATATTTACCCCATGATACTTTAGCCCTGGCCGGCGGAGGGAAGAGCGAAGAAAAAAATAAAATAAAAACAAAAATAAAAAAGGAAAAAGACGAAAATGCCCTTGGGCCAAAAGTATTGTGGGGTAAAAATGTGTCACAGGTGGCATAGTTTGGGGTTTTTCGTGTCAAAAAAAAGTTCAGGGTAAATTTGTCACAAGTGACATAGTTTTGAGTTTTTTATGGTATTTTCCCTTTCTTTTTCCCACATTCATTTTTTATTTTTTTAATTTGATTTCGAAAAAAATATTTCCAATCGAAATTGAGATGGATTTTTCGAATTTTTTTTAATTTGATTTGATTTTAGTTTTTGGTTTCGATTTATAACTTTGGAAAAATCGACGGGATCGGACTGGACCGATAGGTTCGGTTAAGGGAAATTTGTTTTTTACAGTGCGGATGTATTGAAAACTGTCGGCTTCGTGCGGTTTGATATTCGAAATCGCTGTTTCTTGCATTTAAGTTTTGGAGTGACCACGTTAGATTTGGAGAGAGGTGGGATCGGTTTCGCCTTTCTGAATGCGGTTCGATCGTCCTGGGCGTTCATATGAATTGATTAGGTGTGCTGGAATGGAAAGGAAGGTCTGAGTTCTGGGTGCCGTTCGACCCCCCTTTGGCCCCGTCTACCTTCTCAATTTTGTGCATTCAAGTTAGAAGTGTGCAAAACGGACCACCCAAATCAGGAATCGCCCGGACCGAACCGAATTGGCCGGTTTGGTCCGATTTTGTCCGGTTCCCGAGAGTGCTGGTCCGATTCCCAATTCCTAAAGGTGGAACCGGTGTCCGGGTAGTTTGGTTCCTAGTTCCAAAGGGAACCGGATCGGACCGACTACATATACCTTTTTTTTTTTTTATTTCTTCAAAGAAATTAGTAAAATGTAAACTAAATCCTAAGTGAAGCACGTTTTTTTATTCATCTTTTCAATTTGAGTATCTTTGCATACATAACACTTAATTCAACACGAAAAGATGGAATTAAGTAGTGGAAAAAAAAAGTGACCAGTTCCATTGGATCGAACTGGAACCAGATTGGACGGTGGTCCAGTTCGGTTCTCAGTCTAGGACCAACCGGTCTGGTCCCCGGTTCCTAATTTTGGGAACCGATCCTCCTACTCCGGTTCTCAGTTTCACCTTGGAATTGGACCGAAAACCGATCGCAATTCAAATCATTCCGTCAACTCCGCCGGTTTTTTCGGTGGACGGAAAATGCTATGTGATTTTATTAATTATTTTTTATATTACATGGCTTTTCAATTAAAGAACGACATCATTTAACTCCCGAGCTCTTCAACATTCGAATTGGAGGTCACTTCCATGAATCTTACCGACTACATACAAATTGTTCTGAGTTAGGACCATGTGCAAAAGGCCAAAATACCTAAACTTAACCGGCTGTTAGGGCTTATATGGTGTTTGATGGGCCTTCAGATAACCGAGTCTTCACGCCTGTGCCCCTAGATCATCTAAACAAAAAAAGACGACATCGTTTCAATGCAACACTAGAAATTTAGAAAAAAAATGTATATAAATAACACTAAAAATCTGAAAGTAATCTCAAATTAAAAAAAAAAAAACAGAAACAAAACCGGGGATGTGGGGTTACAAGAAGTCAAGAGAGTTGACGGAACGGCTCAAATGCACGAAATTGATAAATTTCAGTACTATTTATATCTTACGCCGTTAATACCCATTTGATAAATACATTTATTTTCCTCTTGACTAATAAAATTTTTAGTTTATCCCGACTAAGTAAGTCCTTAGTGAAAGATTTGTACTTCTCAAGTTGGCCACCATTGATTAAATTGTACTCTCAAATAATTAGGGGTGAGCAAAATGTACCGCCCAAATCGGGACCAGATTGCATCGGACCGACCAGTTTGGTCCGGTTCTCGGGAATATCGGTCCAGTTCCAGGTTCTTAAAAGTAGAATCGGTTTTCGGGCGGTCCAGTTCCCCGTTCTAGGGTGGCAATCGGACCGGACCGATAAATATATATTTTTCTAATTTTTTCATATATATAATATATAATATATATGTATGAAAAATATTTAATATTGATCCCATTGAAACCGATTATTCAATTTTTTCATATATTATATATATTTTCCAATTTTTTTCCATGTCCTTGTGGGATCAAATCAAAACTATAAAGGAAAAAACGGACCATCGGTCCGTGGTCCGGTTCGGTTCACGGTCCCAAGACTAGCCAGTCCGGTCCCTGATCCTAGAAATTGGGAATCGGTCCTGTTCCCGGTTCTTGGGTTGGACCGGACCGGACCGGAAACCGCTCATCCCTACAAATAATACCTAGGAAAGAGGTCTTCATGATCTTTCTCTTTATTTCTTTTACTTAAATAATATTTTTTATAGTTTGGATAATTTAATCTAATTTAATTGTGATGATATTCCTTTTTTTTTTAAAAAAAATATGTAGAAATAGGTGCTTTTTTGCTATTCCATTACATGTTGAAGTTAAATATTCTAAGGGGTTAATATCACGAAAAATCCCAAACGGGTATATCTGTGATAAATTTACAAAAAATTAATTTTTTGATCACGAAAAGTCCCAAACTGGTATACGTGTGATAAATTTACCTTAAACTAATTTTTTGTCCACTAAAAACCCCAAACTGGTAAATTTGCAACAAATTTACCCTCCGTTAAATTGAATTAATGCTATGAAAAGCCACAGACTGGTACACTTGTGACAAACGGAGAGTAAAACCCCAATCTGATATACCCGTCAACTGCCACGTGTCATCTAACTCAGAAATTTGACGATAAAATTTAACGGAAACTAACGGAGGGTAAATTGTTACAAATATACCAGTTTGAGGTTTTTTGTGATAAAAAATTAGTTTGTGGTAAATTTATTATAGGTGTACCAGTTTGAGATTTTCGTGGTATTAACCCTAATCTAAATACATTAAACTCTTAATTTTAAATCGACTTAAGGGTAGTAATAATGTACACATAGAATATTATATCTTTAATAGTATATTCATGATACGAGAGCATCATGAATCTTAGTATGTAAAACAATATTGATTTAAACTTGAAAGTTGACCATCACAAGAAAATCATACAGGGATAGTTATTAGTGTCAAACTATAAAAAATTCCAAACTGGTAAATTTGTATTACATTTACCCAAACTACATTTTGTGTTGAAAAAGTTCTCAAACTAGTGCATTTGTGCCGCATTTACCCAAAATTGATTACTGTGTCACTGAAAAATCTCAAATTTTGGAGTAAATGTGGCACGGATATATTATTTTAGGATTTTTTGTGACATGAAAATTAGTTTGTAGTAAATGTGACATGAATGTACTAATTTGGAATTTTTTGTAGTATTAGCCCTAATTATTATCAATACAACTAAAATACGCATGACATCAAAAAGTAGGTAAATTCAAATTAAGGTCTCATCCCTACAATGCTAATATTGAAAATATTCAAATAATATTAAATACATAACTAAAGATATGGGATCAATGAAAAAAAATTTAAATCTCTATACCGAATTAACTTTTAAGCCAATTGTTACATAGTAGCAAATACTTAAACTTATTGTATGACAACAAATTCAATACTAAACTTTCCAATTTGACAAATTTAATTTTAAATCTTTTGACGATTCGCTAATTAGTTCTTCCTGTTAATTTTGACCGGAAATCGATAACATGGCCGTTGGCCGTTGTATGTGGCATGTGCAGAGTTGACGTGTATAATTTGTGCAAGTCTTTTTTAATTTTTTAATAATTTTTTATTTTATTTTATTTTTCTCTTTTTTTTTTGGTTAATACCATAGAAGATCCTAAACCGGACAAATTTATTCAAAACTAATTTTTTGATCACAAAAAACCCAAAACTGGTACATTTGTTACAAATTTACTCTCCGTTAGTTTCCATTAAATTGGATTAATACCATGAAAAATTACAAACTAGTACACCTGTGACAAACAAAGAGTAAAACCCCAAACTGATACACCCATTAACTGCCACGTGCCATTCAACTCAGTAATTTGATCGTAAAATTTAACGGAAACTAATGGAGGATAAATTTGTCACAGGTATATCAGTTTGGGGTTTTTTGTAGTAAAAAAATTAATTAGGAGTAAATTTGTCAAAGGTTTTTCGTGATATTAACTTTTTTTTTTCCCAAGAAAGCAGCATGAATTCTTGAATAGGAGATGACTTCAATTGCATTGCATCAAGAAGGTCTGCTTCGGATAAGTGCTTCGGAAACTCCGTCGACATATAATATTTGTTTTGGAATAATACATTTGACTTCACACAATGATGTGGAGAGAAGATGCACACTTGGCTTCATCCGCCCTTACCCCGCATCGGTTCGTCTTTCCATTTCATACAAAAATGTCTTCTGTTCGAATTTTTTTCGTGACTCGATAGATAATTTGATAAGTCAATGATTTTCTTTTCGTATTTTAGAATACGGTTAACCAACATGTTAACTAATTGATTACGATAAATTGGATTGTAATTTGCAGTACCTCGACGTGACGTGAGCATGAAAGGGATTCAAGAATCGGTTTTTCTCGGGATAGATATTTGATAACGATGTCTCCGGTGGGAGAAGCCTTAAAGGAGCTTTCAAGCTTCGATTAACTATTTTTATGGAATCACAGCTAAGAGCTATAAACAAAAAGGTGCATCTCATGAAGTGTCAATGAGATCGTAAATCCTCCTTATCTTTCAACACGAGCAATTGTACTCGTAAGTCATAGCCAAATCGGTAAAGAAAAAAATGAAACCGTTTCTCAATTTGCGCCCATCATCCTTGCGCAAGGGCCTGTGCTAATCATCTCTGTATCTTTTCAATTTTATCGGATGTCTCCGGGGAGACCGGCTCCCTTCTATCTTTCAGCTCATGTTCCAATTTTAGCTATTAGTATCAATTAATAATCGGATGGCCAGGTCACAAGACATATCTAACTATTAATCTTGTCAGTTCGACTATGATGATACCGACAGGCTTGTCCAGCAAACTACATTCCGGGATTGAACTTTTATCAAACAGACGGCGAGCAACACTCACAGCTCCATGCCAATACGAGTGGATACAGCTTATCAGAGAAATCACCACACATGCATCGCCGTCGTGGTGCCCAAACTTCATCGCGAGGCAGCAAACTTGGCTGAGCGAAGCCAAATGCCCCGACCGTGGGCATCTCGGCTCGACGCTTTAGCTGCACATTTGGAGCGGAGACGATGGAGAGAGCCTCCCCACGTTCGAAGTACTCCTGAGAAACCCATTATCGCGACATTGATGTCGAAGACACAGGGGAGGAGGGAATGCGAAAGGAACCCCTTCTTTTCTCCTAACTTGTCCGGTCATAAACTTTTCGACTTATCTAATTTAGTTATAAATGTTTCGCACAAAATTCTAATGTAGTCCTCGTCAATTTTCGCTGGAAATCGCTGACGCAACCATCCAGTCATTATTGGGCATCCTAAGTGCTTTTTGCTTGATTTAAGTTGATTTTGAAAAGGGAGATCACAGTAAATGTTGATCACTAACTTGGTGGTGTTTCTACTTCTAAAAAGTGTATTAAATAGAGAGATATGAGAATCTGTGCCAAATGTATACAATAGCTGCTGCATTTATTTAAACTGAGCATCATTTCCATTCTGAGTTCATACAAAGACAACCACCAAAAACTCAAAAAACAAAACAAATGCCAACATCTCACTTAACTCTAATAAAGGGTATTCATCCTTTGCATTCTCGTTGCCTTGGAGACCTCCAGAACATGTGGCTTTAGCATCAAGTTCGTTACATTAAATCAACTCAACACATCGCTCTTTTACAAGAACCTTACCTTAAAAAAAAGTTATTAGCCTGGCTTTTTTTACCCTTTTGATTGCCCAAAAAATGTTACTTTTTGGCTTGGCTTAAATGGGTATATAACTAGCTTGGCTTCACATCAAAAGACTTAAAAAAAAAAAACACACCACGTCTTGAAAAGGTCATGTGTAATAGCACAAGTGCAGCCATATGGGTAAAGGAAAGAGCTCGAGAAAAGAACTTTGTTCCCTTCTTGTGGCCCTCACATGTCATGTGGATCAATCATGTCCGTTTAGGTAAAATTGGGGATTGATAAGATTTTGACATTTGATACAATCATGGAATGCCATTCTATCCGGTCTTTTTATTATATATAGATAGATTGATAATTTTCATATGGACCAAAGTTAAAAGTTGAAAGTGCTTTTTTGAGTAGAGATATATTGGAGCTGATGTAACGAGCTCTATATATACTTGTTTGATATTGCTAAGGGTGAGTAAGACCGGGTTTGAATGTTGAACCAAACCTTATTACATTAATATAAACTATAATAAGGATGACAGCGACCTTTTATAAAAGTATTGAGTAGTTACAAAATAATCATGGCTAGTTATTTAGCCCCTGTTTGGTTTAACTTTGAGGAAATGGCTTTGCATTTCCCCAAGTATCTTTGAATGAAGGGGCATTTGGTGAAAGTAATAGTGTTTAGATAACTCATTTTGGTGCATATTTTGTAAAACAACTTTGAAGTGAAGACAAAAAAAAAAGAAAAAGAAAAAAAAGAAAAACAAATCTGGACGAGTATTGGCAGAAGCAGGCACTGAGCGAGCTTCACCGATGAGCATCGACGAGGACCAGAGGTGACCGTTGGTCGTCGCGTGAACCCATACGAGGTGACCTGCGGTCACGAGTGACCTCGGCAAGGTGAAGAGGCTTCACCGGCGATTTGCAATGTTGATTCTAGGGTTTTCTGATCCTGGATTTGCAATGGAGCTTCACCGGCGACCATCTCGCAAACCATTCGGGCTCTTCAACCGTCCGCAACCCAGGCGATGGTCGCATAGCTAGATCTGGGTCGCTTGAGCCTCGATCCTGACCTCGATCCATAGCAGCTTAGGCAAAGACAGCTGCTCCGGCGAAGACAGCGGCTTGACGGCATGTGCAGCCCTCAACCTCGATGATGGGCGACCTGGACCTCAACAACGAACCAGCGAGCTTAAGGAAGAAACCCTCAACAACGAACCAACGATAGCATTTCGAGAATTCTGTCAGCATTTCTAATGCTAGAATTTGGCCAATGAAGTCCCAAAAATACTTGCCAAACACCTCATATTTTCCTCAAGGGGCTTTAGGGCCTTGGGAAAGTTGAACCAAACAGGGCCTTTAATCCATCCAAGAGTATCTCTCACTCTTGACCTTTTCAATCGTGTTTCTCGTGACACCGTGACTTGATTTGGATTTGACTTGTATCCTTCAATGAGTCATCCTCAATGTTTTGCGCTTCAACTTCATCTTTGATGATCAAATCTAAATTTATGTACTTAATAAGTTAAAAAAAATAGGTTTTAACAAGAAGAAAAGAATTATTAGAAATCTTATCATCTTTTTGATAAGAAATTTCATTAAAATTAATTTCATAAATATAATCTATTAACAAAACTCAAAAACCTAGAGCTCTTTGTCTCGTGTTATCCTCAATTCTCTATCCTCAGTATTTCAGTTTAGTCACCCCTTCATCGACCAGTTCACCGTCTTGCCTTGCCGGCCGGCCGCCGCGCCTTGCCTCGCCTGTCTCCGTCCTTGCGCTCCTCCAAAAAATCGTATCCCTTGTTTCTTTGAAGCCACCTCGTGCTCGCTGTTGCTGCCTCCCCTGTCATCACCTCCGGTCGCGCCGCTGTCGGGACCAAAGATGAGTCCTCTCTATCTGTCAGCCTCTATCTCAGTCTCACTTGCGGTTGACATCTAAATTTTTGCCAATAATTCAAATATGCATTTTTGGTAATAGAAAATAAAAAATAATAAATGCCCTAAAAAAACCAATAATCAAAGAGTCAGTGGCATCTTGCAAATCGTGATGAGCTTGAGTGACGACACGAAACACTGAGGTCCAACATCCCTTCATCTTTTTCGGAGTCCACAACCAAGCCCTAGTTCACAAATACACACAACTTCCGCACTTGACCATAGAAGAGTTATCCGCCAAATCTAATGCTGATCAAACAAGAAGAATTGCAGAGCATTGCAATAAGTGCTTTAGAATCTATCTTCACGCGATTTAAGTTGAATGACATGTTTCTCACGTTGAACTCTTGATAACAAATCCAATGATCAGCTAATTAGACTGCCAAAGCCAATCCAAAATTCCAAAAGCATTCGAGCATAATGCAATCCTTCCGACCCAAAACACAAGAAATAGGACAGAAATCGACAAGTACACTGTTGTAAGTCAAAATAAGATGTTTTACAGCAGATAGATCCTTTAGAGGAGGTGTAGCTGTTGCGGAAGAACTTATCCAAGCTGGGAAGTTCGATGAGAGCACGTGAAAGGAGGTTGAGCATAGTGAACCATAAGCTATCCAAGGAGAGGCACTCGAATGGCAGTGCCTCGATGAATTACGAGCCAAGTGGCTTAAGTTTTCGCGTTGTACTTCGCTTTGGTGGCGGTCGACCACCACGACATGCATGCTGCCCAAAGGCTATGGAGTCTTCTACAAGAAATTGCCTACAAGAAATTGCCGGGTGACGAGATTCTAGAAGATCTCTAGGGAATTCTGTCCATTTCGCCATTGAATTCCTGGTGGAAGTAAATATTCCAGGACCCTAAGTTTTTCCTGATCAGCAGAGTTTACATCGGGAAAAAAATCTACGATAATCAGCTCGAACTTTATATATATAAACTAGTAATCATATAAGATGTATGTCTAGTATGATATGTGAAGATATATCTATTCATATTAGGCAAAAGTGAGTTTCGTCTCACTTTTAAGCTTCCCCAAATTATATGAAGTCAAATAATAAGGGCATAATTATACTTAAACACACACATTCTCAGTACTATTCGCACCTTCACTTCGGAAGAGAGCTAGAAGAGCTTTGTTAAGACTTAATTTTACAATGATTACAAACTGGAAACATTTAAAAGCAACAGCGCAGGCACATAGCGTGTGCTTGAAATCTAGTATAGAAATTATTTCGAGCTCTTCAATATGGGAAGTTACCTCTTTTAACATCGTTTCTTCAATAGTACCAATCGCTTAAAACACTTAGTATGGTGATTAGTTATTATCTGTAACAAAATTTTCTTGTTTTCTAATTAAAAATCTAGTCTTGTTTATTCAGATTTGAATTAGTGCAGGATCCAAACCTTAGTTCACATCTTCATCATAACATAGATTTTGGGTACAGCTGATTTCCCTGGCTTTTACATGCATATGATTAACTCTAGAGGAGTGAAGGTTGGGATAGGGCGGGAAGTGACTCAGTTACCTTCACTAATTTGCCTACTTTTCTTCAATTCATTCTATATTTGCTGTCTTTGGAGTTTCACAGAAGAAATTAATTCAAGCTGATGCCCTTATTCAGGCTTATGTTGCATCCGGAAGCGAGGCTTTCCCTCTCTATAAACAAATCCGCACAACGCATGGGCCATAAACTAGTTTAAAAACTAAATATGCGTTCAAACCCGAATTAATGCACAATCCAAACTTCAATCACAACCTCAAGGTTAGCTGCATCATGGTTCCCTAGCTTTTGGGTGAGGGTTTCTTGACTTCTTTTGGCAAATGAGACACGCACAAACTGATTAGCATGTTTAAACGTTCAATTGGTTATTGCATATCGCAAACTAAAGTTCAGATGGTAAATGATATTGTGTTCCTAGCATCATTCTTGTTTAGGAATCCATTTGATCTCCCACACCATTCATCGGTAGGAGCAGGGGCGACCGCCAAGGTAAAAAATGATCTGTCGCTTATCTCTATGAAAAGAACATTGCCAGATTATAATACAAAACATAGATAACTACAATCCCTCAAGAAGTCCTAGGTGAGTAAACAATGCAACTACTGAACCGAATGCACTAAAAGTTCTAGGTGACTAGCGAAATAGTACATTGATCTGAACTCCTAGGAAGCTCCATAATGTGTTGCAAAAGGTTCCCTGAAAAATTCTCCGACCAATGCTCTGAGCACTTTATGCATATCCTATCCAAAACTTTAGCGGCCCTAAGCATGATACTCACGGCTAAGAGTTGGTCATCAGTGGCATCAAATTTGCAAATTGTGATGAACTTGAGTGACGACATGAAACACTGAGGCGCCGGGTCCAATATCCCTTCATCTTTTTCGGAGTCCACAACCAAGCCCTAGTTCACAATTACATAACAATCAACTTCCACACTTGACCACAGAATTTGTAAATAACACCAAATGCAGTAAGAAAGAACAATAACGACACAATAGTTACCCCGCCAAAGCTAATGCTGATCAAACAAGAAGAGTTGCTGAGCATTGCAAGAAGTGCTTTAGAATCTAACTTCACGCGATCCAAGTTGAATGCCAAGACTAGGAGGCAAGAGAAGACTGGGAAGGAGTCAAGGAAATCCTTTCTCACATTGAACACCTGATGACAAATCCAAAGAACAACTAATTAGACTGCCAAAGTCAATCCAAAAGTCATACAGCATTTGTGCATAATGCAATGCTTGCGACCCAAAAGACAAGAAATAGGACAGATATCGACAAGTATACCTCAAGGATGTTGTAAGTCACAGTAAGATGTTTTACAGAAGATAGATCCTTTAAAAGCTTATATCCGTGGGAACCAAATTGGTCAGAAATTCCCTCGACCGGACCATGCACTCCCACAAGAGCCTGAACTAGCACGGATGCGCCATATATGGCATACTTGGAGAAGAACCCACCAGTATAGTAAAAGTACAGGAGATTAGGTGCATTGATCAATACTGGGCAGTTGTTTATGATATCTGTAGAAACTACCTTTTCCGTAATGTACAAACTTCCAAGCTTCGGAGCAGAAATATTCAGAGCTTTCAGATGAGACCAGATGCAATCCAGAAGAGTCAACTTCTGGAGGGAAGGAACTGAAAACAGCTTTTCGATTGACCCATCATCCTCAAAAGTAACTCCCACGAGAGTTAAGATCTTTAGCTTTGGAAGACAAATGGAAGGAGGAAGTCTGGCATAATTGTGCATGTCTAGATAGAATTCTGTCAAGGTTTCGCTCCTAAACGTGCATGAAGGAAACACAAAATTGATATCTGGCTCAGATGGCAACCAAAGGCACACTCGAAGATTCTGAACCTTGCACCTCATGGCAGTGCATATCCAAGAATTTATGCGAGATGCCTCTCGATCAACAAAACACAGTAGAGAGAAAGATTTCAGAGGGGATGAATCACGAAGCAACAATGCTCTCTCCACAAAGCCCAAGAAACACAATCTATCAGGGAACTCTAACTCATTGAAGTAGAGATTAGGGACCGACGCCCACAAGGACTCCCACCTTCTCGACAATGCACTTGTTCTCACAACATCTTTTAAAGGAAGAAAACCAAGGATGTGTTGGAGCAGTGCATCAGGTAGATCACCCAATCGGTTGCAGCTACTGTCATTGTTCTTCGAGTCATGGCGCCTAGCTTTCTTAACAGCTGGTCTTTTGTCCATTGCTCCGGCAATTACTCACCGTCAAAGCACGAAGGAGGAAACTAAACGAAGATCAAGTGACGTTCCGTTAGACAACTCTAGGCAAACCAACAAACTAACACGATATCCCAAAAACTTTCAAATCACGCAGATTGAAAGCTCCTTTTATCCAAGTAACGACTTCAATGTGAACTAATTAGCCTGATGAACTTGACGAGGGCCCTCATGAGCAGGAACCACGGATGATGACACTCAAAAGATTTTTTTCAAGATTCCACCCTTCAACTAAACGCAGCACAAACTTAACGAATGATGGGTACAGGCTCTGCAGTATTGGTAGTCCACAGCGTGTCAATGTCAATCTCATTCAAGCATTTCATCAAACGCCTCGCGTGTCAAACAGTAAGTGCCCAAAGCACCAAATTCCTTACCATGAATCTCTCGCCACTCATACCTTACAACTAGTGAGTGAAAACCCAATTGATCGATCCATCTCTTTTTTCCCAATTCACCATCCAGTTCGCCTCCTACCCCGAAAAAGCTGAAAACTTTACGCGATACAGAACCACAGAACGTACCCACAAAAATAAACAAGAGCGGAGAACGAAGATTTCGAAAAAGAGGATCACCCAAGTCACAAGTGAGCGACGGATTGAACCGTACCTATTTGGTTTCGCCGGAGAGCGACGTCGGAGATGGCGGAGAAGTGAGAAAGCGGAGACACTGAAGAGAGAGAGAGAGAGGATGGACGTGCCTTGCCGGGAAAAGATGTAGGAAGCAAGACGGGCTAGAACGGCGGGACTGTGAAATACGTGCATGTAATTCCATTTAACAAGGAGAAGATATCGCAAGATCGACATTTTAGGGCCTGTTTGACAATTTACCAAATAGTAAAAATTTTCGTTCTTTTATTTCCAGAATCAATTTGGGAGCAGAAATCCGTTAGTTAAACTTTTTATGCCCGGACATAATTTTACAAAAAATTATTCTCAGAATCAGTTTTGGAACATAATCAAGAAGCAAAAAAAAGTAGCTTATTGATTCTTGAATAGTTTTTCCATTTCTGATTCTTCTTCATTTTCTTCTTTTTTTTGGTTTGTTGTTGTTCTTCGACCTGCCGCCCACCGGCCGTAGGCCACCGGCGACTGGACGTAGGCCACCGGCTGCCGGCGAGGGCATCGCGGCCCTCGCCGGTGGCTGGCGAGGGCGGCTCGCAACCGCGACGGTGAGGCGGTGATGGCGAGGCCTCGCCCAGCCCCGACCTGGGTGGCGACGGCGAGGCCGGCCTCGCCTTGGCTGGGCGAGGCCGACCTCGCCGTCACCGCCCAGGTCTGTCGCTACTGGCGACGCCGGCTGCGAGGGGGGCGGCGAGGGCCGTAACGCCCTCACCGGCCCTGGCCTGGGGTCGGTCGCCGGCGCCAGAGACCAGCCTTGGCCAAGGAAGGGAAGGGAAAGAAATAAAAAAAAAAGAAAAAAAAAGAAAGAAATATTAAAAAATTCAAAATATTAATAAAAATATTATTAATAAAATGAAATTTTGTGTAGTTACCAAACGCATTTCTTTTCTTTTTCTATTCTAAGAATATAAATTTTGGGCAATTACCAAACGCCTTCAAATGTTTAGAAATTGGTTCCGAGCACAGAATAAAAAAGAATCATTTCTGAGCAGAATATGTTCCCGGGCACATAATGATTGCCATGCGCAGCCTTAGTTATCAAATGTAAGGGTGATCGGTTCACGGTCCGGTCCCTGGTTCCCGGTTCCAACCGGACTAGGCCTTTGGTCCGGTTCTAGTTTCATCCAACGGAATCGGTTACTTTTTTGTTTTTTTCCCATCACAACGAGAGAGAGTGACAATTCTCAAGATATTGATGGAAATAACGATGAGGGAAGAGTCATTGTGGTGCGGCGATAAATAGAAAGTGTTGTATGTGGGTTTAGTTAACATTTTACTAATTTTTATTAAGAAATAAGAAATAAAAAAAAATATGTGTAGTCCGTCCGGTCTGGTTCGGTTCTCCCTTGGAACCGGGAACCTGACCACCGACACCGGTTCCACTTTTAAAAATCGGGAACCGGACCGACACTCCCGGGGCTGATTCGGTCCCAGTCCGGGCGATTCCCGATTTGGGCGGTCCGTTTTGCACACCCCTAATCAAATGGCCGGTAATTGCATGTTCTTATTTGTTGAATATGGCTCGAAGTTAATGTCGGTTAATTTTTTTTTTTTTGGGTCGAAATCTCGGTTAATTTGGAATTGGATGAGTTTGATGTTTTTTGGGACACTCTAAAATATTTGCAGAGGCGGCTCGAAGATGGAGATGGACGATCGGAGGGCGTGAGAAGATCGTCCCGCGTAGCGCCTACTAGACAAGACCGCTAGGCGAGCACTCGACCAAGAAGTGGCTGAGTTGCGGGTCATGGTGGGTCGGTCGGTCTGAAAACTCTTTTTTCTTTGTGATTGTTTCTTGTCGGTTTGGTTGTCATCTGTTGAGCATTGAAGCAACCGTTATGTTCTCTTTATTAATTGCAGGGAAACCATCCCGTCGATTTTTCCCCGTGGAGTAGGCACATCGTCGAATCACTCAAAATCCGTTGTGCTCACGTTTCGTTCTACAGTTTCGTTCTTTCTGTTTTTTCTTCGCTTGGATCATTTCGTTTGATCATCTTGCCACATTAGCCGTAATATTATTCACTACTTTTAGTCTCTTTAGCATAATCACTGTAATCCCATAAGATGGGAAAATGCCCTTATAATCTCTTCCTCTCACAATAAATAAATAGAGCCAGAATTTGACAAGCCAATGCTCATACGAAACCCCAAGAGAAAAAAAAAAATCAAAATATTCAGATAAGCACATTGAGTAAATAGAAGAAGAACCATGGTCATAAAAAAAAGTCAATTTGTTAAATACGGATTATGCATTGTCCAATATGATCACGAGATTAGATCATTCAAGCCAAACATATTTTGCAAAAATAATGCTGAAGTGATTAGTGAACTCGAATGCAATTTGGAGTTCCATAGATAAATCATTAATGGCAAAATTGCCACTATTAACCCTAGTAAAAACCATTAAATTAAGACAAAATCATGAAAACTTACCTAGGACAAACTTTTCAAATACGACGAAATAATAAAAGTATTACAAGTATCACCGATGCTCACCGAAGAGGGATAGGGGAGAAGCAATACATAGCCCAACAGGTCCTGTGAATATTCACTTGTTAAGTAGGATGATGAAGTCGTTCCTCCAAGCCAAATGCATAATTGATTAGTAGGACAGAACTCGAAATTCATGTGTCCATCGGCTCGAACAATAACAGAACCCGAGTTCTCAGGACACAAACCCAAATTTAACCAAACCACCGACGTCGACTACATCTAAGATGTAGTCCCAGTGGTCGTGCTCTGACGAGGTTGGACATTGATCTGAAGCTCCGGGGAGCTTACTTGAGTGTGGCATCAAGCGCCCTTGCCATTTCGGTGGACCATCTGACCGGGATAAAAACACTTTATCCAAGACCGGAGCAGCACTGACCAAATTCCTTGCAGCTAAGATTTCACAATCAGTCCAGTGAAAGCAATGGATCACGATCTCCTTAAGCGATGAAGTAAAACACGGAGGTATGGGGTCCAATATCCCGTCATCCCTTTCAGAGTCCATAAGAACACCCTGATTCGCAATAACGCATCAAGGTTCCACAGCTAAATATGCAACAAGGTAACATGTAAACAGTACGAAGATGACGAAATTCAAGGTGCAAGCACAGGTCCTGAACATTGTGGTGTATTGCAGCAGTATCCAAGTATTGACACGAGATTCATTGCCGTCAAAATATTCTTCACTGTCAACAATGCATGAGAGAGAAAAAGCTTTCATAGAAGACGAGTCACGAAGTAACAATGCTCTGTCCACGAAGTTCCTGAAGAGCATCCTCCCACGGTTGTTTTCTTCTCTGAAGACAAGACTAGGAATGGAAGTCCACAAATACTCCCACCATCTCGACAGCACACTGGTTTGCACGACATCTTCTGTTGGTAAAAAAGCCAGGATGTGTAAAAGAATTGCATCGGGGAGATCACATAGTTGCTTGCAGCTGTTCGTGTGTCGAGAGCATCATTCAAGTGCTGGCATTTAGCTTTATGAACCAGCGCGCTCGCATCCATCATATCCACGGCCTGTCCGGAGTACAGGTTAAATCTAAAATGAAGATAATGACCACTCATATTACATTAATTAAACTTTGAATGTAAAAATGATAATACCAAGTGGTAAGATAATCAACTTTCTCCAAGATCCCATTATAATATGGACCTGATGCGCGTCCGCACAACATGACAAGGGTTAACTAAGTCCAATGAATTCCACAGGCAGGCACATTGCAATTTTAGGCCTAATTCCAAAAAAAAAAACACCAAATTCACCTTGAGTAACAATTCTGGTCCGAACTTTTTTTTTTCATAAAAAATCACAAACTTTCACTTAAATCCCAAATTTGACCAGAATAATTTGAAAATTTCACATCACGGGGGCCAGATTTGGGACTCGAGTAAAAATTGGTATTTTTATTAAGACAAAAAAAAAATTCGGGCCAAAATCGTCACAGGACCTTGCAATTTTATGATAAGCCTTAACAAGTGTCATGGGACCTGCCTGTATGACGAGAGCCAGAACAACTGGGACATGGGTCTAGAAATGAGCCAATTCACTTGACAGTGAAATATGCAACCGAACATAATGTGTTGACCCCATGGGATGAGTGTGCACGTCCGGTCATTGAAGCTTTTCGTGAGTGAAACTTCTCTCCCACTTGAAACCCAATTGATTGATCTCTCTCTCTCTCTCTCTCTCTCTCTCTCTCTCTCTCTCTCTCTTCCAATTCACCATCCAGTTAGCCTCGTACCCCAGAAAAAGCAGAGAACTTCACGCGATACAGAACCGCAAGACGTACCCACGAATAACTAAGGATGAAGAAAGAAGATCCCAAGTCATAAACGAGCGACGATTTGAACCATACCTGTTTGGTCTCGCCGCAGAGACTTCAGAAATGGCGGAGAAATGAGGAATTTGGAGGCACAGAGAAGAGAGAGTGAGGAGTCGCACGCGTCGCCGGGAAAAGATGGACAAAGCAAGACAGACGAGAATGGCGGGACTCCCCCCATGACATTGGAAAAATGGCGTCTAAGGGCCGTTCGCATTTCAAATTCTATGAGCTGAGACTAGGGGCGTGCAAAACGGGCCGTTCAAACGGGAAACCTCCCGGATTGGACCGAACTAGTCGGGTCTGATTTCTGGAAGTGTTGGTCCGGTCCCTAATTCTTAAAAGTAGAACCGGTGTCTGGACGGTTCTGTTCCTGGACCGACTATATATATACTTTTTTTTTATCGTTAAGAAAATGAATTCGAAATTTCCAAATCCTGATCCCATGTTTATTGATAACTCTTCATTTCAATGTTCCAAGGGAAATAAATCAGCAAGGTTCAAAAGTTTCGGTATATGCATCGACTGTTTGACGTAATAGTGAGTGCAAGAAATTGAAGAAATAATGCAATTAGTGGATTGGTCTGGTTCCATTGGACTGATTTGGTCTAGTCCGGTCCCCGGTTCCCAAAATTGGGAATCGGTCCTCCCTGTCCGATTCTCGATTTTACCTTGAAATCAAATCGGACCAAAAACCGATCACCCCTAGTTGAGACGTGACCATTTTCTATAACATCACTTGCTCGTTTTTCGTCCGAGATGAAGGTATGAAGTTATGAACAGACCATTGCACGAGTGCGCTCTACATATCGTATAGCTAGGGTGATTTCTACCGAAAAAGACAATGATTTGATGATATTGATGTGCAAACTGGTGTACAGACCGGTGTAAAAGCATCCCTCTTGAAGAAATTTGACCATATCATTCCATCTAGTGCTGTAGACAATCGAAGCCGCTAAGCAGGGAATGACATTGCAAGAACGACAACTCAAACAATTCATAGGGCTGGTAATTAGACGTTCTTATTTGTTGATTACGGCTCGAAGTTAATCTCGATTGATTTGGAATTGCATGAATTTGTTGTTTTTCGGGACCCTCGAAATATCTGGAGAGGGGGCTTGAAGATTGAGATGGACGATCGGAGGGCGTGAGAAGATGGCCCTCTCCGATCAAGAAGTGGCTGAGCTCGGTCAGGAAAATGAAGTATACAAAGAGTATGGAGGTGGGGGTGTGACATAAGAGCAAGGAAACTTTTGTAGAACAGAGCCGAACCAAAAGAACTTCGCTAGCTTGCACCTTATACCTTATAAACCCGAAATTGCATAGCTTCGGACGAAAAGAGGGTCTCTAAAACAAGGAGGAATTAGATAGCGCTTTGACGTGTCCGGGAATCCGTCCGAAAGTTAATGTTGACGAGGAAGTATATGAGTTGAATAGTCCAGTGTCGCTTTATCTCGAATCCATCTCTTGTTGCCCTTACCATTGAGTCATAAGTGAATCTCTATTCAACCCTTTTTTTTTTTTTGGTCTTCGAGTGACGAAGAGAATTTTAAGCACATCCATGATTAGGGTACAATGGAATATGATCCAGGGACTTCCTAAACGCCAGGATTGAACGTACCAGGACAAAGGAAGAAAGTAAGCAGACGTGATCGAATCAAACGAATTCTTTTGACAATTTGGTCATCGTGGGTCGGCCTGCCTAGACTAGTAGGACACCCGGCAAATCTCCAGAGCCTAATTGTTGTTTCCGGCACATAGTCCTGTCTGGGCTCGACGTGGACTCAATCCAGACATGTTTTAAGCCATATTTTGAAGTCAGAGCTTTTGAGAGTTGTCATCCAAGAGAGTAAAAAGTGTCCGAAAACTCTCCTTTTTTGTAATTGTTTCTTGTTGGTTTAGTTATTATCTAGGATTGTGAAACACTTGAAAGTTGAGCGTTTAAGTAACCGTAATATTCTCTTTATCAATTACACTAGAGCCATCTTGTCGATTTATCCTCATAGAGTAGGCACATTGTTGAATCACGAAAATTCGTGTTGTACATATTTCATTTCCGCAGTTTTTTTTTTCCTTGATTTCTCTTTAGCATAATCACCCTAATGTCCATAAGATAGGAAAATGCCCTAATAATCTTCCTCTCACTATTAATAAATAGAGCCAGAATTTGACAAACCAATGCTCATAAGAAACCCCGAGAGAAAAAAAAAATCAAAATATTCAGACATGCACATTGCGTAAATAGAGGAAGAACCATGGTGATAAGACAAAAAAAACAGTCATTTGATAAGTACGGATTATGATTAGTAAAATTTTGATAAAGGCAAGATTGCCACTATTAACCCTAGCAAAAACTATTTTATTAAGACAAAATCATGAAAGCTTAGCTAGGACAGAACTCATAATTCACGTGTCCCTCGACTCGAACGACAACAGAATCTGAGTTCTCAGGACACGAACCCGAATTCAACCAAACTGCGAACATCGACCCGTGGTCGCGCTTTGACGAGGTCGTACGTCGATTTGAAGCTCCGGGGAGCTTACGCGAGTGTGGCATCAAGCACCCTCGACCTTTCTGTGTACGGCGACCTGACCGCCAATGTCGATATGTATTGGGACGAAACATCTATACTACCTTGAAATGCAAGAGATCGTGGATGTAAGTTTATGTGTGAATTTATACATCGATATTCACAGTGTGTTTATTAAAATATCGCCTGTATAGAGAAAAAGATATACATTCACCATTGGGCCGGTTGACACGTGAAAGAATTCAGTTAGAAAACTAAGTACAAACAAACACCCTTGTCAATCATCCGACGGTACGTGTGTAAAGATTTTCTACATGTGCAATAATCCATAGGCTAAAGTTTCGAATCTTAAGATTAAATAAAAGGTCGATACTACAAGATTTAGTAAAAATAAAACAAAAAGAAAAAGAATCAAAAGTACGATAAACATGCATATATAATTAGAGGACGCATCGTCCATATGAGATGTGAAAAATGTAGGTTGAATCGAATCCGTCGTTGTAAACTTCCATCGCTTCAAGGTATGTCTCGATTGTTTTCCATCATCCATGTTATAAGTCCAGAAACCAGTTGTGTCATTATCCCTTTAATGTCTTAGGAGTTTCACAGTTGAAATCAATTGAATATTAAAATGTACTTCTATAAACAAAACCGCGCTATGCATTGCCGATAAACTAGCTTAAAAACTAATTACGCGTTCAAACCTGTATTAATGCAGAATCTAAACTTCAATCACATCCTCAAGGTTACTTACATCATGCTTCTCCAGCTTTTAGGTGAGGCTTTGTTGACTTGTTTTGTCAAATGAGACATGCACAAAATGATTAGCATGCTTAAACTTTCGATTGGTTACTGCGCATCGCAAACTAAAGTAATTACAATCGATCAAGAAGTCCTAGGTAAGTACACAAGGCGACTACTGAACCGAATGCACTAAAAGTTCTAGGTGACTAGCCTAATAGTACATTGACGTGAGCTCCTAGGAAGCTCCATAATGTGTTGCAAAAGGTGTCCTGAAAAATTCTCCGAGCAATGCTCTGAGCAGTTAATGCACAGCTCATCCAAAACCTTTGCGGCCCTGAGCATGATACCCACGGCTAAGAGTTGGTTATCAGTGGCATCAAATTTGCAAATTGTGATCTGCTGGAGCGACGACAGGAAACACCGAGGCGCTGGGTCCAATATCCCTTCATCTTTTCCGGAGTCCACAAGCAAGCCCTAATTCACAATTACATATCAATCAACTTCCGCGCTTGATCACAGAATTTGTCAATAACGCTGAATGCAGTAAGAGGAAACTATACTGACAGAATAGTTACCCCGCCAAAATAAATGCTGATCAAAGAAGAAGAGTTGGTGAGCATTGCTACAAGTGCTTTACAATCTAAATTTACGCGACCCGAGTTGAATTCCAAATATAGAAGGCAAGAGAAGAGTGGGAAGGAGTCAAGGAAATTCTGTCTCAAGTTGAAATCCTAATAACAAATCCAAAGAATGGTTCGTTAGACGGCCAAAGCCAATCCAAAATTTCAAAGCATCAAGCGTCATAGTGCAATCTATTCATACCAAAAGACAAGAAATAGGATAGATATCGACAAGTATACCTCAAGGATGTTGTAAGTCACAGTAAGATGTTTTACAACAGATAGATCCTTCAAAAGCTTATATGTGTGAGAGGCAAACTGGTCAGAAATTCCCTCGACCGGATCATGTACTCCGACAAGAGCTTTAAGTAGCACGGAAGCGCCAGATATGGTATACTCAGAGAAGAGCCCACCACTATAGCGAAAGTACAGGAGATTAGGTGCATTAATCAATACTGGGCAATTGCTTCGGATATCCGTAGGAAATACCTTTTCCATGATGCACAAACGCCAAAGCTTCGGAGCAGAAATATACAGAGCTTTGAGATGCCACCAGATGCATTTCTGAAGAGTCAAAGTCTGAAGGGAAGGAACTGAAAGCAGCTTTTCGATTGAACCATCATCCTCGAAAGTAACTTCCATTAGAGTTAAGACCTTTAGCTTCGGAAGAGAAAATGAAGAAGGAAGTCTGACATGACAGTGCATTGCTAGACAGAATTCTGTCAATGTTTCGCTCCTGAACGTGCGTGATGGTAACATGTAATTGATATCCGGCTCAGTCTGGAAACAAAGGCACACTTGGAGCTTCTGAACCTTGCGCCTTATGGCAGTAGTAATCCAAGAATTTATGCGAGATGCCTCTCGATCAACAAAACACAAGAGAGAGAGAGATTTCAGAGGGGATGAATCACTAAGCAACAATGCCCTCTCCACAAAGCCCAAGAATTCCATTCTATCGGGGAACTCTAACTCATTGAAGTTGAGATTAGGAACCGACGCCCACATGTACTCCCACCTTCTCGACAATGCACTCGTTCTCACAACATCTTTTAAAGGAAGAAAACCAAGGATGTGTTGGAGCAGTGCATCAGGTAGATCACATAATCGGTTGCAGCTACCGGCATCAAACTTGTTGTCCATTGCTCCAGTAATCTACTCAGAGTCAGAGCATGAAGGAGGAAACTAAATGAAGATATATTAGACAACTCTAGGCAGACTAACAAGCTAACACAATATCCCGAGAAAATTCAAATCATGCATATTTAAACAAGTGCTCTTGTAAGCAGGAACCACGAATGATGACACTTTAAATTTTTTTTATGAGCCACTATTCAACCAAACACAGCACAGAAGCATTACGAATGGCGGGTACAAGCTCTCATTTAAACCTCAGCAGTGTTGGTAGTTCACAGCGTGTCAATGTCAATGTCATTCAAGCACTTCATCAAACGCTTCGTGCGTCAACCAACAAGTGCTTACCATGCCACTCATACCTACAACTGGTGAGTGAAACTTCTCTCCCTATTGAAACCCAATTGATCAATCCATCTCTTCTTGTTTTTTTCTGGTAAGTAAAACCCAATTGATCGATTGATAACAGATCACAAGTAATTCACCATCCAGTTCGCCTCGTACCCTCAAAAGCGCCAAAACTTTACTCTATACAGAACCATAAAACGCACCCACGAAACAACTAAGGATGAAGAACGAAGATCCAGAAAAAGAACATCACCCAAGTCGTAAATGAGCGACGGGTTGAACCATACCTGTTTGGTTTCGCCGGAGAGCGACTTCAGAAGCGGCGGAGAAACGAGAAATCGGAGACACCGAAGAGGGCGAGGATCGACGTGTCTTGCCCGGAACAAGATGTATAAAGCCAGACAGGCGACAATGGCGGGACTGGACGTGGACTCGTCGAGGTCAACTGCGTGTGGGCCTGTCGGCTCGTTCCTTTCAACTGGGAACGCGCACGACTCTTTTGTTTCCGAATGAGACTGAAGGGGCTCGTTCCATTAAAAAATTATCAACTTTAGATTTAAAGAAAAAGGTTTAATAACGCAAAAAACTTCAAAGTGATACACCTATGATAAATTTTACCTTCGGTCAGTTTTCGTTAAATTTTTTCGTCAAATTGTTGAGTTGGATGACACGTGACAGCTGGCGGGTGTACCGGTTTAGGGTTTTACCCCTTCATTTATCACAGGTGTATCAATTTGTAGTTTTTCGTGGTGGTAATCCAATTTAACCAAGGGTAAATTTGTCACAAGTGTATCACTTGGGGGTTTTTGGTAGTCAAAACTTTTTTTTGGGTAAATTTAACACAGGTGTACTAGTTTGAGATTTTTCGTGGTCAAACAATTAGTTTGGAGTAAATTTGTCATAGATGTAGCAGTTTGGGGTTTTTCATGGTATTAATCTTAAAAAAAAAAAGCTCCTAACTTTCGTTCTAGTTCCAATATGCCTACGCGTAAAAAAATCGCACCAACTTTTTCAAGATTATCGACATCAGGTTGTTGTTACTATTCCAAAACATAGTGAGGGTGTCGATGAAAACACAGGTTGTGATAACGAACTTGTAACTGACTCGATGTTGATAATCTTAGAGAATTTAGTGGCGATTTTCGGATGGGTGGGGAGAATAGGGTTTGAACCTAAAGTTGGAGATTTTTTTAGGGAATTAGGTTGAGATTGAATGCAAGGTGTCATGGATCAGAACATTTCTCCCGTGAGATTGAAAATGGTGTCTTAAGGACGGTTTGCATTTCGAATTCCATGAGTTTTTTTTTTGTCAGAATTCGAATTCTATGAGTTGAGACGTGACCATTTTCGACAACATCTCATCCTAGACGAACACATGAATACACACCATTGCATAAAAGAGCGTTCATCATCGTCTAGCTAAGTGAATTCTACCAAAAAAGAACAGGATTGATGACATTGATGTGCAAACTGGTGTGCAGACCCTCACCTTCATACCGATGTAAAAGCATCCCTCAATTGCAAGCAACTTTTGCGGATGAAAGTTGTCCATATCATTCCATTTTAGTGCTGTCGACTGTCAAAGCCTCCAAGGAAGGAAAAGTTATCACAAGAATAGCATTTAGTGTCGGTTATGGCTCAAAGTTAATCCCGATTGATTTGAAATCGACATTAGTCTGATGTTTCTCGGGACACTCGAGTATTTGCAAAGGGGACTCAAGGACGGAAACAGACGACCGGAGGACATAGTAGAAAGAATTAAGTGATTAATCTACTACGTAGGATAAACTTTTCGAATTACGACGAAACGATAAAAATAATTAATTCATACTCTTACAAGTTTCATCCATTGTCTTTGGACAATGTTTAATGCCTATGCTCACTGTGGAGAAGTAGAAGAGAAGCAATGGATAGCCCAACACATACCGTGAATATTGACTTGTCAAGTAGGATGATTGAAGTAGTCCAGCTATGACAATGGATGCATCGATGATTAGTAGAACAGAACTTGAAATTCACATGTCCATCGACTCAAAACAATTACAAAATCTGAGTCATCAGAACACAAGTTTGAATTTAACCAAATTACGGATGTCAAATGCTATAGAATTCCAGGTGCCCACGCTTTGACAAAGATCGTACATTGATTTGAAGCTGTAGGGAGCTCATTCAAGTGTTCCGTCAAGTTCCCTTGAAAAGTCCTCGAACAGCGCCTTGAACAGTGAATCAACATTTTCTCCAAAACTGCAGCTGTCCTGAGCAAAATCCTTACAGCCAACAATTCCAAATCAGTCCCCTGGAAGCAACGAATCGTAATCTCCTTGAGCGACAAAGGAAGACACGGAGGCATGGGGTCCAATGTCCAGTCTTCATTTTTAGAGACCACAAGAATGCTCTGATTCACAACAACGTATCAATGAGCTTTAACATTGATCTCAACAATAGCACCACTAATGCAGAACAAAAGAATGGGAGGAAAGAGGACTAAGGATTGAGTAATTACCCCAGAGAACTCAAGACTCTTCAAAATAGGGCATCCACTGAGCAACAACAAAAGTGCTCTAGATTCTAAATTCACGTGACAGTCGTCTAATATCAATTTCGTTAGACTATGGAAGATTGGAAGGGAGTTGAGATTGAGAATATCCTCTCTCTCATCCAAATCCTGATGACAAAGCCATACAATAGCAACTTAGACTAACATCGGGAATCAAGATGAGGCGTACCTCAAGATTGTCCCAATAAATGGATCCAAGGAGGAGGGGGATAAAGACGAAATCGAGGAACCGAGCAGCAAAGCGTACCTCAAGAAATTCGATGGATAAAAACATTTGTTTTACGTTAGAAACAGCCTTCAAGAGCTTATATAAATGGCAGGCGCCTTGATCGATATTTTTCTCAGTCTCGTCATGATGACACCCAATGGAAGCCTCAACTAATGAGCTGGAGCTCAATATAACATAGTCATAAAATAATTCACCAAAATAGTCGAAGGACTTGATACAAGCTCCATGGATCCTTACTTGGGAGTTCCGGATACCAGAAGCCAAGACATCTTCTACAATAGTCAAGTACAAAAGGTTGGGAGCAGAAATTTCCAAAACCTCAAGATTCCACTCGCAGCTGTAAAGAGACAATTTCTCAAGGGAAGGGCACGAAAGCAGCTTCTCCACTGAATTATCATCTCTAAACTGAACTCCCGTAAGAGTTAAGACCTTTAGATTTGTAAGACAAACTAAGGAAGGAAGCTTGAGGTCATGGTTCATTTCTAGATGGAGTTCTCTCAGAGTTTCACACCTAAATATGCAACGAGGTAACATGTACACAGTAGCACCATGACCAAGTTTAAGGTGCAGGCGGAGGTCTTCAACATTGCGGCGTATTGCAGCAGTAATCCACAGATTGACACGAGATTCGTTGCCGTCAAGATATTCTTCACTGTCAACCTTGCACGTGAGAGAAAAAGCTTTCAAAGAAGACGAGTCACGAAGTAACAATGCTCTCTCCACGAAGTTCCTGAAAAGCATCCTCCCATCGATATTTTCTTCTATGAAGACAAGACAAGGAATGGACGTCCACAAATACTCCCACCGTCTCGACAGCACACTCGTTCGCACAGCATCTTCTGTTGGTAGAAAAGCCAGGATGCGCAAAAGAATTGCATGGGGTAGATCACATAGTTGCTTGCAGCGGTTAACATCTCGAGCATCATTCAAGTGCTGGCATTTTGCCTTGTGAACCAGAGGGTTCCTATCCATCAGATCCACAACCTCTCCAGAATGCAGGTCAAATCTAAAATAAAGATAATCACCAATCATAACACATTCATTACACTTTGAATGTCAAAATGACTATACCAAGTGGTAAGATAATTAACTCTCTTCAAGATACGCTTAAAATAAAGAAAACTCTGGAATTCTTGAACCTGATGCGCATCGCTACAACATGACCAGGGTCAAATAAGTCTAATGAGTTCCATTGGCAGGCACATTGCGATTTCATGATAAACCTTAACAAGCATCGCAAAACCAGCCTAAACGACAAGAGCCAGAACAAACGGGGACATGGGTGTACAAATGAGCCAATTCACTCGACAATGAAATATGCAACGGAACATAAAATGTCGACCCCACGGGACGAGTGTGCACTTCGGGTCATTGAAGCTTTTCATCAAACACATGGGGTGCCAGCAAATTTCTTCAACAACACCCATGTACCATTGTTTCACCAACTATTACACAGGTTAGTGGAAAACGACTGACCACCCTCCAAACATCAAGAACCCAGAAAAGACATCACCACATGGAACCGCGAAAAGCCGAGGATGACATGGATATGAATGAAAGCAGCTGATCACATGGATGATACATAGTAGAAAGAGCAAGAAAACATGGCTGTGGAAGAAAAAAAAATTTGAAGTCAAGCGTTCATGGAGATTAAAGAGAACCAGCGAGCCATAAGCGAAGAAGCACCGGTTTGTCCAGGTGATGGAATCCACGCAGCGGCGATTTGGGTGGATAGGAGAGGAAGGGGCAGGGTCGAGTGAACTTTTTGAAAGGAGGGAACAAAGAAAAAGCAAATAGTATAGAACTAAAGTTCGCAGAACGGATAATTACACAGACGGTACCTGAAATTTAACTCAATATGTAATATAATATTTAAATTTTTAATTTATTTAATGTGGTCCATAAATTTTTGTCTAATATTATATGTGGTCCCTGAACTTTTAATTTATTCGGTGTGGTCCATGGACTTTTGGTACATGCTCAATATAGTTCTTGAACTATATGAAAATATTCAATGTAATTCCCGAATTTGAATTAATGGAAGGACTACATTGAACATTTATATAATTCAAGGACTAAATTGAACATGTACAAAAAATTCATTGATGACATTGAACAAATTAAAAGTTCAAGGACTGTTTGTGTCATTTTTCCTTCGCAAAAAAAAGACAAAAAAAATTAATTAATTTCATTTTGAAAGTTATTTGGCAAATGGTCATTAATATTTTACCGAAGTTTAAAATGTATGATGAAAAAATTAGTATGGCGATGCCATGCTGCTTTTGATTATTCGTTTTCTTTTTTTGGTTATAAAAGGAGGAGGATTATTCAGGATTTGGTAATATAGGGCAGGAGCTTCTATTTTGTGACTTCATGTATGAGGGAAACCCAGGGCCGCCCTCGCCGGCTTCCGCCTGAGGCCGGCAACCTCCGCCGGCCATAGGCCGGCTAAAGGGAAAGAGGAAAAAAAAAAAAGAAAAGGGAAAGAAAAAAACAGTAAAAGGAAAAAAGAAACAAAAAATTTTAAAAAGTAAAAGATGAAATTGCCTTTATTCCAGCGATCGGAACAGTGACGTGCTTGTCAGCCGGTGAGCATTTGACCGGCCGGCGAACCCAGACCCTTACTTAAGACTAATTGGGCACTTCGGGCCCTTATTTGAGACTGATTAGGCATTTCAAACCCTTATTTGATACTATGTCCACTTTGAATCTTTTTTTGAGAAAATGACCTCACTTTGGGTACTGATTTGAAATTTTCCCTTAGAAAATTATACTAGAAGTCTTAAATCTTGTGTATGAAATGCAGTTACTTTCTAAACTTTTCAATTAGTTCAGCTAAGTAATAATTTTTTTTTCAAAAGGTATAATCAAATCTTTCCGATGAATAATACCTAACGTTACCTACACGTCACTTAAAAGTTGTCCATGTGGCATCCTAAATCTCTTGCCCACGAGTTATATTTGAGTGCGCCTCTCCTTCTTGGATAGCTTATGGTCGGCTATATGCTTAAACCCGTGGTAAGCATAGTGATCAGAGTTTCTCTCTCCCTCTAGTGAACGATGTACGATGGACTTGGGTTGGGGATCTAGGCATGGGTATGAGGGTCTCGAGCCCGGTTTTTCATGGACTTGGGCCCTGCCTCAATGAATACAGGCCGGGTGTCGGGGACTCGGGCATGGGTGTTGGGGTCCGGGCTCGGCCTTTGTGAGACCGGACTCAAGCATGAAGGAGCTAGGCCAAGGTCAGGGCTCGATGGACCCGGGACCAGCTTCTATGGACCTGAGACCGGTGCCTGTGCTTGTGTCGCCAGTCCTTGGCTCTCGAACCTAGGACCATCAAGGCCAGCCCGTGGCCAGTTCCCCACCTGCCATTGCCCATATCACTAGCACTCGAATAGTGAGCAGGTTTTCTTTTCCAAACAATAGAAAATAATTTTCAATTTATTTTTAGACTTGAGTTAAATATCGAAAAATTTTGTCATTTTTCTGGAAACTTGGAAAACATTATTTAGATATGTCAAATCTTCTGCGAAACAAACGGAGCCGAGGCACTTTCACAATCACCCTTGTTACGTGCTAACTACAGAAAACATCAAAAGCTGGCGAGCAAGAACATTCGGAGATTTGTACGTTGGCCACATGCAATAGAGTCGAGAAACAACTTCTCAAGGGGAAAAGCCACGAAAGCAGCAGCTTCTCCACTGAATCACCTTCGAGATCAACGTTCTGAAGAGTTGAAAGACCTAAAGATTGAGGATTTATTTGGTGGGACATCTAAAGTAACATTCAAAATTTAAAAAAAAAAACGCTACAAAAAATCTTTTACGTCAATTTATGCATTAATATTTTATCGTATTTTCGTTAAAGCAACTTCCGGTATGGTTATACGTCTACCACTGAATGGTTGACATCTGCAAAAATTCAATTAACAAACTAAGTGCAAACACACACGTCACTCAACCGTGGCGGTAGATCGAATAGTAATCCATATCGATATATTTCAAAAGTTTCAAATACTCGAGATTGAAAAAGTAGAAGAATCAAAAGAAAAAGCTTATGATCTGTTAACAGATGATCCTGTTCCTGAATATAATAGTATAGGCAATTAGGCATGTACTAGTAGAAGGACATCGATAGAAATTTATCAGCCAATCCGAAAGCCAGCAATTCATTCTCAGAACATATAAATCTCCAAATACGACTCTAAATTATGGATGTCACAGGGAGCTGTTCGTTTCAGCAAAACAAAGAAGGAACCTACACATTTGATGCAGTCTGCATTTTGCACGCCAAAAAGGTAATTGCGCATCGACTTGAAGCCCTCGGGAGTGCCAGCAATGCTTCCATCAAGTCCCCTGGGAAAGTCACGAAACACTGCTCCGTACAATGTATAACTAGTTCCTCCAAAACCGAAGCAGCCCTGAGCAAAATCATGACGGCCAGGAGTTCATAGTCAGCCGCATCGAAGTAACCAATTGTGATCTCCTTGAGCGAGGTCAGAAAACAGTGAGGTGCCGGGTCCAATATCCCTTCGGCCGTTTCAGACTCGATGGAAACACCCTGATACACAATCACATTCAATCAGTGTCACTTTGATATCTGCAGTAAGAGGAGGAGGGGGCAAAGGACAGCGATAGAACGGTTACCACATCAAACTTTAGACTCCTTAGAATGGAGCATTTCCTGAGCAAAACCTGAAACGCTACAGATTCTAGGTCCACGTTGCGAGTTGTCAATTTCAGTTTGGTAAGATAACCAAAGAAGGGAACGGAGCCAAGATCAAGAATCCTCTTATTTTCATCCAAGTCCTGTTAACAAAGCCAAAAAATGGCAGCACACACTATGGTTCAGATAAGTGTACCTTAGGTAACGAAAAGATAAAGTGCCCCTCAAGGCTCTGGGAATAGGTAGATCCAATGAATGGAAGATTTAGACATGGCATTGAAGATGCAAATAGAATAGTGTACCTCAAGGATGTCCTCAGATAAAGTCAGGAGTTTAACACGAGAAAGCTCCTTCACAAGCTTATATGCATGGCGTGCACATTGATCTGGCTTTCTCTCTACGTCAGATGGATGAAACACATGGATGATAGCCTCTTCCAGAGAGGGTGAGCCAGATATGGCATAATCATCCAAAAATTCACCATAATATTCAAAGGACTTCAAACAGGGGCAAAGGATCTTGATATGCGCGTGACTTCCAATATCTAGAAAAGAGTCGCGTTCAACTATGGACAAACTCAAAAGTTTAGGAGCAGAAATATGCATAGTCATATCCTCTGGCCAAGTGCAATAGTCCAGAGACAACGTCTCAAGGGAAGAGCATGAAAACAGCTGCTCGACCGACCTATCATCATCGAGATGTAGATACTCAAGAGCTAAGACCTTCAGATTCTTGAGACGTACTGAAGAAGGAAGTCTGAGGGTACCGTTCAATAGTAGATGGAATTCTGTCAGCGTCTCGCATCTAAATATACAACTCGGTAAACTGTAATTAAAAGAAGGATGTTCTATTCCAAGGTGCAATCGAAGCTCCTGAACATTGCGCCTTATTGCAGCAGTAATCCACGAATTTATACGAGACTCATCACCAGCAACATATTCGTCACCATCAATCACATAATTAAGAGAAAATACTTTCAGAGGAGACGACTGGCAGAGTAACAATGCTCTCTCCACAAAGTTCATGAAAACCATCCTCCCATTGCTTTCATCTTCTCTGAAGACAAGACTAGAAATTGACGTCCACAGATACTCCCACCTTTTCGACAGCGCACTTGTTCGAACAACTTCTTTTAACGGCAGAAGACCCAGGATGCGCAGAAGAATTTCATCAGGTAGGTCACATATATGCGTATGACTGCCAACATCTCGGGTGTCGTTCCAGCGCGGGCATTTAGCTTGGTGAACCGGAAGCCTCGCATCCATCAGCTTCCCAATCTCTCCCAGAGTTTATGTTCAATCTAGAAAGAAGTTGGAAAACTGGCATCTCAAATTCTTAATAAATAAATATTAACTGGTCAGCGACTCAGTAGTCAATAAGACACTCGCAGCGCACTAATCGAATAAGTCAGAAACCGAAAAAAGTAGTACCCATTTCGTCAAAATCTGTTAACAAGAACCTCTTCTATTTTCGAATTCGATGCCCTTAAACATAATTAGATTAATAGTAAAAACTCCAACGAGTCACATTGGCGTTCATATTGCATATCAAACCATAACAAGCCTCATCAAAACAGGACCTATCATAAGACAACAAGGCAATGTCTCCTCAGGAACAGTTGACCCAGTAGGATAAATTTAAATTGAAAGTCAGCGAATTCACTCAGTAATGAAGTATGGTAGATTATTGTTCTACTCCAAACGGTAACCGTCGTTCATAAAGGGTCACTGAGACCTTTCCACGAAATCGCCACACAGAACCACTGAAAACTCAGAACCCACGTATCGCAGGAAAGAAAAGGGTAATCAAAGAAAAGCAAATCGGAGTCAAGCATCCATGATGTGATGAACAAGCAGAGGAACTGAAAGGGACTGATAAGCAAGAACTGGTTACCGGGGAGACGCTTCTCTTCTCAAATGGTGCGCGAGACACCACCCTCAAACGTGAGAAACTCGGGAAGAGAGCGAGACTGCTTTGGAGGGAAATTGGACTAGAAAATGGCAAAGATGGAATGGACGATCACGTCGTTTCCATCACCCCGGTTCACTCCCCCATCGAGCCCGATATTCGGGAGGGAAAATTTGGTGGTCATAGATGACCGCATTGAGAAAATAGTGATTTTTTTTTACAGCTTTAAGAGTTACATTTTCTTGAGAAAATTTATGAATCATAAATAGGTGAATCTTGCTTTTATAAGCAGTTAAGGAGTTGCTCATTTCAATTATGAACTTATTGTAACTTATTTTATTACAATTTTTTTTTATTAAGGGCGTAGAGACATAAGTAATTTTCAAAGTACAAGAAGAAAAGATCAAAGTATCTTCTATAGAAAAAGTGAACCTTTTCAGGTGAATGCGCTTATCTGAGTTGCTTACCAAGCCTATAATTGAAATCTTCCTCCTGAGCACTCACAGAAAATTAACCCTTAGATTTGATTGCTCGCAAAAGGATGATTCTACATGTTTAGAGATTGGAGGAAAAGAAGTGTTTACGGAAAAAATTGGAGGAGAGAAACAATGCGCTTTAGTCTGGAATGGAAGGACTTACATAGGTAAAAAAACTTGCGCAGTTGCACGGCAACTTAAAACTACGCGTCGATGTGCACGGGAGGTACGGTAAAAATGGCTAGGTGTGGAAATTTCTATCTGCGTTGAGCCAAGTGTAGAAGGTTCTTTCTGCATGGAAACCATCTGTAGCGTCAATCCTTGGTCAACTTTGGAACCGAAAGGAGTCGCTTTTCTCGTGAAGAATGGCGTTTCCTTCATAATTAATTCACCATATTCGACAAAGGCAAGTAATTAGTTTTGACGTGTAGTTACCGCAAATCATGCAACCACCATGTGTTTTGCTTAACTACATATGGTGCACAAAACTTTCATGTGTCAAACAAGTAAGTTTTCAGAAAATGCACAACCAGCCTTGCTGGCTCTCGATATAGGTGAAGGCATGACCACTTTAAAAAAATACTATGCGCTACTAGGTTAATTATTTCAGAAGTTCAAATATTGCACTTCAGTCTTAAAGCTTTCTTTTCATACATTTAAGCCTTTTATTTAACCAATAAATTTCGGCTTATTCATTTTTCATTTTAAGAAGGCTTGGTGTGGAAAGTTTTGTTTGCATCGAGCTAGGTGTTTAAGTTCTTTCTGCATGGAAACCATACTGTCGCGTCAATTTTTGGTCAACTTTGAAACTGAAAGGAATTGTTATTCTCGAGAAGAATGGTGTTTCCTTCATGATTAATTCACCATATTCTAATGAGGCAAGGAACTAGTTTTAACTTCTAGTTTCTGTAAATTATGCGGCTGTCATGTGTTTGGCTTGACTACATATGGTGCACAAAACCTTCATGTGCGAAACAAGCAAGTTTTCGAAAAATGCACAACCAGCCTCGCTAGCTCTCGATATAGGTGAAGGTGTGACCACTTTAAAAAATACTATGTGTTACAAGGTTAATTATTTCAAAAGTTCGAATAATGCACTTCAGCCTTAAAGCTTTCTTTTCATGCATTTAAGTCTTATATTTAACCAATAAATTTCAACTTATTCATTTTTCATTTAAATAAGGCCAGGTGTGGAAAGTTTGGTTTGCACCAAGCTAAGTGTTTAAAGTTCTTTCTGCATGGGAACCATATGTCGTGTCAACTCTTGGTCAACTTTGGAACTGAAAGGAATTGTTTTTCTCGTGAATAATGGCGTTTCCTTCATAATTAATTCAACATTTGCGACAAAGGCAAGTAATTAGTTTTGATGTCTAGTTACCGTAAATTATGCGACTGTCATGTGTTTGGCTTGACTACATAAAGTGCACAAAACCTTCATGTGTTAAATAAGGAAGCTTTCAAAAAATGCACAATCAACCTTACTAGCTTTTGATATAGATGAAGGCGTGACCACTTTAAAATATACTACATGTTACTAGGTTAATTGTTTCAAGAGTCCAATAATGCACTTCATTCTTTAAGCCTTCTTTTCATTCATTTAAGCAATAACTTTCAGCTTATTCATTTTTCATTAAAAGAAGGCCAGGTGTGGAAAGTTTGTTTGCATCGAGCTAGGTGTTTAAAGTTCTTTCTGCACGGAAACCATTTGCCGTGTCAATTCTTGGTCAACTTTGGAACCGAAAGGAATTGTTTTTCTCATGAAAAATGGTGTTTCCTTCATAATTAATTCACCATATTCTAATAAGAAAAGCAATTAGTTTTGACGTCTAGTTACCATAAATTATGCAACTGTCATGTGTTTGGCTTGACTACATAAGGTGCACAAAACCTTCATGTGTGAAACAAGCAAGTTTTCTAGAAAATGCACAACCAGCCTTGCTAGCCCTTGATATAGGTGACGGCGTAACCACTTTAAAAAATACTACGCGTTACAAGGACAATTATTTCAAAAGTTTGAATAATGTGCTTTAGTTTTAAAACTTTCTTTTCATACATTTAAGCCTTATATTTAACCAATAAATTTCAACTTATTCATTTTTCATTTAAATAAGGCCAGCTGTGGAAAGTTTTGTTTGCACCAAGCTCGATGTTTAAAGTTCTTTCTGCATGGAAACCATACTGTTGCGTCAACTCTTGGTCCACTTTAGAATTGAAAGGAATCGTTTTTCTTGTGAATAATGGTGTTTCCTTCATAATTAATTCAACATTTGTGACAAAGGCAAGTAATTAGTTTTCACATCTAGTTACCGTAAATTATGCGACTGTCATGTGTTTGGCTTGACTGTATATGGTGCACAAAACCTTCATGTGTGAAACAAGGACGCTTTCAAAAAATGCACAATCAGCCTTACTAGGTCTCCATATAGGTGAAGGCGTGACCACCTTAAAATATATTACGTGTTACTAGGTTAATTGTTTCAAGAGTCCGAATAATGCACTTCATTCTTTAAGCTTTCTTTTCATAAATTTAAGTCCTATATTTAACCAATTAATTTCAACTTAGTCATTTTTCATTTAAAGAAGTTAGTTGTGGAAAGTTTTGTTTGCATCGAGCTAGGTGTCTAAAGTTCTTTCTGCATGGAAACCATCTAACGTGTCAATTCTTGGGCAACTTTGGCACCGAAAGAAATCATTGTTCTCGTGAAGAATGGAGTTTCCTTTATAATTAATTCACCATATCCGACAAAGACATGTAATTAGTTTTGACGTTTAGTTACCGTAAATTATGCGACTGTTATGTGTTTGGCTTGACTACATACGATGCACAAAACCTTTATGTGTGAAACAAGCAAGTTTTCAGAAAATGCACAACCAGCCTATTACTAGTTCTCGATATAGGTGAAGGCATGACCACTTTTAAAAAAATACTATGTGTTACTAGGTTAATTATTTCAAAAATCCGAATAATGCATTTCAGTCGTAAACCTAATGCATTTTAGCCTATTCATTTTTCACATAAAGAAGGAGAAAATTGTCCAAAATATCCTAAACCTAATGTATAGTGGCCAATTCAGTCCTAAGCCTTTTAGTTGTGCCAATTTAGTCCTACACCTTTTCATAATTTGTCAATTTAGGCCTAAACCTTTTAATTGTGTTAATTTAGTTTTAAAACTTTTGATGATTTGTCAATTTAGTCCTAAACCTTTTAATGATTTCCCATTTTAGTTATTCCGCCAATTTTGACCAGAAATCGTTGACGTGGCGGTCTAGTCTGTGTTGGTTGTCCTACATGGCGTGGATGGCGCCGATATGGATAATTTTTACAATTTTTTTTAATTTTATGACTTTTTTCTTTTTTCCCTTTTCTTTTCTATTCTTTTTATTTTTTTCTGTTTCCCTTCGCTGGCCATCGCCTTGTCGATGGTCGAAGGATGGAAAAAGGGAAAAAAAAAAGGAAAGAAAGAGAAGAAAAGAAAAGGAAAAAAATTGTCCACATTCGCATTGGCCATGTTACATGGACAAAGTTGACAAGACCGCCACATTAGCGATTTCTAGTCAAAATTGGCTAGAAAGACTAATTTGACAAATCGTTAAAATGTTTACCACTAAATTGGTTGATCATGAAAAATTTTAGGATGAAATTGGCATAATTGAAAAGATTAGGACTGAATTGACCGCCACACAATAGGTTTAGGACTTTTGGGACAATTTTCCCATTAAAGAAGACCAGGTGTGGAAAGTTCTATTTGCATTGAGCCGAGTGTAGAAAGTTCTTTCTGAATGGAAACCATTTGTTGAGTCAATCCTTGGTCAACTTTGTAATGAACAAATGACCCATTATTCTTGAGACCACAATTGACAACGGCAAGTTATTAGTTTTGAAGTTTATTTTCCTATAATTAGATGACTCTCATGTGTTTGGCTTGACTACATATGGTGCACGAAACTTTCATGCGTGATACAAGCAAGTTTTCAGCAACTGCACAATTAGCTTTGCTAGCTCTGGATATAGGTGATAATTATATCTAGAGTCCTGAAACTTGTTACGATAATGCACTTCACTTTTATAACTTTCCTTTTATGCATTTAAGTCCTAAATTTGTCATGGTAGTCCCACTTTAGCTTTTGGTAGACAAAATGTTCTGAGCTGACCTTTTTCTATTAATTTTTTCATCCAATGTGACTGCTAATAAGCAGACGGAGCTAGCTAAAACCCAAAACAGTGCTGTTGACACAAAAGGACGTTGTTTCTCCTAGTGCCACATTGAAAAAAAGAAAGAAAAATTAAGAAAAAGCTTAAAATTTAGGAAAAGAATTTGTAAATATAAGGAATAAACTAAAAGTAAAAAAAAGAGAGTGATCAAACTTTGGAGGGATAAAGAGCTGGCAGCATCACCTCTGCCAAAGCTAAAGTAAAATTTAAGATGAAATTCCTCACGATTCTCCATCTAAGAAAAGCTGACGGAGTTGAAGAGAGATTAAATGGGATGCGATAAATTTTGGGACTTAAATGCACAAAATGAAACTTTTGCAACTCCAGTATATTGTCATGACGAGTTTTAGGACTTTTGCTCTTATTCAAATAGAAATTTCGAAGGATTCATCAGAGTGAACTAATACTTTAGGAAATGGACCACACGTTAAGTTATAGAATTAGAGAATACCCGCCCAATCGGAGGAGAATGGAAGTTAGTTTCAAAAATTAAAAGGCAACATATATAATTATTGCATTGACTATTTGCTTAAGTGCATAGGGTATTGTTAATTGATTTTTCAAGGGGAAATTACGAAAATGTTCTAAACATATGGCACTTGTGCCTATTCAGTCTTAAACTTTTCAATTTAGCAAATTTAGTTCTAATCATTTTAATAATTTGCCAATTTAATCATTCTACCCAACTTTGGCTAGAAATTGTTGATGTGGATGCCGACTGTCTTACGTGGCACAGCAGGCACTAACGTGGATAATTTTATAATTTTTTTAAATTTTCTTTTCTTTATTTTCTTGCTTTTTTTTTAATTGTGGCTATGAAGGCCTCACCCGTGGCCAGTGAGGCGGCGATGGCCTTGCCCAGGTCCTTTGTGGCCCCCACTAGCCGCGTACGAGGCCTTCACAATGAAAAAAAACAAAGAGAAAAAAAGAAAAGAAAAGATGAAAATTCAACAAATACAAAAAGAATAATTCAAAATTCAAAAAAATTGCAATAATTGTCTACATTAGTGTTGGCTGTGCCATGTAGGATGGCCAACATCCGCGTTAGTGATTGTTGGTGAAAATTGGCCGGAAGGATTTAATTGGAGAATTATCAAAATATTTAGGACTAAATTGACCAAATTGAAAGGTTTATAACCAAATTGGCACAAGTGCAATATATTTAGGACTTTTTTGGAAATTTTCTCCAGATTTTTCAACATTTAAAAATTAGATTGCTAGTGGCTTAAGAAACTCAAGTCTATTACCTTCAACTCAACACATGTACTATAACTCAATTTGCTAATGGAAATCAAGAAGTATATTCTGGAGAAAAATTGAAGATCGATGAGTGCAAAACTAGCAAAGGAAGTAAAAGTCGTGATTACCTCAGTTTTGCTAAGGGTGCTTAAGCAACGCGTGTCTCTATTTAGATTGAGAATTCGATTCCAAAATGACGAGTTAGTAAGAGCTATAGCCAAAGTTGCTCTGCAAACTGTATCGATTGCTCAGCGGAGAAATGATAAAATCTGGGTGAGGTTGATTGTGTTGGATGTTTGTTTGTAAAATAAATAAAATAATGCTCTTTCCTTTGTCCCACATAGGAAAGTTTTGAGAAAGTGGGCCACTTTATAACTGTGAATATCTTCTTGCTCCTTAGAGTGAAGACAATGAGATGTGTGCTAGTCCACACAATACCCGCGCGCAGGTGCGCGAATAATTGCGCGATTATTAGGCGCACTTAGCACGCTTGCGCGGCCGCGGTTTAATTAGCACTAATTCCTTTATTTTTTATTTTATTTCGTAAGGTTATCTCATTAATCTTTATTAGTTGAAAGGTTGTTTTTGTTTATTAAATAATTTTTGAAATTATGAAAATTCGGAATTTTATTTATATATTTATTTTATTTTATTCCGAATTTTACATGTGTCTTTTCAAGACAACTTTTGGAGATTATACTTATTCAGTTTTCAATCTTTCCCGAAGGGTTGTATTTGTTCAGTTTGCAACTTCTTCCGAAGGAATATCTTTGTTAGCTTTGCAACCTTTCGTGAAGAGTTGCCTATGTTCTTTAAGACCGATTTCTATATATGTCAGTTTTTGGCAATAAGGAGAATAGAAATCAATTTTTCAAGTCTTCTTTCGAAAACTACAACCATCATTTTCAATTGTTTCCTAGAGAGACCCTGGAGAAATACTAGAATTGCTATCTAGTATTCTCATTTTGAGACTTTGTTGTATCCTGGAGGATTTTTGTCGGTGACCATTAGCAACATTGTGAGGCAAATAAATCCTTAAGGAAAGTGATATCACGCCTCAAAGTCTGACTTGATTGCTCTTTTGATTCGAAGCCATTTATTTTTACAACAGATTGTAAACGAAAAAAGTTACCAAAAATTTATTTAGTTTTTTATAAAGTGTCGCGTTGTTTCACATCGTACTACTCCTGTCAATTCAAGACAATTTGTTTCGACTACTTATGAACATAACCTTTTGAAGCATCTCAACTGGGAAAATAAATATATAGTAATGTATCTATCCATATGCATTTAATCTCTGAATTTTGATGCCTAATACTCCATAGATTGTATGGAAACATTATAACCAAATGAGAGAGTTGTGCATATGGTAATGATCTCTCTTTTTTTGATAGCTGTCTACTGTAAACCTCCTATCAGAAGGTGTCGACACGTTGATTATGCTTTAGGTCAAGCTCTTTAGGTGCAAACAGACTGAAAAAAAAACGTTATTTGACATTGTTCAACTTTCGTGACACTTGCCAAGATAATGTAGTCTACAAATGTTAGCATTCATAACCTCTTTGGACAACCAGCAATTCATCTTCTACGGATATCTCCAAAAACCCAACTTTTACCCACCGTCACCATGTCTAACCCCTCTTCGCTCCTTCAGAGGCTGGCATCGACCTTAGATTTGAGACCACTTAGGTCGCAACGCATGTTCAAGGCCATATCATGGTCGAACAACCTCAATCTGGCTGCCATGGTCGCTGACCGAGCTTTGTAGCTGGCCACGACCCTCGTTAGTTCAACGCCAATCTCGCATGGGCATGGTGATTGTGAGCCACGAGCAATGGTTGAGCTCGTGTGGTCTCGCAGTCGCAAGGGTGTCATTGTCGGCTGAGGGCAAGGGTGTAGCTACTACGTGTGAGGAGACAGAAAGGGCAAGTGTGAGAGGCTTTTGGGTGTAGATTTTGAGTGTGCATAAGGCAAATGAGATTTTTCTAGATTGGGGAGATGCAATATGTAGGTATTGAAATGTGAGAAGTTTTCTCACACTTTCAACTCTCTGGATCGACAACTCTCAGTGCTCTCTTTGACTCTTTCTAGTTTTCACACATCTATGCACCAAAAACCAAACTCAATAACAAAATATTTATATGCAGAAACTATGAGCCCTCCTCCGACGTTAACATGGACTGCAACTTCAATAAGGAAAAGAAGTCTTTGGGGAAAATTAGTTTCTCTATTTTGCATCACCCACAATCTTGTTGCCAAGAGTTCGAATTGGACTTTTCTAGTATTGGTCGGATTTCCTTGCATTTTCATTATCAATCGGATTCCAAATGAGATAAAATCCCAGCCACAGACAACCCTAAGGCCTTTGCAACTTGTTAGTTGTACCAAGATGGAAAGCACCATCCATGACAGATTCTTTCGATAGGTGAGGGCAAGAAGAACATGCACTTCGGAGGCTGGAGCTAGAAGAATCGCTAGCGAAATCATGTTCCTAGATTAGCTTATTCTCTCCCAAATAAACACGGCGATGAAAACATTTTCCGGTAAATCATTTTCCTTGAAAAAAACGCAGCCTGATCTATTTAATTCACTTCTACTTAGATCAATCTTGATATTTCTTATTTGAGGATAAGCAATTGACATGTCAAAAGTTGTAATTGCAACAACTGAAATGATGGAGGCAAATTGTTACTGATTTAACTTAGTTTTGGTCATTATTCATAGTTTTTTTTTTGGTCATAGGTCATTATTCATAGTTGAACATATGTATTACCACCTCTATCTTGTTCCCTTCGAAGGGTTCAAACAATGTACATAAGCAACGCCGCATGTAAGGCTTTGTTTGACCCTCGAAAAGGACAGCAGCCACAGAACTGCAGGCTCTCAAGAAACTTCGCGGACGGCCTCAGTCAACACTAAAGTTCAACTGACTTCCGGGACTTTCCATTGTTAAGACACCTTATAAATAGAAAGCAGTAGGGTGGTTAAGGGCAATGTGCAAGACCACAAAGTACCAACTCAGTTGTATCTCCTCTACAACATGAACCCCATGAAGCTCTTTGTTCTTCTCATCACCCTTATTGCTCTCGAACCAACCCATGTGATCGGGTTCGGTCCGATCGAATCTGTTGTATTTGACAACACCACCGGCACCCCGGACACAAGGTTCAAGCAAGAAATCGGGGCGTCTTACACCGGCATAGTTCTGTTAGAGGCTTCAGACTTCTTTTTGAAGACTTTCAGACAAACTTATGGAGGAGGGAAGAACTACACGTCTATAGATGCAATCATCGAGAGCTTTAGGGCAAATGGAATCGGATGGCAACCCCTCCAAGTTGCCATTACCGGAGGCAACCAGATTCTTCTAAATGCGGACTACGTTCAGGCTTATATTGGTGATGTAAAAGCCGAGTTCACTGGAATTCTGTATCATGAAAGCGCACGAGCGGCCTTATCACCGGCATTGCTGATTACATCAGGTTGACCTCCGGATGGCCATCGAAAGGCTGGGTTGCGAAGGGGTCGGGCTCAAGGTGGGACGAAGGATATGCTGTTACGGCATACTTTCTGGAGTACTGTAACGGGCTCAGAGACGGATTCATTGCCGACCTAAATGCCATGATGAGGTATTACTATAGTGATGCTTTCTTCGTGCAGCTACTCGGGAAGTCTGTGTACGAATTGTGGGACGACTACAAACTACAATCGGCACCTGCACCGGCACCGGGTTCAGGATGTTAATTGAAGAAGAAAGCCGTCATTGGGGATACTAAAGTTGTTTTCCTGTTAAATTTCTCTAATTTTCCGGTTATGGAAATAAAACATATGCTAGAATTATAACCACATGATGGATGTAATTGTTCTAGACACGGTTTCATTTCAGAAAGATAAAGACACTAGAGAATCTATCCAAAAAACATGAATACAGAATTCTCATCAAGAAAAGTATGCAATTCGTGCTATGGACTAGCAAGAGTCTTGAACATCTCACAAAACTGTACATTGATACAACACCCTAGGAGTCGAACGAATAACAGAATGCTACTTCTACACTTAAGCAATGAAAAAAGGGTTAGACATCTAACAAAGTTTGACAATGATCCGAAACCCTAATTGTTGCCATGGCAATGTCCTCAATCATAACAAAAGCCGTCCCACCATCGTGCCGAAAGATATTTCTCCAAGAAAGTGAAATGTCCTTTAAATTTGATGGATCGACTTAATTGACAAAGGTTCTGGAGTGGGTCCTTGTTGATCTTGGATAGAAAAAGTATATGATAGGAATTTAAACGTATGAATACTAGGAACAATCGTTGACAGAAAAGCAAATGATATTGGAAAATATAAAATTTAGAAAGTAAGAAACAATAATTGTTTTGTAATCGATTGGGCAAGTAAAATACAATGTGGGTTTATATAGCCCTTTGTCGACGGATACTTACAAGTAGTGTTATTGAGTTACACATGCCGTATGTGGCTCCAATTATTTAGCGAAAGTTATATATAAAAAGTTACAATCAAATTTATCGGCACCACTACTTGGCAGCTATATCTTTGTACCGACATGCTAGAAGATATCCGTTCCATTAATCGATCATTCTGCTTCAACACTTGGCAACAATTTGTTAATGCTTGTTGTCTATAATTCTGTCGATGGCTTCATCAACCAACTTAACTCCGGAAGGCCCCCTTGTCGGCCGAATTTCATTCTCGATGATTTCAAGAGTTGGTCATTTTTTGGGGTCAACATAATAACATATAAATCTTTTTCTATGAGAAATGTGTTGATTTATAATTTATGCATACATTGAATTCAAGTAATAGTAAAGCAATTTATTTTTCGAGATTTTATGCAATAAACATTACTCCCGTCCACCCACCCATGGGTAGCTCAGTTGGTTAGGGTGTACTTGGGATTGTGTGGTTAGGCGCACTGGTCCCAGGTTCGATTCCCCAGCTGAGCACTTATGATTTAAGTGGGGGGCCATGGCGGTGGGTTGCTGTGCTAGTCTCTCCCGAGGAATAGTCGAGGTGCGCGCAAGTTGGCCCGGACACCTCGGTTACCAAAAAAAAAAAACATTACTCCCGTCCAACTTTAAATTATATACCAATGAAAATATTATATATCTTTTTCCTTCCTTTGTTAGTGCCGGATTCTACATAGGTAGTTAATTAATACGATAATTTTTTCAGATTTATTGACATATCTACTATTCAGTCATCTTTTTATATTGTATATAAACCTTGCTCGCTTGTTGTTATCATCGTCAACATAAGCACAAGTAGTCCTATCGTATAACACAAAGAATATGATGCTTCTGCTTGATTTATACATGATAGTTGGTCTGTCAATGAGGAAAATTATCGGTTCATGAATTATTGTAATGATTTCGGTTTTTGGAGCATAGTAATAATAAAAATAAGTCTTCCTCCTTCCGTACAACCTTAAATATGTCGAAAACTTATGATCACGTATCGCATCAGTGACACTGTCGCTTGCGTTGAACTCTTGATGGCAGACGGTTGAGGGTATTATGTAAAACCCTAAACTCTTCATCACAGACGTTGGACGTACGACACGAAGGAATACGAATATGCTTAGTAGTTAGTACACAGTTAAGTGCTTAGATAAGCACTCATCATGTGAGATCACAAGAAGAAATCATAACCGAAATGAGTCTCCCTCCTTCCATACAACCGTGGGTATTTTTAATCCTCAATAGGCTTTTGTTTACATTCGACTGAAATTAAGATTACGGTAAGAATATACAAGAATCACTACCCCTCATTAATTGTCAAGAAGAGTTAATTTTCTTAGTTATCTAACTATCGATGTAAACAATATATACAAATTTTCAATGGATCCTCTTATTACCAATAGCACTGCAATTTATTTGTGTCGCAAAATATTGTTCATTGGCAACCCAAATCAACTTCATTTCGATGCATATATAAGGTATCATGTTTCCAGGAAATTTTCGATCCATGTATAAAGGATCTAAATGAGGCAAGTGTGTGGATATGAGATGGTAATTTTGGGTACTCGTTGTTAAGTTGAGGTGGTATGTACAGCAGGTAAATTCTACATTTGGGTCGAATCTGGATAAGCATAGTATCTATACTGGCTTGACCTGGCTCACTTTTGTATCTTGACTAACCTTAAAAGGATCATTGAGTTTGTTACAACTAGCGTGGAAGCGTGTGCAATCGAAACGATTTGAGTAAGAAATGTGTTGCTGAAATAAAACGTGAATAGAGCAGATTTACGTAGTTTCGCTGCGTGCATGCTCTATGAAAGAGATCGACGAGATGGTTTCCTTATAATGGGCAAAGATGATATTATAATTGCTCAATCATGCTCTTTCATTAGTATTTCCCAATCCTAGATTAAACCCGCATCCATAAGAACCAATCATAAGAAAAGAGTTTTCTCACACTCTCGACTCTCTTGGATAAAGGTATCGAGTGGTCTCCATGTCTCTCGCAAATTTTTTTACTTATTAAGGATACTCCCTTTGTGTTAGAGGTCAAACTCCACGACAGAATATAAAAAGGATTAGGCAAATTGTTACTGATTTAACATATTTCGGTGATTATTCATAGTTAACAGTTGTGTTTCCTGCATATTAATTGAAGTTACCCCCTCCTTGTTACATCAGAGATGTCCAAACTATGCGACAGAACCAATGAGGCCTGCCAGCTCTCAAAAAACTTCGAGGATGGCCTAAGTCAACACTAAAGTTCAACTGACTTCCGGACTTTTCATTGCTGAGACACCTTATAAAAAGACAGCAGTACGCTCGTTAAGGGCAATGTGCAAGACCACAAAGTACCAACTCAGTTGTAGCTCCTCTTCAACATGAGCCCCATGAAGCTCTTTGTTCTTCTCATCACCCTGATTGCTCTCAAACCAACCCATGTGGTCGGGATCGAATCTGTTGTATTTGACAACACCAGCGGCACCCCGGACACTAGGTTCAAGCATGAGATCGGGGTGTCTTACGCTGGCTTAACTCTTTTTGAGGCTTCGAACTTCGTTTTGAAGACTTTCAAGCAAACCCTAGGAGGAGGGCAGAACTACACGTTTATAGAGGCAACCGTCACGAGCTTTCAGGGAAGTGGACTCGGAAGCTACCCCCTCCAAGTCGCCATTACCGGAGGCAACCAGATTCTTCTAAACGCCGACTATGTTGAGGCTTATATTGGTGACGTAAAAGCCGAGTTCACTGGAATTCTGTATCATGAAAGCACGCGCGTTTGGCAATGGACTGCCAATGGTGCCGCCCCGAGCGGCCTTATCACTGGCATTGCTGATTACATCAGGTTGACCTCGGGATGGCCGTCGAAGAATTGGGTACCAAGGGGGTCGGGCTCGAGTTGGGACGAAGGATATGCTGTTACAGCATACTTTCTGGAGTACTGTAGCGGACTCAGAGACGGATTCATTGCCGACCTAAATGCCATGATGAAGTATTACTATAGCGATGCTTTCTTCGTGCAGCTGCTCGGGAAGTCTGTGTACGAATTGTGGGATGACTACAAACTACAATATGGAGGCAACCCACCGGCACCTGCGCTGGCACCGGGTTCAGGATATTAATTGAAGAAGAAAGCCGTCATCGGGGCCACTAAAGTTGTTTTCCTGTTAAATTTCTCTAATAAAGCTATGGAAGAGAGACAAGATAAGAGACGGCATGATACTAAACAATATGCTTTCCTTATTTAATGCAAAAACCACATGATGGTTGTTTTCCAATTGTACGAGTAATGGTTTCATTTCAACAACATAAAGAAACTGGAGAATCTATCAGTACTCATTACGTGAAGTATGCAATTTGTGCGCTCCACTAGCAGAAGTCGTGAACATCTAATAAGACTATACATTGATACAGCACCCCTAAAGTCAAAAACAAATGACGAAATTCTACTTCTGCACTAAGGCACGAAAAAGTGTCAAGACGTCTATCCAAAATTGACATTGATCTAAAGCCTTTATTACGATGCTCGTTCAGAAGTTCCAGCAAATCCGCCTGGACTTCCTTTCAGGGACACGTTCACCGTGGAGGATGTACGGACAATATCTCCAAAACTCCAGCAGTCCGCAGTGAAGTCCCTTACAGTCCATTAGAAGTAGGTTAAAAGGAAGCAAAAAGTCCAACAAGGTTGGGCTGTTGTTGTTTCATATGTTCGGTCAACCAAAAGTCCAATCAAGACTTTCTTAATGTAAATCACGCGGTTGGGTTTTGGATACGGTTTCGTTCACGGGCTCAAATTCGAGACATAATTTTACAATTCTCTACCTTGGTCCGATGTTTAGTCATTGTGCCCATTATCTATGCCGGCTCTCCCGATGCCTGGCACTCAACCATTACAAACTTCTAACAAGCCCAAGTTGAAGTTGGACCATTCTAGAGTAATGAACTCGGTCCACATGTCCGTGGGATTTTCCACTGCAAAAAGCTTCTTGCTGTCACATCTTCTCTTGACCTGCTGTTTTTGACACAGAGATATTGGTCACCAATGATATCTCCAGCTTCCACTAAACACCGCATAAACTCGATTTTCCATACCAACATCACTAAGTCATTAGACCTCGTTGCCTCTTAAGTTCCTTTTGTTGTCACCATGTTTTCAAGCTTAGTCGTTGACGAAACTATTGTGTCTCTCAATAATGCCTTCCAACTCACCGCACAACTAAAAATTGTAAAGACATAACCGCTAAGAAATAGACCATCCTTCAAGTTCCATGGATAACCTAGGTTCACAAACCCAGTTACTCCCACATTATCTGGATTGCATCCTTGGAAACATACCCCAACATATATCATCCCCGATAAAATCAAGAAGATCCACTTCATAGCATCACAAGGTATATATGAATTAATTCTATACATTCTCTTGACTACATATCAGTCAATGAGTAGATCTAACATGTGAAGCATGGTACAAGTGCTCCACCTCCATGCAAGCATACAGTGATGGTTTAGACAATTTATGATATGCAGCAAGTGGGTTACTTATAAAATTTCTCAATTGCACGTTGAAGAGCCTCGACACTTTCTCGACATAACTCCTTCAAGCCACTTGCAACATTTCTATATTTTCACTCCATGCATCTACAAATTTGAAGTTGTCTCTATTGCACTCAAATTATCTTTTTCTATATTTGCATACAAATATTTCTCTATCTCATCCACCTTCAATAACCACCTCGAAGCCTCATCCACTATGACCTTGAAACAATTGTAAGCTACTATGGAATCTAGAGACTTTGAAAACACTGTCACATCTACTACACTAAGAGCACATCTCGACTCTCCCAAAAGCTTCACCTATTTCTAAATACTGTCTCAATCTTTCACTACAATTGATTCGTCACTTAAGTTTTGAAATATAGCAGATTTGTCAAAGGTATATTTTTATTGAAAAAAGCCCGAGCGAATCTTTCTCAGTGCACCATAGTCTATATCCCTTCATCCCATGTTCATAGCCAAGGAATTTGTACTTCCTTGCCGGCTTTAGTGCATCATCACTCACAAGAGCATAAGTAGGGCAATTGAAAATTCTTGGTCTGATGTAGTCAGCAGGCTTACTTGACCACATTTTCTTTAGAGCTTTTCCAAATCAATCGCTGGTGATGGTGGTCTATCGACTAACCAACTAGCAGTGTTCACTGTTTTAGCTAGAAATCTTCACTTAATTCAGCATTAGAGAGTAAAGAGCAAGACACATCAGCATTTTTTGTTTTAGCTACAATTGATTTATCGTTTTAGTTTTATAATCATATTTTAGTAAGGTAATGCCACGTAGGAGAGAGAAAATATTTTAAAAAGCCACATCTGCATTTTTCGTTAGTTTAATTTGATGGAGTTAACGGAAGGATTTGATTGCACCAATTTGACGAGTTTTATTACTCAATTACATTTTTGGTAAGTTTTAAGACTCAATTACACATTTGGATAAGTTTCAAAACTTCTAATGCACTTATTTAGTTGTTGCCTTTATTGAACAAAAACTAGCAATTGTTGGGTGATCATTGAACAAAAAAAAGAACTTCTCTAATTTAATGAAGGCCACATATTGAGCTAATTTGAAGTTTAGGTACTTGATTGAATAAAAAAGAAGTTAAGGTACGTGATTATAAAACTGATAAAAGTTCATCTATTTGCGCTATCATGACCCTTTATTTGAACTATTGCTGTCTTTAGGCATTCATTCTCTGTCTCTATTGTGATTTGCGAACCTCTCAAGTAATGTTAATATGCATGTAAGTGATGCAAAATAAAGTGTCTATTGAAACGAAGTGAGCGTGTGGTTTAGACATGCTATACAGACTTAATTTTTCATACCTTTAACTGAAGAAAATTGTCCCAAAAATCCTAAATATATTGTACGATAGCCAATTCAGTCTTAAACTATTCGATTGAGCCAGTTTGGTCCTAAACATATTGCACAACAATAAACTAAATCCTAAATCTTTTAATTTTGCTAATTTAGTCATAAATCTTTTGACAGATTGTCCTAAATCTTTTAACGATTTGCTAATGTGGCATTTTCAGCTAATTTTGGCAATGGTATAACGGTCTATTCAGCGACGGCCATGCTATGTAGGACGACCGGCGCTGACTGGACCGCCACATAGTACGATTGGTGTGTATAATTTGGGCAAATTTTTTTAAAAAGTTTTCGATTTTTTTTTAATCTTTTGTCCCTTTCCTTTTCTTTTTATTTCTCTTTTCTTTTCTTTCTTGTTGTTTCCCCTTCTTTTTACAAAAGGCCGACAGGGGCAAAAGGCTGGTGGGGGTTGCTATCCCTTGGTCAGTGGCTGGTAGCCCCACTAGCCCTATGTAAAAAGAAGGAAAAAAGAAAACAAAAAACGTTAATATAAAAATTGGAAAATTTTTAAAAATTTTGCAACAATTATCCATGTCTACAACATTCGGCCAAAATTAACCGAAATGACTAAATTACCATATCTTTAAAAGGTTTAGGAGTAAATTAGCAAATGGCCAAACAGGCTTAAGAATTAATTGGCACAATTGAAAGATTTAGGACTGAATTGGCCGCTGTATAATAGTTTTAGTACTTTTTAGTCAAATTTCCCCTTTAATAGCATATACCCTAATTTATGGATCTCTTATTAGGATAGAGATTTTATATTAATAGGTAATTAGTTATTTTAATGGAAATATGTAAGTTATCACTTCATTGTTGAACGATGATCAGACATGAATGTAAGCCGGAAAGCATCTCTGATTTCTTTCTCATTTCTCCTTTCATCTTCATTTTCAGCATTTTATTTTTCCTGTCAATCTAGAGTAAATGTAGTTAGAATGTTCTAAATACATCTGAATTTATTTGCCATCAACTCCGAAAACGCGAACATATCGAGTGTGCCACTCTTTCTGCACTTCGTCTTTATGACCAAACATAAAATTTATATTCTCTTACCGATCTTCAATCGTTTGCCTAGCATATGAGGCATACGATCATCATTTTTTAGTGTCAAATTATCTAATATAACAGTGCAACCTAATGGCAATGCCCAAAATCCATCGATTTCGAACATTGGAAATTTTCAAGACCGCCAAAAAAGATAAGTCGAATACTCAATAGCATCAACCCATTTTAATAAGAGCCAAATGTATTCATAAAATCCTTGGACACATGCAACACACCTTTCTCTTATTCCCTTTTATTCTTGCTTCCTCTCACAAACACGCTCGCGACGCGCGTCAATCATTGGATACACACGCATGCACATTTGCCCTCGGCACACACCGAGCATTTCGGATCCTTCGGATAGCCACAGACAGAGACACAATCGTGATCGTTGGAGCAACTATCCGAGGCATCCTGGCGCTTTATCGGAAAACATTTACTTTTGCCGTCTACATAGATGGCTTTAAACCCGATAGGACACGCCTCTGGAATACAAAAGCCTCCGAGACATCCCGGCGCTGTGACGGAGGACAGAAACATTGGTCTTTTATAAGGACGGGATGAGACCCGACAGGACATACATCAGCTTTGCCCTGGCTGTCTAGGAGACAGTACGCTGTTCCTTGCTTGTGAGACATCAAGATCTTAAAAGAAGGGAAGTTTGTAAAGTTCATTAGGTTCAGTACTCCATTTAGAATTAATAATAACAACAAACGAGAGATGAGACAAACCTGCTAGATGCAATCACTAATAGAATGACCAATGCACTGAGCATGGCTTGACCCTTCTCCATTTTCAAGTATGGTGGCTTGATTGTACGTGGTATCTGTAATATCCTGAAAATTCGAAACATTTTGGTGATATATAAAATAGTGATTTCATCGATTGCTCTATTAGTAATTTTTGCTCTGGCCTAATCACCTAGAGAATATTAACCAAAGGAAAAAAGCTATTGAGGATTTATTTCTAAAAGGCACTCGTTAGTTTAAGATTTACTATAATTATAATTGATCGAATTTGGCCACGAATTACGATATGATTTTAGTGTCGAATTCTCAAGGATTTTCGGACCAAACCTTAGAACGTCGTCTCGTGATTTTACGAGTTTGCTTATGAAAATTTCAAATTTTGACATAGTGGGACACGTGTCGATCAAGGAAGAATTTAAGGATAGTTTATTTTATTTTATTTTAATTTTTTTGGGCTTGATAATGTTGACTTTTCTTCCTCTCTCTCTCTCTCTCTCTCTCTCTCTCTCTCTCTCTCTCTCTGCCCTTCCCCCTTTCTCGGCTGAACACCCACCGACTCCCCACCAAAACCCCATCATTTCCCCCACTTCTTCTTCTCTCTCTCTCCTTCTTCTTCTTCTTCTTTTCTTTTCTTCTTCTTCGTTCTTTCTCCTTCCGCTCGGCTTCTCCATTTGCTGTTGCTCACCGCCGCTCATTCTCACCGGACCAGCCACCGCCGAGAGCCACTCCACCCCGCCACTGAACCATCGCCACCCCAACTCCGTCTCAGGCCGTGTAGCACCGCCCCCAGCTGCCCGGAACCTCCCGTCGTCGGCCCGTTTCAGCCGGGTGCGAGAAACGTCCAGCGCCGGTCTCGCCCTCCGTCCGTCTCCGCCGCTTGTCGCCGCTGTCCGGCACCCCAAACCACCACCAACAGCTTTCATTACGTCCTTAGATCAACCCCCGAGCCGACCCGAACAAACCCAAACAGCCACCTACAGCTGCTCCTCCGTCGCGTCGTCCACCGCCGTTCTCGCTCGCCGTTCGTCCCCGCCGCTGCAGCTGCTGGTCTGCTGCTGTCCAGCCGCCTAGCCGCCACCACCAGCTGCCGTTCCACGCCCGGAACAGCCCCAAGCAACCCCTGAACAGCCCCACAGCAGCCGCTCCCTTCACCGTGCTCGTTTGCCGTCGTCCGCCGCCCGCCGAACCCGAACCGGAAACCACCGCGGACAGCCGTACCGCCGCCGTCGTCCTCGCGGTAACGCCGTCGTTAGACGAGTAAGTTAACCTATAATCCCGTGTTTATGGTGTTAAACTTGCTTAGGGTAATTTAATTTAGGTTTAGATTAAGTTAATGGTTATTTAAGTAAGTTTAGTGTATAAGTTATTATTGGATTATTATATAACCTTTAGCGATAGGTTATCGTTCGTATAATAAGTTATCTTTGGATGTGGCGACAGGTTATTGGGGATTGGATGATAGGTTATCGGTAATGGTTTGATAAATTATGATTATTTACGTGATTGGCTATCGTTGTGTTTGTGATAAATTATCGCTATTTTGATGATAAGTTATCAATTATTTTATTATTATTAATTATTTTATTAAATATATTAATTTTCGGAATTAAATGTTGATATTTTATTTAAAAAATATATTAAAATAATATTAAAAATAATTTATTTCCGAAAATTAAATATGAATATTTGAATGATTTTTAATACCAAATTGTGATTTTTATGCTTAGATTATGATGCTTATGCTAAGAATTGTCGTGTTAATTAATTAGTATAGCAAAATGATTATAATAACTATTTTCAAGAAAGGATTTCGAGTTTTCGAAAATGAATATTTGTCATCGCTATGTCTACAAAATGAATTTGATGTCTTGAGAAAGAAAGCATGTTTGAAATGAGATTTACAAATCGATTGACTGTGTGCATGTGTGATCACTTGGTATTGTTGTGTGACATTGATGCGAGCACGATTCATGTATGCATTGTCTAAATGAAAAGATAAGAATTGACCTGAATGCTTGTGTGCTCATGTGGTCACACGTCGGAGCCGTCTTGCTGTAGATCGCTTGACAATGCCTGATTTATCGGGGTTTTGTTGTAGATCGCTTGACAATACTCGATTTATCGGATGCCTAGAGATTATCTGGATTGCCGATACTCCGGATGCCTTGTCGCGGCCCGAGGCCGGACTCGATGCTCCTTACGGGATACCATCTTACTGCAGATCGTTTGATGTTGCCGTATTGGAATGTTGTCTTACTGTAGATCGTTTGACGATGCCGTGCCCGATGGGGCGGGACGATGTCCAGACATGCCGGAAGGCTACCATCTTGCTACAAATCGCTTGATGTGTAGTAGTCTCGAGGGGGCGTAATAACTGGAATACGTGTGATGCATAGTGCTTGATTATGTGGTAGAAACTGCTAGGCATGGTGTGGGACGTGCTTAAGTGGGTTTTGCCTCATAATCGAGACACACGCGACTGTGATGCATTGATGTATGCGAATTCTTATTATATGCTCTGGTTATGTGATATGTTTGATGCATCGCTATGGCATATGACTACCTATGCCATGCATTATATTTGTGTCAAAGCAGGGTAAGGATGCCTGTGGTTGATTAATGACTTGTGTCCAGTGCGTGGTCGCGTGATTAGGGACCCCCAAGGCGAGTTGGCCTTCTAAACGGGGCTTAGGCCATTAACTTATTGAGACTTTCGTCTCATTTGTTGTTGTTAACCATTTTTCAGGCCCTTAGCATATTGATGCATCCAGTTTGGTTCAGGGTGTCTGGAAGCTGGCTTTTTGGGATCGACCTGTTGGTGAAGTACATTGGCCCCAGCCTAGTATCTTTTTGTTGGCTTTTGTGATAATGCCTGAAGTGGGCCTGTAAAAATGTTCCCAGGGGTTAATCAAGTGAATATTAAAAATAGTGTTGTTGTTTAATTATTGTGAATCGTTTTCCTATCTATCCCTATTTATTGTAGTTGTCTGGGTGATTGTTGTTATCGCTTCCGCATGCGTAATTAAAAGATAAAATGAAGGGTCGACGACGAGTCCTAGGACGTCGCATCGTGACGACCATAGTGGGATGTTGCGCGTCCGTAGGGTTCGTGGCGTGACAGTATGATTGTGTAGAAAATTTTTTAGGATTATAGAGAGGAAATTTGAGCTTGATTATTAGAGACAATTGTGGAAGATATGTATGATGTGTCCTCTGGCAGGGGGTTTATATAGATGTCTAAAGTAAGGTATTTTTGGACTTTGAGTAGATGCCAGATCAGAAATTGAACGAATAGTAATTAACTTGATACATATTCCATATTGAGTTGTTGATATGATTATCCCAAATTGAATGAATAGTAATTAACTTGCTACATATTCAGATTCGGCTACTGAGTGAACAGTAATTAACTTGCTGCATATTCATATTCAGTTGCTGATATAATTATTGGTTTTTTCTGTTGCATTTATTTCGTGGTATGCAATTGGATAATTTAAGATTCTCCCGAGTATTTATTTCGCGGATCTCGATCGAAATGTGCACTTGCTTTACATATTCATATCATTTAACATTTTGTTAACCGTAAATTAAACTCTCGTCACCTATGAAAAAGATCGAAGCGGTTAGAAAAATACATGTTATTTGTCCATAACAAAATAAAAGATGATAATCACCCATTAATTTTTACTCCACTTATTCACTAATTCTTTCCATTTATCCTACCTATAGGGGATTTAATCTTGCTTTCCTTTCCTGTATATTTTTAACTAATTGCTTTTACACATATGGTGTTCATAGAAAAATACCCTATTTTATCTCATGTACCTTTTTTGGGATACAAAAGAAATTGAAATACAAATTATGTCCTAAAATCAAACACCCCTATTATATCACATAACAAAGTATGAAATTATTCCATGGGAGGTTGTGAGTAGAATGCACTGTCCGAGTGCTTCTCTATTCCACGATTGGCAAGCCAATCAGTAGGATGATTTCCTTTTCAGATATTTACCTAGCAGAAAATTTTAGTTTCAGCTTTGCTGACAACCTGCCCTGATATGTAACATAAAACCATTTGAACATTCCATGAGGATATTAATTTGTTCTCTTGTGGCTTCCAACATTAACACTAGATCATCCGCATATATTAGATGAAAAATTCCTGCTCCTCTCCTTCCAAATAGAAAGGTTTCCATTGCTTTGACTTCGCTGCAGCATTGATAGGATGAGATAGTCTTTCAATTCATAATACAAAGATATATGGCGAGAAAGGGTCACCATGAAGAATTCCCCTGCTCAGAAAGAATTCCTCCGTTGTATCGTTGTTCCACAAAACTTGGAAGGATGCTCAAGTGATTCAATTCATAATTAATTGAACCATACACTCTAGAATACCGAACATGTGATGAGATTCCAAATACATACCGCTGAAGAGGATCATATGCCTCCAAGTCAAAAACCCCACACTTGAGGATGTGTGGTCAGGAAGGCTGCACAATCAAAATGAGATAATATAGAATCTTCTAGTGTATGCACAACGTTTTGAGAGATATGGAGAACCGATAGTCGAAGTGAGAATCGGCTGACCTATACAGGTTATGCGGCAACAAGCTAAAGTGGCTGCTTACGTGGCTGTTGTGTGGTGGTGGCTGTGAATTGACTACGCGGAAATAGGCCGCTGTGGCTGCTAGGCGGCAAAAGGCAGTCGTGATTATTATGCACGCTAAGTGGCAAGAGGCAGCCATGGCTACTTTGCAGGCTAAGCTATAGAAGCTGCCATGGCTACAGTGCAAGCTACGTGGCAACTGAACAGGTTGATGTGTGTGTGGATGCGATGAATAATGTTAAGAAGTGACGTTGAGGGACAAATATACTAAAGAATGACACAAGATATGACGCGTGCTTCAAGTGTGCTCCTGTACATTCAAAATTTCCTCGGGATTGCCGAGCTTAGAGCATATATGCTCAAAGAGAGAATTTGTATTTTGTGTATATTTTCGTGTGTCTCGTAATAAAGAGTACATGAGCCTAATGATTATCTTGTTGGATTTTATTATGGCCCACGTGATTAATGGCCTGACCCATGTGTGATTTAAGTTTAACAATTAATATGTGCTAAATTCCTATTGATTAATAGAGAGGTGTATTTTAATTACCGTACACCTTGATGAATGGTGTGACTATAAAAGACCCAATTAGAAACTGGTCCTCTCTTAACCATAGAATAGAACGATGGTTTCTTTTCCATCAAAAACGTCAGAAAGCGAAAAAGGGTCAAGAGAGAGAAACCGATTTCTTCAAAGATTTCTCATCTATAATTAATTTCTCCACAAGGAATCATCATGGATCAAGGTATGTCTCTCGTCTTTTATGATGTTGTGAAAATCAACTTGTTCTAAGATTTTGAGAATTATGTCTTGTGCAAATATTAAAGTTTGATTTGCATATAATTGTTTCAGTTTACATGTGGTATCAGAGCAAGGTTTGAGAACTTGTAATTTTCCATTGATTGTCTGATTGATGAGAAAAGATTATTGATGTTTGCCATAAATGTGAGATTTTGTTGTCCGTCGGGATTTCTCTTTTCCCCCCCTGCTCGATTCGTGGCTTCTTCTCGATGTTGCTGGATGTTGATTTCGACTGCTGTTCTGATTCTCTCGGTACCTTTAAGTTCTTATTTTGGTTTTCGAGTAAATCGAATGCGAGGCGTGAGAGATATGGAGGCTCGTTTCTTAGTTGATTGTCGTCAGTCGGTTGTAAAGTTCTGGAGCATTTTGTTATCTCGTGGCTTTCTGCAAGTCCGCTAGCCAGTTTCGAAGATCGGAGGATGTCGAATTATGTTTTACTTCGCGACTAGGCAACACTGTAAAGCTTGTGATAGGTCTGCTGTTATAAGTCAATTTTCTGGATACTCTTATTGCAACTGGTGGACATAATGATTGGTCTTGGTAAAGGGTAAAAATTTTGTCGTAGCATGTATCGGACAGGAACTAAACCACAAAGCCTATTCTGGGCTTTCCACACTTTGTCATTGGTTTCTTGATATTGGTGACATGCTTAATTGGGGTAATCCGTCTCCACTACATCCGACAAATTGCTATGTATGGATTCTCTCATTGTTATTCAAAACTTGGTTCTGCCTATATGGTGCACGACATTTTGTGCATGTGGAGAATGTCTTACTTGAGATGTTATGGAAGATTGCTGGAGTTCTATAACATCGTCTATGATTTCGATTGGCTAACCCTGAACACTCAGGTCACAAGAATTGATTGTATTTCATTCAATTGAAATAATTATTGATATGATTATTTAATTTGATATCTATATTATGTATAATTCGTTAGTCACCAAAGTGGCCAAATTAGAAAGTTTCTCATAGACGTCAAATTAAATAAAATTCAATTATCCATGATATGTGATGCTACTAATGAGATGACATGATGTTATATATATATTTTTTTTTGATGACCGAGGATCCGCCCGTACGGCCCCACCGGCCGACAGCCGGATAGAACCAACAGCGACTATACCTTGGGGGGAGCTAGCCCAGGACCCCACCACCAGGGCCCCCCCACTTAAGACGCTAGCGACTGGAGATTTGAACCCCTCACCTCTGCGATGAGGAAGAGGAGCCAAACCAACGCAGCCACCCACCGGTGGGTATATATATATATTGTTTGTCATGGGTAATTTGAAGTTCATTGATTATAAAATATTTAAGGATCACCCAAAGGTTGATCGGTTAATTTTATAATCATGAACATAATAGTGGTTAATTAGTATACTTGGTTAGATATGTTTAGCACATCCAAAGATAGCAAACGTGTCTAATTGGAGTATATATAATTACCAATTATGTGAACTTAATTTAACCATCAATTATGTTTTATGGTTGTACATTGTTGTATCACCCAAAGGACAACTTCGATGTACAGTTAATGTTATGTGTTTAAGTTACAACTCAAAGTATTAATGTGTGAGTATTCTATGTATTTTACAGCATCTGTTTCTGTTTCTCTTCATTCGCAAGCTTCATCTATTATGAAGTTCAATAGGCTTAACTTTTCTGAATGGAGTGAACAAGTCAAGTTTCACCTAGGTGTTCTTGATCTTGATTTAGCACTCATGAATGACAAGCCTGCTGTTCTTACTGCTTCTAGCAGCACTGAAGAAAGGTCTTTCTATAAGGCTTGAGAAAGATCAAACAGACTGAGCTTAATGTTCATGCAGATGACAGTAGCAAACAACATTAAGTCAACCATTCCCGAAACTGACAATGCTAAGGAATTTATGAAGTTAGTGGAAAGTCGTTCTCAGTCTGATTCTGCTGATAAGTCAGTTGCTGGGACATTAATGGGTACATTAACCACCAAGAAGTTCGATGGTTCTCGTACCATGCATGAGCATGTCACTAAAATGGCAAATATAGCAACAAGATTGAGTTCCATGGGAATGAAAGTGGATGAAAGTTTCCTTGTGCAATTTATAATAAATTCTTTGCCTCCTGAGTATGGTCCATTCCAAATAAATTATAATACTATAAAGGATAAGTGGAATGTGACTGAACTGCAAAGTATGCTCATTCAAGACGAAGCAAGGCTTAAGAAGCAAGGAATCCACTCTGTCAACGTCATGGGACATCCAGAAGCTAAAAGAAAACCAAGAAGGAAGAATGGAAAGGGCAATAAAGGACCGCTAAAGATTAATGAGTCATCTGCCCAAATCCATAAGAAGGATCAAAAGAATGATAAGTGTCATTTCTGCAAAAAACCTGGACACTATCAGAAAGATTGCCTAAAACGTAAGGCATGGTTCGAAAAGAAAGGTAAGCCTAGTGCTTTTGTATGTTTCGAATCATACTTGGCAGAAGTTCTTTATAATACTTGGTGGATTGATTCTGGTTGTACCACTCATGTTTCGAATACGATGCAGGGATTCCTTACGACCCAAACCATAAGTCCAAATGAAAAGTTTATTTTCATGGGGAATAGAGTCAAAGCTCCAGTTGAAGCCATTGGAACGTACCGTTTGATTTTGGACACTGGACATCATTTAGATCTTTTTCAAACTTTTTATGTTCCCTCTGTTTCTCGCAATTTAGTTTCATTATCGAAACTTGATACAACTGGATATTCTTTTAAGTTTGGAAATGAATGCTTCAGTTTATTTAAACATAATCATTTTATTGGTTCTGGTGTGCTTTGTGATGGTTTGTACAAATTAAAACTTGATAATTTATTTGCTGAGACTCTATTGACCCTGCATCATAATGTTGGTTCGAAACGTGGCTTAGTGAATGAAAGTTCAGCTTACTTGTGGCATAAACGTTTGGGTCATATATCCAAAGAAAGAATACAAAGATTAGTAAAGGATGAAATCCTTCATGATTTGGATTTTACTGATCTTGGTATTTGTGTGGATTGTATTAAAGGAAAATACACAAAACACACAATTAAGAAAGCAACCACAAGAAGCACACAGTTCCTTGAAGTAATACACACTGATATATGTGGACCTTTTGATGTTCTATCGTTTTGTGGAGAAAAGTACTTTATCACCTTTATTGATGATTTTTCGCGTTATGGTTATATATATCTGTTACATGAAAAATCTCAACGGTAGACACATTAGATGTGTTTATTAATGAGGTTGAAAGACAGCAAGACAGAAAGGTGAAAATTGTTAGATCTGACAAAGGTGGTGAGTATTATGGAAGATATGAAGAAACTAGACAATGTCCTGGTCCATTTGCTAAATTCCTTAAAAGGCGTGGCATTTGTGCTCAATACACTATGCCAGGAACACCGCAACAAAATGGTGTTGTAGAAAGACGTAACCATACATTAATGGATATGGTTAGGAGTATGTTAAGTAATTCTTCTGTACCCTTATCATTGTGGATGCACGCTTTGAAAACTGCCATGTATTTATTAAACAGGGTTCCTAGTAAGGCAGTTCCAAAGACTCCTTTTGAACTGTGGATAAGAAGGAAACCCAGTTTGAGGCACCTGCATGTTTGGGGTTGCCAGGCGGAAGTAAGGATTTATAATCCTCATGAAAAGAAACTGGACTCAAGAACAACCAGTGGTTTCTTCATTGGTTATCCAGAAAAATCCAAAGGGTATAGATTTTACTGTCCTAACCATAGTACAAGAATTGTTGAAACTGGAAATGTTAGGTTCATTGAAAATGGTAAAACTAGTGGGAGTGTAAAACCACGAAAAGTGGAAATTCAAGAAGTTAGGGTACAAGTACCTTTACCTATAACTCATTCTCAGGTTGTTATTCCCATAGTTGTTGAATGGCTTGACAACATACAAGAACAACAAATAAATGACCAAACACTCCATGATGAAGTTGTTACTAATGAACCTGCAGTAGATGAACCACATGAAGTGGCATTAAGAAGGTCTTAAAGGCAAAGAAGATCTGCCGTTTCTGATGATTATGTGGTTTATTTACATGAATCTGAATTTGACTTAGGAATTGATGAAGATCCAGTTTCGTTTTCATAAGCCATGGAAAATGTTAATTTTGCTAAGTGGTTTGACGCCATGAAGGAAGAGTTAAAATCAATGGATCACAATGAAGTCTGGGACCTTGTTGATTTGCCTGAAGGTTGTAAAAGAGTCCGTTGTAAATGGGTCTTTAAGACCAAACGTGACTCAAGTGGCAATATTGAAAGATACAAGGCTAGACTCGTTGCCAAAGGTTTTACTCAGAAAGATGGTGTTGATTATAAAGAAACCTTCTCTCCTGTGTCTAAGGAGGACTCTTTGAGAATTATTATGGCTATGGTGGCTCATTACGACTTAGAGTTACACCAAATGGATGTGAAAACTGCCTTTTTGAATGGGAATTTAGATGAAGAAGTTTATATGGACCAACCAAAGGGGTTTTCAGTTAAAGGAAAGGAACACATAGTGTGTAAACTTAAGAAGTCAATATACGGACTTAAACAAGCTTCCCGACAATGGTATCTTAAGTTCAATGATACTATCACTTCCTTTGGATTTAAAGAAAACACTGTTGATCGGTGTATATATCTGAAGGTCAGTGGAAGCAAGCTTATATTTCTAATTTTGTATGTTGATGATATCTTGCTTGCTACTAATGATCTTGGTTTGTTACATGAGACTAAGAAATTCTTTTCTAAGAACTTTGAAATGAAATATATGGGAGAGGCATTCTATGTGATTGAAATTGAAATATTCCGCGATAGATCACAAGGATTGTTAGGGTTGTCTCAAAAAGCATATATTAATAAAGTTCTAGAGAGATTCAAGATGGAAAAGTGCTCTGCAAGTGTTATTCCAATTCAAAAAGGAGATAAATTGGGCCTTATGCAATGCCCAAAGAATGAATTGGAACGCAAACAAATGGAACAAATTCCTTATGCATCTATTGTTGGGAGCTTGATGTATGCTCAAACTTGTATCAGGCCAGACATCAGTTTTTCTGTCGGAATGCTGGGCAGGTATCAAAGTAATCTAGGTTTGGATCATTGGAAAGCTGCAAAGAAAGTATTGAGATACTTGTAAGGGACAAAAGATCATATGCTCACGTTTAGAAGGTCCGATCATCTTGAGGTGATAGGTTATTCAGATTCGGACTGAGCTGGGTGTGTGGATACCAGAAAGTCCACGTATGGATATTTGTTCCTTTTAGCTAGAGGAGCAATTTCGTGGAAAAGTGCGAAGTAGTCTGTCATTGCTACATCCACTATGGAAGCTGAGTTTGTGGCATGCTTTAAGGCCACTGTTCATGGATTATGGCTGCGGAACTTTATTTCAGAACTTGGAATTGTCGACAGTATTGCCAAGCCGCTGAAAATTTATTGTGATAATGCAGCAGCAGTCTTCTTCTCTAAAAACAACAAGTATTCGAAGGGTGCTAAACACATGGAATTGAAATACTTTGTCGTTAAAGGAGAAGTTCAGAAATGAAGAGTGTCGATTGAGCATATTAGCACCAATTTTATGGTTGCGGATCGGTTAACTAAAGGGTTGCCACCAAAGACATTTAGTGAACATGTCGAAAGAATGGGTATTATTGAAAATCATCATTGACATTTTGTTAAAGTTTTATGCTCTTTATGTACTTGATACTCCGATATCACTTATGTATTATTTCTGATACACTCATGCATCCTGTCTTCTTATGTTGGTGTATACATGTATGAATTATGTGAATGTTAACAGGATTTGTTTCTGAAAAGAAAAATTATTACTGGACCATTATGTTATCTCTCATTATTGATCATGTTAAGTATAGGACTGATACTGTGATACATGGAAGGGACTGTGTCGAATTAATGACATACAACCGCCATGATCCTTATAAGTTCTTACTTAATGATGATTTATGGTTTGGCCAATTTGAGAAAGGATTTAACTTATACTTTGCGCATTATGTTTTATTGTTAAACCTTAAAGTTGAATAATATCACATGGGCCAAGTGGGAGAGTGTTGGATTTTATTATGGTCCACGTGATTAATGGCCTGGCCCATATGTGATTTAAGTTTAGCAATTATTATGTGCTAAATTCCTATTGGTCAATAGAGAGGTGTATTTTAATTACCGTACACTCTGATGGATGGTGTGACTATAAAAGACCCAATTAGAAACTGGTCCTCTCTCAACCCTAGAATAGAACAACGGTTTCTTTTCCATCAAGAATGTCAGAAAGCGAAAAGGATCAAGAGAGAGAAACCGATTTCTTCAAAGATTTCTCATCTACAATTGATTTCTTCACAAGGAATCATCATGGATTAAGGTATGTCTCTCGTCTCTTATGATGTTATGAAAATCAACTTGTTCTAAGATTTTGGGAATTATGTCTTGTGCAAATATTAGGATTTGATTTGCATAGAATTATTTCAGTTTACATATCTAAGGTAATCATATTAATCAAGGGTATGCACAACCACAGAATGATAAGAAGACTCTCTTAGATATATGCACAATTATGAGTGATATGAACAATCAAAGAAAATATTTCAAATTATCTCTAACACAATGATAACTCGTATTAAATCAGTTCAACTTCCTTGTGCCCTAAATGCAGGTTATTTACCTTGGAACTACAGGGTTTGAAGAGAAACCATGCAATTCCTCTTTGACCTGCAATCACAAAAGTTTAATATCTAACTAGAACTGAACTTCAAGCCATCCCACTTCCTAAAGTGTATCTTTTCAAATAGGGGTGAGCAGTTTTAGATTCCCTACTGGTTCCATCTGGAATCTACCCATCGAAACAAGTTCCTCTTTTTTTGGAACATGGAACCTACCATGCATATTTTGAAACCTAGAACTTACCCTGTCACAGATTTTAAGGTCGGTTCCAAGGTTTACCTAGGTTCCAGTTGTATTATTAATCAAATGATTACGGTGAATCATCACCTTTTATGACCGTCACCTATTACTACAATCTACTGACTACAACTTATATTTAGATACACGAAAATATGAAACATTAACAAAGTAAAAGTCTCAATCATAAAATGGAAACTTAGACTAGTGGTTCCGAATTATATACTCATCATCGGATGCCATAGAATACTGTAGGATCGTGCGAAGATATAGACCAAGAAAAACACAGGTTCCAGGTTTCAGGTTTTACCTACCTAGAACTTGGAACCTACTCGTCAAAACAGATTCCCTAATTTTTGAAACCTATAACCTACCCTGCATACCATACCTTGGAATCTGAAACCATGCTTAACCCTATTTTCAGGTACCATGTCAACTAGTGCCACCTCGATAATATTTTATCAATAAGATTGACATATGCTGCTACTTTCAAGTCCTGACAACTTTCCGACCAAAAAAATAAGTCCTGACAACTTCTTGATCTTGGCAAGAGCATTAGAGGCTTCGGATACTCAAGCTTGGAGGAGTTCACGGCTAATACCCTCTTGTTTCGTCAGAATCGTTCTCACGACGAAATACCTTTTATCAAAAGTCGTTCTTCAGATTTTAAATAAAAGAAACTGAATTCTTTGGTGATTCCGGACATGAGGTATCCGGGCAGAATATGGAATCAATAGCTTCACTTCGATCGAAACTATACAAACTTGAACCGTGCCGGAGTTTAATCGACGATAAAGTCCGGAAAGTACACAACTTTCAGACCAAAAAAAAAAGTCCTGACCATTTCCTGATAGGCAAGAACATTAGAGGCTTCGGATACTCAAGCTTGGAGGAGTTCACGGCTGATACCCTCTACTATCTGTTAGTGTATGTTTTGTAACTGGGTTTATCGTTGTTCCCCCCGAATGGTGCAAACATATAAACGACGCCTGTAAGGCGTTGTTTGACCCTGAATGAAACAGGCAGCCACCACCTAGCTGGCCCCTATGACATTTCGAGGACGGCCTAAGTCACTCTAATATTCAATTGATTCCCGGATTTTTCATCGTCGAGACGCTTTATAAATAGACAATAGTGCGCTCGCTAAGGATAATGTGCAAGACCACAAAATACCAGCTCATTGTTGTGTCCTTTTCAACCTGAACCCGTTGAAGCTCTTTGCTCTTCTCATCACCCTAATTGCTCTTGGACCAACCCAAGTGATCGGGTTCGGTCCGAGCGAATCTGTACTAGTTGATAACACCACCGGTACTCTGGACACTAGGTTCAGGCGAGAAGTCGGGGCGCTTTACAATGCCAACACTTTGCTGGATGCTTTGGACTTCGTTTTGAAGACTCTCAATCAAACCAGTGGAGGAGGGAAGAACTACACGTCTATAAATGCGACTATCAGTAGCTCTAGGGCAAGTGGAATCGGAAGCTAGCCCCTCCTAGTAGAGATTTCCATAGGCATCCTCATTCTTCTAATCGCCGACTATGTTCAGACTTATATTGGTGTCGACGTAAAAGCCGAGTTTACTGGAATTCTTTATCATGTTTGCGCGGGCGTTTGGCATTGGACTGCCAATGGCATCAGCCCGAGCAACCTTATTACCAGCGTTGCTGATTACGTCAAGTTTACTTCGGAATGGCCGCCAAAGAGTGGGTCCGAAGGGGGTCGGGCTTCAGGTGGGACGATGGGTTGCTGTTATGGCGTGGCTTCCGGAGTACTGTAACGGGCTTAGAGGCGAATTCATTGCCGACCTAAATGCCATGATAAGGTACGACCAGAGTGATGCTTTCTTTGTGCTGCCACTCAAGAAGTCTATGCAGGAATTGTGAGACGACTGCAAACTAGAATATGGAGGCAACCCATTGGCACCTGCACCTGTACCTATACCGGCACCAGCACCGGCACCGGCACCGTTCAGGATGTTAATTGAATAAGAAAGCCGTCATAGGGGCTTTTAAAGTTGTTTTCCTGTTAAACTTATCCAATAAGGTTGGGGAGGAGAGACTAAAATAAGAGAAGAAATGATACTGTAACATATACTTGCCTTTTTCAAAGCAAAAAACCACATAATTCATTGAATTATGACCCCATGATGGATGGAATAGTACGAGAAAAGGTTTCATTTCAGAAAAATAAAGACACTAGAGAATCTATCCAAACAACACGAACACAGAAGTCTCGTCCAGAAAAGTACGCAATTTGTGTGCTGAGACTAGCAGAAGCTTTGAACATCTAATAAAACCGTACATCAAATTTTGTCGTCGTCAACCTCACGCAATGTGCAACCACAGCATATTTTTCAGTTGATTCATAGCGTAAATAATCGAAAACGATGGTTTTGACTCCAATTTAGTTTCTTAGCAGAAGCTCAAATGTTATGGAATCGATCGGTCTTTGAACCTTCAAGTACATTGGCAATATGATTGCACTTTTGCTTCTCAATTAAATCCATATTTTCAATTTCTTCAAAACTGGAGAAGAACGAACGAAGAGAAATGACCGTCTTGCACGCTTTCTCCGCCCCTTATTACATTTGAAAATTAGACCAGACAAAGTATACTTAATTGAACTTACTGATATACCTCATTATTATTCCTCTTCAAAGCGTTGAAGCGGTTTGATGCATTAGTTTCAAGTACGCCTTCGTGATACCGTGAAAGAAAGGCCGATGCTATAGTCATTTACTTGAGTAGATGAAACGAACAAATGATTACATTATGGCTCACGAAATGGATTAGCATGTTCTAATTGTGTTTGAAATAAGGTTTAGAAAATTTAATTTTCATGAATCATCTGCTGTCAACATTGAAAGGACATAAGAATGCACAACTCCCCATGTTTCCAAACGGTCTCTTATTTATCTACCATTTGACAAATCATCTTCCCTAAAAGAAGATTAAACGAAAATCAAACTCATGACCTACGATCCGATATTTATTAAAACTGTCAATTCAAAAGGTTATGTAGAGGGAAACTACTTATATTCAAAACCAAACAAATACCATGGATAAACAATGTGAAATATTTTGACTATTAAGTAGAGGAAAACTATACGTATATGAAATTCAAATATATCGTAGATGAGTAATGTGAGATAACTTAACACCTACCTTCACATGCAAGTGAAACAATGCCAATTACATGTTCTTACATTCTTGAACTGTTTAACAATCATAAGATAACATGTCTTGTTTGATTTACAATGGGTTGCGAATTAACTGTTTGTCGCTTAATTTGGGTCACGTTGTGTACTTCCAAAGATGTATGTACTGTCCAGTGACTTTATACACTTCAGCAAATGTAACTCCATACAATATAATTAGCAAAATTAGCCAAATGATGTCTTCTCCCTTGGTACAATTGATTGACTACCACACCTGATCTCAAAGCAAAGCAGTCCCAGAATCAACTGTTAGTCTATACTGTAAGATCGATCATGAACATTACCTACGATTGCATGGCGTAGAAGAGATCTTGCCAAGCAATACAAATCCAAAGTGCCTCTTTAGAAAAAATTAGGTGCAATGAGAAGTTCCAATGTATCTGGGTCTCGATATTAGACACCCAAAAGCTTCAAGCAACTAGATGTAGGTGCAGAGTGAACCGCCGCTCAGGGTCTTTGTCAAGTGATTCATCAGGTCTCCATGAAAATCTTTGGAATAACTCTTGATACAACGAATTATAGTTGCAAGCTCCGGGATGGAGGCGTAGGGTCCAATATTTCGCCATCTTTTCCCCGAAACACAGACACATCAATGGACCCATCAATGAACTAAATTAAGTTCAGATACAGAAAATCTACTGGCTTCAAACCCCAGAGCACAAGACTAGAGAGCGTAAAAGAAAGACTCCCATTTCATGTATAAGGACACAAGTGGTTTTGCACGTAAAATCTCACTCTGATGTGGACACAGAAATACCACAATCTTCGGCCATGAAGCAATGATTCGAGAACATGCATACTCAATGACATGAGGGAAATGCTCAAGGGTCTGCATGCAACTTCAGAGAACTGAAGTATCTGGCATCTATTTAAGTGATAAAATGATACAAAAGAGAGGTAAAGGGAAGGGAGAAGGAATCCAATGACATTGAGTATGGCATTCTAATTAATATGTATATAATGTTTTTTTTTTTATAACCGAGGTATCCGCGCGGCCGGCGAGCTAGGGCTCAAACTAGCGGTGATGCCCGACTAGTCCTCGAGGAGGGCTAGCGCAGCATCCCACCGCCACGACCCTCCACTTAAATCACCGATGGGCGAGTTTGAACTCAGGACCTCTCGTGAAAGGAACTGAGCGCAAACCAACGCGGCCACCGATGGGTGGGTAATATGTATATAATGTTCACATATATATAACCAAAGAAAACGAAAAACATAACGATCAATAAGTCTTGATCAGGAGAAGACATTCTGAAAATAGACACCATGAAATGCTCAAACAATCAGGTGCACTTTGCAGCACTTTAATCCCTTGGGTAGCTTCCACAAGTGCTCTATCAGGTCTCCTTCAAAATGCTAGGTACAGTTTAAGGCACAATGCATTAACCTTTTTTGTCCAGAGTGTAATTATCCCCCGAAATTTTGACATATCTACATGCAGGCAGCCAGGCAATAAAGATTGCTTCTGTAGGATTGTCAGAGTAAAGAAACTACCACCAATGAGAATATAAGATTTAGCATGAGCACGGACCACAATGTTATGGCATAAAAGAGGTCATGCCACACAATACGAACCAAAGGGGCTAATCAAAAGAGCTTACATACAATGAGAAAGTCTCGATGTATTCAGATCCCAGCACTTGACATCCTACAGTATTTAATAGTTAGATGTATCGTGCAGCATGAACCAGTCAAATTCGATATCTCCACCAAGCATTGCCTCAAGTCTCCAACAAGATCTTCAGAACTCTCGTCACAGTAAATAACTAATTCTTTCAGAGCTTTAGCTGTCCTAAGCAAGACCCTAATAGCTGAGATCTCCGCATCAGTTGCATAAAAAAAGCGAAGGGTGATTTTCTTGAGCGATGATAAGAAACAAGGAGGCGTAGGGTCCAATATTCCGTCAAATGTTTGAAAAAACACATCCAGTCTCTGTATCGCAATATCAGATCAGTTAGCTATTGCCCCCACCAGAAGTATGCAATTGCAGTACACCGGAAAAGGTACAGTAATAAATCACCTCTTCAAATTCAAGACTCCTCAAAAAAGGAGATCTTCTAAGTATCACTCCAAGTTGGGTACACTCTAGGCTCCCATCTCCATCCCCGACAGCCAACTTGGTAAGGTTATGAAAAACTGGTAGAGTGTTATGGAGCTCATTGTGCTCATCCAAATCTTACTAACAAATTAAAAAAGCAGTGAACCACACTAGAGAAAATGAACACTGAGTTTTAAAAGGAATGAACATGCATAAGAGGTAAATCCAGCATATCAAATGAATATCATGGAGGGTGCGGGAAAATAGTATAACTTGACAACTTCACCCAGTAAGGTCAGCTTTTTGACATTAGAAAGTTTCCTTAAGAGCTTATATCCACGGTGTATTTGGTATACTGTTGGATGACTGCCCATATCCACATTAATGTAAGCCTCAACTAGCAAGTCAAAGCCAGATATGTTATAGTCACAGAAGAGCTCGCCACAATAGTAGAAGCGCGTGAGACTGGCTCCATTGATCAGTACTTGGCCATTTCGTCCATCATACTCATCACATACACCTATATTCAAGCTCGAGAGATTAGGAGAGGAAATTTTAAGAACTTTGAGAGCCGTCCAGCTGCACCTTGTGAGACGCAACTCCTGTAGGGCAGGGAATGAAAACATCTCTCCAGTATAATCATTGTCCACAAAATTGACTTGCTCAAGTCTTAAGACCTTTATACTCCTAAAACAAAATAAAGAAGGAATTCTGAGATTATTTAGCATTTCTAGATCGAATTTTGTCAGTGTCTTGCACCTAAATAGGCAGCAAGGTAACACGTATGGCTGTTCAATATCATATAGTTGTAGGTCGAGCTCCAGCACGTTGCGCCTGACCGTGGCAGCAATCCACACATTGATGCGGGGCGCATCAGATTGCTTGCTGCACGAGAGAGTGAAAGCATTCAAAGAGGAGCAGTCCCGACACACAAGTGCTCTATCCACGAAATTCATGAAGAGTGTCCGGTTAGGGAATTCAATTTCGTCCAAGAGAAGATTACGGGTGGAAGTCCACAAGTACTCCCATTGTCTCGCCAACACGCTCGTTCTCACAGCATCTTTCATAGGAAGCAAATCTAAGATGCGCAGAAGCAGAGCATCGGGTATGTTGCGGAAGCCAAGCGATCGAACAATAAAATTGACAGAAAAAGAAAATAAATCGGACACCAGATTTACGTGATTCGGTCGTAGTGACTTACGTCCACGGGGAGAGCAGCACGGAATTCCACTATAGATCAGGCGATACAACGGAGATTACAACCACACTCGAGTCACTCAAACACTCTCAGTGTTTCCCAAGCCCCAATTACACCCAATAACTCACACAGTGTTTAGCCCCACAATTCCTCACGAAATAATCTCTCAATCTCGTAAACGAATTATACACAAATCTTATCACAAAATTTACGCTTAAACACTAATTCTTCTTGGATGTAATTCACGAACGAAATCAACTGCCAAGCACTCGCAAGCAGCGGCGCTTCAAGAAGTCTTCGCTCTTGCTCTGGACCCAGGCTTCACGAAAACCACTCTGCTTTTTATCAACAATCGTTCATCAGGGCTCCTCTATCCGAATATTTATATGCATATAAATGTGAGCCCCTTCTTCTTTTCCGACTTCATCAAGGAAGGATAATTCTTATCCTTTTATTTCTTTCTTGTCTCGACCAATCAGCAAACCCAGAAGTCCACACGGAAATTGATTTCCGTATATTCCCCAACAGAGTCCAAGTTGGACTTTCTGTTCCACGCCCAAGACTCAGACGCATATTCGGAAAGCTAATTTCCGAAACTTGGCTTGGATTCTTCTTTTCTGTCCTTTTTACTCAATTTCGGATGTCCGCAAAATATTAATTCGGAATATTCAGATTTTCGCTTTGGGCTTAAACTCGAGACATATATTCAACAATCTTCATCTTGGCTCGACGTTTGAGCCAAGTCACAATCGCTTTGATAGAAATCCGAATTCCGCTACTACTCTCCCACAGCCCCAATGGGCTCAACCGCCACAGATGTCTTTCAAGTCCAAGCCTCGCTTGAACTTCGCCATAGCCGTGGACTTCATCAGAATACCAACTCCACATGCACCTTTAACCGCTCCACAAGGATTTTCCGACACAATCTCCTCAATCACAGATAAAGCAAAACCATCATTGCATCCATATCTGTTCGAAGATCGAATACGCACCTTATCAATATCAGCAGTTACAGCAACTGTTGGCTCAATAGGCTCCACCTCGCTAAAAGCACCATCCGTGTCGATTACTTCGCTAGCACCCGCTACCTCGGGAGTTTCTGGTTGCAACTCCACCTCAAGCTGAACACCGTCCAGATCCGTATAAACACTGCTACTAACACTCCTAGCCAGAAGTACTGAAGACTCGTCAAATGTAACTTCTCTGCTGATAATAGGTGAATTTAATTCCGGGCACCACAACTTATAGCCCCGCTCACCTTGTGCATAACCTAGGAACATGCACTTTCTTGTCCTTCCATCGAGCTTACCATCACTAACTCGAACATAACATGGACAACCAAATATTCTAAGAATAGAATAATCAGCAACGTTACCTGACCACACTTCTTCGGGAGTCCGACATTCAATCGCAGTCGATGGGGATCTATTCTTCAAGTAGCTCGCTGTACTAAGCGCATCCGCCAGGAATCTCCTAGCCATACCAGCACTAGAGAGCATTTTATGGGCCGTCTCTAGTAATGTTCTGCTCATCAACTCCGCAACATGTTGTGGCTCATTGGCACTAGTGCGGTGTTTCACTATGCCTTCCTTCATGTAGAATTTGTTTAACAGCTCTGAGCAAAACTCCATACTACTGTCAGTCTGCACCTGCTTGATCGTTTTACCAGTCTCCTTTTCGATCAAAGCTCTCAACTGCATGATCCTAACAACAGCATTAAACATGTGCCTTAACACAAACACCCAAGTCTTCCTCGAGTAGTCATCAACAACTGTTAGCATAAATCTGGCACTTTTCCTCGAAGGAAATCGCGACAACCTGCGAACATCTAAGTGAATCAATTCTGCAATTTCCGTGGTTTCCTTAACAATCGTACTGAACTGCACTTTCCGCCGTTGATCTAAATCACAGCACCTGCATATATTCAGTTCGTTAGCCACATAACCACATAGCAAATTTCTTTCACTTAGAGCCTTCAGGCTTCTCTCGCTAATGTGCCCCAAACGCATATGCCACAATTCAGACTCTCGAACCGATGTATCCGACGTCTCCGCAGCGAATTCCGTCACTGTCTCACCTTGAAGCTCATACAGGCTACTATGCTTGATTCCTTTCATTATCACCAAGGCACCTCGAACAACTTTCAGAACTCCACATTCTGAAGAATATCGACACCCAACTGAATCTAGGGCACTCAAGGAAATCATATTTTTCTTCAACTCTGGAACATGCCTTACTCCAGTCAATGTCCACACAATACCATCATGCATTCTAATTCTAACATCACCAACACCAATAACATCGCATTCAGAATTGTTTCCCAACTGCACTTTACTACTATCCGTGCACTGATAAGTAGTAAACCAGTTTCTGTTTGGTGTAGCATGAAAAGAACAACCAGAATCCATAATCCATCCATCAAACGATGAATTATCAGTGACAGACAAGACAAAATCAGCATTATCCGAATTACTGTCTGCTATAGCTGCAACATCATCCGCAGACTCAACTCTAATTCCCTTACCCTTCTTGTTTTTCAGCTTAAGGCAATCCCTTCTAAGATGCCCCCTCTTGCCACAACTCCAACAGACAATACCACCAGTCCTAGACTGACTTCGTCTATTCGAGTTCATACTACTTCTGCTAACACGTGTACCAGTTCTTCCTCTATTTTCACCTACTAAAGCAGCAGATACATGTTCGCCAGATTCTCTTCTACGGATGTCCTCACTTAGAATTAAATCTCGAACACCATCAAACGTCAAACTTGTTGACCCAGAGGAATTACTAACAGCAGTAACAGTAGTATTCCAACTATCAGGCAATGAAGATAATAGAATCAAAGCACGTACCTCATCTTCAAAGTCAATATCAACTGAACTCAATTGACTAACGATCACATTGAATTCATTAATATGATCAGCAACTGATGCACCTTCGCTCATCTTCAAATTAAACAGACGTCGCATCAAATAGAACTTGTTGATTGCAGAGGGCTTCTCGTACATGTCCGACAGGGCTTTCATCAAACCCGCAGTGGTTCTCTCTTTCACGATGTTAAACGCGACGTTACGTGCCAACGTCAGCCGAATAACACCCAAAGCTCGTCTATCTAGCAATTTCCAATCAGCTTGCTTCATCGTCTCTGGCTTCTCTCCAGACAAGGGCAAGTGCAATTTCATCTGATATAGATTATCCTCAATCTGCATCTTCCAGAAATCAAAATCTTTCCCATCAAATCTGTCGATTCTCACTTTTCCTTCTTCTATCGCCATCGATTCGCTTCAACTCAGCCAAATCTAGCTCTGATACCAATTGTTGCGGAAGCCAAGCGATCGAACAATAAAATTGACAGAATAAGAAAATAAATCGGACAACAGATTTACGTGGTTCGGTCGTAGTGACCTACGTCCACGGGGAGAGCAGCACGGAATTCCACTATAGATCAGGCGATACAACGGAGATTACAACCACACTCGAGTCACTCAAACACTCTCAGTGTTTCCCAAGCCCCAATTACACCCAATAACTCACACAGTGTTTAGCCCCACAATTCCTCACGAAATAATCTCTCAATCTCGTAAACGAATTATACACAAATCTTATCACAAGATTTACGCTTAAACACTAATTCTTCTTGGATGTAATTCACGAACGAAATCAACTGCCAAGCACTCGCAAGCGGCGGCGCTTCAAGAAGTCTTCGCTCTTGCTCTGGACCCAGGCTTCACGAAAACCACTCTGCTTTTTATCAACAATCGTTCATCAGGGCTCCTCTATCCGAATATTTATATGCATATAAATGTGAGCCCCTTCTTCTTTTCCGACTTCATCAAGGAAGGATAATTCTTATCCTTTTATTTCTTTCTTGTCTCTGACCAATCAGCAAACCCAGAAGTCCACACGGAAATTGATTTCCGTATATTCCCAGCAGAGTCCAAGTTGGACTTTCCTGTTCCACGCCCAAGACTCAGACGCATATTCGGAAAGCTAATTTCCGAAACTTGGCTTGGATTCTTCTTTTCTGTCCTTTTTACTCAATTTCGGATGTCCGCAAAATATTAATTCGGAATATTCAGATTTTCGCTTTGGGCTTAAACTCGAGACATATATTCAACAGGGTAGATCACACAATTTCCTGCAGCTACTAACATCCGTGTTCTTATTCCTCTTTTGACATTTAGCTTCCCCAGCCAGAGAAGTTGCATCCATGGCTTCCATAAACCTTTCCACTCGGAAGACTAATCTAAAAGGAGGGAACGAACCGATGCCTCAGAGGACAAGTCTTGGCAAATAAATCACCAAATATCTTACACAACAGTCAGCACAACAGAGAATAAACGAACTTTTCCTCAAACTTTAGCAAGTGCGCTTCAACGATTGATGAAACAGAACAAGAACGGATTCAGAGACAAAACCATGGCAAAATTACTGTGACCCATGAATGTGAACCCCATCAAAATGCAGCATTGGAACAAGACAGATTTGGCTAAAAACAGCAGCAACTTCACGTGACGCACCCTCACAACCGGCTAAAACTGCCACCCTCTTCCTTAAATTACAGAAACAACAGATTAACCACAGCATTAACAATGAAGCCCCTGATGGGTTTCGCTCGACAGAAGACTGACTAGCGCAAGAAAATGGCAACCCCAGAGAAAACAACTCGCTGGTCTCACGGACCGAAGGCGGCAAGGGAGCAAGGAAAGCGGGGTAGAGAGCAGAGCTCGAAGTTGTCAGCGAACAGTGAAGATTACCTTTGCGTTTTCTACGCTCGAGCCATGGCATTCGTGTGCCACTGCAGCACCGAGCGTGATGGGCTGGGGAGTCCCAGAGAGAAGGAACAGGGAGGGAACTGTGTAGTAGTCATGAAAGCCGGAAATGGTAAGGCGTGGCCGGGGCAAGCTAGGCCCGGTATCGTAAAATTACGCCCAATTCCACGAAAAAGGATTATCTTTATTTTGAGTGACAATTTTGGCCAGAATTTTTTTTTATCTTGTAAAAAATCACTAATAATTTGAAAATTTCACATCACGGGATCAAATTTGGGATTCGAGTAAAAGTTAGTGCTTTTTATTGAGACAACAAAAAAATTCGAGCCAGAACTATCACTCAAGGTAAAATTGATGCTTTTTTTTTTTGGAATTAGCCCCATAAAATTAGGTTGATACCATTAATGCACGATTACGTTCTGTTTGTTTCATGAAAAATGAATAGTCCGGAACCTAAAAATAATCAATCATGTCCCTTGAAATAATTAGCCAATAAGAGATATTTTCGGGAAAAGTGTCAGCAAAGTCCTAAACCCTAAACTTTTTTCATTGATGTTAATTCAGTCTTAAACCTTTTTTTGGTATCAATTCAGCCCTTTCGGCTAATTTTGGCCGGAATTTGCTGATGTGGATACCAGTCGGCCTACGTGGCACTGCCGGCGATAACGTGGACAACTTTTAATAATATTTTAATAATTTTTGAATATTTTTATTTATTTATTTTTAAAAAATTCTTTTTTTCTTTTTTTTTTTTCCTTTCTTCTTCCTCCAGCTGGTCGCCGGTCCGGCGATTGGCTGGAGGCCAGGGCTGACGAGCCTCACCGGCCAATGGCGAGGCTCGCCCTCGCCAGCGATGGCGAAGGTGAGCCTCGCCAACGGCTGGGTGGGGCATGATCTCACCGAATTTGGTGAGGTCGAGCCTCACCCATGATCCAATGAGGGCAAGCCTCGTCCAACCCAGCGCAAGGCTCGAGCCCTCGCCGGATGGCCGTGAGGGCGGCCTCGAGCTGGGCTGGGCGAGGCGCAACCTCACCGGATCTAGCGAGGTTGAGCCTCCCGCATGGCCGACGAGGCTTGACCCTCGCCAGATCCGGCGAGGGTGAGCCTTGCCCAGCCCAGTGCGAGACCGCGACGGCGAGGGTCGCCCTCGCCAGTGGCTAGCGAGGCGAACCTTGCCGGCCCTGGCCTCCAACCGGTCGCCGGATCGGCAACCGGCTGGAGGAAGGAGAAAGGGAAAGGAAAAAAAAGAAAAAAATAAAAAATAAATAAAAAAATTCGATAAATATGAAAATATTATTAAAAGTTATCCACGTCATTGCCGGCGGTGCCATGTAGGCCGACCGACGTCCACATCAGCAAAATCATGCCAAAATTAGCCGAAAGGACTAAATTGACATAAAGACAAAATGTTTAGGACTGAATTGGCACCAAAAAAAGGTTTAGAACTAAATTTGTACCAATGCAAAAGGTTTAGGACTTTTCTGACACTTTTCTCGAGATATTTCCATTGCTGACAACAATTTATGTCTAGGCATTTTCATGGGCGATGAAAATTTTCTTGGTTCATTCATTTTTGTAAGCGGTACAAATGATCATTTTTAGGAATATATTTTCGAAATCATTCATTTTCTGCGAAACAATCGGAGCCTTATTTCAGATTAATTTCAGTCTCGTGAAATCTATGACACATGTACTCCAAACTAATTAATTTACCTCTAGAAAAGTCTCAAATTGATATTTCTAACTCAAACCCTTCAATAAAATGTATACGTGTCAACACATATGGATTTTCTACGTTAGATCTATTATTTTTCACGCTAGATACATTTCGCAGTAATCTGCCACGTGCATTGACATCTATGTATCTTTTGAAATGCTGACGGAAGGTACACTTTGATTAGGGTATCAGATTGGATATTTTTTTAAGACGAAAATTAATTTTGGCTAGAAGTGTTGCAGAATACCAATTTGAGATTATTTTCTAGACGAAAATTAGCTTGAGGTAATTGTGTTGCAAAAATATCAATTTGTGATTTTTAATGGTATTGACCTTATAAAGTTCCGGGCCAGTAATGCCCGCGAAAAACTCGAATTTTACTTCATAGATTGAGGATGATCCACTAAACCAGTCAAAAATCTTTGAAAAACAATTAGCAGAAAATTTGTTTGTGATGTCTCGTATTCTGTTCTTTGTTCTCTTGAGCATCCTGTCTCTTGCGGTTGATCTCCAGGGCGTTGTCTCAAGCCATCTTAGCTTAAGCTTTGCTTGACTGTGGCTGGTGAGAGGGAGATGAACTTGAACAGATGACAGAAGCAGAGGATGCAATCAGCACAAGCAATCTATGGCGATTCCGGTGTTCATTTCCTGGATGACCCTCTTAGTGCCGTGCCGTCGATGCATGCACTTGTCTTTGCAAGGCATGGTTCGAAGCTTTGCAACTTAACTTTACAAGCGCCCGCTCCAAGCAATTTGATCTCCAGGGTTCTGAACTCCTGGGTGTACCAAGCGTTTCATCAAGTCGCCGTCAAAATGTATAGACGTTTGTTTAAGAACTTTAGCTGTCCTAAGCTAGATTCTTAAGGCCAGAAGCTTACTTTCGGGCATTGCCAACATCTCAAGCAATGAGGTACAGTACTACCCAGACGGCACGGGATTATGGTTGGCTCAACATGCGAGTCTAAGCCAAATAGGTTATAGTCACATAAGAGCTCGCCACAGAGGATGAGGGACTTCAGATCTGCTGCATTTCTAAGTACTAGACAATTGCCTGTACTATGTACGGAGCAGTCGTGCATAGACAAGCTCAAGGGCTTTGTTGCAGAAAGTTTTAGGAACACTTTGAGACATAATTTTTCAAGGGCAGGTGCTAAAAACAGCCTTTTCAATTTAACCATCACCCACAAAATCGATGTGCTCGAGTGTTAAGACCTGTAGACTCGTGAAAGAATCTAATGAAGGGATCTTGAGAGAACTCGTTGACAAGCGGAGAGTAAATTCTGCTAGCGTTTCACAACTAAAAATGCTGCAAGGTGATGCAAAGGGCCATCCTATCCCCCAAAGCGATAGCTTGAGTTCCTGAACATTGCATCTAATCGATGCAACGATCCAGGCATTCATTGGAGATGCATCACGACCCGCGATGCATATGAGAGAGAATTGGCTGAAAAAAGATTGATTTTTCTCAATGAACTGAGTCGACCCCTTCTCTCTCTCTCTCTCTTTCTCTTCAGAAAGGTCAAAGCCAATGAAGCCTTCTAAAATTCGTATCCATATCTCGCATCTCCTAAGGAAAGTGAAGTCGAGTCAAATTCCTCAAAGCATTCATTCTCCAGGTAAATCGAATGCTAGATTCTCTGACATGCTTAGCTTCAGTCGACTTATGTTTCGGTACTCTCTTTTTTCGCCGGTGACCGAAACCATGGCAATCTTCAATGCAGTGAATGAACTGGTGGAGCTGTTGAAATCAAATTCTCCATGATTGTCTGATCAATTGGTGATGAACTATGGTCATACTGTGCGAGTGCTTTGTGGTGATTATCAATTTGTAATGCTGTTGCTGAAACTTTTGCTGTTCAGGATTTTATTTTACTCGAAGCTGATTATGTTGGTGGGAAGTTTGCAATCCACGCATTAATGCGAGCATGTCCCCCGATGCATGTAAAGATGGTGTTAAATTTACTTGATACATCAAATAAGTGCAAGAGAACGCAGAAATGCCCGACAACCTCCATCGCAATTCTTCTCCCGTTTACATCCCCGCCAACAAGCATGAACATTGTCAGGATGTCTGTATTTGATAAATGAGATCGTACACTATAATAAACAATGATGAGCCTGATCAAAAAAAACTATACACAGCGAGAAGTCAAAGAAACATTACGACCGCAGCTGTAGACACCCGAAAGGTTCAAATAACAAAAATTATCCTTCACCAACCTGCCTTGGTTGGGGACACGGCGAACTAAATTTAGTCTGTGGTGTTTTGGCGCACTAGCTCCGCCAAGTCTCTGATCAAGTACTCATCAAAACCCAAATGATCTCCAGGACGACTTAGGATAATTTCCTCTAGAACTTTAGCGGTCCTAAGCAAAATCCTTAAAGCTAACATCTCTGCCTCCGTGCCAAAAAATGCACCTACAGTGATTCTCTTGAGTGACGACGAGAAGCAAGGAGGGGGAGGGTCCAGTATCCCATCCACCAATCTATGGTCCACACGCAATCCCTGAATAAAAGAATCAGATCAATAAGCTTTCGAGTTTGCAGGGAAACTATTCTTGATAGCAGTAGTCTATGAAGGAGCTACATTAGGAAATCACCTTAGTAAATTCAAGATTCTCCAAACGGGGAGATCTTCTAAGGATCGCTGCCAGTGTTGGCGAAGACAAGCACATGACTCCAATGGATAGTTTCAACGTTATAAGATTACGGAACACCGGGAGGGCATCATGGAGTGGACTGTCGATCTTTTAAGAGCAAAGGAAAGAACAGTGAACAACAACAGAAGGAACAACCCTGAACTTCTTGAAGCATTAGACATATATAACAACTGAAATGACGCCTAATGGGACATATCATAAGCAAGTAATGAAGAGAACAAAGAGTCATACCCGGAAACTAAGGCCCCTTAGTGTCAGAAACTTTACATTTAGAAGGCCTTTTAAAGGCCTATGCCAACGGTCGACTGGATCAGACCGTGCATAGGGCACATAATCCACATAATCCACTTCGACCATAGCCTCAACCGGCATGGATGAGCCAGATATGGTGTAGTCATAGAGGAGCCCACCCGAGCAGTAGAAGTACTTGAGACCGGGTCCATGGATCACTATTTTGCAATTACCATTGCCACTACGATCCCCATCACATCGCGCTTCAGTTACACGCAAGCTCCGAAGCTTGGGAGCAGACACATTCAAAACTTGGAGATCTGCCCAGTCACATTTATTAAGAAACAACCGCTCAAGAGCAGCGCCTGAGAGCATCCTTTCCGTGGAAACATCGTCCACAAACTTGACATACTCGAGAGTTAAGAGCTTTAGACTCGAAAAACGAACTGAAGAAGGAACTCTGAGAGTATCCGGAAAGCATAGATCAAGTTGTGTCAGCATTTCACACCTAAATAGAGAGGAAGGTAGAGCCGGCGGCTCTATGTGTGAATAGAGTTCTAACTTGAGATCCTGAACGTTGCACCTTACCGCAGCATCAAGGCATGCATCAATGCGAGATGCATCATTGTTGTCTAAGGCACATCTGAGAGAGAAAACTCTTATAAAGGAGCGGTCACGCAATAGTAATGCTCTTTCCAAGAAATTCAGGAAAAGCATCCCATCACGGCATTCACACTGATCAAAGATTAGATCACAGTGGGAAGTCCACAAATATTCCCACCTTCTCGACAACACGCTTGTTTTCACGGCATCTTTCATTGGAAGCATACCTAAGATGCTTTTAAGCAGACCATCAGGTAGATCACATATTCGCTTGCAGCTATTAACACGCGTGTTTCTATTCCTGTTCTGATTCGTAGCTTTCGGAGCCATAGACATTGGCAACCTTCACTCACACAAGCACTCGCAGCTTTATGGCCAACCTCAGCCTAGAATATGAAGGGAAAACAAGATAAGAAACTGTCGACTCGGTAGACAACCCTTGGCAAATCAATCACCAGTTCTGCACTAATCATACTTGAGCAGTGGAAAAAAAAACAAAACAATACTTGATGTTGATCGCCATTCCTTGCGCTCGAAAAACTGTTCTTTGCTCAGTTTTGATGGCACAGATTCAAGGATCCCCATGTATAGTCACTTTAACAAGTACACACAACACAAAGGCGGCATTTTTAACCAACAAAAGAGCTGCTGAACGTATAAAAATGCAATCTTGCGAGTGAAAAATCAACTTTTCGAAACGATCGACACAATATGCGTAGTGGGCTAACAACTGTAGCATCGGTTTCGCGTAATGCGCGACACCACGACAAGATGCCCGGGTTTAGTCAAGAAACCCCAGAACGTATTTGCATGCAAGACAAAAGCATACCAGTGAACAAAAACTCGAAAGTATCAATGAGGAGTGACGACGACCTTGTTCTCGCTAGCAGGTGATCAAGCCACGGCGACAGATGATGAGCCAGGAACTCCAAGAGTCTCATGCTTTAAAAGACCTTTGGATTCTCATGCATGTTGCACGTCGCATTCGAAATTCCCGGGCTCGCGGCAACATGATAATCATCCATGTACCATTTTAAAATCAGAAAATTCTTCTTGATTTTTCAAACGAGTCTTAGTTGATGCGGTTTGTCGTTCGAACTCGGTCTAGATCGTATTTTGAAACTGGGGTGACTCGGATTCAAGCTGGAGAGCTTGATCAGGTCGACACTTTGTGTAGAATGGTCTGCTTGGGTGTAGCTACATGGGTATCACATGCATTATAGAACAGATTCAAGTCTCTACATCTGGTATACACATCTTTGTGGCAGCACAGATTGAGGAATACGCGAATTGGGGAGCATGTCTAGCTTCTGAGATTACAGGAAGCAATTCCCTTGGAATGCGCAGGCACGCCGCCATTCGTGTTTGGTAATAGTCAGCGGATCTAAGTAGGAGTCCTAAACTTTTTTCATGTTTTGCCATTTTTTGGGGAAATTACCAAAAAAATTCTAAATCTATTTGGCACTTGTGTCAATTGAATCGTGTACGTTTCAATTGTGCAAATTGAGTGCTCAAACTTTTCACGTTTTGCCAATTAAGTCCATCCAATCAATTTTAGCCGGAAAACGACGACGTGAACGCCGGTTGTGCCACGTAAGACGGCCGGCGCTGACGTGGACAATACATTATATTTTTTTATTTTCTTTTTATTTCTTTATTTGTTTTTTACTCTCTGAACTTGGTAGAAAAAAACAGAAAAAAAGAACGAAAGAAGAGTAAGATAGGTGATAATGATGTGTTTAAGATTATATGCTTGCGCAAAGTATATGGTACTTTTTCGCCACGTTTTCCGTATGTAACCAGTAAATTTTAACTTATTGATTTTTCGTTTATCAACTTCAGTCTTATAATCTTATATTTGATCTTGAAGTACAGTTTTTTAAAGATATATGTTAGTTTAAAAAAATAATCGTGATAGTGAAATTTTCAATTCAACTTTAAAACTTCATCTCTTTCGTTTTGAAATTTGAAGAAATAGGCAATGATAAAATATTTTGAAATACATTTTTTAACTGACATATACCATTTTGAATAAAATTCATGACCGGAAAGATATCCATTTAGTTTAAAGTCAAGTAAAATGAGAATTATCTCGTTATGTCAATGCCATAGATTAGGAAGGTTAATTTGAAAATAATTGATGATATCAGACTATATATAGTTACGTATACATTGAAAATATTAAATTGAGATGTACATAGACAAACTACTCCTAATTTGATATTTAAATTTGTTTGCGCCCAAAAATGATCAATTTTTTGTTATTATTAACGTGCGATAGACTTAGTCGATAAGAACAGAGTTTGGTCATTTATTATTGACAATGTGAAGAATCAACAACTTGATGAATCGACAGTTTGAAGGAATCAACAAAAAGTGGAGTTGACAATATCGGATGCAACCATCAAAGAAGTAATCACCAACGTAGTGGAATAAAGTAACTGTCAACGTAGTGGAGTCGAAGAAACCGTCAAGATGGAGACAACATATCCGTCGATAACCGTTTGTAACTACCGTTGTAACCTATGTTGTAAGCGCTATTTGTAACCTCAGTGATTGTAGATTTTAAATAGCCACATCGTACTCTTCGAAAATCCCTCGACAAATCAATCAAAATGTTATTTTTCAATTATTTTTACTTTCACGTACTGCACTTTATTTTTCCTTAAATGTAGCATTTCGATTCGCATCGTCGATTAAATTTCGGCATGTATATCTATCCTGATGTTGTGTCTTCAATTAAATTCCGGTACAGTTTACATTCTCAAGTAAATTTGTCACAGGTGTACTAGTTTGGGGTTTTTCGTGGTATTAACCCAAAGAAGAACGGATCATGATCACTCAAACTATTAAATGCATCACACTATTAAATGCATCACACAATAAATAATTAAAAATTGGTCTATTAGACTCACTAAATAAAATAAAAGTTGAGCAGTTAAAATATACTGACTACAATGTAATGACACATATTAAAGTTATAATTAAAACGAATGCATATCAAAACTAATAGATGATTTTTTTTACTCTTACTTGTGCTTAAGTTATTTTTTGAATACTGGTTTTATATTACAAAAAGAATATACAACTCATTAACAAAATAGTTAGTTTTTTTTTGTCGAAAACACAATAATTAGTTAGCTATTTACCAAATAACCTATTTTTTGGAAAAGAGTTACACCAATTTTGTTATAAATGGAGAAAGGAAAGGAAAAACCAAAAAAGAAGAAAAGAAGGCAAACAATAATCTTAAATAAAAAGTGGGCACTACATTTAACTTAATAAATGTCGTTTGAGAGGAGCATGAATAGTTTCGCTTATAGTAAAATTGAAAAAGAAGAAATAAAGGTAAGAAATAATTTTAAATCAAAAGTAAGACCCATAAGGGATAGTGTAGTTAATTCAAAGTAAAATGGAGTTTCAGAAGTCAATAATGAGGTGGAAATAGCGTAAGCCGAAAACATCCTCTTCGGAGATTTACCATAATAAAATCATAGCCATATTCTCCAACGTGAAATTTTAGAAGATTAAATTTAATTAAATCGGAACATTGCATAATAAAAATTATTTTTTGAAAATGCCAATGAAAATATGGTTATTTGGATTGACAAAAATTAATATCATCCATGAACTGCATATGAAAAAATACAAAGATGCCTTATCTTGCAAAATGATTTTAGTGTATACCTAGATATTCCTCTAACGTAGTACATACTCTGTGTAAAAGTATATCGCCAATATAATAAGAAAAAAAGATGAATTTTTTAATACAATAAATAAATATATTTGATATATATTTACCCTAATGAAATTAAAAATAAAAAGTTCACTGACAAAGTGAGCTTTTGAGATAAGTGAGACCACCCTTCATACTTGAGAAGGGGAGGTGGGGATTCGAATCCCCACTTTCTCAAGAGGACTAAGGGTGGGGATACGTAATTTCAGATATGGATTTTGACTCCCACACCTTGCAAGAGGCAAAACAAAAATTTAAGAGTGAGTTGAGAGTTAAAGTAGGATGGACAAAAAAAAAAGATAAGAGGGACAAAGAATAGATAAAGTTGTTATAAGATTAATAATGAAGAAGACATTTCAATTTTTTACTATATCAAAGAATGTCTTTTTTGGTTATTATTGGTGAGATAATTTTACACTGAGCATGTAAAACGTTATAGGAATTGTCACGCCCCGAAGCCCAACAGGCTCGCGACACCCCTTCGATGGCCGTATTGAACGCGACGTCCCAGGACGTGTCACCGACCCATACGAAACACGCAAAGACGTACACAAGCGGAAGCGAAAATTTAGCAACCCTGACGATAGTTAGTGACAAGAGATAGCACCACAGCATTCACAAATACACAACATCAAAAGGGAACAGGGATTGGGTAGCCTACTTCACTATACAAAAGAGGAGCATCCAAAGATGAAACGAAGCATCAAATGCCCAAGGTCACTTCCGGCCTCTGAACCGCACGTGACGACTATCCGTCACTCCAAACCTGAAAATGTTTAACAACGGGGGTGAGATAAATCTCAATAAGCAAACAACCTAAACCCAACCTAGGCCAATGCGTACCCAGACAAGTCTCAACGTGCAATCTAACCATCGACGTACTAGAAATCACATAGACATACTTACCTCGCTTCTAATCATGCGCCAACTCTGGATATTAGTCAAATCACTATGAGCAATAATATTCCAAGAACACATCACAATAACTCAAGCGTCATACACACGTGCGTTCATCCAATTCAATCAAGCACATTCCACATGCATGTCCATCTAACTATCCATGACCCGCGTAAACACGCCCCAGGCTCAGCATCCTCCAATGATCCGCGTAAACACGCCTCAGGTCTTTTCTTGCCTTTCTCGCCACACCCGCGTAACCACGCCTCAGGTTGGCAGCCCTCCGATCAATCCAGGCTTTTCAAGCAAACACACACGCCACTTAATTCAATCAATTTCACGTCTTTCACATAATCAAATATCACACAACCATTTCCCAACGACCACAACACCATTCACCATGCTTACGCCAAAAAGGCCACGGTTCCACCAATTCACGTTGCATTTCAACAAACACCTACGATCACCATAGAGCGATCACAACCAACCATTAATTCACCACATATGAACACAATTCAAGCATTGGACCACACGGGACAATCACATACTAAATTGATATTCTAGCCTCAACGGTCCCTCATACAATCACACTAAGCCACAACCCACGATAGGCGCGTTATCCCCGTCACGAATCATCAATACGAACTACCGTCAAACGACCATTAAATCACGCTCGAACGACCGACGATCTCGACATAAATTCCAGCACTAACGACCTCCAATCCAACCACAGAAATCAGCCATAAACCATCGCGATTCAGCCCACACTCCGGCCCAATCACTCGCCCCGAACCAGTCCATAACTCAGCCACCCAATCGCGCTAAACGGCCACCAAAACCTCGCCCAACAGCCCATGACAGCCACTATATCCACTACATTCAGCCCACACACGTACCCCTAAACAAGTCTAGCATTACCCATCCTCCTAAGTCTGGATTAGGAAGTCGCTTACCTCGACTTGAGCAAGAAACGGGGCTGGGCCGCGGGGAGGATCACCGGGACAGCGGCAGCGGGGATTCGACAGCAGCAAGGGCGAGCGGCTGGGTTCACGGTGGTGAGAAGCAGCAGCAGCAGCACGTGGCAGGGACCTCACCGGAACAGCAGCAGCTCCGGTGACGGCTGGGAAGCGACGGCGGCGGCTGGGCAGCGACGGCGACGGGAATGGGGGCGATGGGTGAGCCAAAGAGGACGAGCGAGAGGCAGAAACGGCAGCAGCTGAGGTGCTCCGCGGAACAGTGGCAGGGGCAGGGGCGACGACGGCGCAATGGCGAGCTGCTGGGGCGGATAGCAAGGCAGTAGCGGCATTGGAGGCTGGACAGGCGGCGAGCGGCGGATCTGGTCGGCCTCGGCTTCGACGCGACCAAAGGCCACGCGAACAGGGGAAGAAAAGGAAGAGGAGGGGCGACGGCGACAGCTCCGGTCTGGGACGAGCAGCCGACGGCGACGGCGACGGCGAGCTGGGCGAGCGCGCAGCCGGCGAGCTGGGGCGGCGGAGGCTCGGCCAGAACAGGGGAGGCAGACGCGTCGTCGCCGGAGCAGCAGGGGCGACGGCGGCTGGGGGGGGGGGGAGCTAGGATGGTGGCGGCGAGCCAGTGGGGGCGATGGCGGCCGGAACGGCGGCGTGCGGCGGTCGCGGGCGAGGCAGAACAGGGGAGGAGTCGGGGCGAAGAAAACAGGGGAAGGGAAAAGAGAGGGGGGTCGCGGCGGCGATGGCGCGGCCGGCGGCGGCGCGGCGGCTGGGCAAGCGGCGGCGCAAGGCGGACGGCCGGCGACGGTCGGGCGTCGGCGAACGGCGGTCAGCGGAGGGGAGCGACGAAGGAAGAAGAGGAAGAAAAGGAAGAGAAAAGAAGAAAGAAAGAAAAAGAAAAAGAAGGACAAGGAGGAGAGAGAGAGAGAGAGAAGACGTGAGCGTGAAGGGGGGGGGGGGGGGGGACGTGACCGCGCAGAGGGAGAAGTGACCGGGGGGGGAGAGAGAGAAAAGTCAAATGATGAGTGCGATCCAGCGGCCATAAATTGATCTCGTTGATTGATCTAACGGTCCCAAAAATCTCAATTCAAAATAAAGAAAAGACCAACAGACACCAAATAAAACACATTACGAGGTAGGTCTACTAGTCTAAATTTGCACCCGATCCAAATTTTACTTTTCACTTATCCCGGGCAATATCGAGGCTGGCCACAATAATATTGACATCGTCCAATTAAATTCGTCACGAAACTCTCAGAAATTCGACACCAAAGTTCGGGCTCTAAATAACGGCCAAATTCGATCAAATGCGATTATAGCGAAATCTCAAATTTAAAAATAACCCGAAAGTGATCAGTTCTGGGCGAGATTTTACTATAAGCACACTGACGAAATATACGTTTTATAAATCCCAAGAATGGGCCGAAACTCGGAATGTCACGTGAATATATAAGAATACACTTCTCTTGAGACTCTAAAAAGCAAAAAGTGGGAAATACTTAATTATGGTTAACTAGATCCTAAATAATAAAATAAACAGAAAAAACGAATGAATGGGGCCATTACTTTAATTTACAAGTGAGTGAATGATTGATGGGAATTTTGTCATTGTAGTGTAAATGTGGTGCATTTAGTCATTTTATGGGGTGAAAATAGCACCGATTGGTTTTTTTTTTCTTCATTGATCATCCCATTATTTCTATAAAAAGGGGTTTGATGGTAACATGCACAACAAAAGTGAAAGCATATAAAAAAGTCAATGTGTTAAAAAGTTATCTATGCTAAATTGTTTCCAGACTCTACTTAACAATTTGTCCCTAAATTTGATCAATAACGTAAAAAGAACTAGGTTTCTCAGAAATTTCTCTTATCGACAAAACTAATTTTTGTGGAAGTAATATCTAGCAATAAAAAAAAATATAGTGCCTTGAATATATATGGGAAAACCTTCCATTAACAAAAATTTCACAAGAAATCATAATCATGGTAAGTAGATTCTATATAGATATAGATAATCTAAAAAAGGAAAAGTAATTAAATTTGGGATCACCACTTTAAATTGCAATTAAATGATTGAGGGCAATTTTGTCTTTTTAGTGAAAATTAGGTGGATTTACTAGTAGAAGTGATCGATTCCCAGTCCGGTCCGGTCCCACCTAAGAACCGGGAACCGGACCATCTAGTCTTGGAAATAGACCGGACGGACCTAGGCGGTCCAATGGAACCGGTGGACAATGTGTTCGTGCCTCCCATGAACTTCCCAAATCCCCCAATCCTCAAGCTGAGAAAATTTCCAAGTCATTGATTCTGGAATGGGTTCGAAGGATGCGTTCGCGAACTTCCGAGGCCCGGACGTTCACGAGGGGATCCTGAAGAATCTACACAAGACTACGCCTCCTCTGAATGGTGTCTGAAAGAGCTGGTGAAGATCCTCGAGTGTAGCAAGCTCAAGGAACGGATGGTGATTACCGTAATTCTATAAAGTGAAGCCGAGCCAAGTGAGGCAACGGACCGGGCATTATGAAGAAGCCATGGCCAAGCATGAGCGGAGGCATGGCAAAGATTCAGACATGGTGGAGAAGTGGAGGCATGCTCTTTTCATTACTTCCATCTGCCCTGGATTGCATCTCGAGGACAATTCGTAAGTTTCTGATACACCCTCTCTAGATTCTGTCTTTTCCTGGGCCTAGCATTCTATCTTTCCTCCTGTTTTCTTCGATTTTTTTTCCCGATCTTTCTATGTCGCCGTTCATCACAGCGGTGGAAAGAGATGGGCAACAAGGACGAGGAGGTGTGGGCGACGAGCAACAACTAAGCAAGGTGGTGTGGATAGGGGTAGGATGCACGTATACAGGGAGAGAGATCTCTTTAGAGAGGATGAAGAATGTTTATTTTGATTTCTCTATTAAAAAAAAAATCAGTCCGGATGGTTTGGTCGGTCCGATTCGCACCTTGAAATCGGGAACCGGACCACCTGCCACCGGTTATAATTTTATGGAACCGGAAATCGGACCGACATTCTTGGAAACCGCTTCGAACCGGGTGGTTCCCGGTTTAGATGGTCCGTTACACACTCCTAGTTATATAAATGGTGGAAATAGAGCCAAAAGTTGAGTCAAAAGACTTGAAACCCTAATAGCTCTCTCGAGTCTCATGCGCACGTCGCCTCCACTCAGCTCGACGCTCAATCTCGCAGTGCGGTCTCATCTCGAGAGTTTACTCTTGCTCTTGCCTCTTCTCCCCAGTTCAACAGCCGATCGTGACCGCAATCGCATCTCATCAAGGTAAATACTCAATGTTTTGTTTTTGGCCCTTTTTTGTACAAAGTAGAGGCTAGTTGAGATTTATGTGAAATACTTTTCAATTTAGGATTTGTTAGCGATCTTCACTTATTTTGATGTTGTTGTGATATGCTTAGATCGTAATAATTTCTTCGATGTTGCGTTTAGATCTCCTCTCGAATTGATCACTGTGTATTTGTTAAAATGCCAGACTGAAATGCATGTACAAATCTTCGAAGTAAGTTTTTCCAAGAGACAAAAGACTCAGATATATTTTACTAAAAATTAGAGTCAAACATAAACAAGTGTCGTAAACTTGAGTTACTATTGACCAAAAAAAAAATTGACTTACCCGAAACTTGAAAAAGGATCGATTTTGAATTCCGTGAGTCGGATTGAGTAGCGCACGGGTGCCGGCGAGCTTAACACCCCTGATAGAAGGGGCTCAAGAGGGTTGAGTTTCTCTCATTTCTCCACCATCTCTCGATCTTGTCGAGCCCCAAAACGCTATTGCTTGACGACCCTTTGGAGAAACCCAGGTAATCTTCGCTTCGTGCTTGAAGATTTTCTCGACCCCTTTTCACTTCTTGCTCATTGGTCTCGTCAATGCGGTCATTGTTTGTCTTGCGTGCGACAAATTTCGATTTTTTTTCTCGGTAGTTTGTGTAATGTTTAGTTTAGCTTGTATTAGGGGCAGAGATATGCGTGAATGAGGCTGAGGCTGATGCTGAAGCATTTGGGATCTCTTAGCTTTTGGCAGCCTGAGTTCGTGTCATGTTCTTGATGTATTGGAGTGAAATGGCTTGTGGGTGCTTGTTGCGGTGATGCAATTCGTGGGATTGATGGCGGATTGTGGGTATGAAATCAATTTCTGAAAGTTCTGTGATGCTCTTTTTTTCAGGGTTTTCTTGTCTCACCGGTATTATAACCGGAGGGCTTGTGATTGATCTACCAAGAGTTGTATTCAGAGTTGGAAGGGCCTTTGTCGTCTTCTTTTAGTTTAATCTTCAATGATGGGAGAGAATGATGAGGAAATGGATGCAACCGTTCTAGTTTCGAGTAAGTACAGGGAATTGATTGGCACTCAAGATTTAAGCTGCAAATGGTTGTGCAATCTGCCTGATGAGATTCTCCTACGCGTCCTAGATTTTCTATCGACGAGAGATGCGGTGAGAATGAGTGTGTTGTCGAAAAGGTGGAAGCACTTGTCGAAGTCGATTCCTAGTCTCATCTTCGATGAAGAAGATTTCTTCGAGAAGTCGCGGTTCTTAAACTTTGTGGAAGGAGCATTGTCGTTTCGTGACCTGTCTCCTTTGAAAGCTTTTTCTCTTTCATGTTATGTGGACAATGACGAATCTCGCATAAATACTTGGGTCGATGCTGCGATAAGACGCAAAGTTCAGGAGCTTCACTTGTGCCTCCTTGTAGAAATACATTCTCCTGTTAAGTATACGTTGCCCTGTTGTATATTCAGGTGTGAAACACTGGTAAAGTTCCATCTTGAAATGCTTCATAATTTCAGAGTTCCTTCTTTAGTTTGTCTTCCAAATCTGAAGGTCTTAACTCTAGAATATGTTGGATTTGGGGATGATAATTCATTCGAGAAGCTGCTTGCGTGCCCTTCCCTCGAGGAGTTGTCTCTTAAGAATTGCAGGGGCCGGCAAATCAAGGTTTTGAACATTGGTGCTCCCAATCTTTTGAAATTGACGATAGTTCAATATGACTTTTTTCCGGGTTTGAATAGAGACTGCCAAGTACGGATTCATGGAGCTAGAATCAAATCCTTACACTATTCTGGTCATTATGGTGGTGGTGACCATACCATATCATGTCCATCGTCACTAGTTGAAGCTGTCATTACAGTGTTTTATCCAGCAGAGGAAATACCTGATCAATGTGCCGACCGTGTATTTAAGCTCTTAAAGGATCTTTCTAATGTAGAACATCTTACTTTATTTTACGAAGGCCTTCAGGTACGCTTTCCTGTTTTTATCTTCAAATCTTGTCTTTATCGTTCATTTCTTTGGAGCAATTTATTATGTTTCGGATTACTGTTGTCCTGGAATTCACTATATTTTGGGCTTTCTTATCAGGATATGAATGAGAGACAAGATCTCTTCGACTCTTTTCCAGTCTTCCGTAGCCTTACCCAATTGAAGTTGGACATCAGACCGACGTACTTAGATTGTAGAGCGCTTCAGGTCATGCTCAGCCAAAGTCCTTGTCTGAGAAGTCTCGTGTTTGCCGCGGTAACTATCCTGTAATTATTGATTCTCATCCCTTTTTCTGTTTTGGCTTGTGCTATAGAAATTTTGGAGATTAAGCCAGAGCTGAGTGATACATATATCTGATATAGGGCTTGATCGAGGACTCTGGAATCGATGGCTGGACGCTCGACCCAGTGCCTCAGTGTTTTCTCTCGTCGCTTAAAGAGATCAGGATTTGCAACTTCATTGCAGATGACCACGAACTCTTAGCTGTGAGAGTTCTACTTAGGACTGCTGAAGTTTTGGAGAAATTGTTTATACATTGTTCTCGGGGCTATAGGAAATACTTTCAAGGGAACTTGAGGAAACATTTGATGAAGCTTCCTCGGGCTTCAGATCGATGCGCGATTTTGCTAGACTTCAGGGAGGAGTGCAGTGCATGCTCTGGGGAGTTTGATTTGTTTGGATTATTATAATAGCTGTCTTTGCTGAAATTAGAACGTCTTCCTGAAGTAGGACATCCATCATTTGGCTATAGGTGAAATCATGCTCTCATCACTGGTTCTTCAAGTTCGCCTTTTTGGAGGACCAACTGCACCGCTTCCGTCTTCATTCATAACGCCATCAAAATAGATCGTCCATTGTTCAGACATAGGCGACACAAAACAAGGGTGTCAATAAGATGGATCATTGGTATCAACTATCAAGTATCATGTCGATGTTGTTGTGATCGCCATAAGGGAATACCGAAATCTCCGGCTGGTGAATTGCGTACTGGAAATAAGGGAGTGACATAGGTGGGCATACCAAGTTTGTACATATCGTGGACGTGTTTATTTAGCTAATGATGAAATAAGCTTGGTTAAGTGTTGCACTTCATCGAAACTGATGCTATGATTCTTTCAGCTCTATCATTTGTAGTTTCAACTTATTGAGGCCCACCCACCAATACAAACCGTAGTTTCTACACCCAACACCATTGGCTCAGCCACTACCGCATGGGACATGAAGCCTAAAATCATTTCTTTCAGGAGAAGTTAACACAAATGGTCTTTGAATTTGACCTAATATGCAATGTGAATTTTGAACTTTTAATTTGTTTGATGCGGTTCTTGAATTGTTGGTGAATATTCAACGTTATCCTTCTATTTGCTCATATGACAAGTCGGACGATATTTGATGACTCGAATTATTATATGTTAAGTTGGATTTTTAAATATGACATGTTAACATATCTCTCATTTTATCCATCTACTTTAGAAAAGGAAAAGAAATTAGAACGTTAATATGTCCATCATTACTTGTTGACACCTATTTTTAATTGTCCAAAAAAATTAATTACACAAAATTTAGGGGTTAATGTCCTTAATTCCTAAACCAAAATATATATTTTAATTTCAATTGCATTGCATATAGACAAAGGTACATTTTGCATTACTAAGAATGTATTTTTCTTTAAAAAAAAACTTTTAAAAAATTAAAAAAAATCAAAATCAGATTGGGCCGGGCCGAAGCCAACCCAACCCAACCTTCTCTTCTCCCTCTCTTCCGCGCGGGATTGGGCCGGCCCTGCCCGGCCCAGCTCGGCCCAGCTCAGCCCAGCCGTTCCTCCTCCTTCCTTGCGCAAGCCAGCTCTCCCTTTCTCTCTCTCGCGCGACGAACGACCGCCAACCACGGCCTTCCCCTCCGCCAGCGCACGGCCCAGCCATTTCCTCTTTCGCTCAGCTCAGCCCAGCCCCTTTCCCTCTCTCCTCTTCCTCTCCTCGTTGCCATGGAAGTGAGATGCAGAGGAGCAAACATCTCCCCTGCACCGGCCTAAAACGGCCACCAAAGTCAAGCCAACAGAGTAGGCCGGTGCAGGCCGTGGCAGAGCGATTTAATGGAGCAGAGAGTGACGTCGTCGTCGGCTATACAGGCCAGCGAGAGGAGAGAGAGAAGTGGGCTGGGTTCGGTTTTGGTGAGCAAGAACAGAGAGGCCGTGAGGGAGACTCAGAGAGATTGAGCGAGACAGAGAGACTGAGAGCTCTTCCGGCGACCGCTGTGCTCGTACCGCGGCCATAAAGAGAAGAGGAGAGGGAGCTCTGCAGGGGGAGACGGTCCAGTTCGGTTGGCCTTTTGAAGAAAGGGCAGCGCACAGAGAGAAACCGAGAGAGAAAGGGAGAGATTGAGCGAAAAAGATCGCTCTTTTCATCTGGAGGTTGAAGAACCAAGTCACAGGAGCCTCCTCGTTGAGCCAGAGTCGGCTGCGATCCACTGAGCTGACGCCTCGACCGGTAAGTCCACTCAGCCTCCGTTTTTCCCCTGTTTCTCCCCTGTTTTTGTGCGTCGATTGGCCGGGACTCGCGCCGGCCGTTAAACGCGAATCCCAGCCCATACTGATCCTCCTCCCGGTCCATAGTCGCCGTCAGGATTGATCTGTGGCCGCCGGAGTAAGCCGGAGTCCTGAAACAGGTCGGAGTTCCCTGTTTTTAGTCGTGCATACCACCTATTTGTTAAAATGCCCGAATGAGATCCAGTTTTATCCCTTTGTTTTCGCCGAAATTGAAGCCGACCGGAGAACGACGACTCACGTGGAGATCGAGTCTCGGTCTGGGCTGCCTAGGGCGACGCCGGAACGAGGCGTTTCTGGGTCGAGATGCGCGGCGTCTCAGTCGCCTCCGGCGAGTCTCCGCAGTGTAGGGAAAAACAGAGCAGGAGGAGCCAGGTCTGTGAAGGGGGAGGAGTCGGGTCGGATCCGGGTCAACGACCCGGGTTGACCCTGACCCGGTTCGGATCCGGAGATCCGACTCGGGTCAACGCGATGGGTCGGGTCCGTTGACCCGACCCGGATCCGCCGACCCGACCCGACCCGGTTTTAATATTATATTTTTATTTTATTTTATTTTTAAAAAAAAAATTTAAATTTTTTTTTAAAAATAAAAAAATTTAAATTTTTTTTCTTTTTTCTTCCGTATTTACTTCTTATTTTTTTTAAAAAAAATTTAAAAAAAATTTCTTTCTAAATTATGTTATATATCCGAATGTTTTAATTTATTATTGTATTATTATGCATGTTGTTATAATTAAAAAAATTGTCATGTTTAAATTAGATAAGCCTATAGGGTTATGCAGTATATTTTGCATGTCTTTTTTTTACTACTGTTTTGTTATTATTATGCATGTTTTTAATTAAAATGTAATTACATGAACTGTTGTGTTTTGAATGTCATCTGACTTAGTTAGGGCTAAAATCTTAGGCTGCATATCTATTTTGACGGCTAATCGTTTATAATTATGCACTCGTTTGACTACCTCACATGTTAGGAGAAAGGTCCTAAAATCAATCCAAATTGCCTGACAAATATTTTCAGAAATGAATAACGGTAAAAAGGTACCGAAAGGGCATTAGTTATCCAACTAATGTAACTAAGTCCTAGAACTCATTTAATCTCTGATTCGTAGGAATAGGGTGATTCTCCCATCACCTTATTCGGGTTTCTAATCGACCCACTCCAAATCGATTAATGGCGACTCCTTGATATAAACTACTTGCATGTTAACAAACCTAAACCCTAAGTCGCGATATGGTATCGGCTTGGGAGACCCCGAGTTAAGTCCCGAACCTAGACTTAGCACGTATCAGGTGAGTCCCCCCTTTTTGCATGTTGACAATAAAAAAAGCGAGGTCGGTCGCGACATTACTCGAGGACAAAGATTATTACATCCTGAATTGAGATGAATATACTACGTGAATAATCTATGTATAACTTATTTTTTGTTCATCGTTCAAATTTAACATATTGAAAGTTACATTAACGGATTCCATTTAACTTGAATTAACAGAAACACAACATTGAGTATTTTTATATAGTCTAGGGATTAGATTGAAGTTTTCCCAGTATTTCAGGGACTACATTGAACAAATTAAAAGTCTATAGTCGATTATACATTGGTTGGCAAGTAAGGCAAATAAAAATTGGTTGGTGATCTAATCGTAGAATAGGATTGCTAAGTAAGGCAAATAAAAGTGTCAACTCAACAAAAAAGTTAGTTCGACCAAAAAAAGAAAGTTTGTAAATTAAAAGAACAAATAAACGTTGGTAAAGAACTCAAATAAGAGTTGGTAATCTGAAATTATTTGGTAACCTAATCGGTAAAAATTTAATGCGTTGCTAAGAAAGGTAAATTTAATGCGTTGCAAAGAAAGGGAAATAATAATTGTTGAAACATAAGAGCAGTTTTTCTTTATCAAAGAAAAGAGAAGTTGGTAAATTAAAAAGAAAAAACCAAATTAACTTTGGTCATTGATCAAACAAAAGTTTGTAACACAAAACTAGTTGGTAATTTGATTAGAGAACAATGGGAAAATTATCAAAAAAGTCAAACATATTGCATTTGTGTAAATTCAATCCTAAACCTTTTAATTTGACCAATTTAATCAATTTAGTCCTAAACCTTTCAATTGTGCCAATTTAGTCTTAAAGCATGTGATAATTTGTCAATTTAGTCTCAAACCTTTTGAAGATTTACCAATTTATTTATTCCAGTCAATTTTCGCCAAAAATCACTAACATAGCGGTCTAGTTATCCCCAACCGTCCAATGTGGCGTGGCCGGCGTCGACAAGGACAATTTTTGTAATGTTGTAATTTTTTTTGAAATTTTTAATTATTTTTCTTTTTTACTCTATTTTTTTCCACCTTGAGCTGGCGAGGTCGTTGGCCACAGGCGAAGGCCAACAACCCTCGCCTCGACTAGGCAAGGGTTGCGGTCCTCGTTGGCCCAAGGTTGGGAAAACAAAAAAGAAATTTTTTTTTGAAAATTTAAAAAATTGTAAAAATTATCTTAATTAATGCCAGTTGTGCCACATAGGATGATCGGCTTTGACTAGACCGCCATGTTAGCTATTTCTGGCCAAAATTTGCCAGAACGACTAAATTCGCAAATTATTAAATTGTTTATGACTAAATTGGCACATTTTGAAAGGTTTACTTGGCAAATTGTCAAAAGGTTTGGGATTAAATTGATCAAAATTTTGCTAAAAAAAATGTGCAAATGAAAATGTCTTGGACTAAATTGGCACAAGTGAATATGTATTAGACTTTTTTGATAATTTCGCCGAGAAAAATTGGTAACCATTCTAATTGAGAGAGTTGGTAAATTTAAAAAGTCAATTAGTGAAGCAAATAAAACTGGCAACTCAATAAAAAAATTGATGAATTGAAGGGAAAAATATATATATATATATATATATATAGTGTAAACAATTCAAATGAGAGTTAATAACCCAAAAACCTGTTAATAATTTAATTAGAAAAAAAAGTTTAGAAGTGACGCAAACAAAAGTTGATAAGCTTAAAGTTGGTAGATTTAAGTCGATCATAAGAAAGGTAAATCAAAGTTGGTAAATAATAAGAGAAACTTTTTTTAACCAAAAATTGGAGAAGTTGATAACTAACTCAAATATGAGTTGGTAAAACAAAACTAGTTGATAATTTAATTGGAGAAAAGTTTATAATCACTCTAATTGAGGTTGATAATTCCTAAGAACAGTTAATATATTTTAAAGTTGACAAGTAAATTAAAATGGTAATTCAGCATAAAAGTTGGTAACTATAGAAGGAAACCGATATACATTGCTAAGTAATTTAAATGAGAGTTAGTCAGCTTATCGGCGAAAAGTGATTGGTAAATTTATTTGCTCGTATATAGTAAATGAAAATTTGTAAAAGATACGAATAAGTTTCTATTTTTTTTGGTCAAAGATAGAGGAATTGGTAATTGAGAAAAATGAAATACATGTTAATCACTAACTCGAATAAGAGTTAGTAATGCAAAACTTATCGGTACCCTTATCGGATCAAAATTGGTAATTACTCCAACTAAAATTGGTAATTTTAAAAAGAGCTGGTAGATTCAACGGGGTGGCAAGCAAGACAAATACAAGTTAGTAACTCAAACAAAAGAGTTGATAAATTTTTAAGAAAGCAATATTGATAAACAACTTGGTAAATCAAAACTAGCTATTTACCAAATGAGAGTAAGATTGGTAAGTAGAACGAATAAAGATTGGTAAATTCATAGGAGGATTGATACATTTGAGGTACTTGTAAAATAGACAAATAAAAGTTGAGAATGATAATGGAAGCTAACTAATTAGCAGCTACCGACGGCCAACAAACATTACTTCTAACTACTGATTACTAGGTTAACCAAACACCAGGAAAAAAAAAACACATAATTAAAAGCCTAATTCCAAAAAATAAGCATCAACTTAATTTTGAGTGACAATTCTAGCTTAAACTTTTTTTATTTCATAAAAAATCATCAACTTTTACTGAAATTCCAAATTTGGCCCAAACAATTTGAAAATTTTAAATCAAGGAGGCCAGATTTGAAACTCAAGTAAAAATTGTCTATTTTTACAAAGACAAAAAGTTTGAACCATAATTGTTACTCAAGATAAAGTTGGTGTTTCTTTGTGGAATTAGCCCCCTAACAGCTACTGACCCCCACGCCAAAAAGGGCCAGGATCAACAACACCCTTTACCAGATGAACAATTGCGAAAGAAAACGGCAGAATCGCCAAACATCAAACAGTTGCTAAGTGTGCGATTCTTTCGATCGGCAGGCATCCTTTCGGTTAATGGACCATAAAAGATGCTGTGTACAAATGAAGCGACGGCACGACCAAATTAGCTGCAATCATTTTTCTACTGGTCAAATTTTGTCCGGAAACTCAATATAAGTTTATGTCCGCGTATGCAAGATTATACCCTTGAGGTACACGTCCTAGTGTCTCAATGTAACTGTTCAAAGCAAAGCAAAGAAACACCACCAGATTGAAAGTTAACAAGCATGAGCTTTTATACGACGTTGTGATATGACAGAATGAGATTGTACCATATAGGAAACAATGAAAGAGCCTGATCCAAGCAGACTAAACACAGTAAGAAGTCAAAGGGACATTAGGACCCCTGCTGTAGATGCCTGGAAGGCTCAAATAACAAAAAGCCGTTCGCCATCCTGCCCTAGGGCAGGGAAACTGCAAACTAAATGTAATCTGCAGTGTTCTGGGCGATCTAGGTCCGCCAGGTATTCAATCCAGTACTCATCAAAACCCCTGAGATGATCTCCGGAACACTGTAGGACCAATTCTTCTAGGACTATAGCAGTCCTAAGCAAAATCCTTAAAGCTAACGTCTCTTCCTCTGTGCCCACAAACTCACCTACACTGACTCTCTTGAGTGATGATGAGAAGCAAGGAGGGGGAGGATCCAATATTCCATCCTCCAATCTAGTGGCCACATAACAATCCCTGAAACTTCAATATGAACAGCAGAGCTACAAAAAAATAAATGAGCTTCGACTCTTTTACTACTTTTGTGGATTTTTGATGTGAAACACATTTCAGCAAACCCATTTAGGTTAAAAGCCTTCGCATTTCTTCAAAGGCTTTTCCTAAAAGCCGAACCAAATGCACCCAAAGCTACGGTGGAGAAGGAGTTTCGACTTTCTCATTGTGGTCGTGGAGCTTTGACGTGAACAAAGAATTACGGATGAGTCGTAAAACGTCATGAGAAGAAAAAGATGGGGAGAATTGAAAAAATCCGTTTCAAGTTTGAATTTGTATATTTAAAATCGGAGTTCTTCTACTTGATTTTTATTTAATTATTTCTCCTCTCTTTTTTATTTCTTTCTATTCCCTTCCATCATTCCTTAATTAAACTTTTATCAAATAATAAACTATATTAATATACCTAAAATATGTAATAAATATACATATTAATATATATGATAGATATAAAAAAAATTCAAATGCATAATCAAAAAAAGGAATAAATAAAAACTAAAGTTATCCATTATTTTTTTGTTATTTTGTATTTTTTATTTAAGAACTTTGTTATTTGAGGAAAATATTTTTTATACTATGGATATATAGAAATTCTATTCACCTTTGCCCCATTTTCCCGTTTGTATAAATTTATCAGGTCTATATATTTTTATATTCGCCTTTTATCCTCTTTTAGTTGTTAAGGAGGTTTGTAATATTAAGCGGACGGAAAACTACTAGAGAGTCTGACATGTTCAGCTTCAGGGTTGTGTATTTTGTAATACGGAAGACATGTTTATTATGTATTCCAGTGGTTAGTCTTGTAATGGAATGACTTTCTTATAGTCAAATTCCCCCAGCAGTAAAAGATTTTTGCAGGGGTTTTCGGGTAAGATAGCCATGGTATTGTTTGTAGGGGTTTTCATGTAAGAATAAAGAAAATGACTCCCTGGTTTCGTTTGCAAATTTTACCTTCCTGAATGAATCAAATTACACGGCCACAACCCAATCGTTCCAAAAAAATCCACACTTGGTGGTTAAATAGTGATAGAGCAACGTACAACAATGTCTTGCAACGTTGTAGAATGTGATGTTTTTTCTATAAATGTCAATATGTATGTTTTACATTGCTCTCAACGCGAAAATATAAAAGTTACTATCATTATTTCTTTTTTTCAATTTTTAAAATTTAAAAATTAAAATACTTAATTTGGTTACACCAAAGAGCTTTGCAAATATATGTTTACCAAACAGTCTAGCATTTCCCCAAAGCCATTTTCAGTTATAGTTTACCAAACAGTCTAGCATTTTCTCAAGATCCTTTAGGCTAAAGACCTTTGCATTTGGCTAAAGGCTTTTTTCGAAATGCTGAACCAAACGGGCCTTAGTAGCCGGGCTCAAGAAGGTTGAGTTCCTCCTTTCTCCACTGTCTCTCGATCTTGTCGCGCCCCGAAAAGCTATTGCTTGACGACCCTTTGGAGAAACCCAGGTGATCTTCACTTCATGCTCGAAGATTTTCTTGATCCCTTTTCACTTCTTGCTCATTGGTCTCGTCAGTGCGTTCTTTGCTTGTCTTGCGTGCGTCAAATTTCGACTTTTTTTCTCGGTAGTTTGTGTAATGTTTGGTTTAGCTTGTATTAGGCACAGGAATACACGTGAATGAGGTTGATGCGGAAGCATTTTTGGTTCTCTTAGCTTTTGGCAGACTGTAGTTCGTGTCATGTTCTTGATGTATTGGAGTGAATTGGTTTGTGGGTGCTTGTTGAAGTGATGCAATTCGTGAGATTGATGGCAGATTATGGGTATGAAATCAATTTCTGAAAGTTCTGTGATGCTCTTTTTTTCAGGGTTTTCTTGTCCCACCGGTATTATAACCGGAGGGCTTGTGATTGATCTACCAAGAGTTGTATTCAGAGTTGGAAGGGCACTTTGTCGTCTTCTTTTAGTTTAATCTTCATTGATGGGAGAGAATGATGAAGAAGTGGATGCAACCGTTCTAGTTTCGAGTAAGTACAGGGAATTGATTGGCTCTCAAGATTTGAGCTGCAAACGGTTGTGCGATCTGCCTGATGCGATTCTCCTACGCGTCCTAGATTTTCTTTCAACGGAAGCTGCGGTGAGAACGAGTGTGTTGTCGAAAAGGTGGAAGCATTTGTCGAAGTCGATTCTTAGCCTCGTCTTCGATGAAGAAGATTTCTTGGAGAGGTCGCAGTTCTTAAACTTTGTGGAAGGTGCATTGTCGTTTCGTGACCTGTCTCCTTTGAAAGCCTTTTCTCTTTCATGTTATGTGGACGATGGCGAATCTCGCTTAAATACTTGTGTCGATGCTGCGATAAGATGCAAAGTTCAGGAGCTTCACTTGTGCCTCGTTGTAGAGATGCATCCTCCTGTAGAGTTCCACCTTGAAATGCTTCATAATTTCAGAGTTCCTTCTTTAGTTTGTCTTCCAAATCTGAAGGTCTTAACTCTAGAATATGTTGGATTTGGGGATGATAATTCATTCGAGAAGCTGCTTGCATGCCCTTCCCTCGAGGAGTTGTCTCTTAAGAATTGCAGGGGTCGGCAAATCAAGGTTTTGAACATTGGTGCTCCCAATCTTTTGAAATTGACGATAGTTGAGCCTGACTTTTTGGCGGGTTTAGATAGACACAGCCAAGTACGGATTCATGAAGCTAGAATCAAATCCTTCCACTATTCTGGTCAATACGGTGGTGGTGACCTTACCATGTCATGTCCATCGTCACTAGTTGAAGCTGTCATTACAGTGTTTTATCCAGCAGAGGAAATACCTGATCAATGTGCCGACCGTGTATTTAAGCTCTTAAAGGATCTTTCTAATGTAGAACATCTTACTTTATTTTACGAAGGCCTTTGGGTACGCTTTCCTGTTTTTATCTTCAATCTCGTCTCTTTCCTTCATTTCTTTGGAGCAATTTATTTATGTTTCGGATTACTGTTGGCCTGGAATTCACTATATTTCGGGCTTTCTTGTCAGGATATGAATGAGAGACAAGATCTCCTCGACTCTTTTCCGGTCTTCCGTAGCCTTACCCAATTGAAGTTGGACATCAGTCCGACATACTTAGATTGTAGAGCGCTTCAGGTCATGCTCAGCCAAAGTCCTTGTCTGAGGAGTCTTGTGTTTGCTATGGTAACTATCTTGTAATTATTGATTCTCATCCCTTCTCTGTTTTGGCTTGTGCTAACAAAATTTCGGAGATTAAACCAGAGATGAGTGATACATATATCTGATTTAGGGCTTGATCGAGGACTCTGAAATTGATGGCTGGACGCTGGACCCAGTGCCTCAGTGTTTTCTGTCATCGGTTATAGATATCAGGATTTGCAACTTCACCGCAGTTGACTTCGAACTCTTAGCTGTGAGAGTTTTACTTAGGACTGCTGAAGTTCTGGAGAAATTGTTTATTCATTGTTCTCAGGGTTATAGGAAGAACTTTCGAGGGAACTTGAGGAAACATTTGATGAAGCTTCCTCGGGCTTCAGATTGATGCGCCATTTCGCTGGAGTTTAGCGAGAAGTGCAGTGGATGCTCTAGGGAATTTGATTTGTTTGGTCATATTAGCTGTCTTTGCTGAAATTAGAACATCTTCCTGAAGTAGGACATCCATCATGTGGCTATAGGTGAAATCATGCTCTCATCAGTCATCCCTGGTTCTTCAAGTTCGCCTTTTTGGAGGACATCTACACCACTTCCGTCTTCATTCATAACGCCATGTACATAGATCGTCCATTCTTCAGTAGGCGACACAAGACAAGGGTGTCAATATGATGGATCATTGGTATCAAGTATCATGCTGATGTTGTGGCGATCGCCACGTTATCTATTGCTTTGATCGAAACCTCCGGTCGGTGAATTGCGTACTGCAAATAAGGGAGTGACACAGGTGGGCATCCGGAGTTTGTACATATTGTTGGCGTGTTTATTTAGCTAAATGATGAAGTAACCTTGTCTATTGGTTGCACTTCAGCGAAGATGATGCTATGATTTACTTAGCTCTATAAATCGTTTGAAATTACTATTAGACAGTGATTTTAGCTTGTTGAGTCCCTCACCAATGCAATCCGTAGTTCTAAACCCCAACACCCGACACCATTGGCTTAACCACCATCGACACGGAACATGGAGTTTGAAATAAGTTGACATAAGTCTATGAACTTTGACCCGATGTGCAATGTGATCCTTAGACTTTTAATTTGTTTGATGTGGTTAATGAATTGTTGGTGAATGTTCAACGTTGACCTTCTGTTTGTTCAAATTAGGGGTGAGCATGGTTCCAAGGTATAACTCGGAACTTGAAAATCGAACCGGTGGAAACATGTCCGGTTTCAGGTTCCGAGGTATGCAGGGTAGGTTCTAGATTCTGCGTAGGTGGAATCTGGAACCTAGAGCCTAGAACAAGGAACAAGTTTTTGTGTTTTTCTTAGTCAATGTCTTCGCGCGATCCCGTGGTATAACATAACGTCCAATGATAAGTGTATAATCTGGAACCACTAGTTTGAGCTTTCATTTTATGACCGAAACTTTTACTTTGTTAATGTTTTGTTTTTTTCATGTGTCTAAATATAAGTTGTGGTGAGTAAATTGTAGCAGCAATTGATGGTCATAAAAGAAAATGTTTAACTGCAATCGTTCAATTAATGATACTGGTGGAATCTGGGTAGTCCCTGGAACCTGACAGGGTAGGTTCCAGGTTTCAAGATATGTATAATAAGTTTCAGATTCTAAAAAATGAGGAACTTGTTCCAACGTGGATTTTGTACGAAATCTGGAACCGCTCACCCCTAGTTCAAACGACAAATCAAATGTTATTTGATAGCTTAAATTGTTATATGTTGAATTGTGTTTTTAAAAATGATGAGTCAACATGTCCATCTTTTTATCTATCTCCTTTAGAAAAGGAAAGATATCAAGACGTTGACATGTCCACTATTACTTGGTGACTTGGATTATTATATCATGAACTTAGATGAATATCTTACGTGGATAATTCGCATGTAACTTGATTTTTTTCACTATTCAAATTTAACTGAATGGAAGTTACCTTTAACAGATTTCATTTAATTTGAACTAATGAAAGGACAAAATTGAATATTTTTATATAGTCTAGGGATTAGATTGAGCATTTACCAATGTTTCAAGAATCATATTGAACAAATTAAAAATTCATGGAAGATATTGCACATTGGGCCAAAATTCATGTATCACTTGAATCATTTTCCCTTTCATTCGAATTGGGTGATAGACTATAATATAAGACCAATTGAACGTGATTACGTCCAAGTTTCAGTGAATCAAATAGGAAAGAATTGTGAGTCGTATGTGTTGATTGAACGATATACGATGTGTTCTTTTATTATTTTGTGGGAATTTCAACATATTGCGTGTATTGAAGCAGAGAAGTAGTGGTGATCATGTCTTCGGTCTATGTTTTGATGCGAGAGAATTGATCTTGATTGGCGAGTAGATCAAGCCCGAACGGTGGGTTGAGAGGAAGATTGCCTTTTAAATGGAGGGGGCGACAAAGGATGTGAGGCACAGCGCTGGCGCACGCTCGAGTTGAAATCAACTGCCGGCACCGGCGTCGAGGGCATGTATGGCGAGACATCCTCTTGTACTTACCTCGAGAGGGGTTGCGTTGATTTGGTGGCAAGGGGCGAGGTTGGCGGCGTCTCAACGGTGGGCGGCCGCTTTGGCAAAGGTGGCGGGCGGTGGTGGCAGAAGGTATATAATGAGAAGCCACAAAAATGTTTCAAGGAGCTGACTATTGTATTTCTCAAGGACTAGGAAATCCCTATACGAACATGGAAATCAAATCGATTGGTACAACAAAAAACATCTAGGTCCAAAAAGAGAGAGCTTTCTCAGGGAAAAAAAAAAATCCTTATCGTTTTATCGATAAATAAAAAAAATAACTAATATTATCTGATAGATAAAAAATTTAACTATTATGTTGCGAGGTGAACCCAACAAAACAGTGAGGCTGCGTTTGGTCGACCGTATAAAAGCCAGGATAGGATATGTTTTATCCTATCCTGTGTTTGGTGGTGGTCCAGGATAGGATAAGGTCGGATATAGACTGGATATAGCCAAGATAAAAAAATCCGGGGGAGAGGGTAGGATAGACCCGAATACGATTTCTAATGCCTATTTTTCCAAAAACCCTACGCTCCACTCGCCGTCATCTTCATCCCCACACCTTGTGAGCTTTCACCAAAAAAATTTATCGACTTTTTTTCCTTCACTGACTCCTCCGGACCCGTGAATAGCAAAAAAATAAAATAAAAATTATCATATCCGACTTTAAATCCGTAGTCCACCAAACAGTGGACAGGATATGAAGAAATATCAGGATTTCTTATCCTATCCTATCCAGTCCTATCCTGTTTAGAAATCCGGACGACCAAACACAGCCTGAGATAATAGTGTTCGTTCTTGTACTAGAAGCTATTTATAATTTTCGAGTGAAAATAAGAAAACTTTCTTGTACTATTTTCTACTTCTAAAAGTCATATAAGAATGCATTTTTCAAATTTTTTATTCCAATCTAGAACACAATCTACTGTTAAAAATTAAAAAAAAAACACATCCTTCTTAATTCCCAAAGCAACATATTAGAAGTATTTTTTGGAACTTTTATTCGTATTGGTATTATCTCAAAATAAAGTACGTTCTAAAATTACATAAAAAAGCTAAAAATGCAATAACATTTTCTAAGGCCTAACCTTCAATAGAAGTAGAAGGAAAAATGACACAAACAGTACCCTAAATTTTGGCAAAATGTGTAATGTGGTCCTTGAAGTTTTAATTTATTTAGTATGATCTCTAAACTTTAATCCAATGTGCAATGTGGTCCCTGAACTTTTGATTTGTTCAATATCATCCTTGAAATTTTGATACATGTTCAATTTAGTCCCTAAACAATATGAAAATGTTCAATGTAATCCTTTTATTAAATTCAAGTTCAAAGACTATATTGAATATTTTCATATAATTTAGGAATTATATTGACCATATACCAAGTTCAGGGTCCATATTAAATATTAAATTAAAATTTAACGATTATAATGAATAAATAAAAAATTCAGAGATTACGTTAGATATTAGATCAAAGTTAAGGACTGTTCGTATAATTATCACGACGATGAACTTATCCTAAAACCCTTCTCTCTCCTCCAAAACTCAAAACACCGCCAGCGTCCCACTTCAGAAACTGCGGGAATGCGAGAATGAGAGCTCCCACTCTTGCTTCCAGGTTCACCAATGGCTTGTTACTAATGAACTGCAGAAGCTACGGTCGACCTGTTGCCTTCTTGCCGAACCCAGCATCGTCGCCAGCGCGCCTCTTTGCAGCTTCTTTGCGTTCAAGAACTGTAAAGACCACAGCTTTCGGACGTGATTTCTCTAAACCGGACGTTGCCCGCGCTTCTTCGCCTGATTCAGTTAATGGGTACTTGTCGAAACTCTCGTTTATTTGTTGCTTCAACTTGGTGTCCTGTTCGCCGCTTTAAATGGGCGGAGAAAAGCCTTTTGTTTCTGTTTGACGTTATGTCTGAAAGGAGGTTTGTTTGGAGTATGAATGCTGTGGAGTTACCTTCTAGTGTTTATTACATGCTTGAATTGAATTGCTTCATTGACAATTTGGCCTGTACCTAGTGATAAAACTGTGTGAAGAGTAGTTCCAATCTCTGGCAATCACTTTCAGCCGCTGGATAAGCTGAAACACATGGTTCTATAAGCTGCATATTTTGGGTCCCGGATGACCATCGGGTGACCACTATATGGTCTATCACTCTGTCATCTTGTAAATCACATGGTTGTTGATGCCTAGTATTCTTTGATTACTGGGGAGTTGTTTCGGGTAACATGACCAGTCTTGATGCTTTGAGCATTCTTGGGCATTTACGCTGCATAGAGTAATTAAGGGGGAAAACAAGAAGGTGAAACTCAAAAAGCCTGGTCGTTATTAACTAATATCTGATTCAATCTTTCAAGTAGCTTGGCATACCATGTGCTGAGAAAATTTGAAACCCAACTCATTTGATACTTGGTCTAGTGGAAAACGTTTTCCAATCTATTGTTGTCTGGTGACATCTTTCAACTATTGCTGAGGATTAATCTTTTTCAGCTTGCAGGAGTATAATCGGTTATTACCTTGCCCCTCACATAGTAGTCCTCTAAGAGTCGAACACTTGGTTGTACCTGAAGAAAGAGAAGGACCTGCTTTAGATTTTATCTGTAAAGCTCTGGATCTTCCTCCATTGTGAGTCTTTATTCCTTGCTTTTTGTATCCGGTTAATGGCATACTACATGTGAAACAGAGTGGGGTGTTAAATAGGAAATTTCATTCTTTGAAAGGTTTGTTGCAGATCTTATCCACTTTGGAGCTGTACATTATGCACTTGTTTGCCCACAACCTCCACCAACTGCTACTCCAGAGCAGATCAGAGTATTTAAGGAAGTTACAAAGCCATCGGTTTTGAGAAAGAGAGCATCTATCAAAGGGAAGACTGTAAGAGAAGCACAGAAGACACTCCGAATAAGTGACCCTGGGCAGTTTGTTGAAGCAGGAACATACTTGAGAGTTCATGTTCACCCTAAGCGTTTTCCGAGGTTACTCATCAATGATGATTGTGCTTCTGATACCTATATTTCCAGTTAGGTAACTTTGTGACACTTGAACTTTGATCAGGTGCTATGAGATTGATTGGAAATCAAGAATCATTGCTGTAGCTGAATCCTATGTAGTTTTGGACAAACCTGCCGGTACATCTGTAAGCTATCTTTCATAAAGTATCTTCAAGATTTCTTTGATCTGCTATCAACACATAATTCTGGATTCACAAACCGAGGAGTATTGGGGCCATGTTCTTGTTTTGGAGTTTGGGCTTGTGGTGTTACCTAGCTTTAATATGTAAGATTTATGAAAGAAATCTAGTAGATGAGAATGTGAGATGGCTTCATTCAATATGCAACCTTTCTATTCTTGTTCTCTGTTTCTGTTGTCCTATTTCATAGCCATTTACTCTCCACTCGGAACAAATCTTTCAGCCTTTACTTCTCTGTCTGATATTTGAGACCATCGACACATGTTTTATGTAACTTGGGTCTTTAGATATATGAGAGTTCTGAACGACTAGTGACATTGATGACCATGTGCTTGTAGGTCACATGATCTGTCTGCAGAAATGGAAGCCCTTTTCTGCAGAAGCTTGAGCTTTTATACTAGTATCTGCTGTTTGCTTTATTTCCACTGGATGAATATAGCATCAACCAGATTTTTTCTTTAATTGGGAATGGACTTATGGCCAAAAAGAAATTTGAAATTGGAGAAACCAAACTATTGCTTAGCTTTTGAGGATGCTACATGTTCATAAAATTTGGAACATAGAGCATAAGTTCTTTGTACCTTAATTAGGCTGTTGATGGTTAGTGTTTTTGAGTGTTGGTAAGTGAAATGAGTAATGAGTCATTTTGAATTTAACTCAAGGTGGCAACAATTGAAATCAGCTTTTGATTTGGTTTTCTTGCATTTACATGGACCTGTGTTTGGATAAGGGGCGTGTGTAGCTCACGAAGTTGAATTTACTGGTTAGAGCAAAATGATAGATTGGCTGACTTGTCTGGGCATTAGACTTACATGACATAGTTCTGTATTGCATTTATGAACTTAAGTTTGTGGCTTAATGTCGTAACTCAAAGCTTAATTGAACTGTTTCTTTTCATTTGAAGGGAAAGTTTTCCATCTTAGTTACCATCATTATTTGATTGTTTTGTGTTCTTTTCCTGAATTTTCCTTCAGCTGCATCTTCTATTTTCTTTACATGGATAGGTTGGAGGAACCACGGATAACATTGAAGAGACTTGTGCAACTTTTGCGACTCGTGCTTTAGGACTAGTAGAACCGCTTAAAACTACTCATCAGATTGATAATTGCTCAGAAGGATGGTAAGTTGGCAATTTCTGTCTGGCATTTTGCTGGTGCTAAATTTTCTCATAATAAATATTGTTGATAGTGAGCAGTTGCTTTAAATCAATTGCAGTGTTGTGTTAGCCAGGACAAAGGAGTACTGCTCGGTTTTTCATGGTAAAATCAGAGTAAGTTGACAGTATTTAGTTCCAGATTTTTCTTGTAATGGGTTTTCCCCCTAATGTAAAGGTTCAGGTCAGTCCCTACCTTTTGAATGTTTATTCTTAAATGGTTTGTTGCCAGGAAAAAAAGGTGAAGAAGCTTTATCTTGCTCTTGCTGTTGCACCTATGCCCCTTGGAATAATTACACACTACATGCGCCCAGTCAACATGGCTCCAAGACTTGTTTCTGAAGGTAATAGTCTTTGGTGTTTGTAACCTAACAAGACATATTAGCATGCTTCTACCATGTTTGGGCAGGGGATTCAAATTTTTACTGTTTTGTCAATCTAAAGCGAAGTGAGAAGTAGTAGAAGATGGTATCATTTGAAGCAAATGGATTGATCAAACAATAGATGAACTGTACATAGACTTTTGGTGCTTGATTTCCAATTTCCCATCTCAGTTAGATTGTCACTCTTATTCATTGCATCTGCAATATTTCCTTTGCTGGAGGTATAGAATAACAACGTGAAGCAGCTTTCCTTATATTCCTCAAAAATGGTTGTAGGAAGCTAATCATGATGCTTAGTTTGCATGCATGGGCAATACATGGACTTCTTTATTGGTGTTTTTTGTCTCTATGTTTTTTTTCCCTGCTGTTTCTCAGAAAGCAACAGGTATGGAGCCTGCTGGCTTTGCCTGTTTGCTATATCTGTGCCCTTTTGGGAACCTTTGATGATATTGTTACTTAAAATATCTTGGCATCCAGAGTTCACGAAAGGATGGTATCTCTGCCAACTTGAGGTCATGGAATGCAAGGAAGTTGCCTGGCCGGACTCTGTTGTTGAAGCTGAGTATTCTGTTGAAGACTGTGGGTGGACCAAGAAGGATGTTGCCTTCGAATGCAAAATTAACCTCCTGACTGGTCGTACTCATCAGGTTCTTGCTGTCTCCTTGACATGCGGTAGCCAGAATGATCATTTTTGCTTCACCCCCTAGGGTCCTTGCATTCATATTGATTATATGCACTTTGAAGAATTACTTATTACAAGTGAAAACACATACTTCAAATGTTGAACCAGTATTGATCTATCTAGAGCGTAATCCGAGGATAATTCGGTTTTAGGCTCTTAGCAGAATTCAAACCTAAGATTGGAAGGCTTATGATGCAGATTCGTGCCCAGTTGGCTGCCTGTGGTGCACCAATTGTGGGTGATTCTGCGTACATGCCTGCTGCAATTGCAGAGATGGCTAATCCTGGTATCAACCCATTTGGCAAATTTAAGAAAGTATATGCTAGTGAGGACGACAAGGCAGTTGCTATAGCAGAGTGGGTTGCGCAGCATGGGAAGGAGCCAACTTTAGCGATCGGTCTTCAAGCGTGCCAAATTTCATGGGATGATGGGGAGCATGTTTATGAGGCTAGAGATCCCTGGTGGCGACAAAGATAGCTTCTCACTGCTACTTCTTAGTAAGAATCAGTTAAAATGCTTATACTCCTTAGATCAGTACTATTGTGCATGTAATGACGTAATTCTTTTGTTTTTTCTGGGCCCTTATGCATTATAAAAAGAAAAAAAAGTGCATTTTACATAAGCATATTGGCTCGTGTACTTATATTAGTTTTCAAAACCCCTTTTTTCTTGCAACATTGATTTCAACTGCAACAATCATGATTGACTGTTTGACTTGTAGTGCTAGCTTTTGCAAAATTATTATTATTATTATTATTGGCGTGGGTTGTGGGGGAGTTGGAGAAAATCCAATCTTTAACTGATGAATTTAGCATTATAGAAAGAAGAATTGGAAAGTGAATTGACTCGCCACAATTTTTTCTTCATGCTATTTTTTATAGTTTTTTGTTTTGGTCTGTTATACTTTAACTCTCAACTCATTCTCAGACTTCTGCCCTGTCTCTTTGCAGAGCGTGAGAGTCGAAACCCATATCTGAAACTAAACGTTTCCACCCCTGGCCCCCCTGAGAAGGTGGAGATTCGAACTCCCCACCTCCCCCGTCCCAAGTAGGACGTGTGGCCACTAGGTCAAACCCCATTGGTGTATTCTTTTATTGTTGACAGATATGGCAAAAGACAGTGCTATTCTTTAATTAGCTGGTGTTTAAAAGGACAAATATGGCAAAAGGAGACAAAATTAGGGGTACAAGAATCTTGAGGCTGTATTTCTTTGTCCATTTTTGCGGAAGACAGTGCTATTCTTTAACTATCTTATGCAAAGATGAAAACAGAAATACAGCCTCAAGGGTCTTGTACCCTAACTTTGTTTCCTTTTGCCAAATTAGTCCTTTTACTCTTCAGCTAGTTACTCTAATGTCAACTCCTTATCGTTTCTTTTTCATATTTCGGCTTCCAACAGTTAATGTACTTCTCGAAATTCAAAGTGAGTCTATGGGAGCCTTACTAAAATGTTGCATGTGAATTTGAGTTTAAACTTTATAAAGCATGGTCAGCTGTTGCATGTGAAGATAAGTTACTCCATTGATGTAATCTAAACATGCAGTACATTCAGTAAGTATTTTGGGTACATTTCTGTGAGCAGGCCACTAAATGAAAATAAAATAGGAAGGCTTTCCTTTTGCCGAGATAGCATGCTATAGATAAGACATTATAGTGGTTCTTTTTTTTTCTTGGTTCTTGAGCCGGGAACTGTAACTCAGCAGCAGACATTAAGCTAGTCAATAAATCTGCTGGAGATTTGGATGGTCTGGATGTATTATGGTTCTGATATTGTGTTCAGCAATGAACCGCTTATACCAACTTGCTGACAGTTTAGGAGTTCTCTTCAATGTGGTGAAGTCGACATGATGAAGTCCAAACCTCTCTGTATATCCAAATCGCCATTCAAAATTGTCGAGCAAGGACCATGCGAAATAACCCCTCACATCTGCTCCTTTCCTGTTTGAGAGGAAGAAAAGAACTTTGGATTGTAGAAATGAAATTTTAATGTATCAAGTGCTCACCGCTATGATAATTTTGTATTTTCCTATCATGGGAACTGTCTTACCTCACTGCTGAAAGGAGAGCGCTTAAATGGCCGGCCATGTACTCTACTCTTTTCAGATCTTCCAGGGGCTTTTCGTCCGTGAGTTTGAGGTCATCCTTTTCACCATAACCTGAAGAAGGGAAAAACTTTTCACTCATGACAGGACTGTGCCAGAATATTGTCCATTGAACTGTCTTAGCTTTGTGGTTCCTCTTTACCATTTTCTGTGATAAACATTGGGGTGTTGTTATACCTCTCCCTGACATACGTTACCATATTCTCCATTCCTTGGGGGTAGACATTTAACCACTCCAGGTCAGTCTGCCAATTGAAAAAACTTCAGAAATTGTTCGATGAGTTATCATTAATATGGTCTTCTTTGCTAAATGAGTCATTTATATGATCCCAACGTCACTTACAGGTTGTCCTATTGGTACGCCGTTCTTTTTTGAGCTTTGTTTGTAGTAACCTTCTGTCTTGGTGATTCCTTTACCTGGTTCACAAATAGATAAAATGCAGTCCTGCACATAGTAACTCGTGTAGTGATTGACGCCGATAAAGTCTAATCCACTCTTCAGTTTCTGCTGGTCGCTTCTTGAAAATTCGGGTAAAATGGATCCCAGAATTTCGATCATCTCTGCAGGATATTTCCCAAATATTATTGGGTCCAAAAACCTATGGAAAGCATAATAAACTAGCTTAATCACACTTTCCAAGATAGTATAGTGGTTACGTGCTGCGTTGAAGATGATCTTAGGTTCAATATGATGTGCTTACCAGCTCATGAAGAAAGATATAGCTCTCTCTGCAGCTAACTTGTCTGCCAAAGAGTTGCTGATGGGCTCGAACCATGCGGCATGTATGACAATCCCAATGATGCCACCTTGTTCCTTCTGCAATTTCATTTTGCTTTGTTAAATCCTTATTTTCATCCTACTTGATATAAACTTCTATCACTTCATTAGTTTATTCCCTTTTTGTTTTCTGATTTTGCGGTACAAAGCATTTCCTTTTCCCAGTTGTGAAATCTTGTAGTTTAAGAATAGGAAACAAGGTATCCTGAAAGTGTTGGACAACTCATTAGTATTCATTGCCTTCTTAGATTAAATTGCTCCTTGCATGTTGAAAGTCTTATATCGGCACTGATACCTGATATTTCGTCCTGTAAATGTTGACTGCAGTTGCATGCGATAAGATCATGTTATGGGCTACTATGAAAGGCTCTGTCTCCGAATCTCCAAGAGTGCAGTTTCCAAATGGAGCAGAGCAGCGGGCAGGTGGAAATTCACCCCAGCGGTATGCCAATGTTGCTTGGATGTTAGGCTCATTGAAGGTGACCCAATACTTTACTCGGTCTCCAAAGTACTCAAAGCAAATATCTGCAAAATATCCAAAATCCTCCCTACGAAAAGAAAAAGAACAAGCGGTTTCACTCTAGTTTCTGAAGAAATTTCCTTTTAAAAAATTTCCATATTCTTTTTCATTGTTATTCACGGAGCTTGATGTACGTTAGAGTCACATACTGTGATTTTGGACTGAGCCAACCTCCGTATCTATCCTCGAGTTCTTGTGGTATGTCAAAGTGAGTCAATGTTACGAAGGGTTGTATTCCTGTAACATTAAAGAAGAAGATTGTTATTTGCAGATGATGAAGATTATCGTCAATTGGTTTTCTGTGTGATTGATGTGAAGAAAGGAAGTGTACCCCTTTGAAGGAGACTGTTGATGAGTCTGTTATAGTAGTGTATTCCTGCCATGTTTACTTCTGCAAATCTTCCCTCTGTTTACAATTATCGGTTGAGGTTAGAATTTTCCTACTAAGAGGCCTTCAACACGATTGAATTTCAAATGAAATCTCAGTGAAAAGGGGAATGAGAAGGAAGAAAAAGAGGGACTTACTGGGGAGAATTCTTGCCCATGAGATTGAGAAACGATAGCTGTTCACTCCGAGTGACTCCATTAGCCTTATGTCTTCCTGTTTTTCATTTGTCATTCTTTAATTAAATCTGACTGTAGGTAAATGACTTGTCAATTTAGTTAATTAACAATAGGAGTCATCTCTTTTTTAAACTTTGCTTCATCTCAAAATTCCAAGTGCACCCAAACTTTTATGGCGATTGGATTGAACTTTCGACTTGCTTATGCAGTGAAAGAGACATTGAAATTGTACTAGTTTTGGTCCTTGGAACCGGAGTTCCCACTAGTTAGACCTAAGGTCCCGACAGCCAACTTCTCGAGTCCTTTAAACCTTAAGACCGGATCCTGGCACCCAGGTCCTCAGTGGTTGGACCCAGGTCCCTAGAGGATGTGCCAGGGTACCGTCGCCGGGGTCGGTGGAAATGGCTATTCTTTCGTATTGATTTGTATTCACTAGTCACATGCGCAGTTCGGCCGCTTCAATAAGCCCTGGCCAGATAATCATGCTGCTTAGATTATTCAGCCAATTTTATTTTTTACAAAAGCAAATTGAGAACCTAGCTCGGGTTATTGATTCTAGCCCTACAATGAGGTCTTTATTCTCTCCACAAAGCTACAAGAACATGAAGTCATATCGATTAGAGTAACTTGATATGTGATTTTGGTGCTGCTTTATTCTTCCCCTTTCTGAACTGATGCACAGAACATGCTTATCTCAACCAAAGCATTAAACAATGATTACCAGATAACGATGATAGTGATCCACGGCAATGTCGCCATTACTTCCATCGATTATGTTGCCTGCGAATCCAAGCATTCTGAATTATTGATTGATTTGTCTTTTTGCTCACAGAATCAGCTGGGAATCTAGTGAATTGACAGCATGAGATGCTTTCTAGTGAAATAAACAAAATAACCTCGTTCCCAATCAACCATGCTTATATTGCTTCATTAGGTCACGCGAAGCATGTCTCTTCATGAGCTTGACATGCAAAATCTTACTTCAGAATTCGTAGGGAAATCGTCTGCTCAATTTAGCCAAATTTTGAAAGCTATCTTCCGTTTTAACTTCTCAAGGACTATAAATTGAGGCATATCTTCGTCGAACTTTGTAGCATATGGTGAAACTGTCCCGTGCTATTTCTCCCAAGAAAGATAAAACATCTCACTTTATAATATAATTTCTTATCGAAACATTTCGTTGATAGAGTTATTATGACTCAAACCGAATATTCTGTAGCAGGAGTGAAACCTTTATGATAAAGCTCATAGGGGTTCGCTAATGCCGATTGACCCTCCTCGATATCAGAACTAATATTCCGCTAATTTAAAAACCAAGTTGTGCCCAAAAAGTCCCATACAAGATGCTTTCTATGCAACTAAACTGTGGACCATGAATGGTCATAATGGGGAAGAACAGATGCCCTTCTTTTTTCTTTTTTCTTTCTTTTTTTTTGCCCTACCTGCCCCTTTCTTGATGAGTAATTTACGCAGTTTGATGTACTCGAGCATTTAGAAAGAAAGCTACTTCACCTGGTTCATGAGCAAAAACATCCCAGTTGCTAGGACCTTTTCCATCGCTCCTGTAAGCTCCTTCAAACTACCAAACCAAGTGGGTCAAAAGAAGAAAGGAAGCTAAGCAGAGGAAACATCATTAAACACATATAAGCAGAGAGTACAAGAGATGAGTCAATGAATACCTGGTAAGAAGAAGAGGCTGTGCCAAAGAGGAAGTTGCGGGCCAGTGACGATGGGTCATCCGAGGTCATGAGCGAGTTAGAGCAAGTGCAGAGTGGAGCCAGGAAGATTTGGAAGAAGAAGAAGAAGAAGAAGAAGATGGCTTTCTTGACCTGAGAAACCTCCATGGCCACTTCACTTTGAAGCTCCCTCCTGTGCTTTCAGATCAATGCAAAGCGTTCTGTCACACCCACCCATATAATATATGGGGCATGAGAGAATCACTTTTTGAGAGAGAAAAGAGAGAGATAGCTAATCGTCATGATTGAGACACATGATGTATAATGATCACCGAACGCTTAAATAATAATTTAGTGGGGAATGTGCAATGATTCTAGCATTATTGGTTCTAAGATGAGTTATTTTAGCAGGTAAGTTGTCTATCCCCATCCATTTTTCTTTCTTTTATATACCAAAAGAATAAAAATAAATTTCCATCAGCAAGGTCACCACGGGAATATTGAGCTTCACATTTCTGGAATGATTTCTTGATATATATATGTATATATACATACGTATGCATGTAGTATTCTTATATATACACACTCATACGTATGCATGTAGTATCCTTTCACGAAGAACGTATGCTCGTGGCTGTGCTCGTTCCGACAGAGACGCCATTTCAAAGTGGTTCACGTGGTGGTGCAGAAAACAATATTTTAAGTCCACTTGTCTTTCGGATTCCATCTGGATCTTGTCTGCACTCGCGTTGAGCGATTGCTTAAAGCAAGGGCAATAGATATTGCTTGGCGTTGAGCAAAAAGAACGGGTAGGGGCAATCATCGTTAACGACTCTCGAGCTATACCTACTCGAGGTTGGCAAGCTCGTTATGCATCCTCATAATGTGCGGTCGCGGACCGCGACTCCTTCCGCGTGAGGGTGGTGAACAAGTCCCCTTCAAAATCTTCATTCCCCTCCCACGGTTCGAACTTGTGCCCTTTTATAAGTCGACTAACCATGCTTTCCCCCAGAAAATGTGCTAGCAAACTGCAACTCGCTCCGCACGAGGATGAGTAAGTCCCCTCAGAAACTTCGTTCCGCTCCTCGGTTCGGACTTGAGGATAAGGGCGGTGAGAGCATCGGCAAGAGCGAACGGCAAGAGGAGGCCTATGTTCAGGATTTGAACTCGTGTTCTTAAGGAAGACGAACAAGAGTTCGAAACATTGGGCTAACCGCGCTCCGAATAATTATAAATTTTTGTCGAATCATAGGCGAGAGCCTAAGTCCCGAGGTCATTGGCATTTATTATACAACTCTTTTTGACTCGAAGATTAAATATTTCGAGTGTAATAAGCTTGCTCAATATATTATTGGCTCGTTTCTAACTAATGAATTTGACTTGGAACATTGATAAAAAGTGGGGTTTTGTGCGACCCACTGCATTCGTGGTATCTACTATTGTTAGTGCATCACTCGACGTTAATTATTGGGAAATCTGGCCCTTTTCTGCACATTTATCTTGATCTTGTCGGATTTTAAATTGTTTTAATAGATGGGGAAGTGAGGATCATTATATGGTCCTTTGAATTGAGGATCATTCAAATGGGCCTAATGATGGTACCTTTTGAAGAAGCCTTCATCTAAGAAATTTAAAAAAAGATGGGGATAATTACACAAATAATTCTTAAACTTTGCTTCACTTTGCAATGTCGTCCCTAAACTTTTAATTTGTTTTACGTAGTCTTTAAACTTTAGCTCAATATGCAATATCCTCCCTAAAATTTTAATTTATTTACTGTGATTTCTAAACTTCTGGTAAATGTTTAATTTAGTCCTTGGGTTATTATATTCCTAGATTCAATCTAGTTATCGGATTATTTAGTCCAGAGACCAAATTGAATATGTACTAAAAGTTTATGGACCAACAAATTAAAAGTTCAGGGACGACATTACATATTGGGCCGAAGTTCTGAAATCATATTGAACAAATTAAAAGTTCAAGGACGATATTGCACATTAGGCCAAAGTTCGATGACCATTTGTACCATTTTTGTATCATTTTCCCGGTAATTTAATAAGGAAGTATTGTAATCCTTGAAGCATTTACCCATTGCCCTTGTTTCAATCAAAAGATCAATAAGATTCGAACCAGCAAAACTGGTTTTACTCTTTCATTTGTACCATTATCTCATGATCCAAACCGAATAATCACCCCTACTTCTGCTGGATTTCTTGCTGCCCAATAGTATTTATGAATGGTTGAGAAAGTAATACATAGACCCCAGGATGCAAAGCATTCAAAGCCCTTTGGGCCCAAGATAGCACAATGGAATTTGACACCACAGCCAGGTCCATCCCACATTGAGAGTCACTGTAGAATCAACATAGAGATCTTCACAATCTCTCCTTTCATTTCTTTGGAGAATGCATAAATGCATAGCCTATTCATGAGCACCATTTAGCCTCTAGAACAAGGAAGAAGAAAAGGGAGTATCTTGAACAGAAGATGCACAAAAGGTGATTGAGAGATCATGAAGTTGAGGACATAAACCGATCATACTAATTTCATACTGGGAATCGACATCCGCGTACACTTTATTTCACTCATAGCTGTACAGCTCTTAAAGACATGGAAATGGAAACTATTTTCTCTGGCTAATTATCTACTAAGACAAGATCGCGGACGATATTTCGACACATTAGGAGGGCATGCTTGGTTATCGGAGTGGCACAAGTCAGTAACTCTCAGATGATGGTCAAATCCATCAGTAGCTGCTAACTCTTCCAACTTGTATGATTTCACCTTTGCTCTCGGTAGTTTTCTCAGTCTATACTGAGTGGTAACTGCGAAGTCTCTCTGCACCCCTTCATTGCTTAGCCTGGTCATAGATGGAGATGATATATCATCAGCCATGTGAACAACTTAAAGAGGTTTGATTGTTTCACAAATTGCATATTAAGACTATATACTCGGAAAAGGCCAAGCAGCTCTATAATTATCGAGAATTGTCAAGCAAGCTGCAGAATTAGCGCCTACTGACAAACACCAATCTTTATTCAACCAATTTAAAAGTACCACTTAAACATTTAGACAAAGATAAAAACGCTTTTCATGCTTAAAGATACCGAAACAAAGTCTACTATGCTCAAGATTTTACCCTCCGAAATGGAACACTGTAGAAAAAGCCAAGAAAAATGGTCCTCCTCGAGAAACAAAATAAGTTGAAATGATATTCTGCTTTCAGGCCAAAGCATTTGTGGCCCTAAAGTAGATCGCAAGGACACAATGAAGAATGAAGACATTTTGTCAGCATGCATCGAAGTTGCAAAAGACAGAGCAACAATGCACGCAAATGCACAATCTTTTCTCCACATAGTATCAAAGAGTATCATCAATATCACATGATAAGATCTTCAGCCAGTATAGAGATTGATTTACAATGGACGGATTGGGGAGAGATAATGTACCTGAGAGTAGAGGAAGGTCCCCAGTATCGCAATGGCAGCTCCAAGGGCATTGATAGGCTGGACAGGCGTATGGAAGATAATGATGGACGAAACGATCACGGAAATCCGCTTCATCGTGTTACCGATGCTAAAGGTCAAGGGAGAGATTTGATCGAGGGACATATATGAAACTTGGTTATACAAGTGGTAGAAGACACTTTGGGCCACGACCCACCTGAGAAAGTCCAGAGCCACATAAATTTTTGGTTAGCGGGACATTAGTAATGAAAGTAATTGCGTTTAATCTCAAATATTCAAGAAAGGGACATTTCTAATTGTTGTTTTGTAAGATATTCGGGGTTGACCAAACTAAAAAGGAAGCACACACCAATTTTGAAATCACCAAACAAAAGACTTCAAAATATAAACGAGGAAAAGGTCCCACACATTCTGTCACTACACAAGAAACTCCTTCCAAACTAGCAAAGACCAATTAAAACAGAACAATGGCTCCAATACCTTCAGCGCAAAACGGACAACCATAAGCTCGAGAAAGATTTCCCATTTAAACCAACTAGACCATGAATAAAAGAAAATTCTGCATTGAAAATTAAAAAGTCTGACAATCTATCAACATTTAAATATTTGAAAGTATTTTTTCTTTCCATCAACTAATAAGCATAAACTACTGCATTCTTTCAGACTCCAAGCATAATAGATAACTCCCTTCAAAGAAAATGAAATAGTAAGCCATTAAACAGAGAATTGCATCTGCATTTTGGGGATAAAACATTGACCGTTTACTCTAGATTTGCCCTATTTACCAGGGAAAATAAAAAACGCAACATTGAGAAAATGTAACTTGACCAGAAACTCCTGTTCATCAATAACAATGTAAGAATAACCAAAGAGTTTTCTTCTCATCATGCCAAACGCCTTGACATACAACAGATCCAAGCACGGTTAATATCAATCAATAAGATCTGTCAACAACAGATATTCAAGATTTTGTGCTTACCAGACAAAATTGGGTCCAATCTGTGAGACGGCCTGTTGCCAACCAGCAGCCCACATCTGAGGGCCTTCCACGGCAATTGCAAAAGGTGTGAGGATCAAAAGGGACAACATAGAAAGACAGGCATAATAGTTCATCCCGCTAACCGACTTCCCCTTCATGCCTTTCTTCGAGAAGATGTTTCGAAACACAAATGCCAAGTTCGAGATCATAGCCCCCATAAATCCTAGAATATACAAAAACAGACATTTGAAACTCAAGATTATAATCAATCAACGAGGAAACTGAAATATCACTTTTTTCCTGCGCAAATCTTCAACATGTTGCATATATTGGCACAGGGTGAGTGCAAAACTGAGGTAATTTTTGCTTACCAATCATGTTGAAATTGAGCTCAGTCACGGCAGCAAGAGCACATCCTCCAATGATTGGCAACAGAGACAAATATACTGAAAATGGGAATGTGTCCCCCAACAAGAACCTCGAGACCAAGACACTGAAAGCAGGCTCTCCACTCTTGATGATGTGAGTGAAGGACACTGCAACTTTTGACATGCTCACAGTTGCTGCTACATGCCCAATTGTGTGAGCCACAGCTACCTACATAAGAGAAACCATAATTCAGATGCCAAACTTTAATCTTTATTTGCAACCTTCATTTGCATTTTCTTTTGAGTAGATCACAATTCATCAAAAACTGAAAACTGGTTCTGCCGAAGCAAAATTCACGAAAGATTCATCCTTTCAAAACAAAGTAGCCAGAAATTGAATTGCATGAAACAGGAAGATTGACAGCTTGCATTCTTAAGAAACTGTCCGAATTTGAAAAACTGGAGTAGATGTCAGACTATTATTATAACTGAAGATCTTCAACCAAACACAACCCAAAATTCAAAAAAAAAGAACGACAAAAAAATGAAAGATAACAAACTCACCGGCAATAGCATCTTCCAAAACTCAAGATCAACCTTTGGGGTCTCGGCGACTTTAGTCGCCCAAGAAATCAGCATCATCAAAGAACCAGCAGCGAGCGAGAGCGTGGACGTGAGCCACGGATAAGGGAACGCATTCAGAACCTTCTTGTTGTATATATTGAACACCACATTCAGAGCCCACCAAGTCGCAAAGTACAAACCAATCTTGATCCGCTGAGCGGCCTCAGCCCGGGCCGGCTCATCAGGGAGGTCGATGTTGATCTCAAGCGGCCTATCGGCAGCTTCGTAGGCATTGCACTCGACCTTGCGCTTCTGGGGTTTCGCCGCCAATGGCGAGAACGTCTCGATTGAGGAGATGTACACGGGTTTCTGGGGAGAGACCGAATGGTTCAGGCTCAGCCGCTCATTTCTAATGATGGGCATCGGCGAAAACTGAGGCTTGGCAACCGAGCGTCTCTGGGTCAAGAAACCGGAGGACGCGAAGGGCGAAGCTGCATGCCGCACTGAAGAGATCATGGTGGGCGCTGGTTTCGTGCGCTTGCCAAACTCGAGAAAATTTAAAGAAGCAGAGCAGAGCAGAGCAGAGAGAAATCAAGAAAAGGAAAACGAATCTGCCAACGAGCTCCCTTAGCTTGGCTTGTTCTTGGGAGCCCCGGAGAGCGAAGAACTTCGGTGGCGGTTGCTTCAAGATGGACAGGAGCTGGGATTGCTTCTCGGGTGGCGGAGAAAAGTTGGCAAGATAGGAGAGAGAGAGAGAGAGAGAGAGAGAGAGAGAGAGAGCTGCAAATCTATGCGTGAATCTAACGAAGAGTGTAGAGTTTCGAGGAAGGAAGGAGTTCTAGGGAATGTGGTCCTTCTTCCTAGGGAAGTGAGTCGTGAGTCGGTGTAAGGGAAGAGAAGGGAGGACGGACGGCTTATATAGGCTCTAGGGGAAGAGAGACAAGAAAGAGAGAGAGAGAGAGAGACCGACCTGACAATTTCTGACACGATACAATAACATTGTTTCGAATTTATTATCAAGTTTGAGGAAAAAAACATAGAAAGAAGGCGGTTTTATTGAGACGTAACACAATGCAATCAATTCGAAATTGACGAGAATATGATGGTTTCGATGTAAATTGTCCGAGTCCTAGACGGACGGTGGAGCGTCGAGCTGTGTTTGGTGAAGTGGTGACTAGGAATTTACCATGGTGATATTTCTTGTCGAAATCCTTGGAATATGCTTTGTGGGTCGCTTTCGTACCTTGATGTTTCTGTCCTATTGTTTTTCTCGATTTATGTGTGATGTGTTTGTTCGTATGAAAGAGGTTGTCGTATCAAAATTTGACGGTGCAAATTAATCTGAGATTTAAGAAGATAAAACTGTAATTAGATTATGGGAGTTGTCATGCCTAATATTTGAAAAAGCCTGTGTCGTACCCAATTTATCTTTGCAAATTAGCATTTTGAGTCAAACTCATTTTACGCCATGTCCAAAATCATCGGCCTCTCTAACGAAGCATGTCATTGTGGAATTTTTCCACGTCAACAGCTGAAATTACAAAAAAAAAAGATTTGAAACTTGAAAGTGTTGAGTTCCCTCTTTGTTATCGACACAAAACAACAAGGGAGCAAAAAAAAATTGACTTACAAAGATAAATCCTACCAAAAAGCTTGAACTTTCAACTTCCGCCAATACCCTAAACTTGTATCAGCAGCCCAACATTACCTACCGTCACAGTTCCGTCGACAATGGCTGTTTAAAATCTTACCCGGCATTGTCCACACGTGTTGCCATGTCGGATCTTCAATGACCATTAAACTATGATTGAAGGCATTTTTTAAGTTGTTAGTACAATTTTGAGAAGAATGGCGAGACGAGAAAGATAGTTTGGGTATCGATATCTCACCGAATTTTCCTTTTCTTTAACGTGGGTCAATCTTTAACGATGTAGGTTGTCCGTGAGCTCCACGAGTTGAATTCGATTCAAGATTGATGGCAGAGAAGGAGGAGAAGGAGGAGAAGGAAACAAGCATGCAATTTCCTGGCAGGATTCTTTCCCCAGCCCCACCAAGAATAATATCGGCCATCATTATTAGAAAAATACAAAAGAACATGCCTCATATTCCCAAAAAGATTTAATAAATAAATAAAATAAAGTCCAACCCTATTCTTCGTTTTTTTTCCCAATTCAAAAGCCCCCTTTCAATTCCACGCCGCAAATTCCATCCATGCTTCTACATCTTGTTTGAATAGTTGGCTGATGGGAGAAAAAATTATAAGCGAAAGTGGCAAGAGACTTGGTCCCGAGCAAGGCGTCAAAAGGTTTCGTCTGAACTCTGAGACGTTAAATATGGGGTATTTTTCTGGGGTGAGGAAAGAAAAACTTTCTCCTAATTAGGGGTGCGAGGCGTGTGGGCACCGACACGTTAAAATAAGATACGCATCCGTGGAGTTTGCCGTCCTTGCAAGAAAACGGATAGATTGTGGAAGCCCTCGTAGGAAAACTCGCTTCCCCTCTCTTTGATGAAGTACCCACGAGGATCGATGTAACCCTCCTCTCAATTCCCCACCGCAAATTCCATGCAGCTTCTACAACTTGTTCAAATAATTGATCGATGGGAGAAAAAAATGTAAGTGAAAGTGACAAGAGACCTCTGCACTCTGTTGTGAAATACACGGTTAGCAGAGGGTCGGGAGCACCAACATTTGTCTATTTTCACTTGATTGTTCGAACCAGGTTGTATTGATTTTGACTTGATGTTGATATTTGCAAGATGGAAAATAAGTTGCTCACCAGCTCGTGTGGAATAATTTGATGGGAGTGCACGAGATATTTTCGAATTTGGCCTCCTACTTTTGGGACGAACGATCAGGAAACGCTTAGCAATCGCTTGTCGATACATAGGGCGGGAGTTCCATGCCATCTTGTCGCGAGGTTTGGTTCGATTTGTACACGTGGTGATGTAGATTGTTTTATCACGTTTCGAGTTCATCGACCCAACAAGGTTTAATTCGATTTGAGCACATTTATGACATGATGGCTATCTCAAATCAGGTGTCGTAAACCGGCTTCAGATCGGTTCCATGTGATTCAATACGATAGTTCAGCGCTCCAAGAAAACATTTTCTTGGGAAACAAACTTGAAGGAGAACCAATTCATTGGATGTAATATTTTTTTTTTGTATTTAACATGGCAAAAATGGAAGCTGTAATTATTAAAAACAACCTTAGGCTATTAGAAACAGGCGTGGTTAAACATAGAAATTGTCCAACATACTCCTCACGAATAAACTGGACTTTGGCCTAGTTAAGCATTTCATGAGAGGACAATTAAGATGATGGAGTGATTTAATTTTTAAATATTATAACAAAAGCTGAAATAAAAAAAATGTACAGTGAACTTCTATCAAATTATTCACAACGGGAACAACTTGATTTTGATGTCACGAAATTCCCGTTTGTGCACATAAAATGGATTTATCAACATCAAATCAAAATCAAAACAACTTGGCACTAAAAACCAAAGTGAAAATAGACAAAGTGTTTGGTGTTCCCAAACTCTCTCCTAACCGTGTATTTGACACAAAAGTCCAGGTCTCTTGTCACTTTCCTACTATAATTTTCCAGCACAATGTATTGCCTTCCACATTCGCATTGGAGTACTAGTTGCATGGAATTTGCGGTGGGAAATTGAGAGACAGGTTACATCGATGCTCGTTGGAAAAATTGGAAAGGTTGATACATCGGTGGTCGACATGGTGATGGAGGTAGTCCGTCTTGAAAAGATAATAAAAAGTAGAACGGAAAAAATTACCCAATCGGTCATAAATTTATTGTGTGGATGTCGATTCAGTCTTAAACTTTTCAATTTTGCCAATCTAGTCCTAACCCTTTGCCCGAAATTTCAATGTATGTATAATTTTCGTTGGAAATAGCTAACGTGTGATGGTCTAGTCATCGTCGGCTGTCCTACTGGCGGGAATTTTCGGTGAAAATTGGCTATCGCCGGACTATATTGGGATTTCGTGCAAATGTTTATGACTAAATTGATAAAATAAAAAAGTATATAACTGAATTGACATCCGTATAATATGTTTATGACTAACTGATTGGATAATTTCCCCAAAGTAAAATCAAATAACACTATTAAGTGGACGAAGATTACATGGGTTTAGGGTATTGATCCGTCATGACAATGTGTCATTGGTCTTGCAAGAGCCGTCGGTGGTGTGAGGTAGTTATTGCTGTGGAGAACGGCACTAGCATTCGGTGGTCAGGAGCGGCGGCGGCGGCGACAGCATTCTCAATGATTGATTGATCAAGATAGTTAGATTTAATTAGAAAAGTAATATGAAAGTGTGTTGACTGCATGAGTATTGGGAGGGTCGTTTGATGTTATTGGAGTTTTGGTGGAATGTAAGGTAATGGAATGGTCACCTGACTCTCCAGAACCAGCAAGTATCAATCTGTCCTTTGGGCATCCTCCGCAGGTCATGCCCAACGTTCTCCAACAGATACTATGGCCCCTATTCTGCAATGTCTTTTCTAACAGTGTAATGTCACATGCATCACACTTGGACTGTTGGTTAAATGATTCTCTAACTCATAGTTCACCCTAAACTCTCGTCTTCTTGAACTTTTTTGCGACATGGGTGTTCGGGGTCGTTCGAGCGCATGGCCAATTGAAGATGAAAACTGGATTGTCCCTTTTGTCTCGAATGGAGTGATTACGGAAGTGTAGAGGTCTGTATCTGGGTGTCTTGAGGTACAAGCGGTGATTCAAGCATAGACCTTGAATGAGAAAGACTGAAAACACGTGCCGCTCGATATTCGACAGTGTGATGGCAACTGTTTCAGGACAACATAAATTGAATAATAATCTGTATGCTTTGGGTCTGTGTACCCTAAATGGTTGAACCTCTTGCAACGATCCCAAGCAGACGATGCTTTTTCCTTTTTACACAACATGACAACATTATACACAGATGCTCCATTGTGTTGAATCTGTAATATGAAACAACTTTGGCATCATTCCATGAGCCAGAAGCCCTTCAGTGGAGCAAACTGCCCTCGAACAACAGATGACAGAGGAACAGAGAAGAAAATTCTCATTTCTTTTTGTGCTTTTTGTTTTCTGAATAGGAAAGAAACTGTCTCCTCTTTCCAAAGAGAAAGAGTCACTTGCTCTTTCCAAAGCTGTAAAACAGAGCTCAAGAGCTAAAACAATGCACTAACTACTTCAGAGCAGTCTTTTGTCTAATCGAATTTGACGATGAATCGAGTGTAATAATAAGTAAATATTAAACTACGAATTTATTTAACAGCTTAGGTTTTTAGAATAGTTAATAGTGATCTCACTAAATCTTATATGATATTAGAGTAGGATGTCTTGAGTTTAAATCTTTCCAAGCTTCATTTTTCTTCCTAATAAAATATGTCCATGTTTAGTGCTAAAAAAAAAAAAAGATAGAACAATTGGCAATACTGCGATTCACCACACTCTAGGGCAACTGCTCATCAGGTTTAAGATTCACTACTCTTCTAACAACTAATCAAACAAGCACAAACCCATCTTAAACAACCAACACTAACAACAGATAAAAGGCAAACATTGCGCGAAGAGATGCCTAGGTTGAAGCTTAAACTGAGGGGACAAGGTAGATTGATTCAACCCAAGTCCATAGCCGGCACCTACACTGAACAGGTCAAGCAAGTGAGACGGTCTGACTTTTTAATGCAGAGATAGAAACAACAAATTCTAACTTTGTGGGGCCAACAGTTTACATTTCTACAGAGAGTACCAGAAACATTGTAAGTGTATTGCTTAGTAGGAAAGACTGTCAACGTAGGCTCTGTTTATTTTGTAAAAATGAATGTTTTGAAAAATATTTTCTTAAAAATGAACGCTTGTATTGCTCGAAATAATTAGTCAATGAAAATATTATAATTATCTGCTCCCACAGGAAGACATCAGATAATTCAATCTGCCTAAGGTGTGAGCCGAAACAGTGCGGTGCGGGATCCAATTCTGCACGATCTTCGTCATCACTATATACTCCGATACCCTGATTATCAAAATGAGAGAAGCACAGTTTAGACATCACGCGTTTCGATGGCAGAAGACCACGAGAGAGGATGTTCTTTTTTACTCAAAATCCAGTTACCTCGCTCAATTTAAGCGTTTCAAGATGCGGGGCATTATGCAGCAACTTAATTATCACTTGAAGTTTCAAGTCTAAACGCCCGAAGTCCAATAACTTCAGATTAGGAAAGACAGGCAGATGCGAGCAGAGCTCATCCACACTACTTAGAACCTGCAAAGTAGACAAAACAGACATGCTTGCTAGTAAGAATAATCTCGAGGAAGCGGGTGAGAGACAAAATAACAAATACCAAATGCATTTGGAACTGATATTGAGGGGAGATAGAACTTCCAGATTTCTCTGGGTAAGCAGAGATACCTACCTGGACAGCCAGGCTCGACAGTGTCAATTTTTTGACGGAACACATCGCTTTGAGAAGCTTGTGTAGACGGTAGGCAACAAGTCCAGTCTTACTTAGATGCCATTTATGGAAACTGATGTGTGCCTCCACTAGTGAGCATGACTTATCGACCTGATAATCATTCAGGAATGGACTTCTGCAATGCATCCTTTCGAGATTATTTCCATAAATCAAAACTCGACAGCTATATGGGTGAGGTGACAAATAACCGAAATCCTTGTCGATTATGGTCAAGATCTTCAGCATGGGTGCACGAATAGTCAGTGTCTTGAGATTATCCCAATTACAGTTGGTGATGGTCAACTCCTCAAGCACTGGGCTAGATAACAGCTGCTCGGTCGAGCCCTCGTCCACAAAGGTGATGCTCACGAGAAGCAAGAGTTTAAGATTCGGAAGGAAAATGCAAGAAGGTAGTTTCAATGCCCCCGAGATGAATAACTTCAAGCGAGTCAGTGTTGAGCAAGTGAACAAGCAGCAAGGCAAGACGAAATTTCCTGGGATATCTTTAAGGGAGACAAAGCACTCTTTGACATTCCGTTCTACAGCAGCAGATACCCATAAATTAACAAGCGATGAATCGCCCAAAACTTTAAAACTCAGGTCAAACCGTTTTATGCGATAGGAGCCTCGGAGAAGTACTCTTTCTGTGAAGTTGGTAAAATGCTCCCTCCTGGAAAAGCGCCACTCGCATAATTCAAGATTAGGATGAGAGGTCCAGAGAGATCGCCACTTTTTCGACAGCACGCACGTTCCGACAGCATCCTTCATCGGAACAATAGACAAGATGTGTTCGAGAATCGAGTCTGGAAGATTGTCGATGTAGCAAATGACCGCATCCATGTCTTGTTCTTCATTCGGCTTCCGGATACTTGGAGCACGAAAAGCACCATCATTCATCAATGAACGACACATGCAATCGATCGAGCTAAGATGTACATCTTTGATTCACAACAGAAGTTCGGAATAGCTATATTTCTTTAGTCTAGAAATTCGACTCTTTATCAATATTAAATCCAACCCATCATTCATCCCCTCATCTACAATCACAACACCGTACTTCGGAATCAGGCCAATCAGTCCAACTTAAATCTGATCAATGACGAGACTACCCGTAAATTGTATCTTTTAGCCGAGTTCTCCGTGATCACCCTTTAAAGTTGCTGGCTTTTTTTCTTTTCTAAAACAAGCCATTGCCCTGTAAACGTCGTCCAGAATAAAGAAGCAAAAAGGAACGAAAAACGAAGAAGAAGAAGAAGAAGAAGAAGAAGAAGAAGAAAAAGAACATCAACATGCAATGTCAAGCTATCGGGAAGAAGTGAAAGTACCACCTTAAGAAAGACGACGGCGCTTGGAGGTAGGACAAGCTGCTGCTGCGGCTGTTTCCCATCGAAGGTACACAATATTACTATAAAGGACATTTAGATTAAATTTAACGAATCTGGATCTTTAAAGATTAAGTGTATGTACCTTTGAATGAGAAGTACATCTAAGTAATTGGGCGGGTTTGGTCAAATAGGTCAACCCCATTTAAATCGGATTGATCTTTCTTTATCTTATCTTTTATTATTGAAAAAAAAAAACGAATAACTTACGTGAATTGAATAATCAAGTCCTATAAATCTTAATTTGTTTTATCAAAGTCCATTTTAGTCCAATATGGTCCTCTAGTTACTAAAGATAGGAAAATTTGATCAAATTGATGACGTCTTGTCCTTGTTCTTGTTCTTCCCTTGACTTCCCGGGCTTGTCGCTTTATCAATTTGTTCGTCCTACCCCAATCAAACGTTATGTATAATTTTCATATTGACTACATGTTAGTACTTTCTTTTGCCTCAGTAGGATGGCAAGTCATTTTTCAAGACTAAACATATACAAAGTCCGGTCGTCAATTTGACCGAAATTTCAGATCTTCGGTCATCGGACGACGATATTGAAAACGGACTAAAGTTATAGGACGTGATTGCACACATTAAAATTACGTGAACTAATTGCATAAATTACGAGTTATCGGACTTGATTACACAATTCATCAAGTCCTAGATCTGATCCGATAAGCACTATGAACAGTGCAGATCAATTCCCTTGTGAGTTGATAGTGCTTATCCTCTGAGAGCTTGAATCTGCTATCCCAATTCACTAATATCCAAGCCCATTGAAATAGTAAAGTTATAGTACGTGTGCACGTGTATTGCCTCGAGTTCTAGTTCTTGCACAATACTCTACGAGCAAATTTAGAGAATAATTCGGCCAAAAGTCAATTGATCCAAGCTTTGAACAGAGCAGTACTCCATGTCTTGCATTCGAGCCTCTTTGTTTTTTGGCAATAGCATTCGAGCTTGAAAAACAAAATTAGGATCATTCGGGAAGGGCGGGACATTGAATCCGAAGCCGTCTGCATAGTTCTGCTTATAGAGTCGATATGATGACCCAAAAAGGAAATCCAGCTTCCTGGAACAACAAGAACATGTGCACTTTCAAGACAGCAACTTACAAATTATGCCAGTGACTTTTGGTGAATCTTAAACTCTTGAAGGGTCAGAAAAAGGTGATCTCTAAGCTTTTCGATCCTCAGGGGATCTATAGTAACTTTTTGCGGGACATCGCCACAATTCCCTGCTCTCGACGATGCCATCTGGGCCATATCATGAATTTTTCCAGGACCATCGTATGCTTCAGCAACAATTGCAGCACGCGAGCCTCCTTCTCACACAGGAATGCATTATATAATTCAATCTGCCTAAGGTGCGAGCCGAAACAACTGGATGCCGGATCCAATATCGCACCATCTTGATCATCACTGGGATATAGTTCGATACCCAGATTATCAAAATGAGAGAAGCACGGTTTAGACATCATGCTTTTCGACAGCTGAAGACAACAAGAAAAGAAGGTTCTTCTTTAATCAAAATCCAATTACTTCACTAATTTCAAGGGTTTTAAGATTCGGGGAATTATGCAGCAACTTAACAATCACTTGAAGTTTCAAATCTAAACGCCCGAAGTCCAATACCTTCAGATTTGGAAAGACAGGCAGATGTGAGCAGAGCTCGGCTTCCCAACGTAGAACCTGCAAAGAAGGCAAAACAGACATGCTTGCTAATAAGAATAATCTTTAGGAATCGGGCCGGAGACAAAATATCGGATACCTAGTGCAATTGGAACTGATATTGAGGCGAGATAGAGAAGTTCCAGATTTCGCCGGATAAACAGAGATACCTACGTTGACAACCGTGCTCGACAGTTCCAATCTTTCGACGGAACACATCGCTTCGAGAAGCTTATGTAGACGGTAGGCAACTTGTCCTATCCTACTTACATCACATCTATAGACAGTGATGTGCGCCTTCACTAGTGAGCACGACTTTTCAACCTGATAATCATTCAAGAATGGACTTACGCAACTTATGCTTTCAAGAATATATCAAAACTCGACAGCTATGTGGGTGAAGTGACGAATAATCGAAATCCTCGTCGATTATTGTCAAGATCTTCAGCATTGGAGCGCGAATAGTCACTATCTCGAGATTATCCCAATTACAGTTGGTGATGGTCAACTCCTCAAGCATTGGGCTGGATAACAGCTGCTCGGTCGAGCGCTCGTCCACAAACGTGATTTCCATGAGATCCAAGAGTTTAAGATTCGGAAGCCAAATTCGAGAAGGTAGTTTCAATGCCCCCGAGATGAATAACTTCAAGCGAGTCAGTGTTGCGCAAGTGAACAAGCATTGAGGCAAGACGGAATTTCCTGGGATTTCTGAAAGGGAGACAGAGCACTCTTCGACATTCCACTCTACAGCAGCGGATACCCATAAATTAACAAGCGATGCATCGCCCAAAACTTTAAAATCCAGGTCAAACCGTTTTGTGCGAGAGGAGCCTCGGAGAAGTACTCTTTCCGTGAAGTTGGTAAAATGCTCCCTCCTGGAAAAGCGCCACTCGCATAGTACAAGATTAGGATGAGAGGTCCAGAGAGCCACTTTTTCGACAGCACGCACGTTCTGACAGCATCCTCCATCGGAACAATAGATAAGATGTGTTCGAGAATCGCCTCTGGAAGATCGCCGATGTTGCAAATGACCGCATCCATGTCTTGTTCTTCGTTCAGCTTCCGGATACTTGGAGCACGAAAAGCACCATCATTCATCAATGAACGACACATGCAATCGATTGAGCTAAGATGTACATCTTTGATTCACAACAGAAGTTCGGAAGAACTATATTTCTTTAGTCTAGACGTTCAACTCTTATCAATATTAAATCCAACCCATCATTCATCCCCTCATCTACAATCACAACACAGTACTTCGGAATCAGGCCCATCAATCTAACGTAAGGTGATCAATGACGAGACTACCCGTAAATTGTATCTTTTAGCCGAGTTCTTGGTGATCACCCTCTGAGGTCGCTGGCTTTTTTTCTTTTCTAAAACAAGCTGTTCCCTGTAAACGTCGTCCAGAATAAAAAGGCAAAAAAGAAGGAAAAAAGAAGAAGGAAAAAAGAAGGAAAGAAGAAGAAGAAGAGCATCAACATGCAATGTTAAGCCAATAGGAAGGAGGGAAAGAACCACCTTAAAAAAGACAACGGCGCTTGGACGTTGGACAAGAAGCTTGCTGCTGCTTCTTTTTCCCATAGACGGACAAGAAGCTTGCTGCTGCTTCTTTTTCCCATAGAAGGTGTAATAACGTCTACACTGTATAATATTGTCCGCTTTGGGCCCACTGACCCTCACGGCTTTAAAACGCGTTACACAGATATAGAACCCCAAGCTTTATAAGCTAGCCCGGAACTTCCCCCTAGGCGATGTGGGATAAGAGAGGTACCCCACTTCCCTGCACACGTCCGGGGTAGTGGCGCGGACGCACCACCATCCCTCCACCCCGCGCTCTGCCACTTGGCTTGGGCCGTCACACTCTCCACCCCTTATGGGCTTAGCGTCCTTGCTGTGGGCCCACATGCGGTCGGGAGTTGGCTCTGATACCACAATATGTCACACCCCGAAACCTACCAGGATGGGAGATGACACGGCCGTCCTTCCATCCGAAGGACGCAGCCTCAAACCACCCAAATATCCACACGACATCACTCTCGCTCTATTGGCTACTAGCCAAGGAACCTGAAAAATTGGGGAAAGAGAGGGGTGAGCAACCACAGCTCAATAAGCAGTGCGTATCTCTTCTAAGCAGATCGAGCAACCACTATGCATGAATACATAAAGCCATACCAGAATTTCAGGAGCCAAACTCAAGATATCAAATACATATAAAATCACATAAGAGTTGTTTCATGTCAACAAGACTTTATAAAATTCAGAAAATACTCATTTAAATCATCATAAACATCAATGGTCAAGTCCATTGATCAATCTCTATTAAAAACCATGTCAATGGTCCATTCCATTGATTAATCTCAAATCACACATTAATGGTCTATTCCATTGATGAATCTCATATCACATCACATGTTGATGGTCCATTCCATCGATCAATCTATTGCTCAATATCTAACCATGATCACGACATAAAGCCTTGTGACAAGGCTATCAAGATTCCTCCCTTGGCAAAATTTCCACCTACAAAGCCGGTGGCTCGGCTCAGAAGGATATCCTAAACTGGTATGCATACCCCCAAGCCCCTCAATGGGTTCACAGTCATATTGAGCATCAAACAATCATCATCCAATATCAGAAATCCAATCCAGCATACAATCTCATAAACCAAATAATTAACTTTTCACAATATAGATTATCCACCATTTCTCAAATCATTCATAAACCAATTTCACATACCAAGTATATTACATTTTACGACTCGACTCAACCACCAGAAATCCTTTTTGCAAAGTATTTCTCAAATCATTTGAGAACTCGTTTCTCAAACCATAATATATTTCACACACCCATTTCAAATCAATATATATACCTCGTTTCGCAACATCATTTCCAAAACATATCTTAAACCATTTACAAATACAAAAATGTAGTAAATGCCCGATCCATACTTTTATGCAACAACTATGTTCTTTCACAGTTTGTTATATATCGAGTTTATTCCGCTTTCAAGACATGAGTTTAGAAATTCATAGAAGAGATAGCACCACTCACTTGGGAATGCCCCATAACCAAACAACGTGGCTAAACTCGCCGATGATCTCGTAATCCTATCAATTAAACGAGAATTGACGTCAATACCAAGTAAAACACCATTGCACTAACAACTCGACTAAACCAAGCTTAGACACTAACGAAAAGACTCCTACGCGCTAACAAAACTAACAACCGAAGCGATATTCAAAATTATCCGTAACGCGAAACTTGATTGTGCCATAATTTTCTCATCGAACTCCGATCCTAGCAAACTTATAGTCAAAAGAAAGCCCGTTTAGAGTATTACAAAAGCCCAACTTGGCTGCCCCAAAATCAAGTCGAAAACTGACGAAATATGGCCTGAAGTTTGTCGGACGTGTACTGTTCACCTCACGCGGAAAACTTCAAAAATTCGTTTCGGGCAAACGGTAAGTCCAAATCAAGATCTGTAAAATCCCACGGCTCCATGACACCTTAAACTACCAATTCTATATATATACGCAGCTCAATGACTTAAAAATCGGACTTCGCGGCTTGAATTTCCCAAAATTCCGAATTTAAACCTTAAATCTAAAAACTTCTCCGATCGGATGAATAAGGGGCGCGAATGCTTACCGGGCGTTGCGATACGAAGTCGAATTGGCTTGATGAGGCGTCCGTGGCGACTACGTGCGAAATCACTCTTCTTTCTCTTTCACTCCCTTTCTTCCTCTTCTTTCCTCTTCTTTCCTTTCCTTCTTTTCCTTCCTCCCCGAAAGCTCTCGATCCCCCCTTTTTTAAATTAAAGTTCACTGTAGCTTCTTTATTGACTTTTCAACCCCCCTTTTTTTTTCTTGTAATAAGCCGAGTCTATACTGTGTAATATTGTCCGCTTTGGGCCCACTGACCCTCACGGCTTTAAAACATGTTACACAAATATAAAACCCCAAGCCTTATAAGCTAGCCCGGTAAGGGGCCTTTAAGCCAACCAATTATATTCTTGGGGTAAACCCATCATGTGGCATCCCAGGCACACCCCTTCCTATATGTCATTCTAACCTCACACGATGATAAGAGTTCGCACTCGGAAACGTTTCTTTTTAAAAAAATAGCATTTAAATCCTGAATTAATAACTAATCAAAAATATAAAGATATCACTGGCACTGAATTTCAACATTTCTTTATTTATAGACATGGATGATACAAGGGTGAGTTCATACTAGGGAGGCTATGTACAGTGCTACTCCCATCACTATCCTATCAACATGAGACTCACCATTTCATCTATCAAAAGTGTATCACCTATCACGTGACCCTATCCCAAAAAGTGTCGGTCACATGTCCCAAAAATGATCCTCCCCGTCCTCCAACTACAGCTCACTCCACCCCACAAGTAACTATGGTTACTTATGTGATATCAGTAACGTTTGTTACTTATTAGTTAGCTATGACAATTGATCATCCATAGTAACTGGTGATCAATTTGCAGAACTGGGCAATACAAGATGGTGAGGTATGGTGCATCATCTTCTAGTGCCTCTCAAGGAAGAGACCCTCGAGTAGATGGAATCCTGGAAGCATTGGCCAATGTAGGGGCATTGTTTGAGCAACAAGCCCAGCAGCAAGCGGTAACAGGGAATGGTGGTCGTCGTGTGCAAGGACTTATTGAACAATTTCTGAAATTGAAACCAAGTAAGTTTGCTGGAGTGGGAGACCCCAACGAGGCCGAAAGGTGGATACGTAGTTTGGAGAAAATATTCAACCTGTTGACTTGTACCGATACTGATAAGATACTTTTTGCTGAGTATCAACTGGAAGGAAATGCGAAACACTGGTGGAGAGCATCGAAAGAAGTAGTGTTTCCCGCGGGTACGGAAATAGCTTGGGAGAAGTTTGTGGAGGCATTTTATGAGAAGTATTTTTCTGACTGTGCTAAAGATCAGAAAATAGCAGAGTTCATACAGCTATGTCAGAATAATATGACGGTGGATCAGTACGAGGCTAAGTTTTATGAACTATCTAGGTTTGCGCCTCATATGGTGGAAAATAGAGAGGATAAAGCCAAGAGATTTTTTAATGGGCTAAAGACTGATATCAGAAAGTAGTTAGTACCCTTCGATATAAGGGACTATAATGTACTTTACAGACGTGCCCAACTCATTGAACAGGAGTTGATGAAAGAAGAACTAGAGGCCATGGGACAAGGTAAGGTAAGTCATCAAGCCACACGGGATAACGTCAGATTTGGCAAAAGGCCCCTCCAGTTTGGAAAACCTTCTTTTGTCCATAATAAGAGACGCAACAACATGAGATCGTGGAATAACCAGTCGATGGAGCAGTGGTCATTCCCAAATGGAAACTGCTGCCAATGTGGGAGACAACACGGGAATGCGCCGTGTCCAATGCTAAAGAGGTGTTTTGGGTGTGGACAACTCGGTCATGTTGTTAAAGATTGCCCTCAAGGGAGACCACAACCTAGTGCATCGCCAGCGCGGCAACAACAACAACAACCAACTCAGGGCGGAGCACCACCACCAAGGAATTTGCAAAGACCTCCAATGCAAGGAAAAGTGTATGCGATCACTCAGGAGGAAGCGGAAGCTTCCAAGACTATTATTTCAGGTACGCTCTTCTTGTGTGATCAACTGGCATACACATTATTTGATATGGGTGCTACGCATTCCTTTGTATCTGCAAGATTTATGCGATTAGTTGGATTGAAGTCTGAATTGCTTGAAGTGCCTTTGAGTGTCTCTACACCTCTAAAGGATATGATATTATCAACATTGGCATGTAAGGATTGTCAGATCTCTATAGATGGAGTGGATCAGAGGATAGATCTGGTAGTTTTAGTTATGTACGACTTTGACGTTATCATAGGAATGGATTGACTTAGTAAGCAACGGGCCAATGTAGATTGTTATGAGAAGGTGATTCAGTTTAACCCACCAGATCACCCTAGCTTTGAATTTGTCGGGAATGGAATGAATTCTTCATTGCCACTTATCTCAGCACTCGAGGCACATAGACTCCTCAATAATGGTTGTCGAGGATACTTAGCAATGGTTAGGGATCAAGTTAAGAAGGAATTGAAACTTGAGGAAATTCCTGTGGTCCAAGAATTTCCGGATGTATTTCCTGAAGAGTTGCCAGGAATACCACCGGAACGAGAAGTTGAATTTGTTATAGAATTGGCCCCAGGAGTAGAGCCCATTTCGAAAGCCCCATATAGGATGGCATTAATGGAGCTAAAGGAGTTAAAAGTACAATTACAAGAATTGCTTGATAGAGGATTTATTCGGCCAAGTGCATCACCATGGGGCGCACCTATCTTATTTGTAAAGAAGAAGGATGGATTAATACGTCTCTGTATTGATTATAGGCAACTGAATCAGATCACGATCAAGAACAAGTATCCTTTGCCTAGGATTGATGACCTATTTGACCAATTGCAGGGGGCATCCGTATTCTCAAAGATTGACTTAAGATCAGGCTATCATCAGCTTAGGATTAAGAAGGAAGATATTCCTAAAACAGCGTTTAGGACGCGATATGAACATTATGAGTTCTTGGTAATGCCATTCGGGTTGACTAACGCGCCAGCTGCATTCATGGATTTAATGAATAGAGTGTTTAAACCCTATTTGGATCAGTTCGTTATAGTTTTCATTGATGATATTATGATATACTCGAAAGGACCAGAAGAGCATGAACGACACCTAAGGGTTACACTTCAGACTCTGAGAGAACATAAGTTGTATGCGAAGTTTAGTAAGTATGAATTTTGGTTGGATCAAGTAGCAATTCTGGGTCACATAATAACTGGAGTCGGTATAACAATTGACCCAGCTAAAATTGAAGCGATAGTCAATTGGCCTCGACCAATGACAGTAACAGAGATTCAAAGTTTCTTAGGACTTGCTGGTTACTATCAGAGATTCGTAGAAGGATTTTCACGTCTGACTGGTCCATTGACTCAATTGACGAGGAAGGACACGAAATTTGAATGGAACGACAAGTGTGAACGAAGTTTTCAAGAGCTTAAGAGAAAATTGACTATCGCCCCAATTCTAACAATACCATATGGATCGGAAGGATTTGTTGTGTATAGCGACGCCTCCCACAAGGGCCTTGGGTGTGTTTTGATGCAACACGGGAAGGTCATCGCTTATGCATCCAGGCAATTAAAACCGTATGAGTTGAATTATCCGACGCATGACTTAGAATTGACAGCAATTGTCTTTGCACTGAAGATTTGGAGACATTACCTATATGGAGGAAAGTTTGAAATTTATACAGATCATAAGAGTCCGAAGTATTTATTTTCTCAGAAAGAGTTAAACATGAGACAGAGAAGGTGGATAGAGTTATTAAAGGATTATGATTGTGAAATTTTATACCATCCCGGGAAAGCCAATAAAGTGGCAGACGCTCTTAGTCGGAAGTCTGCTTTGACCGTAGCCGGTCTGATGGTCAAGGAATGGTGTTTACTTGAGAAGGCTTCAGAATTAGACTTTAAACTTGAGATTAATGATCTTTCCAGTATATTGGCTACGATGAGAATTGAGCCTGTAATTATACAGAGAATTAAAGCACTACAGCAAATGGACCCCGAGATCTCAAAGGTTTAGGAAGAAATCATGAAAGGAAAGAAGTCAGAATTTCACGTAACGGATGAAGGAGTCATGAAATTCCGTGGATGCATATGCGTGCCTAACAATGAAGAATTAAAGTGGGAAATCTTGACGGAGGCCCATCGGAGTAATTATAGTATTCACCCCGGGAATACGAAGATGTACCATAATCTTCGTCAACATTACTAGTGGAATGGAATGAAGTCGGATATAGCCAAACATGTTGCAAGGTGTTTAACGTGTCAACAAGTCAAGGCAGAGCATCGTAAACAGGCTGGAATGCTGAAACCTTTAGAAATTTCCGAATGGAAATGGGAACATATAACAATGGATTTCGTGCAAGGTTTACCAAGGACATCAAGTGGTCACGATTCCATCTGAGTGATTGTAGATCGTTTGACTAAGTCTACTCATTTTCTGGCAGTACGAATAGACTATTCACTTGAGAAGTATGCAGACTTATATGTTAAACATATAGTGTGATTGCACGGAGTGCCTGTGACCATCACGTCATACCAAGACCCAAGATTCACTTCAAACTTCTGGAAGAGTCTCCAGGTGGCTTTGGGGACTAAGCCTCAGTATAGTACCGCATTTCATCCTCAGACAGATGGACAATCAGAACGGGTGATACAAATATTGGATGATATGTTACGTGCTTGTGTTATTGACTTCAAAGGCAATTGGGACGAGAAGCTACCTTTAGTGGAGTTTGCATATAATAATAGCTTTCAGAAAAGTATTCAGATGGCTCCATTTGAAGCCTTGTATGGAAGAGCCTGTAGGACGCCAGTCTGTTGGGACGAAGTAGGAGAGAGACAGTTGACAGGACCAGAATTAGTACATGTCACGACAGAAACCGTGAAACTGATACGAGATAAGCTCAAAACCGCCCAAAGCCGACAGAAAAGTTATGCCGACAGACGTCGGAGACCCTTAGAGTTCAAGGTGGGTGACCATGTGTTCCTGAAAGTATCACCAATGAAAGGTATATCAAGGTTTGAAAAGAAAGAAAAATTGAGTCTCAGGTTTGTAGGACCTTTTGAAATACTCGAGAGAATCGGAGAATTGACATATCGGTTAGCATTACCACCAAAGCTCTCTAATATACACGATGTATTTCATGTATCAATGTTGAGGAAATACGAGTCTGACTCCTCACACGTGCTAGATTTTGAGACCATAGATGTCGACGACAAGGTAAAATACATTGAGAGACCAATACGGATATTGGATCGTGGCGAGCGGACTCTCAGAAATAAAACCATTCCTCTTGTTAAAATTCTGTGGCAACATCATGGTGATGAGGAAGCTACATGGGAAAGTGAAGAAGAGATGAGACTTCGGTACCCACAATTGTTTGAAGGAACAATTAAAGACCTAAATTTCGAGGACAAAATTTTATAAGGTGGGGAGAGTTGTGACATCCCAAAATTCCATTCGCTAGTTTAACGAACGTACGTAACGGAACGTTACGTGGGAATTTAAATAATCGACGACGAGCTACGGAAGTGTCAATTTTGGAAGACGCGGACGTTATTATGAAATTACCGTACCATTGCCTTGTCAACCACCGTAAGACCATCTTGACTTCTCAATGTCTTCCGTGCACATTATCCATTTAGTAACGTTTTCTTCTCGAGTCAAATTTCATGCACGCCAATTCCATGTGCCATGTTGCTGTTATCTTTGTTTGTATGCCACGTTGGAAGCGTTTTCCCCAATCCACACCACCAGTACACTTATTCATTAGGTCACCTCCCTCGTCACCGCCACTCACCCTTTTCTTCGTGCTACACTTGACACCCTTTCACCATCACCGCCAGCTGCTCCCTTGCATCACCCTAGCCAGCTGTCCATTTGTTTTCTTCGGTCAATAATTATTCTGCCATTCGAAGTCTCCACGCCACTTGCTTTCTATCACTAACAGCATCATCATCACCACCGCCCAGCTGTCCCATATTTTTCTCCAGTCAACAAAATTCTGCTCTTCCTCAGTCAACCGGCGAAGGAGATCAGTCCAGCAAAGCCCCCATGACTTTGATTTTTCAAAGACTTTCGCCGACTTAGTAGTCTTCTTCATGTTCTTATTCCCCTGCCCTTCTCATTCTCTACCGTCCAAAAAAGCACAGAACAACCCCCTCTATTTATCATTTTCTGTTCTGATCGTTTCTTTTCCCCCAACACCATCCCGTACCGTTTTGTCCTCCACGAGCTGCCAAAGACCTTCACACCGACGGAACCTTCAAACCGTGAACCGAGGAGCGCGACCAGAGAGCTGAAAAGCTCGGCGACATCCCCATCTTCCGCGACAACCGTCCTCGCGAGCCGACGTCAAGGCAAGTGAAATTCTGCCTCCCTATAATAGATCGGAATGGGTTGCATGTTGGCGTGGGTTTAGGATATTGATAGAAATGGATGTTGGTGATGAAAATTAGCTGTTGGTTTGGGTGTTTTTGAATGCCAAATTCGTGTAGATCAAGTCATGAGTTATTCTTGAACTTGAGTTGTGATTTCCAGATTCGGTTTCTACTGGACCTTTACTGCTTTCCAATTTTTTAGAGATTTCTGTGGTTAGAAATTTGCAAGACGTTCAAAACATCTGTAAGTATAACATATTTTAATTTCAGAATTTTTGGAGTTGTTTTGGGTAGCACGAACGCCAAATCTCTAACCCATGCTTGACTGCCCAGGTGCTCTGTTTCAGTGACCTTTCCACATTCTTGAATTTTTATAAAATATTCTAGAATGATTCTGAACAAACTTCCTTCACAAATTTTTTTTGAGGATGTCTTTATCTACAACATATTTAAATTTTAGAATTTTTGGAGAGGATTTGGATACTGAAATGAACTCATTTTGAGAGGCAAGGATTCTGTCCCGATGAACAGTTTTTAGTCTGACTTTAAGCTCCCGAACGAGGCATTTAAAGAAATAATTAGACTTTGAATCCTTCATGAAAAATGTTTAGTGTCTTCGGTGACATATCCAAAATTTATAATTTTTAAAGTTAATTCACTATTTATTTAAGGCTGATTTTAAAATTGGTGCAAGGCTGCCCAGTTTTACCAATTTATAAAGATTTACTATTTTCCATATGAAATTGCTGGAATCTCAATTTGATGTCTTCTGGAGATGAAATGTATAAACTTTGATCTTTCCAATGAGTCATGCTAGACCTTGATGTGGTTAGCCACGTGTCGTGGGATGTGTTGTTGACGATTAGTCAAGGCGGTGCTCTAGTGAACGAAACCGCGAATGCGACTTACGATATGTCCTACTAAAGTGGTAAACTATGAATTGTGTGATATTGAGAAAGGATGATTGTTGTTGACGAACTGTGTACTGCACGAAATGATTAGTTTGTGTGGGCTTGCTGGGTTATTAAATGCTGTCGGTCAGTGAACTGACGATGCCCTGAGGAGCCGTAGGGAATGCGGGATGCCGTGGTCAGTGGACTACGATGCCTAGGATGAGAATGCCCTAGATGCCTCGGGAGTTTGATTGGGATGCCGTGGTCAGTGGATCACGAAGCCTGCGCAGGCCATTGAAAATTCCGGCGTACACCGCGGCGGGTCGGGGTGCGCACCGAATCCCGCTAGATGGGAGTTTTCCTCCTTGCGTGTCCAGCGAGCGCACCGAGCATGTGTCTTGGAGTGAGATAATGATACCCAAGCAAGAGTGAAATTATGTGTGTGTGTGTGTGTGTGTGTATGTGTTGAATCGTGCTATTGATTGTGATTGTGGAGTAAAGTATCTCACTTGAGATGGTTACTAACATAGGCACAACAAAATGTGTTTATTGTGATTAGTAAATCCAGCTAGAAGATTGTTATACTTATGCTTGTTGATATGCATTCTATTCTTGTTAATATAGGTTGACAAACATTTTACTTGTTGAGCCTAGCTCACTGTTGTTGTTGACAACTTTTACAGATTTTTAGCTATGCCTATCCTACCTGCCTCCTCCTCAGTTAGCTATGGGGCCCCGATCGACTTCTCGGGACACCTGTCAGAGTTCGAGATTCCTGATGTCCCCGGGATAGTGTTCGTGCGATGTATCTCAGTATTGACCGTAGATGTTGGGCCCCCTGTCGGATCTATATTGTTAGGTTTTTTTGGCGGTGTATGCTCGTATTGGTGGGCGACTGACAGGGCCCCTACTGTATGTGTCCGACGACGGGGATGACGATGCTTCTAACACAATACTAATAAACACATGCATTAGAAGTCTTAGGGCGGACACATCTTAGCTTGTTCATCACTAAAGCACCTTATCACTCCGATATAACCAACCTTATCCCTCCAATGCAAGCTTCACCTTATCACTCCAATGTAAACCTAAGCTCTGATACCATTCGAACAGGGCTGTGGCATCCCAGGCACGCCCCTTCCTATATGTCATTCTAACCTCACGCGATTATAAGAGTTCGCACTTGGAAACGTTTCTTTTTAAAAAATAGCATTTAAATCCTGAATTAATAACTAATCAAAAATATAAAGATATCACTGGCACTGAACTTCAACATTTCTTTATTTATATACATGGATGATACAAGGGTGAGTTCATACTAGGGAGGCTATGTACAGTGCTACTCCCATCACTATCCTATCAACATGAGACTCACCATTTCATCTATCAAAAGCATATCACCTATCACGTGACCCTATCCCAAAAAGTGTCGGTCACATGTCCCAAAAATGATCCTCCCCGTCCTCCAACTACAGCTCACTCCACCCCACTAGAAGCATCGTCATCCCCGTCGTCGGACACGTACGGTAGGGGCCCTATCAGTCGCCCACCAATACGAGCATACACCGCCAAAAAAACCTAACAATATAGATCCGACAGGGGGCCCAACATCCACAGTCAAAACTGAGATACATCGCACGAACACTATCTCGGGGACATCAGGAATCTCGAACTCTAACAGGTGTCCCGAGAAGTCGATCGGGGCCCCATAGCTAACTGAGGAGGAGGCAGGTAGGATAGGCATAGCTAAAAATCTATAAAAGTTGTCAACAACAACAGTGAGTTAGGCTCAACAAGTAAAATGTCTGTCAACCTATATTAACAAGAATAGAATGCATATCAACAGGCATAAGTATAACAATCTTCTAGCTGGATTTACTAATCACAATAAACACATTTTGTTGTGCCTATGTTAGTAACCATCTCAAGTGAGATACTTTACTCCACAATCACAATCAATAGCACGATTCAACACACACACACACACACACACACACACACACACACACACACACACACACACATAATTTCACTCTTGCTTGGGTATCATTATCTTACTCCAAGTCACATGCCCGGTGCGCTCGCCGGACACGCAAGGATAAAAACTCCCATCTAGCACAATTCGTTACGCACTCCGATCTGCCGCGGTGTATGCCAGAATTTTCAACGGCCCGCGCAGGCTTCGTGATCCACTGACCACGGCATCCCGATCAAACCCCCGGGGCATCTAGGGCATTCTCATCCTAGGCATCGTAGTCCACTGACCACGGCATCCCACATTCCCTACGGCTGCTCGGGGCATCGTCGGTTCACTGACCGATGGCATTTAATAACCCAGCAAGCCCACACAAACTAATCATTTCGTGCAGTACACAGTTCGTCAACAACAATCATCCTTTCTCAATATCACATAATTCATAGTTTACCACTTTAGTAGGACATATTGTAAGCCGCATTCGCAGTCTCGTTCACTAGAGCACCGCCATGACTAATCGTCAACAACACATCCCACGACACGTGGCTAACCACATCAAGGTCTAGCATGACTCATTGGAAAGATCAAAGTTTATACATTTCATCTCCAGAAGACATCAAATTGAGATTCCAGCAATTTCATATGGAAAATAGTAAGTCTTTATAAATTGGTAAAACTGGGCAGCCTTGCACCAATTTTAAAATTAGACTTAAATAAATAGTGAATTAACTTTAAAAATTATAAATTTTGGATATGTCACCGAAGACACCTTGATAAACATTTTTCATGAAGGATTCAAAGTCTAATTATTTCTTTAAATGCCTCGTTCGGGAGCTTAAAGTCAGACTAAAAACTGTTCATCGGGACAGAATCCTTGCCTCTCAAAATGAGTTCATTTCAGTATCCAAATCCTCTCCAAAAATTCTAAAATTTAAATATGTTGTAGAGAAAGACATCCTCAAAAAAATTTTGTGAAGGAAGTTTGTTCAGAATCATTCTAGAAAAGTTTATAAAAATTCAAGAATGTGGAAAGGTCACTGAAACAGAGCACCTGGGCAGTCAAGCACGGGTTAGAGATTTAGCGTTCGTGCTACCCAAAACAACTCCAAAAATTTTGAAATTAAAATATGTTATACTTACAGATGTTTTGAACGTCTTGCAAATTTCTAACCATAGAAATCTCTACAAAATTGGAAAGCAGTAAAGGTCCAGTGGAAACCGAATCTGGAAATCACAACTCAAGTTCAAGAATAACTCATGACTTGATCTACACGAATTTGGTGTTCAAAAACACCCAAACCAGAATCAGCTAATTTCCATCACCACCATCCATTTCCATCAATATCCTAAACCCACGCCAACATGCAACCCATTCCGATCTATTATAGGGAGGCAGAATTTCACTTGCCTTGACGTCGGCTCGAGAGCACGGTTGTCGCAGAAGATGGGGATGTCGCCGAGCTTTTCAGCTCTCTGGTCGCGCTCCTCGGTTCACGGTTCGAAGGTTCCGTCGGCGTGAAGGTCTTGGGCAGCTCGTGGAGGACAAAACGGTACGTGATGGTGTTGGGGGAAAAGAAACGATCAGAACAGAAAATGATAAATAGAGGGGGTTGTTCTGTGTTTTTTTGGACGGTAGAGAATGAGAAGGGCAGAGGAATAAGAACATGAAGAAGACTACTAAGTCGGCGAAAGTCTTTGAAAAATCAAAGTCATGGGGGCTTTGCTGGACTGATCTCCTTCGCCGGTTGACTGAGGAAGAGCAGAATTTTGTTGACTGGAGAAAAATATGGGACAGCTGGGCGGTGGTGATGATGATGCTGTTAGTGATAGAAAGCAAGTGGCGTGGAGACTTCGAATGGCAGAATAATTGTTGACCGAAGAAAACAAATGGACAGCTGGCTGGGGTGATGCAAGGGAGCAGCTGGCGGTGATGGTGTAAGGGGGTCAAGTGTGGCACGAAGAAAAGGGTGAGTGGCGGTGATGAGGGAGGTGACCGAATGAATAAGTGTACTGGTGGTGTGGATTGGGGAAAACGCTTCCAACGTGGCATACAAACAAAGATAACAGCAACATGGCACATGGAATTGGCGTGCATGAAATTTGACTCGAGAAGAAAACGTTACTAAATGGATAATGTGCACGGAAGACATTGAGAAGTCAAGATGGTCTTACGGTGGTTGACAAGGCAATGGTACGGTAATTTCGTAATAACGTCCGCGTCTTCCAAAATTAACACTTCCGTAGCTCGTCGTCGATTATTTAAATTCTCACGTAACGTTCCGTTACGTACATTCGTTAAACTAGCGAATGGAATTTTGGGATGTCACAACTCTCCCCACCTTATAAAATTTTGTCCTCGAAATTTAGGTCTTTAATTGTTCCTTCAAACAATTGTGGGTACCGAAGTCTCATCTCTTCTTCACTTTCCCATGTAGCTTCCTCATCACCATGATGTTGCCACAGAATTTTAACAAGAGGAATGGTTTTATTTCTGAGAGTCGGCTCGCCACGATCCAATATCCGTATTGGTCTCTCAATGTATTTTACCTTGTCGTCGACATCTATGGTCTCAAAATCTAGCACGTGTGAGGAGTTAGGCTCGTATTTCCTCAACATTGATACATGAAATACATCGTGTATATTAGAGAGCTTTGGTGGTAATGCTAACCGATATGTCAATTCTCCGATTCTCTCGAGTATTTCAAAAGGTCCTACAAACCTGAGACTCAATTTTTCTTTCTTTTCAAACCTTGATATACCTTTCATTGGTGATACTTTCAGGAACACATGGTCACCCACCTTGAACTCTAAGGGTCTCCGACGTCTGTCGGCATAACTTTTCTGTCGGCTTTGGGCGGTTTTGAGCTTATCTCGTATCAGTTTCACGGTTTCTGTCGTGACATGTACTAATTCTGGTCCTGTCAACTGTCTCTCTCCTACTTCGTCCCAACAGACTGGCGTCCTACAGGCTCTTCCATACAAGGCTTCAAATGGAGCCATCTGAATACTTTTCTGAAAGCTATTATTATATGCAAACTCCACTAAAGGTAGCTTCTCGTCCCAATTGCCTTTGAAGTCAATAACACAAGCACGTAACATATCATCCAATATTTGTATCACCCGTTCTGATTGTCCATCTGTCTGAGGATGAAATGCGGTACTATACTGAAGCTTAGTCCCCAAAGCCACCTGGAGACTCTTCCAGAAGTTTGAAGTGAATCTTGGGTCTTGGTATGACGTGATGGTCACAGGCACTCCGTGCAATCACACTATATGTTTAACATATAAGTCTGCATACTTCTCAAGTGAATAGTCTATTCGTACTGCCAGAAAATGAGTAGACTTAGTCAAACGATCTACAATCACTCAGATGGAATCGTGACCACTTGATGTCCTTGGTAAACCTTGCACGAAATCCATTGTTATATGTTCCCATTTCCATTCGGGAATTTCTAAAGGTTTCAGCATTCCAGCCTGTTTACGATGCTCTGCCTTGACTTGTTGACACGTTAAACACCTTGCAACATGTTTGGCTATATCCGACTTCATTCCATTCCACTAGTAATGTTGACGAAGATTATGGTACATCTTCGTATTCCCGGGGTGAATACTATAATTACTCCGATGGGCCTCCGTCAAGATTTCCCGCTTTAATTCTTCATTGTTAGGCACGCATATGCATCCACGGAATTTCATGACTCCTTCATCCGTTACGTGAAATTCTGACTTCTTTCCTTTCATGATTTCTTCCTAAACCTTTGAGATCTCGGGGTCCATTTGCTGTAGTGCTTTAATTCTCTGTATAATTACAGGCTCAATTCTCATCGTAGCCAATATACTGGAAAGATCATTAATCTCAAGTTTAAAGTCTAATTCTGAAGCCTTCTCAAGTAAACACCATTCCTTGACCATCAGACCGGCTACGGTCAAAGCAGACTTCCGACTAAGAGCGTCTGCCACTTTATTGGCTTTCCCGGAATGGTATAAAATTTCACAATCATAATCCTTTAATAACTCCATCCACCTTCTCTGTCTCATGTTTAACTCTTTTCGAGAAAACAAATACTTCAGACTCTTATGATCTGTATAAATTTCAAACTTTCCTCCATATAGGTAATGTCTCCAAATCTTCAGTGCAAAGACAATTGCTGTCAATTCTAAGTCATGCGTCGGATAATTCAACTCATACGGTTTTAATTGCCTGGATGCATAAGCGATGACCTTCCTGTGTTGCATCAAAACACACCCAAGGCCCTTGTGGGAGGCATCGGTATACACAACAAATCCTTCCGATCCATATGGTATTGTTAGAATTGGGGCGATAGTCAATTTTCTCTTAAGCTCTTGAAAACTTCGTTCACACTTGTCGTTCCATTCAAATTTCGTGTCCTTCCTCGTCAATTGAGTCAATGGACCAGTCAGACGTGAAAATCCTTCTACGAATCTCTGATAGTAACCAGCAAGTCCTAAGAAACTTTGAATCTCTGTTACTGTCGTTGGTCGAGGCCAATTGACTATCGCTTCAATTTTAGCTGGGTCAATTGTTATACCGACTCCAGTTATTATGTGACCCAGAATTGCTACTTGATCCAACCAAAATTCATACTTACTAAACTTCGCATACAACTTATGTTCTCTCAGAGTCTGAAGTGTAACCCTTAGGTGTCGTTCATGCTCTTCTGGTCCTTTCGAGTATATCATAATATCATCAATGAAAACTATAACGAACTGATCCAAATAGGGTTTAAACACTCTATTCATTAAATCCATGAATGCAGCTGGCGCGTTAGTCAACCCGAATGGCATTACCAAGAACTCATAATGTTCATATCGCGTCCTAAACGCTGTTTTAGGAATATCTTCCTTCTTAATCCTAAGCTGATGATAGCCTGATCTTAAGTCAATCTTTGAGAATACGGATGCCCCCTGCAATTGGTCAAATAGGTCATCAATCCTAGGCAAAGGATACTTGTTCTTGATCGTGATCTGATTCAGTTGCCTATAATCAATACAGAGACGTATTAATCCATCCTTCTTCTTTACAAATAAGATAGGTGCGCCCCATGGTGATGCACTTGGCCGAATAAATCCTCTATCAAGCAATTCTTGTAATTGTACTTTTAACTCCTTTAGCTCCATTAATGCCATCCTATATGGGGCTTTCGAAATGGGCTCTACTCCTGGGGCCAATTCTATAACAAATTCAACTTCTCGTTCCGGTGGTATTCCTGGCAACTCTTCAGGAAATACATCCGGAAATTCTTGGACCACAGGAATTTCCTCAAGTTTCAATTCCTTCTTAACTTGATCCCTAACCATTGCTAAGTATCCTCGACAACCATTATTGAGGAGTCTATGTGCCTCGAGTACTGAGATAAGTGGCAATGAAGAATTCATTCCATTCCCGACAAATTCAAAGCTAGGGTGATCTGGTGGGTTAAACTGAATCACCTTCTCATAACAATCTACATTGGCCCGTTGCTTACTAAGTCAATCCATTCCTATGATAACGTCAAAGTCGTACATAACTAAAACTACCAGATCTATCCTCTGATCCACTCCACCTATAGAGATCTGACAATCCTTACATGCCAATGTTGATAATATCATATCCTTTAGAGGTGTAGAGACACTCAAAGGCACTTCAAGCAATTCAGACTTCAATCCAACTAATCGCATAAATCTTGCAGATACAAAGGAATGCGTAGCACCCATATCAAATAATGTGTATGCCAGTTGATCACACAAGAAGAGCGTACCTGAAATAATAGTCTTGGAAGCTTCCGCTTCCTCCTGAGTGATCGCATACACTTTTCCTTGCATTGGAGGTCTTTGCAAATTCCTTGGTGGTGGTGCTCCGCCCTGAGTTGGTTGTTGTTGTTGTTGCCGCGCTGGCGATGCACTAGGTTGTGGTCTCCCTTGAGGGCAATCTTTAACAACATGACCGAGTTGTCCACACCCAAAACACCTCTTTAGCATTGGACACGGCGCATTCCCGTGTTGTCTCCCACATTGGCAGCAGTTTCCATTTGGGAATGACCACTGCTCCATCGACTGGTTATTCCACGATCTCATGTTGTTGCGTCTCTTATTATGGACAAAAGAAGGTTTTCCAAACTGGAGGGGCCTTTTGCCAAATCTGACGTTATCCCGTGTGGCTTGATGACTTACCTTACCTTGTCCCATGGCCTCTAGTTCTTCTTTCATCAACTCCTGTTCAATGAGTTGGGCACGTCTGTAAAGTACATTATAGTCCCTTATATCGAAGGGTACTAACTACTTTCTGATATCAGTCTTTAGCCCATTAAAAAATCTCTTGGCTTTATCCTCTCTATTTTCCACCATATGAGGCGCAAACCTAGATAGTTCATAAAACTTAGCCTCGTACTGATCCACCGTCATATTATTCTGACATAGCTGTATGAACTCTACTATTTTCTTATCTTTAGCACAGTCAGAAAAATACTTCTCATAAAATGCCTCCACAAACTTCTCCCAAGCTATTTCCGTACCCGCGGGAAACACTACTTCTTTCGATGCTCTCCACCAGTGTTTCGCATTTCCTTCCAGTTGATACTCAGCCAAAAGTATCTTATCAGTATCGGTACAAGTCAACAGGTTGAATATTTTCTCCAAACTACGTATCCACCTTTCGGCCTCGTTGGGGTCTCCCACTCCAGCAAACTTACTTGGTTTCAATTTCAGAAATTGTTCAATAAGTCCTTGCACACGGCGACCACCATTCCCTGTTACCGCTTGCTGCTGGGCTTGTTGCTCAAACAATGCCCCTACATTGGCCAATGCTTCCAGGATTCCATCTACTCGAGGGTCTCTTCCTTGAGAGGCACTAGAAGATGATGCACCATACCTCACCATCTTGTATTGCCCAGTTCTGCAAATTGATCACCAGTTACTATGGATGATCAATTGTCATAGCTAACTAATAAGTAACAAACGTTACTGATATCACATAAGTAACCATAGTTACTTGTGGGGTGGAGTGAGCTGTAGTTGGAGGACGGGGAGGATCATTTTTGGGACATGTGACCGACACTTTTTGGGATAGGGTCACGTGATAGGTGATACACTTTTGATAGATGAAATGGTGAGTCTCATGTTGATAGGATAGTGATGGGAGTAGCACTGTACATAGCCTCCCTAGTATGAACTCACCCTTGTATCATCCATGTCTATAAATAAAGAAATGTTGAAATTCAGTGCCAGTGATATCTTTATATTTTTGATTAGTTATTAATTCAGGATTTAAATGCTATTTTTTTAAAAAGAAACGTTTCCGAGTGCGAACTCTTATCATCGTGTGAGGTTAGAATGACATATAGGAAGGGGTGTGCCTGGGATGCCACATGATGGGTTTACCCCTAGAATATAATTGGTTGGCTTAAAGGCCCCTTACCGGGCTAGCTTATAAGGCTTGGGGTTTTATATTTGTGTAACATGTTTTAAAGCCGTGAGGGTCAGTGGGCCCAAAGCGGACAATATTACACAGTATAGACTCGGCTTATTACAAGAAAAAAAAAGGGGGGTTGAAAAGTCAATAAAGAAGCTACAGTGAACTTTAATTTAAAAAAGGGGGGATCGAGAGCTTTCGGGGAGGAAGGAAAAGAAGGAAAGGAAAGAAGAGGAAAGAAGAGGAAGAAAGGGAGTGAAAGAGAAAGAAGAGTGATTTCGCACGTAGTCGCCACGGACGCCTCATCAAGCCAATTCGACTTCGTATCGCAACGCCCGGTAAGCATTCGCGCCCCTTATTCATCCGATCGGAGAAGTTTTTAGATTTAAGGTTTAAATTCGGAATTTTGGGAAATTCAAGCCGCGAAGTCCGATTTTTAAGTCATTGAGCTGCGTATATATATAGAATTGGTAGTTTAAGGTGTCATGGAGCCGTGGGATTTTACAGATCTTGATTTGGACTTACCGTTTGCCCGAAACGAATTTTTGAAGTTTTCCGCGTGAGGTGAACAGTACACGTCCGACAAACTTCAGGCCATATTTCGTCAGTTTTCGACTTGATTTTGGGGCAGCCAAGTTGGGCTTTTGTAATACTCTAAACGGGCTTTCTTTTGACTATAAGTTTGCTAGGATCGGAGTTCGATGAGAAAATTATGGCACAATCAAGTTTCGCGTTACGGATAATTTTGAATATCGCTTCGGTTGTTAGTTTTGTTAGCGCGTAGGAGTCTTTTCGTTAGTGTCTAAGCTTGGTTTAGTCGAGTTGTTAGTGCAATGGTGTTTTACTTGGTATTGACGTCAATTCTCGTTTAATTGATAGGATTACGAGATCATCGGCGAGTTTAGCCACGTTGTTTGGTTATGGGGCATTCCCAAGTGAGTGGTGCTATCTCTTCTATGAATTTCTAAACTCATGTCTTGAAAGCGGAATAAACTCGATATATAACAAACTGTGAAAGAACATAGTTGTTGCATAAAAGTATGGATCGGGCATTTACTACATTTTTGTATTTGTAAATGGTTTAAGATATGTTTTGGAAATGATGTTGCGAAACGAGGTATATATATTGATTTGAAATGGGTGTGTGAAATATATTATGGTTTAAGAAACGAGTTCTCAAATGATTTGAGAAATACTTTGCAAAAAGGATTTCTGGTGGTTGAGTTGAGTCGTAAAATGTAATATACTTGGTATGTGAAATTGGTTTATGAATGATTTGAGAAATGGTGGATAATCTATGTTGTGAAAAGTTAATTATTTGGTTTATGAGATTGTATGCTGGATTGGATTTCTGATATTGGATGATGATTGTTTGATGCTCAATATGACTGTGAACCCATTGAGGGGCTTGGGGGTATGCATACCAGTTTAGGATATCCTTCTGAGCCGAGCCACCGGCTTTGTAGGTGGAAATTTTGCCAAGGGGGGAATCTTGATAGCCTTGTCACAAGGCTTTGTGTCGTGACCATGGTTAGATATTGAGCAATAGATTGGTCGATGGAATTGACCATCGACATGTGATGTGATATGAGATTCATCAATGGAATATACCATTAATGTGTGATTTGAGATTAATCAATGGAATGGACCATTGACATGGTTTTTAATAGAGATTGATCAATGGACTTGACCATTGATGTTTATGATGATTTAAATGAGTATTTTCTGAATTTTATAAAGTCTTGTTGACATGAAATAACTCTTATGTGATTTTATATGTATTTGATATCTTCAGTTTGGCTCCTGAAATTCTGGTATGGCTTTATGTATTCATGTATAGTAGTTGCTCGATCTGCTTAGAAGAGATACGCACTGCTTACTGAGCTGTGGTTGCTCACCCCTCTCTTTCCCCAATTTTTCAGGTTCCTTGGCTAGTAGCCAATAGAGCGAGAGTGATGTCGTGTGGATATTTGGGTGGTTTGAGGCTGCATCCTTCGGATGGAAGGACGGCCGTGTCATCTCCCATCCTGGTAGGTTTCGGGGTGTGACATATTGTGGTATCAGAGCCAACTCCCGACCGCGTGTGGGCGTGGACGCTAAGCCCATAAGGGATGGAGAGTGTGACGGCCCAAGCCAAGTGGCAGAGCGCGGGGTGGAGGGATGGTGGTGCGTCCGCGCTACTACCCCGGACGTGTGCAGGGAAGTGGGGTACCTCTCTTATCCCACATCGCCTAGGGGGAAGTTCCGGGCTAGCTTATAAAGCTTGGGGTTCTATATTTGTGTAACGCGTTTTAAAGCCGTGAGGGTCAGTGGGCCCAAAGCGAACAATATTATACAGTGTAGACGTTATTACACCTTCTATGGGAAAAAGAAGCAGCATCAAGCTTCTTGTCCGTCTATGGGAAAAAGAAGCAGCAGCAAGCTTCTTGTCCAACGTCCAAGCGCCGTTGTCTTTTTTAAGGTGGTTCTTTCCCTCCTTCCTATTGGCTTAACATTGCATGTTGATGCTCTTCTTCTTCTTCTTTCCTTCTTTTTTCCTTCTTCTTTTTTCCTTCTTTTTTACTTTTTTATTCTGGACGACGTTTACAGGGAACAGCTTTTTTCTTCTATTTTTTTCCTATAAATTCTCTCAAATTCTCACAATACACACACAATTCTCTCAAATTCTCTCTAATTCTCTTCTCTCAAGTCTCAAATTTTCTCAATACTCGAAATTCTCTCAAATTCTCTGAAATTCTCTCAATTTTCTCAATCCACGCAATTCTTTCTTAATTCTCCCAATTAATCCGCTCAATTCTCTCAATCCATTCGAAAAATGGCAAGTGGAAGTCGAGTGCCAACTGGCAAAGGTAAGAATATCGCCACGGAATCCCATCATTCTTTTGATCCTCGTGAATATGCAGATTTTCAAGATGATGAAATCAACATTTTTCGCGATGTGGAGCGCGTCCCGACGCAAGAAAGTTTTCATCCTCCTGCTAAAATATCTACAACAAAGGAAGCGGAACGGGAATTTACATCTGACATTTGGAATCACTTCACGAAAATGAAAAGGTTTGATATCGGTCAAAAAAGGTATGATATAATTTGTAAATATTGTGGAAAAATATATAAATATACAGGTGGACAAGGATATGGAACATTTAAACGACATCTTATGAGCAAACATCCAACCGAAACGGGAATCGATATCGGGCAACAACAAATTTCCGGGTACGTCAATCCTAACACTTCCCCTTTATTTCGTTTTAATGAAAAAACTTATAAGGAAGAATTATGCAAATTTATTTCCGTTGAGCATTTAGCATTTAATTTTGGAGAAAGATTTGGTTTTAATGAATTTGTACAAAAAGCATGTGCTCCACAAGCAAAACGTGTTCCTAGAAATTCAATTAAACGAGTAATTAAAGATCTTTACAAAAATGGAAAAAAATGATTTACAAAACTTTTTTATGCAATTTAATGGATGCGTGCATATAGGTAGTGATATTTGGTGTGATCATTGGCAAAATCATTCTTACATGGGCATAACATGTCATTGGATAGATGACGAGTGGACTATTCAAAAAAGAGTTATTGCATTTAGAGTTTTCGATGATCATCATACGGCAAATAATATTTATAGAATAATTAGGCAAGTTTTAGAAGAATATTATTTGCTTAACAAAATTTTTTCAATTGGTTTTGATAATGCCGCAGCAAATACCGCTTCAATTGCCGAGTTAGAAAATATTTGTAAACCCGCTTTTGGCGGAAAATTTTTTCACATTAGATGTGCTTGTCATGTTTTAAATTTATGTGTACAAGATGGTTTAAAAACTCTTGATATTTTTCTTCAACCAATAAAAACGGCGATTCAATTTTTATGGAAACATCCCAAAAAAATGAAAGAATGGGGTAAATTTTGTAGAGATAATGGCAAAAAGCCAAAAAGATTTCCAAGAGATGTTCCAACTCGTTGGAATTCTACTTTCCACTTGCTTAATGAATCTTTAGCATATAAAGATTTATTATGTGCATTCATTTCTAATAATATACCTCAGATTAATTTATACCCACAAGAGTGGCATATTTGCCAAAAAAATTTAGATCTTTTAAAGGTTTTTAATGATGCAACTTATACTTTGTCTGGTGTTTATTATCCTACTACACATTTATTTTTAGTAGAGTGTACTAATATTGTCGGAACTTTTGATGAATATGAAAATGATGTTGAATTACAACATACTATAGTTGCAATGAAAATGAAATGGCTTCATTATTATAGTGAAATTTCTATGATTTATTTAGTTGCTTGTGTTTTTGATCCGCGTTGCAAATTGGATGGCTTAAATGATTTTTTGCGTGCGTATTATCAATGTTTACATTATGATGTGACAAATGTTACAACCATAGTACGTGAGGTTAAAAACGTAGTAATAGAATTATATAATGAATTTTATACTAAATATAATTTAGGTGATATTAGATCTTCTCAATCTACGGAGATACAAAATGACAATACAGGTAAAATTAGTAGAGGGTACCAACTTTTATTACATAGACAAAAAAAACAAAAGGGAGTAATAGGAAATATTTCTGAATTAGAGAGTTATCTAACCATTTTATTTGAGTTTACTGAAGCCGAAGGTGGTACAGATTTTTTTATTTTGGATTGGTGGAAGAGGCACGCAAGCCAATACCCAATCCTTTCTCTTATTGCAAAACAGATTTTTTCAACCCCTTGTTCCACAGTTGCGGTCGAACAAGCAGTCAGTGCCGGAGGTAATATTTTGAACGAACATCGTTCAAGATTAGATCCAGAATCAGTGGAGATGCAAGCTTGTGTTGCTGATTGGACGAAGGCTCAATACCGGCAACAAGAGATAGATCGGAATAATGAATCCGAATTCTTTAACGACGGAGATACTACCGCTACCAGTATCGGTACTGGAACGGGTAGTGACAATTGAGGGTAAAAGAACTATTGGAGTTGGCAAATATTTCGGGAACTCTTGTTTCTCATACCGGGTACGCCCACGTGAGTTTACGGAAACCGAAATATAATCCGACGATATGTGACCTCTGGTCCCCTGCGCACGGAATGCTTAGGTTTTGGGATAATTTTAGGGTATATATATTGTACTCCTTTTTTTTTAAGATCGTTACGAATTGTAATGTGCTTAATGATAATTTATTAAGTTGAAGCCCTCTCTTTCTCTCTTGTCTTTTTGTCCCCAAATTTGAGTACAATTTACATTTTAATCACAATTTATATTGAATAATGTTCTATCACAAGAATAATATTTTTTTAATTTTTTTATTTTCATTTCTATTTTTCCTTTTCTGTTTTTCTTCTTTTTCTTTTCCTTTTCCTTTTTTGTTTTTCCTTTTTCTCTTTTGTCTTTTTTCCTTGTTTCTGTTTTTTAAAATTATAATTTATATTTTAATTTTTTTTTCTTCCTCCGCGACCGGCCATGGCGGGCCGGCGCGGAGGTCGCCGGCGTCGGGCGAGGGGGCCCTCGCCGGCGTCGGGCGAGGGCGGCCCTCGCTCGGGCCGGGCGAGGCCGGCCTCGCCGGCGACGCCGGCGAGGCTCGGCCTCGCACGCAATGGCAAGGCTCGGCCTCGCCTCGCAATGGCGGCAAGGCTCGACCTCACCGGCGTCGGGCGAGGCCGGCCTTCGCTCCGGGCAGGCGAGGCCGGCCTCGCCCGGCCCAGTGAGGGCCGGCCTCGCCCGACGCCGCGAGGGCCGCCTCGCCGAGGCCGGCGACCTCCGCGCCGGCCCCGGCTATGGCCGGCCGTGGAGGAAGAAAAAAAAAAGAAAAAGAAAAGGAAAAGAAAAAAAACAGAAAAAAAAATCGGAACCGGTTCCGAACCGGAACTGGCCGGTTCCGGTTCACACTTGGCCACGAACCGGAACCGCCGGTTCCGAACCGGAACCGGTCGGTTCCGAACCGTGGCCACCTCTACTAAAGGGTATAATGAGTATAGGTGCATCCCTCCACCCCGCGCTCCGCCGTTTGGCTTGGGCCTTCACACTCTCCACCCCTTATGGGCACAATGCCCTCGCTATGGGCCCACACGCGGTTGGGAGTTGGCTTTGATATCACTTGTAATAACTCGGGTCTATAATGTGTAATATTGTTTGCTTTGGGCCCACTGACCCTCACGGCTTTAAAACGCGTTACACAGATATAGAACTTCTAGCCTTATAAGCTAGCTCGGAACTTCCCCCCTAGGCGATGTGGGATAAGAGAGGTACCCCACTTCCCTGCGCACGTCCGGGGTAGTGGCGCGGATGCACCGCCATCCCTCCACCCCGCACTCCGCCGCTTGGCTTGGGCCGTCACAGAAGGTATACAATATTACTATATATGGTGAGAGTTTGGCGGGGAGATATGTCAGGCTCGGCGAGGTAGGGAGAAAAAGGAAATTTATAGGGTGAATTTCAACGAATTTGGATCTGTACATATCAAGTTTCTTTTTTGGCGATTTTGATGGGTACATATCCTTGAACGAGAAGTATCTCAAGTAATCGGGCAGGTTTGGTCAAATAGGTCAACCCGATTTAAATCGGATTGATCTTTTTTTATATCTTATTTTTATTAAAAAGAGGGAATTTAATTTTTGGTCATATAACCTATGTGAATTTTATGATCAAGTCCTGTAGATCTTAATTTGTTTAATCAAGTCCATATTAGTCCGGGGTTCGATTTAGTTCTCTAGTTACTAAAGATGGGAAATTCCGGTCAAATGGACGACGTGTTGTTCTTGTTCTTCCTTAACTTCCGGGACTTGTTGTGGTCATTATCTACAACAGGCTTCATGGAAAAGCTTTTGTCCCTTACCAATTTGGTGAGGTGATTGCGGAGAGCTGGCATTAAGAGGGAATGGTCCTTGAATAGGATGTTGTTTCTCACCGACCAAATTATATGGCACATTGCACCAAGTGCAAAACGAGCACTTTTTTTATGGAAGTTCTGCCCCCCAATGATACGGACAGCCCAATTGAGGTTTTCTTGCCAAGATCTATTATGCCACATAAGGTTGCAGTTATTTGCCCAGAAAGCAGCAAGGGACCGGGTAACGGCACATCCAAAAAAGAGATGGTCAATAGAATCGGATCTGCTTCTACAGAAGGCACATACACTTTCGGGAATTCTGTGATAGCTTAGCAAAATGACTTGCGTAGGTAGTCTATTCAGAGATATGAGCCATAGCAAGAAGCTGTACCTTGGCGCAATGGCTCGATCCCATATGAAGGAACTCCATGGAATGTGACTTTGTTTCTTATGAACTTGTTTGTCCTACCACAATCAAACAATTATGTAAATTGTTCAAATTGACTACATGTTAGTACTTACCTTTGCCTAAATAATGTGTCATATAATTTTTTTAAGACAAAATATATGCATAAGTCTAGTTATCAATATGAACAAAATTTCAGATCTCTAGTCATCGGAGGACTACATTAAACAATGGACTAAAGTTACATGACTTGATTACAAACATTAAGAAGTAACCCACCCATCGGTGGTCGCGTTGGTTTGCGCTCAGTTCTTTTCACAAGAGGTCCTGAGTTCAAAACTCGCCCATCGGTGATTTAAGTGGGGGGTCGTGGCGGTGGGATGCTGCGCTAGCCCCCCTCGAGGGCTAGTCGGGCATCACCGCTGGTTTGAGCTCTAGCTCGCCGGCCGCGCGGACACCTCGATTATAAAAAAAAATTAAAAAAATAAAAAAAAATTAAGAATTACAAGACTTGATTGCATAATATAAGAGTTATAATGTAACAGTCTGAATTTTCGATCCTTTTCCCGGGATTTAGGAAATGAATTTGACCAATGCACTATAGTGAGATCTCACCCGGGATCCGTGCATTCTCGGGATGCTAACCTTAGGGGTAAGGCTATTACGGGATTGAGTTCGCACGACCAAAGAACTCGACCTTGGTTCGATCGTCGACCATATTGATTGACGAGGGAATGTTTTGAGCCAACCGAGACCGGTCTATTTGATTGATCGTGTCCGAAGGGCATTAGTGACAGACCCTCGCAATTATATGACAATCGAGGTCGCCTTGGCTCGAGCAAACTTAAACGTGATTTGACTTAGTGTCGGCCACGGGTCGAGAGCGCGTAATCCCAATGAGTCATCCGTTAGCCTGAGATAAACTAAAGTCGCGATTGTTCGATCTTAGTCATTTCTTGGAATTCGGGTCCGGGAATCGAGAATTTTGAAAGTGACAATTTTGGACGGCCGATGACGTTTTTGGCTTGGCCAACCTTGGGGCCAACCATTTCTGCAAAAAAATGGATTTCGGTTCGGGACCTGGAAAATTACGATTTTGCCCCTGTGGACACCGATGTTGGATTTTGAGGCCGTTTGAGGTTATTTTTCGAGGCCGATGCCGTTTTTGGGTGGCCACGCATATCTGGAGTGGTTTCGGACGAAAATTGGAATTTTGGCTCGGAAGTGAAAAATAATATTATTTTATTCCCAGAACTTTGCAGTCGATTTTCGAGGGCTTAAGAGGCTATTTTCACGAATCTGACGCCATATTATGTTGGCCACTCACATTTTTGGTTAGTACGGTCGAAAAATGGAATTTCGGCCCGGGGCGGAAAAATTGCTGTTTTGCCCCTGGACCCGGTACTGGGTATTCCGAATTTTGGACTAGAGAATTGGGAATTATTAAATTAGAATTTCAGCTGCATTATTGGACTTTGGAAATTTTTGCCCTTCAATTATTGGATAGAGACAAATAAGGGCCGTCGGATCAAGGACAAAATGGGAAATCGCGTAGGATCGCGACACGTGGCGCCCTCTAGTCCCCCATTTTTGACCGGTCTGACCTTCTCTCTCTCTCCTCCCTCATCTGGCCAGAACCCCCCCTTCCACGATCACTCTCTCTCTCTCTCTCATTCTTTTCATCTTTGTTCCTCCCATCATCACCGTGGCTGCTGCTGCTGCTGTTCCGCCCATTTCAGCCACCCATCCAGCCCGTTCGTCTCGCCTTTCTTAGGTAAGTGACCTCCCCAAATGTCGCCTAGGACCTCGAGTGTTGTTAGGCTTGTTTAGGGCTCGGTTTAGGGTGAATTTAGTGGCTGGTTTGCTCGGTGGTGTGTGTTGGCTGATTTCCAGTTAGGTTGCTGCTGCGTCGCTGGTTTTTGTTATTTTTAATTTGACTTATGTGACCCGAATTTGAGGAAGTGTTCTTCATGAAAGTTGTTCCCAACATCTTGACGTATAACATATTTTAATTTGGGAATTTTTGGAAATCATTTGAGGCCATTCGGAAGCCCATCTTTGGACCGAAATAAAACTGCCCGATTTACTGTTCACCCGACCTTTGGGTTTGTTCGAATTTTTATAAATTTTTTCAGGCGTATTTTCAAAATACTTCCTTCACAAAAATTGTTGGGGACATTTGTGGATATAACATATAAAAATTTCAAAGCTTTTCAAGGTGATATGGATGTTGAAATAAATGTATTTTGAGGACAAAACGGTCTGTTTGAGCGAACTGATTTTGGTCTGACTTCGAGGGACAAAAAGGCATGGTTTCAGATTGAACCGGATTTCGTGTTTTTCATAAGAAATGTTGATCAAGATGTTTTTTATGACATCCAAATTTTAGAATTTTTGGAGTTCGTTTACTATTTATTTTATTGGGATTTCGGTCACTGTGTAAATTGCCCAGTTTGGACCCGATTTTATATATTCTCGGTTTTTCTCTCTCTCGAGAATTATTTGGCGTTATCGTGGCATTTTGACGGGTAGTTTGATGCTTGAATCAGCTTGTATGTGTGATTGTGTGGCTGCGAGGTGTGGTGGACCGACTAGGGGCTGAATTGTTTGATGATTGGTAGAATTACGTTTTGAATGGACTTGTACATATAGTTGTGTGATTAGTGATTGTTGGCTGGTTGTGAGTGTCCATTGGATTGAAAATGTGTGACCATGTGTGCCAGGTGTGTAGCCGTGAGGTATGGTGATGTGATCGCGCATTGAGGTTGCGTGCTAAGTGTGTGTATCGATTCGACGGAAGTATATATAGTCGGATTGCGGGTGATTTCGTACGATCATTATACTAAACCCGAACGATCCTAAGCTAATTTCACAAGACCACATGCCCCGAGTAAATAAGTCAATTCCGCACGATTACATGACAATCGAGAATGATCTATGGATTGATGAGACTCGAATATGGATTGATTGACGAATCAACCATAGGTCATGCAAGCGACACCCAAGAGGCCGCCTAACTCGAATTGGTCGTATTAGGGGCACTTTCCATTGAAGTTTAGTCACGAGCTTTGGTCTGGTTATAGGTTTTCGATTAATGATAGTTTAGAGACTTTCCTTTTCGAGTTAGTCGAGATAGATCTCGGGAATAGTTTTGGGCCTCGAAACTTTGGATAAAGTAATTATTGGGCGGAGAATGGAAGCTCACAAGTGGGCCGAGATGGGCCTCACGCCTAAGGCCAAAGCCTAATGGACCCAAGGAAAGCCCATTAACCTTTTCAAGCCCATTTCTCTTCAAATTGGGCCCGTTCAAGCCCAAGCCCAAGCCCAAGTTTGTTGGTTCAAGCCCAAGCCCATGTGAATAGTGCTAGTGAATAGTGTCATGAATAGTGCCGTGGATAGTGTCAAGGGCTGAAATTACCATTTTGCCCCTAAGTCTTATAGAAGCCATCATTGGCTTGTCTTGCAAGATCAATTCCTAGCCATTGATCTTGGCTTGTTAGGCAAGAATAGATCTTGACCATCCATTTTTGGGTGTCTTACAAGACACTTTCTCTCTCTTCCTCACTTTCTCACTTTGGTCTTTCTCTCACTCTCTCCCTTTGCTTTCTCTCTCTTACACCCATTTTCCCCTCTCTTTCCCCTTGATTCGGCCGACCACCATCACCGCCCTTACCGCCCCTAAGTTGCGCCATGAGCCGCCCTTGTCGAGCCACCGTCATGTGCTGTCCACCGCCACCCATAGCCGCCCGTCTAGCCCACCGAAGCTGCTATCCAGCAGCCGCCCCAGCGAGACCCATTTTCGTGTCGCCACCTCGTGTCATTCCGGACCGAGCCACGCATATCCCTCGCCGCCGCCATCGCGCTCGTGTAGTTGGAATCGTTTCCAGGTGAGTTAACGCTCTAATTCCTTGATTAATACGTTAAACTTGCTTAGGGTTAGATTAGACTAAGTTAATCTTGTTTAGTGCTAATTAATGGTAATTGATTGAAAAGTTATCGCGATAAGTGATAAGTATCAGTGATAGGCTATCGCGATAGGTGATAAGTGGTGGTGATAGATTATCAAGGAAAGTGATAAGTGGAAGTGATAAGCTATCGTGGATTAAGTGATAAGCTATCACCGAAGGGGTGATAAGCTATCGAGAAAATGGATGATAAATTATCGCGAGGGAGCGATAAGTTATCGGTTTTTATTTGATAAATTATCACAATAGGGCGATAAGTGGTTATTATATGTGATTTTTTTTTTGGTAAGGTAAGAAGTATATTAACGTTTCAACGCGCAACATAGCTGAACACAAAAATCTCGTACCTAAGGCGACACATAGGGGTGTCTCAACGGGTACAAAGGTGTTGCAATTAAACAAAGCAGGGTAGCAACAAGTGCGCAACAAAAACAAAGGCCAAAACACCGGCCAGCAGAAAAACGAAAGCTAAATACAAGGCATCATCAGGAGATCACTCAAAGATAGAGGGCAAGATGCCCCAATTAACTTGGATCCTTCTATTACAGGGAGTGTCTTCAACAGGCTTGAAAGAAAAACCTTTATCCCTTACAACCTTAGCAAGGTGGTTGCGAAGGGCCGGCAGAAAATGGGTCCGATTCCTGAATAGGATATGATTCCGTTCCATCCAGATGATATAGCACAGCGCACCAAGAGAAAAACGAGCAATGGGCTGGGGAAAGTTGTGACCACCAATGAAGCGGATGGCTCAACGAAGATTTTCTTGCCACGTACCATTTTGCCAAGAAAGGTTACACTTAGCTGCCTAGAAACGCGCATGGGTACCCGTGATAGCGTACTAGAAGAACAAATGGTTAATAGAGTCTGGCCTACGTCGGCAATAAGCACATGCACCTTCCGAGATTCTGTGGTAACTCAACAATAAAACCTGTGTTGGGAGCCTATTGAGAGAGATAAACCACATCAAGAAACCATGTTTCGGTGCAATGCTGCAGTCCCAAATGAACGAGTTCCAAGTCATGATCTGTCCCCAATTTCTGATCAGTTCCCAAGCCGAGGCACTGGAAAAAACGCTCGAAGAATGTCCCTGCCAAACTACCCAGTCACACCTCTCCCTGTCAAGAGCAGGGATAACTTCCGTCCAAGAGTTGATAGTTTCAAGTACATTTGACAGTTACCAGTCTGAGGAATAGAAGTCCCGCACTGAAGCCCTTCTCGGGATACCAAAACGGTAGATGTCCCTATTAGTGAATAGCTTATAAAGGGGGCCTCTATGGTGCCAAAAATCAAACCAGAATAAAGTGGAAACTCCATTACCAATCCGCCATTTAAATTGCAATTGAAATTCCTGGCGGATGTCAAGAATTTTTTTCCATGTCAAGGAGCAGAAAGTTTTTTTGGTAAGGATATTTTTTTTTGGGTAAGGAAAGGAGCAGAAAGTTGGCTTGGAAGCAACCCAAATTTTTTTAATTTTCAGAAAGGTGGAGTGTATCCACTTGCACCATAGCGATTCCTTATCCGTGAAGAGCACCCATATATGCTTGAGCATTGCTGCACGATTACAATCAATGAGTCTACGAATACCCAAGCCCTCTTCTTCTTTCGCGAGGCAAACAACACTCCAAGGGACTTTGGCACCTCCAACACCCAAATCCGGTCCTTTCCAGAGAAATTGTCTGAGAATCAACTCAATCCTCGATAATATAGACAGAGGGAAAGTGAAGACACTAGCCCAGAACACATGTATGGCATGGAGGACCAACTTAATAAGTTGTAGACGGCCAGCAAAAGATAATAATCGTTGAGACCAAGAGCGTGCTCTAGTGGTAATGGAATTCACCAGAGAGCTACAGTTAGACTTGCTTAGCCTAGAAGCAGTAATAGGCACCCCAAGATACCGAAAAGGGAGCGTACCTTCATGAAAACCGAAGGATTACAGAATCTGATCCCGTACATCCGCCGACCCACCAAAGAAGAAGATCTCATTTTTGTTAACGTTCGGCTTTAGACCAGACCACCTAGAGAATAAGTCCATACCATCCTTCAAAAGAGTGGTGGAAGCCATATTTGCCTCAGCGAAGAGGAGGACATCGTCGACAAAGAACAAGTGAGTTAGGCTAGTGGCCTTACACCGCCAAAAGAACTTGAATCCCGGTAGCCGTGTATGAGCATTGAGGATGCCAGTAAACACTTCCATAGCTAGGGTAAAGAGGTAGGGAGACATAGGATCCCTTGTCGAATACCTCTACCACTAGCAAAGAAACCATGGAGATTACCGTTAATGGCAATCGAAAATTTCAGGGAGGTTACACACTCCATGATAAACTTGATGAACATCTGAGGGAAGCCAAAAGTTTGCAAGACTATCTCCAGAAAGCCCCAGTCAACAGTATCATAAGCCTATTGAAAGTCAACCTTGATAGCGCATTTCGGCAAATAAGGCTCATGATGAAAACCAGAGAAAAGTTCTTGGGCGAGTAGGATATTGTCACCGATCCTCCGCCTCTTAACAAAGGCGTTCTGGGGAGGGCTAATAATAGAAGGAAGCACAGAAGCAATTCTATTCGCCAAAATCTTGGTTATGCACTTATAAACCGTGTTGCAGCACGCAATGGGCCGAAAGTCATTCATAGCGGAAGCATTGGGCACCTTCGGCACAAGCGCGAGTATAGAAGTATCGGTTTCCTTAAGCAAGGAACCAGATTGAAAGAAATCCTTGATAGCCAACGTGACAAAAGGACCCATAATTTCCCAAGATGATTTAAAGAAATCGACATTGAAGCCATCAGGGCCTGGGGCCTTACCTTTAGCAAGAAAGAACATATTGTTACGGATCTCAATATCAGTCACCTCTCGGGAGAGAAATTGGGTCTGATTATTATTAAGAACGCGCTCAACCATAGCCCGAATATCCTCAATAGCTAGCCGAACAGTTGAAGAGTTAACAGCAAGTAAATTCTCAAAATGTGAAACAATATGATGCTGGACTAAGCTCGGGTCAGTGAGGACAGCACCATGATTGTCGAATACCGATAGAATACGATTATGAAGGTGCCTCTTGTTGACAAAATGGTGAAAGTACTTCGTGTTTCGGTCCCCTTCAATTAACCATTTAATCATCGATTTCTGTTTGAAGAAAGATTCCTCTTGAAGTTTAAGTTTCAAGAAAACCTGGAGCTATTCCTTTTCAATATTTGCCAACACCCGGTTAAGGGGGTCGATGGCAAGAGCATCTTGAGTAGAAGTTAGAACTGACCTGGCCTGGGCGATACGGGTCGAGATATCAAAGAAAGATTCCCTGTTAAGTTGTTTCAGGCACCCTTCGAGTATCTTAAGCTTTTGGCATAATATGAACATGGGAGTTCCAGCAACCTGGGATTCCCACACTTGAGTGACAATAATCGAGAAAGATGGGTGTGACATCTAGTAGTTGAAAAATTTGAACGGCTTCCTGGTTGATAGGGAAGGCACAATTCTGATAATCATAGAAGTGTGATCAGAGACTCCCGAGGTCAAGAATGTAGCCTCCGAGAAGGAAAATACTCTGCTCCATTGCTTGTTAATGAGGACTCTATCAATTTTCATTTGCTTACGAAGAGCGCCAGAGAAGGTCGACCAAGTGAATCTATGGCCAACAAATCTTAAATCATCAAGGCCTGCCTGGTCTAAGCAAGTGCCAAGTTCATTAAATGTAGGGATCCAGACATTAGAGCTACCTAATCTATCCGAATGGTGTCGGATGGCATTAAAATCGCTAGCAACCAGCTAGGGATCAGTAGCAAACAGAAGACTCGATTGGACAAGATCAGACCAAAGAGCCCGTCGGGCAACAAAGGTGTGTTCTCCATACACCATCGAAATATAGCAATTCTTATTCATAGCCAATAGACGCAAGTGCCCGTGAATAACCTGAGAGGACATAGAAAGAACTACCAGCTCCACCGCTTGAGGTTTCCATCCAATCCAAATTCTTCCACGAGGAGAGAAATTATAATTAGAGGTCCACATCCAACCTGGCAACAATCCAGCAGAAATCTTATAAAAAAGAGACGGGTTGACCTTTGTCTCAAGGATACCAACACAAGAAAGATTATTAGATCTAACAAGGGATCTAATCTCAGCCTGTTTCAGGGGTCCATAAGACCCATAATATTCCATACTCCAAAAAACATAAATACAAGGAAAGGAAGAGACTACCGCCTTTTCGTGCCATCCTGTTTCTTAGACTTCGGGTTAGCCACCTTAGCAGTCAAAGGGCTGCTCTCAGGATTAGGGATAACCATCGCGGGATCAGGAGGAATAGGGTCTTGGCTGCCAGGGTCGGGATCACCTCCTTGATGCAACAAGGATCCCGATCTAGTATTCGGTGGGGCAAGGGAAGGGGAATCCTCCTCTAAGTCACTACCAACATTGCTGGCCATATCCCCTTCGATGTATTCCGAGCTAGACAATGCCACAGAAGTGGCCCAAGAATTCATATCAGGATCCAGGAGGATCTGTACACCTACAATAGCAGAACTGTGTATGGGGTCAAGAGTATCCGAACCTAGAATAGGGGAGGTCGCCAAGGCAAAGATTCTCGAGTGCACCACACCATGTCTCTTCCTGACTGTCTCCCACGTACCATCCAATGAATGAGGAACATCCTCAGCAGCAATTGCTAATGTTGGGGCCTTAACAATAACAATGGGCACTTCACTAGTTGGAGCACATCTATGATCGAATGTACCACAAGCTATACACGACACAGGTCGCCACTCATACTCCACCTTGATCAACCAAATATCATCATTCAAGATGATATCAATAGAGTCAAGCAAAGTCTGAGTCGCCTTGATTTCAATGCACACTCTAGCATATGAAATTATTCTCATCTTTTCCGTTTGCATATCCACATGCAAAGGTTTCCCAATTGCACTAGCCACCGCACTAATTCCCGATGCAGACCACAAAGCATAAGGAATATTTCTCAATTTAACCTAGACGGGTAAAGCCTCATGTTGATTTTTCTTTAGCCTCAACGCCAGGTGCCATTGTTGGAGTATCATTGGCACCTTGAGGATAGTAATTGGACCACCATCCAAAATTTTCCGACGAAAAGCTTCATCAGGAATATGAAAGAAGAAAAAACCATCAACATTTGCCAAGATATCAACCACATGTGTCATCCACACATTTTTTACCGCATTCTCAATCATCTTAAAAGGTAATTTCTTGTCAACATAGTAGTCAACTAAGCACTCCATCCACTTCGGGTTGGTATCCTCTAGAATCTCCTCATAAATTCTAACAACCGATTTACCATCAATCATAGATGGTGGGATATAGGATAGAATATATCCCTTCTCGGCGGACCTAGCAACAGCAGCCCATGAGCGCTGAGTAGGTTGCTGCATTGGATCCCGAAAGGGTGGCTTGGCAAATGCTTCCCCCTTGCTACGGCTTCGCCTAGCCATAGGCCCTGTTTTTCCTTGCAGGTCTTTGTTCGTCCTAGCATCAACAGAATTACTTCAATGTGGGTTGGATGGATTCCGTCCACGGCTACAACCGCGACTATTAGGACACTATCTCTGCTGAGCTTGAATTATAACAATGGAAGAACCCGCTCCTTCTGAACCAGCAGGGAATTTCACCTTCACGGGTTTCATAGGGGCAGACCGCGGGATAGCTTCAGTCGAGCCAAAATTAACAATAGAGGGATGCTTAGAAGGCACCTTAGCTTGCTTGGCTTTCGCCTTAACCATAAAAGGCTTCGGCAGAGGAAGCGCCTCACGAGAAGCGAGTTTTTCTACCATGGATTCCATTACTCCAGATTTGCCATGGAGCACACAGGGGAGCACCGGGCAAGAATTCTACCATATGGATCAAAGACAAGGTGGAAGCGACTACCGTCACCGAATCACAGTCAACACCAGCGGGCCGAGCTCTAGGAACAGCACCTACACCGGAATGTAGAGCAAAACCCAGGAAGATCACCAGATCTACCCACCAGCCAGCCAAGAAACACCGAGCGAGGATCCTATGACGTCCCAAGCTGTCACCACTAACGACAAAGGATTTATTAACCCATATACGCATGCGGAAGCTATTAATATTTACGAAACAAGTATGTAAAGTATCTTTTACTGAGAAACACATACAAACACACGCTGGTAAATACCTTTATATATATATATATATATATATATATATATATACACACAAAGCTAGAGTCAGGGTACAGGCAAACTAACTGTACAAATATACAATTCAAAAGATAAGTCGCCCCTGGGAGGTTAGGTACGCTACTCCGCCTACACAACAACCCCCAAATGCTCCCCTGCTCCAACAACTATACGACCCTATCCAAAAAGGTTCGTCATTCGGGTCGTGCTACCTCAAAAAGTCGTCCATCTGCTCGCCCAACCACTCCTCCATATCAGGATCGTTGTTCGACCCTAAGTCTGAGTCAGTATCCAAAAATGAAAGCGGTCCCAAAAGCTGTCCCTGGCAGCGGATAGACAACGCAACGAAACGGTACGAATCTGACCCTGGTGCAAAGCCTACATCAACCCACAGTGTGGACACAAACTTCGCAAAAACAATATTCGGAAACTCAGGAAAGGTCATGTCCTCCCAATGGAACGTAAAATCAGCAGGGGCTCCATAACGAGTGCTATAGGTAGCGGGAGGAACGAATGGCATATCTACTAATTTGAAAAGATAAATAACCACGGGAGTAAGCATAAAGCTTAGCAAATAGATATCTAAAATATCGATAACACGAATCATCAAATCGTCATAAGATGTCAACATCATTTATGAGGGAAATGATGCAAATGCAATAATGGGTGCAATGTATGTTGTATGCAAGTTATTATTTCAGTTCTTTCATCAAATATCCACCCATGTACCACGGTTACATTGGCACGCAGACCGACCCGTGCGGGTAGCTTCCAGTGCTTAGACCGAACTTCCATGGTATACCAACCACAGCATCTCACTCCAAGGCATCGTTAGCGCGCAGACCGACGGCATCCAAGCCTTCCGTACTTGGGCATCCCGATACTCCCGCGGGGAATCATCGGCGCATAGACCGATGGTCATCACCATTCATTTTCACATGATGCACATGAAGCAATGCACATAAGGCATCGTCAGGGATCCCCCGTTTGACGATCCTCACAATCCATTATCACACAATGATGATATGACGACTGCAAATGAATCACAAACCGAAGATCAGTAACAATCTCATCACATATCATCTCGACATCCAAATATCACCAAATCGACTAGAAAATCAAACAAACAAAGGAGAAGTTGCATCATCCAACGTGCGCATAACCTTCACACTTCTTGTTCGAGCCATCCAAGCTCGTTTTCAATGATCCGTCACCACCACGCAATAACCCGACACCTATACGTCCTCAGGAAACCAAAAAGTCGAAGACTTTCCGAACTTTTCGACATGAAACCCAAAATCCATCATAAAAGATCAAAAACCATTTATCTCGGGCGAAAAGACGAACGCGAAGTCGAGGGATTAGAATCTACTTGCCTCGAGGATGATCTTGTCGAAGAATCGTAGGAAGTCGAGCCGATTTTCCTCTTGTGCGGCCATGAACCGTCCAAAATGAAGAAGAAGAAAGAAGAAGAAGAGAAAAAGAGAAGATGAAGAGAATGAAGGGAGAAAAAGAAGAGACTTGCTATAAAGGACTTTCGGACAGAATATTCCTTGAATATTCTGATTATCTTTTTTTTTCGATTTCTTTTCGAAATTTTTTTTTCGGCGGTCCCAAATCTCTTGTTATCTCACTTGATCCGCAGTCATAAATCTAGCTAAGATTTTTTTTTTCTGTGCCAATATGAAATGACACCAAAAAATAAGGATGTCACAGATCCCAACGGTTAAAAGCGAGAATACCAACTGGCGAATCCAAATCCCAAAGTTCAGAAGAAACCGACGAGCAGATCGACTAGGAACGCAATAAGGCAATCGGGTGAACAGTACTGCGAGCACCAACAAATCGAGAGAGAAATGAGAGATACCTAATATGAACAGTACCAGGCACTAGAGAAAAGTTGGTGGTTATATGTGGTTTGTACTTGAATTATGTAATAATTATGTATATATTTCATGTGCTTTAGAGCTTGTTATGCCATGAAATGTGATGCTCATTTTATAAACCTTGAATTTTGTTTTTAAATAAAGGTTTTATGGATATATAAGTGGAAATTCCCGAGGTGTCGGGTTTATATATCCGGTTTTATGAGTTAAATGGGGCAAGGATGTTTAAAAAGGAAATCGTGCAAAGTTTGATGGGTTGATTATGTGTATGTGATCACGTGTGAATTTATTACTGCATTTTTATATGTGAAAGTTGTAGTAGTTTGTTGTGTGAGCACGAACCACATTTGTATTTGGCTAAATGCTGAGATATAAATGAGTTGTATTGTTGTTGTGCTCGTGTGATTACATAATACCCTGATACTTTTTTACGCGGGATGATGCCCAATTAAGTTCGGATGCCCGGTGGGGGTCCGGATGCCGAATCGTGGTTGAGGCCGGGCCGATGCTCTTAATTGAATGCCATCTAGGCGGGGGTTCAGATGATGCCGTGCTCGATGGGGCGCGACGATGCCCGGTCATGCCAGCAGACTGCCAACCTAATGCGAGTAACACGGGTTGTGCCGGGGCCCTATAAGATCGTAGTAATCGGAACACGCGTGAAAGAGTGTGGATACATTGCGCTTGATTATGGGATGAAATTATGAGACGCGATATGGGACGAGTGTGACATCCCAGGCCGTCACCACTAACGACAAAGGGTCAAATAATCTATATACGCATGCGGAAGCTATTAATATTTATGAAACAAGAATGTAAAGTGTCTTTTACTGAGAAACATACACAAACGCACACTGGTAAATACCTTTATATATATATATATATATATATATATACATATACAAAGTTAGAGTCAGGGTACAGGCGAACTAACTGTACAAATATACAAAGCAAAAGATAAGTCGCCCCTGGCAGGTTAGGTACACTACTCCACCTACACAACCACTCCCAAATACTCCCCTGCTCCAACAACTATACGACCCTATCCAAAAAGGTCCGTCATTCGGGTTGTGCTACCTCAAAAAGTTGTCCATCTGGTCACCCAAGTACTCCTCCATATCAGGATCGCTGTCCGACCCTGAGTCTGAGTCAGTATCCAGAAATGGAAGCAGTCCCCATAGCTGTCCCTAGCAGCGAATATACAACGCAATGAAACGGTACGAATCTAACCTTGGCGCAAAGCCTACGTCAACCCACAGTGTGGACACAAACTTCACAAAAACAACATTTGGAAACTCAGGAAAAGTCACGTCCTCCCAATGGAACGTAAAATCAACAGGGGCTCCATAACGAGCGCTATAGGTAGCGGGAGGAACGGATGGCATATCTACTAAACTGAAAAGATAAATAACCACGGGAGTAAGCATAAACTTAGCAAATAGATATCTAAAGCATCGACAACACGAATCATCGAATCACCACAAGATGTAAACATCATTTATGAGAGGAATGATGCAAATGCAATAAATGGGTGCAGTGCATGTTGTATGCCAGTTATTATTCCAGTTCTCTCATCAAATATCCACCCCCGTACTATGGTTACATCGGCGCGCAGACCAACCCGTGCGGGTAACTTCCAGCGCGCAGACCGGACTTCCATGGTATACCAACCACAGGCATCTCACTCCGAGGCATCGTCAGTGCGCAGACCGACGGCTTCCAAGCCTTCCGTACTTGGGCATCCCGATACTCCCGCGAGGCATCATCGGCGCGCAGACCGATGGTCCTCACCATTCATTTTCACATGATGCACATGAAGCAATGCACATAAGGCATCGTCAGGGATCCCCCGTCTGACGATCCTCACCATCCATTATCACACATTTATGATATGATGAGTGTAAATGATTTTAACATAAGCATATGAATAACAATCCCCATATGAGGCATATTAAACCAACTGAGACACCAACGATACTATCCAAAGCACAGGCAATATAACAACATCGTGCACAAAATCACCATCTCATATAAACTATCCTTCATCACACGATTCTGCTGATGTGAGACCATGTCGTCGCCATCCATGGGTTCGGTCACCACCAACGTCGGCCTACGACATAGGCGTTCCTCACGCCTCCATACCACACCGTGAGCCACCCCCGCGCTACTTTCTATTCCACGGCCACCACGCGCCGTTAAGCGGTTCGGCTCAATGCAAACCAAAGCTACCCTTATCAACTCCTTACAACCATTCAAACTCACCACGTGTCATCCCGACACTCGAACAACACCAAAAACAACTAGAAAATCAAAGGAACATAGTAAAAATTTCAGGCAAAAGGACACTACAAGTGCCATAAGTTGTGTACGGAGGACACTTTGGTACCATAACTTTTTTTCGGAACACTTTGGTACCAAATCGGAGAAAAAGAGATCACTTAAGTGCCAATTTGGCCGGAAATCCGACGTGGCATTTTTTATTAATTTTTTACGCCGACATGGCTCGTCGGAGGATGAATCAGCATGTACAGTCAACATTTTTTTATTTTAAATAATTTTTTTCCTTTTTTTTTTTCCTCTTCTTTCCTTTTTCCTTTCTTTTCTTTTTTTTCTTTTCTCCCCTCGCCGGCCGGTTGCCGGCCACCGGCGAAGCCCGGGAAGGGCTGGACGAGGGTGACCTTGCCCATGGCCGGCGAGGCCGCCCCTCGCCAGATCTGGTGAGGCCGCCCCTCGCCCATGGCCGGCGAGGGGCGGCCTAGCCTGTCACCAGTGAGGGTCGCCTCGCCCAGATCTGGCGAGGCCACCCCTCGCCCATGGCCGGCTAGGCCGCCCCTCGCCAGTCGCCGGCGAGGGTCGCCTCGCCCAGATCTGGCGAGGCCGCCCCTCGCCCATGGCCAGCGAGGGGCGGCCTCGCCTGTCGCTAGCGATGGTCGCCTTGCCCAGATCTGGCGAAGCTGCCCCTTGCTAGCCATGGGCAAGGTCGCCCTCGCCCGGCCCTTCCCGGGCTAAGTCGGTGGCAGGGCCGGCCACCGGTAACCGGCCGGCGAGGGGAGAAAAGAAAAAAAAGAAAGGAAAGGAAAAAGGAAAGAAGAGGAAAAAAAAAAGGAAAAAAATTATTTAAAATAAAAAATACTGACTGTACACGCTGGAAAAAAATTATTTAAAATAAAAAATGCTGACTGTACACGCTGACTCATCCTCCGGCGAGCCACGTCGGCGTCAAAAATTAATAAAAAATGCCACATCGGATTTCCGGCCAAATTAGCACTTAAGTAATTTATTTTCCTCCGACTTGGCACCAAAGTGTTTCGAAAAAAAAGTTATGGCACCAAAGTATCCTCCGTACATAACTTATGGCACTTGTAGTGTTTTTGCCAAAAATTTCATCATCCAACTTACACATAACCTTAACATGTCTCGTTCGAGCCATCCAAGCTCGTTTTCAACGATCCATCACCATCACACGATATCCCGACACCCGTACGTCCTCGGGAAACCAAAAAGTCAAAGACTTTTTGAACTTTTCAACTCGAGACCCAAAACCCATCATAAAAGGCCAAAAACCATTTATCTCGGGCGAAAAGACGAACGCGAAGTCGAGGAATTAGAATCTACTTGCCTCGAGGATGATCTTGTCGAAGAATCGTAGAAAGTCGAGCCGATTTTCCTCTTGCGCGGCCACAATCCGTCCAAAATGAAGAAGAAAGAAGAAGAAGAAGAAGAAGAAGAGAAGAAGAGAAGATGGAGAGAATGAAGAGAGAAAAGAAAGAAGCTTGCTAAAAAGGAATTTCGGACATTATCTTTTTTTTTTTGAATTTTTTTTTTCGAATTTTTTTTTTCTGCGCCAATATGGAATGACACCAAAAATCAGGATGTCACAACGGGCCAAAATGGTTTCACTTTATAATCGGGACTTGTGCGGATGCCTTGTGCATGGGAATGCTACTGCGTGTTTTAATTGTATTACATGATTGTTGCATTATGATTGCACATGATGGTTTATACGTCCAGGGTGTGTGTGCCAAGGCAAGGTAAAAATGCTTGCGATTGTTTAATGGCATATTTGTTTACGCTAGGCTAGGTAGCCTGCTCGTGTGTATAGTTATGGCAAAGTAGGGGTTGCTTTGTTATTGATCTATCGTCGATGTGTAGCTGCATGATGCGCCCGAGGTGAGTTGACTTCCTAACCGAGGCTTAGGTCGTTAACTTACTAAGATTTATCTCACTCGTTGTTGTTAACCATTTTTCAGGTGCTCAGGTATGAGTACGTGTTGCATTCCATGGGAACCGGCTGTTTTGAGGGGAACACCTTTTGAGGTTGTCCTCGTGGATAGAGGAGCTAGGTTAACCCCCTACCTTTTGTGGTTGTAGTCGGGAAGGTCTGCGTGACGGACTTGTAATATATCAATTCCCGATGTACGACTCTTAATGTATGTATATATATTTGTTGCGTGTTTTCCTATCTATCCCTGTTGCTGTTGTCCGGAGATGTTGTGCTTCCGCTTGCGTTTAACTCAAAGTTAAAATAAATGGGTTGGCGACGCGTCCTGAGACGTTGCAATTCCACGACCAAGGAAGGATGTTCACGCGCTCGAGGGTTCTGGGCATGATATCCCAGTTAAATGGTATCGGAGCATGGTTAATACCTAGAGTGATAAGATGCGCTAGGTTTTTTTTTCGGGATAGTTAGTTAGGAAAACACCCATTGCTTGTGTTTGTTGTTTGATTTCTTGAGTGTCAGCTTTGAATCCTGACCTGTTGTTGGGATTGCAGAGCGAGCTTTCCCTAGAGTTCTGGTAGAAGGAGTTACTGTCTATGATACAAGGAATGTATCTTGAGTTTCTCGAGGTGTAATGTTGATTATGAGATATCGTTTCAAAAGTTTTGATGCTTTGCGCGATGATATTTGGTGGAATTGGAATTGATTTTTGAAGTTATAAGTTTGAATGGTCAAGTGAGACATGGATTTGCTTATGGTGAATAGGCGTGATCAGCTTGTGGACTTCTAAATTGCAGATAATGTTCCGTGGTAGTATTTGATGGATGAGTTATTGCTTGGAAATTTCGGATTTTGTAAAAAGCTAGGGTGACTTGTTTTGGGAGACCGTTGAGATTGAAATTTGATGGATTGAACTTTGTGTTTGAGGTATGGAAAGTTAATTATCTTGTGGTGCTCGATGGATGGATTTTGGAAATAGGGTTATCGATACCTTGTTCTCGAGGCGTTAGTAAAGACATGAAGGGTATTTGAGGATTTTTGTGCAATGATTAAGAGTTGGTTGGCACAAATTTCCAAGTGGATGAGGTGATATTCTTAAGTTGCGACTGTAATTGAAGTGAGTGAAATCGATGGCTTGTGAAAATTTAGAGTTGATGGAATGCATTGGATCGTATTTCAAGTGTCGATGGGTGATCTCGAGGAAGCGACCTCATGGATTGACAAGTTGGAAAAAGCTTTTGTGTTTCTGAGGTGCTCAGATGTGGATGATACCTCTGTAAATGAATATCATAATGGAACTCTCTCCAGTAGGTGTGTAGGTTTGGGGACGAACCAAGCGTAAGCTGGTGGACTTGTAACGACCCGATCCGATGAGGGCAGGGAGTGATCGCCGGGGCTAAAGGGCCTAAGCAAGGAGCGACTCTTGGCAGGCTTCTAGGATGACGAAGGGGGCAGGAATGAACCAAACTATGTACTGAACAGGAGGAGAACAATTCTGGGATGATTTTTATCAGAGTGGCACGGCAAAAGCATGGTAAAGCTTGTAGAGTTCCGGTTTGTTAGAATGAGGTCGGAGAAAGGAGGATCGCTGGTCTAGAGTTTGTCTAGCAGTTAGTGGATGCGGTTAAGAGAGATTTGTAACCGCCCTGAGCCGTCGAAAAAGTTACGTCGATTAGTGACAGTGATCTTTGGGATTCCGAGTAGGTGGACACGTTTTCCTCAAGTGTCACCTATGAGAGGTTGGTGACGTTTCGATCAAGTAGGAAAGCTTAACCCGAGGTATGTTGTACCTTTTGAGTTCTCTGAGTGAGCAAGGAATTTTGGCCCGTCGGTTGGCACTTTTGTTTCGACTTGCTCGAGTCCGTAGTGTGTCTCACATCTCATTTGTTGAGAAAGTGTGAGCCCAATCCGGTACGCGTGCTGAACTTCGAAGAGACTGAAGTTGATGACAGAGTGTTATGTGTTGAGAAGCCGGTGCGGATCGTGGATCGAAAAGAGCATGTGCTACGGAATAAGGTCATTCCCTTGGTTAAGGTGATCTAAAGGCATCGTGGAACAGAAGGATCTGCCTGAGAAAGTGAGGAATCAATGAGGCTCTGTTAACCGCAGTTGTTCGAAGAACCAGATGAGTATTCGAATTTCGAGGACGAAATTCTTTTAAGGAGGAAAGAGTTGTGACATCCTCGATTCAGACTATATTTCGGCAAGAGAAGTGGCTTAAAGTGTCAATGCACTAATGTGATATCCTGAAAATTCAACCCAATTTGGTGATTTATGAAATGGTGATTTCGTCGACGCTTTATTAGTTAATTCTTGTCCTAACCTGATCACTCAGGGAATACTAAACAAAGGGAAAAGACTATCGAAGAATTTATTTTTAATAGCCGCCCGTTAGTTCGAGATGAACTATAGTTGCGATTGATCGATTTCAGCCACGAATTATGATCCGATCTTAAGTGTTGAATGCTCAAAGATTTCACACTCGAACCATAGGACGTCGCATCGTAATTTTTACGAATTAGCCATCGAAAATTCCAATTTCAAAAAAGATTGAAGAATCGAAAATTCGACCCGAGAAACGGAAGTGAACCGAGCGACGCCCGTTGGGTCTCGCGTCCGAGGGGGCCAAACATCAAGGCCCAATAAGAATGAGTTGGCCCGTAATTTGGTGCTCGGGCCGAGGAAAAAGTGATAATTTTAGGGGACAAATTGAGAAAATTACAAAAGAAATTTTTGGAAGATATTTTATGGGGATAATCATTTGTCCCACACCTCCCTCTCTCCCTCTCTCCCTCCCTCTCTCTCTCTCTCTCTCTCCTTTTTTCCCCTCTCTCTCTCTCTCTCTCTCTCCTTTTTTCCCCCGGCTGACTTCCTGCTGAACACCGCACGCCCGCTGACTTCCCTACCAACTCCACCCACTCCCCATGACTGACTTTTTCTTCTTGTTGCTTTGTTCTTCTTCTTCGATTTCTGCTTCTTTGCTGCTTCTGCTTCTTTCTTCTCCTTCCGCTCGGCTTCTCCGTTCTAGCCCCACCGCCAGTCCATTTCTCTCAGGAAAGAGCCACGCCGAGAGCCGCTCCACCCCGCCACCAAACCACCGCCATCGCAGCTTCCCTCTGGTCGAGCAGCACCGCCTAGACGCGCCCCACAGCCCCCATCGCCGGCTGTTTTCCGGCCAAGTTTCTAGCTTCATCGCTCGCCAATTGCACCCGCCGGTTGAGCCGCTTGTCTGCTGGCGTCCCAGCCACCAAGACGCCACCACCAACCACCATTTCGTCCCCGGTTCAGCCCTCAAACAGCGCCGAACAGCCACCCACAGCCGGCTGGTTTCTACTAGAACGCCAACTTCGTCGCCCGTCGTCCGTCCCCGCCGCTGCAGCTGCTGGTCCGCTGCTGTCCAGCCGCCTAGCCGACACCACCAGCCACCATTTCACGCCCGGAACAGCCCCCAAGCAACCCCGACCTGCCACCGCAGCAGCCGCTCCTTCGCCGTGCCCGGATTGCCGCCATTCGTCGCTCGTAACGCAAAACCGGAGCCGCCACAAGCGAGCCCGCATTGTCACCGTCGTTCTCGTGTTAACGCCGTCGTTAAGCAAGTAAGTTAACCCCTAATCTCCATTTAGGGTGTTAAACTTGCTTAGGGTAGTTTAGTTTAAGTTTAAGCTAAGTTTATGGTTAGTTAAGTGGGATTTGGTGATAGGTTATCGTCGAATGATAAGTTATCGGTAAATTTTAGCGATAAGTTATCGGTATGTTCGATAAGCTATGATTATTTGTGTGATAGGCTATTGTTGTGTTCTCGATAAGTTATCGCTATTTTAACGATAAGTTATCTATTATTTTATCATTACTATTTATTTTATTAAATAAATTAGTGTTCGGAATTAAATAATAATATTTTATTCTTAAAAAATAAATATTTATTAATAAAATATTTGATTTCCGAAAATTTAATATTAATATTTTCGAATGATTTTTAATATTGAATTGTGATTGTTTTATGCACAAATTGTGATGCCAATGTTGGATTCCACCGTATAAGTTGGCGTATATGGTAAATGATTTGAATGATTATGATTCGAGAAAATATTTTGAATCTTTGAAAATAAATTATTTTCGGATTTAAATATTAATATATTATTATTAAGTAATTAATTTCCGAATTTATTTATTATTATTTTGGAAAAAAATTTTAATCTCAAATTATGATTTCTATGCTTGAATGGTGGCGATTATGCCGTGAATCGTCGTATTAATTTGATAATATGACAAATTGTTTTGAACGGAAGTTTCTAAGGAAAATTTATGAGATTTTTGGAATTAAACTATTTTTTTGTTATGCCAAGAAATGATAGTGATGCTTTGTGGTTGATAAACATGTTTGGCATCGAAGCTTGCAAGAATTGATTAACTGTTTGCATGTATGATAACTTGGTTTGTTATGCGGCATTGTGTGAGTACTATTCATGGATGCATCGGCTAATTGAAAAGATGATAATTGGCCGGAATGCTTGTGTGCTCGTGTGGTCACACGTCGGAGTCGTCTTTCTATAGATCGCTTGACGATACCCGATTTATCGAGGTCTGCTGCAGATCGCACTCGATTTTATCGGATGCCTGGAGATTATCTAGATAGCCGATACTCCGGATGCCGAATCACGGCCCGATGGCGGATTCGATGCTCCTCATGGGATACCATCTTACTGTAGATCGTTTGATGTTGCCGTATTGGAATGCCGTCTTACTGTAGATCGTTTGATATTGTCGTATTGGAATGCCGTCTTACTGTAGATCGTTTGACGTAGCAATGCCCGACGGGGCGGGACGGAGCCCGGTCATGCCGGAAGACTGCCATCTTGCTGCAGATCGCTTGATGTATAGTGGCCCCGAGGGGGCGTAATAGTCGGAATACGTGTGATCCATAGTGCCTGATTATGTGATAGAAACTACTAGGCATGGTATGGGACGTGCCCAAGTGGATTCTATCTTATAATCGAGACACGCGCACTTGTGATGCATTGATGCATAGGAAATCTCTTTAAATGCTTCGAGTATGTGACATGTTCATTTCATCAACGGGTGTACCAAGGCGAGGTAAGGATGCCTGTGATTGTTTAATGTTGTTGCGGTTGATGCTTTATTGCTTGATTAGGGACCCCCGAGGCGAGTTGGCCTCCTAAGCGGGGCTTAGGCCGTTAACTTACTGAGATTTTATCTCATTTGTTGTTGTTAAACCTTTTCGGGACCTTAGTATGTCGTTGCTCCCTATGCGGTTTGGAGTGCCGCAGTTTTTGGTTGGTCCTTGAGGGTTAGGCCTAGAAGCTGATCTTTTGGATGGAGTAGATTAACCATAGCCTTTATCTTTTTGCTGGCTTTTTGTGGAAATGCCTGAAGTGGGCTTGTAAGTATGTTCCCAGGGTTAATCGATTTAAAAAAAAAAATGGCTTTTGTTATGACTGGTTTTCCTCTGCTATCCTTGATTTGATTGTTGTCTGGGGTTTGTTGTGATAGTTATCGTTTTCGCTTGCGTAATTCAAAGATTAAATGAAAAGGGTCAGCGACGAGTCTTGGATCGTTGCACCATAACGATCATAGCGGGATGTTACAAGTCCGTAGGGTTCGAGGCGTGACAACTAATAACAGGATTAGACCATGAGTTGATTCAAAAATCGTACATGGGTCAACTATTTCATTAGGAAGGGCAATTGAGAGTTGGGAAATGCGCTCGACTAGAATACTTGACCATGGAAAATAGCTCGACCATAAGGATCGATATGGGACAACTTTATGATGTCACGGGTCAATTAGTGAAAGGTTAGGAATCGATTCGACGGAAGTATATATAGGCGGTGTAAGGACCCGGGGTCTACACTGTGTAATATTGTCCGCTTTGGGCCTACTGACCCGCACGGCTTTAAAACGCGTTACACAGAGTAGAGAACTCAAGCCTTATAAACTAGCCCAGGACTCCCCCCTTAAGGGATGTGGGACAAGAGACATGCCCCCCCTTGCCATCCTAGAAGCCTGCCAGGAGCCGCTCCTTGTCCAGGCCCTCTGGCCCCGGCGACCACTCCCCACCCTCGTCTGACCGGGTCGTTACATTCTCCCTCCTTCGAGCACGCTGGTCCCCGTGGCCCCACACGCGGCCTGGGAGTCGGCTCGATACCATTTGTAAGGACCCGGGGTCTACACTGTGTAATATTGTCCGCTTTGGGCCCACTGACCCTCACGGTTTTAAAACGCGTTACACAGAGTAGAGAACTCAAGCCTTATAAACTAGCCCAGGACTCCCCCCCCTAAGCGATGTGGGACAAGAGACATGCCCCCCCTTGCCATCTTAGAAGCCTGCCAAGAGCCGCTCCTTGTCCAGGCCCTCTGGCCCCGGCGACCACTCCCCGCCCTCGTCGGACCGGGTCGTTACAGGCGGATTGCGGGTAATTCTGCATGATCATTATACTAAACCTGAACGATCCTAAGCTAATTTCACAAGACTACGTGCCCCGGGTAAATAAGTCAATTCCGCACGATTACATGATAATCGAGAATAATCCATGGATTGACGAGACTCGAATATGGATTGATTAACAAATCAACCATAGGTCATGCAAGCGACACCCAAGAGGCCGCCTAACTCGAATAGGCCGTATTAGGGGCACTTTCCATTGAAGTTTAGTCACGAGCTTTGGTCCGGTTATAGGTTTTCGATTAAGGATGGTTCAGAGATTTTCCTTTCCAGGTTAGTCGAGATAGACCCCGGGAATAGTTTTGGGCCCTAAAACTTTGGACAAAGTAATTATTGGGCGGAGAATGGAAGCCCACAAGTGGGCCGAGATGGGCCTCGCGCCCAAAACCAAAGCCCAATAGGCCCAAGGAAAATCCCATTAACATTTTCAAGCCTATTTCTCTTCAAATTGGACCCGTTCAAGCCCAAGCCCAAGCCCAAGCCCAAGTTTGTTGATTCAAGCCCAAGCCCATGTGAATAGTACTTGTGAATAATGTCATGAATAGTGCCGTGAATAGTGTCAAGAGCTGAAATTACCATTTTGCCCCCAAGTCTTATAGAAGCCATCATTGGCTTGTCTTACAAGATCAATTCCTAGCCATTGATCTTGGCCTGTTAGGCAAGAATGGATCTTGGCCATCCATTTTTGGGTGTCTTACGAGACACTTTCTCTCTCTTCCTCACTCTCTCACTTTGGTCTTTCTCTCACTCTCTCCCTTTGCTTTCTCTTTCTCAAACCCATTTTCCCCTCTCTTTCCCCTTGATTCAGCCAACCACCATCACCGCCCTTACTGCCCCCAAGCCGCGCTGTCAGCCGCCCTTGCCGAGCCACCGCTGTGTGTCGCCCACCACTGCCCGTAGCCGCTCATCCAGCCCATCGAAGCTGCTGTCCAGCAGCCGCCCTAACGAGACCCATTTTCGTGCTGCCACCACGTGCCATTCCAGACTGAGCCACGCGTAGCCCTCGCCGCCGCCGTCACACCCATGTCGTTGGAATCGTTTTCGGGTGAGTTAACGCTCTAATCCCTTGATTAGTACCTTAAACTTGCTTAGGGTTAGATTAGACTAAGTTAATCTTGCTTAGTGCTAATTAATGGTAATTAATTGATAAGCTATCGTGATAAGTGATAAATAGAAGTGATAGGCCATCGTGATAGGTGATAAGTGATAATGATAAGTTATTAAGAAAAGTGATAAGTGGAAGTGATAACCTATCATGGAAAGGGTAATAAGCTATCACCAAAGGGGTGATAAGCTATCGTGGATTAGGTGATAAGCTATCACCGAAGGGGTGATAAGCTATTGAGGATATGGATGATAAGTTATCGCGAGAAAGCGATAAGTTATCGGTTTTTATTTGATAAGTTATCGCAATAGGGCGATAAGTGGTTGTTATATGTGGTTTGTACTTGAATTATGTAATAATTTTGTGTATATTTCATGTGTTTTAGAGCTTGTTATGATTGCCCATTTTATAAACCTTGGATTTTGTTTTTAAAGAAAGGTTTTATGGACATATAAGTGGAAATTCCCGAGGTGTCGGGTTTATATGTCCGGTTTTATGAGTTAAATGGGGCAATGATATTTTAAATGGAAATCATGCAAAGTTTGATAGGTTGATTATGTGTATATGATCACGTGTGAATTTATTACTACATTTTCATGTGTGGAAATTGCAGTAGTTTGTTGTTTGAGCACGAATCATGTTTGCATTTGGCTAAATGCTAAGATATAAACGAGTTGTGTGGTTATTGTGCTCGTGTGATCACATAATACCATGATGCGTTTTATGCGGGGTTAAACCCGTCTTGATGTGTTTTACGCGGGACGATGCCCGATTAAGTTCGGAAGCCTGGCAGGGGTCCGGATGCCAAGTTGCGGTTGAGGCCGGGCCGATGCTCTTAATTGAATGCCGTCTAGGCGGGGGTTTCAGATGATGCCATGCCCGATGGGGCGGAATGATGCCCGGTCATACCAGAAGATCGCCAACCTGATGCGAGTAACGCAGGTTGTGCCGTGGCCCTGTAAGATCGTAGTAATCGGAACACGCGTGAAAGAGTGTGGATCCACTGTGCCAAATTATGAGATGAAATTGTGAGACACGGTATGGGACGGGCCAAAACGGTTTCACCTTATAATCGGGACTCGTGTGGATGCCTTGTGCATGGGAATGCTACTGCGTGTTCTGATTGTATTATATGCTTGTTGCATTATGATTGTACATGATGGTTTATAACGTCTAGGGCGTGTGTGCCAAGGCAAGGTAAGAATGCCTGCGATTGTTTAATGGCACATTTGTTTATGCTGGGCTGGATAGCCTGCTCGTGTGTATAGTTAGGGCAAAGTAGGGGTTGCTTTGTTATTGATCTACCGTCGATGTGTGGTTGCGTGATTTAGGTGCACCTGAGGCGAGTTGACTTCCTAACCGAGGCTTAGGTCGTTAACTTACCGAGATTTATCTCACTCATTGTTGTTAACCATTTATCAGGTGCTCAAGTATGAGTATGCGTTTCGTTCCATGGGAACTAGCTATTTTGAGGGGGAACACCTTTTGAGGTTGTCCTCATGGATAGAGGAACTAGGTTAACCCCTTACCTTCTGTGGTTGTAGTCGGGAAGGTCTGCATGGCGGACTTGTAATATATTAATTCCCAATGTACGGCTGTTAATGTATGTATATATATTTGTTGCGTGTTTTCCTGTATATCCCTATTGTTGTTGTCTGGAGATGTTGTGCTTCCGCTTGTGTTTAACTCAAAGTTAAAATGAATGGGTCGGTGATGCGTCCTAGGACGTCGCAATTCCACGACCAAGGAAGGATGTTTGCGCGCTCGAGGGTTCGGGGCGTGACAGTAATCAAAATGAGTTCGTATAGTTCAGCCATCACACTTTGCGAAAGCTGCCAAAGACATCGAAACAAGAATTCATTTCCATCCAGTTACCTCACGGAATTCAAGCATTTCAAGAAGTGTCGAATGATGCAGTAGGCCACAAACCGCTCCCCATTTCAAGTCTAAACGCCCCAGGTTCAAGCTTCTCAAATTACCAAAGACAAGCAAATGGCAATAGAGCTCGACTGCACAAGTTAGCACCTAGCAACATGGCAATATAACCCATACTAAGACTAACGCCATCACCAATTATACAAGGAAATTGGGTGAGACAAGAAAATACAGGAATTTCAGAGGATAAGTAGAGAGACTTCAATAGTGTCGCATCACAGTTCCAAGCTTTTCACGGACCACATCCCTTGAAGAAGCTCGCTTATACGGTAAGCAGCTTCTCTTGATCTACTCAAAGGAAACTTGGCGACATCAATGACCGCATTCACAAGTGAGCATGATTGGTTCAAGCAGTAATCGTTCAAGAAAGGACTTTTGCAATAGAAGCTTTCAAGATTATTTTGCACATATTATAACTTGGCAGCCATACAAGTCCATGGAGTGACTCTCAAGATCCTCAACACGTATGGTCAAGACCTCCAGCATGGGAGTGAAAATAGTCACTGCCCTGAGATAAGACCAATCACAGTCCTCTACAGTTAACTCCTCAAGAGCCAGGAAAGACAATAGTTGCTGGGTCGAGCCCTCATTAATTATGTGATATTCACAAGATCCAAGTATTTGAGATTAGGAAGGAGTATTCCAGAAGGTGGCTTTAAGACCCCTGGCACGAATATTAGCAGGTAGGTCAATGATATGGAAGAGAGCACTCCTCAACATATATATCGCTGAACTGCCACAGATACCCATAAATTGACATGGGATGCATCACGTAACACATCGCAGCTGTGTTTGTCTTAGGATGTTTTTCTTCTAGCAGAAAAGTTTTATCAGATTTGGCTACCAAGCAACAGTGTTTGTCTTAGGACTTTGCATTCATCGGTATTGTTTAGTTAGAACACGTTATGGCTCCGGTTTTTCCTAGAAAATTCCTAGAGTCACAGTAAAATTACCAATGTATTTGTTCTTGTTCTTCCTCAACTTCCTGGGTTTGTTGCTTTATCAACTTGTTTCTCTGCCCACGATCAAACAATTATGTAAATTTTTCAAATTGACTACCTATTAGTACTTACCTTTGCCTTGGTAGGATCGCATGTCATTTTTCAAGACAAAATATATACATAAGTCCAGTTATCAATTTGACTGAAATTTTAGACTGCCGGTCATTGGAGGACTACATTGCAAATCGAAAACAAAAGTACACACCATCCTCTATTTCTCAAGGCTGGTTTTGCTAGGTTGTGGGGTTGCGCTTCCTGTGATGACGATTCAAGAAGAAGACCTAATCGATGCATAGGCTCGAGAGGGCAGGTCAAGCTCACCATTAGGAGAACAAACTTTTCAAAGAAAAAGATGTTAAGCTTGGAAAAGGCTTGATCTCAAGGTTAGTCAACAGTCCATATTGTCCTGCTCATTAAAAAAAAAAGACTAAGAATATATAACTAGTACCGGACACATTCATTAACAAAATCACTTGCTCTTTATAGGTAAAAAATTGGAATTGAACTATGCATGGTAAATTCACAGCGACACGAATTCCTTCCACTTTTGAACTGATCTATACGGTTTGCTCAATTATGGATCATGTATCGTCCCAACAATCATGTTCGTCAGGTAAACCAATCGGGAATTTCCCATGGCTTAGTCAAAGCGAAGGGAGATTTTCCCTTCACTCGAGGGTTCATTTCAATCTTTATGAAATTCAAAGCGCAACCGAATAAGCGAGATGCAAGGGCACTCTAAAGCAAGCAATGGATGGTCTAATCTCCTAGTGATGAATGCAACTTATCAATCCTTCCCTTCAACAGGAACCAAGATATATTGATCAGCTTGACGATCAATCCAAGAGGTAGGATTCTAACTTTCTTTTCGTGCCTGACTAGATCATCCATCCCCCACGGCCACCAGCTAAGTCGCAGGTGTTAGTGTTAATTTCACCCAAACAATGAAAAACATAAGAGGTAAACCCAACATTCACATGTATAATTAGTATGAAGGACCACCTTAGTTCTTTTTAAGCTACTGGGGATGGCCCAGACATATGAATAATTCATGGACAGTCTAGTCTTCTAACACCATTTGTCATTAACAGTGACATGGTATCCTTGACTTTGTGAAAAATAGCAATTAATAGTTTCAAAATCTGCAACTTGGATTCCATTACTTACTGCACATCTCTTCGCATTTCATCAGGCCGCCCTTCTCTTCATGAGCCTGTCTTGCTCACCCATTCTGACTCATGTTGGCCAAAGCATTGGAGCTTGAAAAGCAAAATTAGGATCATTCCGCGAGTGCAAGACAATGTATACAAATCTGTCGCATAGTTGCGCTTATAGAGTCGATATGCTGACCAAAAAAAGAAATCCAGCTTCCTGGAACAACAAGAGCATGTGCACTTTTAAGACAGCAACTTGTAGATTCCATCAGGGGCTTCAGGTGAATTAACTCTTTAGGTGACCGAAAAGGCAATTTCGAGATTTTTCGATCCACATGGGACCTCTAGTAACTTTTTGCGGAACATCTCTCGGGCTCTTCGCTTCGAAGGAAGCCGGCTGGTGCATATCATTAATTTTTCCAGGACCATCGCATGCTTCAGCAACAATACCACCACGCCAACCTTCTTCTCGCACGGGAGCAAATCAAATAATTCAATCTTCCTAAGGTGCGAGCCGAAACAACTGGGTGTGGGATCCAATATCGCATCATCTCCTTCATCATTTGGAGGAAGTTCGATACCCTGATTATCAAAATGAGAGAAGTACAATTTAGACATCAGGCATTTTGATGGCAGAAGACAAAAAGGAGCACGTTGATCTTTTAAATCTGATCACCTCGCCGAACGTAAGTATTTCAAGATGCGGAGAATTATGCAGCAACTTAAAAAGCACTCGACACTTCAAGTCTAAAAGCCCGACAACCAAAGACTGTAGATTAGGAAAGACAGGCAGATGCAAGTATAGCTCGTCTGCACCACCTAGAACCTGCAAAGAAGGCAAACCATGACATGCTTGCAAGTAAGAATACTAATGAGGAATTGGGCGAGAGACATAATAACAAGTACCAATAACATTTGGAACTGATATTTAAAGAGGTTGGATAGAACTTTCAAATTTCGTCGTGTAAGCACAGAGATACATACGTCGACAGTAGTCCTTGACAGTTCCAATATTTTGATGGAATGCATCGCCTCAAGAAGCTTATTTAGACGGTAGGCAAGTTGTTCAATCCTACTTGGACAACAGTCGGTGACACCGATGTGGGCCTCCAGTAGTGAGCCTGTGTTTTCGACCTGATAATCATTCAAGAATGGACTTATGCAACGTATGGTTTCGAGATTATTTCCACATATTGAAACTCGACAGCTATATGGGTCAATCGATGAACAATCAAAATCCTCGTCGAGTATGGTCAAGAACTTCAGCATGGGAGCTTGAATTGTCAGCGTCTCGAGATTATTCCAAGTACATTCCTCAATGCTCAACTCCTCAAGCACCGGGCTTGATAACAGACGCTCGGTCGAGTGCTCGTCTACAAACGTGATGTTCAAGAGATGCAAGACTTTAAGATTCGGAAGGCAAATTCGAGATGGTAGTTCCAATGCCCACGGGATGGATAATTCCATGTGAGTCAGTGTTGCGCAAGTGAACAAGCAATAAGGCAAGACGAAATTTCCTTGGATATCCGAAAGGTCCGCAATGAACTCCTCGACATTCCGCTTTACAGCAGCGGATACCCATAAACTAACACGGGATGCATCGCCCAAAACGTCACAACTGAGGACAAACCGTTTTATGCGGGCAGAGCCTTGGAGAAGAAGTACTGTATCCACGAAGTTGGTAAAATGCTCCCTCCTGGAAAAGGGCCACTCCTCAAGTGCAAGATTAGGACGAGAGGTCCAAAGATATCGCCACTTTTTCGACAGCACAGAAGTTCTAACGGCATCCTCCATCGGACCAAAAGATAGGATGTGTTCAAGGATAGCCTCCGGAAGGTCGTCCATGTTGTAAGCAGCCAGATCCATGTCTTGTTCTTCATTCAGCTTCCGGTACTCAGATTTGCTAACGACTGCTGTTTCATCCATAACTTCAACCCGGCTTATCTAGAGCACGAAAAGCGCCATCATTCATCAATGAACGACACAAGCAATTGCTAGACCTAAAAGGTATATCTTTGATTCACAACAGTAGTTCGGAAAAACTCCATTCCTTTACCCTAGACATTCAACTCTCACGATATTAGATCCAACCCACCATTCATCTCCTCATCCACAATCACAACAATACTTCGGAATCAGGCCAATCAATCTAACGTAATCTGATCGATGACGAGACCACCCGTTAAATCTATCTTTTAGCCGAAATCTTCGTGACCATGCTCTAACTGGAAGAAATGAAAGTATTGTCTCAAAAAGACCACGGCAGACTTCGTCCAGAATAAAAAAGCATCAAAAGGAAGGAAGGAAAAGGAAGAAGAAGAAGAAGAAAACGGGCATCAACATGCAGTGTTAAGCTATCTGGAAGAAATGAAAGTACCGTCTCAAAAAGACGATGGCGCTTGGAGGTTGGACAAGCTGCTGCTGCTGCTGCACCTTCATCTTCTTCACAAGAATATCATTGCATCTGGACATTAAAGTGTCTCTTTGGCGATTTTGAGGTGTATCTTGTCATTAAATAGGTTCGACGTTATAAAGCAAGTCAAATGGGTCAAGATTCGGTCAACTCATATTTCATCTTTTCTTCTTTTTATTATCTAATAAGGCATACTTTGCAGAAGTAATTAAAAATTTTGGTCCTCTAACTTACGAGAATTATATGGTCAAGTCCCGTAGTTCTTAATTCGTGCAATCAAGTCTCATAATTTTTGTCTAGTGTTAAATTGAGCCCTCAAGTTACCAGGGATCGAAAATTCCGATCAAATTGGTGATGTCTTGTTCTTTCTTTAACTTTCGGGGCTTGTTGCCTTATCAACTCGTTTGTCCAACCGCAATCAATCAACCATTTAGATTTTTTAAATTGACTATGTCACCTATGCTTTAGTAGGATGGCATGTCATTCAAAAAAAAAAATTGATTCATCAATTGATCTTAAAATCATAATAAGCTGATGATATTTTTAGAAGATATCATCAAAAGCAGATATATTACCAAGTACTATATTTATTATTTTTTAACCAGAAAACAAAAAACGCAATAAAAAGGTAATGCAATAAAGCCCTGACCTTTTAATATGGCACCGTTCAACTTTAGCTTCCAACGCGAAAGATAACACATCAAGGAATTATAAAAATTTTGCAAAGTTTTTAAATTCTTACACATATCTTGGCTAAAACTACTGAATATTTTGATTATTCCAAACTCCAACTATGATTCAAGGGAAAAAAAAGAAGAGATCCTTCACGTGTTGAGTCAAATCGAGTTAAATCTAATTGACCCAATCTAATCCAAAAATTATTTAACCAAAGCTATAAATACTAAAGATTGAGTTACTTAGATTATATATTAGTTAACGCAAATCTCTTCTCATGCCTCTCTAACAAAATAATTGATATTTGTGTAGATGAATTGGCATCTTCAAATAAAATAAAATAGCTACTAAAGGCTCAACATCAGCATAATAGTTCCGCCAAATGAGTCAACCTGAGCACAGAATCCAGTTTCCTAGACAATCAACATTCCCCGGAAAAGCTGAGCTCACAAAGGTTCAAGAGAAGATAATCTGGCAGCACCCCGATCCAAGCGGAAGCGTTAGTAGTTTTTCGTGGAACGCCCTCTCCATTGCCGGCTGCCGGATTCCCTGGAGAGCAGATGGCTAGTGTTTCCAGAACCATGGTATGCTTGAGCAATAGTTTCACCACATGAATCTTTTCAAAATTGGGGACAAAATCATCAATCTTGATCTGCTTAAGGTGAGATATGAAACAAGGGGAAATGGGATTCAGTAGACGGCCGTTCTCTTCATCGTCTGAAGTTAGTCCGATCATCTGGAAATCAAAATGAGTTTGTACAATTTAGCCATCATACGTTTCGAAAGCTGCCAAAGACATAAACAAAGAAATGATTTCCATCCAGGTACCTCGCGGAATTCAAGCGTTTCAAGAAGTGGCCAATGATGCAGTAGGCCGCAAACCACTTCGCATTACAATTCTAAACGCCCCAGGTTCAAGCTTCTTCAATTACAGAAGACAGGCGGATGGAAATAGAGCTCGACTGCACTAGTTGGCTCGTAGGAAAAAGGCAATATAACACACACTAATACTAACGCCATTAAGAATTATATCAGGAAATTGGGTGAGACATGAAGGATAAATACAGGAATTTCAGCGGATAAGTCGAGATACTTCAATAGTGTCGCCTGACAGTTCCAAGCTTTTAACGGACCCCATTCCATGAAGAAACTTGCTAATGCGGTAAGCAGCTTCTCTTGATCTACTCAAAGGAAACTCGGCAACATCAATGACCGCATCCACTAGTGAGCATGATTGGTTCAAGCAGTAGTCGCTCAAGAAAGGACTTTTGCAATAGAAGCTTTCAGGATTATTTGCACATATCCTAACTTGGCAGCCATGCAAGCCCATGGAGTTACTCTCAAGATCCTCATCCCGTATGGTCAAGACCTCCAGCTTGGGAGTGAAAATTTTAACGACCAAGTTCGACAAGGGCAAGGAATGGTCACCGGGGCCAGAAAGCTTGGATAAGGAGCAACTCTTGGCAGTCTAGGGCAGGCTTCTAGCATAGCGAAGGGGGAAGGAATGAACTAAACTGTTCACCGAATAGGAGGAGAGCAATCTTAGTATATATATATATATATGTGTGTGTGTGTGTGTGTGTGTGTGTGTGTGTGTGTGTGACGTCCCAGGCCATCACCACTAACGACAAAAGGGTCAATTATCCCATATACACATGCGGAAGCTATTAATATTTACGAAACAAGTATGTAATGCATCTCCTACTGAGAATCATACACAAACGCATACTGGTAAATAGCTTTATATACATATGCATAAAGTCTAGAGTCAGGGTACAGGCGAACTAACTGTATAGATATACAATTCAAAAGAAAGTCACCCCTGGGAGGTTATAGGTACACTACTCCATCTACACAGCAACCCCCCAAACGCTCCCCTGCTCCAACACCTGAACGACCCTCTCAAAAAGGTCCGTCACTCGGGCCGTGCTACCTCAAAAAGTCACCCATCTGCTCGTCCATCTACTCCTCCATGTCAGGATCGCTGTCCGACCCTAAGTCAGTATCCTAGAACGGAAGCGATCCCAACAGCTGTCCCTAGTAGTGGATATACAAAGTAACGAAATGGTATGAAACTAACCCTAGCGCCATGCCTACATCAACCCACAGTGTGGACATGAACTTCGCAAAAACAACATTTGGAAACTCAGGAAAGGTCACGTCCTCCAAATGATATGTAAAATTTACAGGGGCTCCATAACGAGTGCTAAAGGTAGCGAGAGGAACGGATGCCATACCTACTAATCTGAAAAGACAAATAACCACGGGAGTAAGCACAAAGTTTAGCAAATAGATGTCTAAAACATCGACCACATGAATCATCAAATCACCACAAGACGTAAACATCATTTATGAGGAAAATGATGCAAATGCAATAAATGGGTGCAATGCATGTCGCATGAGTAACTTCCAACGTGCAGGGCGGACTTCCATGGTATACCGACCATAGGCATCTCACTCCGAGGCATCGTCGGCACACAGACCGACGGAATCCAAGCCTTCCGTACTTGGGCATCCTGATACTCCCACGGGGCATCATTGGCGCACAGACCGATGGTCCTCACTATTCATTTTCACATGATGCACATGAAGCAACGCACATGAAGCATCATCAGGGATCCCCCGTCTGACGATCCTCACCATTCATTATCACACGACGATGATATGATGCAAAAATATATCGGTTCATCCAATATAGTGCATCCAAGTGAAGTTTGCATCGTATATATGATGATGATATGATGAGTGCAAACGAATCACAAAAATGAATATTAGTAATAGCCTCTTATAGTATGTATCAACTAACCAAGGTACCAAACTCATAGCATCACCATCTCATACAAACTATCCTTCATCAAACGACTCGGCTAACGTGAGACCACATCGCTGCCGTCCATGGGCTTGGTCACTACCAGCGCCGGCCTACACCGCAGGCGTTCCTCACGCCGCCATCCCGCACCGCAAGCCACCCCCGCGTTGCTTCCTTATTCCACAGCCACCGCGCGCCGTTAAACGGCTCGGCTCAACCCAAGTCATGGCCACCCTTGTAATAGTCTGAATTTTCAATCCTTTTCCCGGGATTTAAGAAATGAATTTGACCAATACACTATAGTGAGATCTCACCCGGAACAGCGCATTCACGGGATGCTAACCTTAGGGGTAGGGCTATTACGGGATTGAGTTCGCACGACCAAAGAACTCGACCTGGGTCCGATCTTCGACCATATGGATTGACGAGGGAATGTTTTGAGCCAACCGAGACCGGTCTATTTGATTGATCGTGTCCGAACGGAACTAGCGACAGACCCTCGCAATTATATGACAACCGAGGTCGTCCCGGGTAGAGTAAACTTAAACGTGATTTGACTTGGTGTCGGTCACGGGTCGAGAGCGCGTAATCCCAATGAGCCACCCGTTAGCCAGAGATAAGCTAAAGTTGCGATTGTTCAATTTTAGTCATTTCTTGGAATTCGGGCCCGAGAATCGAGAATTTTGAAAGTGACAATTTTGAGCGGCCGATGACGTTTTTGGCTTGGCCAACCTTGGGGCCACCCATTTCTGTAAAAAAATGGATTTCGGTTCGGGACCGAAAAAATTACGATTTTGCCCCTCTGGTCACCAATGTCGATTCTGAGACCGTATGAGATTATTTTTCGAGGCCGATGTCATTTTAGGGTGGCCACGCATATTTGGAGTGGTTACGGTCAAAAATTGGAATTTTGGCCCGGGAATGGAAAAATTATTATTTTATTCCCCAAGACTTTGCAGTTGATTTTCGAGGGCCTAAGAGGCTGTTTTCACGATTCCGACGCCATATTATGTTGGCCACTCACATTTTTGGTTAGTACGGTCGAAAAATGGAATTTCGGCCCGGGGCGGAAAAATTACTGTTTTGCCCCTGGACCCGGTACTGGGTATTCCGAATTTTGGACTGGAGAATTGGGAATTATTAAATTAGAATTTCAGCTCAATTATTGGACTTTGGACATTTTTGCCCCTCAATTATTGGATATGGACAAACGAGGACCGTTGGATCAAGAGCAAAATGGGAAATCGCGTAGGATCGCGACAAGTGTCGCCACCAGCCACCCTATTTGACCACCTTGGACCGGCCCTCTCTATCTCCTCCCTCATTCGGCCAGAAACCCCCCACCGATCAGCCCCTCCTCCTCCGCCGTTCCTTCTCTCCCTCACCGGCTCTCTCTCGGCCAAGGATGCCGGAGCTCGCCGGACCGCCGTCGTGCCGCCGCTGTCCGCCGGCCGCCGTCGCTGCTGCTGCCTCGTCTAGCCACCACCCACCAGCAGCACCGCCCCATCTCGTCTCTCTCTCTCTCTCTCTTTTTCCCCGTTCGGCGCAAGGAACCACCGTGTACCGCCGCTTGGAGGCCGACCGCCGCTGCGCCGGAGCTCGAACAGCCGAGCCGCTGCCACCGTGACGCTTCAGCTGTCCATACGTCGCTGTACGTCGATGTTCGTACGACGTCCCCCGTACAGTGTCCGTACGGTGTCCGTACGTCGACGTCCGTACGTCGCCGGCGACGCCACCACTACTGCTGCTGCTGTTCCGGCCATTCCAGCCCCCTGTCCAGTCGAGTGTCCTGTTTTTATTAGGTAAGTGTCTCCCCCAAAAACTACCTAGGACCTCGGGTATTGCTAGACGCGGTTAGGACTCGGTTTAGGGGGTTTATGTGGCTGTTTTGGGGATTAGATTAAGGCTGGTTGTTCGGAGAATATGGACTGATTTGGGCGATGAATTTCGAGGTTTGGGAGGCTCGATGATGGCTGTGATGTTGTGGATTGATCGAGGATTAATTGTGTGGTTAATTGGAATTGTTATGGTTTGATTGGGCTTGTTGGGTTAAGCGTACTGTTTGTGATTGTAGGCTGATTTGGGATTGTGATTGGGCTGAATGTGGCTTGGCCGAGTGACATGTATGTGGTAGTGAGATGTGGTGATGGTGTGATTGTGCTTTGGGATCACGTGTTATATGTGTATGATTATGTGGTGTGTAACAGCCCGAATTTCGATGTAATTCCGGGATTAATAAAACTGATATTAATTCGCATTTCAGTTTAGTAAGTCTCGCCCGGAGCTGATCACTCTCGGGATACTAACCAATGGGGTATGGCTAACTAGAAAATGGTACATGGACCGGGGACCCTATCGTGAAACGGACACCGATCACGAGAGACGCTGAGGGAATATTTTGAGCCAACGTGGGCCGATCGTAGGAAAAGGGTAATGGATTGGGTTTGGCTAAAGCCTACGATGTACAATAGGGACGCAGGTGATTCTGCAAGACCGAAAGTACACGTGGCCCACCAGTCCTGAACTTGAACCGAACGATCGTGACCTCTGGAACTAATGATAATTTCTCATTCTCTCAATGATCAGAACCGTCACGACTCAGATAACCCTCAGTCAATACGCATAATCTCTAAACAGCCGCCCGTTAGTGAGAGACCCTGAAATTGAAATTTAGCGAGTTTTGTTCACGGAATTGAGCACGGATTTCGATGCCGATTTTCGAAGACTTAAGAGACTATTTTTGGAAATCTGACGTCATATTATGCTGGCCACACACGTTTGGAGTTAGTACGAGTAAAAATTGGAAATTCGGTCCGAGGGTGAAAAATTACGATTTTGCCCCTCGGGACGCCAGCGTTGCTTTTAGAGACCAAATGAGGTTATTTTTCGAGGCCGACGCCATTTTAGGGTGGTCACGCATACCAGGAGTCGTTATGGCCAAAAATTGGAATTTCGAAAGAAATTGGAAAAATAATATTATTTTATTCCCAAAACTTTGCAGTCGATTTTCGAAGGCTTAAAGGGCTGTTTTCGCGATTCTGACACCACATTATGTTGGCCACGCACATGAAAGGTTGGTACGGGCGAAAAATGGAACTTCGCCTCGGGACCGGAAAAATGACGGTTTTGCCCCTGGGCTATTTTTGGTTCCGAATTTTGGGGGATAATTAAGGAAATTAATTAAAATTGGACTTATCCTAATTATTGCAGCAAAGGACCAAAATGCCCTTGAATTATTGGATAGGATTTAATGGTGGCCATTGGATGAGGGGCAAAATGGTCATTTTGGGCTAGATTTGTGACACTTGGCACCCTAGACCCTAAAATTTGACCAAATTAATTCTGACTCTCTCTCTCTTCACCCTCACTCTCGGCCAGACCTCTCTCTCTCCTCCCGATCACTCTCTTTCTCTCATCTTCTCTCTCGGCTAGACCTTGCCGGAGCAAGCCGCCGGCCACCGGAGCGCCGTCGCCGGCCATCGTGCCCCGCCGTCGACCACCTCAGTCCCTAGCCTCAGCCTCGCCTCTGTCCGACCCCCTTTCTCTCTCTCTTTCTCTCTCTTTCTCTCCCTTTTTCTCTCCCTGGTTAGCACCGCCGCCGTGCCAGAGCCCCACCGCCGCCGCGCCGGAGCACGGATCGTCGTTCCGTCGCCACCCAGCCGTCCAGCCACGCTGTACGACGTCGACCGTACCTGTCCGTACGGTCGGTACTGTAGCGTCCGTACGGCCGTCGCGCCGGCCACCGCCACCTCGCTGGCCACTGTCCCTCGCCCGTCCGTACAGGTTTGTACCATCGCCCGTCCGTACGCCGTGTCCGTAAACCGCCGGCCGCCGTCCGTACAGTCACCGCCGGGAACGCCGCCGCCGGTTCCACTTTTCACCAGTGATCGGCCGCCGTTCCTCGTCGTCGTGACCTTGGATTAAATGAGTAAAATTCCTAAACCCGGATTAGGACTGAGAGTGCATTTTTCTGGACTGGTTTAGGAATACTAGACATGCTTAGAGGAATTAGTGTACCGATTGGTAAGAATTATTATCGGGAAAAATGTAGTGGATCAATGAGAATTTATTGGGGAGAGTAATTAGATTGATTGGCCAATTTAGGAGCCTATTGGTGGAATTGCTGGGTATGTCCGGGTTGACTGATTGTATGTAATTTGTGCTTAATTGTGATTGATTGAGTACTGCTATGTCGCATGTTGGGTGGCTGATTTTTGTGGAGTGCGACTGGCCACTGTTTAGCTTGCAATTAATTATTGAATTGTGAATCGCACATTGGGCCACACGGTATTAATTGGGCCAATTGAGCATGTGTTGTGATATTGAGTGTTTGAATTTCATTGGTGCTCATGGTGCATTGCATTGCATAACATGGACACGCATTATGTATGCCTAGTGTGAGGCATGTGGGGAAATTGTGCGAGAATGCATGCCTGTCATGAGTGTGTGATCACCTAAAATACCCTGAAGCGTCATACGCTGGGTTCGGATAATAATGAGTTGTGTGATCACCTAAAGACCTTCGGGTCGTGACCTTCGGATCGATACCGTCCTCATGCACTTTGAAGCGGACGATGCCCGGAACGTCCGGAAGACGACCAGTGTTGCGCTTCATGCATTTTGAAGCAGGCTAGAGACACTAGGCCAGATCGGTTGCTGCGCCTCATGCACTTTGAAGCAGGCTAGACGTACCGGGCCGTGAATGTTGTTAACTCGAGTCGTAATAAATAATAAATTGGGCGATTGCCAGTGTGGGCCAGTGGGCCGGGAAATGCACGTGACATGTTGATGACATTTGCATGCATGAACATACATGGACTGGCATGCGAGTGTGTGAGACTCGGTGCATGAGCATGTGATTGGCGTACGTGTGATAATGTGTGCCACGTACATGCCGTGATTATTATATATTAAACTGCCTAACTTGCAGGGTCAGAGAATTATTTGATTGTTGTTGCATTATGGTTTCAAATATTTATTTCCGGTCAGGAGATTGCATGCTAGCCTAGCCTAGGTTTAGGGGTTGAACTCATTGAGATTCGTCTCACGGTGGTGTAAACCGAAACTTTTCAGACCCCCAGCCGTAAAGATGCCGAACCCGCCGCTTTTTGGAATACCTGTACAGATACACCAGTATACTAGTACCTACCCCGCAACAAATGGGGAATCGTATATAAGATACCGATCCATGGTGTTTGTAAACGTGGGAGAGTATTTTCATCAGACTCAGGAGTATGTGGCTTGGTGCCTAAGAGATGCCGACGGAAACCTAGGGCAACCCCTTAGGACCTTTGATGCGCCAATCGGTCAAAATGGATTGATGGAACCCATATATGCGGATGGCGAGGTGATCAATCCTCAGGATGTTTACGATGTAGATGGCGTTGATGAGCCTATGGATGGGGAGCCACAGGAACCACAGGTGATAGCTGAAGACCAATACCAAGTTGCCGAGGAAGAAGACGAGCTGGAGGACATGGATCTGGATTCTGATGAAGACCACGGAGAGGTAGCTGAGGTAGGGTCAGATGTGGAGATAGGAGCTGATGAAGATGACGAGTTAGGTCTTTACCTAGATCCGGAGTTAGAGCTCGATTCAGAGGATGAGAGGATCGCGGTAGAGGCTATAGACTGGGAGGAGTCAGAGTCTAGTGAGGAGGCCTCTGAGAAGTCGTCAGATGATCACACCGAATCCTCAGACCCGGATTGGGAGCCGTAGAGAGAAGCCAGAGCTTGATAGGAAGGATCGTTTCTTTTTGTCTACAATCCCCCTGGTAGGATTAGACAACTCACTCTAGCCACCGATCCTTTTTGCTTGTGTGGCTGTTTGCAGGTTTTTGAGCCGGGTGTAAATAAATATTGTAAAAAGGTTTTATATAGTAATGTAAGGATGTACATATTTTCTGCTGTGATCGTGTTTATTGTTTAGCTATCTTTGGCTCGTATTTTATAATTGTCAGGGTTTGTTTATTTCTTCCGCTTGTGCTTGATCTCTGTTGGGCGTTGGGTCGGCGACGCTTCCTGGGAGCGTTGCACCATAATCGACCAAGGTAGGGATGTTAGAGCTTCGTGGGGTACGGGGCGTGACATGGTGTGCTTGTGTAGTGAGAATGTATATTTGCGAAGTGAATGTGAAATTGTGAAATGCGTGTGAGGTGTGTATGTTTGGCCGTGCGAATGTTGACCGTGTGTAAGTGTGGTTTGAGTGGAACGAGCATACGGAAATGTAGGGTTGGTTGGAAAGGATCCGTCCTGAGGCGTGTACGTTTACGCGGGACGATGCCGTCCCTGACGAGGTGACGATGCCCGGCCCGACGGGGTGTCGATGCCTGACGAGGTCAGAAGACCGTTGGCCTGATGCGTTTTACGCGGGCACGGTAATTAAGTAAAGGGAGAGGTAGGATTCCGTCCTGAGGCGTGTACGTTTACGCGGGACGATGCCGTCCCTGACGAAGTGACGATGCCTGGCCCGACGGGGTGTCGATGCCTGACGAGGTCAGAAGACCGTTGGCCTGATACGTTTTACGCGGGCGCGGTAGTGGTGGAGAAGTTGAGAATGAGCGGGAATTGGCTTGAGGTGCGAGGTTTGCGAAAGTGATGCGTGGTGTGAGTCAGTGTGCGAGTGTGTTTGTATCGCGTGATGTGATGCTCGATTATGGGGTAAAAACTGCGAGGCACGGTATGGGACGTGCCCAAGTGGGTTTTATCTTATAATTGAGGCACGTGCGCGTCTGTGATTCATTGCTGTGATATGTTGGCTGTGTTATTGTCTAACGTGCAGGGACGTGTATGAAGGATTCCAGGTAGGGTCGTGTATGGTTGTTAGTTTGATTGATTGTCGGGTGTTATCCGTGTTTTCGTCTGGCGGTACGTGAGTGGCTACGTGGAGTTTGGGGTTGTACACTTATTGAGATTCGTCTCATGGTTATATAACCACCACTTTCAAACCCCCAGTCGTAAACCCGGGAAGCCCGCCTCCTCTTTTTGGAAGTTCGAGGAACCGCTTTTGGTGCCCGGTGGAGCTACAGGTGAGTGTCCGGAGGCTCAAACACGAAGAATTAGGAGCAGAAAGGAAGGCGACCAGTAGGCATTCCCTAGGCTATTTTAGGGATTGTTTAACTTGGGTTATCCAATAGTGAAGTTAAGATAACCAAACTCCTGAACTTTTGTTAAAACGGTGGTGGAGGATGTTCGTCTGTATTTATGTCTGTAATATGATGTTAGTTTTGTGGTGCAGTAATATTGTACGAAATGCTGTTATTGTTGTTTGTCTGTTTTGTTGTTCTACCCCGTTGTCGTCATATTTTTGTCCGGGATTTTGTTTTATATATCTCGCTTCCGCATATGGCTCTAATGTTTTGGGTTGTGTCGGCGACGTTCCTGGGACGTCGCATCATATCGACCGGAGCGGGATGTCGCGAGCTCGATGGGGTTCGGGGCGTGACAACCCTTGCCAACTCCATACAACCGTTCAAACTCAATACGTGTCATCTCGACACTCAAACAACACCAAAGAGAAATCAGGAAACCAAACAAACGTAGGAAAAGTTGAATCATCCAACTTGCGAACAACCTTAGCACATCTCGTTCTAGTCATCCAAACTCGTTTTCAACGATCTGTCACCATCACACGATAACCTGACACTCATACGTCCTTGGGAAACCAAAAAGTCAAAGACTTCCGAACTTTTCAACGCAAAACACAAAACCCATCATAAAAGACTAGAAACTATTCATCTCGTGCGAAAAGACAAACGCGAATTCGAGGGATTAGAATCTACTTGCCTTGAGGATGACCGTGTCGAAGAATCGCAAGAAGTCGAGCCGGTTTCTCTTGCGCAGCCACAAATCCTCCAAAGATGAAGAAGAAAGAAGAAGAAGAAGAGAAGAAGAAGAAGAAGAAATGAAGAGAGAAAGAGAGAAGCTTGATATAAAGAGATTTTCGGACAGAATATTCCTTGAATATTTTTTTTTTCGGCGGTCCTAAATCTCCTGTTATTCTGCTTAACCATAGCCATCAATCTTCACTCAAAACCTTTAATAAAAAAAATCTTGGCTAAAGTAGCAAAGATTTTCTTTGCGCTATTATAGGACGACACACAAAAAATCAGGATGTCACAATATCCTAGTTCTAATGTTTAAAATTGCTTGCCATCTAGCAAAGATTTGCTTAGAAGCAATATTTTGAACATTTTTCTGCAAAACATCTTTTGCAGATTTGCAATCAATTCTTAGCAAAAAATTTTGATTTAAAAGATCTCCACGAAGGAAATCGCCTTTAATGCAAGTAAACTTATAAATAATATCTTTATCTACCCCTTGGCTTTGATACCATTAATAGCCTAGGATCTGGGGATTATAAATCGAGATAGATATAAAATTAGAAGAATGTGAAAAACTGAAATTAACTAACAAAGGCGCCTTTTGCCATAATGGTAAGTTTTCTTTTGGAACTCCAAAATTAAGCGAGCCCAAGTGAGAGCACTATTAGGATGGGTAACCTCTTAAGAAAGTACCTACCTTTATGCTAAAGGACAAAACTGTGAGGCTCGGTATAAAATGGGATAAAGCGGACAATATCTCAAGTGAGTTAATCCAAGAATGTTGCATATGGTATCAGAGCGGGACCCCATAGGTGTGTGGTTTGGGGATGAACCAGGCAAAAACTGGTGGCCATGTAACGACCTAGTTCGACAAGGGTGGGGAGTGGTCGTCGGGGTCAAAGGGCTTGGACAAGGAGCGGCTTTTGGCAGGCTTCTAGGATGGCAAAAGAGGCAGGAATGAACCAAACTGTGCACCAAACACGGGAAAAGCGATTCTGAGATATATATGTGAGAAACTAGAATTAACTCACAAAGACGAACGGCAAGTTTTGCGTTGGAACTCCAAAGTTAAATAAGACCAAGCTTGGGTGACATCCGGGGAAAGTACATGCCTGTACGCCAAAGGACAAAACCATGAGGATCGGCATGGAACGGGTCAAAGCAAACAATACTTGAGTGAGTTAATCCAAGGATGTCACAAAGATAGTCACTGCCGTGAGATAAGACCAATCACAGCCCTCTACAGATAACTCCTCAAGAGCCGGGAAGACAATAGCTGCTGGGTTGAGCCCTCATTAAAAAAATGTGATATTCACAAGATCCAAGTATTTGAGATTAGGAAGGAGTATTTTAGAAGGTAGCTTTAAGACCCCTGGCACGAATAATAGCAGGTAGGTCAATGATGTGGAAGTGAATAAGCAGTAAGGCAAGGCAAGTGGTTCTTCAATGTCTGAAAGGAAAAGAGAGCACTCCTCAACATTTCGCTGAGCTACCGCAGATACCCATAAATTGACATGGGATGCATCACGTAACACATTGCAACAGTGTTTGTCTTAGGATGTTTTTCTTCTAGCAGAAAAGTTTGATCAGATTTGGCTACCAAGCAACAGTGTTTGTCTTAGGATTTTGCATTCATCAGTATTGTTTAGTTAGAACACGTTATGGTTCCGGTATTCCTAGAAAATTCCTAGAGTCACAGTCAAACCGCCCCTGACACTCACAGTCAAGTTTAGATTATGAAATGTCACAAAGGCTTAGAGCTGATACTGTTTTGCTGAAATCCTTGCAATCCAGTCAACTTTAGGATTCACTTTTTAATCAATGTCAAGCTTAGAACATGAAATTGCTAAAGATGACTATTAGTTTTTAGTGAAATCTTCCTACTGGTGGTCATCAAGTCCATGTCACGGAGGAAAATAATTATCGACTCATCCTGAAAATTCGATACCAACTAACCTGGACATGCTTATTCAGTATACAGGTCAAGTGATTCTCAGAGGTTCAACTGAATACTTTCGTCTTATGAGCTTATTAACTCCGAACACGACTCGCATAAATTTGAATTAACCAAATTAATGGTGTGCATATGCTACTTCAATTTGAAAGAGGCAAAGTTTTGTGGACTTATATAAACAACTCGGCTAGTAACTGTCTTCGTTTTAGCCAGAGTTGATAATTACCTTTGTTCGATGAATCTTACTTCTTGTCATAGATCTGTAAGTTGGCTGTCATAACATACACGTTCTGTAACAGTCTGAATTTTCGATCCTTTTCCCGGGATTTAGGAAATGAATTTGATCAATGCACTCATAGTGAGATCTCACCCGGAAATGCGCATTCACGGGATGGTAACCTTAAGGGTAAGGCTAGTACGGGATTGAGTTCGCACGACCAAAGAACTCGACCTTGGTTCGATCTTCGACCATATCGATTGACGAGGGAATGTTTTGAGCCAACCGAGACCGGTCTATTTGAAGGTGACAATTTTGGACGGCCGATGACGTTTTTGGCTTGGCCAACCTTGGGGCCACCCATTTCTGCAAAAAAAATGGATTTCGGTCCGGGGCCGGAAAAATTACGGTTTTGCCCCTGTGGGCACCAAGGCTGGATTCGGAGGCCGTTTGAGGTTATTTTTCGCGGCCAAGGTCATTTTGGGTTGGCCACGCACATTCAGAGTGGTTCTGGCCAAAAATTGGAATTTCGACAAAAATTGGAAAAATAATATTATTTTATTCCCAGGACTTTGCAGTCAGTTTTCGAGGACTTAAAAAGTGAATTTCGCGATTCCGACGTCATATTATGTTGGCCACGCACATATGGAACGCGTATGTGCGAAAATTGGAATTTTGACCCGGGACCGAAAAATTACCAAAATGCCCTTGGACCCATTTTTGGTAATTCCGAATTTTGGATTTAATTTTGGGATTAACCAAGGTGAGTTTGACTTAATCCAGGTCTGGTCAGCCTTGGGTTAGTGGCAAAGGACCATTTTACCCCTAAATTATTGGATGAGATGGAAAGATAGCCATTGGATCAAGGGCAAAATTGTCCAATTGGCCTAGATTGAGACACATGGATTCCACTCACACCATCTTTGACCTATTTGACCAGACCCTCTCTCTCTCCTCTCAGCCTATTCGGTCATTTCCCCGTGCAAATTCTTCTTCTTCTCCGTTTCTTGTTCTCAGGTTCGCATCTGCATTTTAACCGTTCACGCAGGAACAGCACCCCCGAGCCGCTTGGCCGCCCACCGCCCATCGCCACAAAGACCCTTGGACCTCCCTCTCACCTGTTCAGCCACCACAGCCCCGGTTTAAATCCGAACAGCCCTCTCTCTCTCTTTTTCTCTCTTCCCGTTCAGAACAAGATCACGGAGCTTCACGGAGCTCCGATCGCTGCTCCGTCGACACCCAGCCGTCCAGCACGTCCATACGTCGCCGCCAGCACCGTCCGTACAGTGTCCCTGTATGGTACTATTCACCGTCCGTATGGATCACTGTTCACGCCGGACCGTATGGACGCCGCGGCTGTCACCAGCACCTCGCCGGCCACCGTCCCAGCCCTATCCGTACGGTGTCCGTACGAAAGTACTGTTCACGCCGTCCCCCCGTCCCGGCGTCGCCGGCGACGCTGCTGCCGCTGTCCCGGCCCGTTCCAGCCCCGTTCTGTCTCGCCTTTTTGGGTAAGTGTTTTCCCCAAATGTCATTTAGGAGTCCGGGTATCGTAGGGCATGTTTAGGGTTTAGTTCGGGTAGTTTATGTGGCTATTTTAGGACTAAATTGAAGGCTGATTGTGTGGTTGTTGTGGGCTGAATCGGAGACTGAGTTGGCAAGGAAATTTGCGAGGTTTAGGAGGCTCGATGATGGCTGAGGTGTTGTGGATTGATTGTGACTGAATTGTGCGATTGATTGGTAGAATTATGCCTTGAATGGCACTTTGTATGTGGCTGTGTGGCTCGTGATGGTTGGCTGGTTTGGTGTGTGCTTCGGACTGAATGTGGCTTGGCCGTGTGCCTCGTGTGTGTGGCCGTGAGGTGTGTGACTATGGGAGTGTGATTGTGCAATGAATTTGTGTACCAAGAGTGTGTGGTTATGTGTGCGTGTTCGTGTGACGAGAATGAGTAATCGTGAAATGTGTGTGAGGTGTGTATGTTTGACCATACGTGGTGGATTGTGTGTAAGGCGTGAGGTTGTGTATGACCGTGAGTGTTGCTGGCCATGTGTAAATGTGGTTTGAGTGGAACGAGGGTACGGAAATGTAGGATTGGTTGGAAAGGATCCGTCCTGAGGCGTGTACGTTTACGCGGGACGATGCCGTCCCTGACGAGGTGACGATGCCCGGCCCGACGGGGTGTCGATGCCTGACGTAGTCAGAAGACCGTTGGCCTGATGCGTTTTACGCGGGCGCGGTAGAAGGAAAGTGTGTGTAGGATTCCGTCCTGAGGCGTGTACGTTTACGCTGGACGATGTCGTCCCTGACGAGGTGACGATGCCCGGCCCGATGGGGTGACGATGCCTGACGAGGTCAGAAGACCGTTGGCCTGATGCGTTTTACGCGGGCGCGGTAGTGGTGGAAAGGTTGAAAATGAGTGGGATTTGACAAGACAAGCGAGAGGATTGTGGAAAGTGACGCATGGTGTGAGTAGCGTGCGAGTGTGTTTGTATCGCGCGATGTGATGCTTAATTATGGGGTAGAAACTGCTAGGCACTGTATGGGACGTGCCCAAGTGGTTTATGTCTTATAATTAAGGCACGCGCGCGTCTGTGATTCCTTGCTGTGATGTGTTGGCTGTGTTATTGTCTAACATGCAGGAACGTGCGTGATGGATTCCAGGTAGGGTCGCATGTGATTGTTAGTTTGGTCGATCGTTGTGTGTTATGTGTGTTTTCGTCTGGCGGTACGTGAGTGCCTACGTGGGGTTTGGGGTTGTACACTTATTGAGATTCGTCTCACGATTGTATAACCGCCACTTTCAGACCCCCGGCCCTAAACCCGGGAAGTGCGCCTTTTCTTTTTGGAAGTCCGGGGAGCTGCTGTTGGTGCCCAGTGGAGCTGCAGGCGAGTTCCAGAGATTCAAGCCAGAAATTCCGAAGCAAAATGGAAGAGGGCGACCCTTAGGTTTTTCCCTATGGTGTTTTAGGGGTTGTATAACTTGGGTTATCCGATAGTGAAGTTAAGATAACCAAATCCCTGAACTTTTGTTTAAACGGTGACTGAGGATGTTAGTCTGTATTTACGTCTGTAATATGATGTTTGTATATTTGGTGTTGTATGAATATGTGGTTGCTGAATTGTTCTGTTGTTCTACCCCGTTGTCGTCATTATTTGTCCGGGGTTTTGTTATTCGCTTCCGCATGTGGCTCTGATGTTTAGGTTGGGTCGGCGACGTTCCTGGGACGTCACATCGTTTCGACCGGAGTAGGGGATGTCGCGAGCTCGTTGGGGTTCGGGGCGTGACACATTCGTATTGCAAAGTCTATGTGAAATACAAATGCAGAATTTCGATCATTAGTTCATGGGAGTGTAAAATTTTTAGGTCTCTCAAATTGAGTGAACGACCTTTCAGGACAGAACATTACAAGTGCATGAAAACCAAAAGAAAATGTCTGATCATTGTCTTCCTTCGACCGCGGAATTGGTGATGGTGTTTGTGGACAAGATGCTTTCCCGTTGCGACTCAATATCGTGACTTAGAATCTGGCTTTGGAAGGTGAATGTAGGCGGTCTCGGCTGAGGAAGTTCTGATTCACCACTCAGAATCAGAACTACAGACAACATGTTGGGTCGGTCCGTCGTGTGGTCCTGCTCACAGAGAAGCCCTACTTGAATGCATCTCATGGCTTCTGATGGCAGACAAGTATCAACAATTGCTTCATCTGTTAGGTCTAGTCCTCTATCTTCACTCCACACTTGCCATGCCCGTAAGAATCAGAGGACATAGGGCGCATAAATGGCCGAAAATATTATAGAAGATCACTCGAGACTGATTAACTCCCACTAACATAGGAAAGAAGATTGAAATGCTGGCCACGGTAGTATAAGCTTGTGTTCTTTTTTCCAGCAACGATCTCAAGTGGCAACACGTCGAAGCTATAGACATCGGATTTCTCAGAAAATATCCCTCCCATGGCATACTCGGGAGTCAATAAATTTCTTATAGAATTGACTTACCAGGCCAAATTCAATTGTTTCTAGAAATGGAGAATTGTGCAGCATATTGAAAAATGGCCACCATTGGAAGTCGAAAAGCCCTAGATCCAAGGATTTTAAATTACCAAAGATAGGTAGATCGGAATAGAGCTCTACTGCACCAGTTAGAACCTATGAACAAGTGAAAAAACACACATAATTTATCTTTGAAGTTATTTCCAGCTACCAGTAGATTTGTCATAAATGAACTAATTTGGGGTTTCTGGTAGTCAAAAAATTAATTTTGGGTGAATTTGTCGCATGTGTACCAATTTAGAGTTTTTCGTGGTATTAACCCTATAATTTATTTGTTTTATGAATTTATTTTCGCTTTTGCGAGTTTCCCTCAAACCAATCTGAAAAAACTAGAATATATTAGTTCAACTAATGGGAAAATAAAATTTTGATACTTTTTCTCAAAATTAATATATTTCCAATATTTTTAACATAAAGCAAATAATATTGATCCTTTTAAATTTTCCTATGCGATTCTTGTTAAATCTCTAGAGATTGTCAAAAATACAAACACTAAGGTATTATTTGTTGGATGTGGTGTCCACCGCATAGTTACTCCAAGTTCATCCTTTTACATGCTACCAATTGATAAAGAAACAAAAGGTTAGACTAGATCACACTCTAAAATAGAGTACTTATATTTGTTGTTCAAAATTTGAGCTCGAATAATTACATGCTAGCACATTTTGGGAGTCGCATTAGAAAGAGTTAACGAGCGCTAAAATTAACTTTTAGGGTAAAAAAGACAAACTCCCATAGTATCATTAAAAATCCGAAAATGATACCTCATAAAACATTTATCCCAAAGTAATTTTCGACCCATAGAAAAACTCATACCGGTATTCATACAATGTATTTAGTCCAAACTAATTTTCGTCTTATGAAAAATCCCAAACCGATACTCTAAATCCAAATCTACCTTCCACTTCAGATCCCAGACTGCTAAAGGAGGGTAGATTTAGGTCAGCCGTATCGGTTTGAGATTTTTTGTGACACGATAATTAGCTTGGGACAAAACGAGTATACCGGTGTCTTTTTCGAGACCTGCTATTTAGGCCCCCGCTCTTTCTTTTTCATTGAAATTTACTCTCTTTTGAAACCTGCTGTTTAGTGTTTAGGCCCACAGTCTGGATCGTTTTTCGCTGTTCATTCATTGTTGCCAACAACCACTGACTCACAGTTCAATAAGTCTGCATTGCATCTATCTAACCCCATCCAAAGATTAAAAAAAAAAATCCTTACAATATCGCAATGTGGGTCCACATAGATTGAGGAAGATGATATGCATTTTATCATAACGAGCAGCCAAGACCAGCAATTACTCTTTAGATGACAAATCTGCAGAGGTTAGTAGGGAGCAACAAATGTATGTGCAAAATGTGAGAGCAGTGCTAACTTTTCTTGAAGTGTAAATAGTTAAGCAAACGAAGTGGATTATAGTTTATATCTCGAATCTAGTGTGTAGTATTGACTAAGGTGATGCGCATTGGCTTTAAATCAATCTAGTGGAATTGACGAAATGAGATGAGATGGTTTTGCATACGAAGTT